>NW_020874439.1:5000000-6250000 GCF_003935025.1 Abrus precatorius | reverse complement strand
TCAGTGTTATCAAATTGCTTGCCCTTGAGCCGCCATCCGCCATTGATACCATTGTCAAGTATGCTGATTGCATATTTTCATTCTGGGAATAATTCGTTATCAATAATGATACTTCACTAGAATCTTTGTGGCTGACCATTTACATTGAGTAATGAATGACCATTTTCCCAAATTAGTGTTGGTTAATGCGAAGACAACCATTCTGTCAATGAAAGTAATATCATTGCCTTTCTCTTTTAACATAGTGTTGTCACCCATATTACAACCATTAGGCCCATTACTCACCCTATGTCAAAGTCATTCTAAATTCCACCACCACCATTATTATTTCCAATATCATTTCAACATGTTAATGCATTGTGGGCCTCTTGCATTGCAAGAAAGTAACCTTTTGCCACTTTCATTATGGGCTGGCACAATCAATTAAGCCTGCTAAAATATATTTTCCTTGTAATCTATTTTACTGTAAAAATACAGGTAAAGTTTAGACTTTAAGATTAATTGATTTGAAAAATAAGTTTCACGTTTCTGGCAGTGGTGATCACGACATGTGTGTTCCATTTACTGGGAGTCAAGCATGGACAAGATCAGTGGGCTACAAGATTGTTGATGAATGGAGGCCTTGGATGTCCAATAATCAAGTTGCTGGGTACTTATAGCTCCATTCCCTTTTATCTTCTTATCCTACTTTGTTAATCTTCAAATATTTTAATCAGTTAAATGGGGGACCTTGTTTAAAAATCTCTTGTCTCTGAAATGGTTTATTAGTCTAGATAAATTGATCTTTGTTAAGTGCCTATACCTTGCATTATGAAACATGCTAGAACATATTTTTTGGGATTCTGGCTCGTCTAAATTAAGGTGTGTGAAGTAAGCGAGGGACTAATTATAGTTGATTTGATATTGATTATGTTGATTAAAGGCTTTAATTCAAATAACGGTAATTAGCCCCATATTTTTCCATTGTAGATTTTTTAATTGGATCTGCATACTTGTATTCTAGTATTGATCCTTCTTATCAATAGGAATTTAGGTCTCAAGGTTGCAACCTGTTATCAAAAGTTCAAAACATGCCCCAGAAATGTTTTTCACCACACATTGCATAAAAGACCAATCTCTCTCTCTTTATTTGGAGGAGGAAACCATTACAGTTGAATTTTATGATAACTGCTTTAAAGTCATATTTAGAGTATTTTCTAATTGGTTGTTGGTGTAAATCTTTACATTAACAAAATATTAATATTAAACTCTTTTCTTTATTGGTTGCAGGTTTACACAAGGATATGACAAAAATCTTACTTTTCTGACCATAAAGGTTTGTGTATATACATTATCAATAAGAATTAGAGAAAAAAAGGTAACCCTGAAGCAGTTTTATTAGCATCAAACTTTACAAATCGTAAGTTCTTATTAAAAAAATAAAATATTCATTATACTTTTATAATTTTAATATAATAAAGAATTATTATTTTACTTACCTAAAATAACCAGCCTTAAAGGTGATGTTAACTTTTTTCATTAAAAAATCTCTCCTTTATTTTTCTCCAACCAAACACATTGGCTGCATTGGTTGAGTTGTGAATAATATTTGATTACATTTGATACAGGGAGCTGGGCATACTGTTCCGGAATATAAACCAAGAGAGGCTTTGGATTTTTATAAACGCTTTCTTTCTGGATTGCCAATATGAAAGAGACTGAGAATGGAATAATGCTGCTTTTCGTTTTCTTTGTACTTTATAAATGATTTATATGGGTGAATGGAGACATCATATTATATCATATATGTCTATTCTATGTTTACCTCTCTGATTTATTACCATGGTAATATTAATTACCTTTTATATTTAAAATGAGACTAATAGCATATGACAAATAACCTTGTTTAATTTATTAAATTTGGGCCACGGCAATTCATTTATTAATTTCTTACAAAATATAATGCCCGGGCGTGCGTAATATGGATTTTTGTAAACATAAAAAAAAATTAAAAATGTTTTTTTTAGGTTGTTATACTTTTTAAAAAAAATTAGTAGTCTTATTTTTTTTCTCTTTTTTAGTCTCTAATCTTTTAAATTTAACGCTTTTAGTCCTTAATTGACTTAATCTAATAATAATAATCTGACACATAACACATAAAAATAATTTGTGACAAACTCTTAACTGGTCATGTTTATTAAAATGCTTAAACTTATTGTTAAATGACTGAAGTTAGCAAAAACCCAAACTAAAATTAAACACATTTCCTTGGAAGGATAAAAGCATAGTAAAAATCAGTAAAGAAACATTAAGAGCATGTTTATTTTCCTTTTTAAAACGATTTTTTTAATTAAAAATATATGTATTTTTAGATTTTAATTAAAGATATATATTTTTAATCTTTAAAAAGAAAAAACTCTTTTTAATTAAAAACTAAAAATACATATATTTTTAATTTTTTAAAATTAATTTTTAAAAGGAAAAAACACTTTTTAAAAAGGAAAACAAACGTATCCTAACATTCTGAAAATGCTTTGACTAGGTGGCAATAGGCCTCTTTCTCATTGGAGAGGGGAAAGGTCAAAGAAATTTAAAAGTTCCACTAGAATGCTTCTCCACGAAGTTGTTTTATCTTCAGAGCTTATTAATAAGCAAAGGAAGGATCACATAACTTGTTCATATGCTTTGTTAGTCTTTCTTATATTCACTTGTTTTCCCATTTTGTTTCAGTATTGTTGACACTTTGTGACTGTGATTTAGGCAAGTGAGTGAGAGACGTAATGGGGACTCCAAAGGATCACATTGAAGAGATAAGAAGGAACAAGTTCTCCATTGGGGGCACACCAAACCCATTGATTGAAGACTTGCATCAAGCTGTTAAAAATCTCTCTGTTGAACTTTATGCCAAAGATGTTCATTTTCTCATGGAACTCATTCAGGTCCCCACTCACTACTTAATTTTTTAATTACCATCATTCTCATTTTCTCTTCTTTTTTATTTTATTATATATTTGAAAAATATGACCGAGTACTTACACGTTTGATCGGAAGTATTATTTATATTTAACTTAGAATTTTATATAATAAATTTGATCATTAAATTATTGAAATAAACTATTTTTTTTAAGTTTGAATAACTCATTTGAGAACCTATATTTTTATAACATTGATTTGTTTGCTTAAATTGTATGTCTCTAAATTGCCATGTAACTACCAAGTTACACAAAGAAGCTGAGTGCTAATAATGTCCACTACACACAAATTTTATTTTATTGATTACCATATTATTAGCAGCTAAAGTATGATTATATTCCTTAAGTTCTATTTTGCCATATATTTTCTTAAATTATGGTCTTCGATATTTTCCTGTCTTTGGTTTTACTTAAACAATTTTGTTTTCCGTAAATTAAAATAGTATTAGATGTTTGGATGAAACTTTTGTTTATTGTTTTTCCTTTTTAATCATTTGTCGGTATGCATTTATTAAAATTTTTGTTGTCACATATAATAGCTATTTAATTTATTTTATTTAGGACCAAAAGCTTTTATAAAAATTGTTTTTATCACTTTTTTAACTAAATGTGTTTACATAAAGTTTCAACAGAATAATGCAGGGTAACAATATCCATACAAATCTTTTAACAGAAATTTTAAGTGCAGTCTTACATATTATAATGAAAAGACTCTTTCTTTAAATTATGGTAGTCCTATGATCTGCTTTTGCTTTGCTTCCTTGTTGCAATATCTGTGAGCACTTCTAGTTTAGTTTTAGCTATATAACTAGTACTCGCATGCATTTTTATAAATAGAATAAAAGAAAATACATAAAATGTCATTTTAATTAAGTTTGGTATCTTATACAGTTTTTTGTGACATTCAAAACTTTTATATTTTAGCTTAATCTCATTTATAGTTTCACAGATTTTCTATTAAGTTTTAAATGGAGTTTCTTAAAATTACAACTATGCTTTGGACATGTAGAATCATTTAAGATTTTAGATTTATGCATTTGTAATATTTGATAGTTCTCCAATTATTTAATGTAGAGTAGAGACTTTGATGCAGACATCCACTCTTAATTATCTGTTCAATGTATTGCCTTCATTGATACACTTACTAGAAATGATGACATTATATTATTCAATAATAGTGGCTGATTTACTATCACAAATTTATTGTTACTTTCACAGAATGCTGAAGATAATCAGTATTCTGAAGGAGTGAGTCCTTCACTTGAGTTCATCATAACTACTAAGGACATAACAGCTACTGGTGCTCCAGCCACGTTACTGATTTTCAACAATGAAAAGGGTTTCTCCCCTAAAAACATTGAATCTATATGCAGTGTTGGACGGTCCACAAAGAAAGGCAAAAGGAGCAGTGGTTACATAGGCGAGAAAGGTACATTCTCTATCTTAATTCTTAAATGTCTCTAAACGGGTTTGTATATTATTTCAGTAGAGACATGTGTGGGTCATGCCTTCAGTGAAGATTAGTTAAGTAATTAAATTGTATTTAAATACCAGTATAAATTGTTCATATATGCACACAACTAGCTTGAATCAACTCAGTGCCTAATACCTTGTTGCATGAAAATAATGCTTGTAATTGTTAACAATGTTTTAGTATTTCTTGTTCCAAATATGGTTCTCATTACTCAAATTTAAACATGTTACTATCATCTGAAAGGCTAAGTTAATAAATTACCATGACTGTGCATAATAGTGGCCAAATGAAAAAAAATGATGCAAATCAATGACACAATCTCTTGTATGGTTGGATTGCAGGAATTGGTTTCAAGAGTGTATTTCTAGCTACTACTCAGCCACATATTTTTAGCAATGGATATCAGATACGGTTCAACGAGAATCCTTGTCAACATTGCGGCCTTGGCTATATAGTTCCTGAATGGGTTGAGAAGCCAACCCATCTTGACATAGAGGAGATATATGGTGCTGGTGACAATGCTGTTCCAACTACAACAGTTGTCTTACCTCTGAAGCAGGATAAGGTCAATCCGGTGAAACAGCAGCTGTCAAATGTTCATCCAGAAGTTCTGTTGTTCCTTTCTAAGATCAGACACCTTTCTGTCAGAGAAAGTAATCATGATCCAAAGCTGAACACTGTGAACTCCATATCTATTTCAAGTGAAATTAACTTTGCAACAAGGAAAAACATGAATGCTGAGTCGTACACACTTCATCTATCTGCTGAGGAAAATGGTGGTTCTGAAAAGGAATGCAGCTACTATATGTGGAAGCAGAAGTTTCCTGTCAGGTCTGAATATGTGGTGGAAAGGAGAAGGGATGTTGAGGAATGGGCTGTTACATTAGCCTTACCAAATCAAGAGAGGCTTCATAGGGGAAGGACCTCACCTGGGGTCTATGCATTTCTTCCTACAGAGATGGTAACTAACTTCCCCTTCATAATTCAAGCAGATTTTGTCCTAGCTTCGTCAAGGGAGACAATTCTCTTTGATGATAAGTGGAACGAAGGAATACTAGATTGTATTCCTTCAGCATTTATGGATGCTTTCAAAACACTTGTCATAGGATCAGATCAAGCTCCCTTGTCCAGTTTGGCTCCCATGTTCAAATTCATTCCCATTAATAGTTCTCCTTATGAGAAGTTAAATCATGTGAGGGAGAAAATCAAATCAAAACTGCTTGATGAAAAAATTATTCCTATTGAGACATATAAAGAGCAGAAGCATTTCTTTAAGCCTTGTGAAGTTGGAAGGCTACTGCCTCAATTTTGGAGTATTTTGTCTGAGGCTCGTGCGCAAGGAGTGCTCTTGCTTAACCTATCATCTCACGATGGAATTAAAATTTTGAGTTCTTCATTTGATAAAAGCCAGTATGATGGAATACTAAATTTTTTAGGAGTTCAACAGGTCAAAGTTGATTGGTATGCAAAGTGCATTCGAAGTTCCAATCTTGTGGATGGAGTATCTGAAGATGTTTATCTGAAGCTTCTACAGTTTGTTGCTACAAACTGGGAAATGAAGTTTGATGGATCCAACATGGTTAGCATTCCTTTGTTGAAGTATGTGTGTTCTGATGGGAGCCTGTCCTATTTCAGTGTTTCTGATTGCACCTACGGTGGAAAGCAATTAGTTATAGCAGACCCGAATCAGTTATGTCCATGTTCTTGGATGATTGATTGGAACTGGGAGTTTTCAGGTGCATCCAACCTGTTTTTTTTGCCAGAATTGACACAGAAAGCTGTCTTGCATTTTCCCCACAGGCAAACTTTATTGGAATGGCTGGAAAATGAAGTTAACGTGACTACTTTGAATGTGCACTCTTTTGCAAATTTACTTTGCAGTTCTATTAAAGGAAACTGTAAACGTGCTATTACATATGCTCACTTTTTATATCATTCTTTGTCTAATGGTTACTTGTCAAGTCGGGAGGTCGATGGCTTGGTTACTTCTATGCCACTTGTTGACAACTATGGACATGTGACTGACAGTAGAAAAGGGGTTCTTTTACCTGCAAATGTGAGCAAATGGGCAGACCTGATTGTTTCGAATCCATGGAGAAGTGAAAATTATGTTGAGCTGGGAAAGGAGTATTTACAGCAATCTTGTTATGCAGGCCAATCCACAGACTATAAGGAACTAATCGAATTCCTGAAAGATCATGCTGATGCATCTGACATTCCTTATATATCTCCGCCAAATGCTGGGTTTCCTGGTGTAGATACACCACTTACAAAAGATAATGCTTTTTTACTCTTAGATTGGATTCGGAACCTGAAGTATAGAGGAGTGCATCTACCAGAGAGGTTCTTGAAATGCATAAAGGAAGGAAGCTGGCTTAAAGTTACAATCACTGGATGGAGGCCACCCTCAAAGTCATTCTTAATTCGCTCATCATTGGGAAGAATTTTGCAAAGTGGTTCTGTTCTTGTTGACATTCCATTGGTCGATGAGAGTTTCTATGGTAGAAGAATACTTGAGTATGAGGAGGAGCTGAAAACAGTTGGTGTGATGTTCAGTTATGAGCAAGCGTGTGAATTCATTGGAAAAGAACTAATGAATCGTGCAGAATCTTTCACTTTAAGCAGGAATCATGTTATTTTGATGCTGAAATTCATCCAATATCTGAGACAAAGCCTTCTTCCTTCAGACAAATTTGTCAACAGCATCAGAAAGGGAAGCTGGTTAAAGACATCTCATGGTCTGAGGTCTCCCGTCGGATCTGTATTATATGATTCGGGATGGGGAGTTGCATCACAAATTAGTGCCATCCCTTTTATTGATCAGGTTTATTTTGGTGAGGAAATATATAATTTCAAAGAGGAGCTTAAGTTGCTTGGCGTTATAGTTGGCTTCAATGGAAATTACAATGTTGTAATTGATCATATAAAGCCAGCCTATAATTTGGCATGTTTAACAGCTGAGGCTGTTCTGTTGATAATGGAATGTATAAAACAGTCCTCTAGCTCAGGTGGTAAACTCTTAAATTTATTCAAAGGTATGAGCTTTCTGAAGACAAATAATGGAATGTATAAAACACCAGGTGAATGTTTTTTGTATGATCCTGTATGGGGCTGCCTTTTCGCGGTGTTTAGTGATTTTCCAGTGATTGATCACAAGTTCTACGGTGATAAGATATTTAATTACAAAGGTGAATTAAAGAAAACTGGGGTGGTGGTTGATTTTGAGGAGGCTATCCAAAAATTTCATTGCCTCTTCAAACAAGCCTCAAAACGTTCATTTACCCCACAACATGTCAAGTCTCTTCTCCATTGTTTCAGGCTGCTGAAGGGAACTCAATATAGATTTCCTGCTGATTTCTTATCGACTGTACAAAATGAGAAGTGGTTGTTTACTCGAGTTGGTGGTTATAGATGTCCCACAGATTGCATTTTTTATGGTGTGGAGTGGAAATCTATCTCTACAATAACTTGTCTTCCTTTTATTGATGACAGTGACAACTGTTATGGTCAAGAAATACACAAGTACAAGGAAGAGCTGAAGAGCATTGGTGTTGTTACTGAATTGAAAGATGGGGTGATGTTTGTGCCTAAATGTTTGAAATTTCCTTTAGATCCCTCCACCATTACTCCTGAAAGTGTGTTAGCTTTTCTGGGATGCATCAGACTTTTAATGCACAGGACTAATCTTTTCATTGAAGATGACTTCAGAAGAAGACTGTGCAGAAATTGGTTGAAGACACATGCTGGTTATAGGCCACCGAAAAAATGTTTGTTGTTCGATTCCAAGTGGAATTCATTCTTGAAGCCAACTGATGGGCCTTTCATTGATGAGAATTTTTATGGTCCCAAAATTTCATCTTACAAGAAAGAACTCAATGCAATTGGGGTCATTGTTGACATTGAGAAAGGGTGCTTCTTGGTTGCTAGTCACCTTGAGTGTCTCTCTGATTATAACACCATCGTGCAAGTATATAGGTACTTCCTTCTGCTCTAAAGAAGCTTCTTCTCTTTTAGTTTTTTCAGTTTTAAAAATTATATTAAAGGAGATATCTGTTGTATTTTCTCTGTGATTATAGGTACTTAAGTGAATACAAGTGGAAACCAGAAGATAAATCTGTCCCAAAGATTTGGATTCCAGACAATGAAATCTGGGTGAATCCTGAAGAATGTATCATACATGATCAGGATGAACTTTTTGATTCAGAATATTATGTTTTGGAAGATATCTATGAAAAGGATATTCTTCCTTTTTTCTCATTTGCCATGGAAGTGAGGAACAAGCCTTCAATTGATGATTATGTTGACCTGTGGAAGCATTGGGAGGATTCATTGGAACAACTGTCATACGACAAGTGCTCTAAGTTCTGGATGTTTATGCTGAAACATGCGAGCTCAAGTGTGGAGAAGAAACTCTCTGAAAAGTTGATGAAATTGCCTGCAACATCAGGCAACAATAAAATCATTTTGTTAGATAAGGAGGATGTTTTTATTCCTGATAACCTTTATCTGAAGAGGCTTTTTGAGAATGAGAATGTTTTTGTCTGGTTTCCTCAGAACATGGCACCATTGTACAGGTGTAAATTGTTTGACATCTATAGAAAAATTGGTGCTCAAAATATCTCTGAATCTTTGTCTAAGGAAGAGTCATCCTTACTGAATGGCGATGAATTTAATCAGGTTGATGCTTGTAATATTTTCAACATGAAGGGGTTAGTCAAGCTTATTCTTGGTTTTCTTGCTTGTTCTAGCCTCAAAATGAAACAAGATGAGAGGCACAATGCTGTTCAAGGCCTACTCAACCTTAGTTTCTTTGAGACAATGAAGCCAGTCACCGTAAGCTATAGTTTATCACTGTCATCAGGTGACATCATTAGCAAGAAGGCAAACAGAATGGTGCGGTGGGAAAGGGAAAGTTCCAAATTTTTCACTCAGAAGATGGATGGGCATCCTGGAAATGGAAGTTTGATAAAATATGCTACCTATTTCTCTGAAACAATATCAGAGGGTGTTTTGCGCGAGAATCATGATCATGTTCCTGCACTATCTGAGCTGATCAAGTTGGCTTTTCTGTTGAAATTCAACAATGAGGCAATTGAATTTCTTATGGAGTCCAAGAACTTGCAGATTTTTGGTGGAGATCAGAAGTTCCTTACTTCTGGCTTCCTATCTGACTAAGTCTACTGCATTGATGTTTAAAATGTTTAAACTAAGGTTTGCATATTACCATATGTGTATTTATAAATTCTGTTTCAAAGTTTGCTTGTTCCCTTGTGTGGTGTGTGATTAGTTAATGACAGAGAAAAATGTTGCATTAGCTGTTAAGACTTGAAGTATTAGTTACTCAGTTTCATGGTCAATGCTTTGGTTTTCGTTGTCTGAATGAATATTTCCCATGTTTATAATCTCTCTTAATATCTTTAATTTTGTTTGATGAAAAATTGGACCTTGCTACATTTGTGGTCTTGAAAGTCTCATATTACTATTAGTGTCTCCTTATTGCATATATATTATTATTGTTTTATATTTATTTTAACTTGAAAATCTCATATTAGTGTGTCCTTATTGCATATATATTATTGTTTTATATTTTAACTCGAAAGTCATGCTAAAAGCATACGCCCAAGTAAAATTTTGTTAACTTTTGAAACAAATTGTTTGCCATGATTCTGCTAACAGTAACTTCAATAAAAATGAATTATGTGCTGTGTATATAAATCAAATAGTAACTTCTTGTTATTCCATATATATGCAATACACCTTTATGCTTTGTTTTGATAGACCTATTGGCATGAAAAGAAAATGTAAGGAATGATTTTTGTGCAGAATTTTTTGTTTTCTACTGTTTGAATACTTGTCTGCTCACACGTGCTAATACAATTTACTTATTTTAACTCATTCAAATAAGTGGAGAGAATTTTTATCATTTTTTTTATTTTTATATTCTTCCAAAAAATATATTTTCTATTTTTATTTTTACTCTAATTTTTTCTTTCATTATTTCATCTCTCTTCCAAAACATACTATACTATTAGTTCTTCTTGTTGCATACTTGCATTGACCTGTATTACCAAAAGCACATATAATGTGCGTTAATATTTAGTTTATTTTAAAGAAATGATCATGTTAGCTTCATAAATTTATTAAATATTATTAGTTTGATGTTTTAAATTACTAAAATATTGTACATATAATAATTAATAAATTTCATTAAAAATTATAACATTTAACATGTATTAAATTACATTAAATTTTATGATTTTTATTAAAAAGTTTCTATAATAATTTTTTAAGACAAAAGTTAGGTACAATATCGTAAATACATTTTATACTCTTTTAATTAAAATTAAAATTTCATCTCACTAATATCTAATTACTTTTAAAATTTTATTGTGTAAAGTATTAAATTAAAATTCAATTTCATTTAAAAATAACACAAAACACCTAAATTAATGAACTTAAATTTTATGATATATTTTATCTTCATATGTTAAAGGATAATATTTTTCTAATGTGTATGCAGAATTTAAAGCTATTTTTTAATTAAAAATAAGCATTAATTTTTTCAAAATTATAAAAAAATTGATAAATTATTTAATAAAATATATTTTATGTACATTCCTTAAAGTAACCATAAAAAAATAGTTAATAATTTTGGAAACACTAAAATTCAGAACCTTGGCTAATATGAAAAGCCTTGGGATTTAATTGAAACTATTAAAAGTAGATAACTAGCAAAAAATAAAATAAAAATTCAAGGTTCGAATTACATAAAACATGATAACAAATTTACTCTCTTTGGTCAATAATAATATAATGACTACATATGAATCCTTTACTTGTTTTTTGGATGACATATACAAACAGAAATAAAACACTTCAAAACGAAAATAATCTAAAATTACCCTTAAAAACATGAATGATTCAAATGGTTATCCTAAGATAATGACATAAACAAATGACGTTTGTAGGAATATCATAAAACAAAGGCATACCAAGCCTAAAGGATGTTCCTTGGGCTATGAAACTGGTCCCAATCCCTCTCGTTTGCAAACTCACTTATTTTCTACTTAAGCATGTTAAGAGTAATAGGTACTTCTTCATCAATCTTACCCATCTTTAAATCACAAAACAAAAGAGAGGATGAAGAAATAGAGAGAGAAGAATGAAGAAATGAAAGACAAATAGAAACACATTATATAAGGAACTGAAGACAAGAAAGACAAATTTAAAACTTTTTTGTTTTCTTGGGAAGAATGACTAATAGTGTGTTATTATGCATAAAAAAATAGGAAAATTATTTGCATGGTCTTGGACTATTATTGTTCCTACTAATAAAAAAGACATTTATGTATTTTTTTTTATTTTTATAAAATTGATACATGTCTAAACTTAATTGACAGGAACTACATGATCCTGGATTATTGAATAATTTTTTAGATGATAAAAAAATGTCATTCCGTTTAATATTTGAAATAAAAAACAATAAAATAAAATATAAATATATTTAAATAAAAAATACTTCTTTATTAAAATTAATATAATTTTTTAATTTTTTTCTGTATTATATTATTAAAATTTTTAATATTAAATTAAAATAATTTTCTTCCATGTTTTTACAATAAAAAATTAATTTTTGGTAAGAAATTTTATTTAAAAATATAAAAAATGTAAAATATATTTTAGATGATAAGTAAAATATTTTTATAAAATTATTTTAAAATATAATTTTTTAAGATATATATTTTTTAAAATATTCATATAATATTTTCATAAAAAGTATTAAAATTATATTTTTAAAATAATTTTTTGTAAAATATTAAAAAGATATGAAGTATGACTAAGAAGGTAATAAAAAAAGTTATTCTATTATGATATTCTTCTGACTTATGACTTTCTTTTGAATAAGAATTTAAACTATGAAGATATGATAATCATTAGTATATCTTGTTATTAATAAATATAAAAACAAATATTTTTTCTTCTTCTATTCTTGTATCCTAAATACTACAGTAGCTTTAAGTGTTTATTAACATTCTTATTTATAAATTTTTATATAAAATATTCTTATTATTAGTATAGAAATTTATCACTACTTATTATCATTTTAATTTAAGTAATTTTTATTTAAAATACTATTTTTTATTTCTTATAATTATATTAATAATTTGAGTATTTGAGACAAAAATCACTTAAATAATAGTAACAATAGATATATGAGATTGACAATGGATGATCTCTTAATATGGTAAAAATGGTAATTTAGACAAAAAAAATTATTTAAATGAAAGTCAGTATAAATATTTAAAAGTCTTTAATCCATTAAGAGTACCTTCACGAATAAATGTAGGACAGATATTTGAATCCTCACTCGTGTTAGTAGGAAGTATGCTAGATAGACATTATCGAATAACACCTTTAATACACATGCATATATGAATTTTAAAAATTTTATTATATCTATATTTATAATGTAATAAATATCTGTAATCAAATTTTATTATTTTTAAATTTAAAAATTAATATTTTTTTATTTTAAGAAAAATTTGATGGTTAGCTTTGTTGAAAGGAGAAAAAAGAGGAGATAAGAGACTCAAAAGGGATTCAAGTTACTCAATTTGGTTTAGCTAATTTTAAAGTTAAATTTTTATTTAAAAATTAATCTTATACTATTTAATATAATTAAGATATGTGATTAATTAATTTTATTGAAATATACATTGTTAAAAAATAACCAATTAGTTTTTTTTATTAAACTAAATATTATACTATTTAATAACATTAAGCAATTAAGCTAACTCATGTAATTTTACAAGTGAGATGCAAAGAGTAAAAACTAATTTTAAAAATATAATTTTTTACTTCTTTTGCTTAATTTTACATTGAGTTATTATAATTTAAATTATATGCAATTTTGGTATTATAATTTTTTTTTATTAAATTTAGGTAAATTTAGTCCATGCATTCATTTCTTTTTTTATTAAATATCGTCAAAATTATTATTTTTAATTACTTATTTGAAAATATATGATGCATTTGAAAATGATCAAATCATGATGTTTTATTTAATGATTTTATGTAGAAAAGGTCTAAAATAATTTAATTAATTTTAATTACAAAGATTTTTACAAAGAAATGGGAGAAATAAGTTACTACAATAACAAAGAATTCAGTGCATCATAATAGAACAAAACACATACTATTCAAATACTATTTTATTAGGAAAGCAGAAGGAACTAATGAAATCAAGTTTGAGCATTACAAACTAAAGATTAAATTGCAGATATTTTCACTAAAATGCTACCAAGATCAAAATTTAAACAGGTGTGCATAATGTTTGAAGTTATATAAATTTGCATAAAGAAGGTGCATTAGAACATGACACAAATTTCTAAAATAGTCTAAAAAATATTAGGAACAATCTAAGAAAATCTATTTGTATTTAGATACAAGATAGATTTAGAAATCATAGTTCAATAATATTATAAATATTATTATAATATTAAACCATCCAAATATAATGGTGGAAAATGCCTATAGATAGACATGAATTATATTGTAAGTGAATGTGAATGAAGTAAGCAAATTATCAATTCTCCATCCCTAAACTGTTTTACTCAAACTTGTACCAAAAACCATTATATATTAACCATCTAGTCAGTTCATTATATTTTTGAATGAATTATGATTACCATTTTGATCGAAAAAGAGTTTGTATGATTCCAAAACTTGCTATTATTAGTGTCTTTAATACCTAAACACTTGTGTAGATTCTTATTAATCAAAATATGTAGAAATATTCATTATACCCAAGATATGTCAAATATTGAAGTTAAGCAAGTATTTCAAGTTTATATTTATGATTAGTTTTAAGAGCTTGGCCATTGACATGTGTAGCTTTTTGTTCATAGTGTGCTAGTTGCAAATAAATAGTACAATTTGAATTGTTCAAATATATTTAGTGATATGGAAATCGCTCGCTTTAGGGGTGAACTATGGTTTGGAATCTGAGATCCAAGTCCAAAGACATATTTGATTGTTCTTGTTTATAACCTATCCTATATATCTATTGGAATTCCTTGCGTTCTTGCAATAACAAACAAATTTGCAGTTAGCACACATCATCAAAGTGCAGCAATGGATGCTGCACTGAAAGCATATCAAACATCTCCTTGCTCAATTGAAGCAATAAGTTCTTGTCCACACATTTCGTTTGGATTTGTTGGGGCACCTCTTTCTTTGGATGCAAGCAATACAGATTCTAATTAAAAGGGTGGGTGCTGAAAAGCTTATATTTGCCCCTGTTAACTTTGTTAGGAGGCCTTTCCAGACAAAAGGAGACTGTTCTTCCAGTAGAAGGAGTCAGCTCTCTTTGTTAGCATATCCGCCATGTACTTTGCAGTCATGAGGAGTTATCATTTCAGGTGGGAAAATCTTAATTTTCAGGGTATCATATCTAATTTTTGTTTGAATAATTCTACCAGTAGTACATCAAGGAACTATGTTCTATTGGGATGAAACCTTATATTTACTATCAATGAAACCTTATATTTAAGGATAGTAATATGCATATTATAGTTCTCATACCTAGCGTGGAATTTGATTTTTGATCCATGGAAACTATTACTTGTAACCTCACATGGTTATGAGGATTTTTTCAGGAGCCATTATTGAAAGTACATTATTTCTAATGGGTTTATATAAAATATGAATTTGATAGAATGCACTCATATTTTGATCTTTACATCTAATCCTGCCCAGAGGAAAGTACTTTGGTTGATGTTTATAATCAATTGATATTGTTGATGCACAATTTTTGTTTATGTTTTTTTGTAACACCCTCATTTTCATTCCTTTGTTTTGGAAAAAAAAAACAGAAATTCTGGTGTACGATTTCTTGCTCAAGGGAGATATGTCTTGCTTAAACGAGAAAGATATTTTTGAATTGGGCTTTTCTAGAGCATTTTTTTGCTCAAGTGAAATAGGATAGTGTTGTTCCATCTGTGTCATCTTATCCAGGTGAGAAGAGGTGTTGCTTAGGCGTGAAGCAACTCACCTAAGAGAGGAGTCATAGGAACAATAGGGTACTCTCTGGATCTATTCTCGCTCAGGCAAAAATACCTTTCATCTAGGTAAGAATATCAGAAAAACCATCATTTGATTTTCTCACTCAAGCAATGATGTTCTCACTCAAGCGAGAGTTCGCTCCACTTCTTACTCTCGATTCTCATCATTCTCTCATTCTCCCTTCCTAGAGAAAGCCTCCTATAACTCAAGATTTCTCTCAAATCTGAGCTCCAAGGTCTATTCTACTCAAACCCAAGAAGAATTCTTATCCTTGGTTAGTATTCTCAGTTAAGACGTAAATCTCCTCTCTAGAACTCACGAAGAACATAGTCTCAGGGATCTATTTCCATGTAGGGAAGCTGACCTTAGATCCTAAGTTCTAATTGTATATTTAGCTTGAGAAAATTGAAATAATTATTTGAAAGATAAATCTAAAGTGTTCTCTTGAAAAGTAGAATATAAAATGAAATGGATTCATAGGTGTATAAGACATATATGAATTTTTATCGTAATCGTAGTAAAGTTCTATAGTAAGAATTGTAAAGGGAACCCATTTTTAAGAAGTCCCATTATTTATTTAATGATGATTATGAATGAGTAGTTCTAGGATGTGAATTGGTATTGAAAACAATAAGTTTGTTAAGAAAAGATTAAACCTCAGGTTAGACAATTTTTATTAAGATTGGAAGAGTGTGATATCCGGCAGAATACTTATGAAATGCGCAACTAGTCTGAGTCTGGAGGTATCCGACCTTCGACGCATTGTGTTGATTTTGTGATGAGTGTTGGGTGAATTTGATATAAATAAATTGATTATCTTTAAATGGTAAAAGATATTATGTTACATATGTGTGAATTAGATGAAGTAGGAATGCATGTACTTTGGATATGAGTTAATAAAATGAATAAGATAAAAGAGATGAAGGAAACTTGATGGCTAATGAAAGTTATTAATGAGATTTATGAGAATTGCTGAGAAAGTGTAAAGTAAAAGAAATTTAGGAAAAATGTGTTACTAGTGGAACTTGATGAAAAGTGTGATGTGTGAAGATGCTGGTAAAGTATAAGAAAAAGGAAAAAAGAAGTAACTGATTTATGTCTCATAAGGACATTGATTGATCGATTATAGTATATGTGTTGTAATACATTGACGGATAAGATTATAACCATATGTTGTAATACATTGATTAGTGTAATTACAACATATGTATTAGAACAATATGATTGTGATGTCTCATGTTTGAGTTACCGTATAGATAGTTTAGAGATACAATGGGGTATAAAATCTGGAGGCGATTTGGGATGTCTGGAAGAAATGAGGGTGATGAATGCTAATAGCTTAAGTGTAGACGATTGATAGCGAAAGCATTTATAGGCCTTATCCTTATTTTTTGATTGATCTCCTGACTATACATTTGCTATGAATGCATAATAAAGCACACGTTATATCCGTGTGTAGCGGTGGACGACAACTATCTATGCTGGTGTAAGTTCATCAAAATTAGGAAGAGTATGTTAGCAGTGATTTAGGGACCCGTGAGTACCTAGAAGTACTCTTACTTCATGAATATTTCAAAATTTAAATGATTGAAGTGACATGAGTTGAGAAATTGAATGATCATGTGGACAAAGGGAGAGATTGATTATGCTGAATAAGTAAAATTGGATTTTGATTTGATTGAGTAATGAATAATGTGTGTGAATGTTCCTTGTTGATTAGAATGGTTTAGGAATAAATTCTAAGCTGATACATAATGAACTAAAAAATATTTGTTATGTTATTATGATTATATTATTAAGATGAGAATTTAGTGCAAGTGAAGCTCATCCTTACAAACATTTTAGGTAAAAGAAGAAATAAAAGAAGATGGATATGTTCTAGAGTCATACTTGCATAAAACTGTTAGAAAAGGAACTGCTATGTTAGAATTAGTTATTTTAATAAATGTAATCATATTACTTTAATTTCTATTTAAGAATTGTAATATTTCAAGAATCTTATTATAACAATGGTTCTAGTATCATGTGTAATATTTAGTAATTAATTATTTAAATTTTTGGTATTAATATCCGTTTTAGTCAAAAAATTAATTTACCAAAAGATAGTTTGTTTATACCATGAATACGAAATATGTACATATAAATATAATGTAAAACTTTAACTTTCATTTTATTCATAAAGTTGAGTTATGAAATATATTTTATTTTGTCATGAATGAGATTTTAGAGAGAATGAAGTTTTTTTTTTAAAATTGTATTAATATTTGTCAGTCTATATTTATACCACTATTTAACATCCTAAACTATCCAAATCTTTTACAAGTTTTATTAAGTTTTTATTCAAAATAACATATATTAAGGTAAATTATTAGAATTTTAACAAGGGCATTACATATTTTATTACAAAATTTGAATTTATTATAGTATAATAATGTACCCTAATAAATTTGATTTCTTTTCAATGATTTTATCGCATGAATTCACTAGAGATAGGCTTATGATGGAGTTGGCACGAGAACAAACAATGTCAATTGATGCAAGAAGACATGCTCGAGCTAAGGCAAGTTCATTGAATTCTGCTGCTATGGGAGCATTTGTGGGTGCTGGTCTTCACCTTGTCTTGACAATTGTAATGGTACTTAATCACATGAGTGTAATTAGAGAACAATGTCTTATAATAAATACCTGTTGTTATCCTATCTAAGTGATACTTAATCACATTAAGATTGAGCATCAATATCTTCTCAATAGCTAGGTGCATGTTTGACAACATTGAGCATACATGTTGAACATATGTATTAAAATAACAGTCGATCAAACAAATATGTTACTACTATGCAAATGAAATTATGTATTGTCCTTGCACAAATTTCTTCTATCTATTATCTAAGAAAACTATAAAATAATAGTATTTAGAAAATATGAACAAAGGGTAGACACAATCCAACTTGCATTGCATAAGCACCAAGTCAATTTTAAGAAAGGAACTGGATTCTCGTGGCTTCTTTTGATAAGATGTTATCCTTGTTATGATGGCTAAAATAATGCTATAGCCAACCCCAATAGACACACACTCATACAACAGAATTCACCAAAGTTGCCTCATTAGCTCAAGTATTTCAACTTACTTAATCTCGAACCAATGAAATCATTAGACTATTTCGAACAACTTGTTGCAACAAAAGCAATAAAGAAAGAAAGAAAATTGTTAGCATGAATTTTAGCAAATATATTTGAAATTGTGTAATAAAAAGCATGATAAATAAAACTTGAGCATGTAAATGAAATACCAATTGATAAAATGATAAAATTTCTTTTAACACAAAAAATCTTGAAGTGTTATTTTGCAAATAATAAAACACATTATCTTATTTAAGTTTCTAATACAAATTTTATAATTACTTTTTAATTTGTAAAATTTTATCTATAATTTAATCTTATTAATATAATAGAATATTGCATTAATAATAAATAAAATTTATTTATAAAAGTTATTAAATTATATGATATTAATTTTTATTTAAAAATTATATATTTTTTAATATTATCATTGCAAAGAAAAAAAAACACTTATTAGCATTAAATATATGATGGTTAATATCAAGTTAAACAGAGACCTCAATGTTGTTTAACAATTGAAAATTAATATTATTAAGATAATTTGTATTTATTTTTGAAACTCAAAAACTAGTTAAAATTATCTTATTAACAAAGCACATAGGCGCAATAATTGTTGAGTTACACAAAGTTTACACTAAATGATTTGAGGTGCTCCAAAGAGGGGAAGAAGGTTACTGCAAAACCATCTTCATAAAGATATATGTATTCCAATTCATCGAGAGATTCAATGAGAAGTGACTTCAACAATTATCAAACTCAAAAGAGAGTGATGTGAACAACATTTGTGAGGAGAGAAAGCTAACTTGGGAAAAGCAAGCCTGGATAATAATACACATTCAATCGCTTAAGACTATGGTGGGGCTGAAGGTTTTCTAATAATTGTAAGCTGTCACTGTTACGGATGTCTCCATACTTTTTATAAGACCAACTTAGAGTCAAGGATTGAAGGAATCTTTTTTCCTTTTAAATTTTGTTTAAAAGGATTGAAGGAATCACCCGATTGAGATGATTAATTCTTAATTCTCCCCTTTGGTTTAAATTTTGTTTCTTGACTATCTCCCACAACAAAGGTTGATAAGAATTGCAAAGAGCACAATTTTCCCAACCCAACTGCTATCCCACTGAAGGAGTAATCGTCAACAATATCCAGATATCTTAAATGCTTCAATCTTCCAATTGAATCAAACAATTTGCTAAAAGAAGACGACGACATCTTCAACACTCGCAAGTATTTGAAATTTGCAACAGACAATTCCTCCTCATTGTAAGACCACAAAATCAAAGTTCGCAGCCTGCTTTTGTCTAATGAATTCAGTAAATGAATGGCCTCAGATTCCAAAGATACGTGAATGGGACTACCTTCAACTTTTTCCGCCTTACTGTCCAAGTAACAGCAATCATTGCCAGCAACAAGCATTGCAAGATCATGCATTAAATCATGCGTTTTGAAACTAATGATCTCCCCATCTTTATCACTTTTTGCATCTTGAAAAAATGAGTTCATCAAACAAATCTTTACAAATCGGTTACCAGTATCTTCCATGTCCAAGTGCTGTTTTTTAGCAGTCGTTGCCTTTGCTACATTTTCACTCGAGTTGTCACTAAAATCTTACTATCTTGAGCGCCACACATCAAGTACTTTCTCAATTCCGCCCATTTGTCATGTCTCTCATTCCAAATGTCATCCAGGACCAACAAATATTTCTTACCACTTATTTTTTCATGTAAGTTTTCTTTGCAAGTTGCCTAATGATACTTCAATTTGGTCAACAGTAATTGATTCTAATATTTTCTTCAGAATAGTTTTCACATCAAAGTTATCAGAGACACACACACATTTGCATTTCAAAAGAACTCTGCACTTCCAAGTCATTATACACCAATTGAGCAAGAGCTGTCTTCCCCATACCACAAGGCCAACAATGGCAATCACAAAAACTTTTTAGTTTTCATGATGTTGTCTCAACAGACTAATAATCTCCATTTTACTATCATCTCTTCTAATGATATCTGTCTCTAACGCGAAAAAACATGTTTCCCTCCATCCACTATCAGTTTGCTTGACCACAATAGATCTTGGGCATAATTCAATTTATACATTCCTTTTACTACAGCATCAAAACTTTCTCGTGTTCTTTTAATTTCTTCAGCCATTTGGATGGGAAAATCAATTCGATTTGAAGATGAACATGGATAAAGTACCTTCGTGACTTCTTTTCCTCGTTCTTCATCCAATTTGTGTCGCATAAATTTGATAGCAAGGTCGTCGAACAAGTCATCTGCGCGATGAAGTACTTCTTTGAAGTGTATTATCCAATTTCGCACACGAACTTGATCTTGTTTGTGATCAGCATGAAGGAGCACATCATTGATAGATTCAATTGTCTTCTTAAGCTCTTCCAACTCGTCCTTCACATCGTACTTTTCTCCAAATTTAATAAAATCTGTGGAAGCCAACCTGTGAATGACATGTGAATCAACACCAAGTGTAACTGAGCTATCATTAAAACGATTAAGAAAGATTGTACATAAGGATATTTAATGAGTTTAGATTTTATTTGAGACATAGTATCTATATTCTAATAAGTTTTAGATTCTATGGTTATTGTTAAGTCTCAAGTGACTTTTCAATAAATTTATAATTTGAGAGTGATATTTAGTGTATATATTAATATAATTATAATTTGATTTTATTTAAGTTAAAATATTATTTGTTTATTAATTTATTCTCATTAATTAAAGTGGTAACAAATATATTAAAAAGAGGAATGCTTTTAAGAAAAAATTAGGTAGAGAAAACACGACAAGTATATACTTATATATATAATTACTTTATTTATTTTTATATTTAAAAAAATTAGATAAAAAATATAATGTCATATAAATACAAGAGTAAAGCTAAACAGTACCCAAAAATTGTACGGAAAATTTACAAATTCTAACTAATCAAGCATGGAATTGGTGTGAATAAAAGGAAAAGAAAATATTAATAAATAATTAACAGTGAATCAAGCTTAAGAATTATGCAATAACAAATTCGTATTCATCCCATATAGCATTTTTTGTAAAAAAAAACTCGTTACAACTATCAATTTTCATTTTGCGTATGAGTTGCAAAACTTTAAGAAAAAATAGCATTTCATGATTTGTTTAACAGAATACGCATATGTATTAGTGACTGATGTTACTTTTATATCATAATTAGGGATAAATTCATAATAGAACTCAATTTTTTTCAACCTTTTATGTTGTTTGCATCATTTAATAACTATAAAATGTATAAATTACAAAATAATATTAAAAAAACTTCAAATACTAAATGTTAAAATAAAAGAAAAATATTCAAAGAAAATAAAAAGATAGACACTTATCTTTAAAAAAAGTTAAAAAAGGTGAAAGATTGAAACTGGAAAAACAAAATAAGGATGAATTAAACTACATATAACCAATACTTCTAGAAAAGAAACTAAAAGAAGATATAAGAATAAAATTCTACAATTGAAAAGGAAGATCAAGACTTTTTCTGTTTTGTAAAATTTTTATTTTAAACGGGATGAGTTATCTCAGGTGTTAGAAAAATATAAATATTGTAAAATAGCTTCACGAAATAAGCTTCATATACCAAGTTTTTTTCCCTTCAAGAAAGAAGAGAAATACAACAAAAAATATAAAGTTATTCGTTTATGATTTATTAAATAATAATGAAAGAGCTATCGTTAAAAAAAATTAAAAAACTGAAAAGTTAAGAGAAATCTAAAATAAAATGATAAACTAACTAAAATAGAAAACTGAACTGTGATTTGAAGAATTTATTATGAAATAATAAAGAATTAAGAAAGGCAGCGAGGAGCCAACCTGTGAATGAGATTTGAAGCAACAGAATATAGAATTTGCTCAGCCATCCTTGATATGATTGAGAGATGAAGAGGAAAATAGATGTACAATGAGTTGAGTTTGACGATAGTCGATAGATATATATCCAGGAAATGGGCACGATCGTAATTAAATAAGTCAACCCATCATTTTCAAATCTTATTGGTTCAATCATTTGATCTTTGGTTAAATTTAATGTTAATAAGCTGACCAAACCACAGTTTTTAAGATTCAAGATAGGTCAACGAAGGAAGGAGATAATTTTTTATTAAGAAATTTTTTATTATTTTAAGAATATAAAAGATTAATAAATATATATTTTTTAATAAATTACTATTTTTGAGTATTTAACACTATTTTTAAAAACGGAGTTAAAATATTTATTTATAAAATACAATTATTTTAAAGATTTTTATTAACCTCAGCCATTAAAGTAGTTTGAAGGTTTAAAAATAATAAATTTCTGTTTGAAAAAAAATTGATTTATTATATATAGAAGACAAAAGTATAATAAATATTTAATTTAATAATTTTTTACTATTACTACTTACTTAAATTCAGCCATAAAAATTAATATTTTTTTATCTAAAGAAATTTCCACCATGAAAAAATTCAATTAACTAATAATTTTTTGTGTTGACAATTTATTTTATTACTAGGGTAATTCCTTTTATCTGGATCATATATATGGAGAGATAGGAGACTCGCCGATCATTAAATAAGCTGCTACAGAAGGTTTTAAAACTTATAATATTTATAATTTAATTTTTAATAAGTTTTACATATTTAAGATCTTAGTTTTTTAGATGTTTAAAAGAGGTCCTTTAACATTTTGGTATTGTAGACAATTATTACTGAGAAGAACATCATTATTCATTGAAATGAAACTCAATCATATTTTCTTAAACTTACTCTCATCCTTATATTTTTGAAGCAAGTTCAAGAATTTTTTTTGGTATTTTTAACAATTAATTCAACAATAAATTGAGTGAATGTGATTGAAATTTACTTGATAGAAGTTGAAAAGAGATACCTAAGATATCAAATGGAATCAAATAATCCTCTATTAAAATATTATTGTAGAAGTTTTGTTGAATTTCTTCTTTCAATGCCTCCTTATTTCTCCTTCCTTAATTGAAAATCTTGTTTCCCAAATCTACCTAAACTCTAAACTTAAATGACCATAATCACCAACTTTTAATTGAAAATCTTGGTATTTACGATTAGCTTGCTGCTTCATGTAGTTCTGAGCCTTGATTAGATTAATCTTGAGTTGTTGTAACACAACATCACATGATTTAAGAGTCTCTTGCACCTGTATAGGATCCAGTAAATGGACTTTATAACGAGTAATCGCAGGAGAATCACGACCAAACAAAGCCTTATAAGAGAACATCCCAATACTGTGATGCATGGAAGAGTTGTACCAAAATTGAGCCCATAGTAACATAGAGAACTAAGACATAGGATAGTCAAACACAGCACCATAAATACATCTTGAGCGTTTTGCTTAAGATCTCAGTCTCCCATCTGTTTAAGGATGGCATGCATAACTCATAGCAAGAGTAGTTCCTTGAGCTTTGAATAGATTCTATTAGTAGGAGCTGATGAAAACTCTCTCTCTCTATCTAATACAATGGATTTAGAGAATCCATGAAGTTTGACTATAGTACTGATAAAAGCTTCAACTACACTCTTACTATTGAAACCATACTTTAAGCCCACAAAGTAACCAAATTTAATCAACCTATCAACAACTATGATGTTAGTATAATCGTGAGAAGGAGGCAAATTTGTGATGAAATTCATAGCAATGTCATCATAAACTAGTTGAGAAATAGGAAGAGGTTGTAGTAAACTAGTTGGAACTGTCTGAGAAACTTTAGCCTTTTGACCGATGTTGCACTCTTTAACAAAGTTTCTAATATCTTGTTACATACACGATCAATAAAATTGAGAATAAATTTTTGTAATAGTTTGTGTTGCTAGCATGGCCTCCTACCTTAGATGAATGAAACTCTTGTATAATCTATAAGGTTAGGATCTTGAGGAAACATAATCTTGCTTTTTCTAAGTAAAAGACCATTATGAATAGTAAAATTTGCAGATTTCTCTGGATAACCAGTGCATTCTTTGAAAATTTTCATCAATTCCTCATCCTTTTGAGTCACTGTAACAATATTCTATAACCAAACACAAGTAGGTTCAGAGCAAGCAATCATCAAACTGCGAGAAAGTGCATAGGTAGGGGGATTTTCTTTCCTTGGCTTGTACTAAATAGTCAAGTCTTGATCGGTTTTAATCTCAAACTTGTGACCAAGAAGGTAATGTCTGAACTTAGCCAGAATCTACGTTATAGCATAAAATTCTCTAACATAAGTGGATTGCTTTTGCATGGGTAAAGATAGCTTTTTTGAGAAGTAAGCTATGTGATGTTTGCCTTGGCTCAAGACTGCTCCAATACTCGATCCAAAGGCATCTGTTTCTAACACAAAAGGTTCGTAGAAGTTAGGAATAGCCAACACAGGTGCAAAGGTCAAAGCTTCTTTCAACTTATAGAATGCAATCGTGGCTGAATCCATCCAATGGAAGGAGTCCTTTTCTAATATATTGGTCAATGTGCTGCTATATAGCTGCATAATTCTTGACAAACACCTATAATAACCAGTAAGACTCAAAAAAAAAAAAAAAAAAACCCACAATTACTTTAGATTAATAGGTTGTGGCCATTCCTTACATTTTTAAAATAGAAATAAATATCAAATTCAAATAACATATATATAAACATTCAAGTTACTTGAAGTTAGATATATATAACTAAGAAGATAATATAAAATAATTTAACAATTAAATTAGTTAATCTTACGTTATATTAAAAGTGATTAAGTAGTAAGTGTTTAAATTTGATATCGAGAGTCAACATATATTAATTTTTTAATTATATGTATTACATTTAATAAATATAAGACTAAATACTAATTTGAATACTAATTTGCAGCAAATTTTACTTATATTTAATTATTATATTAATGTGCATTTAATTTTACTATTATAAGTTTATAACTATGTTTACAAATTAATTTTTTTGTAAACTTAAATAAAAATGACTGAACATTTTTAAGTGAATATTTTAGTATATAGTTTTCGAGTGTTAATTTTGTAATAATTTATTTTCTGTAATTATAAATTTTATAGTAGTTTTTTATTAATGCAAAATTGAATAATTATATTATAATGGATAAATATAACATGAAATTTTATTCATAAATATAGCTAGATCATACATGTTTTTCATAGGAATATATATATATATATATATATATATATATATATTATATTTCAAAAAAATTATATTATAATAATTTTTGTTAAATTTTAACAAACACTAGTTTATATTTTGATATAGCTTTACTGTACAACATATGAGTGCCATTTTAGTTAGATAAAAAATAAGAAGGTTGTCACGTGGTAAAAATTATCTCAAATTAAAAATTTTAAATATTATTTTAGTAATGATTTTATTTTAAATGTAAATTGTTATGCTTAGAAAGTTCCATTTTGCTTTTAGAAAATGTTTGTTAGTAAAATAACGGTAAATGTATGTTTAATTTTTGTAAATATAGTAAAATTTGGTTTCAATATTTCACTTATTTGTGTGTGTCAATTTTAATTTTAATAATTTAATTTTTTATATAGTATGTATCATTACTTGTTGATGATATAATATGATACACGTTATGTCACTGCTGATAAGAACAAAGAAATATTAATTAAATTACATAATTTTTTTTATAAAAATTAAATGAAGTTTTCAAGTAATATGTTTTTTTTTCCTCTCTAAAAACTCAACTGATATGTTAATAGAAAATAAAATTGTATCTTATTTTTAAATTTGAATGTATTAATTTAAATAATTATTTTATATTATATATTATTAAATTATTATTTTAGTTTTTAAATTATTAAATTATATTTATGATTAAAAAGATAAATAAATTATAATATAAATGATTTTTTTTTATTACACACAGCTTTTGAACTTTTTAAAAGTTCTTTATATTATTTTATTTTATTTCTGTATTTTATAATTATGTCAATGTTAATTTTTTTTTATCAAATTAAACACATATATTTTATTTAATTTATTGAATACGCATAAAACAACATTATTTTTAAGTGATATTATGTATTAAATTTTATTTTTAATCGATTAAATTATATCAAATCTATCAATTTTTTTAATTAAATTAATCTACAATAGTATATATTTATATTATTTAAAATTATATAATAGAGTTGACATATTGTGTATGTCATATTTTAAAATTTATAAATAAAAATATTTATAAAAATATTTAAAAAAATAATTATAAAAAGTAATAAAATCTTATGTTATAAATATACTTCTTAAAGAAATTTTAAATATACTAATAATAAATAAAATGTAATTAATAAAATATAATATTGTTAAATTTTAATTATCTTTATAGCACTCATAAAATATTTTTATAATTAAATTTAATTAAAATATATAAATCAATTTATGTAAAATTGATTACATTTACTTATTACTATATACATTTACAATAAAATTTATGATTAATAAACTTTAGAATACTTAAAGTCACGTAGAATGTAGGTAATATGAATGATCAGTATGGATAATTAGACATGTTAAAAATAGAACAACAAATTAATCATAAATTGTATTTAATAAAAATTTATTCAAAACTTTAAAATACTTAAAATCACATATAATTCTGGTCACATATATTATAAAAATGCATGTTGGTGTATATTAAAAACAAAAACAACAAATTAACTATAAATTGTATTTAATAAAAAATTATTAAAATTAATTATAATGTTTCACATATCTTAAGAATTTAAATTATAATTGATTCATAATTATTATATTTGAATTATATTTATGAAAAATTTATTAAAATTAATTATATATAAAAAATTTACATTGATAGTTATATAATGTTAAGAATGAAAATAATATATTACTATAATATATAAATTTGTTATTAAAATCTTATTGTAATTGTTGGATTTGTATATTTAATATTTTTATACTATAATAAATGAAAAAATAAATATATTATAGTATTTTAAATATAAATTAAGTTTGAATGTTATATTTACTTTTTATATATATTGTAACATCATTTTCTCATTAATCTATTTTCTTTTATAAAAATATGGAAATGTCATAAATTATTTTAATAAAACAGTTAAAAGATAGATGAATGTAGAAAATATTTTTAAATACTTAGATTCTAATTTAAAGAAAAGATAAAAATTTTAAACCTTATATATACATTTCAAGATTCTCAAATCTGAGTTTTAAAACAACCTAAACTATTATATTAATAATTTTTATCAGCCAATTTATCAAAATGCTTTAACTCCAAATTAAAACTTTCATTAATATAATTACATAAGGTAAATGACTTTGAATAGAAAATATTTATTAATATCTTTACAAATCTCCATTAAATAAATTAAATTCTTCAGAGCAATCTCCTTCCTACCATTCCTTGCAAATATGACCTTAGAATGGACATACCTTCTTTACCTGAAAAATAATTGTAAGAGTGAGCATCCCTTGCCCACTAAATCTTAAATTAAAACATAAGGAAACAATGCATATAATAAGTCAAATACCTTCTATTTCTAACAAATTCAGTCATCATTTGACTAATTAACACCTATTTCTCATTATATAATACTACAATTCAATTATTCAATCCTACTTTATCATATTAATTTCAATATATTTCTAAATTTCTATTCAAGGTTTATACATTCTTTACTTCTTCTAGCATACATATGTAGTATAACTTCTATTATTCTTGATAAATAATTAATCCATTCACATCAATTTTTTCAAGACTTAACTTTTCAATTAAACATACAATCACAAAACATTAAAACATAGCACTTTACACTTAACCAAATATCATTCAATCCATAATTTCGTGCCACATTACTTTACACTTAATCAGATATCATCATCCATAACTTTGTGCCACTTTATTTATTTCTCATCTGAACATTTCATCAATTTAACGGTACTCTAGGTACTCTCGGACCCCTTAATCATTGTCAACGTACTCTCTTTAGTTACGAAGGACTTAAACAGTATAGATAGTCGTTGGTGAGCCAAACCACACACATATACAACGTGTGCGTTCATGACCTTCCAAACAAAGGTATAGTTAGGCGTTCGGTTAAGAAATGAGCGTGAAACCTATAAATACTTTCAACTTTTACATCGTGTACACATCAGTGAACTACATTTACCACTCTCATTTCTCCCAGATTTTCACAATCAACTCCAGACCTTATACTCCCAGTGTATTTCTGAACTATCCATATCATATCTCAACCGTGGCACATCACATTATACTATTATAATACATATGTAGCAACTACACTAATCGATGTATTACAATATATAAGTTATAATCACCAGTCGATGTATTACAACTCATATATCATAATCACATCAATATGTGTATTTGTAACCCCATATATTAGTATACACACACACACACATATATATATATATATATACACACCAACCAGATTCTGATTCACACATTAATAGATTTCTTTCTCCCAATATTTCCTGAATTTCATTACATTCATATAATCATCCAATTTCATTTATTTCAGCACATCAACTTAAATCATACCATATCATCATGCAATTCAACATATTTATCATGTTAAATTACTTCATTACACATTTATCATATAATAACATATTAGCACCAATTTCACACAATCATAATATTCATAGTATTTCAACAAAACATCGATAATACAGTAACACCTTATCACAAAATACGCCAGGGGTCGGACACCCTCGGACTCAACCAAATCGTGCAGTCTCATAATACTTAACTACTTGTCATATTTTCTCAGTTCCTAACTCATATATTTCCAAATAAACCCAATACATTTCTTTATACCTAAAATATGAGATTATTACAAAAATAGGTTACTCAGATTCTTATGAAGTTATTATATATAGAAATACGACTAAGGCTCGAGAATACTTCCCTTATCTGGAAATAAGTTCAAACACTAAATTCTTCGTAAGCTCAAAGAAGAAACTCCACGTTTCACCCGGTCAAACTTTTCAATAACTATAGTTCTTTCTATCGTCACAGAAGAGATTACTATTAGAAGGAGAAAGAACATAGAAATAAGAACTAGAGTTGAGAGTTGAGCTCCAGAAACTTACTCAAATTCAAAAAGAACAAATGTTTGAGCTCTGATCTAACAAAGATTCAGAAGTATTGAGGGTTTTCTCTAGGATGGGAAAAGGAGAGAACAGAGAAATATCAGAGAAAGAGAAGTGGTTTCAGTGAGAAATGAAATTCTCAACGTTGAAGTCCTTAAATACCTTCAAATCCACGCGATCTCGCTTAAGCGAGAGGGCTCTCGCTTGAGCGAGCTAACCAGACAATGGTTTTTCTGATATCCTCGCCTGAATGAGAGGTATTTTCGCCTGAACAAGGACGGGTCTAGAGAGTTCCAAATTTCTTTGCGATACCTCCCTTGAGCGAGCTCCATCTCGCTTGGGTGAGCTGCTTCCCACTTGGGCGAGCTCCCTTCTCGCCTGAGCAAGAGAACAGTTAAGGCAACTCCATCCCTTCTCGCTTGAGCGAGACTTACCTCGCTTGAGCGAGATTGCTCCAGAATGCCCCATCCTAAAATATCTGTCTTGCTTGAGTGAGACATATCTCGCTTGAGTGAGAAGTCCTGCACCAAAATTCTTCTAGAAATCTTTTATACTCTCTTCTAAGTGCACTCTAATACTACTTAATATTGAACAAAACATAATTTACCAAAAAATGAAAAGAGGATGTTTTACATAGAATTTGTTTTAACAGTGATTCAGGGCTCTTCAACTTTTTAATATTTCTTTCATATTTTAAATATTTCTTTTACAATTATGAAAAAAATCTACAATAAAATAAAGACATGAATTAATTTTTAAAATATTATAAAAATAGTTTTTTCAAAATTTTTAATATTAAAATTTCAAACTATATTTATTTATTAATATTTTATATTCTAATTATATAATTATTGAAATTTTTTTGAGATTAAAATTAAATTTTTAATGCTTTTAAATTTTTTTTTGAGTATTTAATCATGTAATGGACTTACAATTCATTCTCCAATTATAAACTAAATTATACGTAAAATATAAAGTACAATAAAAATATTTTTTTGTATTGATATAATTATTTACGGTATCATATTCTTAAAATCAATAATAATTTAAAAGTTAAAAAATATTTTAAATTAGAATAATTACTCATTAGTATATATTTACTTATTATAAGTTGAGTTTAAATATATTATTTTAAAATCATAAATTAATAATTTTATACATAATTCATCATATAAATTTATGTTAATATTCATTTCAATTCTTGAAAAATAAAAATTAATTTTTATTCAAGTAGATCTTACTTGAGTAGTTGAGTATAATACTAAACTTCATTGTTTAATAAAAAATATTTTTTTATATTTCTACTTATTGGTATATACTTTTTTTTTATGTATTTTTTATTTTTTATATTATTTTTAATTTATTTTTAAAAAATTTATTTTTTATGTTTACATCTACAAAAATAATAATTTTTATTATTGAAAAAGATAAAAAAGATAAAAAATATATTAAATATACAAAAAAAATTTATATAGAAAAATATATTTATCATAATTTTCAGTATAATTATATTTGATATTATTTAATATAATAAAATTTTATTATTAGATATTTTTATATTTAAATTATAATTTTTTGTTTATTTTAAATAAATAATTTAATAAAAATATAAATAAAATTGTATAACACACAAATATATTTATTAATTTATAATTAAATTATTATTATTAAAATTTCAAATTTTTAAAATTACATGTAAATTAAATTTAACTGTTATAGCTATTTTTTATATATAATTTATTTTAAAAATAATCAAAATTTTATTTTACATTTTTTATTTTTCTGTCACATTAAAAATAATTATTATTGAAATTATAATTATTTTAAATCTAAATTAACTAAAAAAAATATAAATATATTTGTACAAATTCCGGATAGGTATATTTTTTAGTAAAAACTAAAATTAAACACATTTCCTTGTAAGGATAAAAGCATAGTTAAAATCACTAAAGAAACATTAGCATTCTGAAAATGCTTTGACTAGGTGGCAATAGGCCTCTTGGTCATTGGACAGTGGAAAGGTCGAAGAAATTGAAAAGTTCCGCTAGAATGCTTATTGACTAAGTTGTTTTATCTTCAGAGCTTATTAATAAGCAAACGAAGGGTCACATAACTTGTTCATATGCTTTGTCAGTCTTTCTTATATTCACTCTTTTTCCCATTTTGTTTCAGTATTGTTGACACTTTGTGACTGTGATTTAGGCAAGTGAGTGAGATACGTAATGGGGACTCCAAAGGATCACATTGAAGAGATAAGAAGGAACAAGTTCTCCATTGGGGGCACACCAAACCCATTGATTGAAGACTTGCATCAAGCTGTTAAAAATCTCTCTGTTGAACTTTATGCCAAAGATGTTCATTTTCTCATGGAACTCATTCAGGTCCCCACTCACTACTTAATTTTAATTACCATCATTCTCATTTTCTCTTCTTTGTTTATTTAATTATATATTTGAAAAGTATGACTGTGTACTTAAACGTTTGATCGGAAGTATTATTTATATTTAACATAGAATCTTATATAATAAATTTGATCATTAAATTGTTGAAATAAACTATTTTTTTAAGTTTGAATAACTCATTTGAGAACGTATGTTTTTATAACATTGATTTGTTTGCTTAAATTGTTTGTCTCTAAATTGCCATGTAACTACTAAGTTACACAAAGAAGCTGAGTGCTAATACTGTCCACTACACACAAATTTGATTTTATTGATTACCATATTATCAGCAGCTAAAGTAAGATTATATTCCTTGAGTTCTATTTTGCCATATATTTTTTTCAATTATGGTTTTTGATTTTTTCCTGTCTTCGGTTTTACTTAAACAATTTTGTTTTCCGTAAATTAAAATAGTATTAGATGTTGGATGAAACTTTTGTTTATTGTTTTTCCTTTTTAATCATTTGTTGGTATGTATTCATTAAATTTTTTGTTGTCACATATAATAGCTATTTAATTTATTTTATTTAGGACCAAAAGCTTTTATAAAAATTGTTTTTATATCATTTTTTTAACTAAATGTGTTTACATAAAGTTTCAACAGAATAATGCAGGGTAACAATATCCATACAAATCTTTTTAACAGAAATTTTAAGTGCAGTCTTACATATTATCATGAAAAGACTCTTTCTGTAAATTATGGTAGTCATATGATCTGCTTTTGCTTTGCTTCCTTGTTGCAATATCTGTAAGCACATCTAGTTTAGTTTTAGCTATATAACTAGTACTCGCATGCATTTTTATAAATAGAATAAAAGAAAATACATAAAATGTCATTTTAATTAAGTTTGGTATCTAGAGATGGCAATGGGTAAAGTACCCGATGGGCACCCGCAAAATTTACCCACAATGGGTAGGGTATTTACCCGCTATACGGGTACGGGTATGGGTGCGGGTAAAAACCCGGAAATTTTAATGGGGATGGGTGCGGGTATGGGTATCTAAGTACTCACCCCGCCCCATACCCGCATATATATATATATGTTTAAACTTTATTCTACAATTATGCATGGAATTTTTGTATTATTATATTACTTATGTGAAGTTATATAAGATTAATATAAAAATATATTTAATAATAAAGTAAACCAAAAAATTTATTTTGGTTTATATTTTTAATAGAAAAATTTATTTACTATTTTATATCATGTAATTAGACTAACACAATTTAATTATTACATAGTTAATATAAGATTGACTTTTTTTAAAATATTATTCATATATGACACACATAAAATATTTTTTACACAAATATTTTTGTTAATAAAATCATATTGATGTTTAAATCATAAAGTGAATGATAAATAATAAATATATTATAAATATTTTATAAATTTTACAATCACCTACTATTACTGTAAACTTATTATTTATTAATAATATTTAAATTTTATTTTTATATTTTAATTTAAAATAATATTTTTTTATGTAACATATGTATTACAAGCACAACTATAATCTATTGAATCTAAATAATATTATTCTTACTATTTATTCACATTCAAAAAAGTTTTTGAAAAGATATAAATATAAAAAATTATTATTAATTTTTATTTGTTAATTTTTTAAGATAAAAAAGTATAATTTTTTTAATATACACGTATATTTCTTTATTATAAAATTTTATTGTAACTATTTATCTTTTATTCAAATTCTTTTATTTAAATTTATATACATTATAAATATTTAATTCACTAAAATAATTTTTCAAAAATTTATATTTTTGATAAAATACTTTCGTATAGTATATGAATTAAAAAATACTAGTATTAATATATATATATATATATTAATTATATTATATTATTTTAATTAAATCTATTATTTTTCTTACAATTTCAAATTTAAAAGTTAAAAAAAATATTTTATGTTTCAACTTTTTGTTATTAGTATTGAACTTCTCTACTTTAACTCTATTCTCATTCTCAATGTCTGTTTCACTAAAACTTAATAACTATGAAATGTTATTCATTAGAGTTAGTTGTTAATGTTATCACAAGAGGTTACTAAGTGATCCCACACGAAGGGACAACCATTGTATAGATCTATTTCGTTGTCGTTTTGACATTACCAACAATCAAATCTCACACAAAATAGAATTATCACTAACAAATAACTTGTGTGTTTAGTTTTTGCTTATTGTTTCTAAGAATTTTAGTTTAGAAAATTATTATATTAAGATACATTTAACATTTATGATCTTTGAATATTTGTTTTTTTATCTATATTTGTACCTTGTTCGGCAACTACATATTAAATTTTTGTATTATTATGCTACATATGTGAAGTTATATAAACATATTTTTCTTTATAAATATTTTTTTCTCAAACAAGCGCGGGTAATGGGTACAAAACGGGTATGCGGGTACCCAGAGGGTACGGGTACGGGGATTAATGTTCATACCCACGCGGGTATGGGGCCGGGTACGGGTATTTTTTTAAAACGCGGGTATGGGGATGGGTACTGTAGTACCCTACCCATACCCTACCCATTGCCATCCCTATTGGTATCTTATACAGTTTTTTGTGACATTCAAAACTTTTAAATTTTAGCTTAATGTCAATTATAGTTTCACAGATTGTCTATTAAGTTTTAAATGGAGTTTCTTAAAATTACAACGATGCTTTGGACATGTAGAATCATTTAAGATTTTAGATTTATGCATTTGAAATATTTGATAGTTCTCCAATTATTTAATGTAGAGTAGAGACTTTGAGGCAGATATCCACTCTTAATTATCTGTTCAATGTATTGCCTTAATTGATACACTTACCAGAAATGATGAAATTATATTATTCAATTATAGTGGCTGATTTACTATCACAAATTTATTGTTACTTTCACAGAATGCTGAAGATAATCAGTATTCTGAAGGAGTGAGTCCTTCACTGGAGTTCATCATAACTACTAAGGACATAACAGCTACTGGTGCTCCAGCCACGTTACTGATTTTCAACAATGAAAAGGGTTTCTCCCCTAAAAACATTGAATCTATATGCAGTGTTGGACGGTCCACTAAGAAAGGCAAAAGGAGCAGTGGTTACATAGGCGAGAAAGGTACATTCTCTATCTTAATTCTTAAATGTCTCTAAAAGAGTTTGTATATTATTTCAGTAGAGACGTGTGGGTCATGCCTTCAGTGAAGATTAGTTAAATAATTAAATTGTATTTAAATACCAGTATAAATTGTTCATATATGCACATAACTAGCTTGAATCAACTCAGTGCCTAAAACCTTGTTGCATGAAAATAATGCTTGTAATTGTTAACAATGTTTTAGTATTTCTTGTTCCAAATATGGTTCTCATTACTCAAATTTAAACATGTTACTATCATCCGAAAGGCTAAGTTAATAAATTAGCATGATTGTGCATAATAGTGGCCAAATGAGAAAAAATGATGCAAATCAATGACACAGTCTCTTGTATGGTTGGATTGCAGGAATTGGTTTCAAGAGTGTATTTCTGGTTACTACTCAGCCACATATTTTTAGCAATGGATATCAGATACGGTTCAACGAGAATCCTTGTCAACATTGCGGCCTTGGCTATATAGTTCCTGAATGGGTTGAGAAGCCAACCCGTCTTGACATAGAGGAGATATATGGTGCTGGTGACAATGCTGTTCCAACTACGACAGTTGTCTTACCTCTGAAGCAGGATAAGGTCAATCCGGTGAAAAAGCAGCTGTCAAATGTTCATCCAGAAGTTCTGTTGTTCCTTTCTAAGATCAGACACCTTTCTGTCAGAGAAAGTAATCATGATCCGAAGCTGAACACTGTGAACTCTATATCTATTTCAAGTGAAATTAACTTTGTAACAAGGAAAAACATGAATGCTGAGTCGTACACACTTCATCTATCTGCTGAGGAAAAAGGTGGTTCTGAAAAGGAATGCAGCTACTATATGTGGAAGCAGAAGTTTCCTGTGAGGCTTGAAAATGTGGTGGAAAGGAGAAGGGATGTTGAGGAATGGGCTGTTACATTAGCCTTACCAAATCAAGAGAGGCTTCATAGGGGAAGGACCTCACCTGGCGTCTATGCATATCTTCCTACAGAGATGGTCACTAACTTCCCATTCATAATTCAAGCAGATTTTGTCCTAGCTTCATCAAGGGAGACAATTCTCTTTGATGATAAGTGGAACGAAGGGATACTAGATTGTATTCCTTCAGCATTTATGGATGCTTTCAAAACACTTGTCATAGGATCAGATCAAGCTCCCTTGTCCAGTTTGGCTCCCATGTTCAAATTCATTCCCATTAATAGTTCTCCTTATGAGAAGTTAAATCATGTGAGGGAGAAAATCAAATCAAAACTGCTTGATGAAAAAATTATTCCTATTGAGACATACAAAGAGCAGAAGCATTTCTTTAAGCCTTGTGAAGTGGGAAGGCTACTGCCTCAATTTTGGAATATTTTGTCTGAGGCTCGTGCGCAAGGAGTGCTCTTGCTTAACCTATCATCTCACGATGGAATTAAAATTTTGAGTTCTTCATTTGATAAAAGCCAGTATGATGGAATACTAAATTTTTTAGGAGTTCAACAGGTCAAAGTTGATTGGTATGCAAAGTGCATTCGAAGTTCCAATCTTGTGGATGGAGTATCTGAAGATGTTTATCTGAAGCTTCTACAGTTTGTTGCTACAAACTGGGAAATGAAGTTTGATGGATCCAACATGGTTAGCATTCCATTGTTGAAGTATGTGTGTTCTGATGGGAGCCTGTCCTATTTCAGTGTTTCTGATTGCACCTATGGTGGAAAGCCATTAGTTATAGCAGACCCGAATCAGTTATGTCCTTGTTCTTGGATGATTGATTGGAACTGGGAGTTTTCAGGTGCATCCAACCTGTTTTTTTTGCCAGAATTGACACAGAAAGCTGTCTTGCATTTTCCCCACAGGCAAACTTTATTGGAATGGCTGGAAAATGAGGTTAACGTGACTACTTTGAATGTGCACTCTTTTGCAAATTTACTTTGCAGTTCTATTAAAGGAAACTGTAAACATGCCATTATATATGCTCACTTCTTATATCATTCTTTGTCTAACGGTTACTTATCAAGTCGGGAGGTTGATAGCTTGGTTACTTCTATGCCACTTGTTGACAACTATGGACATGTGACTAACAGCAGAAAAGGGGTCCTTTTACCTGCAAATGTGAGCAAATGGGCAGACTTGATTGTTTCTAATCCATGGAGGAGTGAAAATTATGTTGAGCTGGGAAAGGAGTATTTACAGCAATCTTGTTATGCAGGCCAATCTACAGACTATAAGGAACTAATCGAATTCCTGAAAGATCATGTTGATGCTTCTGACGTTCCTTATATATCTCCACCAAATGCTGGGTTTCCTGCTGTAGATACACCACTTACAAAAGATAATGCCTTTTTGCTCTTAGATTGGATTCGGAACCTGAAGTACAGAGGAGGGCGTCTACCAGAGAAGTTCTTGAAATGCATAAAGGAAGGAAGCTGGCTTAAAGTTACAGTCACTGGACGGAGGCCACCCTCAAAGTCATTCTTAATTCGCTCATCATTGGGAAGAATTTTGCAAAATGGTTCTGTTCTTGTTGACATTCCATTGGTCGATGAGAGTTTCTATGGTAGAAGAATACTTGAGTATGAGGAGGAGCTGAAAACAGTTGGTGTGATGTTCAGTTATGAGCAAGCGTGTGAATTCATTGGAAAAGAACTAATGAATCGTGCAGAATCTTTCACTTTAAGCAGGAATCATGTTATTTTGATGCTGAAATTCATCCAATATCTGAGACAAAGCCTTCTTCCTTCAGACAAATTTGTCAACAGCATCAGAAAGGGAAGCTGGTTAAAGACATCTCATGGTCTGAGGTCTCCCGTCGGATCTGTATTATATGATTCGGGATGGGGAGTTGCATCACAAATTAGTGCCATCCCTTTTATTGATCAGGTTTATTTTGGTGAGGAAATATATAATTTCAAAGAGGAGCTTAAGTTGCTTGGCGTCATAGTTGGCTTCAGTGGAAATTACAAGGTTGTAATTGATCATATAAAACCAGCCTATAATTTGGCATGTTTAACAGCTGAGGCTGTTCTGTTGGTAATGGAATGTATAAAACAGTCCTCTAGCTCAGGTAAACTCTTAAATTTATTCAAAGGTATGAGCTTTCTGAAGACAAATAATGGAATGTATAAAACACCAGGTGAATGTTTTTTGTATGATCCTGTATGGGGCTGCCTTTTCGCGGTGTTTAATGATCTTCCAGTGATTGATCACAAGTTCTACAGTGAGAAGATATTTAATTACAAAGGTGAATTAAAGAAAACTGGGGTGGTGGTTGATTTTGAGGAGGCTATCCAAAAATTTCATTGTCTCTTCAAACAAGCCTCGAAACGTTCATTTACCCCACAACATGTCAAGTCTCTTCTCCATTGTTTCAGGCTGCTGAAGGGAACTCAATATAGATTTCCTGCTGATTTCTTATTGACTGTACGAAATGAGAAGTGGTTGCAAACCAGGGTTGGTGTTTATAGGCGTCCAAGAAAATGCATTTTATATGGTCCAGAGTGGCAAACTATATCTACAATAACTTGTCTTCCTTTCATTGACGACAGTGACAACTGTTATGGTCAAGAAATACGCAAGTACAAGGAAGAGCTGAAGAGCATTGGTGTTGTTACTGAATTGAAAGATGGGGTCATGTTTGTGCCTAAATGTTTGAAATTTCCTTTAGATCCCTCCACCATTACTCCTGAAAGTGTGTTAGCTTTTCTGGGATGCATCAGACTTTTAATGCACAGGACTAATCTTTTCATTGAAGATGACTTCAGAGAAAGACTGTCCAGAAATTGGTTGAAGACACATGCTGGTTATAGGCCACTGGATAAGTGTTTGTTGTTCGATTCCAAGTGGAATTCATTCTTGAAGCCAACTGATGGGCCTTTCATTGATGAGAATTTTTATGGTCCCAAAATTTTATCTTACAAGAAAGAACTCAATGCAATTGGCGTCGTTGTTGACATTGAGAAAGGGTGCTTCGTGGTTGCTTGTCACCTTGAGTGTCTCTCTGATTATAACACCATCGTGCAAGTATATAGGTACTTCCTTCTGCTCTAAAGAAGCTTCTTCCCCTTTTATTTTGTTCAGTTTTAAAAATTATATTAAAGGTGATATCTGTTGTATTTTCTGTGTGATTATAGGTACTTAAGTGAATACAAGTGGAAACCAGAAGATAAATCTGCCCCAAAGATTTGGATTCCAGAAGGTGAAATCTGGGTGAATCCTGAAGAATGTATCATATATGATCAGGATAAACTTTTTGATTCAAAATATTATGTTTTGCGAGATATCTATGAAAAGAATATTCTTCCTTTTTTCTCATTTGCCATGGAAGTGAGGAACAAGCCTTCAATTGATGATTATGTTGACCTATGGAATGATTGGGAGAATTCATTGGAACAACTGTCATACGACGAGTGCTCTAAGTTCTGGATGTTTATGCTGAAACACGCAAGCTCAAGTGTGGAGAAGAAACTCTCTGATAAGTTGATAAAATTGCCTGCAACATCAGGCAACAATGAAATATTTTTGTTAGATAAGGAGGATGTTTTTATTCCTGATAACCTTTATCTGAAGAGGCTTTTTGAGAATGAAAACGTTTTTGTCTGGTTTCCTCAGAACTTGGCACCACTGTCCAGGTGTAAATTGTTTGACATCTATAGAAAAATTGGTGCTCAAAATATCTCTGAATCTTTGTCTAAGGAAGAGTCATCCTTACTGAATGGCGATGAATATAATCAGGTTGATGCTTGTAATATTTTCAACATGAAGTGGTTAGTCAAGCTTATTCTTGGTTTTCTTGCTTGTTCTAGCCTCAAAATGGAACCAGATGAGAGGCACAATGCTGTTCAAGGCCTACTCAACCTTAGCTTCTTTGAGACAATGAAGCCAGTCACTGTAAGCTATAGTTTATCACTGTCATCAGGTGACATCATTATTAAGAAGGCAAACAGAATGGTGCGGTGGGAAAGCGAAAGTTCCAAGTTTTTAACTCAGAAGATGAATGGGCATCTTGGAAATGGGAGTTTGATAAAATATGCTACCTATTTCTCTGAAGCAATATCAGAGGGTGTTTTGCGCGAGAATCATGATCATGTTCCTGCACTATCTGAGCTGATCAAGTTGGCTTTTCTGCTGAAATTCAACAATGAGGCAATTGAATTTCTTATGGAGTCCAAGAACTTGCAGATTTTTGGTGCAGATGATGAGTTCCTTACTTCTGGCTTCCCATCTGACCAAGTCTACTGCATTGATGTTTAAAATGTTTAAACCAAGTCTTCTGCTTATGTCTATTTATAAATCCTGTTTCAAAGTTTGCTTGTTCCCTTGTGTGGTGTGTGATTAGTTAATGACAAAGAAAAATGTTGTATTGGCTATTAAGACTTGAATTATTAGTTGCTTAGTTTCATGGTCAATGCTTTGGTTTCGTTGTCTGTATGAATATTTCCTATGTTTATAATCTCTTTAATTTTGTTTGATGAAACATCGTACCTGGCTACATTGTGGTCTTGAAAGTCTCATATTAGTGTGTCCTTACTGCATATATATTATTTTTCATATTTATTTTAACTTGAAAATCATGCTAAAAGCATACCCCCAAGTAAAATTTAGTTATCTTTTGAAACAGATTGTTTCCATGACTCTGCAAACAGTAACTTCAACAAAAATGAATTATGTGCATTGTATATAAATCAAACGTTTATGTCCGATTCAACTTATTTATAGAGAAAAACATGATTTTTGTTTTGCAATTACAAAAAGATTATTTTAGAAAATAATTATTTTCCCAAAAAATAAAGTCTCCCAATCATTTGCTAAATTCACAAATCAAATGTTTATGTCCGATTCATCTTATTTATAGAGAAAAACATGATTTTTGTTTTGCAATCTCATATTTTGGCTGAGAGAAGGTTCGGAGAATGCTATCTCTAGGAGAGCGCAGCTAAGAAGTATGGAGATTCTGTTGGAACTGATAGTTTTTAGTGTAGGTGATAAATAAGATACTTGAAATGTGTCATAGTTGAAATAGTTGAAAAATGATAGAAATAGAAGATTTACAATGTTCTATAACTTTTTTTAGAAATATCTACAAACTAGAAGATAGAAATAGTTTTTCCTAGATTGTTCCATATAATTTTCTACACTATTATAGGAATTTGTCATTTTTTAATACTCCTTGATTAAAATTTATGTAACTCCAAGTATCGTGCTTAGCTGTTCAAATTTTGCAACTTGATCTTCAGTTGTGCAGTACTTGAGCTTGATTTTTTTAGTTTCTTCTACTTTCCTGATAAAGTGGTATTTGATTGCTGTGTTTTGTTCTGCTATGATGTACTGGATTCTTTATCATTGCTATAGCTGATTTGTTGTCGCAGTAGATTGTAGTAGGCTCATTTTTTTTCTCCCATTTCGTTAAGTATTTTTCGTAATCATACTGCCTTGACTTGTAGTTTTAGCAACTACCACATATTCTTCTTTTGCTGTTGATTGTGCAACTATTGCTTGCTTCTTTGAAGCCCATGAGATTATTCTTGATCCTAGTGAAAAGGTGATAGATGATTGCCTAGTTACTATCAAAACAATTAAGTTTTCTAAATATTTTGAAGTATAGAGTCAAACTTAGGTCGATTCATGGTGACACATTCTCAGTCAAATTCAATTTTAGATTTTCTTTTAAAAAATGCAAATAAGGTTTTTGGAGTTTTGAAAATTGTAATTAATCAACTTAAATTACGAACAAAATTAAAGGGAGTAAAAAAATGAATTAAGAAATATCAATCCATAGAATACCAATTGCATGTAACTCCGACTATCACAGTATCTAAAGATTTAAATTCACATTTGAACAATTACCCAATTCAATTATTAATTCAATCGAATAACCTAATTGAATAGAGTTACAAATTAAATCAAATAATCATTTAACCTAATTTGCATTAATTATCAAATTAGAGCAACAATCGAGTCCTAATATGAAATCTAACAACAGAAAAGTCAATCACGATCGTAATAAACAATTCTGATAATAGAGAGAAAAAGAGAACAAACTCAAAGTAATTAGCACAGAACTCAAGTCAGAATTACAATGTTTGAATTCTGTTGATTGAATGAGAGGTTTAGCCTTCCATCGAAACGCTTACCCCATGCAAGAATGAGAAAAGAACAAGAGAGTTTGAGAGAAAGTAAAAACAAATATTATTATTTCGACTAAGTCTCAAAATCTTAAAGTGTCTAATCATCTCTCCCTTAATTCAGAACCTTATTAGTCTATTTATAGGTTCTGATTAGGGTAAATTAAGTTGCCAAAATGCAGTTCTCAATAATATCTAAAAGCCTAAATACAATTATTAAATAATAATGGTCCAAATGCAATCCTGGAACAATATTTAACAAATCTGCCTCAATTTCAAACAAGCATAAAAAATCGAAAACAAATCCAAATCTAGCAATCCATATATGAATTTTGAATCCTTGGATGTGTAGAATCCAATGCATCTAGAATCAGCTAAAAATGATATATATAGAAAAAGTTATGGCCGAAAGAGTAGTCAAAAGTCAGAATAACTAAAAATTCAAAATTAAAGCATTTATTTGTAATAGGCCTAATTTATTCAAATAAGTAGAAAATGGTAAAAACTATAAAAATAAAGCATATGAAAAGTGTTTATTAATCAAAATAAAACATTAAATGTAAACATAAAATATGTTACATCAATGTTCTGCTTTCACATTCTGGCACGTTAAACACTTTGCAACATACTCAGTTATCGTCGCTTTTTTCATGTCATACCACCAAAAATTTCTTCGTAAATTGTGATACATTTTCATTGTTCCAGGATTGGAAACTCAACTTACTCTTATGCGCCTCTTGCAATATCATTTGTCTCATTTCTTTATTTTGAGGAATGCACACTCTATCTCTAAATCTAATAAGTCCACTTAAGGTGCGATGAAACTCTGAGCCCTTACTCTCATCCTTTGGCTACACCATATCTTGTAGATATTGGTCTTCCAATTGAGTGTTCTGAACTTGCAGTAAGAAATCATTATTAACTTTCAAGGTACCCATATACAAGCTTTTAGGTTGCACTTCTACCATCAAAGTTAAGTCTCTAAATTCTTCAATCAATTACACTCTTTTATCATCATGGCAAAAATGTGTAAGGATTTCCTGCTCAGTGCATCTGCTACAACATTCGCCTTCCCGGGATGATAAGATAACATGAAGTCATAATTCTTGAGAAACTCTATCCATCGTCTCTGCCTCATATTTAACTATTTCTGATCAAATAGATATTTCAGACTCTTGTGATCACTGAATACTTTGAATCTTGATCCGAATAAGTAATGCCTCTAGACTTTCAATACAAATACTACTACTGCTAGCTCCAAATCATGTGTGGAGTAATTGACTTTATGAGGTCGAAGTTGTCTTGAAGCATAAGCAGCTACTTTCCCAGATTGCATTAGAACACTTCCTAATCCTTGTCTTGAAGCATCACAATATACTTGAAACTTTTGCTCTGGGTCTTGTAATATAAACACTAGTGCCAATGTTAGCTTCACATTCTTCATTCCACTCGAAGTTTTTTCCTTTCCTCGTCAATTTCGTTAAAAGCAGCGCTATTTTAGAAAATTCCTAAATGAATTTTATATAATACCCAGCCAGTCCAAGGAAACTTCTAATTTCAGTTGGAGTTGTAGGTCTCATCCATTGAACTATTGCTTCTACTTTTGTTGGGTCGACCATAATTCCTTTCTTTGACACAACATGTCCCAAAAACTGTATCTACGGAAGCCATAATTCAAACATTGACAATTTCGCATATAGCTGTCTTTCGCTCAGTATTCGCAAGATGATTCTTAAGTGCTCAGTATGCTCCTCATGACTCTTGGAATATATTAGAATATCATCAATAAACACTACTACAAATTGATCAAAGAATTCATGAAATATCTGGTGCATTGATCATACCAGATGGCATTACCAAATATTCGTAATGACCGTAGCGGGTCCTAAAAGCTGTCTTGGGAATATCTTCCTTCTTCACTCGGATCTGATGATAGCTTGATCGCAAATCGATCTTTGAAAACACTGAGACTCCTCGTAACTGATCCATCAGATCATCGATTCTAGGAATAAGGTACTTATTCTTAATTGTCACTTTATTCAACTGATGATAATCAACGCATATTCTCATACTCCCATTCTTCTTTTTCACCAAAAGCACTAGAGCTCCCCATGGCAATACACTTGGCCTTACAAATTGCTTTTGTAATAAATCTTCCACTTGCTTTTTCACCTCAGCTAACTCCACTAGTGACATTCGGTATGGTGCGATCGATATTGGGTTTGCTCCTGGAATCAAATCGATAGTAAATTCGATTTCTCTTTTTGGTGGCAATTCTATTACATCCTTTGGAAAAACTTCCAGAAAATATTGTACTAATGGAATATACTCAGCTTTCATGATCTTATCAATTTCAACAAAAAACAATACCATAAAAGCCTTAGTTTCAACTATATTTCTCGTTTCACCCATATATAGAAGTCTAGAGTTTCTTGGTGTATTATCACCAAAGATTAAAGCTTTCTCCTTACAATCTAATAGAAGACAATTGGACGACAACCAATCCATGCCCAAAATAACATCTAGTAGAGAAAGAGGTAAACAGATTAAGTCCACACAGAAATTCCTACCATGAATCATTATAGAACAGGCTAAGCATACAGAAGAAGTTACAACAGACTTAGCTGTAGGAGTGGACACAATAACATTACACAGTAGGGAAGATATTGGCAATCCAATACAATTTACACAATCCATAGAAACAAAGGAATGTGTAGCACCAGAATCAAATAATACATCACATAGTCTATCATTAATGATGCATTTACCTCTAATCAACTCATCAGATTTGGATGCTTGAGACCTACTCACAGCAAAAACTTTTCCCTGCACACTCGGCTTCACTTTACTACTTGCTCTAGATGCAGGTTGGTTGCTTCCACTTGCACTCCCACTCTATTGAGGAGTTGACCAATAGTTAATGTAACACCCTCATTTTGTAATTTATTATTATTGCAATTAATGTTAGTTGTTTGTGCATGTTATTTAAATTAGAAGTGTTTAATTGATGTGAAATGTAGGATATCTCGCTATAGCGAGAACGAGGCAGCGAAAATGGAACCTTTTGAAGCCCTTTCGCTGTAGCTAGAATCTTTTGCTGTAGCGAGGAGCTCTCGCTGTAGCTAGAATGACAGACAACAAAGGAAGAAAACTTCTGGTTTTTTCGCTATAACGAGAAAGTTGCGAGTTTGAGAGATATTTAAAGAACTCTCACCCTAAAATCTTCATTTTTACCAAATCACATATCCCTTTCCATCCTCTTTATTCTATCCCTCTCTCTGCACCAATAAACATTCCACACACACGTGCGCTCACTACACATAGCCACGCTCACTATGGCAATGTGATCATAGTTTCACACCATGGATGGTCACCAGATAGCTCCCGCCTCACGGATACAATGTGTGCGGTCACGAGCCCCTCCGCAAAGGTGTTAGTCAGAGGCCGAGTCAGGAAAAGAGTGTGTGACCTGAGGTGCACCCACACTCACTGTTAGTGTCATCACCACCTTCTATTTTCCAAGGTATTTATACTGCCCCCATCTTTCACACCCAGTGTATCGCTGAACCATTCATAGTTTGCAACATATTCAAACACAATCGCATCCAACATGCCATTCACACACATTTTCACCTATTTCATAACATCCAATATCACTCAATGGCATGTCACCTCAACCATATTCTCAATCAAGGGCATGTCCACCCATGTTCAACCACATTATATCCAACCACACAATTTTTATTCTAATTTCATCACAATTGAGTCATTTCATCATATATCATTCACAACATCAATCACATTTACATTCCACACAAGATTTCCATCATAGGCCCATTACAATCAAATCATTTCATCAAACACGCATCATCCTACATTCTCTGCCAATTATATTCCAATACATAACAAACATAAACACATTTTAGGTGCAAAGAGATAGGGTAGAGTCCACCTTTATCTCGAAATGAAGACCCACACACAGAATCAATCAAGAAAGTGCTCCTTAAATGAATTTTGTCCTAAATACATGGAAGAAGCCCATGAGGACTAAGGAAAATCGAGAAGATAGAGGATGGGATGAGAAACCAAAACCCTAACCATTAAAACCAAACTTGCTTTCAACCTTCGATCTTACTCCCAAATGGCTTTGAAGGCAATTTAATCGGTGAAATAGGGTTTGAGATTGAGAGAATTGTAGAAGAAGGGAAGGAAGATGCAAAATAACCTATTCCTTCGAACCCTAACCCTTCAAATACCTCTCTACTAATACTCACAACACTTAAAACAACCAAACTAGTCCTATACCCTAGGCATGTTAGGACAAACTGCTCTGATACCAAATTTTAACAACCTCATTTTCTTCATTCAAAGTAAATAATTTTGTTTATAACGACATAAAATAATGATTTCTGTTCTTATTCATAGATTTACGAATAAAATAAAGACAAAGTTTACATTTACTTCAAATGAAAGTTTCATAAATTTTTTTAGAAGGATTTAAAACTTTCAAAGCAATAATATAAAACTTAGCCTTTCCTCTAACAAATTTATTTGATTCACATTGACTACATATAAATTTAGATTTTCCACTAAGGATATTTCCAAAATATTCATTACAATGAAATTGGCCCAAATATTATAAATTCTAAAATCTTCCATTAAAAATCATTTACAAAATTTGGTCAGCACAAAATACAATTAGATAAAGTAACACAATTTTTTCAAATTATCTCAGTCCCTACAGAGCAATCTTCCTTCCAACACCCTTGGATTATGATGTGTTAATGGATGACCTCCCTTAGTAAAGCAATGTATAGAGTAGGAGTTGTCTTGTCGCTTCAAGAGATGAAGGATGTGTAGTTTCGTCATTATGCCATGTATTGATGTTATTAGGATCTTATCATTTTGGTGTAACCCTAAATTTTGTATATGGTTCATCATGGCACAAGAACCTTTGTTTTCTCTGTAACTTGTGACCTTGTACTACTGTTGTAACCACCTCTATCAATGAATCAATCATTGTTTAAACTCATGATTGACTGATCTATAACCCTTTGAAGGAAATTCTTGCAACTAATTTGAATTGTCTGTCTTTGTCATTCCATTATAAGCGGCAAGACAACTTCTACTCTATACATTACTTTACTAAGGGAGGTCATCCATCAACACATCATTTTCCTAAACTTAGGGAATCATTGCCTCTTGGATGTTGGCTTGTTACTTCCACTCGAACATTCTTTCACTTGTGGTACAAACTTTCATTGAATGTCCCATCTTTCCACAGTGGTCACATGTTGCAGGTAATCGCGTACAATTCTTCACCCTATGTGTTCCTCTGCACCGAAAACACTTTACTAGGTTCAAAGAGTTCTTGGAGTTATTGTTGTTGCTACTATAGGGTGTCATTCTCTTTGTTTGTGACTGAGTTGTATTTGAGTATGACTCTCTCTCTAAAATCTTGCAGGCTTCTTTTCTTGTTCTAATGTTCTTGTAATTCTATCATTTACTAGCTGCCCTTTCAAATTGTCTTCCAAACTAATACACTTGCTCATCAATGTTGGTAGGTTCGTCAGTTGAAAAATAGTAACTATAGTGCGAAGATCACTCCTCAGTCCATTCTCAAACTTATACACTTGCTCATCAGGCTTCTTTTCTTGTTCTAATGTTCTTGTAATTCTATCATTTACTAGCTGCCCTTTCAAATTGTCTTCCAAACTTATACACTTGCTCATTAATGTTGGTAGGTTCGTCAGTTGAAAAATAGTAACTATAGTGCGAAGATCACTCCTCAGTTCATTCTCAAATCGGGTACACCAGTCTCTCTTATTATCCTCTTGTTGGAAATAAGACCAGTATTTCATCAACTCATAAAATTTTATAGCATATTCTTTTACCAATATCTCTCCTTGCTTTAATTTAAGGAATTCCCTTTTCTCTTGTCTTGAATGTCTCCCAAGAAGTAACCCCACCTTCCTGTGGCAAAATACAACTCATGATCCTCCACCAATCCTCTGCTTTTCCAATTAGCATAAACGTGGCACAATCAACGTTATGCTCTTCTCGACAGTCTATTGCATTGAAGATTCGTTCTATGTCTGTAATCCATCTCCAAGCTCCTTCTGGGTCAAACTCTTCTTCGAATTTTGGAGGATGATGCTCCATGAACGAAGGCAATCCATGACCTTTGGCTACTTCTGTATCCTACTCGCGCACTAAGGGCTCTTACACTTGATCCATACTCGTTGAAATTGTAACAGTTCCTTCCACTAGTTTATCTCTATTGGCCATTTCCTAATCTAGACAAACACATCACACATATGTGATTATTCACATTTTGTACTTGCATTTATAGCCTTATTGCATCTTCCAAAATATCTTTCCTTCTTTATTTATTTCATTTAGCATGTTTTTGCAATTCTTGCATTAAATTGGAGTTTTCATGAATACTTGTTATCTTTACTTTATATTTCATATTTTTGCTATTTTGACCTTGTCCACTATTTCGGCCATAGCTTTTTCTATAGATCTTCTTTTTGGCTGATTATTTTTGCAATGGATTCCTGATTTTTGGGCTTCAATTTGGACATATGGATCGTGCTATTTGGAATTTGAAGCTATTTTATATTAATTTTTGAAGTTCAGACCTAAAACATACCTTTTATATTTGGAGTTTTTATTTAGGACTTTTATTTCAATTACTTGCGGCAGCCTTGGCCCACTTGTTTCTATTTTCATTTAAGACTAGTATATATAGAGGTCAAAAGGTTGATTTGACCTCTCCTCCTTTCTCTTTCATAATTTTGTTTTCATAATTTCATTTTTGGGTAAAGACTTTTTCTCGTTTTTGAGAGAGAACCCTTTTTTGTTTCATTCACTTGCCTTTCCAGATTCTGCCCAATTCAATTTTCTGCTTTCGTTATTCTTTTCATCGCGAATCATCTCATCTCAAGTGTAGATTGCAAGCTTGATTGATCGCTCCGAGTTTGTCTTTTTAATTTCTCGCAATTCTTGATTGAGATTTGTGCGTGCATAATTCGATTGAATTTGGTTTCTATTCTTGAATATAATATTGATCGATTAATTTCTTTTGCATTTGAGTTTTAGACAAATTCGGAATAGTAATCCTAATTTGCATTTGTGATTCATGGATTTAATTCGCTTCCATTTTTCATTTTTGTTTTTATTTTCTGTTTTTGTTTTCGTTTTCATTTTCGTTTCATTTTTCATAAATTTGTTTTTCTTAATTCGTTTTTGTTTTAATTGATTTCATTTTTAGTTTTTAGATCAATTTTCAATTTTTAAATTCATTTTCAGTTTTGATCTGTTTTCATTTAAATTCCTTTAAATTGCTTTCATTTTAAATTCATCTTTAAATCATAAAACCTACAAATTAACCTTCATTGCTTGTTTAAAATTGAAAATAGAATGAATTTGTGTCCGTGTGAGATAACCTAGGTTTGCTCTCTATATTGCAAAATTAATTAAAAATCTAGTTTTATTTGACACCATTATGACGTGGTTGTTAGTATGTTAGCAAACCCATTGTCCGCATACGTATACGCATACTCATTCAACAACGCAATCACATAAGTCCTTATTTGGGGTACTAAACAATTCATACTAATAAACAACTCTCTTATGTTTTAGTTCTCCTAGAATACTAATACTCAACACTTAAAACAACCGAACTAGTCCCATACCCTAGACTTATTAGGATGAACTACTCTAATAGCAAATTGTAACATCCTCATTTTCTTCATTCAAAGTAAATAATTTTTTTATAACGAAATAAAAAAAATGATTTATGTTCTTATTCATGGATTTAAGAATAAAATAAAGACAAAATTTACATTTCCTTCGTATGAAAGTTTCATAAATTTTCAAAAGGATTTAAAACTTCCAAAGCAATAATTTTGAAGTTTTAAGGTAATAAATAAAACTTAGCCTTTCCTCTAGTAAATTCATTGATAAATGTAGATTTTCCACTAAGAACACTTCCAAAATATTCGTTACAATGAAATTGGCCCAAATATTATAAATTTTAAAATCTGCCATTGAAAATTATTTACAAAATTTGGTCAACACAAAATACAATTAGATAAAGTAACACAAATTTCTCAAATTATCTCAGTCCCTATAGAGCAGTCTTCCTTCCAACACCCTTGGATTATGATCCTAGGACAGGGCAAACATCTTTATCCCTTTACTTTCATCACTTGAAAATATTAGTAAGGGTGATTATCTCCTGTTCCACTAAATCTCTTGTTTAACATAAGCAAAATAATCATATATTTATGCATATATAATACTAAAAATATTTTCTATCAGGGACTGAATTAACAATGATATCCAAATCATACAACTTACTATCACAACAGAGTATACACAAGACAATAATCAATCATGTTTGCAAGCTTTCATAACATGCATCTTTCTACTGATCTATATGTCGTAATACATGTATTATCCCACGTCGATCAATATGTCACAATACATGTGTCCTAATCACACTCGTCGATGTATTACAAAACATATATCATAACAACATCAACCGATATAGTACAACGCATATATTACAATTGTACAACTTCTATACCACTTCATATACATCACACTTTTACATTCATTTTACTTTCATATTCAATGCCCCTGGGATCCTTTCAAGACTTTATAGCTTAGGTAGCCTAAGGTTTGGCATAGTCACTTACTAACAACATGCTCACTATTCCAAAAACATCAAATCAGTAATCTTAACCATTCTTAAAGAATGTTTGTTTAGTAAAGTCATAATATTTCTACAAGATAGTTTTATTCATGGCCTTTACTACAAGTTACATTTAAATAGTTATGAGAGTAAGCAAGGGTTTTCCATTTTAAACTACCTAAGAGAGGTTAAGGTTTGGGATCAACTCCCACTTACCTTGGAATGGAGACCCACCATGAAATCAATGGTAGAAGTGCTTCCTACATGGGTTCTTGCCTTAAATACATGGAATAATGCATGAAAAATCAATAAGAATGAAGAAAGAGTAAAAAATGGAAACCCTAACTCACAATACTTACCTCCAAACGTTTCCACCACAATTCCAACCTTCAATCTAGGGCACACAAACGGTTGCAGTGGCAATTTAATAGGTGAAAAAGGCTAGGGATTGAGAAAATTGAATTAGGGAACGAAGGGAAAGTAATAAATATGATTTCCCCAACCCTAAACTCCTTAAATACACAAAGTGTCGTGACATTCTCGCTATAGCGAGGCATCTCTTGTTGTAGCAAGACCCCTTCTCGCTACAGCGAAAACACCAAACAAATTTGCAAACTGGTTTCTGCATATTCTCGCCACAGTGAGACTACACCCAGAAAGCACCCTCTCTCTATTGCCTTATCGCTACAGTGAGAGGTCTCTCGCTTTAGCAAGAACGCAATAGATGCACGCGTCTTGCCCAGGACCTTCTTGCTACTACGAGAACGCCCCCACAGTTCACCCTTACTCTATATTTTCCAATCAACTCCACCAATCCAAGTTAACACTCACCTATATTTATTTACATACATATTTACATATACATATACCAATATCCACATAACCACAAAATTCAATACGTACTTCCAATTAACAACATACATACTTATATTAACAATCCAAATATTATTACTAAATTTGTGGTGTTACAGGTGTAATGGCCCGGCAACTTCTTCGAGACTGATGACTGTCCCCACAAACCAACACAAGACTTTTCAGCATGCTTTGTCATCACTCACATACTTCTCGAAAACTTTTCAAAAGGTCACCCATCCCATAATTTCTCCAAGTTAAGCACACTTAACTTTGGAGTTCTTAGGTGATAAGCCACCAAAATGTAAATGCATTTTGTTGGTATAGGTAGTCCTAATCAATTCCTTTAAGTTATCCTCCACATTATACACAGTCTCTGGATCCCTCCCATTGCGGTGTAAGTTCGATTCATTCATGTGCCCCTTACTGCCAAAAGCCTACAAGGAGCCGCTCTTTGTCTGTGCCATACATTACACTGATGATCACTCCTTGCCCTTATTGGAAGCCTCCTAGGAGCCGCTCATTGTTTGTGCTATAATGCGGCGATCACTCCCACCCTCACCTAAGGTCTGTATGTCACTTACCCACCAGCTTCCACTTAGTTCGTTCTCGAACCACATCGTACTAGGAGAAAGGCCTGCTCTAATACCATTATTGTAACAGCTCGGCAACTTCTTCGAGACTGACGACTGTACTCACAAACCAACACAAAACTTTTCAGTATGCTTTATCCTCACTCAACATTTCTCAGAAATTTCCCAAAAGGTCACCTATCCCATAATTTGCCAAAGTTAAGCACTTAACTTTGGATTTCTTAAGTGATAAGCCACCAAAAAGTCAATGCATTTTGTTAGTATAGGTAGTCCTAATCAATTCCTTTAAGTTATCCTCAACATTATACATAGTCTCTGGATCCCTCTCATTTTGGTGTAAGTTTGATTCATTCATGTACCCTTTGCCGCTGGAAGCCTGTCAGGACCCGCTCCTTGTCTGTGCCACACATTGCACTAGAGATCATTCCCCGCCCTCACCTGAAAGCCTGCAAGAGCCGCTCATTGTCCATGCTACAATGCACCGGCGATCACTCTCGGCCCTCGCCTAGAGCCTAGATGTCACATCCACAAGAGATTGACATATACTTATAACAATGCTTTCAAGAACATCCACTAAGGGTCCCTAACTCACTAGCCTTGTCTCTTTCTTTGAATTCCTAATTTTATCCACCTAGCTAGTTTACTAATTATGATTGAAAAGATGTTAGATTTTTGCAAACATTTGTTTACTTTGATTCAATCATTAAGGTTCCATTATGAATTCTAGATCCAAGACAAGCAAGTGGCTAGACTCATTAGCATGGTTATACTTACATGCCAATTCTCTCTAAGCGTTCTCGTTAACGCATACACCCCTTCAGGATCTCATAATCATAATGAGGGGCCTCAATCCACCTGCCTATGCATTTGTACATGCTTCCAACCAGCTTTGGGTAATCAATTCACATGTTCTAAACCAAACTTTAAAATTATGCAATCATCACATTCATATTCAAATGTCATAATGTGTGCAAGACTTATGCATATGCAAATAATTGCATATTCAAAATCACAATGCTCCAATCATCACCAGTAAAGGTGGATTTTCTTCTCATAGGCGTCCTACATTAGGTTTGTCTAAGTTTCCTTATGGCAATTCATTCAATCTTTTCATCATACACTTTGATAAATACAAGAATGTCACATAAAATCAGAATTAATGTAGAATTTATCCAAAAACAAATGCAGAAACAAAAATGAATTATGCAGAAAATTTAAACAATCATACAGAAAAATGCAAAACAACTCATGCAAAAATTAACAAAAAAAAATTATGCAGAAAAATACAAAATAAAAATATGCAGTAAACTACGCAAAATGCAAGAAAAAAATTATGTAGAAAAACTAGAAAGCAAAACAACAAAAATAAATACTCAATCTAGCTACCTCTCTACTACTAATGATATTGAAAGTAAATAATCCCCGGCAACGGAGCCAAAAACTTATCACACAAAATTAGAATACTAACTAGCAAGTGTACTTGGTAGTTGTAGCAAGTAATAAAATTTGTAAATCAATATGAGTCCTAAGTATCGTCCTCAGGGATTAGTTCTATCAATTACCACTTCACAGATCAATAACTAGTTGAGCCAAACAAATTTGGAGTGTTTTGAATTATTTAACAAACAAAAATAATAAAGTGCAGAAATATGAAAAATACAACAAAATAGAACTACAAATTTTTGTATTAAAATGTTATATGGAAAATAGTTAGGAATTAGTTCATTAGATTTTCTATTGCAGTGTAATAATGTTTTGGACTCTTAAAAATTCTAATTAATTGATAATCAATTTCACTTCTTTAACCAAAGGACAATTCCTTGCCTCATTGATCCTAATATCTAATTAAATCTCCCTAATTCTTTAGGTGAATTTTAACCAAATATTGCATTAAGTTTTAGAAATTATAGGATTACTAGATTATGATACTTATTCCTAAGATCTCAATAACCTAGGAATATGATTTAGATCTGAGAAATAAACTAAATTTCCATTGATGAAGATTTCTCTAAGTTCAATTGAATAAAGGATTAGTCAATAATTGCATTAAGAACAGAATCACATACTCAATTCAATTAAAACCTCAAGGTTTAGATCCAAAATTGCATCACAATATCAATCTAGATCCATGGATCCCTAATAAAAAGAAATCAGAACATGTTCCTAAAGAAAAGTAGAAGAAGAGGAGCTGCAAATTTTTTTCATAAATCTAATCCTCAACCTGATTCCTCAAGGTCCAGAGCTTGGAAGTCGTCCCCAATCTTCCTTTCTAACTCTCCTAAGGTGTAGAAATGAAAAGAAGACAAAAAATGGTAAAAGACTCCCAAATCTGAACTCTTAACAACTATTTATAATTTTCCCGCCACCTTTCACGTTGACACTTTAATCACTAAGAGTAATAACGTGAAAAGCCTTCCAGAAGCTTCTAAGGTTAAAATAGGAACTTCAAACGTCAAAGTTGTCACTTAAAAGTGATTTTCAAAATTCTGTTACTTTTGTGTGGACACTTTCCGGAGTAAGAGTGTCCACACGCATGTGTTCTATGCAAATAAGCCTTGTGCGTGTTCACTTTCAGTGGCGAGTGTTAACGCGCAGCTGTTGTAACTACTCTTAGTGGCGAGAGTGCTAACACACATGGTTCCTGTGCAAATTAGCCTTGGGCGTTATCACTCTCAGTAGTCAAAGTGTTAAATTGTAAGTCCTTCATGAATTCTGTTGTTGAAGTGTTAACTTTCAACACTTGGAGTTGCTGCGCACTAAACTCTTCAGGATTTCTGCTGCTAGAGTGTTCACATTCAGCACCTAGAGTTGCTACTTACTTGATCTTGATATATTTTCTTCTTCAAAATGTTAACTCTATGTACGCAAAGTGGCTACGCCCAACACATAACACTTGATTCTTCATCTTTTAAGCTCAATTCCTCTACTTTCTTCACTTTAATCTTCAACTCAAACATCTTCAGCTCAAGCTTCTGCACAAAATTAAGTCTTTTAAGTAAAATTGTCTAGAATTGGAATAAAATCTAAAATTCTAAAATATTTACACAATTATGAATATTGATGCAATTTTTATGGTATTTTCAAGTTTATTTACTATTTAACTCCTTATTTACTAACAAAAACTAGGTTAAAAATATAGTAAAATGTGGATTTATCAACACCCCAAACTTAGAATTTTGCTTGTCCTCAAGCAAATCAAATCACATAAAGGAAAAAAAATTCATCCACTAATTAAATCAAGCAACAAAACTGACTTTTAAAAAAAATAATTCTATTTTCCAGTTCTATGTTTTCTGATTTCTCATTCTCAATTTCAATCATCCTAACAATCACACTGAATTAATCACATAACCAACAAAAACTTGTCATCTGAGTTCAAGTAATTCAGCAAAGCTTCATGTGAGCAAGATTAAAAAACATGATCACAGCTCACAATTAGTGTTTCCCTCATCACTCAATAGTGTATAGGTTCAATGTTTGCTCTCAAAATCATCATTTTTGTCACACTATACCATAAGCTTGAAAATATTCTCAATCTCCTCTACAAATGTACAGCAAGTCACATATCAAGAGGACTTCTTTTTAGGTGAAATTGGGGTTAATGGACAGGTAGGTGTTCAATCAATTAGTGAAACAATGTGATTACTTTCAAATAGAAAAGTTGCAATTCAAGTTGATGAATGTTCAAAACTTAAATTGAAGTTACACCATCTTTCTCATTCATCCAAATCTGCACAGAATTTATAGAATTTTTGCAGCATTTAGAAAATTATCAATGCATTGGTTATGCATAAATTTCCTTTTTTTTTTCTTTTCTGTTTTTCACACTTTCTCTTTCTTTATTTCAGCACTTTGCTTTTCATTTTTCTTTTCAAATAACTAAGAGTTTTGATGTTGTCCACCCCAAACTTAAAACTTTGCTTGTCCTCAAGCAATGCGAAACAAGATGCCACCCTAAACTTAGTTTTAAAAATTCATCTTTGATTAAACTCAAACTACCTCTTTCTAATTTGGATAGGATTCATTGTTTTTCAGGAAGGCTTAAATTGAGGTTTTTTAAAAAAAAAAGGTTAAAGGCACAATGGGGCGAACTAGGATTCTCAAGCATGAAGGAAGGTTCATTTAGGCTAGCTAAGCATGATCAAAGAAGGCCTCCATCAAATATGTGAGATCTAGAATTTATAAATTCAACCAAGAAATAAAGCAAGTTCTAGAGGTGTAGCAAAATATAAGATCAAATATCACACATAAAAAATGTTATGCATGAGGCTCAAGTCTCACCAAGGAATTAAAGTAAAAATGTCAAACAATCAAGCTCACAATCGACTTTTTCAGAACTATATGCACAGAATGGCAAGACTACCTCTTTTTTAAAATGACAAGTGTGACAATCATGTGAGAACGAGAAAAAAAACCTATGTAATTAAGAAAACAGAATTCACAAAAATGCAATCAAATATAATGCATTCATAGAAGTCAGTTCATGATCTAATCTAATATTTTTATATTTTTCTAGAGTATGTTTTAGTGATATTGAAGCTAAACTCATGAAATAAGAGATACAGGATTCACCTCTCTTTCGTGGCAATTTGTGCAAGTGTCAAAATTCAATGTGCTTCAGTTTTGAGTTATAAGAGTATGGTCTGCACAAAATATCACAATTTTCATCAATTAATCAGGAAAAAAAAAGCCAAATAAAACTACAGAATTTTAAAGCAAATAAAACGGTAATTCATTACAACTAAAAATGAACCAAATTGTCTTTAACAACTCAAAAGTAACTAACTGAAAATTACAAAAAATAAAAGTCTTAGGGGTTTGTTTCCCCTTCTTAAAAAGAGTTTTCAGTTTTTAAAATTTAAAAACTTCAAAACTTGTTTGTTAATTTAAATTTTAAAAATTATTTTTAAAAACAAGTTTTTATTTTCAATTTTTAAAACTAAATACAGAATAGCTTCTAAGGTGTTTTTGTTTTAAAATTTTGATTTCTCTTTCCAAAATTTGCAAGATGTGGAAAAGTCATTTCTCATTAATGGCATTCTTGTAAATAAATAAATTAAATGAAAAATGTAAATGGAATGGGTTAGGTTTCACAACATTCTCACATCTCTTTGAGCTGCACTAGCAACCTTTCAGCATCCTTACAACATTCTCACATCTTCCTGACTCGCATCGGCAACCTTACGACTTTGTCACCTTCTCAGCACTCTTAAACCATCACCATTGTTTTTTCTCAGATTTTTCCCTTTTCTCATCTTGGATTTTTTTTACCATTCTTGATTTTGATTTTGATTTGGATTTATATTCTTCCTCACAAGCATCAACATATTTGGGGAAAACAACTCATGTTTCGTTCTTCTCTTGCATTTTTTTTTCTCTTTTTCTGAGTGTTTGAAGATAATAAGATAAAGGTAGTGTTTAAAAATGATGTGCTATTAGTAATTGGGCTTTTTTGAAATTTTAACATTTGTATGAGTGTTTTTAGTATTGTTAACATTCCTTTAATTCTAGCAATCATACTAATGTGTTGTTAGTATAGCTAAATTTTGAACTTTTATATTATATTGATTGAACAAGAGACATGTAAGATATAATTTTCAGCAAATGGAATATGAATGATGATTTATTTAGGATATGGGAAGAAATGAATCCTATCAGTATTGAGCATGAGAACAGAGATTCAAGTATAAAAGAAACTAGCTCAAATGATCATAATTTAGTCAGATTATCCGATGAAAGTGCAGCTGAAATGACAACAATTAGGGATCATATTAAAAATCAAATGTAGGCACAATATAATAACTAGTTTGTATTAGTTTATATATAGACAATTACAAATAGTTATATATACATTGTAGGATTTATTCTTAATATACATATTTACTTGTTTTATTATATCAGTGTTATTTATTCTTTTTTTTTAATAATACCTATTCATACTATTTATATATTTTATTAAAAATTATTTTAATATTAAAATTAATCATTATTTTTTAGTTTAATATTAATTTATTTTGTAATTTTCATGATTTATGAAACTCTTTGTATTGCATGTATTACTTTAATTTAATATTAAATTTTGATGTTTTAATAATTTTTTTAATTCAATATTTTCTTTTAAATATAAAAATATATTTAATTAAATAAAAATACTAAAATTAAATATCAAATATATATATTTAATTTAAAATACTAAATAAAAAATAAATAAAATTAAACATATTTTCCTTTTTTAGTTTTTAAAAATAAATTTATCAAACACGTTTTCTTATTTTCTCATCTTAAAAACAGTTTTAAAAATTAAATTATCAAACAAATTTTATTTTCATTCTTTTCTTAAAAACAGTTTTATAAAATTGTTTTAAAATGTAATTTTTAAAAACTGAAAAGAAAACTAAATCAAACAACCCCTAAATATTTAAAGAAAATAAAAAGACAGACTCATATGTTTCATATACAAGGATATTTTATACCTTCAAGGAAAAAGAGAAATAAAACAAAAAATATGAAGTTATTTTTTATGATTTATTAAATAATAACGAAAACGGTATCATTAAAAAAATTAAAAAAAAACTAAGAAGTTAAGAGAAATCTAAAATAAAATGATAAACTAACTAAAATAGAAAAACCAAACTGTGATTTGAACAATTTATGAAATAATAAAAAATTAAGAAAGATTGATAAAGCGAACCTGTGAACGAGCTAAATCAAACCATCATTTTCAAATCTTATTGGTTCAATCATTTGATCTTTATATCCGTGAACCACGGCTTTTAAGAGTCAAGATAGGTAACATGAGATAAATTTTTATTAAGAAAATATTTATTATCTTAAGAACATAAAAGTTTAAAAAATATTATTTATTTTTTTTGGACAGAGAAGAAAAAAAAAAGTTAATTTTTTTTGTAATTATGTAAAATATATTTAGAAATTTATTTATAATTATATAATTTTAAATAATAAAAGGTAAAAAATTAAATGAAATTTTGCCACGTAAGTCTGTTGGTAGTCTATATGTCAGTTTGCTACTTAACAGAAGAAAGTTGATGATAAAAATTAATTTTAATTTCTTAACTTTTTAAAGATTAAATTCTAAAAAAAATTATAAAGACTTATATGATATTAAAAATATAATTAAACTTTATTTATAAAATGTAATAATTTAAATTTTTTTTATTAATTTCAATCCTTAAAATAGTATGAAAGTTTAAAAATAATAAATTCTTGTTTGAAAAACATCCATTTATTACATAACAAGACAAAAGTATAATAAATATTTAATTCAATAAAATTTTACTATCATTACTTATTTAAATTCAACCATAAAATTAATATTCTTTTTATTTAAAGAAATTTTTGCCTTAAAAATATTTAATGATTAATGGTTTAATTAATAATTTATTGTGTTGACAGTTTATTTTATTTAGGAATGTGAATCGATTGGTAATTTGAATACAAATATATATATATATATATATATATATATATAATTATATATATAAAGAGTATTTTTTTAATATTAAATGTCAAATTTAAACATTTATATAGCTAAATAATTTTTTTACAAAATACGAGATTTATAAATTCAATCATTGAATTATTTTACATTATCTTCGTGATAATATATAGCAAATTTTACACAATTTAGATATTTTTCAGTATGTTATTCAAAATTTAATATTTTCTTTTTTTTTTTAAAATAATACTTGTTAAAATAATGAAATTTAATAAAGTATCTATTAATTTTGTTTTTTACAAAACCTTATAAAATGAATCTATTTAATAAGAACCTTCAAACTAACGATTATATTAATAAATCTTATGTTTATTATGTGCTGCAAAATTTAACTTTTTTTATTTATAAAACTTATCCTCTATTTTGCTTTCGCAATACATAATATATGCAATTTTGATATAATTTGCATGCTTTGTTTGCCACGTGATGAAATGATTATGCGTGTTGTTTGTTAACTTTTATACACAAACAATTTAAAAATAAATATATATAATATTAATTGTAAAAAAATTCTTGATGTTTTAATTAGTAATAGATTTTGTATTGTGTATGATACACATGTTTTTAGTATATTTAATAATTTTTTATTATTGATTATTTATGTTGTATTATCAATAACATTGGAATAGTTATTATTTTTATGTTGAATATATATTTAATAAAAGTATTAATTTTTAAAATGTTTTTTTTTATTTAGTACTTAAAACCAATTTAAAATTTTTAAATTGGTTTGTTAAGATAGAATTCTGAATACATGCGATACTACATTAATTGTGACATACATAGACATTGGATGAGTAGAGATTCAATTGTTTTTGCATTGCTAGTAAGTATTTTTTTTAACTTAATATCATATTGATTGCTTTGATGTTAACTATATGACAGGGCCTAAGATGAAGATGGGCCAAGAAAACTTTAATCCAAGATGAGAAAGAAGAATATGCAGGTGGAGCTGGCGCATGGTTCTGGGCAGAACCTATGAGTTCTTTATAGGAGCTGTGGTTCTGGGCAGTGGAAAAATACATTTTTTCCTTTTTAATTTCCCTTTTCCGATCACATAACATAGATACTTGTTCTTGGTTGTTGTGTTTTGCTTGCCATTTGCTATTATCTGATTACAGGTCTGTATCACTATGTTATTTCTTAACTTGTAAGTTCTTACGTCAGACAAATCTGTTATGGCCAAAACTCATTTACATTTGACAAAATAAGAGAATTGTGTGAGAGACTAGCGGTGTCAATTTGACCCCAAGCCTACAAATCCCTTTACATAACTTATTCTATAGCTCTAATTTTTTTAACTCCAAACATAAACATACTGGGTTTACTCTGATCCTAAGTTCTAATATATAAACAAAATATGGGTTAGGGTTATAGTTAAAGGTGGGTTAACCCATACTTTTTAAAAAATATTAATAAGTATTATACTATTTTTTAAAATAAAAATACGTGTTATTTATTATTTTTATTAATAATTTTATTTAAAATTAACAAAAAATATATTTTAAATGTAAAAAATATATTTTAAAATAAAAAATTCTATTGGTCTAAGATCGACCAAAATTTAAAATTATAAATATTTAATTTTTGTTAAGTTTATAAGTTATTTTTCTACATTAATAGCAATATTAAGTATTATTTGTCTACATTTTTTATGATGAGATTATTATATTTGTTTTTTAATACATTAAATTTTATGTAAATAAATTATTTCAAGTATTTTTATAATATATGATTTAATAAATTTAGCTACTGTTACTTTTTTTATTGTCAATTTTGTGTTTTTATTTTGACTTTAAAAATATTCATTAAACATGTGATCTTTCTAAAATAATTTTATAAAAATAAATAAACAGACACATTTTTTTATAGAATAATTAATAAATATTTTTTTTAAAAGACATATGTGTTTGTTTATTATTTTTATTAAATTATTTCATTTAAAATTATATTTTAAATATAAAAATATATTTTAAATAATATGTTTTTATCAATTTTGTCTAATCAAATTATTTCACTTTAAAAATAAATTATATTAAATTAAAATAAGTCAAAATTTAAAATTTTAAACATTCATTAATTTTTACTAAGTTCATAAATTACTTTTTTGCATTCATAAATTTAGTAATATTAAGTATTACATGTCTATGACTTTTACAATGATAATATTATATTTATATTTTTTAATACATTAAATTTTATTTATATAAATTATTTTAAATATTTGGATAATTTAATAACAAATGACTTAATAAATTTAATTAATATTATTTTTTGTGATTAATTTCATATCTCTATTGTAACTTTAAAAATATTTATTGAACATGTGATGCTGTTAAGATAATTTTAGAAAAATAAATAAATAAAATATAATAATAAAAAATTAAAACATGACAAATTTTATAATTAATACTTAAATAAAATTATAAAATAACATGTTAAAAAATCGTATAATTAATAATTTTTTTAAAATTAGTTTGCCCTAACCTACTTAATGCCATTGGCTTTTGGACTCAATAAATTTTTTCATATTGTGGATTTTTTTAGCTCAATAGGTCTTTTGGCCCTGACCTAACTTAAGTTAGGATTAAATCTTATAATTATGATAAAAATATTCATTTAAGAATAAATAAAGTTTTACTAGATAATGGAAAAACTGGTTATTAAAAAATAAGAAAAAAATTGACGTTGCATTGCCCCTCTCAACTGTCAAAGGAGCCAAGAAAAAAAATATTCAGTGCTTTATAATGTTACATTTTATAATTACATAGAAATTTTTTTTGGAGACTGCAATGTGATGGTCATGCCTATGTTTGAGTATTGATGAAAAATTATAAAAATATTTTGAAAAACTGATTACACACGTCTCTTTATAGTTTTTGTACCAGGTAATAATTTCTGAACAAAAAATAGTAACTTTAACTCCTTTGCAGTGGAGAGGCTTTTAGCAAAGTAACATTCAATAATTTAGGATTCAACATTTTTTTTAATAAACAGTTTCCTCATCTATCTAGTGAAATTTTTTTCACTTTTTTAAATAAATGATTTTATTATAATTACAAAATTTATAATATTTTGACACTCTATAAATTTTACAAGTTTTGTATTTTTTGTAACAAAACTTAATTTAATAAATAAAAAATTATAAATTTTACATTTTTAGTGGTATAATTTATTTTTTAAAATTTATAAATAAAAGTCATCAATAATCATGACAAACTTATGACACGTGGCTAAAATTAACTCTAAACTGAAAAATTATTCTAAAAAAATTATAATTTGATAATTTGTTTTTTAAAAAATATCATTTAAATAAATAAGTCATAAAATATAATTAGTAGTACAAGATTAAGTTCTGCCAATTTAAATTTATGTATTGATTATGTTAATAATATGATTATTAATATAATTAACAGTGGAATTTATAATGAAGTGAGTTTAAATTGTTATTTCTTTTAGATAGTTTTAATTTGTATTTGGTGTAAAAATTATATATATATATATGTTATAATCAATTTTTTAGCTAAATATTTTATTGTTTAAGTAAATATTATTAATAGAGTAAAATATATTTTTAGTTTCTATAAATATAATAAAATTTTATTTTACTTCTCTAAAAATATTTTTGTTGGTTTTGGTCCTAATTGTTTTTTAATTATTTAAAAATAATCTTAATTGTATTGATATGTCAAACATATAAATATTTTATTTTATTTTTTATTTTATAATAATAATTGACATGACATATTTAAATGTATGTTATATTATTACAAAGTGATGACATCAACTATTTTAAATTTTTTTATAAGGAGTTAATTACTCTGATATTCTTTCTATTCTGTGTTTTTTACCAAAAAAAAAAAAAATCCCGTTATATTTAAAATATGCACAGTTTTTTATTTTAAAAATACATTTTGTTTTAATGTTAATTTTAAAGCTTGAATCCATTTTACTCCTATTTTAAGATTAAAGTATAAAGTATTCATAAAATAAGAGTTGTTTTATAGGTTTAAAATGTAGATAAGGAATTCTCTATGTTTCACAAATAGAGTTTTTTCTTTTCCGTAAGAAGAAAAAAAAGTAAAGAGAGTTTGGAGTGATTTAATAGTTTTATAATTCATGAGAACTAAAATTAACATTTTTTTCTTAAAGACTAAAACACAGGGGTTCTTAAAGAGAGGTTAAAGTGATTTACTAGTCAGAGAAACGAAGCAAATGTAAATCTTGATTAGTGTGTAGTGTTTAGGTCATATCTACTCACAAATATTCAATTAGACTCATTCTAGCGGCACTTGAAAGATAGTATTTAAGCCTTTAATTCATATTTAAATTATGAATCCAAAAGAATGCAAATTATGGGCCTAAATAAATGATCAATGTACGAATTTGTTTGAGAAAATCGGGTTCTTATCATTAAGATATTTCTTTCCTTAAATTATGGCATTTTTCAAATTTTAAATTTAGTGTAATTTTGTTTTCAAATTTTTTATAAGATTACTTATCATTAGAATTAGAATTATAATTTTCATTATCTTCTAATTTCTAAACCTATTAAAAAGAGAGAAGGAGAACATCGATGATGATATTGACAAATTTAGATTCAATTCAAATTTTCTTCCTTTTCTTTTTGTACTTTCTTCTTTATCATCAAAATTTTGAATTTTGTGCTCTTTCACCTACAGAGGAATAGTTTTCTTAATCTAATTCAAAGATCAAGAAAGCACAACACTTGTGAGGGATCGTTTTAGAAAGCACAACACTTGTGAGGGATCGATTTAAATTGTTTGTTCTTAATTCAGGTTTTCTCCTACTTTCTCTATTCTATTTAATTTTATGAATAGAATGTATTCATTCTAAATTCAAGTGAGAAGTGATTGATTCATCATTATTCGTTTGAAGTGTGAGAGTTAATTTTAAAAAATTCAGATTAAGTGGTGTGAGAAATTTTAATTGATTTTGTGTTAATCAAATGCATGAACATTTTTGTGTGATCACTTGTTTTGGATTAAAGTTTTAACTCTACACTCAGAATATTATTAGTTTTTTATTCAATGATTGAGTGTTGTTATTTTTCTTTTGATTTTTAAATTAAGTATTCAATTAATTGATTATTTCTTCTCATTTTAGATTCTGCTCTATTGATTTTGTTTAATTTTTTTTAAATTTTAATTTGATAAATTATTTTGATGATCCTGAAGAGACAACTTTAATTACTTATCTCATGTTATAGTAATTAAATTTTTATTATTTTGACTCACGTTAATTTTTAGAAGAACTAAAACTATTTTTAAGCGTTATTAATGTTTAGTATTTTTGTTCATGTTAGAATATTTTCTCGCTCGGTGTTTTTGTATCACCAACATGTAAAAGTCATATGCTAAATTTGTGTCAAACAATTCACTTTACCCAGCAAGTTGTTAGTTAGATCATGTTTAGGTTCTCACAGGCCTGTAGTGTATATTTTCTTCTTGTTTTGAAGCAACGATTCTTTGAATGTCGCACTAAAGAATTTAAAGTGAATTTATTTATTAATTGAACAAGTTTGTCATCAGAATATATATATATATATATATATATATTATATTTTAAAATTTTATTTTATAATAAATTTTTTAAAATTTTAACAAACACTATAGTTTATTTTTTAATATAGCTTTACTGTACAAAAAGTGCCATTCTAGTTAAATAAAAAATAAGAAAGTTGTCACGTGGTAAAAATTATCTCAAATTAAAAATTTTAAACATTATTTTAGTAATGATTTGTTTTAAATGTAACCTGTTATGCTTAGAAAGTTCCATTTAGTTATTAAAAAATGTTTGTTAGTAAAATAATGGTAAATATATGTTTAATATTTATAAATATAGTAAAATTTGGTTTCAATCTTTTACTTTATGTGTGTGTTAGTTTCAATTTTTATAATTTAATTTTTTATATAGTACTTGTCACTACTTGATGATATAATATGACCCACTACTCACAGGGACAAAGAAATTTGCTTTTAAATTTTAGAAAGATAAAATAAAATTTGGAGGCATCAAAACAAAAATTAAACACAATTCCGTACAAGGACAAAAACATAGTTGAAATCAATAAAATTATGTTTACGAGGAGAGGGGATAAAGGCCTTGTTTGGGAATTAGAGGAAAGAAAGAGTTTGTGTTTTTCTAAACAATCTTAACACTAGTTTTTTTTAGATTCTTCATTTTGGATGTTTTTTCTCTCTTATTCTTTTATATTTTACGATTAAAATTTTAATTTTTAAATATTAATTTTTTAAATGAGAATTTTTTTAAAAATTATAAAAAATAAAAATAATTTTAGAAAAAATATTTATTTTTTGTCTTTTGAAAATAAAAAAAATAAAAATATAGAAATAAAGAATATAAAAATATAAAAATATTATTTATATAATTAAACTTCATTATCATTCCTTTTCAATATTACACATTCAAATATTAAGAGATTTAAGGTAGTTGGTGGAAAGGTAGAAGAAATTATTGAAAAGTTCCAATACAATACTTCACTAAGTTGTTTTCGTTTGAGAGCTTATTAATAAGCAAACAAAGGATTACATGACTTGCTTATATGCTTAGTTAGTCTTATATTCACACATTTACCCATTTTGCTTCACTGTCGTTGACACTTTGTGACCTGTGATTTAGACAAGCGAGTGAGATACATAATGGGGACTCCAAAGGATCACATTGAAGAGATAAGAAGGAACAAGTTCTCTATTGGGGGCACACCAAACCCGTTGATTGAAGAGTTTCACCAAGCTATTAAAAATCTCTCTGTTGAACTCTATGCCAAAGATGTTCATTTTCTCGCGGAACTCATTCAGGTACCCACTCACTACTTAATTTTAATTACCATCATTCTCATTTTCTCTTCTTTGTTTATTTAATTATATATTTGAAAAGTATGACTGAGTACTTACACGTTTGATCGGAAGTATTATTTATAATTAACTTAGAATTTTATATAATAAATTTGATCATTAAATTGTTGAAATAAACTATTTTTTAAAGTTTGAATAACTCATTTGAGAACGTATGTTTTTATAACATTGATTTGTTTGCTTGAATTGTATGTCTCTAAATTGCCATGTAACTACCAAGTCACACAAAGAAGCTGAGTGCTAATAATGTCCACTACACACAAATTTGATTTTATTGATTACCATATTATTAGCAGCTAAAGTATGATTATATTACTTAAGTTCTATTTTGCTATATGTTTTCTTAAACTATGGTCTTTTATATTTCCCTGTTTTTGGTTTTACTTAAACAATTTTGTTTTCCATAAATTAAAATAGTATTAGATGTTGGATTAAACTTTTGTTTATTGTTTTTCCTTTTTAATCATTTGTTGGTATGTATTCATTAAAATTTTTGTTGTCACATATAATAGCTATTTAATTTATTTTATTTAAGACCAAAAGCTTTTACTAAAATTGTTTTCATATCATTTTTTTTAACTAAATGTGTTTACATAAAGTTTCAACAGAACAATGCAGGGTAACAATATCCATACAAATCTCTTAACAGAAAAATATTAAGTGCAGTCTAACATATTATAATAAAAAGACTCTTTCGTTAAAATATAGTTGTCATATGATCTGCTTTTGCTTTGCTTCCTTGCTGCAATTTCTGTGAGCACTTCTAGTTTAGTTTTTAGCTATATAACTAGTACTCGCATGCATTTTTATAAATAGAATAAAAGAAAATACATAAAATGTCATTTTAATTCAGTTTGGTATCTTATACAGTTTGTTATGACATTCAACACTTTTCATTGTAATATTTGGCAGTTCTCCAATTATTTAATGTAGAGACTTTGATGAAGATATCCACTCCTAATTATCTGTTCAATCATGTATTACCTTCATTGATACACTTACTAGAAATGATGCAATTATATTAATTGTAGTGGCTGATTTACCATCACAAATTTGTTGTTACTTTCACAGAATGCTGAAGATAATCAGTATTCTGAAGGAGTGAGTCCTTCACTTGAGTTCATCATAACTTCTAAGGACATAACAGCTACTGGTGCTCCAGCCACATTATTGATTTTCAACAATGAAAAGGGTTTCTCCCCTAAAAACATTGAATCTATATGCAGTGTTGGACGGTCCACGAAGAAAGGGAAAAGGAGCAGTGGTTACATAGGCGAGAAAGGTACATTCTCTATCTTAATTCTTAAATGTTTCTGAAAGAGTTTGTATATTATTTCAATAGGGACGTGTCAATGGTCATGCCTTCAGTGAAGATTAGTTACATAATTAAATTGTATTTAAATACCAGTCTAAATTGTTCATATATGCACATAACTAGCTTCAATCAACTCAGTGCCTAATAACTTGTTGCATCAAAATAATGCTTGTAATTGTTACTGTTTTAGTATTTCTCGTTCCAAATATGGTTCTCATTACTCAAATTTAAACATGTTACTATCTTTTGAAAGCACAAGTTAATAAATTAGCATGATTAGTGTAATGTAAAAAAAATTCTGAATCAAGGGCTAAAAGATTGTGCATAACAGTGGCCAAATGAAACAAAATGATGCAAATCAATGACACAATCACTTGTATGGTTGAATTGCAGGAATTGGTTTCAAGAGTGTATTTCTGGTTACTACTCAGCCACATATTTTTAGCAATGGATATCAGATACGGTTCAACGAGAATCCTTGTCAACATTGCGGCCTTGGCTATATAGTTCCTGAATGGGTTGAGAAGCCAACCCTTCATGACATAGAGGAGATATATGGTGCTGGTGATAATTCTCTTCCAACTACGACAATTGTCTTACCTCTGAAGCAGGATAAGGTCAATTCGGTGAAACAGCAGCTGTCAAATTTGCATCCAGAAGTTCTGTTGTTCCTTTCTAAGATCAGACACCTTTCTGTCAGGGAAAGTAATCATGATCCAAAGCGGAACACTGTGAACTCTATATCTATTTCAAGTGAAATTAACTTTGTAACAATAAAAAACATGAACGCTGAGTCGTACACACTTCATCTGTCTGCTGAGGAAAATGGTGGTTCTGAAAAGGAATGCAGCTACTATATGTGGAAGCAAAAGTTTCCTGTCAGGTTGGAAAATGTGGTGGAAAGGAGAATGGATGTTGAGGAGTGGACTATTATATTAGCCTTACCAAATCATGAGAGGCTTCATAGGGGAAGGACCTCACCTGGGGTCTATGCATTTCTTCCTACGGAGATGGTCACTAACTTCCCCTTCATAATTCAAGCAGATTTTGTCCTAGCTTCGTCAAGGGAGACAATTCTCTTTGATGATAAATGGAACCAAGGGATACTAGATTGTATTCCTTCAGCATTTATGGATGCATTCAAAACACTTGTCATAGGATCAGATCAAGCACCGTCGTCCAGTTTGGCTTCCATGTTCAAATTCATTCCCATCTATAGTTCTCCTTATGAGAAATTAAATCAAGTGAGGGAGAAAATCAAATCAAAACTGCTTGATGAAAAAATTATTCCTATTGAGACATACAAAGAGCAGAAGCATTTCTGTAAGCCTTGTGAAGTTGGAAGGCTACTGCCTCAATTTTGGAGTATTTTGTCTGAGGCTCGTGCGCAAGGAGTGCTCTTGCTTAACCTATCATCTCATGATGGAAGGAAAATTTTGAGTTCTTCATTTGATAAAAGCCAGTATGATGGAATACTAAATTTTTTAGGAGTTCAACAGGTCGAAGGTGATTGGTATGCAAAGTGCATTCAAAGTTCCAATCTTGTGGATGGAGTATCTGAGGATGCTTATATGAAGCTTTTACAGTTTGTTGCAACAAACTGGGTAATGAAGTTTGCTGGATCCAACATGGTTAGCATTCCATTGTTGAAGTACGTGTGTTCTGACGGGAGCCTGTCCTATTTCAGTGTTTCTGATTGCACCTACGGTGGAAAGCAATTAGTTATAGCAGACCCGAATCAGCCTTGTCCTTGTTCCTGGATGATCGATTGGAACAGGGAGTTTTCAGGTGCATCCAACCGTTTTTTTTGCCAGAATTGACACAGCAAGCTATCTTGCATTTTCCCCACAGGAAAATTTTGTTGGAATGGCTGGAAAATAAATTTAACGTGATTACTTTGAATGTGCACTCTTTTGCAAATTCGCTTTGCAGTTCTATTAAAGGAAACTGTAAACGTGCCATTACATATGCTCACTTCTTATATCATTCTTTGTCTAACGGTTACTTATCCAGTCGGGAGGTTGATGGCTTGGTTACTTCTATGCCACTTGTTGACAACTATGGACATGTGACTAAGAGTAGAAAAGGGGTCCTTTTACCAGCAAATGTGAGCAAATGGGCAGACTTGATTGTTTCTAATCCATGGACAAGTGAAAATTACGTTGAGCTGGGAAAGGAATATTTACAGCAATCTTGTTATGCGAGCCAATCCACAGACTATAAGGAACTAATCGAATTCCTGAAAGATCATGTTAATGCTTCTGATATACCTGATATTTATCCTCCAAATGCTGGCTTTTCTGCTGTGGATGCACCACTTACCAAAGAAAATGCCTTTTTACTTTTGGATTGGATTCGGAACCTGAAGTATAGGGGAGTGCAGCTACCAAAGAGGTTCTTGAAATGCATAGAGGAAGGTAGCTGGCTTAAAGTTACAGTCAATGGATGGAATCCACCCTCAAAATCATTCTTAATTCACTCATCATTAGGAAATATTTTGCAAACCGGTTCTGCTCTTGTTGACATTCCACTTATTGATGAGAGCTTCTATGGGAACAGAATAAATGACTACCAAGATGAGTTGAAAACAATTGGGGTGATGTTCAGTTGTGAGGAAGCATGTAAATTTATTGGAAGAGAACTAATGTCTCGGGCACGTGGGGCTTCTTTCACTTTAAGCAGGAATCATGTTCTTTTGATGCTTGACTTCATCCAATATCTGAAGCGAAATTATCTTCCTTTTGACCAATTTATTGACAGCATCAGGGAGGAAAGTTGGCTAAGGACAACTCTTGGTCTCAAGTCTCCTATAGGTTCAGTATTGTATGACTCAGGATGGGAAGCTGCTTCACAAATTAGTGATATCCCTTTCATTGATAAGGCTTATTTTGGTGAGGAAATATATAATTTTAAAGAGGGTCTCATGTTTCTGGGTGTGATAGTTGGCTTCAATGAAAACTACCAACTTGTCATTGACCATTTAAAATCACCCTCAGATTTGGCCAATTTGAAAGCTGAGGCTGTTCTTATGATAATGGAATGCTTAAGATTCTCGCGTGCCTCTAATAAACTTGTAAATTCACTCAAGGGAACGCCCTTCTTGAAGACAGACATGGGCTTCAGAATACCAAGTGAATGTTTCTTGTATGATCCTGTATGGGGCTGCATTTTGGAGGTGTTCAATGGTCTTCCTGTTATAGATCACAAATTCTATGGAGAGAATATTTTCACTTACAAAGATGAATTGAAACAAATAGGAGTGGTGATTGATTTTGAGGAAGCTATCCAAAAATTTTCTTGTGTCTTCGAACAGAAGGCATCACAAACTTCCTTTAATCAACAGCATGTTAAATCATTTCTCTCATGTTGTAGGCTGCTGAAGGGAACTGAATACAAATTTCCTTCCAATTTCTCAATCATCATACGTAACGAGAAGTGGTTGCAAACCAGGGTTGGTGTTTATAGGCGTCCAAGAAAATGCATTTTATATGGTCCAGAGTGGCAAGCTATATCTACAATAACTTGTCTTCCTTTTATTGATGACAGTGACAACTGTTATGGTCAAGAAATATACAAGTACAAGGAAGAGCTGAACAGCATTGGTGTTGTTACTGAATTGAAAGATGGGGTGATGTTTGTGCCTAAGTGTTTGGAATTTCCTTTAGATCCGTCCATCATTACTCCTGAAAGTGTGTTAGCTTTTCTGGGATGCATCAGACTTTTAATGCACAGGACTACTCTTCTCATTGAAGATGACTTCAGAAAAAGACTGTCCATAAATTGGTTGAAGACACATGCTGGTTATAGGCCACCGGATAAGTGTTTGTTGTTCGATTCCAACTGGAATTCATTCTTGAAGCCAATTGATGGGCCTTTCATTGATGAGAATTTTTATGGTCCCAAAATTTCATCTTACAAGAAAGAACTCAATGCGATTGGGGTCATTGTTGACATTGAGAAAGGGTGCTTCTTGGTTGCTTGTCACCTTGAGTGCCTCTGTGATTATAACACTATCATGCAAGTATATAGGTACTTCCTTCTGCTCTAAAGAAGCTTCGTCTCTCTTAGTTTTTTCAGTTTTAGAAATTATATTAGAGGAGATATCTGTTGTATTTTCTCTGTGATTATAGGTACTTAAGTAAATACAAGTGGAAACCAGAAGATAAATCTGCCCCAAAGATTTGGATTCCAGAAGATGAAATCTGGGTGAATCCTGAAGAATGTATCATACATGATCAGGATAAACTTTTTGATTCAAAATATTATGTTTTGGGAGATACCTATGAAAAGAATATTCTTCCTTTTTTCTCATTTGCCATGGAAGTGAGGAACAAGCCTTCAATTGATGATTATGTTGACCTATGGAATGATTGGGAGAATTCATTGGAACAACTGTCATACGATGAGTGCTCTAAGTTCTGGATGTTTATGCTGAAACATGTGAGCTCAAGTGTGGAGAAGAAACTCTCTGATAAGTTGATGAAATTGCCTGCAACATCAGGCAACAATGAAATATTTTTGTTGCATAAGGAGGATGTTTTTATTCCTGATAACCTTTATCTGAAGAGGCTTTTTGAGAATGAGAATGTTTTTGTCTGGTTTCCTCAGAACATGGCACCATTGTCCAGGTGTAAATTGTTTGACATCTATAGAAAAATTGGTGCTCAAAATATCTCTGAATCTTTGTCTAAGGAAGAGTCATTCTTACTGAATGACAATGAATTCAATCAGGTTGATGCTAGTAATATTTTCAACATGAAGGGGTTAGTCAAGCTTATTCTTGGTTTTCTTGCCTGTTCTAGCCTCAAAATGGAACCAGATGAGAGGCACAATGCTGTTCAAGGCCTACTCAACCTTAGTTTCTTTGAGACAATGAAGCCAGTCACTGTAAGCTATAGTTTATCACTGACATCAGGTGACATCATTAGCAAGAAGGCAAACAGAATGGTGCGGTGGGAAAGGGAAAGTTCCAAGTTTTTCACTCAGAAGATGAATTGGCATCTTGGAAATGGGATTTTGATGAAATATGCTACCTATTTCTCTGAAGCAATATCAGAGGGCGTTTTGCGCGAGAATCATGATCATGTTCCTGCACTATCTGAGCTGATCAAGTTGGGTTGTCTGCTGAAGTTCAACAATGAGGCAATTGAATTTCTTATGGAGTCCAAGAACTTGCAGATTTTTGGTGAAGATCACGAGTTCCTTACTTCTGGCATTGATATTGACACTGCCACATCAGTTTGTAAGAAAAGAAAAGAGATGGATAACAATAGAGATATCTGTTTTGACCAACACACTGTAAGTATAATTCTAACTAGCTAGCATTATATTCATATTTTAGTGTTTGTATCTTAGCCGTTTTTTGCATCTTTTTGTTAGCCTGTTGGAGCAAAGTTTTCTTTGACGTCCGAAAAGACACAGGTAATTTTGCTTGCTGCTGAGAAGCACACAGAGGTATATCCAAGATGTTTTTCAGAAGAAAATTACAGTAGACAAGACTGTGAAGTTATTCGAAACCATATTGCCACTACAATGAATAAAGAATGTCAATATTCGGTTGAAGAGGTTAGAAAATTATAACTACTAGTATCATTTTAAATTAGTTTTTAAATACTCCAAAATTTTCTATTTACTGCAATACTACATAACTATAATTATAAAAAATAATTCCTAGGTATGGGAAACATTGACAAAAGCCCAATTGCTGTTCCTCGAGTATTGTAAAATAATGACTGCTGATATCAACGGAGTAAATTTTGATGTGGAAACTGGTGAAGCTTTTCCATCTCATCCAATGTTTGAATCTGTGAGTTGTTGATTGCAAATAGCCAACTTTGAGTTAATTCTCATCCATAGTTCTTATTATTAAGTTGTTAATTCTTATATGTGATAAATTTACAGCATAAGGCGTCGCTCTTCTGCTTCCAGCATCAAGAAGTGATTAGTAATTTTAAGATTTTGAGAAAAGTTTTCAAATACACTTGGGAAAGTTTGATTTTGGAATCACATGACCCTGAAAATGAAAATAGAACTACGGCTCCTCGAGGGAATGGAAATGAAAATACAACTTCTGATTCCCAAAGGAAGCGTGTCCGTTTTTCACCTTCCTCATTGACGCTTGCAGACCCATCTAACTCCAATGCAACAGAAAGGTGAAAAAATAAGCAAAGGTAATGCTTTGTCTTCCTCCCATTTGACAACATACTTTATATTCGTGTCAACCTCACACCTCAGTTTGACGTGGTCTACTATCTACAACATGAGTTTTGACGTGGTCTCGTTAACTGTGTATTTACTGTTTTGATTTCATGCTGAAAGGCTACTTTGATTTTGATCTGCGTAGAGTGCAGATTTTAACCTTTTTTTTTTTTCTTTCTAGGAATCATATCCTTAGCCTTAACATTGTATAGATAAAAAAAAATGCTTTATATTAATTTCATGCATTTGAATGAACCATAAAATTTAATAAATTTGAATTATTCTACCCAAACAAAACATTTAGTGTCCGTTTGGCGTATAGAATTGAGTATGGAATTGGACGTTAGAACTGGAATTGATTTTTAGGATTTTAATTATCATATTTGGATGTCCATTTGAAATTGGAATTATAATTCTATGGACTAATTTCATGAACTTCTAGGATAACTAAATCTCCCTTACTTCAATTCCTAACCTGCATCCTGTGAATTTGAATTCTTAATATCATATTTCACAAATACATTCTCACCTATTGTGTCTTTCTCATCTTCTCTTTGTGGCTTATAATTCTCATCTTTATCTCCATGGTTCCTCACCTTGTCTCCGTGCTTCCTTGTTTTTTTTTTTTTTCTATTCTCTTCTTCTTCATTTTACATTGGTTATGTTAAATTCTGTAGAGAATAATCCTAATAAATCTAACCAATTCCTGATAGCTCAACTAACTAATTTTATTAAATCAGCAAAAATTAATTATTTCCTCTTCTTTTGTATATATTGTTAGAATTACTCTTTGTAAGATAGGTTGAGAGATTATTGTTCAGTTTTTTAGATACTCTGTTTTTTCTGAGCAATAAAAAATTTTGAATCACTTCTTGATATATGTAAGCTTCATGACCATGGAAAAATTAATTTTTTACATATTATAAATAAAAGTGATTTTTCCTTTTCCTTCTCCTTTCTAGTTATTCTTATTCTTTTTTTACATTTTCTTCTTTCTTTTTTTATTTTTTTTTTACATTTGTTTCCTATTTGTTTTTTAGTCTTCTTTCATCCTCCTTTTTTAATTTCTCCTTTTTCACTGTGTCATATTGCTATCTTGCATTTACTGCAAACTATATTATATTGTTATTATGCACTTTTTATATTTACCACAAACTATATTTTTTATGTTAATTGTATAATAAATTGTTTAATATTTTTCTTGAATTGTTAGATGTAAGAGAAAATATTATAAACTCAAGAACTCTTAAGAGTAAAAGTGAAACAAAAAAGAGAAAATTAGTACTAGATGCAATAGAGTGATAAAGACACAATAAAAATATACTTTTAAGGCGATTATACATGAGACTGATAAAAATTACTCTAATTAATTACGTCTTATCATGTAAGCATAGAAGAATCTGTTGTAACATTTCTATTTATTTTAGCATGAGGTCTTAAAATGAGAGTTCTCGGAAGCACTTATATTCAATTTATATTTTTAATTTTGAGAATTTAATTATTTTTGTGAGCATTTATATGCTTTCATCTAATTCATAGTTTATAACATAATATTAAATTTTAATAATAAATTAAACATAAAAAATAAATTTACTGTATCATGATTTTTGAAAAGAAATATGAAGTTATTATCTTTAACAATTTATTTAATTATAATTTTGTATAATTTAGTTAACACATTATTTTTGAAAAAGTTATTAAATAAAATTTTAATGTAAAATTAAAGTTTTTAAAAAATTTTAATGTTACATATTTTAATTCTACATTCTAATTCTTTGAGCACGCCAAACATAGAAACGTAATTCTAAACCAATTCTAATTCTGACGGAATTAGAATTAAAATTATAATTCTGAATATCAATTTGATTCCATACGCCAAACGGACCCTTAGAGAATGATGAAAATTTGATTTAAAGCAATTTACATGCATACTTTTATTCATGTTAATCTCACACCTTAGGCTGATGTGGTCTACTATCTATAACATGAGTCTTGAGGTGGTCTCGTAATGCCTAAATTCTCATTTTGATCCGTGTAGTCATAAAATTTTAAAAATATCATGTTATTCTTTAACTGTCATCTTCGTCGAACATTTAAGTCTTTAGATCCAAATACCATTAATAGACAGTAAATAAATGTTGACATGTCAAGTTAAATGATAGGTGTAATTGATTACATGGCAAAAACGTCATATGTAACATGATATATGTTTTCTTTTCATTTTAATTCTTAAAATTATCACACGTCGGACATTTTAGTACCTTATTCATAAAACCTTTCAATTATTCATCATTCTTCTTCATTGTCCTTGAAACTACCCTTCTCACCATAATCATTCTCAGCATCCTTCTCCCTCTTCCTTACTCTTAGTTACTCTCTCAAGTGCCTGTTACTTTCTTCAAAGTCTCACATGATTCCATTAGCACTTCTCAAAACTCTTCTCTTAACTCTTTGACCTCACCCTTTACATCAACCCACGTGATCTCTATGTTCGAGCGGCTATCATCAGCGTTGCTACACTGGTTTAGGGGTTCATTGTCACTTCTCTAACCTCGACTTATTGTGTTTGAGGACAATTTCCAAGCTCACATAACCAAATGATGGGCAACATTGTTAACGACGCAACATAAAAGCTTAAGGAAGATGGAAAAATGTATATCAATGCAATGATTTGAATTAGAACACTCATGAATGTAACATTTGCATGGGGATTAATCAACAACTCATAATGTAAAATAATAATTTCATACCACCATTTGCAGCAAAAAAAAAAAAATGCAACTTGGAATAGCTAAATAGATAAATTCAAGAGCACTTTCCACCCTTTGAAGCGACCATTGAAGGAAATATCTTACCATGTTTCTTTATGTATATCTGAAACCTATATGTAAATAGTCAATGAAATCATAAGATTGAAATTTGTCCAAACAGTGTCTAAAGCAATGCCTCTACTGCTAACAAAGAAAGCAAATGGTAGCCAAATAGTTTCCACGAGAATAAAGAAGAAGGATGGGCAGTAGAAAGGTTGTAAGAACAAGAGACTAAAATGTCAGGCAGGTAATAATCTCAAGAATTAAAATGAAATGAAAACATGTATCATATTAGATACCATATTTTTGCTATGTAATCAATCACACGTGTCACTTAACATGACATACTATCTAAAGTCAAGAACTAATGTGATATTTTTAAAATTTCAAAGACTAAGATGTTTGACGCTTACTATTGGAGGGATTAAAATGAGGGTGTAGTCTCTCATAATTGTGTATTGCTTTCAGGCTGAAAGGCTACTTTGATTTCCATAAACTTAATTGAATTTGGATGACAACTTGATTGCAGCATAAAGTAGTGCCTTATCTCAATGTGCTTAGTCCTAAAGTGTTGTATTGGGATTTTAGTTAGATTTATTGCACTTGTGTTATCACATCAAAGTTCTTTATTGTTTTTACTTTCCAACTAATAAATCTCCGCAACTGATAATTATCATGGCTTCTTTTTAACAGGCATGACAACAAGGCATGTTGAAGGGTTAGACTAAAACATGTATTTGTAAAACAATTTATTTGGAAGGCAATTATTCTAACTGTTTGCTTCTCCCTTGTGAATGAAACAACCTGTGTTGGATAAATGGAAGTCATTTATGTGTTAACAACATGAAAAAGAAATTAGTCTATATACTGTATTTATAATGGCTACTACTGCACATTCTGCTTGTAGATGCTTCGATCCAAGTTGATTCCAAAAAAATAGTTAATGGTTCTCTGATTGATGGTTGTTTCATCTCTTATTTGTGTGATTTCAATGTTTTTTATAATTCACAATCTTCGTCTTAGTCTTCGTTTCCATGTTCAGAGCAACTTACACTAATTATTAAATCTCAAATTTCCTCCATCACCATTTTGACAGCTTCACTAAGATTATTTAGTTTGAGACAATGTTCAATAGTAATTTCAACGTGTCTATTTCCTACTGCTGTCAATAAAAGATTTTAACAACTATTTATTCGATAAGTACTTAAAAGAAATATATCATTCAATATTTTTGTTACACCATCTATGATTATGAGAAAATAATTTTAATACTCAAGTGAAAATCATCTTTAGGCAAATTAAGTCACATATGCATAATTGCAAATGGAAGAAATAGAATTCACTGCAAAACATGTGAGTATATGAGAAGTTCAGGTTCTCCTCCTCAAATTTTGATTGCCTTATCTTTCCCTGTTATTGTATTTTCAATTTATTTTGAATAATAAATTAATTAGGAAAGTTTAATTTAGAATACTATAATTAATAGTGCCAGAATTTTTAAAACTTTGCTTCTCCCCTTGAATGAATTTGAAGCATTGAGGGGAAAGAGAATGCTAGAATTGTATTATAAACGTGATTTAGTAATTGTATTCTGAAAGGAATGAATTTACGGATAAGTCAATTGTATTTATTTATTTTTCTATAAAATGTTTTATAGAGGCTATTAGTTTCCCTTGACTTTCATTCACCCAAATATGCCAATTTTTTTTTTCAAATTTTGAACATAAAAAATTAAGAATGTACATGATGAGAAATCACTCTACATCAAAAGCACACACCCAGATTTATCAAATGCACAAAACACAGCTAGATGTGACTTGATCAGGTCTTTAGCCTAGTTTTGCAAACATAACCTGGTCTGCAAGACAGGCTCTACTCCACAAAGTTGTCAAAACATTCAACCCAGACGGTTTCGCTAACGCAACTCAATTATAATGGGTAGTGAAGTGAATCTCTTGTTTTCAGTTTTCATTTGCATTTCTCAACATTTGTTTGCCGCTACCCTTTAGAACACAACAACGACACGCTGTTTCTTAAATTAATATGATATTCTTCACTCACTTGTATGTGTCAAGCACTTCTAACACTTGCTTTTATATTTGCAAATGTTGAGTATTAGAACAATTGACTAAGAAACAGGACAATATTTTAGTATTGTATACTTCTTCCATGCATTATAGTCTTCTTTTTAAAACAAAACCTCTTTCTTAATCTGATAAATTAGTTAATTCTGTTAGTAGCTATCCATCACTTTTCTCTACCCTTAATCTGATAGGACGCATCACTATATATACTCAAAACATGAATAATCAAGTCTTCAACAATTTACAAGGATTAAAACATAAACATAATAGTAAAGGAATTTTATTATGTGAACAGAAAAGAACAAATAAGAAGATGCGAAGGAAGCAAGGGATTTTATTTATGATATGAGATATTCAGTAAAAAAAAAAAAACCTCTAAACCATGGGAATTTATTTAGTTACACAATAAGGTATTTTTAAAATTTATTTTTTAAAAATAACTGGATATAAATTCATAAATTATATATAAAGATAGATAAATATTTTTACACTAATCTATAAATATTTATATTACTTAAAAATTATATTTCACTCATTATATATTTTTAAAAAATATTGTATAATCATATTGTAACGTATTGGTGATTATTTTCAACACTCTTGGTAAGCAGACCAAGTTTCATTGTAGTAATACAGTATCCATCTTCAAGGATTTTGTGATAAAAGTAATTTCTTGTGTTGATTCATAAATTTGTTTTATAAATTAATTCTAATGTGATACATGATGTATTAGAAATTATTTTTAGTAATACTTTGATTATTTTATAAAATGAGGATTTAGTGGGCGATGGAAGCTCACCTTTATAAATACTTTCAGGTAATGAAAATGAAGAGATAAGAAAGGTGAATCCGTTCTAGGATCATACTCGCATTGGACAGTAAAAAAAGAAACTATTCTGTTAGGATTTATTTGACTGGAAAAGCTGTAATGATATTAATTATGTTTCTATTCAGAGCTAATCATAATATATAATTATTTTTAATGTTGATTTTAAAATTGATAAATTTTGAAAATTCTCATAAACGATGATTTAAAGTACATATACAATAGTTAATAATTAATCGTTAATATGAAATTTTAGCTTTATTCTAATTATAAATTAAAAATATTGAAAATGCATTTTTAATTTTATTATGAATGAGATTTATGTAAAAAAAATTAATATTTACTGATTTTTATTGGTTTAGATTTTATATACACAAAAATCTTTCTAAATCATATATTTCTTTTACTTATTTTAATCAAATTGTATTGATATCTGTACGTTTAAATTAGAAAATTATTTAAATAAAGCGTGGACGTTACAATTACAATAAAAAATAATAGAATAATTTATTTAAAATAAATAAAAATAAAGTTATGAATTCACGGTTGGCAGGAAATAGTCTTTGGGAGCATTGAATGGAGAATAATATGATTTTCTTTGAAAGAACTTAAAAGAATAACCATTAAAATCTGGCCAATAAATTGTTGAATGAATGACCAAGAAGATTGAACAGTTGCAATAAGAAATGAAAGAGAAAGATAACATTCTACACCAGTTGTGTTGGATGGTCAGATACCATGAATTGGGAATCTATTTGTAATTGTGACGCAACTTCTATTCACAAATAGTAAGTTGCGAGCAATTATAGAGCTAGAAGAATGTAGTAGTTAACAGGTGAAGCTTGATCTCATAAATTGAATATCTTCTTTTAATTGTTTAGAATGATTCAAAGTTAGGAACACTGTGAATCTTAGAATGATACTCAGAAATGCATTTAAATTATATTTTAAAAGTTAAAAGAATTTTTTTAATTTTTTAATGTTAAAATAATTAAATAATTATTTTAATATTTAAATTATAATTCTTTTTTATTATTTTAAAACTAAATTAACTAATAAAATAAATATAAATATACACGTGTAAATATATGCAACGCATTGATATGTTATATGTTTACTAATGACTCGTATTGTTGTAATTAAAAATAAAAGTTTTCAACTTGTCATTGAGATCTCACGAATAAAATAAAAAAACGAGAAAAACTAAAAATAAAAAGAAAAAGAAGTAGAAAGTTAAGAGGGTAGTATGCAAAAAGTCATGTTTCATGATTAGGGTGTGGAACAGAGTGTATTTGCAATTATTAAGCAGTAACATCTTTCTTTGCAATTTCGCATCCAAAACTACAAATAAGTTGGTAGGAATATATATCTTACTGCATTTATAAACACATCTTTAAGAAAGTATAAAAAAAACAACAAATTAATTATATGAAAAATAATTATACGATTATAAATTCAGGAGATAAAACATCTGACTACTACATCCTAGCTCACAATGGCCAGCAAATTACTGTCTTATGAAGAGAAGTTGCTTTGCCGTACCAAATAGATTTCCAATTCATGGCATCTGACCATCCAACACAACTGGTAGAGTGGAATACTGTCCAATCTTCTTGGCCATTCATACAACAACTTATTGACCAAATTTAATTGACCATTATTTCCAGTTCTAGCAGAAGGATTGAAGAATGCACATAGGAAAGCTTATTTCGAAGGCCTCTAATGTTGTCTCTCAAGATCGGAAATCCAAAAATGATTGGACTTAAAAAAGGTGAAACAAGGGTCACAAGTAGCTTGCACAGAAAAAAAGAAAGATATTTTAGGGCTTCTAATATTGTCTATCAAAAGAAGTCACATTTCAAGAGTGTGACAGAAGTCACATGCAACACAAGGGCATTTGCATGATCATGTAGAATGCTTAATTCCAATTCACAGAGTCAACTTAGTAAGGATATAATACTCGATGAAAGTCAAGTCATGAATATAAAGTCATGAATATAGAATTTGGCGAAGAAATTATTTTAGATTTTTAGAGACACAGTTAACAAACACCATAATTCTAGGATTGATGAAAGAAATGAAGAGAAGCTTATGGTGAAAGTGATGGGGATACATCCCCAATGCTTAAGTCTCATTCTCTTACAACTCACTTTGTTATGATATTATAATTTAAAGAACTTTCAATTCTCTCTTAAAATATTAGAAGAGCTTATAACAAGAGGGGACAAATGCATGTTAAGGATCTTATTAATAGATACTAGCCTATAATAATTTTTTCTTTCTGAGACTTACATTGAATTTACTAAAACTTCTCATACTTGGACGTGAGTGGGTTATTTACTCATCTCAGTGGTTGAGACCCAAGGGCACTTAGATGGTTTATAGATTTTTGCTCAAGAAAATAATTAGTTTAGTCTTATGTTCACTCATATTGACCCTCATTTTATCACCATTAAAATAGAGATAATAGACAAAGAATGACACTACTACACTTGTGTTATGCCAGCTCTATTGCCACTAGAAGAGAAAAAATGTGGATAACTTTAAGTGGTGTTTATGCCAACTGTTCTACTCCATAGATATTGATTTGGAGATTTCAACGAGTTGCATTTTTCTTGTAAGCAAAAAGGTGAGATTTTTTTTTCATACCACAATGTTCAATATCAGACTTACTTAATGAGTATGACTTAACCAATATTCCTTTATTAAGTTGCGTATTCACTTGGCATATGAATAATAATGGTCAACATTATTTTTTGAAGAAATTTGATAGAGGTGTAACTAATCTTAGTTAAGGAGATTTCTAGAAGTTTTTGCTAAGACACTTATTCTTTTGCACTATGATCATAGGTTGAAAGATAGTAAGACGATGAAGTATTGTTAAATCCACGTTGTAAGTTGATTTATATTTTTAGTTGTAAAGAAAGTTAGAATAGTCGAAGAAATGCATAAAAGTAAGCTAAAATGACTATTTTTCTCCTAGAAGCTTCTTAGAAGTAAAAGATGAAATTCATTTGTATTTTATAGCAAAATAAGTGATTATATGTGTTTTTAAGGTAGAAATGCCAAGGTAAAAGATTGAGCAAAAGTAAAATAGAATGCTGAAGCATGATGTGAAGATGAAGATGCAAGTTAGGACATCTAGTTATGAATGTCCTAACATTCAATCTTTGAAGAATATTTTAAAAGATGCGAGTTGGAGCATTCGGTTTTCGATTATAACATGCATTCAATCTTCCCGATTGGAATTATTTTCTTTACCACATGCAACTTTTCATTTGATTACCACAATCAACATAAACACTTCACTTTGGAGCTTGTGAGAAGTCCATGATGATATTTTCATTGGTGAGTTTAATACAAAGGTAATTCAACAATTAATTCACCCTCTTAACTCATTTCTAAATATTATATTTTAAAATGATATCATGTATTCTTCAAGTATCAACAAAAGATAGCATGCCAATTGATTGTTTCGTAAATTTAAGTAAAGATTGTTTGCTTTCAAGACAAAATAGTTATGCTCAAGTCAAATCTCTACATAAGGTGTAGATGGATTTGAATGTTAAACATTTTAATTGGATTTTGACGCAAGTGTAGTTGAAGAATAGTGTCCTATGATGAATACCAATTTTTATCCAATTCAAGTGGTTCTTAATCACATGAAATTATCAATTGTGTATGATCGCAAGCAAGTAAGCTAAGGAAATTACGCACCAAATGTAACACCTTATATTTCTTTCCTCAATACATGATAAATTTTCATAAAAATTAATATGGTAAAGTAAATTTTCCTTCAAAACTTTCTAATAAGGAAAAGACATTGAAATGATATAAGGTTCATAGAGTAAAATTTCATTAATTCATAAGTACTTTAGGAAAACAAAGATTCTAAAGTTTTCATCAGCAATAAAGAGGAATAGTAGTTTTACAACATTTTCAAAAGAACGCTATAGAACTGAAAATATTCATTACATAACTCAAAATAACTAAGTCCTATAGCAGTTCTCATCCATCCATGCACTGTGAGCCTGATACTATTCGTCCTGGTTTCCTGAAAAATGTTGTGTAAGGGTGAGTCTCTACCCTACCACTCATACATAACATATACATTCTTCACAAAACACATCTTATCACGATTAACGAAAACATCATGGCATTACATATCACAAAGTTATATAAAGCATATTCTCATCTCAACGCGCATTACATTACACATATTCACAATTTCTTTTACTTTTATCCGCGCTTACTGCGCCCTGTGGCCACAGTTATCCGATGCCTCTATCTCGAGGTCTTACACATTCATGTAAATAGTCGCCTGATGGCCCAATGCAATACGGATACAACGCATGCAATAGACAGCCCCTTAGCAAAGGTAATGGTCAGGAGTCAAGTCGAGAAATAAGTGTGTGGCCATGTGGTGCATTCGAACACAATATTCCGTGCACAATCCCGAATGTCACTCACCACCCTGCATTTCCCCAAGATATCCCATATCGTCTCCATCTTCCACTTCCCCAGTGTATCTCTGTAACTATTTACATCATATCTTTTTCCATCTCATACTCTTTTGAGCATATTCACATGTTCACATATACCATTTATCATGTTTACACATATTTTTCATTATATTTCCACATACTTTTCATCATATACATCAAACCATGGCACATTCACAATACACATCATTTTTACATAAAACACAATATATTCAAACATGAAACATCCATCTCTTCGTATATTTTATATCACAAAATCATAAAATCATATCAACCATCCTCAATATACCTTATCATGCCCTATTTGAACATAATATCCCAATTTCACCATGTACTCATCATAAAATCACATAAACAACTAATTATTCTCACTTTTCACCGATTATTTCTCATAAAACAGGGATTATTTCATATATAATTACATACATGACAAGATCTATGAGAATACAAGTAATAAACATAACGAAATGATAAAGTAGAGCCCCCCTTACCTCAAAACAGAGCTTTTACAAGGATTTAACCGAAGGTTTAACTCTAGAACGGGGGTTTTCTTGTAATCCTTTAGATCGAACGTAGAATCACAGATCTGAAGAAAAATCTAAGTTTAGGAGGTTTAGTATGGGAGAAAATGGCGAGATATGACTTTAGAACCTTTGAGAACCTTGGATAGGAGTGAAGAAATGAAAATTCCGTCTGCAACCCCCTTTTTATAGAAAATTTTCGAAGTTACTGTTCACCGCCGAATTTACTGTTCACCGCCGGAACACTGTTCACCGCCATACTGTTCATGGCGGAAACACTGTTCGCGGTAACTGTTCACGCCGGAAACACTGTGCACACGTACTGTACACGGATTGTGACGTCATGCTGATGTCATTGATGACGTCATCGTCACTATACAAAGGCGGTTTCACTGTTCATATGCGGTTTACTGTTCATCGACACTGTTCATAGGCGGTTTTACTGTTCACTTTTTTTTTTTTTTTTTTAAATAAATTCTATCCAAATCTATTCCAATTATACTTTAACAAACCTCATTTTATTTAAATCAAAATATAGGATGTTACAATTCTCCCCTCCTTTAAGGAATTTCGTCCCCGAAATTCGCTAAGTTACAAAAAGATCAGGATATAATTCTCTCATCTTATTCTCAGTTTCCCATGTAGCATCTCCCTCATCACTAGTACTCCATACTACTTTAACTAATGAAATATCCTTATCCCTTAATTTCTTAACACGATGATCAATAATTTTCACCGGTTGTACATCATAGGACAAATTCTCTCTCACTTGAACAGGATCAAGTTCTATAACATGAGTAGGGTCAGGAATATATTTCCTAAGCTGAGATACATGAAATACAGGATGCAAGTTTGAGAGATTTGGAGGCAAAGCAATTTCATAAGCAACAGGACCAACTTTACTTAGCACTTCAAATGGCCCAATAAACTTAGGAGATAACTTCTTGGATTTTAAAGCTCTTCCAACTCCAGTTATAGGTTAAACTTTCAAAAACACATGATCACTCACCTGAAACTCCAAAGGTTTTCTCCTCTTATCATAGTAACTCCTTTGCCTATCTTGTGCTATTTTCATCTTTTCTCTGATCAATTTGATTTGCTCATGTTGCTTCTGAACCATATCTGGCGCATATAGGATTGCCTCTCCAGTTTCATACCAACATAAAGGGGTTCTACACTTTCTTCCATACAGAGCCTCAAATGGAGCCATTCCAATGCTTGCATGATAACTGTTATTATACGTGAATTCCACCAACGGTAGACATTCCTCCCAAGTTCCTTGTTGTTCCATCACACAAGCTCTCAACAAATCCTCCAAGGACTGTATTGTTCTTTCAGTCTGACCATCAGTTTGTAGATGATAAGCTGAACTAAGTTTTAACTTAGTACCCAAGGCTTTTTGCAGACTCTCCCAAAATCTCGATGTAAACCTTGGATCTCTATCTGACACAACACTGGTTGCACTCCATGCAATCTGACTATCTCTCTCACATACATATCTGCTAGCTTCTCCAACTTGTACTTCATATTAATGGAAAGAAAATGAGCTGCTTTAGTCAATCTATCTACTATCACCCAAATTGCATCATGATTACTCTTGGTTCTTGGCAAACCAGACACAAAATCCATAGAAATACTATCCCACTTCCACTCAGGAATTTCTAATGGCTGCAACATCCCAGGTGAACGTTGATGTTCTACCTTCGCCTTTTGACAAGTTAAACACTTTGCTACATACTCAGCCACATCCTTCTTCATTCTATTCCACCAAAAATTCTTACGAAGATCTTGATACATTTTTGTCGCACCAGGATGAAAACTCATTCTGCTTTTATGCGCCTCCTCAAGTATCATCTGCTTAAGCTCATTATTGGAAGGAATACATACACGGTTTTTGAACTTAATCAATCCATTTGCATCACAATGGAACTCCAAATCCTTTCCTTCACCCCTCTGCCTCATCATTTCTTGCAAGAATATATCTTCTTGTTGGGCATCACGAACCCTAACTAAGAAATCATTGTTGATTATCAAAGTCCCAAGATACAAACTCTGAGGTCGCACCTCTACTGCCAAATTCATATCTCGAAACTTCTCAATCAACTCAAATTCTTTCACCATCATACTTGCCATATGCAAAGACTTCCTACTTAAAGCATCAGCAACCACATTTGCCTTCCCATGATGATAAGACAATGTAAAATCATAATCCTTCAGAAATTCCATCCACCTTCTCTGCCTCATATTTAGCTCTTTCTGATCAAACAAGTACTTCAAACTCTTGTGATCACTAAATACCTCAAATTTCGCCCCAAATAGATAATGTCTCCATATCTTAAGGGCAAAAACCACCGCGGCTAATTCTAGGTCATGAGTAGGATAATTAACTTCATGAGGACGCAACTGCCTCGAAGCATAAGCAACTACCCTTCCATCCTGCATCAAGACACAACCAAGCCCTTGCCCAGATGCATCACAATACACATCAAATTTCTGTTCTGGATTAGGCAAGACTAAGACAGGGGCAGATGTTAACTTTTCTTTCAGCTTTTGGAAACTAGCTTCACACTCTTCATTCCACACAAACTCCTTTCCTTTTCTTGTTAACTTCGTCAAAGGAAAAGCTATTTTAGAAAATCTTACAATGAATTTCCTATAATAGCCAGCTAGTCCCAGAAAACTGCGAATTTCTGTGGGATTAGTAGGCCTTGGCCATTGAGCCACTGCCTCCACCTTTACTGGATCCACCATAATGCCATCTTTCGATACCACATGTCCCAAAAATTGGATTTGTGGTAACCAAAATTCACACTTAGAGAATTTTGCATACAACTGTCTTTCTCTTAGTATTTGCAAAACAATTCTCAAGTGTTCTGCATGTTCTTCATGAGTCTTAGAATAAATCAGAATATCATCTATAAATACTACAACAAATTTATCCAAAAACTCATGAAAAATTCTATTCATATAGTCCATGAATACTGCAGGAGCATTAGTCACACCAAATGGCATAACTAGATACTCATAGTGGCCATATCGGGTTCTAAACGCTGTCTTGGGAATATCCTCACTCTTGACTCTGATCTGATGATAACCAGATCGCAGATCAATCTTTGAAAATACAGAAGCTCCTCGTAACTGATCAATCAAGTCATCAATTCGAGGAATAGGATACTTGTTCTTTATTGTTACCTTATTCAATTGCCTATAATCAACACACATCCTCATGCTCCCATCTTTCTTTTTCACCAAAAGAACAGGTGCTCCCCAAGGTGACACACTTGGCCTTATAAACCTTTTCTGCAATAATTCTTCTACCTGTTTCTTTACCTCAGCCAACTCCACTGGTGACATCCTATATGGTGCAACAGAAATAGGATTTGCTCTCGGAATGAGATCAATAGTAAACTCAATCTCTCTTTCCGGTGGCAATTCAGTAACATCATCAGGGAAAACTTCTAAAAAATCTCTAACCACTGGGATATACTCAGGCTTCATTTCCTTTTCAGTCTCAATTGAAAATAGAACCATGAAAGCCTTAGCACTCATTACATTTTCCAATGGATCTGGACCTAAGAGTTTGGCACTTTCTGATACTTTAGTGCCAAAAATCAAGACTTTCTCTTTACAGTCCAATAGAACATGGTTGGATGACAACCAATCCATTCCCAAAATTACATCAAGTTAGGAAAGAGGTAAACAAATCAAATCTATACTAAAACTCCTACCATGTACCATCACAGGACAACCTAAACACACAGAAGAAGTTGCTACAGGCTTACCCGTAGGAGTAGATACAATAACATCACAAAACAATTCAGATACAGGTAATTCTAGACATCTCATACAATACACAGAAATAAAGGAATGAGTAGCACCAGAATCAAACAACACATCTACAAGTCGGTCTTTTATGATACATTTACCTCTAATAAGCTCCTCTGATTTTGAAGCCTCGGCTCCACTCATAGCAAAAACTTTGCCCTTCACATTTGGCTTTGTTCCAGTGCTTGCTCTAGATTCAGGTCTTTGTTCCACACTCATGCTTCCGCTCTTTTGTGGAGCAGACCAACAGACACTAGCAGAGTGTCCCATTTTCCCACAAATGTCACATGTTGGTGGAAGTTGAGGACAATTCTTTTTAATATGAGGTCCACCACACTTGAAACATTTTAGTGGCCTTCTGAAAGAACCTGAACCACCACTACTATCTTCTTGAGATACAGTCCCCTTCACTTGAGACTGATTTGGACTAGAGTAAGGTCCTCTAGAAAATCTTGGAGGCCTTTGGTCTTGCCTCACAGGACCACCGATTCTGGTATCCACTGTCTTACCCTTAGTATTGGCTTCAAATATTCTGCATTTACTCACTAGAGTGGGTAAATCTGTCAGCTGGAATACACTAATAGCAGCTCGAATATCTGGCCTAAGCCCATGTTCAAATTGAGCACATAGATCTTCCTCTCCATCATTATGTTGATAGTGAGGCCAGTATTTCATCAATTCATGAAATTTAGCAGCATATTCACCTACAGACATGTTTCCTTGTTTCAACTCAAGGAACTCCCTAGCCTTCTGTTTCTTTAAATCTCTAGGGAAATAATTTCCCAAGAAAGTTGCCTTAAATGTCTCCCAAGGAATATAACCATCTTCTTGCAGTAGAGTTTGACTAGCAAATCTCCACCAGTCCTCAGCTTCTCCACTCAGCATATAAGTAGCATAAGTTACCTTATGCTCCTCTCTACATCCCATGGCATGAAAAATCTTCTCCACATTTGCTATTCATCTCTGAGCTCCCTCAGGATCAAACTTTCCCTCAAATTTCAGAGGGTTATGCCTAGTAAAAGAAGAAAGTCCTCTATACTCGGCTGGTTCAGCCTCCTGGTTATGTGCCAAAGTCTCTAAGACTTGGGTCATGCGCTCCAGGAGTTCATTTGTAGCACCAGCAGGTCTACCTCTAGCAGCCATAGCTCTAATCATGCAATAAACTCAAATCAATTATTAATCTATCATAGATAGATCTAGTTCACGTAATTCACATCTAACAAGTCATATTAGCAAATAATCATTTCATATTCTAGTATATCTATTACACAACATAGACATGTTAGTCCCATACCCCAGTCTGGTCTGGATGAACTGCTCTGATACCAAAATTGTAACACCTTATATTTCTTTCCTCAATACATGATAAATTTTCATAAAAATTAATATGGTAAAGTAAATTTTCCTTCAAAACTTTCTAATAAGGAAAAGACATTGAAATGATATAAGGTTCATAGAGTAAAATTTCATTAATTCATAAGTACTTTAGGAAAACAAAGATTCTAAAGTTTTCATCAGCAATAAAGAGGAATAGTAGTTTTACAACATTTTCAAAAGAACGCTATAGAACTGAAAATATTCATTACATAACTCAAAATAACTAAGTTCTATAGCAGTTTTCATCCATCCATGCACTGTGAGCCTGGTACTATTCGTCCTGGTTTCCTGAAAAATGTTGTGTAAGGGTGAGTCTCTACCCTACCAGTCATACATAACATATACATTCTTCACAAAACACATCTTATCACGATTAACGAAAACATCATGGCATTACATATCACAAAGTTATATAAAGCATATTCTCATCTCAACGCGCATTACATTACACATATTCACAATTTCTTTTACTTTTATCCGCGCTTACCGCGCCCTGTGGCCACAGTTATCCGATGCCTCTATCTCGAGGTCTTACACATTCATGTAAATAGTCGCCGGATGGCCCAATGCAATACGGATACAACGCATGCAATAGACGGCCCCTTAGCAAAGGTAATGGTCAGGAGTCAAGTCGAGAAATGAGTGTGTGGCCATGTGGTGCATTCGAACACAATATTCCGTGCACAATCCCGAATGTCACTCACCACCCTGCATTTCCCCAAGATATCCCATATCGTCTCCATCTTCCACTTCCCTAGTGTATCTCTGTAACTATTTACATCATATCTTTTTCCATCTCATACTCTTTTGAGCATATTCACATGTTCACATATGCCATTTATCATGTTTACACATATTTTTCATTATATTTCCACATACTTTTCATCATATACATCAAACCATGGCACATTCACAATACACATCATTTTTACATAAAACACAATATATTCAAACATGAAACATCCATCTCTTCGTATATTTTATATCACAAAATCATAAAATCATATCAACCATCCTCAATATACCTTATCATGCCCTATTTGAACATAATATCCCAATTTCACCATGTACTCATCATAAAATCACATAAACAACTAATTATTCTCACTTTTCACCGATTATTTCTCATAAAACAGGGATTATTTCACATATAATTACATACATGACAAGATCTATGAGAATACAAGTAATAAACATAACGAAATGATAAAGTAGAGCCCCCCTTACCTCAAAACAGAGCTTTTACAAGGATTTAACCGAAGGTTTAACTCTAGAACGGGGGTTTTCTTGTAATCCTTTAGATCGAACGTAGAATCACAGATCTGAAGAAAAATCTAAGTTTAGGAGGTTTAGTATGGGAGAAAATGGCGAGATATGACTTTAGAACCTTTGAGAACCTTGGATAGGAGTGAAGAAATGAAAATTTCGTCTGCAACCCCCTTTTTATAGAAAATTTTCGAAGTTACTGTTCATCGCCGAATTTACTGTTCACCGCCGGAACACTGTTCACCGCCTTACTGTTCATGGCGGAAACATTGTTCGCGGTAACTGTTCACGCCGGAAACACTGTGCACACGTACTGTACACGGATTGTACGCGTACTGTACGCGGATGTGACGTCATGCTGATGTCATTGATGACGTCATCGTCACTGTACAAAGGCGGTTTCACTGTTCATACGCGGTTTACTGTTCATCGACACTGTTCATAGGGAGTTTTACTGTTCACTTTTTTTTTTTTTTTTTAAAATAAATTCTATCCAAATCTATTCCAATTATACTTTAACAAATCTCATTTTATTTAAATCAAAATATAGGATGTTACACCAAATCTATTCTTGAACAATAGAAAAAATAAAAGGGACTAACTTAAAAAGGTAAAAAAGCATCATAGAATGACTTACAAGCTCGAGCATTAAAAACCTGTTCAGAATAGAGAATGACTCCTTGTTGCCTAGAATCCTATGAGACTTAGGGTATAATAATCAACTCAATTTCAAATGATGAAGTAACAACACTTCCTTTTAACATATCAAATCTTGAAGTGTTGTTTTGCTAATGACAAGCATGTTATCTTAAGCTGTAAATAATTGAGCTTCTAATACAATTTTACTTGTTAAGCAACAACAATAATGTAGCCATATCTAACTATGTGCACTCTGTGACACCCTTACTACTTATTACGCTATTAATATAAATATAATATTAAAATAATCCAAGTAGTAAGAAAGTCACATGTATGAGTTTACGTCTGTTTACATTAATAGAAACTAAATACACCATTTGCACCAGTTATCCAAATACATATATACATATCATCTGTCAAAATATACAGTCATCCAGTCATATAAACATATGTACATAGCTGATTTACATACAAAATAAAGTGGAGTCACGATATCAGAGACAACAATAACAAAAATGACCTCACAAGCTTTCTTCCTAGACCCATGATTATCAAAAATACCATTTCCTTCAAAAGTTAACAGTACTCTAGAATTTTCACTAATTTTTTGTAATTAATTGAAACAATTAGATAAAAATCTCAAAATTTAAAAATAATCATGAAATATATTAAACATAACTATAAAATAATTTTTGACACTATTGATCCTTTAGTTGGTGTCCAAAATTTTTACACACAATTCTTGCTTGAGCATATAACTAATTTACTTAAAATTAACCAGAAAATCCAAAAATATTCATTAATTACAAAAAAAATTATTTTTATATTCCAAATAATATTTATAAATAAAATATAAAATTTTTATAATTTTTACTATTATTATTATTATTATTTTTAAAATAAAATATTATTTTTAACTTTATACAGTAATTTTAACCAACACAAATTGACACTTTTTGAAACTTAAAAATTTTAAAATTAAAAATTACTAAAAATTTCTTAAAAATATACCTAACAATTTTGTCTAAAGCATCTCATGCTAATTCTATTCCAATTTTTCTCAAAAATCAAATACTATACTTTAACTTAGAACTATATTAATAAATTAATCGTTTAGTAAAATCGAGGATGTGCTACTAGATCAAGCAATTCCAATGAGTTCTATGAATAAATAAATTAAGAATAAGGTATTTCAATTAATGATATCGTAACTTAATTATTGACAATATATAAGTTCTCTTTGACCAAACAATTAAAAATTTGATTCATACCACTCATGTTTCTCTAGTAAAAAGTTTAATTTCAACACAAAACAGAGTGAAACTACGCATTCTGTGTTGTAGTCACAAAAGGATTACCATGAATAACACAAATATCTTGATAACTAAGTGAATTAAAAGAAAGGTCATTGGGAGAAGCAAGGACTGGCAAGAGCTAACTGTACCCTTCATCTTCTGATAATAACCACTTTTGGAATAATAGTAATGCAAAATCATTGGTCAAATTATGTTTTTTCCATAACCATTAGGTTGAACCATAGGTAGTCTATGCACCAAACAAAAATAAAAAGTGGGCATTAATTAGTCTACCATTAGTAGAGCACCAACTACTAATATAATCTTCGTAAATTGGGCTGGATTCCATGATTTGAAGAACAATCTGGAGCAAAAGGAAATATAAAAGAACACCTATTTGTGGTATAAATACTCATAACATACCTGAACTTCCATTTTGCCTTTCTTTGTAGAAAATATATGCAATGAGAAACAATTACTGTAAAACTGACTGGTTTTATATATATTTCATTTACTGAGTTGCAGACCAATAATTTGTACAATTAACTAATATCAATTAACTCCATACCATAACTAATCAGATGATCTAGATTATAAATATTATATTACATGATATAACGGGAATTTCCTTTCTGGATTATTAATATTAAAATACTAGGCTTTTAGAAGAGAAAAAAATGGATACTAAATAAGATAATTCCTTTTTCTATAATTTTAATCTTAAAATGTTGTCCAACAAAAACATATCCACTTAACAAAGAAGTAAAAGAAATGATCACATCCAATATTTCATAGGAAGATATGAAGAAATAGAAACATTGGAGCATAGGTAGTGAAAAAAATGAGAACATTCTTATAATGTTTTCCAAAAGAACAGATTGGAGAAAGAAAAACATCATTGCTGCATCTGAAAATAACATAAATCTTTGAGCCAGTAGTGGTCTTAGCCTTTTTTTTTTTTTTACCAGAAGCATTCTTTGTATAAAATAGGCACTCAAGGTGCAGGAAAAGACATCCTTGTTAACAGTGAACAGCAGTGAGAATCATAACAAATAATGAAAAACATAAAGTGAATTTTACAGTCTGATGAACATGTAGCCAAAATTTAGTTTTGGTTGTCTTTCAAACTCTTTCCTTGTTTTCATCAAAAAGCAATCACATATATGATTTTGTTGTAAATTATGGTATAGTTTGATACTTTGATTATTATTTCATTAGTAATTAATTACTCAAATAAATTAATTAATAACATAATTCAAATAAAGAAAATCGTTGTACATGGACTCCAAAGCATCACAGTAAAAGAAAACCGAAATAAATCATCAATCGATAATATTTACCTGTCCAAGTGACACATAATGACTTAAAAAATTCTCCCAAGGAAATAGCCAGCAGTGTCTCAAGAAGAATCTCTGCACAGGACCTACTCCGCCATCCCAAACCAATTGCACTCCACTTGCTTGCGTTTCTTTCAAACAAGTCACCAGTTGAGGCTGAGAATTATGATATAGATAAAAGGTTGAATGGAACCAAATCTACAGAGATGCGGTAACTCTCGAAATAATGCTATCAACATTTTCTATTACTGTAGCTGAAAAAAAAAAAATAGACAAGGAAAATAAATAAGAAACATTGGAGTTTTCATGTTTGATAAAAGGGTAAAAATTAAAGGAGAACCTACTCCTTCAAAGCAGGTGAGGTTGAGAAGAAGTTATACAGATTGAGACTTTCACACTTTCCTTTGATGGGGGATTAAGCAGCAAACTCTCAAAATCGTGAGAGTATCCATCACATGTACCTTAGTAGAATATGAATAACGTAGAATAGGAAAAATCTCTAAAATCCAAATACATATAAGGCAATATGTTGGACCAAGGGCCAGGAATCAATTAAGCATGCTGCTCCACCTTGTAAGTAAGCTTGCTGAAAATACTCTTGCATTTGTCTATTATTCAGCAAGTCCTGAGAAGTAATATCAGAGAAATATTTTTAGAACATAAGAGATACAGAACTAAGGTTGAAATTTTTTTTTTCTTGAATTGTCTCCACAAACTGTTCATAACTAGAAATTATGAAATCATAATAGAAAAAGATAAAGGTGATGATTATACTAATTAAATAAGCAATATGTCAAGCGAAACAAAGTGTGCCAATGGGTGTGACGTTAAACAGTTAAAAAATACTCTTTAATTTAATTTTATTAATGTAATAGAATATTTATTCATTAATAAATGGATACTAACTCAAACTAATTAAACAATAGAAACAAGTTTACAGAAAAGGGCAACAATACCTTCATAATCATTCAGAATAATTTGTGGGATGTATGCGATTTGGCGACTAACAGCACTTGTCTCTGTTCTGCATTCTTTAATTAAGAGGGAAGAATAGTTGACCTCAAAGATCTTTAAGTTGGTAAGACGACTCATTCCTTCCGTCAGCGATGCCAATTTTGGGCAATCCAAGATTGAGATATGCTGAAGCGAGGAGAGGTTGCAAATCCAATCTGGCAAAGCCTTTAGGTTTTCACACAAATTTATGGTGATTTGTCTCAGAGAGGTAAGGCAGTTGGTGTCGTCCTTAAACCCGTTTGCAAATTCCTCAAGTGTTTCACTTTCACATAATTTAATTTCAAGAGAGTCGAGAGAAGTTAGTTTTTGCATCCAACCCTTTGGGAAAGCTTTTATGTTCACAGAATCAGAAATGCCTAACTGTTGGAGCATGGTAAGAGGAGCAGCGGATGAAGATGAGTCATGTGAACACGTTGAAACCATTGTGTTCAGCGTTGCTATAAATGGCTCCGCACTGCAATAAATCAAATCTAAAACCTCAACGTTTGGAAAAGCAGGCATGCAAGTCAACTTTGGACACTGAATGATTTCCAGTTGAGAAAGAAGAGGAAACAAAGGAGGTAAGGAGAGATTATGTGAATTTTTAGAATTATTGATATCGACTCCACGCCAACACCATCCCTTAAGCTTGGGACTGTCAAATAATGTCAGGCTCTCCAAAGAGGGGAAGAAGGTTACTGCAAAACCATCTTCATAGAGATATATGTATTCCAATTCATAAAGAGACTTGATCACAAGTGACTTCAAAGACGGGAGACGTTCCAACGGTGGGAGACGGTGGCAATTAGTAAGCTCATAGAGAGTGATACTAACAACATTTGTGAGGAGAGAAAGCCAATTTGGAAAAACAACGCCTGGGTAATAATTCACCTCCAATATCTTAAGATTGTGGTGGGGCTGAAGGTTTTCTAATAATTGTTTGCTGTCACTGTTACAAATTTCCCCATGCTTTGTATCAAACCAATCTAGAGTCAAGGAATGAAGGAATTTTTTTTCTTTTAAATTTACATCATGTGATTCCACAGCCACGTCTCTGACCCTATCGAGATGCTTAATTTTTAATTCTCCTCTGAGGTTTAAGTTCTTCAGTTCATTTAGTGTGCCATATTTTATTTCTTGGCTGTCTCCCACAACAAAGGTCGATAAGAATTGCAAAGAGCATAATTTTCCCAACCCAACTGCCATCCCACTCAAGGGGTCATCCTCATCGTCAGTAATTTCAAGACATCTCAAATTGACTAATTTTGAGACCACTTCAGAAAATGATTTTTCTTCGCATGCCACAAATTTTAATGTTTGTAAGAGAATAAGATTGCTTAGGGATTTGGGAAGACTTATTTGTCCTAATGTCCTGGAAGAGTAAAATGGGTGACCCAAATCAAGATATCTTAAATGCTTCAATTTTCCAACTGAATCAGGCAATATGCAAAACGAAGAGGGCAACATCTTCAAGACACGTAAATATTTGAAATTTGAAATGACAGAAAAATATTCCAAATATTCCTGCTCAGTGTAAGAATCAGACCAGACAATCAAGGTTCGCAGTCTGCTTGCATTCAATGAATCCAATAGATGGATGGCCTCAGATTCTAATGATACGTGCATGGGTCTACCTTCAACTTTTGCTGCCTTATTATCCAAGTAGCAATAATCATTGCCAGCTACTAGCATTGCAAGATCATGCATTAAATCGTGCATTTTGAAACTAATGATCTCACCATATTCACTTCTCGCTTCTTGAAAGAACGAGTTCATCAAAAACATCCTTACAAATTGGTTACCAATATCTTCCATATGTTGTTTATCAGTTGAACATTGAAGGTAACCTTGTGCCATCCATAACTGAATCAACTCATCCTTGAAAATTATCCAATCCTTGGGATACAAAGAGCAGTAAGCAAAACATTGTCTCATCTCTGGGGACAAGTTTAGGTAACTGAGTCTTAGAATTGGCATGATATCTTCTTGCTCTTCACATATTTTCCAGAAGTCACCGCGTAAAACATCTTCCCATTCACTTTCTTTATTTTGTCCTCTTAACAGGCCTCCCAGAGTTTTAACTGCTAGTGGAACTCCTCTACATTTTTTTGCTATTTCTTTCCCCATTGATTCTAGATTTTGATTCACTCCTTTGAAATCATCCTCAAATGCAATGTTCTTCAACAAACTCCAAGATTCTTCTTCAGTCAAACTTTTTAAAGGATAGGAAGTGCTAGTCATTGTCTTTGTTACAATTTCACTTCGAGTTGTGACTAAAATCTTACTATCTTGAGCACCACACATCAAGTAACTTTTCAATTCAACCCACTTTTTATGACTCTCATTCCAAATGTCATCCAAGACCAACAAATATTTCTTACCACTTAAACTTTTATGAAGCTCTTTTTGCAACTTTTCTAATGATTGGTCTTGTCTTTGGCCATCCGTAATTGATTCTAATATTTTCTTCAGAATAGTTTTAACGTTAAAGTTGTCAGAGACACACACCCACATTTTCATTTCAAAAAAATTCTGCACTTCCAAGTCATTATACACCAATTGTGCAAGAGCTGTCTTCCCCAAACCACCAAGGCCAACAATGGCAATCACAGAAACTTTTTGCTTTTCATGAGGTTGTCTCAACAGACCAATAATCTCCTTTTTACTATCATCTCTTCCAATGATATCTGTCTCTGACACAAAAGAACACGTTTCCCTCCATCCACTGTCAATTTGCTTGACCACCGTAGATCTTGGGCATAAATTCAAATTATACATACCTTTTACTACAGCATCAAAACTTTCTCGTGTTGTTTTAATTTCTTCAGCCATTTGAATGGGAAAATCAATAAGATTTGAAGATGAAATGGGATAAAGTATCTTTGTGACTACTTTTTCTCGTTCCTCATCTAAGCTGTGTTTCATAAATTCGATAGCAAGGTCATCCAACAAGTCATCTGCGCGATGAAGTACTTCTTTGAAGTGCATTATCCAATTTCGCACACGAATTTGATCTTGTTTGTGGTCAGCATCAAGGAGCACATCATTGATAGATTCAATTGTCCTCTTTAGCTCTTCCAATTCTTCCGTTACATCATAATTCTGTCCAAATTCAATAAAATCTGTGGAAGCCAACCTGTGAATGACATGTGAAGCAACACCCAGTGTAACTGAGCTATCACTAAAATAATTAAGAACGACTGTACAGATTATGTTAGGATTAAGAGTTTTATATAAATAAAGATACTTAGAGAAATTTAATACTTTTTTATATAAATATAATTGTAAAAATTCACTTAAAATCTGAAATTTTATATAAATATATTTTTTATTTTTAAAATTTAAAATAAAATTAATAAAAAAAAATATTGCTGCGAAAGAGTGTAATTCAAGCATAATTTTAAAATAATAAATTTATTAAATAATTTACTTTTTAGGAAAAGTAAATTTATTTATAATATTATTAATTAATAAAATGATTATGATATTACCATAGACCAAAATCTATATTAACAGATAAAAAAAATATCATATTATTAATACAAGTATTGGAATTTAGATATTTGAGTATTATAGGGGACAATGTATCTATATTCTAAAAGTTTTAACTTTTATTGTTATTGTTAAGTATCAAGTGATTTCTTTTTTTAATAAATTTATAATTTGAGAGTGATATTTAGTGTTTAAATTTATATAATTATATTTTAATTTTAATTAAGTTAAAATATTATTCATTTATTAATTTATTTTCATGAATTAACGTGGTAAAAACTATATTAAAAAGAGCAATACTTTTAAATAAAAAAGAAATATGGTAGAGAAAACATGACAAATATATATATATATATATATATATATAAATTTATATTTTAAAAATATCAGATAAAAAATAGAATGTCATTTAAAAACAATAGTAGTAAAGCTGAACAGTACCAAAAAACTTGTACGGAAATTTGACAAATTTTAACTAATCAAGATTGGTGTTGGTGTGAATAAAAGGAGAAGAAAATATTAACAAATAATTAACAGTCAATCAATCTAAAGAATTATCCAATAATAAAGTCGTCTTAATACCAGAAAGCATTGTCGTAAAAGCATTCGTTACAATTATCAAATTTCATTTTGCAGTATGAGGTGCAAAAGTTTAAAAAGAAATAGTCATGAACATTATCTTGAACATTATGTGTTTAATAGAATATTTATGTATTAATTACTAATGTTACTTTTATATCATAAAAAAACTCAAGGTTTTTTAACCCATCTTTTATGTGTTTGCATATCATTTAATAACTATAAAATGTAGAAATTACAAAATAATATCAATAAAAAAACTTCAAAATACTAAATATTCAAAGAAAAAAAAAGACACATATGTTTCATATACCAAGGAATTTACCTTCAAGAAAGAAGAGAAATAAAACAAAAAATATAAAGTTATTTTTTTGAGATTCATTAAATAATAATGAAAGAGATATCATTAAAAAAAAAAAGGTGAACAGTTAAGAGAAATCTAAAAATAAAATGAGAAACTAACTAAAATAGAAAAACTAAACTGAGATTTGAACAATTTATGAAATAATAGAGAATTAAGAAAGGCAGCGAAAGGGAACCTGCGAATGAGATTTGATGTAACAGCATATGGAATTTGCTGAGCCATCCTTAAAATGATTGAGAGAAGAAGAGGAAAATAGATCTATAATGAGTTAAGTTTGAGTTTGGCGATAGATACATGAAATGGGCACGATTGTAATTAAATAAGTCAACCCATCATTTTCAAATCTTATTGGTTCAATCATTTCATCTTAGCTTAAATCTAATATAAGAAGCCGCCCAAACCACTGTCACGAAAGCAAAATGTTAACTGCAGTATTTAAGATTGAAGATAGGTAACAGAAGGAGATAAATTTTTATTAAGAAAATATTACTATTATTTTAAGAATATAAAATTTTAATAAATATAATTTATTTTTTTATAAATTACTAATTTTAAGTCTCTAAAACTATGTTTAAGAACTGAGTTAAAATATTTATTCATAAAATATAATTATTTTTACATTTTTGTTAACCTTAACTCTTAAAATAGTATGGAAGTTTAAAAATAATGAATTTCTGTTTTAACAAAAATTCATTTATTACATATAAAAGACAAAATTATAATAAATATTTAATTCAATAAAATTTTACAATTATTACTTATTTAAATTCAACCATAAAATTGATAATTTTTTATCTAAAGAAATTTTCACCATGTAAGACTTTAATGATTAATAATTTAATTAATAATTTATTGTGTTGACAATTTATTTTATTTAAGGATATGAATATTTGAATAATTTTTCATAAAATGTGAGATTTAGAAATCTAATCATTGAATCATTTTATTTTATCTTTGTAATAATGTATATTAAATTTTACTTAATTTGAACATTTTTTGTTATGTTATTCAAAATTTAAAACAATAAAACATAATAAAATACCTATTAATTTTATTTTTTATAAAGTTTTATAAAATTAATTTATTTGATAAGGACCTTCAAATCAATAGTTGAATTGATCAATCTCATGTTTATTAAGTGAGGGTTAAAAATCTGTTGGAAGCCTTACTCCATTGGTGTGGGATAGGTTTCATCTATACCGCTCCTTATCATTTCTTGTGTACGACAAATTATTTTTTTAATTGTTGATAAATATATAAATTAGGTAATTTTAAGTGATGACTCAAACACGTCCCATGTTAAGTGTTTGGATTTGATTAAAATTTTCCTAAACTTGAAATTTTTATAATTACTTGTATATTTGAAGAGAAAAATGCAAATTTAAGTGTTTTGATTCCTTTTTATACATTTTGTCGTTGGAATCAGAATAGAAACATTACCCAAAATTGAAGAAATTTGAAAAATTAAGCAAGAAGCACAAAAAACATAAAGTTTGAAGAAAAGAGAGCTTCTGCAAGTCTCTTGCTGTAGCGAGACATCCTCACTACAGCGATAAATCATAATTTTAGAAGAATGATTTTGCACTTTTCTGGCTGTAATAAGATGTGACACTCAGGCGCTAGGTAAGGTCGAGGAGTGATCACCGGTGCAATGTGGTACGGACAATGAGCGGCTACCTAGCAGGCTTCCGGTAGTAAGGGGCACATGAATGAATTGAACTTACACATGAATGACAGAGATCAAAAGGCTGTGTAGGTATAGGACTACACAGTTGAGGATAGCTTAAAGGATTTGATTAGGACTACATATACTAACAAAATGTATTTACTTTTGGAAAAATTATGGGATGGGTGACCTCTAGAAAATTCCCGGAAAGTGTGAGTGAGGACAAAGCATACTAAAAAGTCTTGTATTGATTTGTTTGGACAGTCATCAATGTATGATGTGATTCAAGGACGAACCAAACAAAAGCTGGTGGGCATGTGACACCCAAGCGCTAGGTAAGGGTGGGGAGTGATCGCTGGTGCAATGTGGCACGGACAAAGAGTGGCTACCTGGCAGGCTTCTGACGGTAAGGGACACATGAATGAATCGAACTTACACCAAAATGAGAGGAATCTAGAGGCTGTGTAGGTATGGGACTAAATAATTGAGGATGGCTTAAAAGAATTGATTAGGACTACCTATACCAACAAAATGCATTTACTTTTCGGTAGCCTATCACTTAAGAACTCCAAAGTTAAGCACACTTAGGAAAATTATGGGATGGGTGACCTTCTGGGCTTTAGCGAAACATATGTCGCTATAGCGAGAAGTTTTGTCCAAAATGCTATAAAAGGTGACTTTTGTGTTTCAGAAGTAATTTATATAAATATAGTTGTTTTTTCTTCATTGTTATTGATTTGATGATTTCAATCCGTGTTTAATGTTTGAATCTATTTAATCGATCATTTCTTAAGCCCAGATCTAAGTTATATCTGGAAAGATATTGTTTGAATCCAGATCTGATTGACATTACTCAGTAACTGATCATTCTAGGAATAGATTTTGAGTTATTGATTATTTTTAAATTCTGATTGTAATGCTGAATAGTTTGTTAACTGCTTGAGGAATCAACATTTAAGAAATTATCTTAGAAGTATATTTTCAAGGAATTAAGATATATGATTTTTGTATTTTGCATCAACGTGAATGGAAATGATTGTTGTGTTTATCACTGAATTACTAGAATACAGAGAGAGATAGACGAAATTCAATCTTAGTTTCTCTAATTTGATTTTTATTACATTTTATATCATTACCTTACATTATAGTTGTCACTCAAATTCTATTAAAACCATCAATCAATGATATTGTTCGAATCCAGATCTGATTGAGATTACTCAATAACTGATCATTCTAGGAATAGATTTTGACTTATTGATTATTTTTAAATCCTAATTGTAATGCTGGATAGTTTGTTAACTGTTTGAAGAATCAACATTTAAGAAATTATCTTAGAAGTATATTTTCAAGAAATTAAGATATATGAATTTTGTATTTTGCATCAATGTCAATGGAAATGATTGTTATGCTTATCACTGAATTACTAGAATACAAAGAGGGAGATAGATGAAATTCAATCTCAATTTCTTTAATTTGACTTTTACTACATTTTACATCATTACTTTACATTATAGTTGTCACTCAAATTCTATTAAAACCATCAATCAATTTTATTGTATATAAGCTTAATTAATTTATATCTTAACAATTAATACCTTTTGAATTACTCTCTAGGGATGATATCTCGATACTCCACTGGTTATTATTTGCAATAGACCCGTACATTTGCTGTGTTTTAAGGAAAAATTCTAACAATTGTACACGAGTAAGCATAGTTGCTTTTCTCATTAATGTATGCATTTTTTTTGAGAAAAAATTTGTGACATTCATTTCTGAATTTAAAAAAATGTTTGCAGGTTATTAGTACATCACATTGCAGCTCTCCGCTATAGCCCAACCAATACATGACATCACTAATAGTTCGATGAAAATGTTAACTTTTATAGTTTAATATCATACTGATTACTTTAATGTTAACTATATTATTTCTTAACTTGTAAGTTCTTATGTTAGACAAATTTGTTATGCCATTGTAGGGATCTGCTCACGAGAGTGTATTACTTATGTAATGATTGCCAAAAGTTATTTACATTTGACAAAGTAAGAGAATTGTGTAAGACCATGCTATTGCTATAAAATGAGCAGGAATACATCTTAAAGCTTGCTTCGTCATTTGAGCCTCCCATTCAGAGCTGACGCACAACAACGTATAAGGAAGTCAAAGGCTTGCAACGTCTGTAAATACTAGTCGAGGTTAATTATATCATGATATCTTATTTCTTAAATCATAATTCTTAATTATCAAGTAACTAGATGACAAATTTTGCATTGTAAGTTGTTAATTTAACAATTTTGTTGTGTCTACTTTGTCCCTCCAAATTTTCCCTTTAACTCTTCACAGGTCACATAAACTTCCTATTTTCACATCTAGGATCCCCCCCTACTTCTCTTTTTAGCACTGCACATTATTATGTCGAGGACTTGGCCTATTCAAAGACATAATAAATTCTTAATTAAATAAGTGCTTTATATCACTTGTTAAGATTTATGCACTATGCGAAAGTATGAAATTGTAAACAACTAAAGAATTAAGAGAAGTAAATTATATTTTCTAATAAAGAGAAAAGAAAAGAAAAATTATAAGAAACTAGATGAGATAATGTTAATTTTTTATCTGAATGAATTGATTTCTAAACTACATTACAATGCTTATATATCCTACAAGAATTAATGTAAACCATAAGCTAAATTGTGGTTAAAAATTAAACTAAACAATAGCCACATAATACATTATTAAAACTAGAATAAAGAAATTAGAGCCACACAGCATGAGACTCAACAAGTATATGTATATCTATTTGTGGTAACTAACTAACGACTATCTATGTTGGCGTAAATTCTTTATAATTAGGAAGAATATGTTGGAAGCAATTTAGGAACATGTGAGTACTTAGAGTACCATTTATTGATGAATCCATCAGAATAAAAATGAATGAAGTGGCATGAATTCAATAATTGTATTTTGTTAAGTATAAAATATTGTGCATTGATGAATTCTATTTGGTTAAAATTTTCATAAATATGAATGAGTCCTATTTTGTTGCATGTTGTATTAAATCATATTTTCTGTATTGTTTTGATTATTTTATAAAATGAAGATTTAGTGGTAGCGAATAATGCTTATCTTTACAAATATTTTCAGGTAATGAAAATGAAAAAAAAAAAAAGATTGATCCGTTCTAAAATCATACTTGTAATAGATTGTAAGAAAAAGAATTGTTTTGTTAAGATTTAGTTTATTTTGAGAAATGTAATGATATTGATTAAGTTTTTATTTAGAATTAACAATGAGATATAAATATTTCAAATGTTAATTTTATAGTTTATAATTTTGATAAACTTTATTGTAAATAATAATTTAAAGTATATGTGTAATATTTAGTAGTCATTTACTTTAAATTGTAATTTATAGCCAGAATTAATTAAAAATTTATATTGCTGAAAGACGGTTTTGTTATATTATAAACTCGTATTGTATATATAATATGAAATGAGTTAACTGTTAAACATGAAATTTCAGTTTTCACTTTAATTATAAATTTAAATTATAAAAATACAATTTTATTTCTATTATGAATAAAATTTAATTCGTTTATAAATTTTACTTTATTTTTTAAAAAACTTTTGCTAACTTTTATAAGTTTAAATTTATATACACTTGAATCTTTTCAAAACTACACATATCCTTTACTATTATAATTAAGTTTTATTGAAAGTTTTATATTTAATTAGGGATAGAAATAGGCTAAGTAGCTTGACAAGGGCATGCACTCTGGCCTGACCTTTTTAATAAATAAGTGAGTTATATTACAAAGCCTGTTAAGCCTGATAGGTCGGCTTATATATATATATATATATATATATATATATATATATATAATTTAAAAATAGAGTTGTCAAAATATATTTAAATAATAAAATTATTTAATAATATATTTTTATATTCTTAATTATTTTATTATTAAATTAATATATTATGTTATAATTCTTTTCATTTATAATTATAATAAATAGAAATTATATTCTATTAAAAATTAAAAATATTTATACACGATTACACTTTTTAAATAATAAATTTATTTATTAATAAATGATCATATTTGTTACATTTAAACAAGTTAAAGAATAATTAAATCTTTGAACAAAAAAAAAGATGCAATCAAAACTAAACAAAATAAAATTTAAAAATAAAATAATAATATTATATTAATATATTTTTTATACTCTTAATTTTATTATTATTAATATTTAATTATTATATTAATATATTATGTATAATTTTATTTATTTATTAATTATTTAAATATAAATTATATTTTATTTGAAACATAATTTTTTTTAAAAATAATAGAAAAATAAAATAAAAAATTTAAATAATATAATATAATAAGACCATATAGTAAATAATATAATTTTACATAATTATATATAATAACATATACTTTTTGTAACTTACTACGTGTTTTATTTTTATTAGTATAATTATTTTGAGTAAGGTATCGATAAAAAAAATTTAGATACTAAGTCCATAGCACACAGTCACACACCTAAATATAATATGTCAAATTTTAAATAATTATTTTTAATGAATTTAACATAAATGTAGATAGATTTTTTTCTTAAAAAATATAGTTGTTAATATATATTTAAAATTAAATAATTAATAAATATTTATATAAACAAAAAAGTATAAATAAAAAATTATATTATTGATTAATTTATCAATTTATATATAATATATAAATATATGTTTTAATATATTACATTAGTAATATTTTTTATATTATATTAATATTATAGTGTAGTTAATTTTACGTATATTTATTAATTTAAATTAAAAAATTAATGAAATAAATAAAATTAAATATATTATAATTATTTTAATTTAATAGTTATTATTATTGTTATTATATATATATATATATATATATATATACATATATACATATATATATATATATATATATATATATATATATATATATAGTGCATTGAGTTTAAATTGTTATATTAAATTTAGCACACATTTTTTATTAAGATAAAAGTTTAGAAATATAAGTTATTATAATTTAAATATAAATTTTATTCTTACTATGCTCATATGTTATTTTTCTAGATATATGAATCTTGTAATATAAATATTTTTTTATCTATAATTTTATAATGACAATATTTATTTACTTTTTTAATATAATAATTTTATTTTAGCTAATTCAACAAATTTTGTAACTATTTTTTTTGTTATCAATTTTATGTGTTTACTGTGATTTTATTTATTGAATATAAGATATCTTTACACAAATAAAATATAATTATCATAAAAAAATTAAAATTTTCAATACTTTAATAATTTTATAAAATTAAATTAAGAAAAATAAAAATATAAAAATTTTATAATATGAAAATATTTATAGTTAATGCTCAAATAATATTATAAAAATAATTTATAAAATTATATAAAAATTGTTACAATTATTTAATAATTATCAATAACAGATAAAAATTTGTAAATATATAAACTAATTTGATAATAAAATAATTATATTTTCATTAATATTAAGATTTTTTTTTTGCAGCAAACTTTGTTAACAGGCTTCAGGTCAAGTTAGGCTGAAAATAAAGTCTTTAAAATAATAGGGCCTGACTGAAAATAAAGTCTTTAATAGATCAACTTTAGGCTTAATAATTATGTTACAGGTCAAGCATGTTTAGAGTAAAATCTGATCTGATCTAACTTGTTTCCATCTCTATACTTAATAAAGAAAAATATTTAAATTTCATAAAGATGTTATAACTTTTAAAAAAACAAACCATTATTTCTACAAAAGAGTCAAATTAGTGTGTACAAACATCTAAAACTATGTCAAATTGATATGCTATTAGGTATTCCTCTACCTGTGATTCCACTTCTTGAGTTAGAAGAAGTAGATGTATCAGGGTACAAAAGAGTGTACTCAATGTTTGCTGGGCCACGCCTATTCTTAAGCTTCGGATCTCTATTCCTTTGCATGATCCTTGTCTCAATTTCCTTGAGATCTTGTTTGAACTCAGCAAACCTGTTCAGAATTACTTCATTGTCTATCCACCCTGGTGATTGGTGGCACCCCAAATACACTTCTTCACAAGTGTGCCTTGAGAGCACATCAACCAATGCTACTGCAAGACTCATCTCAAACCTATCAGGTAGCATCTTAAGGAAAAACTTATCTGGGTCCTTGAGAAATTCACCAAACTCAACTGTCCCTTCTAGTGGAACAAATTTCCTACATAGTGTGGGACGGTTTGGAGGGTAACCATTGTATGCATATTGGCCATAGTTTAAGGATGCATGTCTAGCAGAAGCAACCCATATGAGGGTTGTTAATGTTTCTACAAGGTGTGAGAGTTTTGTCATTTCGTACCAACATGTGTCATTGTGTTTGTCACCATGGCCTTGAGTTCTAATTTCTGACCACCATGCTTGGAGTTCTATATCAGCCTCAATGGCCTCATCATCCTCGTAGAAGAATGAGCAAAAGTCCATCACCCATTCTTTGATGGCAACCCATATTTCAAGTCCATCAGTGGCATAGGGATAGTCCAACACCATAAGCTGAATCCCAGTGGGGTTATTTATGTCTGGATCTTCCACAGCCATGCCCCTGCATAATCAGTTTTTGTTGGATTAACACATGTGAGTGTGTGGGACGGTAGAATTGACTATGTCCAGAGGGTGTGTTGTGTTAGGCCCAAAAAGTAGCTCATAAGATGACTTTTTCCTTAGCCTTTATAAGCTCTTTTTGATTTAGCCATATTTGTAGTCTGAGAGACTTCAACATTTTACTTTATTATATTTATCTCGAGAGTTTCTTTTAAGTGAACCTATTGGGCAGTATATGAGACAATGAATATGGTGTGAGAAAGACCTTAACACACATGGAAAAAAAACTCTTCAGAAGCTCAAAGCAAAATTTTCAAACTATTTTCCCCACCATGATACACAAAGTGAAATACGCCATTCTAAAACTTGTGAATAAAGGTGGTAAATTCTAATGTACCTTTTGAGTAGATCAGCAGGAAGTCCTTGTTCATCGAATCTCCACTCTTTATAAAGGTCACAAGATATCTGCATACAGATTTCACCAGGGAATAATATTCTCTCCAGAATTCCTCCTGAGTTTAAAAGGTAAAGTCGTGCCAAGGCATTTATGTGCATTGTGTCTTTGAAATGAGGGTTCAATAACCGATGGATTGGATGCATAACACTTAGCCTTCTTTTGGTGGCAATGATAAATGGTTCAACAACTGCATGGGTGTATAACCTGAAAAGGTTTTCATTATACAACACTTAAAATGGAAAAAGTAACATAGTAATAGATTAATATATATTGCTAAAAAGTTTCCATGTCCTTTATTTTATTTTTTTCCTTATCTTTCTTGGTATACTATTCCTATCTATTTTTAGTTTTTCTTCTAAATTACTTAACTTCTTTGTAGTTCATTATTCTTTTATAATGAAACAATATTTCTTTAGCTTTTGAATGCTCAATGTTTCTGTTTATTAAATTAAGAAGTCAGTTTTCATTAACGAACTCAGGAAATATTCATTCGCCACTAGTAATTGTTCTTATGTGTAAAGTGGTCAACAAAAATTCTGAAATTCAAGATTAGGAAAGGATAACAATTTTAATAATGCTAGAAAGGATAATTATTTCCTTCTACAAATAAAACAAATCCTGAAGAATTCTAGAAATGCACCTTTATTTAGAAAACAGAGAAGGACAAAGACTCTTAAACATAAGCATGATTTTTCACTTCACTAAGTTACACACTTACCTGTATTTATCAAAAGAAAGCCTATTTTTCTTTCTTTTTTCTGTGCCACGTGATTTGACATTTTTACAGGAAGCGGTGTAAAAGAAAGTGCAAAGTAAAACAGTAATGTGAAACAATCATTTTTTGAGTATCTTTTGCAGAGTAAAAATTGAGATATTTGAATGAGAACTTTAGTAAATGGGATAGCAGAAATAATTTAACTCACCAGTGACTCATTAATTGATGGTAAACAGCATCATTAGCTAAAACATGAGTTTTTGCGAGCTGCCAAAGTGCTGCTTGTGTTCCCTGCTTGGCTGGAAGAATAACTCTATGGAATTCAAGGTGTGGAGATGGACCTGGCAAGCTAAGTTCTATAGCCAATGGCTTAAGCATGCCATCACTCCTTAAGAAAAATAGAGTCCTGGATGCATAAGCACATACTCCATTTGCATTTATTCTGTTCAAATATGGAATGAGATAGTCATGGTGGTCCAGAATGAATATTCTTCTCTGTTCCACTGCCTGACACAATTTGTGAGGAAAAGCCAAGAAATAAATAAAGGCAAGAATAAAATGCTCAAAGAAAAATTACCATTAAATATCAGTAAATTAAGCTGAAAAACTGTAAAAATGTCTTGCCATATTAACTACCATAGTTAAATTATGCATGAGGAATGTTTGGGGTAATTATTTTGCTGAAACTTCACTTCAAAGGTCATCCAAGCAAAAATGCTGCCCTTGTTACTACTTGTTAATTACTAGCCATCAACATAAACAACTCAACTACATATTTTATTCCCATATTGGTATAGCAAACCCTTGAAATATATAATCATGCATAAATTTAAGGATAAAAAAGACACCGCTGGAGGGCTTATTATTGGGTAAAATGGAGCCCACATTTGAACATATAGAACATGAGATAACTAATCATCTCATGGCCTTAAAAAAGATCAGCTCATGAGTTACACCTTAATGATTCGTGTGGCACATTTCTTAACCTTGATACTTGTTGTTTGAAAGTGCTTAAGTTTTAGAAATTGTAATTTAATTTTCTAAATTCTAACCATGTGTAATGTTTGAAAAAACAAAAATTGTGATTAAAATGTGATTTCTTACAGCGTTTAGGTTATTTAATATATCCCAATTAAAAAACATAACAAATGATATTCTCAAATGATACCTACCTGAGAAAGTGTCCATCCTTCCAGCTTCTGTTCTATGATTGATTGTTTTATTGAACTCCGTACTCCAAATTTGTTTCTAGGTGGGAATTTCTGCAAGGTGGATTGAAATTAACAATGACAGCCTAAAATTGTGATATTAAAATCTATTTTGATTACAAAATTACATGAGAACCTACAATTATTAGACTAGATATGTTGCTCTAGTGGTGAAGCTTGACCAACATGTTGTGATATATTGCATACATTCATTTTATATTCTTTCAGATAATTACATACAATCTACTATTTTGATATATACAACTTTGGCTGTTCTATGCATGGGAACATGCTCGGTTCAGAAACCATATTTGTCTTTCTTTCCATTGCTCCATTCTGTGATGTTGTGGCTCAAATTGTTCATTATATATTAAGGCCAAGACAGGGTCAATTTTGATTACCATGTTGACAGGGTGCCATCCTGAAGAAGTTGCTGCTTTTCACAAGTCTATTTTAAGTGTGATACTATTCATATCGCTGATTTTATGGTTGCTACTATGGACCTCAATTTTCCGTTATGCATCAACACAACTTTAATTACATAAAAGTTATTAGTTTTAAGCATAGAAATTGTAAAATCCATGGAGACTAACTTTGTGATTTTGTTTTTGCATGTTCTAGATTTGGCTTAGTGGGTAGTATGCTAATAATGAAACTTTGAATTAGGTGTGTTGATGGATAAATCAACATTCATTTCATATTTTAAAATCTAATTAGTCCTTGATGCTTCGTTACTAGGAATATTCTTAATTCTGACAGATTAAAGCATAACCTAGAATATTGCTTCTATAATCTTAAAAACTTCAAAAGATACAAATTCCCAATCTGGTATTATACTAATGAAACATGTTTTGAATTTCTTCTATTCCTAGATATAACAACAATTTCCAATATTAATCCCAGTCACTATGTAGTGTAGAAAATATACGTTTATACCTTGTCATGGAAAATTCATTTCATGAAGACTCAAGCTTGTTGAGCAATGCTGTACAACTTTTTTCAAAAGAAATGATATGCTTTTTCATTGTAATAGATAATATTTGCTTTTACTAATATTGTCTAGTACAGTGGATGCTTACCCTATGGAATCTACTCCTGTACATGATCCTCTTCTTTCCCTAGGTAAATAGTGAGATCTTTCAAACTGGCAGGTTATTTCTAGAACCTAGTTCATAAGTGGAAGTACCTTTAAGCACTGGATTCTGACAGGATGAGTTCCTGCAAGCATTTGTCGTCCAAATTCCATGTCATCTTTCCAAGCCCATTCATTTTCTGAAAAGAAAAAGATCCCAGAAAACAATGTCATAAAGTTATCTAGATACAATACAAATTCTCCTTCCTTCAATTTAAGGAGAGAAAAATGGAAATTAACTAAGCTTTGCCATCTAAGAATTATTTACTATACAATTTATCTCCTAAAATAACTAACTATGCAACCAACTGAATAAAATAATTACATACAAATGGTATCAATGATTTTACCAGCAATGATTTGAGGAAAAGGTAGTTGCTCATGGTTTTCCTTGATCGCACGAGTTATCTCCTTAAAGTGATCTATCGGTATCACTTTCTTTAAGTTCTCTTTCATCCATCCCTCTATTGTTTGGTTCTTATTTCCAGAGAACATGTCAAATATCTCTTCGAATGATTGAACACTTGCGGAACTTCGTTGTGGTATTAATTCTGCCTTTGTTGATAGAAAATGTACCATAGCATGGACACAATATGATTTCAGCTCCTTCAATTTATTGGGGCTAAATCTCTCATCTGATGGAACATACATGTCAAAGCTCATTGGTTGTGGCCTGCTCTCACTCGATGGACCTAAATTTTCCATGGAGGTACATCAAATTAGGAATGAGAAATAGAATCAATGTAGAAAACTGGTACAATGTGCTACAAACATGATCTAATGCATACCCTTTATTGTCCATGGACTTTATTCTTAAGTAGGTTCATTTTCCATTGGGATCCAATCTCACAAACTCGGGGAAAAATATCAAAGTAGAGATGAAACTTAGTTTGAATTGTTAAGCCTAGCATGTAATTTTCTGAGGATCTGGCTCCTTTACACCACCCTTGATTTGAAAGTATCTCACAAACATGTATTAATTTAGATCTCTAAAGTGAGGGAAGGTGGAAAGTGAGAATCATTTCATCATTGATTTCAAGCTAGTTATACTTATAAAACCTCATTGCAGAGGAGCTCAATCCTCGTACACTCAACCCAAATTAAATCAACTATATTAAAGCATGTTAATAGGCTACAATTGCTATGGATCATGCCAATGGAGATTTCTACCATGAACTGAATTTAAGGGGCAAGTAAATTGACTACCTGCTATACTATGTTTTCGACCTGTTCTTCCTCTACGTGGATATGGATACAACCTTGAGCCACCAAGGATTGGTCTAAGGTGCTCTGGACCTTTGTCAGGATCACCAAGGTCATTATACAAGTCATAGTCATATATTCTATCCCATTCCTTTCTTTCTCCCATTCCATTTCCTCTCAATCTATCCAGCTCTTCCTTTCTTAGTTCCACTAGTGCTCTTGGCGTCTGACTTGGAAGATAGCACTGTCATGACCACATAGTTATGTAATTTCATGTAACACCAAATTGCCAACAAAAGATGAAAGTATGAGTTTAATTTTGATACACTGAGTGTAAAGTATGATTTTTATGTTAGTTATGATAAAAGGGCCAACTCGGGTAAGCTTTCGTCCATATAAGTAAAGAAAAACAACATAAAATATTAATAAAATTTCTTCTATAAATTAAAAATAACTTATTTCTTTAAGTTTTGAGAAGTTACACTCTGTCAAAAGTAAATTTTTGGAGCGTTAATTTAGACAGCGAGTAATAGAAACTACTTTGTAACAATGCATTTAAAAAGGGTTAGCGTTGAAAGGTTCCGAGATCTATACTTCTAAAAATGATTCTCCACTCTAAAGTATACTCTCTCAGATCTATACTTGTAAGAGCATGTTTCTCTATTAATCGTTTTCTAAAGTATATCACTCTGATATATATACTTCTAAGGGCAGTTTTTTGTTAACCGTTTTCTAAAGTCTTTAACATTTACAAATGAAACATGTTCAACTCATGAATCTCTTCGTCTTACTAATAAAGTTGGTCTTTTTTACCTCTGTAAGTTATTTTCATCTTTTCTGTGTTAACAAAGTTGGTGTCTTTGGTCTCTTTCACATCTGTAAGTTCTCTTTGTCTTTCCTCCACTAACAAATTGGTCTTTTTCACATTGATAGGTACTTTTCACAATTATCTCTATTCTCTCTTTCTTTCTTTTTCTTTTTATTAACGGTAAATCATTCATTCTCTTTTTCTTTTTTTTCTCTCTATTAACGGTAAATCATTCTACTAATTTATTCTCATCTACTTTGTTTACTTGTGTTTGGTTCATGCATATGTGAATTGTTTAGTTAACACAATGTATAAACTGAAGATTCAATTTTGATTTGTGAAAAAAATAAAGAAATTTGGAATGTCAAACTTATAAATTAAAACACCCATACTTAGAAAAGTGGTTATATAAACCGTTTTCCAAGTGACTTTTAATCGCTCTCTTAAATGCAACACATTGATAGTATGAGACTTTAGAATAGTTCTAAATGCTCTTTAATTTAAAACGGAATCAATCTCGCATCTCCTTTTTGGTGTTGTATTAAATAATAGTAACTTCTAAAAATAATGAAGTATAAGTTAATTTTAAGTTAGGAAAAAATTTGTTGTGTTTAAGTAAACTTTTCGAGAAGTCCTCATAAGAGGAAAAATCAGTATAAAAAATGAATAATGCCTTTTTTGGGTGAATTTATGGATAAGTCTTTGTAAGAGAAGAAAAATAATATAAAAAATAAATAAAACTTCTCTCATAAGTTAAAAGTAACTTATCTCTTATGTTTTAGAAAAGTTAAATGAGATTATTTTCTAAAAAATAGAGGAGTATAAGTTAAAATAACTTATGCAAGAAATTTTATTAATTTTTAATACTATTTTTTCTTTTCTTATAAGGATTTATCTTCAAGATTATCCAGTCTAAAAGTACTATCGTATAAGAAAGAAACTACTTATACTTCTCTACTTTTTTAAAAGTTTTGAGAACTTCTCTTCTTTAACTTCTCTAAAATTTAAAGAAATAAGTTATTTTTTACTTTGAGAAAAAATTTATTCATTTTTATACTATTTTTATTTTATTTTATAAGAACTGTTGATTGAAATAAGATGGTTAAAAAAATACAAGATAAAAAACTAGTGATTAAGTTAAATTTATCAAAAAATATATTGATATTTTGATGTATATTTTTCTTGTTCTCTACATCATTCATCTTCCTTCATGTGACAGAATTTGTTTACTTTACATCCTCCATTGGGGATTATGTAACCAAGCACCGTCACTTTTCATTCGTTCCATGGCTATAAATTTTTATTCAGATCATCGAAGATTTGCATATGGCAAAATCCTTTCTACAAAAAAATAAAAATAAAAAAGACTAAAAAATAGAAAAAGAAAAAGAAGAAAATGTTAGATTCTGAGAAAAAGAAGTCTGTCCAAGCTATCTAGACTTTTAATTTGAATAGATCTTAAAATATTATATGAAATAGATATATAATTTATATAAATTAAAATTTTATTCTAAAAATTATATCCCTTCAAAGTTTATAATATTAAAGATAGAAATTAGAAAAAATTTTAATAATTCAAAATTGAGAGGAGAGGAGAGAGATGAAAGAGGAGGAGTTGCCAAGAGGTTAGATGCAATAGATGAAGGAAGTGGAACAGCAATTTATCGATTTGTCTTTCATCAACCTATTATTACTCAAAATGTTTACCTAAAAATCATTAAATCTCAACCATTCATTTAACATAAAATCATATCACTCTTACTTGTGAAAATGAATGAGAAGGATCTAAGAATCACCCATTTTTTATATTATTTTTATTCTCTTACAAGAACTTATATAAAAATTTACCAAACCGGGAAAAAGTCAAAGACTTTTACTTTTATGATAATTTATGATTAGATGACAGAGTTAAAAATTGTGACACTGTCAGTGTATTTCAGTCAAATTCCAAGTATATAATAGGACTTACTCTATTTGAGAAGAAGAGTCTGTCAGATTTGGTCTTCTTGATTGGATATACCCAAGAATTGCAATCAAAGTGAATGATGCGGTTGTTAGAAGTCTCAATAGATGCAGACTGAAGGAAGAATTTCTTATTGTGTTGGCTTTGAATCACAAAAGCTCTTGGAGTTCCAAAGTGTGAGCCAACATGTATTTTAATTTTATATATGGTTGTTGGTGCATCATGGTTATGTTTTATGCTCTCACATTGTTTGAATTTTGCTTTTCCGCTCAACATCCCTTTACCTGTATCTGTTCAATGCAACACAGTTGAAAGCATAATAATATGTTCCCTAGTTAAAACGTATCACATAAATATAGTAAACTGGGCAACATAAACTGGTCCTTTGAAAGGAAAAGAGTTTAAACATATTTTTCGTCCGTCTAAGTATAATCAATTTTCATTTGTTTCTCTTATTTTTTAAAAAGTTATAATCAATTCCTCGTATTTTCGATATGGTCTCTTTGATAATCTTAGTTTATCTAAATTCAGTGAGCTTACTTTTATCGTCCTTTTAAATATTATAAGTTTCTCATTTTTTTAAAATTTTAACCATGCATATATACGCTAATTTATATATATAGATAGATTATAATTTTACAGTACTAATATAATTAGGTAGTCAAATGTCATTTGCTCTTTAACCCCTGTTATGTTTTCCAAATATGTCACATAGAACAGAAGATTAATGAAGAGTATACGGCAGAGGAAAAATTTGCAAAGACTAAATTATAATTTATTGAAAAGACATAGATTAAAAGTTTCACAGAACATAAAAATTATAACACGTTTAATTATAGTTTATTTTAAGAAACTATCTCATAAAACTAACAAAAATAAGTGATTAGGAAATTGTACTTACCAGGATCCTCATCTGTCCCACTATAAATCTGAACAGAAATTAATTTTCCAGGTATTGATTTGGTATGGTTGTGGATGATCACGAACTTCCCCTTGAGAATTAACTGTTGGTTGGCTTGGCATATGGGATTTAAGTTATTAAAAATATTGGTTTTGACGTAAGAGGTGTGCCAGTTTGGACTAGAAGTCCTTTTTGGCGTTTCAGTATTCATGCTTCTATGGCTTGCTTCTTTCCTATGGCGTTTCAATATTCATGCTTCTCTTCTCTATAACAAAATTTCTTAATGTTAGCATTTTTATAGGCCATAGTGATCAAGTTTTGGTGTGCTTGTAAATACTTACCTTCTAGTTACTACCATGGCATCCGATACGTTTCTTGCCTTCACCATGTGGTTTTCATTTGGCTAGGAAAATGCTACCAACCCATTTTCGTACATATTAATGTCTACGTATGAGGTGGTATACTGCATGGAACTCTACTGTTGTTAATTAGCTATACCATTGGAAATAAACGTTCTTATTAAATTTTCTTGTAAATATCTATTAGTTTAATTTTAGTTGTAAGAAATTGTATATTATCAACTCAATTAAAATACAGATATGATTTTTATATTAATTATTACAAAAATTAAATATTATTGTTGATATGACAGTTCATATCTAGATGATATATAAAAATCTTTTCACTGTGGATGCATTTAAATTAAATTCTATCTATTATCTATTACATGTGTGAAAGTAACATTTTGTCTTCTAAAGTTACGACATGTAGTATTCTTTAAGATTCAGTTTCTTATGTATAATATTTACAATCTTTTAACATTTTTCAGCATAAGTAAACAAATAAAATTATTTCAACTTGGTTCATTCAATTTAATTCTTAAATCTTATGATTCTATGAATTATGGAAATTAGTTTGTTAGATATTATAGAATGATTTTTTTATTACTGCAATCAATAATTACCAAGTAATAAAATTAGTTGTAGAATAATTTATTCAATTAATTGAAATATATTTAAATTATTGAAATTATGTAATTAATCACGAGATAAAAATAATAAAAACATGCGCATGTTATGTAACATTAGAACTAAAGTGATAAAGCCTTAACTATCTTGATTCCTTTTCTGTAATTTTTTATAATAAATTTACCATGAAAATGTTTTATTTTTAAATTAAATTAAATTACTTTAAGTAATATATATAGCCTATAAAACAACGAATCAATGTATTGCTAATAAGCAAACTGAATATTTGAAAAAGAGAAATATTCTTTCAATATTATCATTTAAATTTAATTTTACAAAGTTATATAAATTAGATATATAGACATTTATTGCTTTATAATAAATTAAAAAGTATATATTGCATTAATATTAAATTCTATAGACATTATTTATGTAATAGGAGCTTCTAATAAAAAATTGATTAAATGGTGTAAAATTGGTTTAACTTATACCAGCATAATTTTATTCCTCCTCACAAGTGATTATGCAAAAGAGCTTTCACATTGAAGTGACCACAAGAGTAAAGTTAAGTGGAAATGAGCATCAGATAATAGAAAACAAAGAAATATAGACAAAGTTACTTTAAATTAACCGGATTCAGTCATATCACAATAATAAGGCATTATTGGCTATGAAAACTCACACCACTGATAGAAAAGCAAAATCATGGAACCAGCAAACATAAAGTAGCAAGCAATTAAACCTGAAAAGATCTATGCAAAAGGCTTATTCAGATGGAAATGCTGAACTGAGGAAATCGTCATCCTCACAGAAAATCTGCAAATTCTTGGATTCCATAAGAAATTCAATTTCCTCATCATTGAATTTCAGCACAAAAGCCAATGTGATCAGCTCAGAGAGTGCAAGTACCTGATCGTGGTTCTCACACAAAACACCTGCTGATATGGCTTCTGAGAAATATGTAGCATACTTTATTAAACTTGCATTTTCACTAGACCTCTTCATCTTCTGCGTGAAAAACTTGGAACTTTGCCTTTCCCAGCATACCATTCTGTTGTCCTTTTTGGTAATGATGTTCCCTGATGATAGTGGTAAACTATAGCTTACACTCATTTCCTCCATTGTCTCATAGAAATTCAGGTTTACAAGACTTTGAACAGCTTCATGCCTCTTGTTTGGTTCCATTTTTAGACTAGAACAAGCAAGAAAACCAAGAATAAGTTTAACCAAATTCTTTACATTGCAAATACTACTAGGGTCAATCTGATTGAGTTCAACACCATTCAGTAAGGATGACTCTTCCTTGCATAGTGATTCAGAGATATTTTGAGCACCAATTTTTCGGTATATGTCAAACAATTTACATCTGAGAGATGGCACCAAGTTTTGAGGATACCAGACAAAAACTTTCTCCTTCTCAAATAGCTTCTTCATATGAAGGTTATCAGGAATAAAGACACCATTCTTGTCTAACAAAAAAATTTCATTGTTGCCTGATGTTGCAGGAAGTTTCACCAACCTTTCAAGGAGTTTCTTCTCCGTGTTTGTGCTCAAATGGGTCAAGATAAACGTCCAAAATTTGCAGCATCTGTCATATGACAATCTTTCCACAGAACTCTCCCAATTATTCCAAAGGTTAACATAGTCATCAAGTGAGGGCTTGTTTCTTACTTCCATGGCAAAGGAGAAAAAAGAAAGAATCTTCTTCTCATAGATATCATCCAACACATAAAATTTTGAACTAAAAAGATTATCTTGGTCATATATGACACATTCCTCAGGATAGGCCCACTTTTTACTTTCTGGAATCCAAATCTTTTGGGTAGCTTTATCCTCAGGTTTCCAGTTGTGTTCATTCAAGCACCTATATATTTGCACAATGGTGTCATAATCAGTGAGAAATTCAAGGTGATTGGCAACCAAAAAGCACCCTTTCTCAACATCATCAATGACTCCTATTGCATTGAGTTCTTTCTTGTAAGATGCAATTTCAGGACCATAAAAATTCTCATCAATGAAAGGCCCATCACTTGGCTTCAGATACAAATTCCATTTTGAATAAAACAACAAACACTTGTCTGGGGACCTATAACCAGCATGTGTCTTCAACCAATTTCTGGATAAGCTTTTCCTGAAGTCTTCTTCAATGGGAAGAACACCCCTTTTGGTCAGAAGACGGATGCATTCCAGCAAAGAAAACACACTGTCAGGAGTAATGGTTGAGGGATCTGAAGGGAAATTCAGAAACTTATGCACAAATTTCAGTCCATCTTTTAATTCAGTAACAACACCAATGCTTTTCAGCTCATCCTTGTATTCATGTATTCCCTTACCATAACAATTATCACTGTCATCTATGAAAGGGAGACAAGTTATTGAAGATATAGCTTGCCACTCTGGACCATATAAAATGCATTTTCTTGGACGCCTATAAACACCAACCCTGGTTTGCAACCACTTCTCATTACGTATGATGATTGAGAAATTGGAAGGAAATTTGTATTCAGTTCCCTTCAGCAGCCTACAACATGAGAGAAATGATTTAACATGCTGTTGATTAAAGGAAGTTTGTGATACCTTCTGTTTGAAGACACAAGAAAATTTTTGGATAGCTTCCACAAAATCAACCACCACTCCTATTTGCTTCAATTCATCTTTGTAAGTGAAAATATTCTCTCCATAGAATTTGTGATCTATAACAGGAAGATCATTGAACACCTCCAAAATGCAGCCCCATACAGGATCATACAAGAAACATTCACTCGGTGTTTTGAAGCCCATGTCTGTCTTCAAGCAGCGCTTTCCCTTGAGTGAATTTACAAGTTTATTAGAGGCACGTGAGAATCTTAAGCATTCCATTATCATAAGAACAGCCTCAGCTTTCAAATTGGCCAAATCTGAGGGTGATTTTAAATGGTCAATGACAAGTTGGTAGTTTTCATGGAAGCCAACTATCACACCCAGCAACATGAGACCCTCTTTAAAATTATATATTTCCTCACCAAAATAAGCCTTATCAATGAAAGGGATATCACTAATTTGTGAAGCAGCTTCCCATCCTGAGTCATACAATACTGAACCTATAGGAGACTTGAGACCAAGAGTTGTCCTTAGCCAACTTTCCTCCCTGATGCTGTCAATAAATTGGTCAAAAGGAAGATAATTTCGCTTCAGATATTGGATGAAGTCAAGCATCAAAAGAACATGATTCCTGCTTAAAGTGAAAGAAGCCCCACGTGCCCGAGACATTAGTTCTCTTCCAATGAATTTACATGCTTCCTCACAACTGAACATCACCCCAACTGTTTTCAACTCATCTTGGTAGTCATCTATTCTGTTCCCATAGAAGCTCTCATCAATAAGTGGAATGTCAACAAGAGCAGAACCGGTTTGCAAAATATTTCCTAATGATGAGTGAATTAAGAATGATTTTGAGGGCGGACTCCACCCATTGACTGTAACTTTAAGCCAGCTTCCTTCCTTTATGCATTTCAAGAACCTCTTTGGTAGCTGCACTCCCCTATACTTCAGATTCCGAATCCAATCCAAAAGTAAAAAGGCATTTTCTTTGGTAAGTGGTGCATCCACAGCAGAAAAGCCAGCATTTGGAGGATAAATATCAGGTATATCAGAAGCATCAACATGAATTTTGAGGAATTCTATCAGCTCCTCGGAACCTGTATATTGCTGCGCATATTGAGATGGACGCAAGTACTCCTTTCCTAGCTCAACATAATCTTCATTTCTCCATGGATTGGAAACAATCAAGTCAGCCCATTTGCTTACATTTGCAGGTACAAGAACTCCTTTTCTGCATTGAATCACACATCCATAGTTGTCCACAAGTGGCATTGAACTGCACAATGCATGAACTTCTCGACTTGTTAAATACTTCTTTGAAAAAGAGTGATACAAGAAATGAGCATATGTAATGGCATGCTTGCAGCTTTTATTAACTGAAATGCAAAGGATTTCTGCAAAACTGTATACATTCAAAGTAGTGAAATGAACCTCATTTTGTAGCCATTCCAACAAAGTCTGCTTCTGGGGAAAGTGCAATATAGCTTGTTGTGTGATTTCTGGCATAAAATATTGGTTGACTGCACATGAAAATTCCTTGTTCCAGTCAATCATCCAAGAGAAGGGACAGGATTGACTTGGATCTGCAAGGACTACTTGCTTGGCACCATAGCGCTGTCTGCACTCAGAAAGGGTGAAATGGGACAGATTCCCATCAGAACCCATGTATTTAATCAATGGAATGTGAATCATGTTTGACCCCTTGAACTTTGAAAACCAGCTTGTAGCAACAAACAATAGAAGCTTCAGATAAACAGTTTCTGATACTCCATCCACGAGATTAGAACTCTGGATGCACTTAGCATACCAATCAATGTTGACCTGCTGCACCCCCAAAAAATTGAGAATGTGATCATACTCACTTTTATCAAATGAAGAACTCAAGATTTTCCTTCCATCATCAAGAGATGAGAGTTTATGCAAGTATACTCCTTCCTCCCGAGCGCTGGACAAAATATTCCAGAATTCAGGCAGTAGCCTGCCAACTTCACAAGGCTTGCAGAAGTGCTTCTGCTCCTTGTATGTCTCAATAGGAATAATATTTTTCTCAAGAAGTTTAGCTTTGATTTTGTCCCTAACATAATTTAACTTCTCAAAGGGAGAACTATTAATAGGAAGGAACCTGAACTGAGGAGGCAAACTGGATACTGGAGCTTCATATGATTCAATGACAAGTGTTTCAAATGCATCCATAAAAGCTGATGGAATGCATTCTAGTATCCCTTGGTTCCATGTATTGTCCAAGAGAATTGTCTCCCTTGATGAAGCTAGGACAAAATCTGCTTGAATTATGAAGGGGAAGTTAGTGATCATCTCTGTAGGAAGAAATGCGTAGACCCCAGGTGAGCTCATTCCTCTATGAAGCCTCTCCTGATTTGGGAAGGCTAATGTTACAACCACTTCCTCCACATCCATTCTCCTTTCCACCACATTCTCCAACCTGACTGGAAACTTCTGTTTCCACATATAATAGCTGCATTCCTTTTCAGAATCACCGTTTTCCTCCGCAGAGAGATGGAGTGTGTAAGACTCAGCATTCATGTTTTTCCTAGTGCAGAAGTTAATCTCACTTGAAATAGATACAGCACTCACAGTAATCTGGTTAGGATCCTCATTATCTTCTCTGACAGAAAGGCTTCTGATCTTTGAAAGAAACAACAGAACTTCTGGATGAATATTTGATAGCTGTTGTTTCACAGGTTTGACCTTATCTGGCTTTAGAGGTAAGATAAATGTAGTGGTTGGAAGGGAATCATCACTAGCACCATATATCTGCTTTATGTCATGTACGGTTGGTTTTTCAACCCATTCAGGAACTATATATCCAATATCACAATGTGGACAAGGCTTCTCATTGAATCGTATTTGATATCCACTGCTAAATATATAGGGCTGAGCAGTGAGCAGAAATACACTCTTGAAACCAATTCCTGCAATTCAACCATAGGAGATTATTCGTCAAACATTTGCATCTTTTCATTTCATATAGATACTTTAATGGATAATATTTTACCCCTTGATTCAGAACCCTTTTGCATTATATTAAGAAGAGTGCTAAGTGTCGAATAACTTTGGCTTGATACCTTCTTTCATTGTATTTCTCTTAAATATTACAAAGCTGATTTAAAGCCGTTAATTCTAATTTACAGCTTATGATTCTAATTCTTGATTTGTACAAACTATTTTAGGAATTCTAAATATATACATTTAATTGGGGGCTGATTATACTCCTAACTATTACAACATAAAATAGGGAATAATGGATTCTCACGTTAACACTAAGAACACACTCTTACTAACAGGCACTCTCAGTTATTGGCTGAAATTTATTGAAAAATGCAGAAGTATGAGTAAAAATCATTAAATTAGGAGTGATTTTAATGATTTCTAATAAATTTTAACCAATAATGAAGAGTAGATAGAAAGTTTGTAGTTAATATTTTTCTTATATTAATCATCCTATTTTGTAAACATGGACTTTCAAAATATGCAGAACTGTTTATTGAATAGTAACTGTTTTTGAAATTTTAAGAACTATATTTTGCATAAGAAACAGGGTCATTTGCTAAACCATTGTGATATTAGCCTCTTTTCTTTGGTATGACAATTACAGGCATTCTTTTCACAAATGAAAATTACTAGACATTGAATTGATTCAGGCTAGTTATAAGCAAGCATGTATGTACATTTAAATACCATTCAAATTATTCAATTAATGTTCATTGAAAGCAAGCATGTAAATGTCAGTACTTCATGAAACAAAGTTACAAAAACCTTTTGTTGAGACATTTAAGAGAGTAAATGTACCTTTCTCCCCTATGTAACCGCTGCTTCTGTTGCCTTTCTTTGTGGACCGTCCGACACCGCAGATAGATCCAATGTTTTCAGGAGAGAAACCCTTTTCATTGTTGAAAACTAGTAATGTGGCTGGAGCACCAGTATCTGTTATGTCCTTAGAAGTTATGACAAACTCAAGTGATGGAGTCACTCCCTCAAAATACTGATTATCTTCTGCATTCTGTTAATGTGACAAGAAATTGACGATGATGAATTGATAACTAACTTCCCCTTTTCATTGCTTCATTCAAGTTAGACTATTGGTGAAGGATAGACAGAGAATAGAAATAAGATAGGATATGTATGTATCAGGAGCAAAGTTTTTTTCATTGGCTCTCATTTTTGTAAACATATACAAAAGAATTGTTGCAGTATCCAGCTAAGTATCTAAAAAGAATCCATTTTTTTATTTTATTTTGAAAACTAAATTCTTGCCTCGATACCACTCAATACATTTGAGTACGGCTTTCAGTTAGTAGATACGATATATTTAACTTAGTTAATATTGAAACAGTAAGTTTCAATTCCATGATTGTTCAACACTTGAGATAGAGTCTTTGAGCAGCATCATCACTCATCCAGTAAGTTTCAAAGCTTTTGCACACAATATCTTACACAAAATTGTAGACCTTTGTTATAGTGATTAAAGCTTTCACACGCAGATGACTAGCAAGTAGCGGTTAAGAACACTTCTGACTTTACCAAATGCTACGGTCCTTTCTATTGTGATTATGGTAGATTTATTAATCCTGTCTCTGAGAAAAATGCATATGATTATGATAGGAAGGCTCCTGGCCAGTTTTTGGTATCAGAAGTCTCTGTTGAAAAGAGAGATAAGTGTGATAGTCAGCATATATAAAGTTAGTAAGAATCATCAAATCATGAACAACTAAACACTGATGAACCTTCTTCCTCTGATATATCTTCGGTTCTTTTCAACTCTCCAATGTCCCTACCTAAATCTTGTATTAAGATAGCAGCCAATAAGATAGAAAATCTCATAGAATACACTTATCTTCTAGATGATGCAAAGTTATCAGAATCTATCACCCCTATGTTAAGCCCTTATAATGTCTTTAGAAGAAAGAGATCTTTTGCCAACAAAGTAAATACAATGATCTTGAGAAAGTAGTCTCCTATCAAAGAATATGTCTAGTCATTACAGATGGACCACTGTGAGCTCAAAGCAACATCACAAGAATAGTATATAGACCTAGAGATTCCAAAAATGTTCATTGAATCATGAAGGCATGAAGGATACACATCCTCACACTTTGGAGCAGTTAGGTTGGTCCTATCTTTTCATGGTAGGAAAAACGTCCTAGTCACTACAAGAATAGCTCTTTCAGACATTTCTTACATCCATTATGAGCATGTTGTCATAGCCACTTTGACTACCTTACATGCTAGAAGTATAGTCTTCTCTCAAAGACAAAACCTTACCCACCAAACTTAAGGTTTAAATACAAATTACAGGAGCAGAGCAGGTAGAAGGAGTTCTATCTGCCACCTTTCATCATCAAATAATTTACAGATTACAGAATCATGCCTATGATCTGCCTATGCTTGGAGGAGCAAATGACAATTTGTTCGTGATAGCCAACAAGGATGAAGATGATGTCTCTTCTATCATTCAAGTCTTAAGACAGATCTTTAGGGATGAATTGATCAAAATGATTTCCTTAGAATGGGCAACAAATTATGAAAAAATCCATTTGAACAGTAAGTCAGTTCATTCCTTTGAAGTTACCTTTAGAAGATCAATAGATGGAGCAGTAAGAATGATCTTCAAAAGGCCAGATGCAGAATCTAGCCAACTAACCAACTGTTTTTAATCCATGATGATTACTCCAGCAGAAGAAAAGGATGGAATTGCCATTTATAACTTCAGAGCTGATGGCCCAACTATATTTTCTGATAAGTTTGACGGCCATTTTATGTGGGATACAGATTCCTTCATGTGTGACCTTAGATGTGATTGTTGGATGCATTCTAGAGATACCTCTGATGGGGTGTCAAAAGATGATGATGAAATCGATCCTGGGAAAAAGAAAAAGAAACCTTGCAAATCACCTCCTAAGCTAAGAAAAAGGAACCCAGGATTTACTTCTTGGATAGCGATAAAAAAAAAGAGAGAACCTTTACCAATATATTATAAGGCTCTTAGGATACTAAGAGAAAAAGGACTCTTATCAAAACTTCTAGATAATCCATATTTGATTACTTGGCCTCCACCACTAGAACTATGCAATTCCTTTACCACTCCATCACTAGAACCTGTCCCATGCATGATGTTTATCGAATATGATGAAGATTTTCCTTCTTTAGGAAGAAGAGTAGACCTTTTTACTAAGGTTAACCCAAAACCTTTAGTAATTCCAACTGAAGTTCAACCAAACAAAAAACTGAAATCTCTATCTCAAGCTGAAGAAGTTCTGAATTGGCAGATTGAGAACTCTCTAGCTCAAAACAAGTTTTTAAAGAAAATAGATGGGAAGATCAACCAGATTGTTGATTCCATCAACAAGACAGATGAAAGACTCTAGTACCTATCTGAAAAACTGAGGAAACACCACAAAAAATCTCAACAGAAAATTGCAGAACTTGGTCTTGAAGTTGCAATACAAAATATGAGCAATCTTCACAGGAGAATATAACAAGAAGGATAAAGAAATCAGAAGGTTAAAAGCCCAGATTCAAGAAATGGATGATATAATTGCAGCTAGACAACAATACAAAGAACCTGAGAACAATCCTTTCTTTATTCCTCTACCAGCATCTACTAGTTATTATTCTCCTTTTAATCCATCTTCTTTTTATTCCAGAGAAACATGTACAACACCTTCATATTCATTACCATCAGCTTATAAACCTAAACTAGTCCAACCACTAAAAACCTCAAAAGGAAAAGGAAAAATGAGTATCTCTTCATCAAACACAACTCTTGAAAGTATCTCTTCATCAAACACCACTCTTGAAACTAGACAGTTAAATTCATCCTCAGATAATTCTCCTTCACCACCCAAAAAATCCTCCATAACTAACCAAGAAAAGTTACACCTTTCCAAGGAATGGTCACTACAAGCTGAAAAAAAATGCATGGTTGTTCCATCTTAATATAAGATTTATGTAGGGACATTGGAGAGTTTAAAAGAAATGGAAATATATCAGAGGAAGAAGATTGATTAGGGTTTAGGTTGTTCATGGTTGAAAATATTTTGGTTTTGAATAAAATATGTTGTTTTTCTGAATTCATGATAATGTTTATACAGTTATCGTGTCTTGAATTTTCAACACTCGTGTGGGTCTCATCTTCCGTATACCCGTCTTGTCGTACTAAGCATCTGGGCTTCACAGTGGATCAGTATCTGTTCTGTTCAACCTTTGCCGCGATGAAACAAAATCAAACACATGACTTATAACCAAAATCACTCAAACTTAGGTAATCATTTATCATTTAAAAGTTACATATCTAACAATTCCAATGTGCAACATATTAATGATTCCTTTTATTTTGTGATCGTTTATCAAACATTTATCGGATCAAGTCAAATTAGCTCTTAAATTCTGATAAACAGTATCAAACATTTACTAGTTGAGGTTAAACCAGCATCTACCAATGATACGTATAGCTCCTTTTGAAAAAAATAAAATAAAATACAAAAAACAGATTGACCAAATCAAGGGAAGCCAAGGCAGCTCCATCTCCTCCAAAGAGTGATCGTCTGAACGCGGGTAGCTTCGTCTTGTTGATAGCTTATTATATTCAATATTTATTATTTCAATTAATCCAAGTTTAACAACTTATGATAATTAATCTATATTTAAAAAATTATTTATTAATAAAAAATTTAAAAATTATGCTTTAGAGAGTATCGTTTTCCTGCAAAAGCTACACTTTATCTTTGGATGACATATTCCAAGTTCAAAGAGTATCTTCAAAAAAAAATTAGGTATTGTTCTCAAATACGACGATACTTGTGCTTCGTGTAAAAAAATCCTACACGGATAATATGTTTTAAAATAACTCTGAATTGGTAATTAATTTTGAAAAAAAAAAATCTACTTAGACAAAGATAGTAAATCTACCTAAATCCTAAACCATAAACAACGATAAAAAGATTTACGAAAAGAAATAGTAAATTTAAAAACAAAAATAAAAGAATTAAAAGAATATCAAAAGAATTTAGAAATTAAATTGTTATTTTTAGAACGAAAAGAAATTTTAAGATCACAAGAAAATTCAACTAGCACATAAGGAACAAAGGATCAACAACATATATTTAATCTAGAATTGTTAACATTAATAACTTCACACAAATGGTGGTGTGAAATTACATTAATAGTAGAATAAAAAAAATTTAATTTAATAGCATTAATAGATTCAGGAGCAGACGTTAACTGTATACAAGAAGGAGTAATACTTACAAAATATTATGAAAAAACTACAGAACAATTATCAGCAGCTGGAGGAAACAAATTTAATATAAATTATAAGCTCTCAAAAGGAAAGATTTGTAAAAATGAAATATGTTTTACTACATCATTCATATTAGTAAAAAATATAGGGAACAAAATAATTCTAGGTACTCCTTTCTTAACATTATTGTATCCTTGTGAAATTAGTAATACGGGAATTATTAGTAAAGTCATACCAGATAGAGAAAAAAATTTGAATTTTTACAACTACCAAAAATTAGAGAACTAAACTTAGTACAAGAGGCTTCAATAACTAAAATAAATTTAATAGAAAGAAAACAACAATAAATTAACTTTATAAATAAAGAAATAAAATATAAAAGAATTGAAGAACAATTAAGAAGTGAAAAAATAAAAATAAAATTATATAAGAGTTTGAAAAAAAAATTACTAAAGAAATCTATAATTTAAACTCTATAGCCTTTCACCATAGAAAGAAATATGAAATAGAATTACCATATGAAGAAGGATTTAATGAAACAAATATACCCACAAAAGCTAGACCCATACAAATGAATGAAGAGCAACTAAAATTTTGCAAATAAGAACTACAAGAATACTTAGAAAAAGGTCTAATTAGACCCTCAAAATCACCTTGGAGTTGTACAAGGTTTTATATAAATAAAGCTTCGGAGCAAGAAAGAGGAGCTCCAAGATTAGTAATAAACTATAAACCCCTTAATAAAGGCTTAAAATGGATCAAATATCCTATACCTAATAAACAAGATTTAATCAAAAGATTAATAAATGCTAATATATTTTCAAAATTTGATATGAAATCTGGATATTATCAAATATCAGTAAAAGAACAAGATAAATATAAAACAGCTTTCTTAGTACCTTTCGGACATTTCGAATGAAATGTTATGCCCTAAGGATTAAAGAATGCTCCAAGTGAGTTCCAAGAAATAATGAACAATATATTTTATCCATACATGAGTTTTTCCATAGTTTATTTAGATGATGTGTTGATTTTTTTAAGAGGAATTAATCAATACATACAACATTTAAATAAATTTATAGATTTAATTAAACAAAATGGATTATGTGTGTCAGTCAAGAAAATTAAAATCTTTCAGGAAAAAATTAGATTTTTAGGTTTCAATATTTATCAAGGTACAATAACACTAATACAAAGGTCTATAGAATTTGTAAATAAATTCCCAGACCAATTAAAAGATAAGACTCAGTTACAGAGATTTTTAGGATGTTTAAATTACGTAGCTGACTTCGTACCAAATATTAGAACTTTATGTGCCCCTTTATATAAACGACTTAGAAAAAATCTTGCACCTTGGGATGAAGAAATGACTAAGATAGTACAACAAGTAAAAGTCTTAGTTAAGAATCTTCCTTGTTTAGGAATATTAGATCCTTCAGCCTATTTGATAGTAGAAACAGATGCCTCAGATTTAAGATATGGAGGAATTCTAAAACAAAAGTTACCAGAATCTACAATAGAGCAGGTTATAAGATATTACTTAGGAATATGGTATCCTGCGTAACAAAAGTACTCTGCTGTTAAAAAAGAAATTTTAAGCATTGTCTTATGCATACAAAAATTTCAAGATGATTTATTTAACAAAAGATTTTTAGTAAGAACAGATTGCAAAGCGGCCCCTTCTGTTTTACAAAAAGATGTTCAAAATCTTGTGTCAAAGCATATTTTGCCAGATGGCAAGTCCTACTATCAAACTTTAATTTTGAAATACAACATATTAAAGGAGAAAAGAATTTTTTACCAGATTATTTAACAAGAGAATTTTTACAAGAAAATGTCAAAAATGACTAGCTCAGACTATGCCTTACCAAAAAAGACAGAGCTAGAAATACCAAAAACACCGACCAAAGACAAAGGGAAAAAACCAATGACTAGTCTACAAATACTATAGACTACAATAAAGCCAACCCAGCCAGTTTCACAAAACAAATGTACAGTCTTGGCTAAACCAGTCCAAACAATACAAAATCAACCAACTCCATCAAACCAAACAAGAAAATTACCTCAATGGGCCGAACAAATTTATCGAAGGCCTATTGAAAAAACTGACCAAACCCCAGAATATTATGAAAAGCCTTATAGGTTACCACTTATGGAAATAGAACTAGAATGGTTCAAATTGAATCGTACTTGGATAGCAAAAAGGGTGTTTCCACCAAATTGCCATGTGATTCCATCCTCTTCTGAACAAAAAAGATAATTTTATGAATTAATTCTCTTTGATTCAAAATCAATAGAATTAACTCATAAGAAAAATGAGAAATGAGAAATAATTTTTTCAAAATTCAAAATCTGCCAGATACTTATCCCAAAAGAATAGGGACAACATTTATATTGTTATTGCAAATTTACCATATAATATCAGCCTATACAATACAATTATTTTGATTACATAAAAGCATGGGAAAATTTTTTATTTCTTAGACTAGACACCCATTCCTGATTCATTTGGTTCCGGAAGGGAATTTTTTTACATTTTCCAAAATAGTTTTCTGCCTGGTTTCACAACTTTGGACCAGTCAAGGAAATTCTACCAGGAAAAGCACAAAAAACCAACTTCCAAGAACCATATAAATTCATTACATTTATTGCCTCCCAAGGCATTTCTTGGATCATGATGTGGCAGTATGATTCTGCTAAATTAGAGTATGATTCATCTGTCCAACTATTAATTCGAACAACAAAAAGTAAAATGGTGGGTTAACTTTGATCTTGGCCTGCTAGAAATTAAAAAATTAAATCAGTGGTTACAAAATAATATACAAAGTCTAAAACTTAGCGAGGAAATCCTTAAAGAAAAGCAAAGCCAGGAATTTCTTCAACAAAAGGCAAGATTTCTAGCCAGCCTGAGTGCAGCTAGTTCTGAAGAAGAATTCAAAAAGATCATCGACACCATATCTCCAGAAGTCACCAATGCAACCTCTGAAAGAGATAGAAGAAGTCTAAGTCCAACAGAAGATGATGACTACGGCTTTTTCGACAATGGAGATGATTGCTATGGAATATCTCTGTAGCAAAATTTCCAAAAGAAGAAGACAAGATTTGACAACAAGTTGACAAGTGAAACGACAAAAGAAAAAAGGTGACAAATGAAATGACAAAAAGAAAAGAAGATTTGACAAAAGAAGAAATAATTGTGAAAGAAGACAAAATGAATAAAGCTTGAAGAGACATTACCAGATAAGAAGGAATCCTACAATAGAAGTTTCCTCTCTATAAAATGTAAGCTCTGCTTCATTTGAAAGCACGAACAAATTACCAGCCCCAATAGTTTTAAGAAAAACCCTCTTCCAAATTTTTATTATAAGATTTCAATTTCTTTGAAAGATTGTACAAGAAGTCTCGCCATACTTGTAAGTTTTATCAAGTTTTCAATATATTGATTTCAAGTTCTATCATCATCATGTTTTTCATTTTTCTATCAATATACGATCCTCACCACTTTGGTATCAGAGCGTAAAGGGGTTCTGATTTCAAGAGGGGAGAGAGAGAGTATTTATGCAATGCTATTTTACATTTTTGACTTTGGTGAATTTGAATTTTATCATACTTTTGATATAAGAAGAAAACTAAAAGAAACCAGAAAGCTTTATAATCAAACACAAAATAGTATTTAGAAAAAAAATTGTCTTTTCGATATCATAGAATATAAGAAAGATTTCAAGGTTTTGGCGAGAGCCTGATTTTCTTCATCTGCATAGCATTCATCCTGTAAGTATCTTTTTGTCATATCCTGAGTTAATTATTAATTGTTCAATATAAGTCTGTTATTAAGAATCCAAATGGGTAGTAGTGAGAGCTGTGTGTACGTTGGTAAGCCTGGAGGGTTTTCCCGGTAGTAAGTCCTGTGTGTGGGCAGTGAAACTGTTGGTAAGCCTTCGTGTTCCCGTAGCCTTTAGAATTCAAGATGGAAAATTCATTAAGAACAATGAGTAATTTAGCTTTAGGTAAAAACAAAGGGATAATTACAAGAGTAATGAGAGCAAAAGATGAAAATTCTTCCTCTTCCCAAAGAACCTCTTCTTCCTCTTCAACAACACCACAACAGATTACCATAGATGATATTGAAAAATTCCCACATGATTGGTCAATACCTATAGTTAAAGAAAAAGATGTATACAAAGATAGATTTGTTTGGTCGTTTAGAAATAATCATGAACAAATTCACAAAATAGAAAATATTCATATCCTAGAACAACGGGAAATAAAGAAATACAGCTTTTAGAAGATCAACTTATATAAAAACATTGACAAGAAGGTTTTAAGTTTATCCATATAAGACTAATTCAATTAGCAGTTAAACCAAACTTCAAGTTAGGAGTAGATCTCCCTATACTTATACTGTTAAGAGATATGAAACTACAACATAAGAGTGATTTAATTATAGCAGCTTTAGAAAGCAACCTGCATGATGCGCCGGTTTTCTTTAACTGCTATCCTAACATATCAATGTCTTTAGACAATGAAAAAACATCTAAAGCCATTAAGATATTTACAAAAATAAAAGGAAACATAGTGGATGACTCATTTGATCCATTTCATGTGATCTATAGAGTCTATTACAAAATTACCAAAATTTCCTATGGATTCAAAGCAAATAAACAAATCAATAGGGATGAAACTATAGTAATACAAGCCAACTTAAATAGAAGTTTAGTACAAATCCCTAAAAGATTAAGACATGATCAACTAACTATACCAGAAGAATGGGTTTTCAAAGAACCCTCTTCTATTAAAAAAGAACACACGGAAATAAGAGATGTGATAGAGGAACCAGATAGGTTTTCAATCATGTGGGGATTTTTCAATATCATCTATGCTAATTTGTTGTGGTGTTGTTGAAGAGGAAGAGGAGGTTATTTGGGAAGAGGAAGAATTTTCATCTTTTGCTCTCATTACTCTTGTAATTATCCCTTTGTTTTTACCTAAAGCTAAATTACTCATTGTTCTTAATGAATTTGCCATCTTGAATCCTAAAGGCTACGGGAACACGAAGGCTTACCAACAGTTTCACTGCCCACACACAGGACTTACTACCGGGAAAACCCTCCAGGCTTACCAATGTACACACAGCTCTCACTGCTACCCATTTGGATTCTTAATAACAGACTTATATTGAACAATTAATAATTAACTCAGGATATGACAAAAAGATACTTACAAAATGAATGCTATGCAGATGAAGAAAATCAGGCTCTCGCCAAAACCTTGAAATCTTTCTTATATTCTATGATATCGAAAAGACAAATTTTTTTCTAAATACTATTTTGTGTTTGATTATAAAGCTTTCTGGTTTCTTTTAGTTTTCTTCTTATATCAAAAGTATGATAAAATTCAAATTCACCAAAGTCAAAAATGTAAAATAGCATTGCATAAATACTCTCTCTCTTTCTCTCCTCTTGAAATCCAATAAATCTAAGCGTAGTGCTAGGTGTATTGGTTTTTTTTTGGAAAGGGAGTGTGTGCGAGTTGTTAATTTCAAAGAATAGATTGGATCCAACCAATTGCACTTTTTTTTCTTTATAACTAAGAAAATGTGCATAATCCCGCGAATTACTTCTCAATAAATTTTTTTTTTTGAAAAAAAAATTAAGAACCATAGCATTTCGTTATTCATTAGTAAATCCACTTTGATTCTCTATTAATCCAAAATTTTGGATTATTACCATGGTTAAAGTAAACAATTTAAAGTCTAGACGTAGTGTAGTACTCTTTCTACCACTATGTTAATACAGAAATGAAATGATTTCAAAAAAAATTTTACAATTTTTCGATATAGAACACTCATGTCGATAAAACAGCTTGAACCCTCTTTACGGTGAAAAATTGTAAAAACGTTCAATTTCACCCTCCATTTATACAATGCAGAATCGATGACCTATGTATAAATTTATAAGTATATATATATATATATATATATATATATATTACTACTACTATTATGTATAACTAAAAGAGTCTCAGTGTGTTAATAAAGGTAACTTATAAGTTTATCGGCTCTTATGCGATTATTTGATAAATATAAAATAAAATAATTTATAATTTTTGAAATATAATTTTTAAAAGTTAGTTGTCAACATTTTTATTATAGTTTTACCAATTTACCTTTTAAAATTAGACAATTTATTTTTCATAAAATTAAAATATTAGTACATTAATTTTATTACTAGTTAGTTTTTTTTTTAATCTTTTTATTACTAATAATTAATATTATATTTTGTTAGATAAAATAAATTAAGTAAATAAGTATTATTTTTAAAATTAAAAAATAATATTTAAATTAATTCATGTAATTTTTATTGATATAACATGTTAAAATTAATAATTTTAAAAATAAATTTAATTTATTATTTAAATCAATTATATCATTTGTATTAATAAAATCTGTTAAAATATTTTATATTTAATTTTAATATAATATATTTTTTAATATAAATCAATTAATTAGACAACTAATTTATTGAATAATTTAATTTTATAAATTACTTATATAGCTATAAACTTCCAACTAACCTTTGTATTTTTCATAAGCATATCTATTCTGGATCAAATTTAGCATTTGTTTATTCGAAAGTTACAAAATCAATTTTTGCACTTTGCAATAAAAAATATATGCTTTAATAAAAATATGCAGTTCAAATTAATTTATGCATGTAACTTAATCATATTTGATGGGCTAAAATTAATTCCATAAATAATTTATCATACTCAACTTTAAATCAAACAAACAAACACTTAACACAAGTTCACACACTTAACTAAACATGAGTAAAAAATAATTACTCATTCCATTTCAACTTAATTAATGTTTAAGGTCTTTATATAAGGATTAAGAAAAATAACAAATATCTTAATTAGTAAGATAATATTACTAAATTATTTTTATTATTTATTATCCTTGTTTAGTGAAAATTTGTCTTACACGATGCTAAAAATGATTGCATTCATTATTTATAATTAGAACAAAAGAATTAGTATTTTACTAAAATTTGTCTAATGACAGAAAATCCACTCAAAACTAAAATGAAAAGAAAAATTGTTTGAACAACACTGATCAAGTAAATGCATTGCATTGTTACATAATCAATAGCATAGCAGATATAAGAAATTGAAGAAGTGAAATACAAAAACGATGGTAGGTACCTGAATGAGCTCCATGAGAAAATGAACATCTTTGGTATAAAGCTCAGCGGAGAGATACTTGACACTTTGGTACATGTCCTCACGCAATGGGTTTGGGTTCCCCCCAATGGAGAACTTGTCTCTTCGTATCCTTTCAATGTGCTCCTTTGGTGATTCCATGACCTCTCTTCAGAAAATCACTATGAAACAAAATGTGAGAACGTGGGAATGAAGTGGGAAGAAGGGAACATAAAAGAAACGGGTTAAGTCTTGGTCTACTTAAAAGTGTTCAAAGACCAAGACTACTTCATGGAGAAGAAACGTTAAAAAGTGGGTTCTAATTATTGTACGAAAAAGGGTTTGCGTATCTCTGAATTCGTATTAAGAATTTTCCTTTTAATTTCCTCATCCTTTCCACTATCCAATGAGGAATCACCACCCATTGTGCTATCAATTTCCAAATGAGTTTATTCACCACCGTGCCTAGTTCTTGCTTTTATTTTAAGAAAATCTTTTATGCATTGATTTTTTTCTTCAAGTTTGGGTGTACCCTTTTAATGTGTCTACTTATAATATATTGAATTAATAGTTTAAGTTTATCATATGAAGTTTCATTGAATAAAAAACATAATAGACATGTTCTAATAGTACCAAATTGAAATTTTTTTATTTAGTTAATAAGAAATTAAAGAAAAAGCATTATTAAAAACTATTTTTTAATCTTGGGTGTACCCTTTCTGCTATTATTTCTCAATAATTATAAAAATATCATTCTTAATTTTTGTTTTAAAATGTTTATGTGACAATCAATGTAAAAATTAATAATTTTTATCAATTTTATAACTTTATTAGAAATATAAAACAGTATTCTTATCATTACCAATAAAAAAATATTGTATTCCTGTAAGTCTGTCAACTTTTTGCAAGATTATATTAAAATTACTTTAAATTAATTTTCTATTTTAATGTATCGTGAAATATTTAGCAATTATAATTGTAGTCAATGTCATCATGGAAGAACTGTTTGTGGTGTTTTTCCAAATCAATCAAAACGTAATATATAAATAATTCTAAATTCTTTTACTATTCATTCCTATGAAGAGAGTGTGTGAACACGTTGAAAATAGGTAAAACTTAAAACACTTATACTTTTTAATAACTTTTTTTAAATTATATAAATATTAAAGTTAGTTAATAGAACTAATAATATATTACTAAACAATAAGCTTATTGGTCCGTTGACGTTGACTGAAGACTTTTTATAACGTAGACCCGATGATTAATGATAACATGGAAATATCATCTCTGAATATTTGAGAAAAAGAAAAGAAAAACTATTAGGGTGATTTGTTATAAAATATGTAGTTTAAGAATTTAAAAGATGCATTTGAAAATGCATTCTAAATACAATGATTAAAATTTTGAATAAAACAGAAAAACCTGTTGGTAAAAAGTTTGCAAAAATAATTTGATTAAAAGTTCCGACAACAGATTTCTTGAACCTCTAAAATCACAGAATGAATTAACCTATAAAAAACACTCTAAATCTAATGACTTAATTAGCAAAAGTATGTAGAGATTGACAGGGGCTTCAACCCCTATATATTATACAACATGGTATATAACCCATAAACGTGATCACAAGGCCAAATGATAATGCTATATAATTATATTTACATAATATATTTTTTATCTAAAATATAAGTAATTTTCATAAAAAAAATTATTTAAGTTATTATTGTAAACGACAAAAATCTTTCTATAAATATTTGATATAATTATATTCACGGAAAATAATTCATTTGTTATGAGAAATTATAAAAATGTTTTTTTTATAACAAAGTACATATAAAGAATGAATATGTTTTTATTATAATTTTTGAAAATTTATAACTTATAATTTAAATGTAACATATTAGTCTAGGACTATACAGGTATTACTAAAATAAAATAATCTTTAAATAAAAAATAAATTTTACTGTGAAGCGTTTAAGTTTGAAAACTTCATAAATTTTAAAAGAACAAGTAATTTTATTATTTTACCAAAATAATACTTATATTATAATAATTACACTTTCTTATATTAAATAGGATTAAGTTAAAGAAAAAGGTTTTCAAGTTAAGAAAAAAAAATCAAATTCAAATCAAGATTGAATAAAAATAAATAAATATTAAATTTAGAAAAATTTAAATGACATCAACTAATTAATTAAAAATGTTTTCACTTAATATAACTTCATATGTTAACTTTTAAATATTAATTGTGAGTACAAATTATTAAATAAAAATATTTTTTGAAGCTTTTTTAAACAAATAGTACTGTTCTCATTATGCCATGTGAATATGAAATAAAAATATATATCATAAAATCATTTAATCTACATTTTGAAATAGAAAAATAAACTTTTAAAATTTTACCTTAGATGCGTATATGTAAAACTACATTGGTAATTTTAAAACGTAAAAAATAAATCCAGTCGTATTCTAATTAAAATAGTGATATATTATATAAAGCATATAACAACTAATCCAAAATTTAACTAAGCTCTAAAATTAAGATTAGTGCACCAAGAGGTCGGTAAATTTTATAAAAGTTAAAAAAAATTATCATTAATAAACATTCTATAATATGAAATAAGATTCAATAAAAGGATAATTTTTAAATTCAAAGCTAAATTTTAAAAAGATAAAAATTAAATTAATAATCAATTAAAATTTAAATTCTTAAATAAAAAACCCGTTTGTACAATAAAAAGAACAACTCCTAAAAATACTTCTACTTAAAAGTAAATAATTCAATTAATAAAATTTTTTAAATTTATATTGTCATCTAATCATAAACAGTAATGCAGTTAAAAATAGTTGACTTTTATGATATTTAGTTAAAAATCATACTCAGAATAATATTCAATTAGTTATCGATATAAATATCTTTACACGGTCTATGTTGATGAAAGTTATATATATATGTAAAAGAAATTCTTCTATTCTCCCACAAGTTTTAATAGTTTCTTTAGTAAAATAACATCAAAACCAGGACAATTTTTAATCAATGCAAAAAGCATGGATACGATGTAAAGGGCACTGATCAAAGCAACCATAGTAGTATAGCACAAATAATGGTTTTAGAAAAATTTTATATACCATGTATAAGACAAGATAAGCAAAGTTTTGATGTGATTGAAAATTGAAGGAAAGAAAATGAATAATTACTAACAAATAGTGCTAAAGACCAACAAGTTCAAACAACCTTAGCATAACAAGTATCCAACATAAATTTAGATGTTACACCCTTTGGATGTTCTTAAAAATTCTATATATCAAAAACTAAAAATAAAAACATTAATAAAATTAATTTATCAGAATAATAGATACATTTTTATAATGTAATTTTTTTTAATATTATAAGCATATACAAAAATACACCCAAAATAAAAGAAAACAATTTTTTTTTTCAATTTTGCTAATTCACAAAATATATATTGTCGTTTCTTCTCCTATTTATTCGGGAGAATACTTGACGATTTGGTGCTATATGGCTTCTGTGTGGTTTGTTAATTTGACTTTTGGATAGCCTATGCCACATGCATGCTGTTATTTGACTTTTGTATAGTCTATGTGGTTGTATATGATTTATGCTATGATGTCTGTTTGCATACATGAATTTAATTTAATTTAATTTTGACATATCGATTCATACTGTGAATCAATTAAAAGTATTTTACATATAATATTAAAGTAATTGTAAAAAATACTTTTTAGTAATACGATAATTTAGAATTAATTGAAAATCAAATACCTATAATTATTAGTATATTCAAGTCAAGTTCGATCTTTTATTATTTTTTATTTATAAGCTACTAGTTATCATGGTATCCCATTTTGGGTTTGCCAAGTGCATCAATAATGTGTTCCCCTGTGATATGAATAATCATTTAAGCATATTTTTAATAATCGATCGCGTGATACTTGGAATTATGTGAACAATTGAAAAAAAAATAGTAAACAAATAACATGAACACAATAACTAGTAAGAAAAACAGTCAAGCAACTTCAAATTTGAAGGATACATTTACATACTAGTTAAAATCGCTACCTAAAAGCATATTATGTACGAATAATTATTATTAGCATATCATGATTCTATGGAAAGTTACAATCACGAAAGAAAAAAATGGAGCCATTAGCATGTCCTGAAACATACCCACTTTGATTAACAAGTCCCCTAAAGTTCTGCTCCCCACTGTTGTTCATTGCTCTAGCAACTGCTTGTGGATTAGGAATGGGAATGGGAAAAGCCCCACCATAGCCATCCTCAGTGATTCCATCAGAAGTAACATTTGGGTTTGGATCAGAGGTCTTGGGAGCAAATTGATCTTCCATTGATTGCAATTCTTGTAGCACCTGAAGCCAAAGTTTATAGAAGGGATCAAAGCTTGGAATCATGTTAATTTGCTTTGATGCCATGTGTATCAAGTTCTTGTAGTCAGAATATGTGATCCCTTGCAATTCTGATCTTAGGTGCCCTCTTGCACCAAATAGCTTGTATTGCAACTCTGTTTGGGCTGCATACCTCTTGCTATAGGACATCTTAGCATTCTTGTCAATGCTAGCCATCAGTGTTCCATTTGAGAACACTGAGAACCCTTGTCCCATTTTTGCTAGTCTAGACAAAGCCTTTCTTGCTTATAACAATTTCTCTTCTCTTGCATAGAATTTGGTTGCTAGATTGAGGGCTATTAATGAGTATGGTATTTATTCATTTATATATCCCCAACTATTCTATCAAAATAGCTTCCTTTATTTTATCATGTCTTTGTTAAAGCAAGATACATTCATTTAAAACTAATCGTATATGTTCTCTATAAGTGGAATTAATTAACAAGATTATCTTCCATCACATTGTGGTTTAAGTATATATGCTTTTCAATCTAGTGGGCCTGTTTCGTTCAAAGCCACAAATTGGGGATTGCTGTCTCCACTACTTTTTTTCCACCTGCACTACCTTTTTGGTTGTAAAATCTTAAAATTAAATTTTAGATGTGTTTGGTATCTTTTGAAAACTAAAATTTGAAAGTAATTATGTGTAGAATTTAGCTTGTGGAAGGTGTACAATCACTTCTACTTCTAAAAATTTAATTCTGAAAAAATTAGTAAATTACTTTCATAATTTAGTTTTCAAAAAGTATTAAAGACATTTTAAAAAATTAAACTTCAAAAATTACATAAAAAATGTTTTGTGAATAGCAAAATTAGTTTTACAGAAGTAATTCCCCCGGAATTTCTAATTGCTATATGCACGATGACATATACAGGTCTACGTAAGCATTTGTAAGAAGAAACAATGATATAAAAATAAATATAACTTCTCTTACAGTTGATATACTTAAAGAATCTGACTATGCTAATTATATATGCTAATCTTATAGATATACACAACAACATTATTAAATTATACAACTACAATTTTTTTCATAATAAAATAATTTATACATAATTCTTACAAAATATCTGGGAAGTGGATCAAGATCTACCCTTACGCTGGATCCCTCCCTGGTCTGAGAAAATGGCCTCCACAAACATACCTCTTCCTTCTCATGTGTTTATAAAAAGGAACTATGAGTTATATTATATTCATGTTAGGATGGAAAAGCATCGATGCATAATTACAACTATTAATATAGAAATTACATATCCCAAAACAATATAATTGAAGTCCAAATTACCATTAAAAAGTTTCTACACACATTCATCCATACATAACACACTTAATCAAGACAACCCAAACCTACATAGATCAAATGTGAAAATACAAAGCATCAATCAATGCATTTTTTCTGAGTTACTTTCGTGAAACATTTAATCAATCTTTTTGGAAGGACCTTCTTAACTTGCTTCCCAAGCAGCTTGACCGAGTTTTCAGCCATCACATAAACAGGAAATTGAATTATTGCAAACACAGTGACAGGAAAAAAAGCAGCACTATATATCAAAGTTGAGCTCCATTTCTTCCATTCCAATCTAATCGTTAGCAACATGGTTGCACTAAATGCTAGCATTGTTGTCATCAATGAGAAGAACAACATAGCAAAACCCAAGTTCAATTTTCTTGGAAGAGACTTGTGAAAATCCCACAATTCACATGGAGATGTGAGGATTGAAAGGAACATGACCACTGAAGCTAGTGAGGTAGCAAGAGCCACAACATCCATGACAGTGAAAAAGAGAAAAACGGGTGAACGAAGGAACACAGGAGTACCTCCTTCAGTTCCACCAGGAATGGTGTAGGCTGCAGCGAACACAACAGTGGCAACAAGAACAGCAACAGTGGAACATGATTGAGCTGTTTCCTTTAACCATTTTTGTGCATTTTTAAGCATTTCATCATGTTCAAGCTCCAAAACATCTCCTGCTGTTTGTCCATCTTTGTCACAATGCATGTAGTAGTGATGAGGAACTATTCTTCTTACTTTCTGAACACACATCAAAGTAGTTATTGTTTAATCATTACTGCAGTTAGAATCATGTTATTTCAACGTCTATTTTCAACACGTACACTGTATAATTCTATTTTATTACACTTATTTTTTTAAAAGAAAAATCTATCTCATAATAACATCAAAATTTAAAAAATGGACACACTATAGCATGTCCCTAGCTGCATGGATATTTTTCACTTTAGATTAAGGAAATAAAAATGTAGATGTCATGTTATCATTCACATTAATTTTATCCTATATAATATAAGCTAAATCAAATGTTACAAAAGCAGATAATAGAGAAAATTAATAAATTACAAATAAAAAATCACACGATTGAAAATAAAAAAATATTTTGGAAGACTGAATTAGAATATTTAAAATCAAAAGTCAAATAAAATAATACAAATTTTCTAGGACTAAAAACTTAATAAGTCAAAATATTTTATATGTAGCAACATTATTTACTTATTAAAACAATAAAACAACTTGTTTTAACCGCTCTTCTTTAAAGCAAAAAATAAAATAAAATAAACTCAATCATCAAATCCAAACTAATTAACCCAATCATCATTAAGTTGAGATGGAATTCATTTTGATGAAATAAATTCACAATTCAAACCAACATAAATTAATTAAACAGTTCATTTTATTAGTTTTGTTCAAATCTGATTAATTCAATCAACTATGTGGTCATCCATGTTTTTATATTATGGTAAAATTTTAATTTTATTTTGATTATTTCTTTTATATTATTTATGTATAATGCAAATATATGAGATGTAAAGGGTTAATTAGCTACTTACATCATACCAACGCAACTCATCTTGTAATTGAAATGCCACTCCAGCTAAGTGGCTTCCTTTGTAATAATCCATCCTTGCAACTTGATGCAAGATTGTACGGCCTTCCTCAGTGATTCTAGCAACCAATGCTTTAAGTGCTTTTTTTCTTTTCAAGATTCTAAAGATTTCCTTTTGGCGGTGTTTGATGGCCATGTGTAGTACGTTTTGCCCATCCTTTGTAACATGACAAATAGCCCCAGGAGTCATATGAAGGATTTTCTCAACAATTTCTACAATTCCAAAACTAGCTGCTAAGAGTAGTGGTGTGTAACTGTAAGTAAGAGACTCTTCAAAATTCACTTGACTCTCTTGCCTCTTACATTCAATTTGCTTTCTCCTTTTGGCCACATTAAAGGGAAGAGGTGGCATTACTATCAATGTCTTTTTATAATCATTATAGGATATCTGCCATGATAAGTCCATTTGCACTAAAATATCTGCCAAACATTCTGCTAACATGTGCTTTTTCTTTTGCTTCCACATTTGATCAATCCCATCAAACTCTGCATTGTAAGGCAAGCTTAAGGTTATTTGTTAAAAAATTAATAAATTTTTTTATAAAAAAGTACGATAAAAATATTAATAATATTAAATGTTATAATTTTAGTTTAAATATGATTTTGGTCCTCACATTTTAATTTTTTTAAATTTTATTCCCTACTTTTTTTTATAAATTTTTGCTTTGAATCTCTAATGCTGATGTGGTAAATAAAATATTTATACAAAACAACACCTCAGTAGACCATATAAATGATAGGGACTAAAAATAAAAATTTACAAAAAAGTAAGGACTAAAATTAAAAGAAAATTGTTTGAATGGATTAAAACAAAAAACAATTGTTAAAATGTGGGGATTAAAAATATAATTTAGTCTATAATTTTTTATGTAATTTTTTTTAATTCTTTAAATAGTGTCTTATGACACTTTTTAGTATTCTTCAAATATAATATAGACATAACAGTAATTTATATAGTTCGTACCTTTTGCAAAGCGTTTCCAAAATCCATAGTTGATCTTTGAAATAGCTGCAGTTTTGGAAATTTCCTCCCAGGTCATTAGAGATGCAATACATACACAATTACATAACCATGCCTGTGTGTGTTATACTTAAAAGTTTTAGAGAAAACTTTCATGAGTACCTGATTTGGGAATTCTTCTTTCGTCTATTTTCCCATTCTCTAAATCTCTCTTATGTTTAAATAAATGAAGGCTTTCGTCATCTTCAATTTCATATCCTTCGTCAGGAAGCACTAGCACCCAAATCATAACCAATCAACATCGATTACACATATAAAATATAGGGGAAAGAATCTTTTTCATGTGTATGATATGTCATCCATGTTAATATTTTGTATATATTTCTTTCTTAATAAATATTAGATAGAGTCCACTTATTTAACATCTATGAAGAGAAAGATAGCCAAATAAATAAAGCCTTGTCACATGAAATTTAACATCAAAGGATATATTTCCAAAATGTGAGAAAATTAAAGGATATGCCCACTCATGTATATTTGTACGTCATTTTGAAATTTTGTGTCTATCTCTGAATATATCATAGTGACCTTTATTTGTAGGATAGAAATTCAAATAATTTTTTTAGTGTAAATTATATTTTAAGATTGGGTAATAGTATTGATGGCTATTATAGCTATTGAAAAGATACAAATTAAGAAAGTACAATGGTATATGAGACTCTTTACTAATCCCATGGGAGTGTGACTACGGAAAACTTGTGGCATTTTGGAAAGTAGCTGAAGACATGTAAATCCCTTCTGATTCTTTTCCGTAGCAAGTTCTTTGTCTATTCTTACTAGCCAAAGTGCAACATCTGCATAAAAAAATTATACTCAATATTTCACAAATAAATGATTATTTTATTGTGCATTTTAGTTAATTGATAAGGTAAAAAAGTTACAATCAATATATAAATAGATATAGAGAGATCAGAGAGAGAGAGATAAACCAAAATATTGGGCAATCACACTAGCGTGAAGAGCAGAATAATTGTCAGCTCTATGAAAATGATTTCGAATGTCTCCTAAATCATGTATGGCTATATACTTGGCCATATGCTTGAGCATCTTTAGCTTCCCATACTTTGCAGCCCTAAACAAAGGGGTTTCACCTTTGTGGTTTGTAAACTCAATTAGTGACCCCTTATTTTGTTCAGAAACTTCTTCCTTTGGCCATGGTTGTAGATCCTTTTCAAATTCAAAAACAACATCTGCCATTTTCACTTTTTTGCAAAATACAATATCATGTAGAATAGTGTTTCCTTCACGATTCCCCTTGCACAAAGCTTGCCACCTTTCTTCTTTTGGTACCATTTCTAGTAACTCTTTGAGGAGTTGTGGATTGTTAGAACGAGTTGCAACATGGAGGGCAGTGTTCCCAAATAGGTCAAACCACTCAAGTAGATTTTTCTTATCTTCCTTCATTATTTTCTTGAACTCTTGCCACTGATTTCTCATGGCAGCTTTTTGAGCATCCTTCATTTTATCATCAAATAATGAAGTTTCTCCCATTCTCTCTATTTCTAATTTCCTCTCCATCACATTCATTATCTCTGAGAATAGCACACTAGCCACCCTTAGCCACTACCTACGTACCCTCACTCCCTTGTGCCTTTATGTACTTAGAAAGTAGCTGGCACTCGAATAAATGAGAGCAATCCTTCAGGTTTACAAAATATTTATTTGTAAGACATATATCTTTTTTATTATGTAAAATGTAAGTTTTATTAAATTACATATATCTCCTTTCTCTTATTTAATAAGATCATTCTCCTTATTTAAAAAAATCCATGCCACTTATATTTTACCCAAGTCATGTAAAGTATGTTGACAATAACACGTTCAAAGCCATATTCCTCACATTCCTAAGCAAATATCATTGTAGTGAGATAATGCAAAATGATACCCAAAAAAAAAAAAAGAAACTGCTTTCTTACTTGTTGCTTACCTTTTGCCTTTCTCTTTTTCCATCTTTTGACTTGTTTTCTTTAATTATTGTGTTGGGTATGTCGGAGTGAAAATGTGATTTATTTTTGTTTTGTGAAATATTGAAAAGCCCTTAAAAACATATATTATTATAGGCACCTAATATAACATTCTATAAAAAAATCTCTTTAACTTTTTGAGTGGAATAATTTAGGAATTGTTTGTTTTTAAGTTCAGATAATAAAATTAACTTCAAATTGTGTTAAATACAATTAAGATGAATGTTTTAATTAATTTTAACTGTAAATTTATATTAAAATAAGTTATGGTAGGATGAATTAATCTTAAGTGTTCTCCAAATAGGCTCTTAAATGTAAAAGATTTATTCCTTATCAACGTGTTGAGATAAATTTTGTGGTTTGAAAGTTACATGTGATAGCCAAACAAAATGTCATATTTTACCTTTTTTTTTTTTAATAATTAAGATGAATAAGTAAAGCAATTATTTTTAGGTGTGCACACTCTTATGCATCCGTGAGTTTGAAAATATACTCAACAGTAGTTTTAATATTGCCAATATTGCTCAATTTGATAGAAATTTGATTAAAGTATTCAAATGAACCACGTAACTATCATGCAAAAGTTAATCATATAAATGCATCCTCGAATAAAAAGAGATTAAGTGTTCAATAATATTACCAACCCTACTCGTAACACGCTAAAATTTTAAATCCAAAAAATATATATTTTATTTTTTCATAGTTTAGAATAAATTACCACTTCTTGTGTATACTAAACTTTATTATAGCAAATTGATGAACTGTTTTTGTAAGATAGATTTGTTTATACAAATTTTTCATATTTTCCAATAATAATGGAACAATAATAAAATAAGAAGAAAAACAAATAAATATCACAACCCAAAATTAAGTATTCTCAGTGAAAAATCTAAATATGTATTATATATGTGAAATATAAGAATTTACAAATTGTTGTTTCATGAACGAGGAGAGTCCACAATATTCCGCCGACTCTGCATCTTGGTTATGTACCATGGTTTCCAAAACTTGCATTATGCGGTCTAAAATCTCATTCGTAACACCAACAGGTTTACCTCTATCGACTATTGATGTAATTCTAAAAAAATTAAATTTCACCCATCAACTTTCATTCTAACACATTTCACATAAAGTTCAAACCATACAAACATTTCAAACATCTCAAATAAGTCAAACAATTTACAACCATTAGGTTGTAACAATTCCTAAACAATATCACATAACGCGCCATCTCGATGAACTACTCATATACCCCAAGCTGGTTTGAATGAACTGCTCTGATACCAAATTATAATATTTAAATCAAAAAAATGTATATTTTATTTTTTTATAGTTTGGAATAAATTACCACTTCTTGTGTATACTGAACTTTATTATAGTAAATTGATGAAGTTTCTTTAAGACAGATTTGTTTATACAAATTTTTCATATTTTGCAATAATAATGGAACAACAATAATAAAATGAGAAGAAAAATAAATAAATATCACAACCCAAAATAAATATCATATATGTAAATATAAGTCTCAGAGTAGTCTCAAACATAACCCAAACTCTGAAGACCGGTCCTATTCATCACCCTCGCACTAGTTCTCTATCTCAGCCAAATTCTCAAAATCCAAATCATCATCTGATCTAAGATAACGATCGTCTGAATCAGTTGTGATCTCTGTGTCAGTCACTCGCTCGAAGCTCCATCTAGACAGTCTTCCAAGATGGTCGTGGTCATGATATGTAAACAGGTATGTGAGGGCTAGTGGAGTTCTAGCAATATCATTATAAGTATAGATACATAGGGTCTGATGTATTATATTCCTAGGAAAATCAAAGGGAATACTATAAAAGTATCCATCTCTAACATAACAAAAATCCTAGGTGCATTTTCAACAAGAACAACTAACTTAAAATAATAGAGTCTTTGATATTCATTAAATACATAATTATGCCTATTATGTACCAAGCTATCTAGTAGTCTAACTCTTTCCTGAGGCTTCATCATCTTGTTTTTTTTGAAAATATTAGTAAGGAAGAGCGTCTATTCTATCATTTATAAATTATTTTTCACAGAATCACAGGTTATCATATAAATACAATATATTATTTTCACATTTATTCATATTGCAAACATATTCACACATGCACCATTCAACAATTTATTATATATTATCCATTTTCTCTTTCCAATATGCACTCTCAGTGCATTATGATTACAGATCTCAATGCCTCCAACATTTCTTAAGGTCTTACTCAATTAGGTAAATAGTCGTCGGTTAGCCTATGCACATGGATACAACATATACAATAGTCGGGCCCCTTAGCAAAGGTATAGTCAGAGTCTAGTCAGGAAACGAGTGTGAGGCCATGTGATGCATTCACTCTCAAAAAGAGTATGTACACATACGTGAATGTCGCTCACCACCCTATGTTTCTCCCAGATTTCTATCGTCTCTGAACTTTATATCCCTAGTTTATCTCTGTAACTATTTATACTAGATCCAATCCATATTCAATATTTAAAGTCATTCTCAGAATTATCCTTTTCTCCATTCATAAGATTGTGTTTAGTAAAGCACTTCCATACTAAATCCATTCCACTTATACCCATTTTTAATGTAATTGCACTTACTAAATCCTTCAGACCAGTATTACATTTTATCATATTATTTCTTCTAAACATATTCCATAAAATCACATCATAATCACTCAACAAATTTATCAATATTCCACAATGAATACTCATCATATAACACATACCAGCATATAATAACTACTCAGTTCAAACAATCAAATAAGCATTTTTCAACCGTTATTCATGCAATATATACTCTTCAACCACATACTTTCATGAAATGTTCATATAATAGTGTTCTAATGAGCATAAAATAAATATTGTAATATAAACGGTAAAATAAAGCTTTCCTTACTTCAAAGACGAGTTTATAGAGAGATATTGAAGAAGATCAGAGATCAACTACGGAAGTTTTCCTCAATACCAAGAGATATTCATAAGAAACAAAAACTACAAGAAACGATCAGAGAAAATAAAATTTAATTTGAAGAAACATACTTAGAATCGTTCAGATTCAACGTCCAGGCTCGGATTTGAAAAGTAATCGGAGTTTCTGAAGCTTTTATCTAGGGAAAAGAAGAGAGAGTTCAGATAAAACTGAGAGAGGAATGTGAGTTTAGAATGAAATAAAATTTTCATGCTAAAAATGAAACACCTTATTTTCAATATTCATTAAATAATAATTTCGCAAATTCGGGATAATGAAAGTTCCATTTCAAATAAAGTTCTCAATCCATGGTTTCATCAAATATTTCAAAATGAGAAAAAGGGATTACAATCTTCATCAAAGCACTACTACAAGATCCTTTTAAATACATTATTTTCAAATTTATATCCTAGTCCTATAGCGGTTCCATCCACCCCTTTCACTGAGTCCGGTGCTGATCGTCTTGGTTACCTGAAAAATGAATGTAAGTGTGAGTACTCTATACTACCAAAACACACAACTGGGCATAGAGTCTCGCCTCTAAATCAAATTCAATACATTTATTCGAAAACAAACACAGACAACATTATCATTCAATATCGATGCACTCATGGCACTAACAGCATTTCACATTCAAAAATATAATTAACAATAATCCCATGCGCACGCACACCAACCACATCTACTGTGGCACTGTAGTCACAGATTTTTACCATAAATGGTCGTCAGTTACCCCCACCTCACGGATACTACATGGGCAGTCACAGGTCGCTTAACAAAGATAGTGGTCAGAGGTTTAGTCAGGAAGAAAGTGTGTGACCCGTGGTGCACCCGTTCCACAGTCAGTGTCACCACCACTCCCTCTTTCCCAAGGTATTTCTACCGTCCTCATCTTCCACACCCCTAGTGTATCGCTAAATCATTCACAGCACATTACAATGGCGCTAACACGCCCATTCACACATATTCCATTTACGCATGCAGTAATTATGCTTACACACGGCACACAGCCTACAATGATCGTTCATATTATACGTCCCTTGGGCCCACATTTTCAAAATATTCATTCAAATATATGGCACAAGTGCCCATACTCATTCACAACATTCGGCATACATGTCCTCATTCTATCACACAACATTTACATACAATTCACATCCATCAACTTTGGGTCAACATACATAATGTTCACATATCACGGCACATGACTTACAATACATTTTTCAACAATTTTCTACCCACTAACTCAGCCACAACACAATATTCAGCAACATAACAACAATTCATGCACAAAAGAGTAGGATAGAGTCCTCTCTAACCTCGGATTAACGTCCCACACGCTAATCCACCAAGAAGTGCTTCCCCTCACGGATTTCATCCTAAACACATGGAGAAATTCTATGAAAACCCAAGGAAACTGCAAAAACAGAGAAAGGGGATGAAAAACTGAAATCCTAACCATTAAAACTCACCTCCAAGCGTTCCCCACACGGATTTAACATTCAATCTATCTCCCGAACGGCTTTGGAAGAAATTTAATTGATGGAAAAGGGTTTAGGAATGAGAGAATCCAAGGAATTTCGAAGGGAGAGGGAGAAATAACTCTCCCCGAACCCTAACCCCCTTTAAACCCTTTTCTAGTCGCAACACTCTCGCTGCAGCGACACACCCTCACGCTACAGTAAAAATATCAAACGAAACTGCACCCTAATTTCTGCAGAATCTCGCTACAGCGAGACTACACGCGGAAAATACACCCTAAACTGTCGCTCTATCACTACAGCGAGACGTCTCTCGCTACAGCGAGAGGGCGACAGTTCTGGTCCTTCGTCGCAGGGCCCTCTTGCTGCAGTGAGAATTCTCTCGCTGCAGCGAGAACAGCCTGGTATTACGCCCTGCACTTAGGCACTTAGTCCATTTTAGCCCTACCAGTCCAATCCAATCAATCATACATCCACACATACATATACATATATATATATATATGTATATATATACATATTCACAACATATATCTAAAAGTACACACATATATATATATACATATAGATCTATATAATTATCAAAACTTATTATTACAAAATTTGGGGCGTTATAAAAAATCCCTTAAATACCTTTTAGTCCTATGCGCTTTCGCTTGAGCGAGGAACAACTCGCTTGAGCGATGGATATCTTGCCTGAGCAGGATATGCAGATAGCAGTCTTGCACAACTTTTCCTGATATGTTCACTTGAGTGAGCTCCATCTTGCCTGAGTGAGCTCTATGTCGCTTGAGCGAGATGACGTTCAGAGAGCAAGATGTTTTTCCTGTAGATCTCAGCTCGCTTGAGTGAGATCACTCTCGCCTAGGTGAGGTGACAGTTGGACTAAATCTAATCTTTCTCGCTTGAGCGAGATCACCCTGAAGTCTCATATTTCTGAGCCCTCAGTCTCACTTGAGCGAAATTTACCTCACTTGAGCAAGACCCCTACACCAGAATCCTTCAAAAAATCCTCTCTATTCACTTTTAAATCCATTCTAACACTACTTAATATTAAACAAAACATAATTTATTGAATATTGAAAAAGAGGATATTACACTGTTGACAATGCAAAATGATGCTAAAAGTTTTTGTCTGCTTGGTTACTTTTATATATATCTTGTCTATGTTTTTTTTCCCACAACTTTTGGCTTGCCTTTCTCTTTTGCATGTTTCGTACGTTTTTGGATGAAATTGTGGCTCACTTTGTTTCTATGAGAGTTCACTAAAAACAATTTACAATTATTATTGCTACTGAATATTTAGACATTACTAGAAATATATATATATATATATATATATAGAGAGAGAGAGAGAGAGAGAGAGAGAGAGAGAGAGATTTCTGTTCTTTATTGTTGGAGAAATTTTCAAGTAATTTCCTTCTTCTTTTTTTTGTAAAATTTTGTATACCAAATTTCTTATAAAATCATGTATGTTTATCTTTTGATTTTTATCATTCGAATAATATTCAATAATTAATATTTATTATTCTCATTTCTTGAGGAAATAACCCAAAATATTATACACACAAGTTATGTGCATGTAATTACCTAATGTAAAGAAGAAATGTTAATCAATTGGTACGCTAACAGAGGAGATGTAAAATCATTGCAATTAATAAAGTGATAAACCGTGATTGACTTTGTTATTTTAAATCACTAAAATTAACTCCTATAGAAATTTTTTTTAATAATACATGAACAAAAATAAATTCATTCTTAATCTAATTGATAAAGTAGATCATATTCCCGACTCATTAAAATTTAAAATAATTATGTTTATAATTTTACAATTTAAACGCTAATAATAACAACATTTAAGTCAGTCCTATTATTGTTGAAATATCGGGTGGCTTTTTCAATTATGTGCCAATAACAACAGTGATTTCCGACAACACTTTTCTTTTCTTTTCAATTCGACGTGAAACACGCACACACCACTTTGTTATTTTACTGGTTTATTAGCAATAATAATAATTATGATAATAATAAAAAGAAGATTTAATTTTTTTTTTATCTTTTTTATTTAAGATTTTTAATTTTAATTACACAATTTTAATTTTTTTTTCCTGCTTTCTTACTTGTTCCTTACCTTTTGCTTTTTTCTTTTTCCATCTCTTGACTCTTTCTTTAATTATTGTGTTGGGTATGTCAGAGTGAAAATGTGATTTACTTTTGTTTTGTGAAATGTTGGAATGCCCTTAAAAACATATATTATTATTGGCACCTAATATAACATTCTATAAAAATCTCTTTAACTTTTTGAGTGGAATAACTTAGGAATCGTTTGTTTTAAGTTCAGAAAATAAAATTAGCTTCTAATTGTTAAATACAATTAAAATGAATGTTTAAATTAATTTAAACTGTAAATTTATGTTCATTGTGCAAGTGTACCCGTTGAGAACTAATAGTGTTATAAAATAAATTTTTGAATATCGTTTTACAATGATTGATTTTCAATAACTAAATTTTTTTCAATTCAATTGTTTAAGCCTAAAAGATGTAAAATTTAATAAAAACTAAAATTTAATTGTAAAATTAATTATGAATAAAAGCAAATAAAATAACACACGTCTTGGTTGAACTTATAGGAGAGGAATCTAAGGCGTATGAATTTTCTCATTCAATTTTTTTTTAATTTAACTCTAAATTTGATTTCTTTGTGATTACCAATTATTCATATAAATACTATTAATATCCACCTAATCATTTGTCTCTAATCATTTATCTCATTTTACCCTATAAATCCATTAACTAATCGAGATACGATCGTCTAACGATATAATTAATTAGAATTATAATTATGCACAATAGGATAGAAGGTAATCACAAACGGAAACTAAGTATAGATTCAAACTTCAAAATTACATAAATTGATGAACAACAGTTTCCATAATCCTAGCTATGGACTTAGTTATTCATGCTAAAGAGTAAAACTAAAACAATCCTAAACAAAGTCATAATTAAAAAAAAATAGTAAATAGAGTATGAGATGAGTTCCTGATCTTCAAGTACGATTACTCGAAGCTCCAGTCCTGCTAAGAGTATGTCAAAGATCTCATACAAAAGAAATGAGATAAGAAGTATATCAGAGAGTAAAAGACAAGATGTAAACAGTGTGTCCAATAAGATGCCTAAGGTATCTCTTTTATTGGGTTTAAAACCCTAAGGACTCTTTATAATTGGGTCCAAAACACACCCAAAATTTACTTGTGACTTCTTCAGACCAAACTGCATATTTAACTTATAAATCAGTATAAAACTCAATTAAAATAAATGCTAAACATAAATATATTTAAATTTATAATGCCATCTAATCATAAACAGTAATGCAATTAAAAATAGTTGAGTTTTATGATATTTAGTTAAAAATCACACCCAAAATAATTTTCAATTAGTTATCGATATAAATATCTTTACAAGGTCTATGTTAATGAACAGATATATATATATATATATATATATATATATATATATATATATATATATATATATATATATATATATAAATAGTTATTATTATTTTTAATAAATAATCTTAAGCTTGACCTACATGAAAAATTTATAAAAAAAAGTAGGGAATAAAAATAAAAAATTATTAAAATGTGAGGATCAAATTTATATTTAAACTAAAATTATAACATTTAATATTATTCATATTTTTATCGTATCTTTTAATAAAAATAGTTATTATTTTTTAATAAATAACATTATAAATTTAAAATTTTTTATCAATTGAATTATTTACTTTTATTTTACTTGAAAATTATTCTGAGTATGATTTTTAACTAAATATCATAAAGTCAACTATTTTTAATTGCATTACTGTTTATGCTAAGGTTGTCTGAACTTGTTGGTCTTTAGCACTAATTGTTAGTAATTATTCATTTTTTTCCTTAAATTTTCCAATCACATCAAAATTTTGCTTATCTTGTCTTATACATGGTATATAAAAATTTTCTAAAACCATTATTTGTGTTATACTACTATGGTTGCTTTGATCAGTGCCCTTTACATCGTATCCATGCTTTTTGCATTGATTAAAAATTTTATTCCCTACTTTTTTTATAAATTTTTCATATAGGTCAAGCATAAGGTTATTTATTAAAAAAATAATAACTATTTTTATTAAACGATATGATAAAAATATGAATAATATTAAATGTTATAATTTCACTTTAAATATAAATTTGTGTTATACTAACATTTATTTGGTCTACTGAGGTGTTGTTATGTATAAATATTTTATTTAACCACATCAGCATTAGAGATTAAAAGCAAAAATTTATAAAAAAAGTAGGGAATAAAAGTAAAAAATTATTAAAATGTGAGATTAAAAGCAAACCCCTTATTTTGTTCAGAAACTTCTTCCTTCGGCCACGGTTGTAGATCCTTTTCAAATTCAGAAACAACATCTGCCATTTTCACTTTTTTGCAAAATACTATTTCTTGTAGAATATTGTTTCCTTAACGATTCCCCTTGCACAAAGCTTGCCACCTTTCTTCTTTTGGTACCATTTCTAGTAACTCTTGGAGGAGTTGTGGATTGTTAGAACGAGTTGCAACATGGAGGGCAGTGTTCCCAAACAGGTCAAACCACTCAAGTAGATTTTTCTTATCATCCTTCATTATTTTCTTGAACTCTTGCCACTGATTTCTCATGGCAGCTTTTTGAGCATTCTTCATTTTATAATCATATAATGAAGTTTCTCCCATTCTCTCTATTTCTAATTTCCTCTCCGTCATACTCATTGTCTCTGAGAATAGCACACTAGCAACCTTAGCCACTACCCTCACTCCCTTGTGCCTTTATGTACTTAGAAAGTAGTTGGCACTCGAATAAATGAGAGCAATCCTTCAGGTTCATAAATTATTAATTTGCAAGACTTATATCTTTTTTATTATGTAAAATATAAGTTTTATTAAATTACATAGATCTCTTTTTTCTTGTTTAATAAGATCATTCTCCTTATTTATAAAAATCCATGCCACTTATATTTTACAAGTCATGTAAAGTATGTTGACAATAACACGTTCAAAGCCATATTCCTCACATTCCTAAGCAAATATCATTGTAGTGAGATAATGCAAAATGATACCAAAAACAAAATAAACCTGCTTTCTTACTTGTTCCTTACGTTTTGCTTTTTTCTTTTTCCATCTTTTGGCTTGTTTTCTTTAATTATTGTGTTGGGTATGTCAGAGTGGAAATGTGATTTATTTTTGTTTTGTGAAATATTGAAAAGCCCTTAAAAACATATATTATTATAGGCACCTAATATAACATTCTATAAAAAAATCTCTTTAAGTTTTTTAGTGGAATAATTTAGGAATTGTTTGTTTTAAGTTCAGATAATAAAATTAACTTCAAATTATGTTAAATAAAATTAAGATGAATGTTTAAATTAATTTTAACTATAAATTTATATTAAAATATGTTATGGTAGGATGAATTAATCTTAAGTGTTCTCCAAACTGGCTCTTTAAAGATTTATTCTTTATCAACGTGTTGAGATAAATTTTGTGGTTTGAAAGTTATATCTGATAGCCCAACAAAATGTCATATTTTACTTTTTTTTAATTAAGATGAATAAGTAAACCAATTATTTTTAGGTGTACACACTCTTATGCATCCGTGACTTTGAAAATATACCCAACAGCATTTTTAATATTGCCAATATTGCTTAATTTGATAGAAATTTGATTAAAGGATTCAATTGAACCACGTAACCTATCAAGCAAAAGTTAATCATATAAATGCATCCTCAAATAAAAAGAGACTGAGTGTTCAATAATATTACCAACCCTACTGACAATGCAAAATGATGCTAAAAGTTTTTGTCTGCTTGGTTACTTTTGTATATCTTGTCTATGTTTTTTTCCCACTACTTTTAGCTTGCCTTTCTCTTTTACATGTTTCGTACGTTTTTGGATGAAATTGTGGCTCACTTTGTTTTAATGAGAGTTCACTGAAAAAGAAATTACAGATTATTATTGCTATTGAATATTTACACATTACTATATATATATATATATATATATATATATATCTAGAGAGAGAGAGAGATTTCTTTTCTTTATTCTTGCAGAAAATTTCAACTAATTTCCTTCGGTTTTTTTTTCTGTAAAATTTTGTATACCGAATTTCTTATAAAATTATGTATATTTATCTCTTAAATTTTATCATTAGAATAATATTCAATAATTAAAATTTTTTATTCTCATTTCTCGAGATGAAAACCCAAAATATTATACACACAAGTTATTTCCATGTAATTACCTAATGTAAAGAAGAAATGTTAATTAATTGGTATGCTAAAACAGGAGATGTAAAATTATTGCAATTAATAAAGTGATAAACCGTGATTGACTTTGTTATTTTAAATCACTTAGAATTAACTCCTATAGAAATTTTGTTTATAATATATGAATAAAAATAAATTCATTCTTAATTTAATTGATAAAGTAGATCATATTCCTGACTTATTAAAATTTAAAATAATTATGTTTATAATTTTACATTTTAAACGCTAATAATAACAACATTTAAGATCAGTCCTATTGTGTCGAAATATCGAGTGGCCTTTTCAATTATGTGCCAATAACAACAGTGATTTCCGACAACACTTTTTTTTCTTTTCAATTCAACGTGAAACACGCACACAACACTTTGTTATTTACTGGTTTATTAGCAATAATAATAATTATGATAATAATAAAAAGAAGATTTAATTATTTTTTAGCTTTTTTATTTAAGATTTTTTTAATTTTAATTTCTTTTATTTAATTATGATAGTTTCTTAATTTATCATTTAATTGCGGACAGAATGAGACAACCATAATTGGTAAACAGATAATCAATTTTATGTGTTTCGTCTGCTCATGGAAAATCAAGTTTTTGGCAATGTAGAGCGTTGTTTGGCTATCATAACGAAGATCTATAGGCATAGAATGTGAGACACCAAGGTTGGAAAGGAGTCGTTTTAACCATTTCAACTCGCACACAATGGCTGCCATGGAATGGTATTCGGCTTTAGCAGAGGAACAAGAGATCATGTGCTGCTTCTTTGTTTTCCAAGAGATGGGAAAGCCTCCCAACTGAATAAACCAGCTCATGAGAGACCTACATGTTAGTAGATAACTTGCCCAATCTGAATTACATCATCTAGTCAACTTCATATCACAAGTTTTGCTAAAGAGCATACTCCGCGCTGGATTGCCTTTCAAGTAGCGAACTATTCGTTGCATATGCTCTTGTTTAGGTTGCTGCATGAACTGAGACAAGATGTGAGCATATTAGGATAATTTTGGTCCAGTGAAACAAAGGTAAATGAGGCATCCTACCAACCACCTATATTGATCAGGGTGAGACAATTATGAGCCCTTAGCCAGTTCCAACCGATAGTTTTGTTCCATGGGAAAACTTGTTGCTTTGGCTCCTAGAAGTTTGGTTTCTCCTATGATGTCCAAAGCAAACTTTCTCTAACAAAGGCAAATACCACTAGAGGAACGAGACACTTTAATGCCTAAAAAATATTTCAATTTTTCTAGGTCTTTCTTGTAAAAACAAGAGTGTAAATAATTCTTAAAAAAGTTGATAGTTGCATGATCATTCCTAGAAATGATGAGGTCATCTACTTACACCAAAATTATAAGGTGCAATTTTTATTTCAGCAAGACAAATAGGGAATAATTTGAAAGTGAGTATTTGAACCTATATTGTTTCAATGCAGCAAATTACTTAGAGCGAACCAACACGTAGGAGCCTACTTAAGTCCAAAGAGAGACGTCTTGAGTTGGCACACCATTCCAAGGTGGTGAATGACAAATCCAAGTGGTGGCTTCATGTACACCGCATCCTCAAGGTACCCATGTAAAAATGCATTATGGATATCCATCTGATGCATCTCAATCTTTTGCAATTGTTATTGCTAATATCGAACACATAATCTGATATAAGAATTGTTTGATTCTTTTGAATGCGTGAATCGTTTCTAGAGCAACTTTAATCAACAATCCTTGATTCCTTGATGAACAAATTAATCGGACAAGAAAGTTTAAAGAAAAAGTAAAAGGAGAATGAGAATATGGATATTGATGCTACTCTCAAAAGGAGATAAGTCACAAAATATTTACCATGATGGAAGGATCCACCAATAAGAAGTATACTCAAACTCTCTACTTAGATCACTTGAGAGAAAAAGGAGTTTCTCAAAACTCACTAGATTTCTTCAAATACGAAAAATGAACCAAAGTTATCAAAATGAAGAGTGCCTTATCTAGGCAACAAGCTACATTAGCTATTAGGCTAGGCTTAACTACACAAGAAGGCAAAAGTCCATAGTTACAAAATACACTATGAGACCTAAGAATCATGAATGATACAAGAGAAATTGGAATTGGTCTTCAAAGTGTGGCTTTCTATGGGCTTGAGCCAAGGTAACTCACTAGGCCCATAAACTTGCCTTTCTTTGGTTTTCTTAACCCTTAACCTAGTAATAGGGCCTTGAAGTCCCTCTAAAGCATCCTCCACTTAGCTAAAGCTCTCCAAGCTAGTGAGGTCCTCATCATGCCCTCTATCTTCAAGAGGATTTGCCCTCAAATTCAAATCATCATCATCCTCACGATCATTTGCCCTCTTTTGAAGGAAAAGAGAGTGTACAAGAACTTGTACATTTCCAACATCTATAGCCTTGTTAGATGAACATGATATTTATGATCTCTTTTTGTTCATGTGTTTAGGTGCCTTGTTAGATGAATTTCATGGAGAGTAATTATGTCTTCGTGGATGGAAAGAGAAGAAGAAGGAAAGAGAACTTAAATGACAATTACCTATCTCTTTTTAAATTCAAATTAATTTATATTCAAAATTTTTTAAAAATGCTAATAAACAAAATTTGAAGGAAAAGAGAGTGTACAAAAACTTGTACATTTCCAACATCTATAGCCCTCCTTTAGTACAAGTAAAGTATTGATTGATCTGAAGTGGGGTTAAATAATCCATACAACAAGAAAAACCTATAACACAAGCAATATACATGAGAAATGCATTCATTAGAAATCTTCCCTAATGACCCTAAAAACGAAGGAATCTCTTGCCAAACATGCATTTTGTGAGAACATTATTATCAAAATTAGAAATGAGGCAACCACTTTATTAACTTCCCTAAAAATATGATGCAAGATGAAATTCTTATTATCCTTAAGAATATTTATGATCAGATTGTAACATTGATATGACAACAAACAAAACTATATAATCAAATAAAAGAAAATTTTAGAGTCAATTTCAACAAAGTGCTCTATCACTATGTCATATTTCACTTTATAATTCACCAATTAAAAGAGAGGTTAGTAGATAATCACTTTTTGAGATAAACTTGAAGGTTATTTTAGAATTGCTTTTTAAGAAAGACTTTGAAGAGCAATTCTTTATTAACTGCTTTATAAGAAATATTTTAGAGAGCAGTTCTCTATTAATCGCTCTCTGAAATCACACCTTGAAGAGCGATCTTCTGTTAACCGCTCTCTAAAGTCACACCTTGGAGAAGAGTTCTTTGTTAGTTATTGTGAATTTAGAGAGCATTTATGTATTAATCGTTCTCTAAAATTATTCTTTAAAAGCAGTTACATATTAATCATTCTCTAAATTCTCTTTTAGAGAGTAGTTATGTGTTAACTACTCTCACAAATTAAAATTTTAAAATAGCTAGTAATTTTTATCTTATAAATGAAGCACGTTCAATTCACACTTTATGAATAATCTCTTCGTCTTCTCTACAATAACAAAGTTGATGTCTTTCATATCAGTAGGTTTTCTTCATCTTATCTGCACTAACAAAGTTTGTTTCTTTCACATATATAAGTAACTTTTTCACAGTTTTCTTTATTCTCTCTTTCTTTCCTTTTCTCTTTATTAACCGTGAAACTTCCTATTAATTTATTTTTTTTCCTCTGCTTACTAGTGATTGATTTATGCAGATATGAACTATTTAGTTAACACAACATACAAATTTGAGTTTCAATTCACAAGACAGAATTAATTTTGATTTGTGACAAAAAAAAAATAAATTTGAATGTCAAACATACAAATTCATAATTAAATATAATAAAAAAATAATTTTGGTTTGTTATAAAAAACTCATAAAAAAAGAAATTTTTAATTTTTAATTCATACTTATACTTTGGAGAGCAGTTATATGAACCGTTCTCTAAGTAACATTCACTTTGAATAGTTATGAGAGTAGTATGAACTGCTCAGTAAAACGATGCAAAATCACTTTCTAATTTCTTTTTTATTATAGTGTATCTTCAGTTCCACAACTTTTAGACCATACCCAACACACTTGTTTGCCAACCTCTAGTGGAAGACAAAGAGATGTCTTACCCCATTAGTCACATTTATAAATACTTTTCTTCAATAGAATCAATTAGCATTGTTACGAAACCTATTTGTCTTTTTTATTGTACAACTAGTGGAATTGCTTTTGTGATGGAAGGTAAAGGATCTATGAACATGACTATGAAAAAAACATCACACCTGCATACATGTTGGAAGAGATTTGAAATTATTTATTTTTTAACTTTGACATGCATTTCTTCATCTTTGACATGATGTAATAAGTTCGTTAAAAAATTACTTAGTCTTTTATTTTTATTTTTTTGTTTCTAAATTACTTTTTGATTTTAAATTTTATTACCTTGTAAACAATTTTTTTAGAATTATTAACTTTGAAAAAATTGAAATCTAATAAATCAAAAAAATACCTAAACTTAATCATCCCCACTATCATTGAAGATACTGAAGGTGCTAAATAGCATATGTGGATATGTGTGAAGTTATGAGTTGATTACACATTATATTCAATCCTTAATTTTGCCTTAATTTTGCCTTAATTTTAATACATTGTTAGTGTAAAGTTTTTAATGTTATTATTAATTAGAAATTATCAATATAACTTTTAAAATAATTATTATAAAAAGATAATTTATAAATTATTACATGTTTATAAATTATCTTAATATTCACCATTCTTTTACCATATTATAGCATGAGAAAATTTTGCATACAATGCTTCCTATCGTCTCCCAAATTTTCAGTCAGCTCAATATCATGGAATTTCAACAAATATTTGATTGAAGGACACATCTTATCCAATAATTTTATTTTAATCTTCCATTTTATCTAGTTACCCTTTCAAGCATCTTGTTGAAGAATTTACGGATCTTTAAAACCAGAGCCCAAAGGCATATCTCAAATAATTTATGTTGTTGATAGGAAAAACTGAAGATGGGTGGAACTGGTCTTCATTAACTATAGTATTTTAACATTTTCTTTGACTACAGTATGTAAAATTTATCTTGTAAGCATGTTTTGGTGATAATACGCACAATCACATATTAAACAACACAAATGACATGTAATTTACCATCATTCTTAATTTTTCCAAGAGCACAAAACACACGCGTCTTATCTAGTTCTCATATTGAATAACACATAATCACATGCCAAAAGTCTACTTAATAAAATGCTGTAAAATATGCATAGATAAAAACAATCAAGCATAGAAACTTAATAGTATATTAGAAGTCACTTGAAAACTCTCATTGAGTGTGCTTATAAGAAAGAAATAGATATAAGACTGAAAGTAAGAATTTCTAAAACTTTAAAGTGTTAGTTTTGAATCTAGTGAATATTAGTTTTGGTAAAAGTAGTTACAAAATTGTGGAAGTAATGATTATAACAAAATTTATTGTCATGTATAAGAATTATTAAGGTGCTGAATTCGGCCATATCAAAATCTCGTACACATACACGTGTGTAATTAAGAGAAAATACATATGCATAGAATACAAAGCTTGTATTCTATTATGCAAAACACAAACACCAACTTTTTCCTAATTTTTCTTTTTTAGAATATATGTCATTTCACCCATATATCTATTGCCACTTCAATTTAAAAGAAAATTATATAAAATACTTTTACTATTAGCGTAGTTATAAGAGAGAAAAATATATATTTTATATAAAAATTATTTAAAAAGGAGTGGTAATAGATATATAAGTGTGACAATATCCATATTCTTTTTCTTAATAAAGCAAATGATATATGATTATACAAAGTAAGAGGAAAATTAAAAAGCACATTAACGATGGGAATAACATATAAAGCCATTCTAAGGAACACACTGAACTCCTATAAAATCAATTTCATGTGACCGCTTGCATCGTATACAGACAAATCAAGAGTATTAGAAACATAACAAGAATGATTTAAATAATGAAAAATTAATAAATTAAAATTAACAGTAATAATCTCAATCAACATGCAAAAAAGTTATTTGAACTTAATTAAATAATTATAAAATAATGACTAAAAGATAAGAAGGCATTACCTGTCAATATGAGTTATAAAATAATGCACAGTCAAAATTATAGACATTGTTGTAAGCATGTTTTGGTAATAACACGCAAAATCACATATTAAACAACACAAATCACATGTTTTGGTGATAATTTACCATTATTCTTAATTCTTTCCAAAAGCACACAACACACGCGTCTTATCTCCTTCTCATATTAAACAACACAACACAATTACATGCCAGAAGTCTACTTAATAACATGCTGTAAAAATATACACCGGTAAAAGCAATATCAAGCATAGAAACTTAATAATAAATTAGAAGTCAACTTGAAAACTCTTATTCAATGAACTTACAAGAAAGAAATACATGCCATATCAAAATCTCATACACATACACATGCATATAATATAAAGTTAGTATTCTATTATACAAAACACAAACACCAACTTCCTTCTAATTTTGCTTTTTCAGAATGTATGTTGGTAAACCCATATATTTATTGGCACTTTAATTTAGAAGAAAATTATATAAAATAATTTTATTATTAATGTAGTTATAAGAGATAAAAAAAATATATATATTTTAGACAAAATTTACTTAAAAAGGAGTGGTAATAGATATATAAGTGTAGCAATATACATGTAACATGTTTTTTTCTTAATAAAGTAAGGATATATGATTATACGAAGTAAGAGAAAAATTACGAAGCACAACAAAATAAAGGCATTCAAAAGTAACGCACCTAACTCTTATCAAATCAATTTCATGTGACGGCTTGCATTGTACGCAGACAAATCGGAGTATTAGAAACACAACCAGTGTAACATTCTAAATCTTTAAATTTTAAAAAATACTAATTTTATTTATTCAACTTAGTATACTATATAAATATTTTATATAAGAAAAATATTTTCAGTATAAATAAATAAAATACCTATTTATAATTAATATCATTTCCAAGATTTATTAATACAAAAATTATCAAATAAATAACAATAAGCATAAATCATAATTATTCGAAATAATTTTTTTTTAACATTAGTACAAAACCTGCAGTAATACATATTTCATATAATAATTTACAAACTGTTTGGTAAAACAAGTGAGACTCAAAATAATATGTACATAACCAAAGTAATTACATCTCAAAGGAAATTTAAGTCCCAGAGCAGCTCCAAAATATATTCCAACACTGAGAACTCGATACTAGTCAATTCCATGCCAGCTTTTTATCTCTGCCAGGTCTTCAAAATCGAAATCATCATTTGATCCAAGATAAAGATTTCCTAGATCAGCTGTGACTTTAGTACTAGTAACTCTTTCAAAAGTCCATCCGGATGGTCTTCCTAGATGGTCATAATCGTGATAAGTAAACAGGTATGTGATGAGTGTCGGGGTCCTAACAATACCACTATACATACAAATACACAGAGTCTGATGTATTCTATTCCTAGGAAAATCAAACGGAATACTACAAAAGAAATCCATTTCTAATGTAACGAGAGTTCTAGGTTTAGTTTCTACCAAAACAACAAATTTAAAGTAACATAGTCGTTTATATTCATTAAATATATAACTTAACCTACAATGTACTGAACTATCTACTAGTCTAACTCTTTTTTAAGGCTTTGTCATCCTGATCTCTTGAAACTATTAGTAAGGATGAGCTTTTATTTTATCATTTAAACATAATATTAATTTAAAAACCAACATTATAGCACAATCACGATCATAGAACACAAGGCAAAGAATCATGAATCTCAAAGCAATATATTCTATCACAACTCATTACATTCCTCTCTTTTGATTACACACTCCCAGTGCACTGTGATCATAGACATATGATGCCTCCAACAATTCTTCAAGTCTGACACAACTAGGTAAATAGTCGTTAGTTAGCCCATGCATACGGATACAATGTATACAATAACAGAACCCTTAACAAAGGTATAGTCTGGAAACGAGTGTGAGGTCATGTGGCGTATTCGCTCTCAAAACAATGTGTACACATGCACGAATGCCACTCACCACCCTACATTTTCCCCATATTTCTTATCGTCTCTTGACTCTATACCCTCAGTGTATCTCTGTAACTATTCACGCTAGATCTATTCAGCTTTTTACACTTATCTCATGCTTTCCTTCATACTAAACTTGTTATTCAAGTAAGAGATTTTTCTTAGTAAAGCATTTCTGAACTAAGTTCCAAACAATAGACTACTTGAACATGTCATTAATACCCAAAATCAGCCAAACATATTTTTCATAACAATTCAATGTCAATCAATCATAAGAATCATACAAGAACTCATACATAAAGTACTCTCATGATTACAAAATAGTTATTATTCTTAAAGTAACAAAATAGAGCCCTTCTTACCTTGAAATGAAGTTTTAAAAGAAGGTTTGTGAAGGATTTTGGTGAAAAGACCAAAATCTTCCTAGATATCACAAAAGAGAACATTTTGAGAAGGGAGAAACTTAGAAAACAACCAAAAAGAGAAAACAAAGCTCCAAGAACTTAATTGGAGTTGATTGATGTAGTTTCTAAGCTTGGATATGAAAGAAAGTTGAGGTTTTAGGGAGATTTCCTGAGAATGGAGGGTTAGAGGTCGAGAGAACAGAGGAAGAGCTCGAAACTTGGATTGTAATCCAAGTTTTCTAACTTGGAAACCCTTAAATACTCCTTGACTCGCGATATTCTCGCTACAGCGAGTCATTTCTCGCTATAGTGATAAATTTTCACTATAGAGAGCCCTTTTCTTACTACCGCGAAAAAATCAAACAAAATTGCACTTTACTATCTGTCATTTTAGTTACAGTGAGAGCATCATCGCTACAGTGAGAAGATTCTAGCTATAACGAGAGAGCATCAGAATACTTGATTTCTGGACGCTCTTACTCGCCACAGCGAGAGATATCTCACTACAGTGAGATATCTTGCAACTTACATTATTAAAACTCTCTAAAATTCAAATAACTTCACAAATACAACCAACATTCAATGCTATAATAATAAATATATATAAAAAAAATATGAGGATGTTACAACAAGAATTATATAAATAATGAAAAATTAATAAATTAAAATTAACAGTAATAAATTACAAAAATTCATTTTCACCAAGCATCTTAATCAACTTAAAAAAAATATATATTTCAACTTAATATATAATCTCAAAACTGTATACGTTGTTTAATTTTTTAACTAAATTAAATAATTATAAAAAAATGACTAAAAGATGAGAAGGCATTAGCTGTCAATATGAGTTATAAATAATGCACCGTCTATCCCACATAATTTTTTAACTCGACTACACAGCAAAGTCACAATAATTAATCTCAACTTTTGATTAAATTATTATAATATCTAACTGCAGAAACATTCTCCCTCTCATTGCTAAACTAATGAATGGGTAACTCGTGTTAGAGGCTGCCCTTTATTTGTATATTTAAAAATATTAGATGGAAGATAAGAGCAAAGCATTGAATCAATAAGACTTAGAAATGGTGGTTTCAGTGACAGCTATATTTACAAAAGTGTCCCTGTGGTGGGCAGATATAAGAGCAATAATGTTTATGCTGCAGCCATTGCGAATCTGAAACTGAGAACAGTGCAGATCTATTTTCCTCTTCAGCAGATATATAGTATTTCTCAATCATTTTAAGGATGACGGAAAACATTCCATTTGCTGTTGTGTCTAATCTCATTCACAGGTACGTTTTTGCATTAAACAATAACTATCGATTCTTTTTATTCTTGCATAATATGCTTAGCTTGCAGTTTAGTTTTTTTTTTTTCCCCCTATTTTCATAGTTCGTCTTTTTAATTTTCATATTGAATAATTTCTCTTTTACTGTTGTTCAATAATTTTTGTAAAATAGTTTTTTTTTTCATTTTTATTTTTTTACATAATTTTTTCTTTTTTTTCTTTTCCTGCGCATAATAAAGTTTGTTTGACTTTACACTTTTAACTTCTGAGACAACACAAACGATTTATGTTTAATAAATATTTTGAAAATTATTAATTAAAATATGTGCTTAATAAATATAATTTAATTATGTTAAATATTAAATCCAAATAATCCGGCACTATTATCGATAACCTAGTAGAATATATAATTTTTATGTCTAACAATTTAATATATTCTGTCATGATAAAAATTTTAAAATATACTTTAAAATTAATTAAATTTAAACAATAATATTTAAACTTAATGAAAAGATAAATAAAACAAAATTAATATAAAAGAAGCTAAACAAGTAAATATAAAAAAAATCTTAGGTATTCTTTTATTCGAGAATGAACACAGATAGGTGCACACAAGAGAATTCATATGATACAGAGTTTTCAATAAATTACTTTCTATGGTAATTTTTATGAGATATAAATAAGTAATTCATCGGCATTAACAAAAAATAATTATGTGTTATAAATTAATGTTATGTTGAAAAATTGTTCATAGAATTATATACTGCGTTCCATTAGTGGATTACATTAATAATAACATTTTAATAAAATATCTTAAACAAGGAGATTTTAGAGTGATAGTTGATATTTTTCTCTCTTGTACTAAAATTATAAAAAATAAATATCTATTTTTAAATGTGTTAACGAGATTTGTACTAACAAAATACTCATGTATAACTGAGCCTGCCATGAATAAATCATGATTCAATCTATTGAATTTGCAGATTATTATTACATGTTTCCCCTCTTCCTCGATATTTATGCCAATATTTTTACACATTGCTCAAATTATGATTTTACGTCTTTCATAATCATTTCAACGATGGCTGAGTCAATTCCATTTGCTGTTACTTCAAATCTCAGGTTGGCTTCCGCAGATTTTCTTGAATTTGGAAAGCAATATGGTGTGACAGAAGAGTTGGAAGAGCTTAAGAACACTGTTGAATCCATCAATGATAAGCTCCTTGATGCCGAAGACAAACAAGATCAAGACGGTGGTGTGCGAGTTTGGATCAGAAGGTTCAAAATAGTACTTCATCATGCAGATGACTTCTTAGATGAGCTTGCTATCCAATTCAGGAGAGACAAATTGGGTGCAGCAGAAGGAAAAGAAGTAAACAAGGTACTTCTTTCCATTTCATCTTCAAATCAAATTCCTTTAACAGTGAAATGCCTGACAAAATTAAAGAAATACGAGAAAGTTTTAATGGTGTGGTAAAAGAAATGAAGGAATTGAATTTAAGCCCAAGATCAGGGGTGGTTGAACGGAGGGAAACATGCTCTTTTGTATCAGAATCAGATATCATTGGACGAGATGATAGTAAAAAGGAGATTATTAGTCTGTTGAGACAACCTCATGAAAAGCAAACAGCTTCTGTGATTGCTATTGTTGGGATTGTTGGTTTAGGGAAGACAACTCTTGTAACTATGTTGAGACAACCTCATGCAGAATTATTTTGAAAAGCAAATGTGGGTGTGTGTCTCTGGTAACTTTGATGTAAAAACTATTGTGAAAAGTATATTAGAATCTTTGACTGGCGACCAAATTGAAGACAGCTTATCATTAGACAACTTGCAAAAAAGGCTTCGTAAAAATTTAAGTGGTAAAAAATATTTGTTGGTCCTGGACGACATTTGGAATGAGAATCGCAAAAAATGGGCTGAATTGAGAAAGTACTTGATGTGTGGCTCTCAAAATAGCAAGATTCTAGTGACAACTCGAAATGAAAATGTAGCAAATGCAATGATTGCTATCACTTCCTATCCTTTGAAAGGTTTGACCGATGAAGAATCTTGGAGCTTGTTGAAGAACATTGCATTTGAAGATGATTCCAAAGGAGTGAATCAAAACCTAGAATCAATGGGGAAAGAAATAGCTAAAAAATGCAAAGGGGTTCCACTGGCAGTTAAAACATTGGGAGGCGTGCTATGAGGACAAAATGAAGAAAGTGAATGGGAAGATGTTTTATGCGGTGACTTCTGGAAACTATGTGAAGAGCAGGATAGTATCATGCCAATTCTAAAACTCAGTTACCAAAACTTGTCCCCAGAAATGAGACAATGTTTTGCTTACTGCTCTTTATATCCCAAGGATCGGGTAATTTTCAAGAATGAGGTGATTCAGTTGTGGATGGCACAAGGTTACGTTCAATGTTCAACTGAAAAACAATGCATGGAAGATATTGGAAACCAATTTGTAAAGATGTTTTTGATGAACTCATTTTTTCAAGATGCGGAGAGTGAATACGGTGAGATCATTAGTTTCAAATGCACGATTTAATGCATGATCTTGCAATGCTTGTTGCTGGCAATGATTATTGTTACTTGGACAGTAAGGCAAACAAACTTGCAGGCAGACCCATGCACCTATCATTGGAATATGGGTCCATTCATTTATTGGATTTGTTAGACGAAAGCAGACTGCGAACTTTGATTTTGTGGCCTTACAGGGAGGACATTAAGGAGGAACTGCCTCTTGCAAATTTCAAATACTTACGTGTTTTGAAGATGCCGTGTTCTTCCATATTCAAGTTATCTGTCTCAACTGAAAAATTGGAGCATTTAAGATATCTTGATTTGTCTCACAGCCTGAGACTTCCCAAATCTATAAGCAATCTTGTTTTCTTACAAACATTAAAATTGGAGGAGTGTGATGAAGAATCATTTTCAGAAGTGGTCACTAAATTAGTAAATTTGAGGTGCCTTGATATTTCTTACCCGTGGGATGGGATGGCAGTTGGGTTGGGAAAATTGTGCTCGTTGCTATTCTTATCAACCTTTGCTGTGGAAGACAGCCAAGAAATAAAATGTGGCACACTAAATGAACTAAAGGACTTAAACCTAATAAGAGGCAAATTAAAAATTAAGCATCTGAATCGTGTGAGAGACGTGGCTCTGGAATCAAAGGATGTAAATTTAAAAGAAAAAAAAATTCCTCCAATCCTTGACTCTGGATTGGTCGGATAGAGGCATCCGTAACAGTGACAGTGTGCAATTATTGGAAAGCCTTCAGCCCCATCATAATCTTAAGCAATTGGACGTCAATCATTATCCAGGCATGCTTTTCCCAAATTGGCTCTCTCTCCTCACAAATGTTGTTGACATCACTCTCTTTAGGTTCGATAATTGTCACTGTCTCCCACCGTTGGAGCGTCTCCCTTACCTGAAGTCACTTAAGATAGACTCTTCTTTTAGATTGGAATACATATATCTCTACGAAGATGGTTTTGTAGTAACCTTCTTCCCCTCTTTGGAGAGCCTCAGATTATCTTGTTGTCCCAAGCTCATGGGATGGCGGAGGCGGGGAGATGATATTGATGATTCTCATGATCTCTCATTTCCTCATCTTTCTCAACTGGAAGTCTATGACTGTCCACAGTTGACTTGCATGCCTACTTTTCCAAACCTTAAGTATTTAGAATGGTGTCATAACAATGGGGAGCCATTAATAGGAACACTAAACACAACAGCTTCAACATATTCAGCTCACTCATCTTACTCCGCTGCTCCTCTTTCCTTGCTCAGAGAACTGGAGATCTCTGATCCTATGAATTTACCAAAGGGTTGGATGCAAAATCTGACTTCTCTCGAGTCTCTTCAAATTCAATGGCGTGAAAATGAAATTGAGGAATTTGAAACTGGGTTTAAGGACGACACCAACTGCCTTCCTTCTCTGCGACAAATCACCATACTTGGTTGTGAAAACCTAGAGGCTTTGCCAGATTGGATTTGCAACCTCTCATCGCTTCAGCGTATCTCGATCTTGAATTGCCCAAAATTGGCATCGCTACCCGAAGGAATGAGTCGTCTTACCAACTTAACGATCTTTGAGGTCAGGTATTGTTCCCTCTTACTTAAAGAATGCCGAACAGAGAGAAGTCATGTCAGGCGCCAAATCGCACACATCCCACAAATTATCCTTCGTGGTCAGTGATGATAAAGGTACGTGCCCTTTTCTATTAAAAAACAAAGTTCGTTTTTTTCAGTGTAAACATGGAGTAACTCAACAATTATTGCGACCATTTGTTTTGCTAATAAAATACTTTCAACTAGTTCTTGGGTTAGTTTTCATGTGTTAAAGGGAAAATTTTATTACTTTGTAAATTGATATCTTGTTTACGGGGTGATAATTGATATTTCATGCCAACAATTTTTTTCTTTATTGCTTTTGTTGCAGTAAGTTGTCAAAAAATAATGTAATGATTTAGTTGGTTAGAGATCAAGCAAGAAGAGATACTTGAGCTGATAAAACAACTTCGTTGAATTATGCTATGTGAGTGCATTTATTGGGAGTAGTTATGGCATTATCTTGACCATCATGATGGGGCAAATCTTCCTAAAGGAAGCTATAAGAATCTAATTCCTTTCTTAAAATGGACTTTGGTGCTTGTGCAATATTGTGTGAGAATAGTATTTAATTTCTTTTGCACAATAGTAACATATTTGTTTAATCAGTTATTACTTTAATCCATAAGTTCAATATGTATGTGCAACGGTGTCTAACATTCACCTAAATATTGAGGGGGAATTTATGTTCTTACCACAAGAAGTCTTTTACTATTCTTCATAGGTTTCTAATGTTTGAGCTTGTTATTCTCTTTGGGATTCCTTTTTACTTTTTTTACAATTTTTAGTTAGTCTTCTATTCTTCTCCATATGAGAACAGATTTAGTGTTTTCATCATTAACTTGTTTGCTATATGATACACAAATGATCATTTAATGTGATTAAGTACCACTTGTACTTGTATATGATAACAATTGGTAATAATCAGAGGACATTGTTCTCCAACTATACTTATGTTGAAATCTAATTAAAATGTTTAATGTTCTAAGTCATTTATTGTTATCTATATATTTTTGATTGACAATAACTATTTTGACTTGAAAGCAAATGATATTTACTTAATTCTCTTCCATTTAAATTTCTTTTCAAACAATTAATTGGTAAACCATCTCTTATTGATACTTGAAAAATACATCAGCTTAATTTAAAATATAATTTAGAGATGAATCAAGAAGGAAGGCAAATGAACAATTATTTTATTAATTTTATATTATTTTTAATTATTAAATTAATTACCTTTATATCAAACTCACTAATGAAAATATGTTTAAGGACTTTTTATAAGCTCCAAAGGGAGGTGTTTAAATTGTTTATCGTAATCAAATGAAAAATTGCATGTTATTAGTAAAGAAAACAATCTTGGTAGGGAGGACACTGATGGGTATTAGATTCATTAACTTTCGATTCAAGAAATTGGTTTTACTTAATTGTTGAAAGTTTTCTTTTTTTCTTACCTTTTATTCACAGTATAACTATTATTTTCAATGACCAAACACATCTATTAGAATGCTACTTGACACTTATCCTTTTTCGCTCAAGCAAGAATCCTTAGCTTGAGTAAGAATGCTTGAAGCATATTTTGATCTTTGCTTAGTTTTTGTTCAAACAAAAACTCCTCACTTAAGTGAAAATACTTTCCTAGCTTGAGCGAGAATTCATTTACTCCACTTTTAAAGAAAGAAGAATTAGAAAGAAAGGAAGATCAAAGGAGCGAGAAAGCAACTCAGCAAGAGAAAGGCTAAAGAATTTATTGGAGAAGACTAGGGAACCTCTCTTTATCCCCTTTTCCTTTCTTTTTCTTGGTTTAATGGATGTCATGAGCGGCTAAAATCCTTTTGGAATTATATGTAATCTTCTACTCTAAAATATTTTGATAATTTATATATAGTTATCCATTTGTATAGATTTTGGTGATTACATCTTGTTCTTAATGCTTGATTCTTGGCTGATCATGATATGCTAAATTTTCGTAAAGAAATTGTGAGAAAACTGAATTGAGCTCATGACTGAAGTTTAATGGTAGGTCTAACAACTAAAACTGACAAAGATGTCCAATTGATAAAATTATATTAGTTGCAACTTATAGCTAAGGTGATAGACAGAACATTTAAATACAATAAGCAACTAAAAACAACAGCGACAAGACATGCGTCAACACTTATATTTTTGTTGGACATTTTAGTTACCATTAAAAATTGGAGCACTTACTGTGTGTGTACAGAAACCCAATATCATACATTAACTTTGTCATACAAACACCCAATATAATATTATCTTTATCTCATCATTTTCAAACACTCAGAAAAAGAGAAAAAAGATACAGGAAGATAAGAATCAAACTTGAGTTTTTTTTCCAAATGTGTTATGCTTATTGTGAGTAAGAATCTAAATCCAAATCAAAATCAACAATGGTGAAATAAAATATCATTCATCTTCATTCTATTACATTTTACCAATTCAAACATAGCCATAAGATATCTATGGGTCTTGATTTTAAATAATTTTCATGAAAGTAAAAACATTCACATTTTTATTTTAGAAAAAAATCAAGAACCAATTATGGTTAACCATTTCTCGATAATAATAAAATCATGTAAATAGTTTTGGCTAACTAGGGTGCCATAAACAATTCAAAATACTATACTTTATGGATTCACATCTATAGTTTGATAGACCATCTCTTAATTTGGATCATGTCATGTCATGATTACCAAATCCTTTTTATCATCTTGAAAAGTTTATATATTATGGTATTAATGATCAAGTTATGACAGATCTTACAGTTTCAATGAGTGGTGATCTTAGTGACATTTTAACCATATGGTTATTGACCTCACATAATTTTGGACGAGAGTAATAGTATTTCGACTTTTACTTGAGTAAGAAATTCAAAATCAATAATGGTTTTAACTAGTAAAAAGTAACCACATAAATCGATTTAGTTAACCACTACGTAATGAAATACTAAATACATTCACATTTATAATTTGATATAGAATAGTGACTACGTCCTAACTCAAATCCCCTTCCAAGCCTGTCATCATCAGAGAAAGTGTTGACTCCAACATTTGAGAGAGCAGAATAGAGATGAGAGACTATATTCTTTCGAGTGTCTTCTCCACGAAACCTTAGGAACACGTCGTATATCCAATGACGATCGGAGTATGACGAAGAAGACATTGATTGAAACGAACTGAGTTCAACTAGTTAGACACAAGACTAGGGAATGATGATTCAGACTCTGTTATTGGTAAGTATAGACTTTGTATATACCGCATGTTCACTATTGATTGATCCCATCAGGTTGATCATATATTCTTTCATTTCTTTGTTCATGTTGAATCTTTATTGCATATACTTCTAAATTAATCTTCTACATATTTTTAAAAATAAAATTTACTTTTTTGGGATAAAATTTTAATTGATTTAAATTAATTATATCAACATTTTATAGTTTCAAATATTTTAAGATATTATATTTTAATTTATAAATACCATTAAAAACATTAATTCTTTATTAGTCTAACCTGTATATTAAATGGAAGTATTTTCTAGGAGAATCTCCAACAAAAATATTTTAGGGGTGCTTGTTACGGTGCCCAGAGATTGAAGGAGCATTAGATGCCCCTCTTGAATGGATTAATAAAATTTATTTAATTAATTTTACAAATTTAATATGTATTTTTATTGTTATTTTTTATTTAAAAAGAGTGATAAAAAAGTGTTAAATTAGTCATGGCTTGAGAGCAAGTTAGTTGACACATCGGTAAAACATTGACAATAACGAATAAAGAGAACAAATGGTGACTCAGGCCTGAATTTGGTGGCAAGTTCTATGCTATTGAATGACTAGATAGTGTTGATGAGGGGTGGCTCATACAATTCTCAACAAACGAAAAATCTTGACAGATTTACCATGCGTTCAGTGAGGTGGTTCTGATTTCAAGGTCAACGGTAAGGGTCATATAGTTGGGTTTGGTAAGGTGACAACTTGCTTTCAATACGTTGGAAAGTAATGATAATGGATTAATAATGATGATTAGTTGTAACATCCCAAGTGCTGACGAAGGTGGGGATTGATCGTTGAGATGTACCTATTTTCAATAAGTATTTTTTAATGTCATTCCATTTTTAAAGGTGAATAAGGAATAATTAAAGCGTTTAATAACTACTCAATTTCAAATATATACACATCAATATTCATATTATATTTATATCCTCAAACACAATATTTAGAGTACATAATAAAATATTACATACCGTCTAGATTACTCTAAAATTTTTTTAACTATGGAACATTATAAGGAATGATAACAGTCTAGGATAGTATACTACACATAATACATAGATAAACTAAACTCCTCCTCTCCTCTTGACTCCTTCCTTATTCATCCAATCCCTCTGGAGGAGGGTCGAGATCAATGCCAAGGTATGCAGCTGCATGGCAGAGAGGAAAAGGGACCTCCACTCTAGCTTCTCCCTGTATAATAGTGGAACTAACATAGGGATTATTAACAGTAGATATAGTTAAGATAATAAAGCCTTGAAATATGATGGTTTGGTTGGAGTCATTGAAACTCCACTCTCCAGTCCCCATACTAAAGGTCATGGTACTCGTAGGAGTAATTGGTGCACCTTCATTCATTCTGCATCCATATACATTTTGGACACATCATAGAAAAAGATAGGGGTGAGTACGAATATTCATAAACAATCTAATAAACAATACTCATGTTTAAACGAACAAAACATCAATTAGACATCAACAATACCAAGCATTAAACAATATGTTTGCTTAAATGAACAAAATAACATTCAAACATTAAGCAATAATCATTTAATATCTTTTATTTTTGAGTCCTCCATGGAGTAATTAATTAATTATCCAACATTTTAATTTCAGGTTGAGATTGGGAGTTCTGTGTCTGCAATCCAGCGAGTGTCATAGGTACATCTTCCCTCTTTACCGGAGACAGAACATAAGTACACAATTCTCACTTTATGATCACTACCAGCAGTCCACACTCAAACTAATCTTGGTATGCTCTAGTGCCTGTCAGGATAGGCTAGCAAAGTTCCCACTGCCTACGACACAAGTTAGCTAGACATAGTCCCCTGTAAGTCTTGAGCACTCTCCTATCCCCTATGGTAATACCAACACTATTTGCTCCTCGCCTGTACCGTGGCGTATTCAACCTCTTTCACAATCATAAACACAAATATATCATAGCCATTGATTGTCCAACAGGCACATTATAACATTTCTATTTCAAGAGAACAATCAATTACATGGACATGGCTAACAATCAAAATTTTTCAGATTTTATGAACTAGTAAAATTCATAATTAATTCGATACCAGTCCAAACATCATGAAATCACCAGGGTTTTCTTCCTTTAAATGTATACTATAATATAAAATTACAGCCAAAATACAAAAGCTTCCAAAGAATTAATCAAGTCTCAGCTTGCCTCTGTTGTTCTTAGATCATTTCACTAAACAGCCAGCATATTGTAAAATTCATAATAAATTTAATTCTCATCCAAAACACATGAGACCAGTGAGATTACTCTCATCAAGATGTCTATGTTCATGTAAAAATACTTCCAAAATAAAACTATTCCCGGACATTAGTTCGTGCATCAGTTTCTCAGTTCATGTCACAGAATGGTACAATTCAACAACAGCATATTGGAAAAATCATAAACCATTCAATTCATCACTAAAACTCATGAAATTACTGGCATCCTTTTAATTTGGTTATCTAGTTTCACAGAAAAATATCATTAAAAATTTATAACTTCCAGATTCCAGATTAAGCCCTAAACATTTTTTATTACTCACACTAACCCACTTATCAGAATCAGCTAATTACAAAAGTCATAACTATTTTATTTTAAGTCCAAAATTCATCAAACCAGTGAGGATATTTCTCTTATAGTCTCTATTTTTACACAAAAATAACAATAAAATAACGTTACTTATACATTTTAAAACGAAAAGAGATTTCTCAATGGCATGCACAAAATGTTACCCTCATACAATAGCACCTTGAGAAAATCATAAGTAATTCATTTTAATTCCAAATTGATCAAACTCAGTGAGAATATTTTCCTCATAAATTATAGTTTAAGAGAAAAATATAAATACACTTGAATTATAAGAAGAAAATGATTTAAAGTACACAGTCCTCAGAAAATATTTACACAAAACCGAATATTCAATAATTCATAACTATTTTATTTCAATTCCAAATCAAGTGAAACCAGTGAGTGTACTTCCATTGAGAAGTCTATTTTCGTAGAAAAATGTCAATAAAATAATGCTCCAAACACACAGTGAGACAAAAATAAGTTAAGATATACTGCTCCAGAATACCATTTTCATGCAACAGAAATTTATAAAAATCATAACTAATTAAATATAAACCCAAATAAAATAAACCCAGTGGGAAAATAATATAAATTTTTACTATCTTTATGAATAAAATACTAAAAAAAAACACTTTTAAAGATTTTCTCATATTTTACATTATTTACATTTTAATCCTTATATTTTATATTAATTGAGAAAAGGTCCTTGTCTCCAATTTGGTAAGCATCAAATTGTCCATTATGTCTTCCATGTGTTCAAGGTCATTAATTCATGTCCAAATATGGTCCAAATCATTCTCTTGCTCCTACCACACATGTGGACAAGGGTTTTACATATCTAAGGTATTTTTGGTCCAAGTCCATGGTATCTTCCTATTTTTAGGTTCAATATTTCAAATTTATTATTTTAAAGCTTGTTCTCATCATTTGTTCATGTAGTCCATAGGTCCAAATATGTCCAAAAGTCCAAGGGTCTTCATCATGGTCACATTCCATTTTTAATCCATTTTCTTTTAGAAGTTTCTTTCAAAAATACTTTAGAAATTTATTTTGACTCCAAAATAATTTCAATCCAAAAGAAGATCATGAATCCAACTTAGATACCATCATAAAATAAGTCACAAAATGAAACATGCAAGATTTTCATACAACCAATCACATAACAAGCAAAGTCATCATTAAATACTTTGTGGTTCTTAGTGATTTTCCTTAATCAAAATTTTAATCATGGATTCATCAACATACACAACTTCAATCATAACCAAAAGGGTTAAGGCTCCCCTTGACTCAAAACCATTTAAACAAGGTATTCCCCTTGATTATGAAAAGTACCCTTCCCCCTTACTTGGTGTTTTTGGGTTGATCTTGCCTTGATCTTTAGGTGATCCTTCTCCTCTTCCCTTTTGCTTTATTTCACCTCTTGGAAGTGAGTATCTCCTTCCTTGGCCTCCTACTTCCTCAAGTGCCAAATAGTATACAAAAAGAAAGTTGGGGGCTTTGTGGATCTAGTGGGGTATCTTGATGTTTTTGGTGGGGTTAAAGGCTTGATTCAAGATCCTTATGGTAGGGTATTGGGTGATATAACTTGTGGGGTTCAAGTAAAGTGTTTGAGATGAACTTGGATGTATATAGAGAGAATAGAGATGAAGAAGAAGTAAAGAGCTCTTTGTTACATGAGAATTAGAATGAAGGGTCTTTTTCTCCTTTATGCATGGCTTTATATAGAAAATCTCTTCATGTTGGCCCACTCCCATGCATCTCACGGTTCCACCCTCTCTCATACAAGTCTTGATTTTCAATTTTGGTTCCTTTTTGGCTTTTTCTACAAGCCTACTCATGTGCACATTTGTAAATGTCTAAAATTGTCCCTTTTATGATAGTTTTGTAATTCTAGTTAGATTTTAACTTTCCTAGTTCCATTTCAACCATTCCAATTACTTTTTGAAACCTATTTAGTTCAAATCCAATGGTCATGGTCATGGTCCAATTAGATCCATTGGATGAGGATTAGTCCACAAGTTATTCATCATTAGCCTTATCTTCTAAAATACTTATCTTGTTGTTTTAGATTAATTTCATTGGTTCTTATGGAATATGCTCATCCAACTGGGATTAAACCATAAATGACCTTATCCCTTAATCATGATTAGTCTCACATGACTCTAAAGGGTCACATGGCTCCTTACTACCATTCCAGCCCACTTTCTTTCATATACACTTAGTTTTTGGGCCTCTTTTTGGGTGATTTTTGGGTAATTTCTATACTTGATCTTTTGGCTCCAAACTTGCACGTCCATAACCTCTACACATGGGCCATCTATCATAAAAATTTCATATTTTATCTCCTTCATTTTCTTGTCCAAAATGGGCCTCCATTCTAGGTGTTTCTAGGGGTATTTTGGTCATTTTAGTTAAATTTTAGAATTTTATTTATTTTCCATTTTTGGATCTTCCTAAATTTCTTATAATTCATAAAAATATTTTAGATATTCTAAAATGTTAAATAAAATTTTTATTTCCTTTTTATATTACCTGATTATTTACCGATTGAACTTGTTTCGGTAAATTTTACTAAGGAAAAAATCTAGTTCTCAAGTCTTTTTGTACTACTTACTTTTAATTAAATGAGGTTAACATACTACAAAATTACTTATGAAATGAGAAAAATTTGGGGTGTTACAATCGTCAGTTCAATAAGACATGAACAAAGAATGACCTTTGGGCAGGCTTTCAGCCGCCAATGAGACACATGAATGAATTGAATATACATTGAAATAAGAGCGATCAAAAGATTGTATAGGTATGAGACTATACAATTGATGATAACTTAAAAAAAATTAACTAATATTACTTATACTAACAAAATGAATTTACTCTTCAATAGTTTATTATTTAAGAACTCTAAGGTTCTTAGTACGACATACTAACATAACTGTTTAAGGTAAAAAATATCAATTGTAAATAAATAAATTTAAGAACAATCTAGTACTAGATTTAAGTCTTCTTGGATTCTTTTAAGTGTGTTGTGATCAGAATGATTAACTGAATATTGTGAAGTAAATTATTAAGTAAGAATAGCGAACAATAATAACGTAGAACTAAATTAAATGTAAAAGGTTTACAGAAATAAACTGAATATAAATGTAAGTACAAGAACAGAAAATGTAAACTGAACTGGAAACCAAATGCAAAAAAGTAAATGTGCAAGTACGACTTCTCACAAAGAATGGCAATTGTTAAACTCCTAGTAGCTAGTGTCTAGCAGCACAGTGTAGAATTTCAATGTGTAGAGAATTTTAGGTGTAATGTCTGTGTGCAAAAAGTCGTCCCAGTGATGTAAAGTTTTGTAGTATTTATAGGCAAATGAACCACCCTCGATCTTCTCTTTTCACGGGCACCTCTCACAATTGTCTTCAATACGTGCTTGCCTTCAACTACTGCTGCCCATTATCCACGATTGCTTATGATCGTGCTGTCAGTTAGAGCTTCTTTCATAACTGTTATCTCTCACAATCTTTCTTCTTGTCTTGAACCTTCCATTGATGGTAACCATTAATAATTGCTTTGAGCCTTGTAACTCTTTCATATCACTTTTTGAGCTCTATCATGTCTCTTGTGAACTTAGAATATTCTCCCCTTAAGTTCCTATTTTTCGAGCAACTTCTGAGGAGAATCTGTGAACTAATATAGTCTTGTGGACTTAGAATAATTTTTTCCTCAGTTTCTACTTTTCGACCAATTCTAGGAGAAATCTAGTAGCTCTTTTAGTTTTGTGGACTTAGAATAATTTCTCCCTCAGTTTCTACTTTTCGACCAATTTTGGGAGAAATCTGAGAGTTCATTCAGTTTTGTGGACTTAAAATATTTTTCTTGTGATTTCTTCATTCTTAGAGCAATTTGGAGGAAAATCTGGGAGCTCATTTAGTCTTGTGTACTTAGAATAATCTTCTCATCAATTCTTGATTTTCGAGTAATTCTGAGGAAAGTCTGGTATCACACTCATTTTTGTGGACTAAGAATATTTTCTTTGTTAGTTCCTGTTCTTCGACCAATTCTAAGTATTAGGAACTTGAAAATCCTCAAAAATTCTTCAAAAGACCTCTAGTCTTGTAGACTTAGAATAATTTCTTGTTAGTTCTATTTTTCGAGCAGTTTTAGGTGTTAAGGACTTGAAAATCTTCAAAAACTCCTCAAAAAACTTTCAGTCTTGTGGACTTAGAATATTTTCCTTGTTAGTCCAGTTTTTCAACTAGTTTTAGTTATTTCTAGTCCAGGGACTAGAAAATCCTCAGAAACTCCTCGAAAGCGGAATAATTTTCTTGTCAATCTAATTTTTCAATCAGTTTTGGGCCTCTTTATGTTCTATCAAAGCTGTTCGAAATATAGCTTTCTTGAAGCGATTCTCCAAATCTACTTGAAAGGCATATCCTTCAACAGGATTTTAAGACTTAGATATTTTTACAAGTTCATTGTTTGTTAAAGTGTGGAAGCCAAAGATCCTTTAATTTTTCAGTCGAAGGTTATGTCCACGCTATTGAACTTCTAGATGTATTTCTTTTTGAAATAACATAATTTATTTCCTACCATGAAAGTCTAGTAGAAAATTTTCTTTATCCTAAATAATAACTCATCCAAAAAATATTTATATAATGAAAAGTCATTCTCCTGCACAAATCAAATAAAATGCATAGGATTAAATACCATGAAATAAAATTAAAAAGATCACTTCTTTCACACTTTTCTGAATAAATTCATATAATTAAACAAAATACACATTCTAATAAACTTTCACATGATCAAGTATGGTGACAATACCAAGAAAGCGAATGGAAGGATGTTTTACACGGTGACTTATGGAAATTATGTGGAGAACAAAATAGCATAGTGCCAATTCTAAAACTTAGTTACCAAAACTTGTCCCCAGAGATGAGACAATGTTTTGCTTATTGCTCTATATATCCCAAGGATTGGATAATTTTCAAGGATGAGTTGATTCAGTTGTGGATGGCACAAGGTTACCTTCAATGTTCAACTGATAAACAATGTATGGAAGATATTGGTAACCAATACGTAAAGATGTTTTTGACAAACTCATTTTTTCAAGACGCGGAAAGTGAAGATGGTGAGATCATTAGTTTCAAAATGCATGATTTAATGCATAATCTTTCAATGCTTGTTGCTGGAAATGATTATTGTTACTTGGATAGTAAGGCAAACACACTCGTAGGTGACCCATGCATGTATCATTGGAACTCGAGGCCATTCATTTACTGGATTTGTAAGACGAAAACAGGCTGAGAACTTTGATTTTGTGGTCTTACGATGAGGACATTGAAGGGGAACTGCCCGTTGCAAATTTCAAATACTTACGCGTCTTGAAGATGCCTTGTTCTTCCATATTCAAGTTTTCTGCTTCTGCTGAACTGTTGGAGCATTTAAGATATCTTGATTTGTTCGACAGCACAGGACGGGAAGTCTTCCCAAATTTATAAGCAATCTTGTTTTGTTACAAACATTAAAACTGGGGAGTTGCGATGAATCATTTTCAGAAGAAGTCGCAAAGTTAGTCAATTTGAGATGCCTTGATATTGCTGATTATGATGACTCCTTGAGTGGGATGGCAGTTGGGAGATAGGCAAGAAATAAAATACGGCACATTAAATGAACTGAAGGACTTAGTAAGAGGAAAATTACGAATGAAGCATCTCGATCGGGTCAGAGACGTGGCTCGGGAATCACAGGACGTAAATTTAAAACAAAATTTTTTTGTTTCACTTTAGTCCCTCGAGTTAGTTGGCGTGCTAATTTATTTTAATATTTATAATATTAAAAAATAAGAAAGAGAATGACTCACATAATATTTATAATTTTTAATAAATTTTAATTAATAAAAAAGTATATTATTAATATTACTTGTCTATGAATTACACAAGCAATCAATAGTGAATTAAATCAAATCGTAAGTTTTAATTTTATTTTTTATTTCTTATTATCCAATAATCTTAAAATATTTATTCAAATTAAATTAGTTTATTATGATTTTTTTAATCTCTTTCAATATTTGTATTTGTATTTTTTATTTTTTAAATTTAATAATTCAACTCACCAACTTAGTAAATTGATCAAGTTAATAATTTCTTTTACCATACTCCAAAGGTGAAACGAGTTGAATTAACTCGCAATTAAACTCAACTCATTGTAAGCAGTTTAGTGAGATGGATTGATTATGTTGACAACTGTACTCTCACGTGCCATTGCGAATATTCATATTTTCTCTACGTAAATAACTAATTATAGCTATTTATTGAGAATGGATATTCAAGCTTCACTGTCCTGTGTTCACACTTATTTTTTAGACTATGCAACTGCTACAATAAGTGGGGGTAAGTGTAACATTCGGTGTCTATACATAGACACCTTATGAAGGTATTAAAATAGTATTTTTAATATTATTTCAGCTGATGAAATGGTGTCAACAGGCCTCGTTACTTTAGGCTACATATATATATTAATTTATAATATTTATAATATTAAAAAAAAAAGAAGCTGAAAAGTTTTTGGTACACTTGTGATAATCCTTTTTACAATTAATTTTTTATTTTTAAAAAATAAAAATCATATAAAAAAATAATATTAGTTTTAAGAAAGGAACATGCACTGGATATTTTTTTTCGCCTGAATTACTCTGTTCGGCGAATATCCGTTTCGGTTTTGGTACAAAAGTACCTGTAACTGATGCTTCGTTGCTGTCTGGAGAATGACGTGGATGGGGTGGAGGGGTTCATATTGCACCGCACGACCGTTTGGAATGCCGTCTCCGTCAACTGTGGGTCCGTGTACACGGCAGATCCATTCAGCATACCAGCTGAGCATGGCTGCAAACGCGATTTAAACGGAATATTCGGATAACTGGATAAGAGATACTTATTCACGCTGAGTAGGAAACGAGTACCGCATTCTCCTTCTAAACTATTGCAGCATATATACATGTGCATGGATGATTTATGCCAAATTCTCGTATAAATTCTTTCATAAATATTTTTTATATAGTAATAAAAAATATAATAAAATAAAATAACAACTCTTTTTATTATATATTTTTATGAAGTCACAAATAAGATTTTAGAGTTTATATTTATAATTACTAGATATTTTTAAATATAAGTCTTAGTAAATTATTATTTTAATTATAAATTAATCATTGTAAATATTTTTTCTATTCTTGTTGTAATTTTTGATATGATAAATAAAATTTGATTTTTCTTATCTAAATTAAATAAGATTGTCTCATTTAGATGATGCACATGATTAAAAAAGGAAAAAATAATTTATATAATATTTAAAAAATTTTGTTTCACTTTAGTCCCTCAAGTCAACAGAATGGAGTTGACTGTTACATATAACTATTTCAAATTAGTCCACTTAAAATTATATTTCAATTTAATCATTTTTATTTTAATTTCCTCTTCATTCTTCTTCTAACTTTCTTCTTCTTCTTCACAAGAAAAACATAGTGAAAAGATTGATCATAAATGGGATAATTCGATCCGAAGGTTTTGCAATGTCTTCAAATTCACAAGGAATTTATAGTGGATCAAGTTTCGGAGGAGTAGGTGGAGGTGGAGTATGGTTGTGCTAAGTATGAGAAACTCAATAGAATCTTGATAAACTATTCTATGGTTGTGCTAAGTATGAGAAAAGTACTTTGTTTTGATGGGTGTTCGTGGGTATTAGTGTTTATATATTTTGTATTTTTTTTTTTCAAAAAATTCTGGTAACTTCAAGTCAATACTTTATTTTTTTCAACTGCAGTAAGGAAACTATTTTAATTATTTTCGGTAGGCTAATGATGAGGTGGTGGGTATCTTTGAAGCTGTGTGTGAAGTTACAAATGATGGTATCACAAGTGTCATTAAGGAGTGGAAGATTAATTTGGCATAGAAAATTTACTGTTTAGAGGCTAAAATTAGAAATCGATACAAAATCATTGTTTGTTGTGATCATTGTTGGTTTCACAGTGTTGAGCTCAATTTGTTGTGATCATTGGGGTGTTGGAAATGTTAAATGTTATGCTAAACCAATGTAATAAATAATATTTAAGAAATTAAGGAATTTTGGTGATTTTTCTCCCTGCAATTTTTTTCTCATTTTATTTCAAAGTGTTTCTCTCATTTTGTTTTAGAGTGTTAGGCTCATTTAGTTGTGCAAACAAATTGATTTTGTTGTAAACAATTATAAAATGAAAATAGCAACAAGAGCTTAACATAAACAGCAGCAAAGCTGAATCATGGTTGCATTATATCTGCAACAATATTTATAAATAGCCTTGATTTCATTTGTCATTGTATTGAAAAACAGCAATATTACAACACAATTATAAAAAATAACAATAAATTTTAAGTAAAGAAAAAATGGTAGCACAAGGGCTATACATTGAACAAAATAAAGTTATGTACAAAATAAACCCTAAACCCAATATAATAGTATAAATCTGAATGCAAATGATATTAGAAATGAGATTGGAGGTAGGGTTTGCAATTTAATTTAGAATTGGGAGTTCGATTTGAAACTTTGAATTGGAATAGGATTGGGGGTTCGATGAAAAGAGGAAGGGGTGGAGAAGAAAGTTGGAGAAGAGTAGAAAAGATGAATGTCGATGATGAATAATAGAATTCAAGAATCATTTGAAATGAAATTAAAAGTAAAAATGAAACAAAATTTACAATTTGCTACCCCAATGCTATATCAACACTAACCACAGTGCCACATCAGCATTAGTTAAAGCAAACTAATATGAGCGACTAACGTGAAACAAAATTTTAAATTTCGAGCACTAAATTAAGACTCTTATAATTGACAAAATTGATACAATCGTGCAATTTTAGGAACTAAATTGATATTTTACTCTAAATTTTACTACCTTGCAAACAAGTTTTTTTTAGTATTATTAACTTGAAGAAATTAAAATCTAATAAATCAAAACTAATACCTAAACCTAACCATCCTCGTTACCATTGAAAATGTCAAATTCTTTTTAAAACTTCTAAAACCATTTTTGTTCAGATCATGATAACAATGTTACACACCAACCAAAAACTTTTAAAGGGCAAGTTGTATATATGTGTGTGAAGTTGAGTTGATTATACAATAGATTGGATCCTCAAATCTACTTTAATTTTAATACATCGTTAGTGTAAATTTTTTTAAAATTAGTATATATTTATAAATCATCTTAATATTCACTATTTTTTTTCATATTTAGCATGAGAAAATTTTGCATACAATGCTCCCTAACTTCTCCCAAATTTTTAGTCAGCATAATATCATGGAATGTCGATAAATATTTGATTGAAGGACAGATTTTATCTATTAATTTTATTTTAATCTTCAATTTTATCTAGTTACCCACTCAAAATATCTTGTTGAAGAGTTCATAGATCTGTAAAACCAGAGCCCAAAGGCATATCTCAAAAATTTATGTTGTTGATGGGAAAAACTGAAGATGGGTGGGGCTGGTCTTCATTAACTACCATATTTTAACATCGTCTTTGATTACAGTCTGTAAAATTTATTTTGTAAGCTTGTTTTGGTAATAACATTGTCTTTGATTAACTACCATTTAATGATAGGCTCTGATACCAAATGTAGCAACAAATTGAGTTGAATCTAATTATATGTATTTAGAATACCAATTGTGAAGCAGTGGTAAAGTCACTTACTTATCGTAAACATTGTGAATTATCTTGTAAATGATGTGAATCCTTTCATGAGTGAAAAGTCAAGATCTTCCTTTGCCTAATCACACTCTTCTAATCCTAGGTTCTCAATGGAGCAAACCTAAAGAGCAGTAGAATGTGTTTCCGTGATAGCAAAAGGGACTTAGCCACCATATTTATTAATCCTAGTCACTTCCCATCATGCACCTAGAGGTTAGGCCCATACTATATATCCCACATAGATCAGTATTAAGTATCAAAAACCTAAATTATATTATTAATAGGCTTAAGCATCATCAAATGGATCACAATATTAGTCCGTTTTTAACAAAATAAAAAAATCACAATTGATTGTAGCTCATAATGAATTTTATAGAAAATTTTAACATTAGAAACATAACAAGAATGATATAAATAATGAAAAAATTAATAAATTAAAATTAATAGTAATAAATTACAAAAGTTCATTTTCACCAAGCATCTTAATCAACTTAAAAAAAATTAATTATTTCAACTTAATATATAAGGTCAAATTTATAGACGTTGTTTAATTTATTTTAACTAAATAAATAATTATAAAATGATGACTAAAAGATGAGAAGGCATTAGCTGTGAATATGAGTTATAATAATGCACAGTCTATCCCACATAATTTTTTAACTCGACTACACAGCAAAGTCACAATACTTAATCTCAACTTTTGATTAAATTATTATAATGTCCCTCGATGCTAAACTAATTAATGGGTAACTCGTGTTACAGGCTACCTTATAATATTAGATGGAAGAGAAGAGCAAAGCATTGAACCAATAAGACTTAGAGATGGTGGTTTCAGGAACATTGCTAATTACAAGAGTGTCCCTGTGATGGGCAGATATAAGAGCAATAATGTTTATGGTGCAGCCATTGCCAATCTGAAACTGAGAACAGTGCAGATCTATTTTCCTCTTCATCAGATATATAGTATTTCTCAGTCATTTTAAGGATGATGGAAAACATTCCATTTGCTGTTGTGTCTACTCTCATTCACAGGTTCGTTTTTGCATTAAACAATAACTATCGATTCTTTTTGTTCTTGCATAATATGCGCTTACCTTACAGTTTAGGTTTTTTTCTTTCCCTATTTTCTTAGTTCGTCTGTTTGTTTTAGAATTTCAGTTAGTTTTTCTTTTTTAATTTTCTTATTGAATAATATCTCTTTTACTGTTGTTAAATAATTTTTGTAATATAGTTTCTTTTTTCATTTTTCTTCTTTTTTTAAACATAAATTTTTATTTTTTTTCTTTCTTTTCCTGTGCATAATAAAGTTTGTTTGATGGTGTTTTTCGGTGTTTACATTTTTAACTTCTGAGACAACGCAAACGATTTATGTTTAATAAATATTTTGAAAATCATTAATTAAAATATGTGCTTAATAAATATAATTTAATTATGTTAAATATTAAATCCAAATAATCCGGCACATATTATAGATAAACTAATAGAATATATAATTTTTATGTCTAACAATTTAATATATTGTGTCATGATAAAAAATTTAAAATAAATTAAATTTAAACAATAACATTTAAACATAATGAAAAGATAAATATAACAAAATTAATATAAAAGAAGCTAAACAAGTAAATCTTAGAAAAAATCTTAAGTACTCTTTTATTCGAGAATGAACACAGATAGGTGCACACAAGAGAATTCATATGATACAGAGTTTTCAATAAATTACTTTCTATGGTAATTTTTATGAGATATAAATAAGTAATTCATCAACATTAACAAAAAATAATTATGTATTATAAATTACTGTTATGTTGAAAAAATGCTCATAGAATTATATACTGCGTTCCATTAGTGGATTAAATTAATAATAACATTTTAATAAAATATCATAAACAAGGAGATTTTAGAGTGATAATTGATATTTTTTTCTCTTGTACTAAAATTACAAAAAAAAATATATCTATTTTTAAATGTGTTAACGAGATTTGTACTAACAAAATACTCATGTATCGTGCATATGGAAATAAAGAACTCGTAACTTAGCCGGCCAAGAATAAATTATGATTCATTCTATTGAATTTGTAGATTGTTATTTCATGTTTTCCCTTTTCCTCGATACTTATGCCAATATTTTTACACATTTCTCAAATTATTATTGTACTTGATAAGACCTTCGATTATCACCATGGAAAAAGGAAATTGATTACCCTATCGGTTTAGCACCAGGACGAGGGGTACTTATATCGCCCCAAACTTTTGTAACATTGATTATATATATGTGTGTTTGTGAATGGATGTTGGAATAAGATCATAGTATCATGTTTGATTCTTTTAAACTTTAATTTTAATTTATTTTAACTATTAACCCTTGCGGCAGCAAAATGTCCACGTACAACAATAGACTCAACATAGCATTGCATTACATAATTCAAAACAAGCACTCAGCAGTAGCAGTTGCAATTGTTAACAATATTGCATAAATATTGGATCACACAAATCAATTAAAAATAAAAGGCATAGTAATTTGTTGTAGGCAACGACAGAATAATTCAATTATTAAAAAATTAAAATTGAAGCATTAGTAACATTGGAGAGCTGATTTACGGAACGTAATTAAAAAAATGAAATTAGCTATAGGAGACGCACACATAACATGATTCATTCAAAATTAAAATGGCCATATGACATCAACATTGAATTGGGTAATTTTAAAATTAAATTATGTCAAACAAATAATCATTGAATTACTTAACTTCACAATTAATGTATGTTAGACATACAAACAAAAACAATAAGAAATTATTAACGCATATTCAAATAATATTAGAGGCAAAGATCAACAGATTTAGAAATGTAACAAGATAGCAGCCACAAAATCAAATATTATAATATTATATATATACATATATATATATATATATGTATATATATATATTAACGCAATCGACATGTGATTCAAAATTGACCTTGAATGAATACAAATAGTGATTACAAAATTTTGGATGGATGTTGGAATATGAACTTGAGTACGTGATGAGTTTGATATGATAATGATGAGAATATAGTATAAATATGTGTATGTTTGTAAAATGTGATGTGGATATTGATTGTTCATCGAGATTGATTTTCTGTATTGTTTGAAATAGGCTAAGTATGGATGCTGCAGAGTGTTCTCGCTGTAGCGAGAAGGCCCTGGGCGAAAGGCATGAAACTGTGTCATTTTCGTTGTAGCTAGAAGGCGCTGGAAAAGAGGGATGAAACTGTTGCGTTCTCGCTGTAGCGAGAAGACGACAGTGAAGGGTGTATTTTTGGATGTAGTCTCGCTATTGCAAGAGGGTCTTGCTGTAGCAAGATTCTGCAGAAACCAGGATGCAGTTTCCTCTGAGATTTTCGTTGTAGCAATAAGGGGCTTTGCTGTAGCAAGAGATGCAACAAAGGGTTAGGGTTTGGAAAATCCATTTTCCATCTATCTCTTCAAAATCTCTTCAATTCTCTCGACCTAAAACCTTATTTCACCGATTAAATTGCCTCCAAAGCAGTTTGGGAGTTAGATTTGTAACACCTTAATTTAATTTCAATAAATAAAGAATTTTATAAATTTTTAAAATACTAAAATTTTCATTTTCAATCCAAGTTCAGTAAACATTTCGAATAAAGAAAGGGGTTACAAATTACATCAAACAGTTGCTACAGGACTTATTCAAATACAACAGTTTTCAAAATAATATTCTAAGTCCTGTAGCAGTTCCATCCACCCCTTCACTAAGTCCAGTGCTGATCGTCTTGATTACCTGAAAAATGGACGTAAGGGTGAGTACTCTACAATACCAAAAAACACACAATCAACGTAGAGTCTCACCTCCAACACGTTTCTAATACATTAAACAAACACAATCACAGGCAGTATTTCACATCCATAAGTACAAATCACAAATCCAAGCATATTCGCGCCAGCCACATTCACTGCAGCACTGTGATCATAGATTTACACCATGAATGGTTGCCGGTTACTCCCGCCTCATGGATACCACGTGGGCAGTCACGGGTCGCTCAGCAAAGGTAGTGGTCAAAGATGTAGTCAGGAAAAGAGTGTGTGGCCCGTGGTGCACCCGTTCCGCAGTCGGTGTCACCACCACTCTCTCCTCTCAAGGTATTTCTACCGTCCTCATCTTTCACACCCCCAATGTATCGCTGAACCATTCACAGCACATTACAACGGCGCTAACATGCCTAATTTTACATATATTTCATTCGCGCATGCAATAATCATACTTACACACAGCACACAGCCCATATTGCATTCAAATACACAGCACTAGGCCCACATTCATTTCACATTACACGACACATAGCCACATTTATTCACAATATAATTAATTCACCAATCAATGGCATTCCATTATACACAATCACCCTTACGGGGTCCAATTATTCTATCACACAACATTTACATACAATCCATCCATTTCGGGTCAACACATATTGTTCACATATCACGGTACATGACCCACATTACATTTCTTAGCAAATTCCTACCCTCTAACTTAGTCACAACACAATACTCAGCAAAATAACAATAATTCATGCACAAAAGAGTAGGATAGAGTCCCCCCTTACATCAGATTGAAGATTCACTCTCAGATTCGACCATGGACGTGCTCCCTACAGAAATTTCGGCCTAAAACACTTGGAAGAACTCCATGAGAACCCAAGGAAACCCAAAAACAGAGAAAAGGGAATGAGAACTGAAACCCTAACCATTAAAACTCACCTCCAAGCGTTCTCCACACAGATTCAACCTTCAATCAAGCTCCTGAATGGCTTTAGAGGCAATTAATCAGTGGAATAGGGCTTTGGGTATGAGAGAATCCACTGGAGAGGGAGAAATAACTCTCCCCAAACCCTAACCCCCTTTAAATCATTTTCTGGTCGCGACACTCTCGCTAGAGCGAGTTCCCCTCGCTGCAGCGACACGCCCTCTCGCTACAGCGAAAAAACCAGAGAAAACTGCACTCTGGTTTCTGTAGAGTCTCGCTATAGCGAGACTGCACCCAGAAATGCACCCCAAACTGTCTCTCTCTCGCTACAGCGAGAAGGTGACAGTTTTAGGTCCTTCCTTCAGGGTCCTCTCGGTGCAGCGAGAGCAGCCCAGTATCACGCCCTGCACTTAGGCACTTGGCCCATTCTCAACCTATCCAGTCCAATCCAGCAATGTATACACATATACACACATCCATATACTTAATACACATAAATATCATTATCAAGTAAATCAACACACGCATATATGCATTTAGGATTATATAAATAACAATAATTAATATTACAAAATTCGGGGCGTTACAAGATTAAAGGTTGAAATTGTGTTGGGAATGCTTGGAGGTAAGTTTTAATAGTTAGGGTTTTGGTTCCTCATCCCCATTCTCATTCTCTATTTTCTCAATTTCCCTTGGTTCTCATGGGATTCTTCCATGTATTTAGGACAAAATTCATGTAGGGAGCACTTCCTTGGTTGATTTCATGTGTGGGTCTTCAATCCAAGGTAAGGGGGGACTCTACCCTATCTCTCGTGTTTTTAAAATCCGTTGTTTGGCTGTGCATTGTAATGTGGATGGTTTTGAATGGGAGTGTTTAATGGAATTGATTGATTGTAGTGAGATTGTGGTGGAAAGATTGAGTATAGTATAGTATAATGGATGTTGAATAATGTGTATGATGGAATAAATTGATGAATGTAGATTATGTTGAAATGTTATATGTATGGAATTGATGTGCGTTAAATGTAACGCGAATGAATGTAGACATTTGTGCCATGTGATATAAATGAATGTGGGTACCTATGCCATGTATGAATATGCATACTATATATGGCTAAAAATCTGTGTGAAAGGGCATGTTAAATGCAGTTGTGAATATGCTACGAATGGTTCAGCAATACATTGGAGGTGTGAAAAATGGGGACGGTAGAAATACCTTAGGGAAGAGAGGGTGATGGTAACACTAACAGGTGCACCACAGGCCACACATTCTCCTCCTGACTAGACCTCTCACCAACGCATTTGTTGAGCTACTCGTGACCATACACGTTGTATCCTTGAGGTGGAGGTAACCAGCAACCATCCATGGTGTGAAACTATGATCACAATGCCACAATGAGCGTGGCTACATGCAGTGATCGCATGTGTGTATGATATGTTGTTGGTGCAGTGAGCGCATCGGTTGTGAATTGAAATGACGAAAACAATGTTAAAACATAGGTACCTTTCAGGCATCTCATTCAATTAATTCGGTTATCGATTCTTGACTAAACTCAGTTAGCATTTTTCCTTGACTATTCAGTTCAAGACCAACAGATACACACCTCGGATTTTATACACTTAACTGTAAAGTATTGTCATTTTCTAACAATTCTTAAACTTAGAATAAATATCAACTTAACTGAATAATACACAAACGAATATATGAATAAAACTTGCTACTTTTTGTATTAAGAAGGCAAAAAATGCTGAAGCTTTACAAAATTGGCACTTATGGCCTAGAATCAGAAACAAAAAGGGTATGAAAAGTAAAAATCCCTTATCACTGATCCCCCTGCTCCTGGCCTAAAGCAGCATCTTCAACCCGATCATCCCCTTCATGGGTCGAGACCTCCTCGGTAGCATCACCACGAGCTTGGCAAGGAGCTTCGACATCAGGCTCCACTTCATCAACCACTCTGTCATAATTCAAGACCTTTCCACCAAAGAAGTCCTTCATTAAGTTGAGTTGGAAGTCTGTAGGGACTCAGTAAAACTCGACCACCTGCCTTATAGCATGACGGAATCCAGCTTCGTGCTCAGCAATAATCTATCCATGACACTCAACAACAAATGCCTTTATGTCAGCATTGACCTTTTCTTTGTTGTGCCTCTTTGTTAACAAGGCATCGACAAACTCTAAACTTTTTGCCCTTTGGGCTTCCTCGGCCACTACAACCTGACTTTCGGTAGCATGCAGTCTATCCTCAATAATGTTGAAGTGCCCCTTAAGTTGTGCTACATCAACCTCTAGCACTTTATTTGTATCAACGAAGTTCGATCGAACCTCTTCACTTTCTTCCAAAGCTTTCTGGGTTGAAGAGAATTAGCTTTGGACCTTTTCTAGCTGAAGCAAAGGTTTCAAAGCCAAGCTGTGCGCCATCACCATGGCTTGGGTCTGTATTTTGCAATACCACTGCCACCGAGACCTGTTATCCTATTTGTTTACAATGGCTCTCCCAATATTTGATAACAAGTCTGGGGATACAAGCTTGGTGGCCTTGACCCCTTTAGCAAAGAAATCTTTTAATTTATCATCTCAAATTTTTTGTTTAAATACCAAAACTATTTTTTATTCTTTTGTACTAATATTATAAGACTCCAAAATATCCTTGTTTAAGATATTTTATTAAAATATTATTATTAATGTAATCCACTAACGTACTATATAATTTTATGAACATTTTTCCAACATAACATTAATTTATAAGACAATTACCTTTTATTAATGTTATGAATTACTTATTTATATCTCATAAAATTTAACATAGAAAGTAATTTACAGTAACTCTGTATCAAATGAATTCTTAAGCATGAGAAAATAGTGAAGAGTCAAAGAATTAGTTTCGAGGTTAAACCATCAAAAATTTAAAAATCATCATTTGTGGGAAAAAGAAAGCAATGAGACATTGTCGATTAGTCGAAGAAGTATTCGTTCAGAGTTTTCCTCAAATTGCAAAATCACTTGGCTATGGAAGTGAATCTGAACAAGTAATTTAGAAGCGAGAGATCTGAATTCAAGAAACAAGAAAACGTAGGTAGGGTTCAAAGTCTTCTCTGGCGGCTATGGCTCTCTTCTAGGATGAATTAGAAACCTTAAGATATGCATCACACTAAACACTGAGAGTGGGAGGACATCAGAGGGGGCAGAAGTTCATAGTGTGTAGAAGGATGATTCGAGGAGAAAATTGCAACATTTTTCTTTATAAATTTTTTGAAGAATCATGGAGTGTTGATGTTGTGGGAGATATTCCGGAGGTATGGAAAGATTAAGGACTTGTTTATTCCAAAGAAAGGTGTTGCAAGGCACTGATGGGAAGGTTACACCAACCAGAAAAGTTTGATAGTGTAGTTGACTTCCTTTTGTGACAATCTATATTGAATGTCATGGTCATTACCATATGACCTGGTTTTGTTAGAATCAAAGGGTCTGGAGGATTTGGGAGAGGTTATAACTAGCATAAAGATGGTTTGTCTATACTATCTCATGTCATTTATTGGTGGCATCATCGTATGGTGACTGTTAACAGGGGAATGTGGGTTCATTTGTACAACTAACATATCACGCTTAGTTCGAGGCATTCTTTTTGAAGATAGTGTCACCGTTGGAAGATTTTGTATGCATGGACTATAATACAACTTCCCGAAGACGTACAGATTTTGCAAAAGTTTGCCTTCAGACTTAAACACTTACGCTAATTAACTAAGATCTAAAGATTTAGGTTAACAATTTTGTGTTCTCAATCTGGATGGTCAAGGAGCATAGGAGAGAATCCTTTCAACGAGTGTGGTGGTCTTATGATTCAAATACTTCATCGCTAGAGAGTATTGATGATATTTCTTTGGATTTAAATGCTCTAGAGGATGATAGTTCAGACGATGGTAGGAAGTGTGATCTAACAGTAGCGAACCACAAAAAAAATGGTGACCAGACATGGTGTGGAGAGCTTGAAGGAAGGGGAATAGGGGGTGGATTATCGGGGTCAAAATTCATGTGATTTTGTGTCAGAGATTACACAAAATCAAGAGGAGTTTGAAATAACAATCAAATTTTGTGGAGGACGTAACAAATGTGCAAATGAGAGGGAATTCAAATCAAAAAGTGGTTTTAACTTTAAATATCAGTAATGACTTGATTGTCAATAATAATGTAGATGTTGTGAGATTGTGTGATGATGCATTAGAAAATAAGGTTGATTAAGGCGAGCTTTGTTGGTGAAAACTTGTGAGGAAGGGAATTGGTGGAGAAATTGATGAAGAATTATGAGAAGTGGGTTTTATTGATAAAAGACCAATAAAAGAGGTAGGGATATTTAAAGACCAAATCTAATGGGCTAATTATTAGGCCTTCTCATGGATCAAACAAGGCTAATCACATATTGAGTCAAGGACTGGACTCTTTTCAATTTAATGATGTTGAGGTGGTAGTGTAGGAAAGAATTAATGTTAGCAGTGCGAGGAGGAAAAAGCACGAATCCAAGTTTCAGGCTCGGTCTAAATTCACGGTACTTGCAAATAGAATATTGGTGTACTAGCAAGCATAATAAATGAGCAACAATTGACATTCACACCTGAGAAGAACATGTTAAATAATGTGCTTATTGCTATGAGGTGATGGATTATGTTATGAAAAACAAAAAGAAATGTTTTCTATTGAAAGTATATTATGAGAAAGCATATTATTCAATGGATTGGAAATATATGTTATGAAAGTTTAGCTTGAGAAATAGTGGGTAAGGTGGATGAAGGCTCGTATTTGTGGTGGCCATTTCTCTATCCTTGTTAATGGAAGCCCAACAGAGGAAGTGGCAATTATTAGAGGCCTCAAATAAGGCGATCATTTATCTCTTTTCTTATTTTTATTAGTGGCGGAAGGTTTGGGGGTTGATGAGGAGTGTTGTCTCAAAGAGACTTTTTTTCAAGGTCAAAATTAGAGATGGACCCAAAATTTCATTGTTACAATTTGCATATTATACTTTGGTCATAGGCGAAGCCACAAAGTAAGGAGTGTGGACTATTTAGGCTATTCTTTGAAGCTTTGAGCTTATATATGAGCTTAAAGTTAATTTTCATAAGAATTATATTATAGGGTTGAATGTGATGGTTAATTTTATAGATACAACATCTCGCTTTCTAAATTGTAAGGTGGGATCTTTACTTTTCGGTATTTAGGCATTTATGTTGGGGATAAACCAAGAAGTAAAAGTGCTTGGCAAAAGCTTATTGAGATGCTTAATCACAAACTAGTATCTTGAAAGCACAAACACATCTTCATTAGGAGTAGAGTAACACTTTTTAATGACGTTCTAAATAGTCTTTTGGAAAATGCCACCAAGTGTAATCAAGGAGGTGATGAAGATTTAACATTGGTTTCTTTGGAGTGGCATGAAGAATGAATGTGATTTCAGGGTGTGAAATAAGAAATGGTTCAATTGAAACTTTTTGGGTAAATAAGTTTCGAAAGGATTGAAGTCTCTAAATTCATGCTTTGACGCGTTATAGGCGCAATATGAATCATGTACTGATATATTAGTTTCTTTGGAGATAGGTCATAATGCCTTGGATTGGTGGAGGAACGTGATGTTGGTTTGTAAGCAAGCCGATAGTGGATAGATTCTAATGTCACATAGGTATTTGGCGATAGTTTTTCCTTTAGTTTTTAGAGGGATAAATGAATAGAAAATATTGTGTTAGCGAATTCATACCTAATGTTGTTTTTAGCAGTGACTAATAAGGAGACACAAGTGGTAGATAATGAATGATTTCAAATAGGTCAATAGCTATAGAAATTTTGTTGGATAAGGCAATTGTTTTTATGGGAGGAGGATATACAACAGTAGTTGTGGGAGACTATAGAGGGTAAAAATTGAGAGAAGATGTAAATGACATATTGACGTGGAAGTGTGATGATAATAAGAAATATAATTTGCAATCCATTTATCATTACATTCATCATCTTTTCATTGTAGGCAACAATTTAGAGCTGTGTCTAGTGTAAGCCTTACATAAATTTTGAAAGGTCAATACATCGAGAAAGGTAGTGATATTTTGTTCGTAAACAAGTGTACATATCAAAAAGTAATAAAGGGTTTTCGAATTAAGAGTTCTTAAGTTATTGTCCCGCAAAGATTTTTTTCAAGTACCAAGAATAACTTAATTTAATTGTTTAAATGTAACAGGATTGTAACGGATCAAAAATCGAACCTAATTTTAACAATAAATTAAAAGAATAGTAATAGAATGTATGAGAGAGATCATATGAGATGAGCCTAGGACTTATGAGTTCACCTACTACACTTCTTTATGTTCTAATTAATTTAATCATGATATTGGTATTCAAATATTTGCTAACCACTCATTATTAGTTCTATTAACACCCCAATGATCATGCAAAGTAATTGGTCGAGAAAGCATGAAGATCCTATGAGTTTGTCAATTCAATAACGGCTGAAAAAAAGGAATTAAGTGTGATTAACCTAGCCCTTTATCTCATTTTATCCTATAGTTCTGTTTATTACACGTGGTTCAATCGCCTACAATGCAACTAACTATGGGATGCTAAGGGTGATCAAATCTTAACATACACAATATTATCCAATAAAATAAAACCAAATAATAAAGAAAAAACCAATACCAACATTAAAGTAAAAATTACATAAAGTTTGTAGTAGGATCCGCCACAGTCCTAGTTATGAGTTTAGTTACTTATAACAAAATAAACTACGAAGAACGTGATAAATAAACTCATAATTACGAAGGAAAATTCAAACAAAAGAAACCCAGAAAGGTAGAAGATGAAGAGAGTTCTCTTTCTCTGAAGGGGCACTCAATCACTTGCTTGGACTCCAAGGGAAAGCTCGTCATCCCTGCCAATGGTCTCTAATGACTCTCAAAGATGAGTTTGGGTAGAACTAAGAAGGGGAAGAAGGTATGTAGAGAAGTGGAAGTATCAAGTATAGAGCATAAAGCCTCTTTATATATACTGTGCCTTGAGTTTTCAATTGGTTGAGCTCTATCTTTTCAAATCAGTTTTATCCACAACCAGAATCTTAACTGAAAACTACTTGAAATCTTTATCGAAGGTTAAATTTTAAATTCAAAATTCAAACTCAGATTCACATAGCACAACAAGGATTAAAAGTATCTAATTTTTCTCCAAAATATCTCCATAATGCACTAATAACAACTTCCAGCTAAACTGCAATAATTAATAACATAATTAATATAAATATATATAAAATAAGGTCTAAGTGTATAAATATAATTCATAAAATATATTAAAATATGAACTTATCATATTTGTTTGGCATATGCTATTTAATGCAATTGCAGTGTGGAGAAATTTGACCATACGTATATTAATGATTCTCTCGTGTAATAATGAAGACAAGGATATATTGTATCTTTTTTTGCAAAGCGCAATCTCTATGAGACTGTGGTACATGTGTTCTAATGGTTTGATGTCAGTTTATGCTTATCTAGAAATTTGCACGAGATATTATTGAGTATGAATAATTTGACTTCAGCAAAATAATATTATCTTCAATAATAGTGTGCTAAATATTTGATTCTATTAAGTATGGTTCGTAGAAGCAGCTCCACCTTCGAAAATATATGAATTGGATTCATGATACTTGACACGTGTATCATTAATGCCCCGTAATAGGCTAGAGTAACCCTAGTATTCCTTCCGTTTATGCTTAAAAAAATATATATCTATTTCTAAATGTGTTAATGAGATTTGTACTAACAAAATACTTATGTATTTTTTATTAGTAAGGATTTGTAACAGAGCCGGCCATGGACAAATCATGATTCAATCAATTGAATTAGTAGATTGTTATTACATGTTTTCCCTTTTCCTCGATATTTATGCCAATATTTTTAGAGTTCAACTTCCTCTCAATAAAGCATCCTTCTATGTACTCTTTCTTAATCGTTTTGACAATGGCTGAGTCAGTTCAATTTGCTGTTACTTCAAATCTCAGGTTGGCTTCCGCAGATTTTCTTGAATTTGGAAAGCAATATAATGTGAGGGAAGCGTTGGAAGAGCTTAAGAACACTATTGAATCTATCAATGATAAGCTCCTTGATGCCGAAGACAAACAAGATCAAGACGTTGGTGTGCGAGTTTGGATCAGAAGGTTCAAAAAAGTACTTCATCAGGCAGATGACTTCTTAGATAAGCTTGCTATCCAATCCACGAGAGACAAATTGGGTGCAGCAGAAGGAAAAGAAGTAAACAAGGTACTTCTTTCCATTTCATCTTCAAATCAAATTCCTTTATACAGTGAGATGCCTGACAAAATTAAAGAGATACGAAAAAGTTTCAAAGGTGTGGTAAAAGAAATGAAGGATTTGAATTTAAGCCCAAGATCAAGGGTGGTTAAGAAAACTAATAGTGAATGGAGGGAAACGTGCTCTTTTGTATTAGAGTCAGATATCATTGGAAGAGATGATAGTAAAAAGGAGATCATTAGTCTGTTGAGACAACCACATGAAAAGCAAACAGTTTCTGTGATTGCTATTGTTGGCATTGGTGGTTTAGGGAAGACAGCTCTTGCACAGTTGGTGTATAATGACTTGGAAGTGCAGAATTTTTTTGAAATGCAAATGTGGGTGTGCGTCTCTGATAACTTTGATGTGAAAACTATTCTGAAGAAAATATTAGAATCAATTACTGGCAACCAAATTGAAGTCAAGATATCATTAGACAACTTGCAAAAAAGGCTACGTGAAAAAATAAGTGGTAAGAAATATTTGTTGGTCTTGGACGACATTTGGAATGAGAATAATAAAAAATGGGCTGAAGTGAGAACTCACTTGATGTGTGGTGCTCAAGATAGCAAGATTTTAGTGACAACTCGAAGTGAAATTGCAGCGAAGACAATGAGTGCTAGCACTTCCTATCTTTTGAAAGCCTTGACTGAAAAAGAATCTTGGAGTTTGTTAAAGAAAACTGCGTTCGAGGATGGTTCCGAAGTAGTGAATCAAAATCTAGAATCAATGGGGAAAGAAATAGCAGGAAAATGTAAAGGCATTCCATTAGCCGTTAAAACGCTCGGAGGCCTGTTAAGAGGACAATATGAAGAAAGCAAATGGAAGGATGTTTTACACGGTGACTTCTGGAAATTATGTAGAGAGCAAGATAGCATAGTGCCAATTCTAAAACTCAGTTACCAAAACTTGTCCCCAGAGATGAGACAATGTTTTGCTTATTGCTCTATATATCCCAAGGATTGGATAATTTTCAATGATGAGTTGATTCAGTTGTGGATGGCACAAGGTTACCTTCAATGTTCAACTGATAAACAATGTATGGAAGATATTGGTAACCAATACATAAAGATGTTTTTGATGAACTCATTTTTTCAAGACGCGGAAAGTGAAGATGGTGAGATCATTAGTTTCAAAATACATGATTTAATGCATGACCTTGCAATGCTTGTTGCTGGAAATGATTATTGTTACTTGGATAGTAAGGCAAAGAAACTCGTAGGTAGACCCATGCATGTATCATTGGAACTCGAGGCCATTCATTTACTGGATTTGTTAGACGAAAACAGGCTGCGAACTTTGATTTTGTGGTCTTACGATGAGGACATTGAAGGGGAACTACCCGTTGCAAATTTCAAATACTTACGCGTCTTGAAGATGCCTTGTTCTTCCATAGTCAAGTTGTCTGCTTCTGCTGAACAGTTGGAGCATTTAAGATATCTTGATTTGTTTGACAGCGCAGGACGGGTAAGTCTTCCCAAATTTATATGCAACCTTGTTTTCTTACAAACATTAAAACTGGGGAATTGCGATGAATCATTTTCAAAAGATGTCGCAAAATTAGTCAATTTGAGATTCCTTGATATTGTTGATTATGATGACTCCTTCACTGGGATGGCCGTTGGGTTGAGAAAATTGTGCTCTTTGCAAATCTTATCAATCTTTATTGTGGGAGACAGGCAAGAAATAAATTACGGCACATTAAATGAACTGAAGGACTTAATAAGAGGAAAATTACGAATGAAGCATCTCGATCGGGTCAGAGACGTGGCTTGGGAATCACAGGACGTAAATTTAAAACAAAAAAAATTCCTTCAATCCTTAACTCTCACTTGGTCGTATCAAGACATCTGTAACAGTGACAGCTTACAATTATTAGAAAACCTTAAGTCCCACCATAATCTTAAGCGATTGAAGGTGAATTATTATCCAGGTGTGCTTTTCCCAAATTGGCTTTCCCTCCTCACTAATGTTGTTGACATCAGTCTCTATGCGTTTGATAAGTGTCGTTTTCTCCCACCGTTGGAACGTCTCCCTTACCTGATGTCACTTGTGATAGAGTTACTTCCTGAATTGGAATACATATATATTCATGAAGATGGTTTTGCAGAAACCTTCTTCCCCTCTTTGAAGAGCCTCGTATTAAGAGGATGTGGGCAACTCAGGGGATGGCTAAAGCCGGGAGATGATATAAATGATTCACAAAATATCTCCTCACCTTATTCATTTCCTCATCTTTCTCATCTGGAAGTATCTATCTGTCCACAGTTGACTTGCATGCCTACTTTTCCAAATCTTAAGGATTTAAAATGGTATCAATGTAGTGCCGAGCCATTAACAGAGACACTAAACACAACGTCAACATGTTCAGTTGACTCATCTTCCTCCGCTGCTCCTCTTTCCATGCTCAAAGACTTGGAAATTTCTGATCCTATAAATTTGCGGAAGGGTTGGATGCAAAATCTGACTTCTCTCGAGTCTCTTCGAATTCAAGGGTGTCACAGTGAAACACTGGAGGAATTTCAAACTGGGTTTAAGGACGACACCAACTGCCTTATTTCTCTGCAACAAATCACCATACTTGGTTGTGAAAAACTGAAGGCTTTGCCTGATTGGATTTGCAACCTCTCGTCGCTTCAGCATATCTCGATCTTCGGTTGCCCAAAATTGGTATCGCTGCCCCAAGGAATGAGTCGTCTTACCAACTTAAAGATCTTTGAGGTTGATAGTTGTTCCCTCTTACTTGAAGAATGCCGAACAGCGACAAGTGCTATTTGTCTCCAAATCGCACACATCCCACAAATTATCCTTCTTAATCGCTTATCATAAAGGTACTGATCTGATACGTATTTATCTTGTAAACGTCGTGTATTGTATTTGCTTTGCTAATAAAATTGTGTTTTCATATTAAAATTTTCTCTTTTGAACGGAAAAAGAAATCCTGAACTTAAACGGCAATTATTTACCTCTTTTCAAATTCAATTTAATCTATCTAAAATATTTTTAAAAATAATAAAAATAATGAAAAAATTTTGGAAGAAAAGATAGTGAATAAAAATGTGTCGTGGGCATTTCCACCATCTCATAGCCCTCTTTTACAGTAAGCAATGGTTGATTTATCATAAATGCGCTTTAACAACTCATACAACTAAGAAAAATCTACAACACAGGCAATAAAGACAAGAAATATATTCAGTGCAACTCTTCCTTAACGATCCTAGAAACCTTTGGAATTTCTTGGCAAACATGCATTTTGATGAGTCAGTAACTTATCTAGAAAATTAAAAAATTTTGTTATTCTTCATTAAATTTAAATTTTAAGTAAATGCAATTAATTGAAAAATTTAATAAGATGTTGTAATTGCTGAAAAATTTATGGATCATGCATATTTTGATGTTGATAATTGAATTTTGAAGGAATTAGAAGAAGACAATTGACAATTGGACTAAAAAAAATTTAAGTGCTAAAGGACTCATCTATGAGAACACCGATTTATGCATCAAAAGTTTAGAGTGTCACAAAGGTAAGTTATCCTGCACTTTCTTGCTCTGTTTTTGGTACACTTCTTCATCCCTCTCATGCTTCATTCTTGCATCTGTGTGCTATGCAATTTATCCCAAGTTTCCCATTTGTTCTGTATTCTCTATGGGTCCCTGCTAGCAGCTGGTGCATATTTTAATTTTTGGGTGCATTTCCAAATTGTGAAAAGGGAGATAATTTGTGTTTTTAAAGGTTTTCTCCCTTTTTCTATTTTTGCACTGATGAATGACCCTTGGACGTGCTTTGAGATATTTTGCAAATTTCTGAATACTCCTCTAATTTTATTCACTGAAATTTCTTGCAAATCATTTTTTGGGTGATGATTAAGTTCACTGTTCTAGTTAAATTCTCGTTAGTATACTCTCGTGACTCGATAGCGTGCTCGTGATACATTACTTGCGCAACAATGCTTGCTGCAGCTGGTAGCTATTGTATTCAGAGTAACGAGATCTTGATTGCACGAGCTAGCTGATTTGAATTCTGCTTTTGAGAAGAACTAGGACGTGATTTGGTGTGTCATCTTTGTTAATTATTTTTATATATTATTTAGTGATTTTGGGTGACCCAGGTGTTGATTTAACTTTGCATAAATTCTGTTCTTTGCTGTTTGGATCCCTTTCACTGTAGAATTCATTTTTGTATATGATGTACTGTAATGTCTTATCATTCATTGTCAATTTCTCTTTCACACGCAGTTATCATAAATGATGTTATTCCTTTTGATATATAACTATATAAGTCTCCTCTCTCAAAATTGGTCTTACTCATTGTTTATACAAGAAGCACAAAATTCTTAATAGTTTTCTTCTCTTTTTTAGTGCATTTTCACTTTACTTGAAGGTTCATAGGTGTTTTCAGTTTTAAACAAACTTGGAGGCATATTGTTTTAAATCACTGGGTGTTGTAGATGGTAAACAATATCAATATTATATGATAATTCTGACAGCATAGCAATTGGTATTTAGAAGTTATTTTAAATATCACCAAACCAGTGCATTGTTTGTCACTTTTATTGAGTTATACTTTTCATATCTTATGAATTTTTGCACAACAATGCTTTGAATTTATTCTGAAATTTTTTTGTGTACATTCCTTTAAATATTGTTGACTGTCATTAATTCTTGAACATTATTTGACTAGTGATATAATTTATTTTTTTGGTGGTGTGCTTTACCTTGCTGAGAACTTTCCTCCTTTTCTAAACTCTAATTGAATCTTTTCTCTCATGAACAAATTCTACTTGCTAGACTCTCCTGTATCTCTTGCACAGAGTTTAACATTCATTTTTTTGAGAAGGACTTTAAACTGTTTTGACTCACCATGAGAGTGCAAATTTTTTTTTTGTAATGAGCAGCATGTACACACTATATTAAATTTTCTCTTTTATATGCCCTTTACATTGTCAAATATCATATCACCTCATGGCTGTCATATTCTGAATCCATTTTGCGAATTATACTGAGTGACCAAATTCTCATTCTGAATTTTTAGGATTCATCATTCTTTAGTTGGGTAATTTTCTCTCTGCAAGTTTTTCTCTTGGTTTATGCAATGCTGTCAAATTCTTATTCTTGAATGCTCAAAATTCTGGTTCATACATAGCGGACATATGCAATTTTAATTCTTTTTACTGCACAAAATTCCAGCTTGCCATAATTTCAATTTAATGCAATTCAATTTTCTTTTTACAACACTTGAATGCACAATTGTTTTACTTTCTGGGTGTTGTGAGTGCAAGTACATATGCATTAGCTGCATACTTCTTGTGATGAATTGAAACTTGTACATGCTCTTATAGTCTTTTGGTCAAATCTGATACATGTTAGCTGCATTCTTTGATCGGACAATTACACTGAGCTTTGAAACATAAGCATCTCTGTTTTTTGGCATGTTATCAGATTGGGATATTTTTTCAGTGCTATATTTTCTAATTTTGTGCAGTATACATCCTTACTTATTGCCTTATTTTTCTAGCTGCAAATTTTGCAAAATTTTGTATGCTCTTTGATTTAATTTGTCAATATGCAGACTGCACAATACATAGCATTTTATGGCACTGCATGATCTGTATTGTAAATATGGTCCACTATCTTCATGGTTTATTATTTTGGATTCATAGTTTATAATGCACCTTTCTCTTTAGTCCAACCAATTCAAAGCAATGATCTTTTCAAATTTATTTAGTTAAACTTTTCCTCATAATTTTACTTTAGTGTGTCTCTTGACTGGTGCACAAGTTCTGAAATTTTTCTGAAAATTTGTGTAATTCCCCTCATTACCCCTTCATGCAGTGAACTTTTGTATTTGATGATTACGGATTCTGGTCCAGCAGCTGACGCCCAAGAAGATGAGGACATTTGAAGAATTTTCCCCAGCTTTACCTCTTATTTTACTACTTTGTTTCTGTTTAAATTTGCTTCATTTTGAGTTTGTAATTATTTCATTTGGAATTCTGTTTTAGAATAATGTGTTTTATTTTGCAAGTACATAGAATGGACAATTGTATTTTGCCACTATTCTGCATAATAGACACTTTTATGTTTTTCTGATTTGTGCAACCAGTGGTAGTTGAAATTCTGCTATAATGAATGTTGGGGGAGGCTAGTTCCAAGCCTCTGAATACTCTAAATTTACAAGGGAGTTCCGTTCTGTTTTTCATAATCACTTAATTTTTGCACCTTGCGTTTTTTTGTTCTGACTAGAAAATTTTCCCTGTATTATATTCATCACTCCTTGCATATAGTAATTGCCTGCATCACTTTTGCACAGCTCCCACAGTTTACAATTTCGCAAACACATTTCAATATTGCTGGACATCATTTTGACTTAAATTCCATAAATTTATCATGTTAGCAATTGAGCCCAAATTTTATTACTGAGAGCATGCTTGCTGTAATTGTTATTTTCTTTGCATGATTTGTCATTTTTCTTTGCCTCTTCCTATGCATTCATGTTTTAAAATGATTGAGGCCATTATTTTCTTTAGCTACTTTTAACCAAAATGCCATCCATTCATTCAACCTTTGTTAGCCCTTTTGAGCCTAGCCAAAATTTTTCTCTCACCTTTACACCAGCACCAACTATGCCCAAACACCTATCCCTCCTTATAACTTAACGTAAGATGTGCTTAGTAGAGCACTTTCATACTAAATGCATTCCACTTATACCCCTTTTTAATGTAATTACACTTACTGAATCCTTTAGACCAGTATTACATTTTATCATATCATTTCATCCAGATATTTTCCATACAATCACATTATAATCACTCAACAAATTTATCAATATTCCACAATGAATACTCATCATATAATACATACTAGCATATAACAACTTATCAGTTTAAACAATCAAATAAGCATTTTTCAATCGTTATTCATGCAATATATACTCTTCAACCATATATTTTTATGAAATGTTCATATCATAGTGCTCTAATGAGTACAAAATAAATATTGTAATATAACAGTAAAATAAAGTCCTCCTTACTTCAAAGATGAGTTTACGAAGAGATATTGAAGAAGATCAGAGATTAACCACGGAAGGTCTCTTGAATACCAAGATATATCCATAAGAAACCAAAAATACAAGAAACGATCAAAGAAAATATAATTTAATCTAAAGAAACTTACTTTGAATAGTTCAGATTCAATGTCAAGGCTCGGATTTAAAAAGTAATAAGAGTTTCTGAAGCTTTTATCTAAGGAAAAGAAGAGAGAGTTCAAAGAAAACTGAGAGCAGAATGTGAGTTTAGAATGAAATGAAATTTTCATACTGAAAATCCCTTACATACCCCTCAGCCCCACGCGCTCTCGCTTGAGCGATGGATATTTCGCTTGAGCGACAGATATCTCGCCTGAGCGAGATATGCAGATAGCAGTCTTGCACAACTTTTCCTGATATATTCGCTTGAGTGAGCTCTATCTCGCCTGAGCAAGATGACATCCAGAGAGTAGGATATTCTTCTTGTTGATCTCAGCTCACCTAAGTGAGATCACTTTCACCTGGGCGATGTGACAGTTGGGCTAAATCTAATCTATCTCACTTGAGCGAGATCACCCTGAAGCCTTATATTTCTGAGCGCTCAGTATTACTTGAACGAAATTTACCTTGCCTGAGCAAGACCCCGTGCACCAGAATCCTTGAAAAAATCCTCTATATTCACTTTTAAATCTATTCTAATACTACTTAATATTAAACAAAACATAATTTACTGCATAATGAAAAAGAGAATGTTCCACTACTGACAATGCAAAATGATTCTAAAAGTTTTCGTCAGCTTGGTTACTTATATATATATCTTGTCTATGTTTTTTTCCCACAACTTTTGGCTTGCCTTTCTCTTTTGGATGTTTCGTACGTTTTTGGATGAAATTGTGGCTCACTTTGTTTTAATGAGAGTTCACTAAAAACAATTTACAGATTATTATTGCAAATGATTATTTAGACATTACTAGAAAAAAAAGTATATATATATATAGAGAGAGAGAGAGCGAGAGAGAGAGAGAGAGATTTTGATCTGTTCTTTATTCTTGCAGAAATTTTCAACTAATTTCCTTCTTTTTTTTCTGTAAAATTTTGTATACCGAATTTCTTATAAAATAATGTATATTTATCTTTTGATTTTTATATTCAAATAATATTAAATAATTAATATTTATTATTCTCATTTCTTGAGGAAATGACCCAAAATATTATACACACAAGTTATTTGCATGTAATTACCTAATGTAAAGAAGAAATGTTAATCAATTGGTACGCTAACACAGGAGATGTAAAATCATTGGAATTAATAAAGTTATAAACCGTGATTGACTCTGTTGTTTTAAATCACTTAGAATTGACTCCTATATAAATTTTTTTTTTATAATACATGAATAAAAATTAATTCATTCTTAATTTAATTAATAAAGTAGATCATATTCCCGACTCATTAAAATTTAAAATAATTATGTTTATAATTTTACATTTTAAACGCTAATAATAAAAACATATAAGATCAGTCCTATTATGTTGAAATATCGAGTGGCCTTTTCAATTATTTGCCAATAACAACAGTGATTTCCGACGACAATTTTTTTTTCTTTTCAATTCAACGTGAAACACGCACACACCACTTTGTCATTTTACTGGTTTATAAGCAAGAACAATAATTATGATGATAATAAAAAGAAGATTTAATTATTTTTTTAGCTTTTTCATTTAAGATTTTTTAATTTTAATTACACAATTTTAATTTCTTTTATTTAATTATGATATTTTCTTAATTTATCATTTAATTGCGGACATAGTGAGACAACCATAATTTCTAAACTATTATGGCTGAAGAGTGCCGGGAGGAGATGTTGAAGGACGTTATTTCTAAAGAAATCAAAGGACTTTTTTGAAAAGCATAATCATGTTCTATCTTTCTATTTTTATTTGAACTAAAAATATATAAGTACAAATATGCAAACATGATTCAATTTTACTACAAATACTTTTAAAGTATCTTCTACTATTATTTCTAAAATATTTACACACATTATACATCTCAACTACCTCCTATATCAAGGATCCAAATCGTTTGCAGTTTTGGTGGAAACCACAGGCTGCAGTTTGCCATTTGCTTAAGCGAAAATTTCCGCTTAAGCAAAGATGTTTGGCCTTGATCATTGTGAAACGCGTCTAAGCGAGCCAGAAGAGAACTGAAGGCCAAATTTGCTTAAGCGACGAATGTTGGCTTAAGCTAAAGTCAATTCACTTAAGCCCCTCCAAGCAAAAAATAAAATAAAATATTGAAGCGAAAATGGAATAGAGAGACATGTTTTTAAGTCACCTATTTCAGTTTAGCTAATCATTAATTGCTTAAGCGGTCTCTGTCAATTCGCTCAAGCCATGACCAGCGGATTTAATTATTATTAAGCGAATTTGTAACTGTTAAAACCAGAAAATAATGCTAGAGGTCTATTAGACCGATTAGTGCAATATGTAATGTCTAGTGATACAACTTCACCAAAAAACCCATAATCAATTTTTATCCTTGCATCCGCCCAAAAAACATTTGTGATTTGTTCCTCAGCATCCATGTTGTACGTATGAAAAAAAGTTAGGTTGTCTTCTAATTGATGTTGAAAGTATTGCATTAGACAACCGATCTCACTATATATCATTTCTCTTTGTCTCTTTGCTTTCAAATAATTTTTTGTGTCTATTCGAATATACTGATGAATCCAAATTTTACTAAATTTTTATACATCATTTATTACATTTTATAGAAAAGAATAGACTTAGATAGTGTAAATAAGATGAATATTCCAATTAGGCTAAATAATATAGAGTTCTTAGTTTTTGGTTAATTTACATTGACTTAGATAGTTTTTTTTACATGTTTTGATCATTTGAATAATGTGGCAGGAATTCCCAAGCTTATTTTGAAGAATTATTGAATTTTGAGGAATTTGAGGTGAAAGTAACTACTTTCAAGATTGATAGTGACAACTACAGCAAGCCACTTCCAGCAAAGGGACCAAAGTGATCACTTTCAAAGCTTAAAGTGACAACTACAACAGCCCAGAATCCACTAAACCTGCGTGTGGTTACTATGAAAGTTCATAGTAATCACCCCAAAGCATGCAGAATTGAAGGTGCTGCGTGTAGTTACTATCAAAGTTCATAGTGACAACTCCATAGAGTCCAAAATGTCCTAGTGCTGCGCGTGGTTACTATGAAAGTTCATAGTAATCACTCCAGAGAGGCAAAACCCAACTGATGTTGCGCGTGTTTACTATGAAAGAATGAAAGTAATTACTTTGGAGGGCGCCAGCTTTAGTATAAATAGATTTTTGCCAAATTAGGGTAGAGAGTTCTTACACTTTTTGTACCTTTTCTCTTCTTTACTAAATTTAGGACATTTTCCAGAGCTTAGGGCAACCTTGGGTGACAGCCAAGGGTCCAACCTAGGGTTTGGTTTCTCATTTCTCTTGCCTTTACATTAATGTTAATGAATTTTCTGCATTTCCCAACTGCATTTTTGACCCCCATTTCCATGGAGAGCTAAATTTTGTGTAACCCTTAGTGAGTTCACATGGATTCTTGAGTTCCTTGATTTTAATGATAATATAATTCCTTTCTTCTCATGAATTACTTATTCCTTGTTTCTTGAATTGAATTAATGGTTAATGAGGGGGATATTGCTCAATTAACCCTAATTCATTTTAAGGATATTCTAAACTAGGAATTGCTTAATCCTAGGTTTAATTCTAAGGTTGCGTAACTTTGGGATGAGGGATTAGAGCCTAGCAAATTGCGTAATTTCGTTAGGACCATAAGGTTGATTTTCACTTGTTAAATTAACCTAATTCATAGGAGAGAGGATGAATGTTAAATCTTGAGTGGAATGAGGATAGAATCTTTGTGGATGAACTAAGGATTGCTGCTTCCTATTGTTTGAATTAATTAAACTAGTTTGCTTGTTGCTCTTTACATTGATTTGAAACCACAAAACCCCCTATTTTAATTGCTTGTTCAATTAGTGTCTTCAACATGTTTAATGAAGCTTAATAGCCAATGTTCATGGGAGATAATCTAAGGTAACCCTAGTACTATATTAATTTGTTTAAATTTTGATGAGGATTTACGACAAATCTTTTAAACACAACATGAAATTTGTTCATCATATACCCAACATTAGCTCGATGTTCTGCAAGTGTACTCATGAGTAGAAATGATGCCTTTTGTCGCAATCTGGAGGCATCAACCAAATCAATTTCATGAGCTTGGACTTCACTTATATTATGATGTGAAGCAAGCATATGTGTTGTTTCTGGAAGTTGTAATGGGTGATTATACTCTTCAACAAACGAATGAATGACATATTTGTTATTGTTTGCCAAAGACAATGCTATCCTTGCAAGGCATTCGGTTCTAGTTTCTAGTCAATGTTTTGTAGCTTGGGGATTTCTTTTATCTTATTTTCGATGTCCCTTTTTACAATAAATATATCTGCAACCCGTAATAACACCATCTACTTTTCGCTTGTTAAAATATTGTTTCTTGACTCCAAATCCTGCCAGCCTGCCATTTTCACACCAAAATTACCATGCTTGTTCAAGACTCTCAAACTCTTGCCCGACACTTGGTTTCCTTGCGACATCCATTCTTTTGATCAATAACATGACAATAAACATGATAAGTAGTTATTCCAATAATGTTAAATGCAAACCCGTAATGGTATAATGTGCACCTTTAGGATGTTTAAAGACTTTCTTTGTCATAATCTAACCTAAAATGGAGTTGAGTGCTATGAACTTGTTAATGTTTATCCTCATCGTGAGGGTCAAATAAGTCCTTACCAAACTTTTCTTCTTATAATATCATGTACTTGAATGCTTCACCAATAGCAAGAATAGAAGAAGTTTCTTTCTTTAAAAATAAGTAACCTAATATATCCTTGGCGCAAAAAATCCAGTAAAAATCGCTTAAGCTATACAAAAATCGCTTAAGCCCTATTCGCTTTAAATTTCGCTTAGCGGGAAATTTCGCTTAAGTGAATTTTTGCTTAAGCCATAGAAACCCGCTTAACAGAAATATGCGACTGTTGGTATTTAAAAAAGTGGTATTCTCAGGTGTCATTTTCATTTCAAGCCTTTTCTTTTGTTCTCTCAAAGTATAGAACTTTAATATTCTCCCAACTTCTCTGTTCTTATTTCCATTTCAAGGGGAAGCTTCCATTTTTTACTCAGGTATATAACACATGCTTAAGGCATGACTTCAATGTTTTAATCCTCTTCATTAAACATTGCTTTCTTTGTCGTGTTTGGTCTGACGATGCTCTTATCTTAACTTTTGCATGGGATTATAAGGCATTCATGTGTTGAATATTGTAATATATGATTTTTAGTATTATTGTTTTAATGTTGGACTATTTCAAAACGTTAAGTTTTTAGATTTAATGTTAGTTTTACTGCCTCTGTTGGAAGCCTCTATATTTTTCGCTTAAGTAGATTGATGTCGCTTAAGCGAATATTGAATAATGGGGAAAGCCAAAGGTGCAATCTTACGTTTAAGTGACAACTATCCGCTTAAGCGAAAAATATAGAGGCTTAAGCAAAAAAAATAGGGCTTAAGCGATTTTACCTTCATATTGTAATTTGTTTTTGGTTTTAGGATGACACCAAAGAGGTCTATTCCTCAAAGAAAAAGGCAAAGACCTGAAGTTGGGAAAGCGTCACAGCAACATGATGAACCTATTGATCAGCATCAATAACCACAGGCTAAAACTCAAACAGAAATCATATCATGGGATAGATTTAGGTTCAAAATATAGGCCAAGGCTCAGATGTTTCTTGACTTGCAGTGTAGGGAATTGCTACCTGAGAGGAAGGTATCTTTAGAAGAAGGACAATGTGAAGAGTTTATGTAAGAAATTACAAGAAGAAAATGGCAAATCTTGGCAAATCTCCCTAACCAAATTCATGAGGTAATTGTCGAAGAATTTTATGCAAATGCATGACCGTCGAAGACACACTATTGCTGATGACAGAAATGCAATTTCAACCCTGTTAGGCAACCCTTTGACCTTAGGTGAAAGGAAGCTATGCCAATACCAGCAACAACGAAAGAATTTGTCAGTTTTTTGGATGCTAGGGTAGCTGAGAGCTTATGCATCCTTGGAAAATCCTATGTAACAAATGCAGCTGGAAAGCCAATGCGGTTCAAAAGGCAGTCTTTGAATACTTTGGCCCAAATCTGGTCATCCTTTCTCTTTGCCAACATAGCCCCAATCACACACACCTCAGATGTCCGGATGCCTCAAACATATCTGATATATAGCATCATGGAGAGGATGTCTGTTGACATAGTAGCAATAATTTTAGATGAGTTGCACCAGTTTGTAATGTCTAACACCTCCACTACTGCATCAGCAACAAAACATATGGGATTTTCAGCACTAATCATTGCTTTGTGTGCTTCCCAAGGTGTTACCATTCTAGACACCTCCAATTAAACAATCAATTTGAAGAAACCAAACAATTATCACTTCATAAAAATTTATTGCACCAATCCATTGGAACAACCAATAGGAGATTCTTCTCAACCATCCTCATCTGTACCACCTGCATCATAACCAACACAACCACAAGCACGACCATCCATGCCTAACATGTCACAAACAAATCCAAGTCTCCTATGCCATCTGAGTCACATAAAGCAACAGTTGGCAGTAAACAATCGAGCTTACACTCAGCTAAACGAGTCCTTCTACAAGTAAATGTTCTCTCCTTTATTATTTTAATTACTCTTGTAGTTTGTTATTTTACCATTATGCTCATTACCTTCTTCTTCTCCTTTCAAAGGTTCACTCTACACCAACATCATGGTTAGGAATTTGCTTTCCCATGGCCCATACTTGAGGCTTTTGCAGCAACTGTATCATAGCCTGGAGACAACCCCTTCTTCCCATTTCAAGAAGAAACTACACATGATCCGAACCGACAACCAGACAAAGGACCCCACGAGAACATTCAGGACATTGAGGATAATGACCGAGGAGATGTATAAAAAGGTCAACAATTAGAGGAAGAAGGGGGACATGATGAGGGAGATGAGCCACAATCCTTGTAAGATCCACATGATTACAATTAGGATTTTATTGTAATGGATTTTAATGAGTCAACATTTTGTGTTATGTAATGGATTTGATTTGTAGTTCTTGAATGCTTATTCCTATAGTTCTCATTAATGGATTTTAATATTCATCCAAATTGGTGCCTTATATTATATTTCATTGTTTAGTTTAACAATTAAGTTTAAAAAATTATGTATTCAAGTGTATTTTGGCCTCCCTTAAATATTGTGTGCACAGGTTAATGCATTTTCTAATATATTTGCTTAAGCGAAAAATGTCTCACTACATTTGTAAAACCTTGGCTCAAGCCCTACCCTAATTCACTTAAGTCGTTCCATATTCGCTCAAACGATATACATTGCCTGTAACCTATGCTCTCTATCTCAAATTCGCTTAATAATGATTAAATTCATTGGTCATGGCTTAAGCGAATCAATATACCACTTAAGCGATTAATGATTAGCTAAAGCGAAATAAGTTACTTAAAAACATGTCTATCCGATCCTTTTTTGCTTCAAAATTTTATTTTATTTTTTTGCTTAGATGGGCTTAACATTTGTCACTTGAGTGAATTTGGCCTTCAAGTCTTTTCCGACTCGCTTAGGCGCGTTTCACAATGATCAAGCCTAAACATCATTCGCTTAAGCGAATGGCAAACTATAACTTACAGTTCCCACCAAAACTACAAGCGATCTGTATCCCCTATATTAATCTTGATATTATGGGATTACAACTATAACAATATTTCTGCAATATCTCATATGTACACATTATATCATTACCCCCCTTATATTAGTCAATTGTGTAGTGGTAGAGACATAAACAAGTTCGATGTTGCCTTTTAGAATCTTATTGCAAAAAAAATGATAATCAATTTTGATGTGTTTCATCTGCTCATGGTAAATAAAGTTTTTAGCAATGTAGAGCGTTGTTTGGCTATCATAAGAAAGATGTATAGGCATAGAATGTGGGACACCATTGTTGGAAAGGAGTTATTTTAACCATTTCAACTCGCACACAATGGCTACCATGAATGGTATTCGACTTTAGCAGAGGAACAAGAGATCATGTGCTGCTTCTTTGTTTCTCAAGAGATGGGAAAGCCTCCCAATTGAATAAACTAGCTCGTGAGAGACCTACGTTTTAGTAGATAACTTGCCCAATCTGACTTACATCATCTAGTCAGCTTCATATAACAAGTTTTGCTAAAGAGCATATTCTGCGCTGAATTGCCTTTCAAGTAGCGAACTACTTGTTGCATAGTTTCACAATGCTCTTGTTTATGTTGCTACATGAATTGAGACAAGATGTGAGCACATGAAGATAATTTTGGTCTAGTGAAACAAAGGAAAATAAGACATCCTACCAACCACCTATATTGATCAGGGTGAGATAATTATGAGCCCTTAACCAGTTCCAGGCGATAGTTTTACTCCATGGGAACACTTGTTGCTTTAGCTGCTAGAATTTTTGTTTCTCCTATGATGTCCAGAGCAAACTTTCTCTAATAGAGGAAAATACCACTAGAGGAACGAGACACTTCAATGCTTAAAAATATTTCAAATTTTCTAACTAGGTCATTCATGTAAAAACAAGAGTGTAAATAATTCTTAAAGCAGTTGATAGTTGCATGATCAATCCTAGAGATGATGAGGTCATCTACTTACACCAAAACTATAAGGTGCAATTTTTGTTTCTACAAGACAAATAGAGAATAATTCGAAAGTGACTGTATTGTTTCAGTGCAGCTAACTACTTAGCTAACCAACACCTAGGAGCCTACTTAAGTCCATAGAGAGACATCTTGAGTTAGCACACCATTCCAAGGTGGTGAATGACAAATCCAAGTGGTGGCTTCATGTACACTGCATCCTCAAGGTCTCAATGTAAGAATGCATTATGGATATCCATCTAATGCAACTCTCGATCTTTTGCAGTTGTTACTACCAATATCATACACACAATCACTATTTTGACAACTAGAGCAAATGTTTTAATGTGTTATATCCTTTTTGTCTTATGGTTTTGAAAGATAAATGATAAGTTTGTGTTTTAGCATGCTTTTGTAGCCTATTTTCATGTACTTGATCCTTATTTAAATGAGTTTTACACTGATTATTCAGTTGATCATCGTAATTTAGCATGTTAAGAGTTCTGATGGATTATTGAGGTATTTTGGGAATAAATTGGTGAAAATAGGACAAGCCTGCCTATACTTTAGCAGCCAGCACGTCTATAATTTGAAGCATATGCACGATCGTACATATTGGTGTGCACAATTGTGCTCCTTTTCTAGTACAACTAACTTGGAAATTTTTAATGACCTAAAAGAGTTTGAAATTTGAATTTTGACTTTCAAATTTGAATCTTAAATCTAGAAAATGATAATCAGTTTTTGATATGTCATATCTTTGAAGAGACAAAGCATGTCTCTTGGGGGGCAAAACTTTCATATTTTGTGGATTCTATGCTACCATTAAATTTGTGCTTGATTTTATACACCCACTTAGAGCCAAGTGCTTTCTTCCTAGGGAGCAAGTGTGTCACTATCCAAGTGCCATTATTTTCAAGATCTTGTATCTCATTTTCATGGATTTTCTTCACCTCTTATCTCTTAATACTTTTGTATAAGTAAACGATTCCTTTTCCTGTGAAATAGAGGAAAGAAAAATATGGCGTGCAAGAGAAAGTATTTTACAATTCACATAGTGTAATATTGAATAGGAAACTAATACCTAAGAATGTTGTAGATCGAGATGAATAGTTGGATGGGCTATTCTTTTGATAGTGTTACGCATGAAGTCATGGAGATAGATGGATGGTTGTTTGACTCTTTGTCCTTTGACTAAAAGAGATTCATTGATGACATCCATTAGATTTGTGTTGAGTTTATCTACTACTCTTGATTTGCAGGTAGAGCAAATTGATGTGAAGATTGCTTTCCTCCATAGTGATTTGGAGGAAAAGATCTACATAAAGCAACCCAATAACTTTATTGTTGAAGGTATGGAAAACTATGTGTGTAGGTTGAGAAAGAGCCTGTATGATTTGATTATGGTATAAGAAGTTTGAGTCTGTTATGTGTGACCAAGGTGATGATCGATTTGTTTGCATAAAGATTTGTCGTCCATCCTCATCAAAGTATGCAGAAAAATTTGTAGTATCTAGGATGCAAGCCTAGGTTGTCTCTGATGACTTTGGTTGGAAATATGCATTAAACATGTTACAGACATTCAGTATAAAAATAAAAAAAGGGTGGTTTTGTATGATTCCAGATTTAATGTATAAACAAGTGATGAAATTAGTGAGTTCAATTAATGAAATGTAGCAATTCTTAGTTCGTTCATGTGATTCTATCCCTATTCCTCTTAAGATCAAATACTTTTCCTCTTCCCCTGAATTAGATTAACTGAACAAGTGAGAATTAATATTGAAACTCCATACGAATTTAAGCAAATTCAATGGACTCCAACTCATTTCCCCAAGATTACGTAACCTTAGAAATTAACTTAGGATTAAGTAAACCAAGTTAAGAATTTTATTAAAACAAATTAGGGTTAATTAAGCAATGTTTCCCTCATTCAACCATTAATTCAATTCAAGAAGTTGGAAAATAGAAATTCATAAAGGAAAGGAAATTATATTAACATTTATACCTAGGAATTTAAGAATCAATGAACTCACTAAGGATTACAAAGGTTCTAGCCCTCCATGAGGATGGGTCTTACAAATTTCAGATAAGAGTAAAGGGAATTCAATGACATCAATGCAAAAATTAAAGGAAAGTAAAGAGAAATCATGAATCAAACCCTAGGATTGTTCCTTGGCTGTCACCAATGATGGCCTAAGCTCTACAAGTGTTCCCAAAATGGCAAAAGAATCTAAAAGTGTGTAAAAGCTCTGTACCCTAATTTTAAAATTCTATTTATAGTGCAGTGGTTGTCGCCCATAGTAGCTACTATGGTTTCATAGTAGCTACGCGCAGTGCTCCCACAGTAGCTAATTATCACAATTTATAAACATAATAAAAACTATAAAATTATATATTTAAAATCAGAAATTATTTATAAAATATAAAATTAAAATGTCATTACAAATGAAGAAGTAAAAATTTTAAAAAAATAAAATAACATTGTATATCTCTAATAGTCAGTGTGATCATCTTCTGAAATAGTATCGCCATTAATAAAGGAGGAGTTAGAGGAGAAATGACTCATGGAGCTGAAGATTGGTGGTGTTAGAGCTGGTGGAGGATGAGGAAGAGGTATAAAGGTGCTTGCTCTCATTAGCTCAAAGTATGCATGTATTTGCATATGCTGCTGCTGCATCTGTTGCTACACCTCCCTCTGCATCCTCGATGCCACCTTCTTCTCTATCTTTTCCATTTTCGTCGCCTACTTCTTCTTCCATTCACTTTCCATTAGTCTTCTACATCTCCTCATTTTGCTTCTACAGTTCTTCATTGAGGGCATTGACCTGAGTGCGGACCATGTCCTCCACTTCCTCAGGTACAAGAGAAGGGGCATTTTCAGTGACAGATGCAGGGGACATAGAGTCTGCAAAGTGACTCCCCATGCCATAAATGTAGCCTTTATAAAGGTCATTCATCGTCTCTGACCATATATTATCCTCAGACTCTAGATCCTGAGAAGATGCCTCCTCAAGCCTTTGAACATAGTTATCTTACAGTTCAACGAAGATAATTATATATTAATCTCGAAAACTATTTAATAAAATATTAATAATAATATATAGTGTCAATAAGGATTACTTACATATGTGGCCTGAGATCATGTATCAACCCACAAGGTTTTGTCTCCCTTGCGAGTATGTGTCTCCTTGACCACCTCTTCATGTGTAGGTGGTCTCTTTAGTGACTTTTCCTACAATTTCAATTAAATCACCATCTCAGTCATCAATTATAGATTGAATAAAATAAATTTTAAAAGAAAATTAAAAATCAGATACCAAGTTCGCTTTAGTGCCAGCCAAATATTGTATCAACCTTTTATTTTACATTATACAAATTTCTAATGTAAATTTTGGCAGAATCTCCCGTAATATATGAATATTTTGTTATATTTGTTTACACTTAATAAAACAAATTTCTAATGTAAGTTTTGGCAGAATCTCCCCTGATATATGATATTTCATTATATTTGTTTACACTTAATAAAACAAATTTCTAATATAAATTTTGGTAGAATCTCCCCTGATATATGAATATTTCCTTATATTTGTTTACACTTAATACAACAAATTTCTAATGTAAATTTCAGCAGAATCTCTCCTAATATATGAATATTTCCTTATATTTGTTTACACTTAATACAACAAATTTCTAATGTAAATTTTGGCAGAATCTCCCTTAATATATAAATATTTTCTTACATTTGATTACATGTACTTAATACAAAAATCTAAATTTCCATTACACATAATTAATATATTATGTAACAATCTATTAATAAATGCATAAAAAACATACACATTACAATCTTAAACCGGAACACATCCCCTTATAACCCTACAACATACATATTCTACAAACTCAACAAACACAAACAATCGCACAACACACAATAATCAGGTTCAGAAAAGGATCTTTGCGCCCTTCCCCTAATCATACAATCTCTAATCCTACAATTCTATCTTAGAAATTTTAAGCCTCTAAATTACACAAAAAAAATAAAAAAAATAAACCGATTTAAAGTTACAGTTTCATACCAGGAACACAATGATACAAATTATCTTTCAAATGGATGCTCCAATCACTCACAAAAGCCAAAAAAAACTGAACTCCTAGATAGAGGCAGGCAAGAGAGAGAGGAAATTATTGAAAATGAGGAAGAAGAAAAAGGAGGCGCGAATTTATGTGTTTTACACATTACAGACGAAAAAATCCGTTTGTAAATGGTTTAATGAAACGATACATTTTAAAGGTTGAATTACGGACAAATTTTCCCGTCTATAACTCCCGCTCCAAATTTTCCTCCTATTTTCAAATTATAGATGGAAAAATTCGTCTACAATTTCTGTCTATAATATTTCACGCCAAATGGCGGGCCAACTACAGACAGTCATTACAGATGGATAAAAATTTGTCTATAATATAGACGGATTTTTTAAGAAAATTTAAAAAAAATAAAAAACCAAAAGTCTGTCTGTATTATAGACGGATGTTTTATCCGTTAAAGACAAATTTTTTTATCCGTCTGTAAGTAGCGCTATTCTAGTAGTAGCTTACCTTACAATTTCAGTTTTTTTTTTCCTATTTGCTTAGTTTGTTTGTTTTAAAATTTCAATTAGTTTTTCTTTTTTAATTTTCATATTGAATAATATCTCTTTTACATTTGTTCAATAATTTTTGTAATATAGTTTTTTTTTTTATATTTCTTCATTTTTTAAACATAAGTTTTTATTTTTTACTTCCTTTTCTTGCGCATAATAAAGTTTGTTTGATGGTGTTTTTCAGTGTTTACATTTTTAACTTCTAAGACAACGCAAACGATTTATGTTTAATAAATATTTTGAAAATTAGTAATTAAAATATGTGCTTAATAAATATAATTTAATTATGTTAAATATTAAATCCAAATAATCCGGCACATATTACAGATAAACTAATAGAATATATAATTTTTATGTCTAACAATTTAATATATTGTGTCATGATAAAAAATTTAAAATTTACTTTACAATTAATTAAATTTAAGCAATAATATTTAAACATAATGAAAAGATAAATATAACAAAATTAATATAAAAGAAGCTAAACAAGTAAATAAAAAAAAATCTTAAGTACTCTTATTCGAGAATGAACATAAATAGGTGCACACAAGGGAATTCATATGATACAGAGTTTTCAATAAATTACTTTCTATGGTTTATACATGTGTATGTTTGTAAAATGTGATGGGGATATTGGTTGTGCATCGAGATTGATTTTTTGTACTGTTTGAAATAGGCTAAATGTGGATGCTGCAGAGTGTTCTCGCTGTAGCGAGAAGGCGCTGGAAAAGAGGGATGAAACTGTTGTGTTCTCGCTGTTGCGAGAATTCCCTCGCTATAGCGAGATGGCGACAGTGGAAGGTGCATTTCTAGATGCAGTCTCGCTGTAGCGAGATTCTGCAAAAATCAGGATGTATTTTCCTCTTAGATTTTCATTGTAGCGACAAGAGGCGCCGCTGTAGCGAGAGTGTCGCGACTAGAGGGATTAGGGTTTGGGAAATCCATTTTCCATCTCTCTCTTCAAAACCTCTTCGATTCTCTTGATCAAAAACCTTATTTCATCGATTAAATTGCCTCCAAAGTCATTTGGAAGCTAGATCGAAGGTTAAAATTGTGTTGGGAACACTTGGAAGTAAATTTTAATTATTATGGCTTTGGTTCCTCATCCCTATTCTCTATTTTTTCAGTTTCCCTTGGTTCTCATAGGATTCTTCCAGGACGAAATTCGTGTGGGGAGCACTTCCTTAGTTGATTTTGTGTGTGGTTCTTCAATCTGAGGTAAGGGGGACTTTACCCTATCTCTCGTGATTTTAAAATCCGTTGTTTGGCTGTGTATTGTAATATGGATGGTTTTAAATGGGCTGTGTGTAGTGTAATGGATGTTGAATAGTGTGTAAGATGGAATAAATTGATGAATGTGGATTATGTTGAAGTGTTATGTGTATGGAATTGCTATGCGTTAAATGTAACACGAATTAATGTGGGCATGTGTGCCATGTATGAATATGAATACTATATGTGGTTGAAAATGTGTGTGAAAGGGCATGTTAAATGGTGGTTGTGAATATGCTATGAATAGTTCAGCTATACACTGAAGGTGTAGAAGAAAGGGACGGTAGAAATACCTTGGAAAATAGAGGGTAGTGATAACACCAACAGTGAGAGTGGGTGCACCACAGGCCGCACACTCTCCTCCTAACTAGACCTTTGATCAACGTCTTTGCCAAGCGACTCGTGACCGCACACGTTGTATTTGTGAGGCGGGAGTAACTACGACCATCCATAGTGTGAAACTGTGATCACAGTGTCACAATGAGAGTAGCTACGTATAGTGAGCGCATTTGTGTATGATATGTTATTGGTGTAGTGAGCGCATCAATTGTGAATTGAAATTAATTTCTTGAAATTGTGCTTGTGATTGACTGTAATTAAGTAGAATATTTGAGAAATACATGTAGAGTAAGTAAGGTGAGTCTCTATGTTTGTGTGTGTTGGATAGTATAGAGTACTTACCCTTATATTTATTTTTCAGGTGACTAAGACGATCAGTGTGACACCCTTACTACTTACTAAGCAATAAATATAAATACAATCATAAAATAACTAAGCAGTAAAAACATCACATGCATGGGTATATATATATTTATTCAGATATAGTGAAATTAAATACATTACCATTACTAGAAGTCTTCATTTCATACATACACGTCATCTGTTAATTTATACAATCATCCAGTTATCTAAATATATACATAACTGAATTACATACGAAATAAAGTGGGGTCACGATATCAGAGATGACAACCCAAAACGAAGACCTCACGAGCTTTCCCCTGGATCCATGATCACCAAAGTGCCCATTTCCTCCCAAAATTCAACAACGGTAAGGTTAGGCTTCCTATATACCCATTTTTCTTTTCAGTCAAAAGTACTTACACCTACGTATATGTATAGATTATTCCTTACTCGACTCTATCCTACTCTCCTTTTCCACTAGATTCCTACTCAGAGGAGGTAAAATTAGGAAGGAGTCCTGCTTGAGAAGCAGTCCTCTTCCTTCCGATAGCAGTAGAGGTGTTTGAACAGTGAGAAGAATCAGGAGAGTCTGAAGAACTAGAGGAAGATGAAGAGGAAGTGGATGAGATAGAGATAGGTCTTGCTAAAAGTGTGTCAACTAAACTAGTCCGTTCAACAGGTGGTAAATATGGTATAGAAGGACGTAAAGGTCTAAGGAAACCTGGGGGTAATACCGGGGGTGATAATACAGGGACAGGAGGTGGGGTAGGGGGTCGCACAAACTGTACATCTGGAGGAAATGGAAAAGTAATTCTCATGGGTATTCGGATGGGAATAGGGTAAGCTCGTGGGCCTGGCCCATTTCTATCTAACAAAAAGGTAATAGATCCAGTGTGGGTGAATCGTTGTTGCTCCCAGTCGTGCACCCATCTTCCCTCGGGATCATATCTGATCGAGACGCTGAATTGGTACGGTGGTCGAGCTATCAATGTTCTTACCTAATAAACATATTCATACACAACACACATAGCAATAAAAGGGTGAGACAATTCGATTCAATCTCCAGCAGCAAAAGACATATAAGGGTTTCAATCACACAATTAATTATCAACACCCATAATCTACCAAGCAAATGCATATGCCATGAATGAGAAATGATGCAAGTCTATTATTATAACTTAGTACATTTTGACACATGCATGTGGGCCCAGAACCATCAATCTGTTTCTTTTACTCAGGGAAGGATCAGGAGTTTCACTGTTACTTAACTGCCAACTTGGTTAATCTCATAATACAATAACAGCTCTACTAATACAAGAATCTCTCGGGACCAGTCAGGATAGTAAAGTTTTGCAGTGAGAGTCCACAGCACAAGGTGGCGAGGCTTGGGCACTGTCAGATTCAATCACACGTCACTATCCCCAAGACTACCCTGGAGCTGCCCCTAGATTTCTTATACTTCCCTGTCCACTCATCACACTATCACATGTTCATGATGCATGTCTTCATTCCTAATTAATTTAATTAGAGAAAAAATTTAATTTTTCTTTTTTGTTAAGTACAATCCTTAACTTTTTCTTTTCTCAATGAAATTCGACAGAGTCTCCTCTGTAAATCAGATATTCCAAAATTTTCTTCTTCCTGTAAAACAACCAGAAAAAATCCAGAATACTTCTAATTTATTAAATTCCACCTCCATCACCTCAAAATCCAAGAAAATCGTATCTTCCCCTCTTTCTTTAAATATGTTTTCATGCTTAAAAATTGAGGACTTAATCATCTTTAAAAAAATTGATTCAAGCCTTCCAAATATCCAATACTACTTTCTCAGTAATATAATTTATTTATTTATTTTTATTAAATCCATTTTCCAAAGAAGTCAAAAGATACTTGTACTATATATAAAATACATAATTATATATATATATATATATATATATACCTTAAAAACATATTTTCTTCTCTCCAACAAGTCTGAATGGACATTTAGATTATGTCAATCTATATGCTCACATCACATAAAACTAAATTACTTCCAATCTTTACCATTATATGGCATTCATACCAACAAGAATATCTACACAAACACATAATGAGAATTCAACCAATTATAAAGAAATAATTCAATATAGCACTTCAACCATAAATCATTCCAATACATTAATTTTAAATACACAAAGGACCTTACATATAAGGGAGAGTCCTTGTTCAATCAATTTCTTGGTCTAAGGCAACCTTTCATACATGTCCAGTACTATAACAAAATCTTCTAAAATTTATGGGTTAGCTCTAAAACAACCCAAATTCATTTTATTTGATTAGAACAATAGAGAATTATTCCCTTATGGTTCTTAATGCCACCTATTGAAATAAAATCATCCCACCCCTTACCTTACGGATGTTCTTTGATGAAGGTATGAATGAATTTTTTTTCTTTTCTGATTCTTTAGAAAAACTCGAACAATCCAATCTTTGAAACGATCAACCTAATCAATTAATCATGCCTAAACATAATTAATACTAAGGAGATGCTAATTTTATACTCTTATATGTATATGTAAAAATTAAAATTTTTTAACTTTTGCTATAAAAGTCCGATTAACACAAAATTAGTTTCTATAATCTAACTAATATAAAAGGAATAAAATGGAAGTAAAAAACACTCACTTCACCTTCTCTAAAACCACATGGCAGCCAACCCTTGTGAGGGTTTAGTGCTTTTTAATCACATTTTTGAAAAACTAATTATGTAAACAATATAAGCCATGCATAGTCTACATATAGTACAAAAGAAAGCAAGTTTAAAACCAATAATTTTGAAGCAAAGTAAGACCCATTTTTACTGTTCATGACAGCCAAAAAAACATGAAAAAATTAAAATTTTAATCGGATGAAATGATAATTAACAAATAATTAAGCTTAATTAAGGATATATATTAAAAACATACCTTAAAACAAGCTTAAATGAGTGGAAGAAAATGAAAATGGTGAAAGGGAGAAGAAAGGGTTATGGACTTGGAGAAGAAGAAGGTTCACGTAAGAAAGTGGTCAATTTAGTCAAATAGGTAAAGAAATAATAATATAATAATTAATTATTTTGCTATTTTAATATAATTAAATAAAATAATTATGAATAAAACTCAAAAATAAAAATAATTGATGCCAAACAATTAAAATAATTATAACATAATTTTTTGACATCAATATCTCCTTGGTTATCACTTAAAAAGAAAAAGAAAAAGGAAAAAAAAACTAATCACATAGTTCCTGTTAACACATAAAACAGTATCAACCAAAATCTAAAAATAAGCAATAATTACCAAAATAATTATTTTTACACTCCAAATATTATTTCTAATTAAAAATACAAATTTTATTATTTAAAATAATTCTTCGTAATTAAAAATGTTATTTTTATCCTCATAGAGCAATTTTAACCGGTATAAATGAGCAATTATTTTTATTTTTATTTTTTTATTATAATTTTTTTTTTCCAAAAAAATTGAAGAATTATAATCTAAATTATAATTATATTAACAAATTAACTGTTTAGAAAAACGAGGATGTTACAATCAGCACCAGACTCAGTGAAGGGATGGATGAAACTGCTATAAGACTTAGATTTTATTTTGAAATTACGATGTAATTGAACTAGCTCTGTAGCAGTTATTGATATAAACTTGTAATCCCTTATTATTTTGAAATACTTCAATGAAACTGTGTTGGGAAATTGTTCTTAAATAAAAATTTTATTATTCCCATTCTGTGAAATTTATTATTTTGAAATTAAATTAAGGTGTTACAATAACCATACCATTTCTGCATAACCTCACGACGAACACCTCCCCAATCATGTTAAAATAAATTAATAAGATAATTAAATATTAATAATCAAAATTAATAAGAAAAAGGCTAAATGCCTAAGTAATCAGAAAGATAAGACAAGACTGAGTCATCAAGTCCATCAGCCCAACATTTTGTTTATAAAAGGAATGTAAAAAGTACAGGTAAAGGGGTTGAGTTCAGAATATTAAATAGTATTTACTGTCCTATGCTGAATACTTACTTCACTATCAAAATATGCCTTAACAGGTACCCCCACGCCACAGCAGAGAAGAATCTGGAATATTTCACAAAGAAGTTGTAACAATTTTTGACGACAAAAATGCCAATTTTTTTATTTTTTTTTTACCCAAACTAAATTGATTCTTATTCATAGTGAATCATTCTCACATAGTCTGTCACATGTATATTCTAATCAAGTGAACTCACTTTCAATTACAAGCAACTTGTCAGACTTTCCTCCTTGGTAGTCCTAGAGATTGACTTAACATTCGGACAAGGTATAAGGCGTCCCATACCATATTAGTTCACAAGGTAAATGTTAAATCCTTAACTAGTATCATACCAATTTGGTAAAATCTAATATCAAAGAATTACTCACCTATTGACTCTAATAACCCTAGTTAACCTATAGAATTTCATACATGCATAAGAATCCCCTTGTGCAATCATGATCCGACTGACACAAGTGTGTTTTTGGATGTAGCAACAGAATCTTCTTATAATCCTCGAGTATACCTATGCCCCTAGACACAACATCGAAGATTCCCAAAACAAAAATAAAAGAGAGAGGTGAGACTTTTAAAATACTCATAAAAGCAGTTAGGACTTGAAAAGAAGGAAAGAAATAAATAGGAGTAAATATAAACTTATATAAAACATTGATTTTCAAAAATCAACTTAACCAATATAATATAAATAATTTCATTCATTCACAAGTAGGCACCCAATATATTTCCAATTAAATGCTAGACCATGATGCATGGGACTTATGCATATGTTGACTTTTGGTTTGGCTTAAAATCATTTGTTATGCTCATGTGACTCTTGGATCCATTCCTATCATCGGAAGTTGTTGGGAGTTTCACTAGCCAGCCAACATTTTGCATGTCTGGTGGGGACTCAAACCTTCACCGACTGATCTAGCTTGACCAACATGATAAGCCTCAGGAGAAGGTCAGGATAAAGGAACATCGTGTGGAGACTCCCAGCTAGAGTTCTGGGGCCTAGGACACTCATAGGGCTATTGGTAAGTCACCCAACTCCATTAAATCCCCTAGACATTGAGGTCCTCCCTATCTTTCACCAACAACAGTTATAAAATAACCTCATGACTTCCTTCACAAGGGAGAGGTATCCACACTCATTGCCATCTGAATAGTTCATTTCTCTTTGGAGCTCAATTTCCATATCACCCACACAGGTGCCAATTCAAATCAAGATTAAATCTCATCTCATTTCACATCATGCACTCAAGTGTTGGTTTAAATCCAGGATCAATATTCCATGTTCAACTATTCAGACAATTTTTAGAAGAGATTGACATATACTTATATCAATGCTTTCAAGCACATCCACTAAGGGTCCTTAGCTCACTAGCTTTGTCACTTTCTTTGAATTCCCAATTTTATCGACCTAGTTAGTTTACTACTCATAATTGAAAAGATGTTATATTTTTGTAAATATTTGCTTTCCTTGATTCAATCATTAAGGTTTTATTACGAATTCTAAGTCCGACAAGCAAGTGGCTAGACTTAATAGTGTGGTTCTACTTACATGTCAATTCTCTCTAAGTGTTCTCATTAACGCATACACACCTTTTCAGGGTCTCATAATCATAATGGGGGCCTCCATCCACCTGTCTGTGCATCTCTACATACTTTCAACCAACTATGGGTCATCAATTCACATGTGCCAAACTAGACTTTAAAATCATGCAATCATCACATTCATATTCAAATGTCACAATGTGTGCAAGACTTATGCATATACAAATAATAAAATATTCAAAACCACAATGCCTCAATCATCTACAATAAAGATGGATTTTATTCTCATCGGCGTCTTACATTAGGTTTGTCTTAGTTTCCTTATGGCAGTTCATTCAATCTTTTTATCAAACAGTTTGTTATATACAAGGACTTTAGATTTTATTATTATTATTTTCTAAATCCACGAGTATAGTTAACGTAACTAGTATTTTAACAAACATAACCTAACTCATTTTGTTCCTACTCTATACCATATTCAATTAAATTTTCTAAAGGATTAAATACTTAAATTGTGGGTTCATTTTATCTTTCCTTTTTTCATCGATTATTGGAATATATGTTAAACTTGTCCAATTTCTTACTTATTACTTGTTCTAGCTAAAATTATAGATTAGGGTGCTTAAACTTCGCATGACTTAAAGTCAAAGGACTTGCTAGTTCATTGGATTTTTTAAGCAATAGTCTGAGTAGGGGTCATTATCAAGAATCAAATGCCTAAGTGTTTCTATCTAGCATAGTTTGGTTTGATTTTACTAGGTAATAGAATTTACATGTCAATTTATAGCTTAGTTCATTCAACGAGTTTTGATATACTTAGTCATATGCTGTAAAGGACAATTTCCATTCTTCTTGGTATTCATCAAGTTTAGGAATCTAAACTTACTATGAAATTTTGCTTAACTTAGCATTCAATCACACAATTTCACACATATATGTGTACCACAGTAACACAAGCAAACATATCAATCTCAATATCAAATATATGTCTATAAACTCAAGAGAGTGAGGAATTCTCAAGAGTTTTCAACCACACAATATTCATAATTTCATCAAGTATATTCTCATCCATTCCCTCAACTCTTAACTCGAGTCATATGAAAGTTTCTTCCCCTCACCAACCTCACCTTAGAGAGTAACTCAATTTGGTGAGGAAAGACACTCCACTTCTAGGCTTGTTTAGGTTGTACTCGCGTTTTTCTCAACGGGATCGATAATCGTTTACCGACACTTTTCTCATTGAAGGAAACAAACATAAAGCTCATTAGAGGAGGTTTTAAACTAAATCAAATAATTTTTTGTTAGCTAAAAACAATATCAGTACAATAAGGTACTTAGTTTTGAACAACTAGAATTTCATGTTTCGATACACTTACCGAATTGAGGGTAATTGAGTGATATGGTATACAAATTTAGATTAAGATAGCTCTTTGGAAAGGTAAAACTGTCACGATTTAGAAAATGAGTTGCTGACTTATCCTCGTTCTTTGGGGAAGTAAATGGAATCCAATTCAAACTTGGGATAGCTTGTTAGAAAGCTTATATAACTTAGAATATAGAAACATGGTTAGGAAATGTTTTCCACATGCGTATTTTTTCAGAAATTGAGAGCAAGTTGTTGCCGCATGCAATTTCATAAAAACATTTTTTTGCAAAATTCCGCATTGGGTAGCTTGAGAGTTTTGGACCAAAAGCAGGGAAAATGACCTCCAAATTGAGTTCCACATAAGGGGTTTGAAAACTAACATCCTAAGGATTATGGAGATGTTCTTAAAATAAATTTCCATGTAAGCAGGTGATACAGAATAACGATTTTACATAGATGTGTTTCAATTGTCATGGATTGTTTTGACAGATTTGAGATCTTAGTTTGTGCATGTCATTGAAACATCAAATGGACTTCAAATTGAGCACAAGATGACTTGATGAAAAGGTTATGTCATAAGGAACACAAGTATATGAATGCATGCCAATAAAATCACATGCAAGTGGTTCAAAAAGAAGACTTTTTCTTCTGTTAACAGAGAAAACGCAATTCTAAGATAACTTCATTAAAAATTGTATATCTCATTAATTTGTGATCCAAATCAAGTCTAACCAATGTTGTTTGAAAGCTAAGACATTGAGATTTATAAAATGTGCTCATTCAAATTTTTGGAAATACAGATTAATCGCAACACTCACATTAATACAGAGCGTGTCTATTGATTTTTGAAATTAGACCTCCGCTTCTCCTGACATTTCGACTTAGCAAATGAGATCGAAAATGGGCTTAAAATAGCTTGTTAGAAAGATATAATTATAATGATTTCATAAGTTTTTATGAATGCTCATAAAGTTAGATGAATAGGGATTTAAAAACGCATTATTTTAAATGCTCTCATAAATTTTTCAAAATTGGATATAGCATGGTTAAAATAGTTTTTCTTCTTGATCTTTGCTTCAAATCTTACTTCGAAAGTGGCTATGGAAAGCTCATGAAGTGTATTATGTGAAGGAATAAGGTCAAGTTAAAAACAAGGAGGTTTAGCAAGTGAAATATGCATAACAAATTTCATGCAAGGTGAAAAACGCAGACTTTCTCTATGAAGCTTTGAACTTTGCATATGTCTCACCATTTTATGCATATCTTGATCAATTGGAGTCCGATCGATGAGCCGTAAAGTGTGTCGGAAAGGTAAGACAATAAGGAATAAGATGGAAGGTTTACATGTCAGTTCCTCTGAATGAAATTTTCCCAGAAATTCAAGGACGTGGCTGTTGGACTAGCAAAATTCAGCTTAGATCATACTTACGGAATTAAGTCATTGAGGTGTGAAACGAACTCCAAATCAAGCTTGAGATAGTGCGTTGGAAAGCTATCTTCATGTAATTTATGAAAATCAAAACTTTTGATTGAAAGAGATCAGTACAAAGGGCATGAAAATTAATTCTTTACACTGTTTTTGCATAAAAATGTAAGAATGAAGGTACTCGCGTACTCTAGGTGATTGAGGGGGCAAACGATGTCGGATTTAAGCTCACGATATACCATTGGAAAGGTATTTCTGTAAGGAATACAGAAGGATATTTGCATGTCAATTTTAAGGACCAGAGAAGCAAGAAAAGTGGTCTCCTTTGCTGCTGAAACACAAAAACGCAGAGCAAGGAAGAGATTTCACTGTTTTCATCACAACTTGTGAATCCGATATCCGTTTTGAGTGAAACCACTTTCATTTGAAAGATAACTCTTTGAGGATCATGAAGGAATAATTGCATTCAAAGTTCAGAAACCAGAAAAATGAAACTTATTCTCTCTTGTTGCTGCAACACATAAAATGCAAAAACGAGGAGTGTTACCGTTTTCCTTGTAACTCAACAATCTGATGTCTGTTTTGGGTGAAACAAGTTGGGTTGGAAAATTTTTTCACTAAACAATCCAAATAAGCAGAGTTTAGGCTAAAAAATACATTCAAATGATCAAAACTGATTCACATAGTGGCTGGACGAAGAAAGCTCCAAACTTTTTCATGGAAGAGGTGCAAAAACATCATCTCTTTACTTTGATCGGTGAAAACACTAAGGAACAAGGATGCAAGAGTGTTTTTATCTTTCTTAGATGTTCAAAGAGTAAGGGTGAGTGGTGGGAAAGAAGACAAAAACCATGAGAGGGGGAGAGAGAGCTTTACAGGAGGGAGAAAGAATGAATTTGGTTTTGTCAAGCTTTAAACACATGGCTACATATGTATCACGCATGCAAGGGGTGGTCTTCCTTCTTCGACACGTGGCTGCCACATGGTGTCACGCATGCAAGGGCTTCTTCTACTTCGACATGTGGTTGACACATGGCATCAAGCATGTAAGGGCTTCTTCCTTCTTCGACACGTGGCATCACGCATGCAAGGGCTTCTCCTACTTCGACACGTGGCTTCCACATGTCATCACGCATGCAAGGGCTTGCTACATTTTGCCACCTATCGCCACCTATCGCATGCATGCATGACATTTTGAGGGCAGTCTGGTCATTTCACAATTCAGTCTATGAATTAAATTCTAAAAAATCTTGTTGAAGCAAAATCTACCTTATTAAGGTTTGAACTTAGAGACTCTCAACTCCAGACTAAGGACTAATCTTTCAACTACTACACCACCTTTGTTAGTATGTATAGCATTTGAAACTCAAATATAATTATAGGATTTCTAAATAATTCAAAGCATTGAGATCCATCTCTTAAAATATTAAACACATACCGATGAATTATTTGAACAAAATAAAATAAATACTTTTATATCAAAACTTCTTTAACCAAAATCATAAAATTTCGTAAAACACATTGAATTATCTTTGAGAAAAAAGGAGAAATCGCATTACGCACGTGAACATGGAAGGGAGCAAAAATGAGGATATTACAGAAGTCACATCAGAGGACGAGAAGAGAGACTACAAAAGACATTTGTGTGCTTAACATGAACATTTTGGTGCCCACCGTCGATTTGCCTCAATATTTTTGTATATTAATTTTATAAAATATTAGATTATATCAATATAAAAATAATATTTCAAAGGACAAAATTTAAATTCTAAATGCTCTCATAAATTTTTCAAAATTGGATATAGCATGGTTAAAATAGTTTTTCTTCTTGATCTTTGCTTCAAATCTTACTTCGAAAGTGGCTATGGAAAGCTCATGAAGTGTATTATGTGAAGGAATAAGGTCAAGTTAAAAACAAGGAGGTTTAGCAAGTGAAATATGCATAACAAATTTCATGCAAGGTGAAAAACGCTGACTTTCTCTATGAAGCTTTGAACTTTGTATATGTATCACCATTTTGTGCATATCTTGATCAGTTGAAGTCCGATCGATGAGCCGTAAAGTGTGTTGGAAAGGTAAGACAATAAGGAATAAGATGGAAGGTTTACATGTCAGTTCCTCTGCATGAATTTTTCTCAGAAATTCAAGGACGTGGCTGTTGGACTAGCAAAATTCAGCTTGGATCATACTTACGGAATTAAGTCATTGAGGTGTGAAACGAACTCTAAATCAAGCTTGAGATAGTGCGTCAGAAAGCTATCTTCATGTAATTTGTGAAAATCAAAAGTTTAGATTTAAAGAGATCAGTACAGAGGGCATGAAAATTAATTCTTTACACTGTTTTTGCATAAAAACATAAAAATGAAGGTACTCACGTACTCTAAGTGATTGAGGGGGCAAACGATGTTGGATTTAAGCTCACGATATACCATTGGAAAGGTATTTCTGCAAGTAGTACAGAAGGATATTTGCATGTCAATTTTAAGGACCATAGAAGCAAGAAAAGTGGTCTCCTTTGCTGCTGAAACACAAAAACGCAGAGCAAGGAAGATATTTCACTGTTTTCATCACAACTTGTGAATCCGATATCCGTTTTGAGTGAAACCACTTTCATTTGAAAGATAACTCTTTGAGGATCATGAAGGAATAATTGCATTCAAAGTTCAGAAACCAGAAAAATGAAACTTATTCTCTCTTGTTGCTGCAACACATAAAATGCAAAAACGAGGAGTGTTACCGTTTTCCTTGTAACTCAACAATCTGATGTCTGTTTTGGGTGAAACAAGTTGGGTTGGAAAATTTTTTCACTAAACAATCCAAATAAGCAGAGTTTAGGCTAAAAAATACATTCAAATGATCAAAACTGATTCACATAGTGGCTGGACGAAGAAAGCTCCAAACTTTTTCATGGAAGAGGTGCAAAAACATCATCTCTTTACTTTGATCGGTGAAAACACTAAGGAACAAGGATGCAAGAGTGTTTTTATCTTTCTTAGATGTTCAAAGAGTAAGGGTGAGTGGTGGGAAAGAAGACAAAAACCATGAGAGGGGGAGAGAGAGCTTTACAGGAGGGAGAAAGAATGAATTTGGTTTTGTCAAGCTTTAAACACATGGCTGCATGTGTCACGCATGCAAGGGGTGGTTTTCCTTCTTCGACACGTGACTGCCACATGGTGTCATGCATGCAAGGGGTTCTCCTACTTCGACATGTGGCTGACACGTGGTGTCATGCATGCAAGGGCTTCTCCTTCTTCGACACTTGGCATCATGCATATAAGGACTTCTCCTTCTTTGACACATGGTTGACACGTGGCGTCACGTATGCAAGGGCTTCTCCTACTTCGACACGTGGCTTCCACATGTCATCACGCATGCAAGGGCTCGCTACATTTTGCCACCTATCGCCACCTATCTCATGCATGAATGACATTTTGAGGGCAATCTGCTCATTTCACAATTCAGTCTATGAATTAAATTCTGAAAAACCTTGTTGAAGCAAAATCTACCTTGCTAAGGTTTGAACTTAGAGACTTTCAACTCTAGACTAAGGACTAACCTTTCAACTACTACACCACCTTTGCTAGTACGTATAGCATTTGAAACTCAAATATAATTATAGGATTTCTAAATTATTCAAAGCATTGAGATCCATCTCTTAAAATATTAAACACATACCGATGAATTATTTGAACAAAATAAAATAAATACTTTTATATCAAAACTTCTTTAACCAAAATCATAAAATTTCGTAAAACACATTGAATTATCTTTGAGAAAAAAGGAGAAATCGCATTACACACATGAACATGGAAGGGAGCAAAAGCGAGGATGTTACAGAAGTCACATCAGAGGACGAGAAGAGAGACTACAAAAGACACTTGTGTGCTTAACATGAACATTTTGGTGCCCACCATCGATTTGCCTCAATATTTTTGTATAATAATTTTATAAAATATTAGATTATATCAATATAAAAATAATATTTCAAAGGACAAAATTTAAATTCTGAAGTACATAAAATTTAAACTCTAAAGTATATAAAATTTGAACTTCAAAGTTATATTAATATGGATATAGATATTGTATATTTAATTGATCGATAATGTGATTTTTTTTTATACAAATAGTGTATCAAAATTAAACTGTACTTAGTACTGTCATAATTATGAAAATAATTCCGAATGTTGAATTTCATAATTTAAACTTTTAAAATTTTATTTATTTCAAACAATTTGAATGTTTTATTATTTCAACACAGATGTTTGACTCTTACAACACAAGGTGATGTAGAACAATTCAAAAAGCTTGCCTTAGCGTGTAAGTTATAACGCTATTCAACACAAATGTAAAAAACCCTAAAATTATAAAATAATTAGATTAAATAATTATAAAATGATGACTACAAATGAGACTGCATTAGAATTGTGAACTTAAATTATAACGCACAGTTTATCTCACCTAATTTTTTAACTCACGACGGCACAGAAAAGTCACATTAATTAATCTCAACCTTAGATTAAATTATTATTATATCTAACGGCAGAAACAATCTCACTCGTTACTTTATTATATATTTATGTATTCATAATATTAGATTGAAGATAAGATGAAAGCGCTGAACCAATAAGATTCAGAATAGATGGTCTGAGGGACAGCTAATTACAAAAGTGTCCTTGTGATGGGGAGATATAAGAGCAATAATGTTTATGCTGAAGCCACTGCGAATCTCAAACTGAAAAAAGTGCAGACCCAAGAATGGCAGAACACATTCCATTTGCTGTTGCGTCTAATCTCATTCACAGGTTCGTTTTTCCACCCTTTCTTCATTTTAAAAATTTCTCTTTTAAAAAGAATTTTTTGCGTAGTATGCTTGGCTTACATTTTAGGTTTTTTCCCTAATTTTTCAGTTCAACTGTTTGTTTTAGATTCACATCATTTAGAGTTTGTCTGTTTTCTCATTTTAAACAGAGTTTTTAATTTTTAAAATTAAAAAATAGAAAAACTTACTTTTTAATATAAATTTTAAAAATTATTTTAAAAAATTAATTTTTATTTTTAATTTTTAAAACTAAAAATCAAAAATTACTATTTAAGAGCTTGTTTGTTTTTTCTTTTTAAATAGAATTTTTAATTTTTAAAATTAAAAAATAGAAAAAATTGCTTGTTAATATAAATTTTAAAAACTATTTTTAAAAATTAATTTTTATTTTCAGTTTTTAAAATTGAAAATCAGAATTACTATCTAAGAGTTTGTTTGTTTTCTCTTTTTAAATAGAGTTTTTAATTTTTAAAATTAAAAAATAAAAAAATTTACTTGTTAATGTAAATTTTTTAAAAAATTTAAAAATTAATTTTTATTTTCAGTTTTTAAAACTGAAAAATAAAATTGTTATTTAGGTGTTTTTATTTTTATTTTTTTCTTTCTAAAACTAACAAAAGTCTAACTAAAAACAGTTTTAAAAACTAAATTATCAAACAAAATTATAAATTTTGTTTTTAGTTTTTCTTATTTTATTTTCATATTGGATATCTCTTTTACCTTTTTTTGATAATTTTTATAAAATAATTTTTTTCCATTTTTCTTCTTTTTTTAACATAAGTTTTTATTTTTTTCTTTTTATTTCTTTTCCTGCATAATAAAGTTTGTTTGATGGTGTTTTCAGTGTTTGCATTCTTAACATCTGAGACAACGCTTAAAAGATTAATTTTATTAAAAATGATTCTTTTAATTTATCATTTCAAATTTTTTGTTTAAATACCAAAGCTTTTTTTTTTCTTTTGTACTAATATTATAAGAATCCAAAATATCCTTGTTTAAGATATTTTATGAAAATATTATTATTAATGTAATGCACTAATAGAAAATGACATACTATATAATTTTATGAACATTTTTCCAACATAACATTAATTTATAACACAATTACCTTTTATTAATGTTATGAATTACTTATTTAAATCTCATTAAATTTACCATAGAAAGTAATTTACTGTAACTCTATATCAAATGAATTTTCAAGGATGAGAAAATAGTAGAGGGTCAAAGAATTGGTTTCGAGGTTAAACCATCCAAAATTTAAAAATCCTCATTTGTGATGAAAAAGAAAGCAATAAGACATTATTAAGTATGTGTGGAACCCAATGTGAAAAAAAAAAATAAAAAAAAATTATAATGGTGTGATTTGCGATAATATGAATAATTTAACTTCAGCAAAATAATATTATCTTCAATGATAGTATACTAAATATTTAATTCTATTAAATATTGTTCTTAAATATTTGATAGTATGCTAAATATTATCTTCAATGGTAGTATTGTTCTTAAAAGTAGCTGCGCCTATAAAAATATATGAATTAGATTCATGATCCTTCACATGTATCATTAATGTCCCGTAATAAGTTAGAGTACCCGTAGTATTCCTTCTGTTGATGTTTAAAAAAATATATATCTATTTCTAAATGTGTTAATGAGATTTGTACTAACAAAATACTTACGTATTTTTTATTGGTAAGGATTTGTAACTGAGCCGGCCATGGACAAATCATGATTCAATCAATTGAATTAGCAGATTGTTATTACATGTTTTCCTCCCTTTTCCTCGATATTTATGCCAATATTTTTCCAGTTCAACTTCCTCTCAATAAAGCATCCTTCTATGTACTCTTTCTTAATCATCTTAAAGATGGCTGAGTCAGTTATCTGCTGTTACTTCAAATCTCAGGTTGGCTTCCGCAGATTTTCTTGAATTTGGAAAGCAATATGATGTGAGGGAAGCGTTGGAAGAGCTTAAGAACACTATTGAATCTATCAATGATAAGCTCCTTGATGCCGAAGACAAACAAGATCAAGACGTTGGTGTGCGAGTTTGGATCAGAAGGTTCAAAAAAGTACTTCATCAGGCAGATGACTTCTTAGATAAGCTTGCTATCCAATCCACGAGAGACAAATTGGGTGCAGCAGAAGGAAAAGAAGTAAAGAAGGTACTTCTTTCCATTTCATCTTCAAATCAAATTCCTTTATGCAGTGAAATGCCTGACAAAATTAAAGAGATACTAGAAAGTTTCAATGGTGTGGTAAAAGAAATGAAGGATTTAAATTTAAGCCCAAAATCAAGGGTGGTAAAGAAAACTAATAGTGAATGGAGGGAAACGTGCTCTTTTGTATTAGAGTCAGATATCATTGGAAGAGATGATAGTAAAAAGGAGATCATTAGTCTGTTGAGACAATCACATGAAAAGCAAACAGTTTCTGTGATTGCTGTTGTTGGCATTGGTGGTTTAGGGAAGACAGCTCTTGCACAGTTGGTGTATAATGACTTGGAAGTGCAGAATTTTTTTGAAATGCAAACGTGGGTGTGTGTCTCTGATATCTTTGATGTGAAAACTATTCTGAAGAAAATATTAGAATCAATTACTGGCGACCAAATTGAAGTCAAGATATCATTAGACAACTTGCAAAAAAGGCTACGTGAAAAAATAAGTGGTAAGAAATATTTGTTGGTCTTGGACGACATTTGGAATGAGAATAATAAAAAATGGGCTGAAGTGAGAACTCACTTGATGTGTGGTGCTCAAGATAGCAAGATTTTAGTGACAACTCGAAGTGAAATTGCAGCGAAGACAATGAGTGCTAGCACTTCCTATCTTTTGAAAGCGTTGACTGAAAAAGAATCTTGGAGTTTGTTAAAGAAAACTGCATTCGAGGATGGTTCCAAAGTGGTGAATCAAAATCTAGAATCAATGGGGAAAGAAATAGCAGGAAAATGTAAAGGTGTTCCATTAGCCGTTAAAACGCTTGGAGGCCTGTTACGAGGACAATATGAGGAAAGCGAATGGAAGGATGTTTTACACGGTGACTTCTGGAAATTATGTGGAGAGCAAGATAGCATAGTGCCCATTCTAAAACTCAGTTACCAAAACTTGTCCCCAGAGATGAGACAATGTTTTGCTTATTGCTCTATATATCCCAAGGATTGGATGATTTTCAAGGATGAGTTGATTCAGTTGTGGATGGCACAAGGTTACCTTCAATGTTCAACTGATAAACAATGTATGGAAGATATTGGTAACCAATACGTAAAGATGTTTTTGACGAACTCATTTTTTCAAGACGCGGAAAGTGAAGATGGTGAGATCATTAGTTTCAAAATACATGATTTAATGCATGATCTTGCAATGCTTGTTGCTGGAAATGATTATTGTTACTTGGATAGTAAGGCAAAGAAACTCGTAGGTAGACCCATGCATGTATCATTGGAACTCCAGGCCATTCATTTACTGGATTTGTTAGACGAAAACAGGCTGCGAACTTTGATTTTGTGGTCTTACGATGAAGACATTGAAGGGGAACTACCCGTTGCAAATTTCAAATACTTACGCGTCTTGAAGATGCCTTGTTCTTCCATAGTCAAGTTGTCTGCTTCTGCTGAACAGTTGGAGCAGTTAAGATATCTTGATTTGTTTGACAGCGCAGGACGGGTAAGTCTTCCCAAATTTATAAGCAATCTTGTTTTCTTGCAAACATTAAAACTGGGGAATTGCGATGAATCATTTTCAGAAGATGTCGCAAAATTAGTCAATTTGAGATTCCTTGATATTGTTGATTATGATGACTCCTTCACTGGGATGGCAGTTGGGTTGAGAAAATTGTGCTCTTTGCAAATCTTATCAATCTTTGTTGTGGGAGACAGGCAAGAAATAAATTACGGCACATTAAATGAACTGAAGGACTTAATAAGAGGAAAATTACGAATGAAGCATCTCGATCGGGTCAGAGACGTGGCTTGGGAATCACAGGACGTAAATTTAAAACAAAAAAAATTCCTTCAATCCTTAACTCTCAGTTGGTCGTATCAAGACATCTGTAACAGTGACAGCTTACAATTATTAGAAAACCTTGAGTCCCACCATAATCTTAAGCGATTGAAGGTGAATTATTATCCAGGTGTGCTTTTCCCAAATTGGCTTTCCCTCTTCACTAATGTTGTTGACATCAGTCTCTATGCGTTTGATAAGTGTCGTTTTCTCCCACCCTTTGAACGTCTCCCTTACCTGATGTCACTTGTGATAGAGTTACTTCCTGAATTGGAATACATATATCTTCATGAAGATGGTTTTGCAGAAACCTTCTTCCCCTCTTTGAAGAGCCTCGTATTAAGAGGATGTGGGGAACTCAGGGGATGGCTAAAGCTGGGAGATGATATAAATGATTCACAAAATATCTCCTCACCTTATTCATTTCCTCGTCTTTCTCATCTGGAAGTATCTATCTGTCCACAGTTGACTTGCATGCCTACTTTTCCAAATCTTAAGGATTTAAAATGGTATCAATGTAGTGCCGAGCCATTAACAGAGACACTAAACACAACGTCAACATGTTCAGTTGACTCATCTTCCTCCGCTGCTCCTCTTTCCATGCTCAAAGAATTGGAAATTTCTGATCCTATAAATTTGCGGAAGGGTTGGATGCAAAATCTGACTTCTCTCGAGTCTCTTCGAATTCAAGGGTGTCACAGTGAAACACTGGAGGAATTTCAAACTGGGTTTAAGGACGACACCAACTGCCTTATTTCTCTGCAACAAATCACCATACTTGGTTGTGAAAAACTGAAGGCTTTGCCTGATTGGATTTGCAACCTCTCGTCGCTTCAGCATATCTCGATCTTCGGTTGCCCAAAATTGGTATCGCTGCCCCAAGGAATGAGTCGTCTTACCAACTTAAAGATCTTTGAGGTTGATAGTTATTCCCTCTTACTTGAAGAATGCCGAACAGAGACAAGTGCTATTTGTCTCCCAATCGCACACATCCCACAAATTATCCTTCGTAATCGCTGATCATAAAGGTATTGATCTGATACGTATTTATCTTGTAAACGTTGTGTATTGTATTTGCTTTGCTAATAAAATTGTGTTTTCATATTAAAATTTTCTCTTCTGGAGGGAAAAAGAAAACTTGAACTTAAATGGCAATTATTTACCTCTTTTCAAATTCAAGTTAATCTATTTAAAATGTTTTCAAAAATAATAAAAATAATGAAAAAATTTTGGAAGAAAAGATAGTGAATAAAAATGTGTCGTGGGCATTTCCACCATCTCATAGCCCTCTTTTACCGTAAGCAATGATTGATTTATCATAAATGGCTTTAACAACTCATACAACAAGAAAAATCTACAACACAGGCAATAAAGACAAGAAATATATTCAGGGCAACTCTTCCTTAACGATCCTAGAAACCTTTGGAATTTCTTACCAAACATGCATTACGATGAATCATTAACTTATCTAGAAAATTAAAGATTTTTGTCATTTTTTATTAAATTTAAATTATAAATAAATATAATTAATTAAAAATTTTAATAGAATGTTGTAATTACTGAAAAATTTACGGATCATGCATATTTTGATGCTAATAATTGAATTTTGAAAGAATTAGAAGAAAGAAATTGACAATCAAACTAAAGAGCAGAAGTTAAGTGTTGTAGTACTCATTTGTGAGAATACAGATTTATGCATCAAAAGTTTAGAGTGTCACAAAGGTACATTATTCTGCACTTTCTTGCTCTATTTTTGCATCTGTGTGCTATGCAATTTATCCTTTCAAGTTTCGCATTTGTTTTGTATTCTTTATGGGTCCTTGCTAGCATGTGGTGCCTATTTTAATTTTTGGGTGCATTTCCAAGTTGTGAAAAGGGAGACAACTTGTGTTTTTATGCTTGCTATGTACTGTGTGTAATTTAGGCACAAAAGTTTTCTCCCTTTTTCTGTCACTACGCCAAAAATGAGATAAGAGAGCGGTTCCATTTTAAATTAGAGAGAGTTTAGAACTACTCTACAATCTCGTGCTATCCAATATATTACATTTAGGAGAGTGGTGAAATAACCGCTGTAATGCCTTATACTTCTTTCCTCAATATATGATAAATTTTCATAAAAATTTAAATGGTAAAGTAAATTTTCTTTCAAAAACTCTCTAATAAGAAAGAGACATTGAAATGATATAAGGTTCATATAAGTACTTTAGAAAAACAAAGATTCTAAAATTTTCATTAGCAATAAAAAGAAATAGTAGTTTTACAACTGTTTTAAAAGAATGCTATAGAACTAAAAATATCCATTGCATAACTCAAAATAACTAAATCCCATAGCAGTTCTCATTCATCCATGCACTGTGAGCCTGGTACTATTCGTCTGCATTTTCTGAAAATGTTGTGTAAGGGTGAGTCTCTACCCTACCACTCATACATCACACATATTCATCACAAAACACATCTTATCACGATTAAAGAAAACATCATGGCATTACATATCACAGTATCATATAAATCATGTTCTCATCTCAACACATATGATATTCCACAGATTCACAATTTCTTTTACTTTTATCCGCGCTTACCGCGCCTTGTGGCCACTGTTATCCAATGCCTCTATCCCGAGGTCTTACACATCCATGTAAATAGTCGTCGGATGGCCCAATGCAATACGGATACAACGCATGCAATAGACGGCCCCTTAGCAAAGATAATGGTCAGGAGTCAAGTCGGGAAACGAGTGTGTGGCCATGTGGTGCATTCAAACACAATATTCCGTGCACAATTCCGAATGTCACTCACCACCCTATATTTTCCTAAGATATCCCATATCGTCTCGATCTTCCACTCCTTTAGTGTATCTCTGTAACTATTTACATCATATCCTTTTTCCATCTTATACTCTTTCAAGTATATTCACATGTTCACATATGTCATTTCTCATGTTCACACATATTTTTCATTATATTTCCACATACTTTTCATCATATACATCAAACCATGGCATATTCACAATACACATCATTTTTACATGAAACACAATATATTCAAACATGAAACATCTATCTCTTTGTATATTTCATATCACAAAATCATAAAATCATATCAACCATCATCAATATACCTTATCATGCCTTATTTGAACTTAATATCACATTTCACCATGTATTCATCATAAAATCACATAAACAACCGATTATTCTCACTTTTCACCGATTATTTTTCATAAAGCAAGGATTATTCCACATATAATCACATACATGACAAGATCTATGAGAATACAAGTAATAAACATAACAAAATGATAAAGTAGAGTCCCCTTACCTCAAAACAGAGCTTTTACAAGGATTTAACCGAAGATTTAACTCTAGAACAAAATTTTTCCTAAGAACATCACGAACATCTATAAGAAAAAGAAGAAGAAGAGAAACGAACGGTAAATCTAACTTCAAACTTAGAGAAACTTACTTGAAATCGTTTAGAACGGACGTAGAATCAAATATCTGAAGAGAAATCTAAGTTTAGGAGGTTTAGTATGGGAGAAAATGGTGAGATATAGCCTTAGGACCTTTGAAAACTTTGGATAGGAGTGAAGAAATAAAAATTTCATCTGAAACCTCCTTTTTATAGAAATTTTTTGAAAGTTACTGTTCACCACCAGAATTACTATTCATTGCCAGAAACACTGTTCACCACCTTACTGTTCACACTGGAAACACTGTTCGCGGTCATTGTTCACGCCGAAAATACTGTGCATATGTACTATACACAGACTATACGCGGATGTGACGTCAGCCATGACGTCATGATGATGTCACTGATGACGTCATCGGTCACTGTACATACGCAGTTTACTGTTCATAGGCGGTTTTACTGTTCACCGACACTGTTCATAGGCGGTTTTACTGTTCAATTTTTTTTTAATATAAATTCTATCCAAATTTATTCCAATTATACTTTAACAGACCTCATTTTATTTAAATCAAAGTACAGGATGTTATAATTCTCCCCTCCTTTAAGGAATTTTGTCCCCAAAATTCGCTAAGTTACAAAACGATCAGGATATAATTCTCTCATCTTAATCTCAGTTTCCCACGTGGCATCTCCCTAATCACTAGTATTCCATATTACTTTAACAAGTGAAATATCCTTACCCCTTAATTTCTTAACACGGTGATCAACAATTTTCACCAGTTGTACATCATACGACAAATTCTCTCTCACTTGAACAGGATCAAGTTCTATCACGTGAGTAGGGTCAGGAATATACTTTCTAAGCTGAGATACATGAAATACAGGATGCAGGTTTGAGAGATTTGGAGGCAAAGCAATTTCATAAGCAATAGGACTAACTTTACTTAGCACTTCAAATGGCCCAATAAACTTAGGAGATACCTTCTTGGATTTTAGAGCTCTTCCAACTCTAGTCATAAGTGAAACTTTCAAAAACACATGATCATTTATGTGAAACTCCAAAGGTTTTCTCCTCTTATCATAGTAACTCCTTTGCCTATCTTGTGCTATTTTCATCTTTTCTCTGATCAATTTAATTTGCTCATGTTGCTTCTGAACCATATCTGGCGCATATAGGATCGCTTCTCCAGTTTCATACCAAGACAAAGGTGTTCTACACTTCCTTCCGTACAGAGCCTCAAATGGAGACATTCCAATACTTGCATGACAACTATTATTGTACGCGAATTCCACCAAGGGTAGACATTCCTCCCAAGTTCCTTCTTGTACCATCACACAAGCTCTTAATAAATCCTCCAAGGATTGTATTGTTCTTTCAGTCTGATCATCAGTTTATGGATGATAAGCTGAATTAAGTTTTAACTTAGTACCCAAGGCTTTCTGCAGACTCTCCCAAAATCTGGATGTAAACCTTGGATCTCTGTTTGACACAACACTATTTGGCACTCCATGCAATCTGACTATCTCTCTCACATACATATCTGCTAGCTTCTCCAACTTGTACTTCATATTAATGGAAAGAAAATCAGCTGCTTTAGTCAATCTATCTACTATCACCCAAATTGCATCATGATTACTCTTGGTTCTTGGTAGACCAGACACAAAATCTATAGAAATACTATCCCACTTCCACTCAGGAATTTCTAATGGCTGCCACATCCCAGGTGAATGTTGATGTTCTACCTTCGCCTTTTAACAAGTTAAACACTTTGCTACATACTCAGCCACATCCTTCTTCATTCTATTCCACCAAAAATTCTTACGAAGGTCTTGATACATTTTTGTCGTACCAGGATGAAAACTTATTCTACTTTTATGAGCTTCCTCAAGTATCATCTGCTTAAGCTCATTATTAGAAGGAATACACACACAGTTCTTGAACTTAATCAGTCCATTTGCATCACAATGGAACTCCAAATCCTTCCCTTCACCCCTCTGCCTCATCATTTCCTGCAAGAACACATCTTCTTGTTGGGCATCACGAATCCTAACCAAGAAATCATTGTTGATTATCAAAGACCAAGATACAGACTCTGAGGTCGCATCTCATATCTCAGAACTTCTCAATCAACTCTAATTCTTTCACCATCATACTTGTCATATGCAAGGACTTTCTACTTAAAGCATCAGCAACCACATTTGCCTTCCCAGGATGGTAAGACAATGTAAAATCATAATCCTTTAGAAATTCCATCCACCTTCTCTGTCTCACATTTTAAAGTATAATTGGAATAAATTTGGATAGAATTTAAATTAAAAAAAAATGTACAGTAAAACTGCCTATGAACAATGTCGGTGAACAGTAAAACTGCCTATGAACAGTGAAACCGCGTATGTACAGTGACCGATGACGTCATCAATGATATCGTCATAATGTCATGGATGATGTCACATCCACGTATAGTCCGTGTACAGTACATGTGCACAGTGTTTCAGGCGTGAACAGTAAGGCGGTGAACAGTAACTTTCAAAAATTTTCTATACAAGGGGGTTTCAAACGAAATTTTCATTTCCTCACTCCTATTTAAGGTTTTCAAAGGTCTATATCTCACCATTTTCTCCCATACTAAACCTCCTAAACTTAGATTTCTCTTCAGATCTCTGATTCTACGTCCGTTCTAAAGGATTTCAAGTAAGTTTCTCTAAGTTTGAAGTTAGATTTACCGTTCATTTCTCTTCTTCTTCTTTTTCTTATAGATGTTCGTGATGTTCTTAGGAAAAACTCCGTTCTAAAGTTAAATCTTCGGTTAAATCCTCGTAAAAGCTCTGTTTTGAGGTAAGGGGGCTCTACTTTATCATTTTGTTATGTTTATTACTTGTATTCTCATAGATCTTGTCATGTATGTAATTATATGTGGAATAATCCTTGCTTTATGAAAAATAATCGGTGGAAAGTGAGAATAATCGGTTGTTTATGTGATTTTATGATGAATACATGGTGAGATGTGATATTATGTTCAAATAAGGCGTTACAATTTTGGTATCAGAGCAGGCCTCTTTCCTAGTACGGTGTGGTTCGAGGACAAAACAATTGGAAGCTGGTGGCCATGTGACACCCAGGCGCTAGGCGAGGGCGGGGAGTGATCGCCGGTGCAATGTGGCACGGGCAAGGAGCGGCTACTTGGAAGGCTTCCGGTGGTAAGGGACACATGAATGAATCGAACTTACATCGGAATGAGAGGGGGATCCAGAGACTGTGTATACAGTTAAGGATAGCACCGGAAGTTGCTTCGCTCCCCAACTCGTTTAAGTCAACTGATGCCATGGGTCATTCCCTTGTTTACGAAATTGGGCTATGAACAAAATGCATTTACTTTTCGATGGCCTATCACTTAAGAACTCCAAAGTTAAGCGTGCTTAACTTGGAGTAATTATGGGATGGGTGACCTTCTAAGAAGTTCTCAGGAAATGTGCGAGTGAGGATAAAGTACACTGAAAAGTCTCGTGTTGGTTTTTGGTTTGTGGGGACAGTCGTCAGTCCTGAATAAGTTACCGGGCTGTTATAATAATGGTATCAGAGCAGTTCATCCAGACTAGACTGGGGTATGGGACTGATGTATCTGTGTGTATGTGAATGATAGATTAATAAGTGATCTGAGTTTATTGCAAGATTAGAGTTGTGGCTGGTAGAGGTAGACCTACTGGTGCTACAAATGAACTCTTGAACTAGATGTATCTATGTGTATGTGAATGATAGATTAATAAGTGATATGAGTTTATTGCAAGATTAGAGCTGTGGCTGGTAGAGGTAGATCTGCTAGTGCTACAAATGAACTCTTGGAGCGCATGACCCAAGTCTTAGAGACTTTGGCACATAACCAGGAGGCTGAACCAGCTGAGTATAGAGGACTTTCTTCTTTTACTAGGCATAACCCTCCAAAATTTGAGGGAAAGTTTGATCCCGAGGGAGCTCAGAGGTGGATAGTAGATGTGGAGAAGATTTTCCATGCCATGGGATGTAGAGAGGAGCATAAAGTAACTTATGCTACTTATATGCTGAGTGGAGAAGCTGAGGACTGGTGGAGATTTACTAGTCAAACTCTACTGCAAGAAGATGGGTATATTCCTTAGGAGACATTCAAGGCAACCTTCCTGGGAAATTATTTCCCTAGAGATTTAAAGAAACAGAAGGCTAGGAAGTTCCTTGAGTTGAAATAAGGAAACATGTCTGTAGGTGAATATGCTACTAAATTTCATGAATTGATGAAATACTGGCGTCACTATCAACATAATGATGGAGAGGAAGATCTATGTGCTCAATTTGAGCACGGGCTAAGGCCAGATATTCGAGCTGCCGTTACTGTATTCCAGAGGACAAATTTATCCACTCTAGTGAGTAAATGCAGAATATTTGAAGCCAATACTAAGGGTAAGACGGTGGATACCAGAATCGGTGGTCCTATGAGGCAAGACCGAAGGCCTCCAAGATTTTCTGGAGGACCTTATTCTGGTCCAAATCAGTCTCAAGTGAAGGGGACTGTATCTCAAGAAAATAGTAGTGGTGGTTCTGGTTCTTTTAGAAGGCCACTAAAATGTTTCAAGTGTGGTGGACCTCATATTAAAAAGAATTGTCCTCAACTTCCACCAACATGTGACATTTGTGGGAAAATGGGACACACCGCTAGTGTCTGTTGGCCTGCTCCACAAAAGAGTGAAAGCATAAGTGTGGAACAAAGACCTGAATATAAAGCAAGCACTGGAACAAAGCCAAATGTGAAAGGCAAAGTTTTTGCTATGAGTGGAGCTAAGGCTTCAAAATCAGAGGAGCTTATTAGAGGTAAATGTATCATAAAAGACTGACTTGTAGATATGTTGTTTGATTCTGGTACTACTCATTCCTTTATTTCTGTGGATTGTATGAGATGTCTAGAATTACCTGCATCACAATGGAACTCCAAATCCTTCCCTTCACCCCTCTGCCTCATCATTTCCTGCAAGAACACATCTTCTTGTTAGGCATCACAAATCCTAACCAAGAAATCATTGTTGATTATCAAAGTCCCAAGATACAGACTCTGAGGTCGCATCTCCACTGCCAAATTCATATCTCGGAACTTCTCAATCAACTCTAATTCTTTCACCATTATACTTGCCATATGCAAGGACTTTCTACTTAAAGCATTAGCAACCACATTTGCCTTCCCAGGATGGTAAGAAAATGTAAAATCATAATCCTTCAGAAATTCCATCCACCTTCTTTGCCTCATATTTAACTCTTTCTGATCGACAAGTACTTCAAACTCTTATGATCACTAAACACCTCAAATCTCGCCCCGAATAGATAATGTTTCTATATCTTAAGGGCAAAAACCACCGCGGCTAAGTCTAGGTCATGAGTAGGATAATTAACTTCATGAGGACGCAATTGCCTCGAAGCATAAGCAACTACCCTTCCATCCTGCATCAAGACACAACCAAGCCCTTGCCCAGATGCATCACAATACACATCAAACTTCTGTTCTGGATTAGGCAAAACTAATCAGGGGCAAATGTTAACTTTTCTTTCAGATTTTGGAAACTAGCTTCACACTCTTCATTCCACACAAACTCCTTTCTTTTTCTTGTTAATTTCGTCAAAGGAAAAACTATTTTAGAAAATCCTTCAATGAATTTCCTATAATAGCCAGCTAGTCCCAAAAAACTGCGAATTTCTGTTGGATTAGTAGGCCTTAGCCATTGAGCAATTGCCTCCACCTTTACTGGATCCACCATAATGCCATCTTTCGATACCACATGTCCCAAAAATTGGATTTGTGGTAACCAAAATTCACACTTAGAGAATTTTGCATACAACTGTATTTCTCTTAGTATCTGCAAAACAATTCTCAAGTGTTCTACATGTTCTTCATGAGTCTTAGAATGAATCAGAATATCATCTATAAATACTACAACAAATTTATCCAAAAACTCATGAAAAATTCTATTCATGTAGTCCATGAATACTGCAGGAGCATTAGTCATACCAAATGGCATAACTAGATACTCATAGTGACCATAGCGGGTTCTAAATGCTGTCTTAGGGATATCCTTACTCTTGACTCTGATCTGATGATAACCAGATCGCAAATCAATCTTTGAAAATACGGAAGCTCCTCATAACTAATCCATCAAGTCATCAATTCGAGGAATAGGATACTTGTTCTTTATTGTTACCTTATTCAACTGCCTATAATCAACACACATTTTCATGCTCCCATCTTTCTTTTTCACCAAAGGAACAGGTGCTCCCCAAGGTGACACACTTGGCCTTATAAACCTTTTCTGCAATAATTCTTCTACCTATTTCTTTACCTCAACCAACTCCACTGGTGACATCCTATATGGTGCAACAGAAATAGTATTTGCTTCCGGAATGAGATCAATAGTAAACTCAATCTCTCTTTCCAATGGCAATTCAGTAACATCATTAGGGGAAACTTCTAAAAAATCTCTAACTACTGGGATATACTCAGGCTTCATTTCCTTTTCAGTCTCAATTAAAAATAGAACCATGAAAGCCTTAGCACTCATTACATTTTCCAATGGATTTGGACCTAAGAGTTTAGCACTTTCTAATACTTTAGTGCCAAAAATCAAGACTTTCTCTTACAGTCCAATAGAACATGGTTGGATGACAACCAATCTATTCCCAAAATTACATCAAGTTGGGAAAGAGGTAAACAAATCAAATCTATACTAAAACTCCTACCATGTACCATCACAGGACAACCTAAACACACAGAAGAAGTTGCTACGGGCTTACCCGTAGGAGTAGATACAATAACATCACAACACAATTCAGATACAAGTAATTCTAGACGTCTCATATAATCCACAGAAATAAAGGAATGAGTAGTACCAGAATCAAACAACACATCTACAAGTCGGTCTTTTATGATACATTTACCTCTAATAAGCTCCTCTAATTTTGAAGTCTCAGCTCCACTCATAGCAAAAACTTTGCCTTTCACATTTGGCTTTGTTCCAGTGCTTGCTTTAGATTTAGGTCTTTGTTCCACACTCATGCTTCTGCTCTTTTGTGGAGCAGACTAATAGATACTAGCAGAGTGTCCCATTTTCCCACAAATGTTACATGTTGGTTGAAGTTGAGGACAATTCTTTTTAATATGAAGTCCACCACACTTGAAACATTTTAGTGGCCTTCTAAAAGAACCAGAACCACCACTACTATCTTCTTGAGATACAGTCCCCTTCACTTGAGACTGATTTAGACCAGAGTAAGGTCCTCTAGAAAATCTTGGAGGCCTTCGGTCTTGCCTCATAGGACCACCGATTCTGGTATCCACCGTCTTACCCTTAGTATTGGCTCAAATATTCTGCATTTACTCACTAGAGTGGGTAAATCTGTCAGCTGGAATACACTAACAGCAGCTCGAATATCTGGCCTTAGCTCATGCTCAAATTGAGCACATAGATCTTCGTCTCCATCATTATGTTGATAGTGAGGCCAATATTTCATCAATTCATGAAATTTAGCAGCATATTCACCTACAGACATGTTTCCTTGTTTCAACTCAAGGAACTTCCTAGCCTTTTGTTTCTTTAAATCTCTAGGGAAATAATTTCCCAGGAAGGTTGCCTTGAATGTCTCCCAAGGAATATACCCATCTTCTTGCAGTAGATTTTGACTAGTAAATCTCTACCAGTCCTCAGCTTCTCCGCTCAGCATATAAGTAGCATAAGTTACTTTATGCTCCTCTCTACATCCCATGGCATGGAAAATCTTCTCCACATCTGCTATCCACCTCTGAGCTCCCTCAGGATCAAACTTTTCCTCAAATTTTGGAGGGTTATACCTAGTAAAAGAAGAAAGTCCTCTATACTCAGCTGGTTCAGCCACCTGGTTATGTGCCAAAGTCTCTAAGACTTGGGTCATGCGCTCCAGGAGTTCATTTGTAGCACTAGCAGGTCTACCTCTACCAGCCATAGCTCTAATCTTGCAATAAACTCAGATCACTTATTAATCTATCATTCACATGCACATAGATACATCTAGTTCAGGTAATAAACATCTAACAAGTCATATTAGCAAATAATCATTTCATATTCTAGTATATCTATTACACAACACATACATGTTAGTCCCATACCCTAGTTTGGTCTGGATGAACGACTCTGATACCAAAATTGTAACGCCTTATATTTCTTTCCTCAATATAAGATAAATTTTCATAAAAATTTAAAAATAAGATAAATTTTCATAAAAATTTAAATGGTAAAGTAAATTTTCTTTCAAAAACTCTCTAATAAGAAAGAGACATTGAAATGATATAAGATTCATATAAGTACTTTAGAAAAACAAAGATTCTAAAATTTTCATCAGCAACAAAAAGAAATAGTAGTTTTACAACTATTTTAAAAGAATGCTATAGAACTAAAAATATCCATTGCATAACTCAAAATAACTAAATCCTATAGCAGTTCTCATTCATCCATGCACTGTGAGCCTGGTACTATTCGTCCGTATTTCCTAAAAATGTTGTGTAAGGGTGAGTCTCTACCCTACCACTCATACATCACACATATTCATCACAAAACACATCTTATCATGATTAAAGAAAACATCATGGCGTTACATATCACAGTGTCATATAAATCATGTTCTCATCTCAACACATATGATATTCCACAGATTCACAATTTCTTTTACTTTTATCCGTGCTTACCGCGCCTTATGGCCACAGTTATCCAATGCCTCTATCCCGAGGTCTTACACATCCATGTAAATAGTTGCCGGATAGCCCAATGCAATACGGATACAACGCATGCAATAAACGGCCCCTTAGCAAAGGTAATGGTCAGGAGTCAAGTCGGGAAACGAGTGTGTGGCCATGTGGTGCATTCAAACATAATATTCCGTGCACAATCCCGAATGTCACTCACCACCCTACATTTTCCCAAGATATCCCATATCGTCTCGATCTTCCACTCCCCCAGTGTATCTCTGTAACTATTTACATCATATCCTTTTTCCATCTTATACTCTTTCAAGTATATTCACATGTTCACATATGTCATTTCTCATGTTCACACAAATACACATTTTCTGCTTCTACTTTCAAACTTGTCTCCCTTAGTGAATTGATTTTGTGCAAAGCAAAGTGATCCAAACACCCTTAGATGCTCATAGCTAGGTGATTTTCCATGAATCATTTCATAAGGAGTTTTACCTTGAAGAACAGAAGAAGGTGTAAGATTGATCAAATGCCCCGTAGTGAGAACACATTCTCCCCAAAACCAAATGGGCAAATTTCCTTGAAATCGTAATGCTCGAGCCACATTAAGGATGTGTCTATGTTTTCTTTCTACCCTTCCATTTTGTTAAGGCGTGCCGACGCATGAGGTTTGGTGAATGATCCCATGTTGAGAAAAATATGAGTGTAAACACATAAATTCAGTGCCATTGTCACTTCTGACTTTCTTAACATGTTTGTTGTATTGTCTTTTAATGAGGGCAAAAAAATTTATAAGAGTGTTTGATACTTCCTTCTTTTCACGCAACAAATATATCCACATCGCTCGAGAATAATCATCCACGATTGTTAGAAAATACGAGGCTCCACAAGATGAGGAGGTTCTATAAGGCCCTCATAAATCACAATGGATCAAGTCAAAAATGGTTGTGGCATGATAATTGCTCAAAGGAAACTTTTCTTTTGTTTGTTTTGATCTTTGACACACCTCACACATCTTATTCATATGTTCAACTGTAGAATCATGGTTTACACCAGCAATCATTTGAATTACTTTATTTGAAGGATGCCCCATTCTCTTGTGCCAAAGGTCGAATTGATTATCCATGCTTATCTGATATGCTTTTGTTGTGTGAATCCCTTGAAATAAATACAGCCCATTTTTCCGCTCACCCGCTCCAATCATCATCCTCGATGTGAGGTCCTGCATTGCACAAAGCTTATTAGTGAACAATACTGAACAATTCATGTCATTAGTTAATTGAGATACTGAGATTAAATTGCATCGTAATTGTGGCACATATAACATATTCTGTAATTTAAGCCCCCCTCAAGGGTCACTGTTCCTACTTTTTCAGCAAGAACTTCCTCTCCATTAGGCAGTCCTACTGCACATGCTGCAACTTTGCGTTGCTGTCTCAAATACTTTGAGCTTCTTGTCATGTGATTAGAGGCTCCACTGTCCACAATCCATATATCACAAGCTTCTTTACCTGTCATCTTTTCTATCTTATTTCCTTTGCCAGTGTTGAGCATTTCAATCAATGTCTGCCACTGCTCATTGCTGAGCCCAGTTAAAGCATTGTGCGATTCATTTGAATCATTCATGACCTGCGCTGTATTTGCACGCGTAGTCCCAATTTTCCCACGTCCACCTGGTTTCTGAGGAGCTCGGTTGCTTGTTCCCTCATTGCGGGGTCGATCACCCCACCATTCAGGATACCCATTTAGTTGAAAGCATCCCTTGATATCATGCCCAGATCTGCCACAATGTGAGCATGTGATTTGTTTTGCTTCAATTTTTGCTTTGCTTTTGTACGTTGTTTGCACCGAGAGCCCCATCACTCCTCCTCTTTCTTCCTTCGCCCTAGTAATCAGCTTCATCCTTTCTTCTTGCACCAAGGTGGCATACACCTTGTTAATAGAAGGAAGTGGATCTGTAGCTAGAATGTTTGATCGTACAGTTCCATATTTGACATCATCCAAACCCATCAGGAACTGATGGACTTTTTCTTCCTCCTTTTTCTTTTCCAGTTGCAGGCTAATGCCACACCTACAACCTCCGCAGGTGCATGTCGGGATTTGCTCATAGTTGGCCAGTTCATCCCATATAGTCTTCAATTTTCCATAGTACGTGACCATGGTTGTCCCTTCTTGTTTGCATTCCGCCAATTCAGCCTTTAACTGTTGAATTCGTGGTCCATTGACCATGGAAAATCGCTCTTTTATGTCCTCCCACAGGTCTTTTGCATTCTCTGCATACGAGATGGTAGAACGAAGGCTTGGCTCCACTGTGTTTAATATCCAGGAGACCAATATGGACTGCACAGTCCACCAATCTTCAATTTCAGGTGTATCTTTTTGTGGTTTTTCATGGGTTCCATCAAGGAACCCCCACTTTCTTCGGGCTCGCAGTGACACCTTCACAGCACGCGCCCACTCCTCATAGTTTTCTCCACGCAACTGTACCTACGTAATTACACTCCCTGGATTGTCATTAGCACCCAAGTCATAGGGTGATGGGCCTTTCTTGGGTTCAGCCTTGTGATTCCTCATATTGTCCTCTGTCTGAGGTATTGCTTCTTCTTCTGCCATTTTAGCAGCTGTAATCTGTCTGTTCGTGATGTCTGTCAGAGCTTGGTTATTCCAAGCTCTGATACCATGCTAAAAGGAATGTGTATTTCTGTTGTGTTTTGTTGAGAGAGATGATACATGTATTTATACATATCATACGCAAAAACAACTTCTATGCCTGCCAAAAACAGCAACTAGCTAAAAAAGGAAAAAAACAGATATCAGTACAGACATCAGTTCCTAAGATTATGCTAACAATATGCTAATAGCTAATAAAGGATCAATTACAATCAATCTAAATTATACATCCTTGATCTCTTGCAGATACGGCTGGATATGCTTCATATGTGGACATGATTGAGCCGAATATTTCTCATTACATTGTTTGTCACTTTTATTGAGTTATACTTTTCATATCTTATGAATTATTGCATAATAATGCTTTGAATTTATTCTGAAATTTTTTTGGTGTACATTCCTTTAAATATTGTTCATTTCATTAATTCTTGAACATTATTTGAATAGTGATATAATTTATTTTTTTTGGTGGTGTGCTTTACCTTGCTGAGAACTTTCCTCCTTGTCTAAATTCTAATTGAATCTTTTCTCTCATGAACAAATTCTACTTGCTAGACTCTCCTGTATCTCTTGCACAGAGTTTAACAGTCATTTTTTTAGAAGGACTTTAAACTGTTTTGACTCACCATGAGAGTACAATTTTATTTTTTTTTGTAATGAGCAGCATGTACACACTATATTAAATTTTCTCTTTTATATGCCCTTTACATTGTCAAATATCATATCACCTTATGGCTGTCATATTCTGAATCCATTTTGCGAATTATACTGAGTGACCAAATTCTCATTCTGAATTTTTAGGATTCATCATTCTTTAGTTGGATAATTTTGTCTCTGCAAGTATTTCTCTTGGTTTATGCAATGCTGTCAAATTCTTATTGTTGAGTGCTCAAAATTTTGGTTCATACATAGTGGACATATGCAATTTTAATTCTTTTTACTGCACAAAATTCCATCTTTCCATAATTTCAATTTTAATGCAATTCAATTTTCTTTTTACAACACTTGAATGCACAATTGTTTTACTTTCTGGGTGTTGTGAGTGCAAGTACATATGCAGTAGCTGCATAATTCTTGTGATGAATTGAAACTTGTACATGCTCTTATAGTCTTTTGCTCAAATCTGATACATGTTGGCTGCATTCCTTGATCGAACAATTACATTGAGTTTGGGAACATAAGCATCTCTGTTTCTTGGCCTGTTGTCAGATTGGGATATTTTTTCAGTGTTATATTTTCTAATCTTGTGCAGTATACATCCTTACTTATTGCCTTATTTTTCTAGCTGCAAATTTTGCAAAATTTTGTATGCTTTTTGATTTAAATTGTCAATATGCAGACTGCACAATACATAGCATTTTATGACACTGCATGATCTGTACTGTAAATATCTGTAAATATGGTCCACTATCTTCATGGTTAATTATTTTGGATTCATAGTTTATAATGCACCTTTCTCTTTAGTCCCACCAATTCAAAGCAATGATCTTATCAAATTTATTTAGTTAAACTTTTCCTCATAATTTTACTTTGGTGTGTCTCTTGAATGGTGCACAAGTTCTGAAATTTTTCTGAAAATTTGTGTAATTCCCCTCATTACCCCTTCATGCAGTGAACTTTTGTAGTTGATGATTACGGATTCTGACCCAGCAGCTGACGCGCGCCCAAGAAGATGAGGACATTTGAAGAATTTCCCCCAACTTTACCTCTTATTTTACTACTTTGTTTCTGTTTAAATTTGCTTCATTTTGAGTTTGTAATTATTTCATTTGGAATTCTATTTTAGAATAATGTGTTTTATTTTGCAAGTACATAGAATAGACAATTGTGTTTTGCCACTACTCTGCATAATAAACATTTTTATGTTTTTCTGATTTGTGCAGCCAGTGGTAGTTGAAATTCTGCTATACTGAATACTCTAAATTTACAAGGGAGTTCCTTTCTATTTTTCATAATCACTTAATTTTTGCACCTTCCGTTTTTTTGTTCTAACTAGAAAATTGTCCTTGTATTATATACATCACTCCTTGCATATAGTAACTTCCCGCATCACTTTTGCACAACTTCCACAGTTTACAATTTCACAAACACATTTCAATATTGCTGGACATCATTTTGACTTAAATTCCATAAATTTACCATGTTAGCAATTGAGCCCAAATATCATTACCGAGAGCATGCTTGCTGTAATTGTCATTTTCTTTCCATGATTTGTCATTTTTCTTTGTCCTCTTCCCATGCATTCATGTTTTAAAATGATTGAGGCCATTATTTTCTTTAGCTATTTTTAACCAAAATGTCATCCATTCATTCAACCCTTGTTAGCCTTTTTGAGCTTAGCCAACATTTTTCTCTCACCTTTACACCAGCACCTACCATGCCCAAGCACCTATCCCTCCTTATAACTTAAAAAGTATGAGCACTAATTTGGATAACTTAGCAAATTCTAAATTTGGGGTTTCTATTAGAAATTGCTTGAGGACAAGCAATCCTTTTAAGTTTAGGGTTAAGAAATTGTACATGGGTGTATAATTGTATATGTTGAGAGAGCTATTGTGGTCAGATACTGCAGAATAAATATTATTATTGAGTATCACTCAATCTAAAAGAGAGAGAGAGAGAGAATGAAAAGAAAGAAAAATCCTAAGAGAAACTCAAGCTCTGCAGTAGTACTGTAAATAAGAGTTGAAAAATGTCAAATGAGGGAGTGCAAGTAATTCTTCGAATTCTTAGATTTTCTAAGTTATCCCTCATTCTTTTTCTAATGTCAAATGAGGGAGTGCAAGTACTGAGATAGGATTGATTCTGCTCAACTATCACCTCGCTCAAGCGAGCTGAAGATTTCGCCCAGGCGAGCTGCATCGTCTAAGCGAGAACTCACAAGAGAAATACCGTCCTCTCTGGCCACTATCTCACTCAGACGAGATGGAGCTCACCCAAGTGAGCATATCAGAAAATATGGGGAAATATCATTGTCTGCATATCTCGCTCAGGCGAGAATCACGTCGCTCAAGCGAGATTGCATTGCTCAAGCGAGTTGTTTCTCGCTAAAGCGAGAATGCGCGGGGCTGAGGGGTATTTAAGAAATTTTCAGCATGAAAACTCATTTCATTTCTGAAAACTTATGTTCCTTTCCCATTCTCTCTGAATTCTCTCTTCTTATATCATAGATACTTAGAAACTCTGGAACTTAACCGAATCCGAGCTCAGACTTCAACTCCACGAAATCATTGAACTACTTTGGACTGTGAATCAATTTTCTTTCGCTTTCTCATCACTAAACTAGTTTTCTAAGGTAAGGAGAGCTCTATCTTATTACTAAGAACTACTGTCCCTATATCTATGAAAAGGTTTGAAATGAGTATGTGTTGAATGATAACATGTGTTTGTGATGTTTGGAATATGTTTTGAAATGATTAGTGATAAGTATGATCCTTATTTTGAATATGTACATATGCATGAATATGGTGGACTGAGTCCGAGGGAACTAGCTCTCGGCAATGATTAAAAAATATATGTTGGACTGATGAACTATAGAAAGATGAGATAGAAATATGGAAAGGGAAAAGAAATGAGAAAGGATTATGATAAGGACAAGTATAGATAGTTCAGAGGTATACTGGAGTGTAGAAGATAGAGAAGACTGAGAAGTTTTAGGGAAATGAGGGTGGTGAATGTTCCTCTTAAATTCCGCAACACAAATGAGAGTAGGAACACCACAGGCCTCACACTCATTTCCTGACAAATACTCCTGACCATACTTTTGCTAAAAGGGGCTGGGTCGGCACACGTTGTATCTGTGTAGCTGTGGCTATCCAGCAACTATCTATGCTAAGGAAGACCTCGAGGGATCCTAAGGGCAGTGGAATTGAGCATTGAAAGGATCAGTAATAATGAACCTAAATTGAATGCTTAATTAATATGGTTATATGATGCTGGGTTGAACTCTTGTTTGTATTATTGAACTCTTTAAGTATGTATGCTTAGTAATGAATATAGAGACTCATCCTTATGTAAACGTTTCAGCGAACCCAGATGACAGCACCCACCGAAGGGATTAGACTAGTAGAAAGTTCTGTAACTAATAGATTAAATTATGTATTTAATGAGTACTAGAGACTTAGTTTCTTTAGAATTATTGTATATGACAGTAATGTATCTAGTGAGATTATTATGATGGAAATAGAATTAGCTTTTAGCATTCCTTTTGATTTTCCTGTAAGTAGAATTTATCATATCCTCTGTATTTATATCTTTCCTGGTACCGTAAGGACCCCAGCAGCAGTGACATATCTGGTCACGTATCACGACCATGATCACCTTGGGAGACAATCGTGATAGACATTCGAGTAAATCACGGGTACTCAGGTCACTGCAAATTCGGGTCATCTGTATCTCGGATCAGATGACGATCTGAATTCTAAGGATATAGCAATGATAGAGGGTTGGCACGGGGATGATTAGTGCCACTTGGTCATGTGATGGACAGGCTGCTCATTAGGACTTATATTATTTTGAGTATTTGTAAATATTAGCAAATAGTCCTAATGTATTTTGGTAACTTTTATGAATAATTATAAATATTGATATATTTTTTCTTATTATGAGAACAATGTAGAATCATGTTATTTTGAAGTTTTTCTTAAATTTGGTTTAATTACTATTGTTTTATTATTCAAGCTCTTGTAATTGTAAGAAAAAGTAAACAGAATATATGATTATTATGTTATTATATTCGCTCGATAATATAACTTAATTTAATTTTCCAATTTATTTCGAACTTGTACTATTATTATGATAATTAAAATTAAGGGTGTTACACCAAGAACCTAAAGAGTCCAAAGTAACTAAAAGAAGTAGATCTATAGGGGCTGATTCTAAAATACAAAAAGAAATTCCCCCTTCAACCCCAACTTTAGCAAGTCAATCTACACACTAGTGTGGCTAATGGGCATGCTCAAGTAATTACTAAAATGATGGGTCTGATTGAAACCTAAACAAGAACAAATATCCTGTACTAGAATAGGATCACAAATTTAGAAAAGAAAATAGAGGATTTTGCCTGGTTAACTGTTAAACTAGAAGCTGCAGAGAAAGTATTAAGAGCATTTCTAATCACTTCAACATTGGACCTATCAGTTTTAACAACTAAAGTTATATCATCAGCAAAAAAGAGGTGGGAGACCCTAGGGCCTTGATTGCTGAAAGAGAAAAGGGTGCAACTACCAGCAGTAACAAGATCCTAGATTAAATGCCCTAATCGCTCCAAGCAAAGAACAAAAATATAGGGAGATATAGGATCTCCCTGTCTAATTGATAAATTCATATTTTTTTAGTATTTTACCTTACTTTTAATACATTTGATATAGAAAACATGATGGAGAAAGCTGAAAAACTCATAAAAATAATAAAATTGTTCAAGTCTTTTCTAAATAGTTAGTTGTTTAAATTTTGTGAATTTTCTGTGTAAAAATTACTGATTAGAACATATTTTGTAGGAAATTATGAGCTAAGTTCATAAGGCTGGAGGATCAAGAGAAAAATAGAAGAAAAGTAGCAATTTTGGAGACAAGGAACAAAGATTGATGAAGATAGCTATTAGGCGTGATCACTATTTTAAAGAAAAGTGATCATTCCAAAGCCTAAATTCAAGGATTTACCTGTGCGTTACCACTTTTTCTTACAATAGTAACCACTCCCATGAAGAGTGATTCTGCATTATCACTATTTCTTATAATAGTGATCATTCCAGAGCTGGGTAAGAAGAACAAAGTGATCACGCGCAGCATTTAAAGGCAAAACTAGCTGCGCGTTACCACTTTTACAGAAAATAGTGATTGTTCCAGAGAGCTTTTCAACAAAACTAGTTGAGTGTTACCAATTTTTACCACTTTTTCAGAAAATAGTGATTGTTCCATAGAGCTTTTCAACAAAACTAGTTGCGTGTTACCACTTTTTCAGAAAATAGTAATTGTTCTAGAGAGCGCTTTAACAGAATAGGATGCGCGTGACTCCGATTTTGTACAATAGTGAACACGCGCATGCCATTAGGAGCAATTAACCTCTGCATTGCTACTTTTATTAAAAAAAAAAAAGTAATTGTTCTAGTCATAAAGGTTACCAAAAAGGCCTCTTTGTGGTTATTTATTAAAAAATAGTAATCACGCCAGAAAAGCGGGAAATTCTATAAATATGCGTTAGCTCAAACTTTTTGTATCTTTTGTTCATTTTTTATTTTCATTTCATTTTCTTATCTTGAGAGAGTCTGAGAGAGAGATTGGGAAGAACACCAAGCTTCACATCTTGAGGAATCAGATTGAAGATTGGATTGAAGATGATTCTTTTCTCATCTCCTTCTTCTTTTTCTTTCTCTTTTCATTTTGTAATGGCTGTCTAAACTCTTTGTAGTTAGGGATTTATGGATCTGAAATGGAAGTGTTGAATTGATTTTGGATCTGAACTTTGAGTATTTGATTGGATTGAGTAGTTGATTCTATTAATCAAGTAGTTGTTGAATGAAAAATCGATTTACTAAACACAGAGAAGCTTTTATCAATGGAAGTTGAAATTGTTTCTCAGATCTGAATTAACTACCAAGATTATTGATTTCTTAGGGTTAAGTCATCTTAATCTTGCAATCTTTTGGTTTCTAATGCTTAATACAACATTTAATTGAATCAGATCTAAGGAATTAGGATGATTGAATTGAATGTTAGAGTCATTGCGTTAAGGAATTAACCTTTGATTACTAAATCATAAAATTGATTGTCATTCAATCCAAATGCTTGAAAGTTAAGAACTTGATTGAATTACCACTAAAGTTTTGGTGAAATAAACTCCTAACTATGTTTCATACATCTGTTTCAATACACAAATTCGTAGCTTTTGCTCTGTTACGTTTTTTTGAATTTTGTACTTGTTAATTTGCTTTCAAATATTACAAACTCCAATTTACTTGCGTTAGGCTTAACTAATTGTTGAATTGTGAAGTGATACTTGAGAAAACTATTCCCTAAGGACAATATTTGGGACTCAAACATGATTCCAAGGTTTTATAACTTGCTACAACAATACTAGTACACTTGCTAGTCAATTTCACTTTTAGTGCAACTGTTGAGAAAGTAACACTAATCCCTCTAGAATGTTTAAATTTCTCAATTCTACTATTATTCCAGTTAATAGTCATAGATGTAGAGGAAATGCATTGATATATAAGATCAGACAAATCATAGTTAAAACCATTTTTTTGTATAGTGTCTTTTATGAAGCTCCACCTAAGCTTATCATAAGCCTTTTCTAGATCCAACTTTACAATCATGTACTCATTCTTGTTTTTCAGTCTATTAAAAGAATAAACTATTTCTTGGAGAGTTAATATATTATCAGTCCCTTGCCTACATTTTCTAAAACTAGTTTAATTGGGAGAGATTAGAAAAGACATAGTTGCATTGATTCTCTTAGCTATTAGCTTAGTTAGAATTTTGTAGCTAACATTACATAAAGAAATGGGTCTAAAATTACTCACATATTCAAGATTATCCTTTTTAGGAATGAGGGTAATAGAAGTGTCATTCACATCAGCAATGTTCGAGGAGTTTTTGAAGATATAAAAAACAAACATACAATTAAAAGGGCCTAAAAGTTCTTATGATTTTTGAAAATTAAAGCATGAATGCCATCAGGACCAGGGGTTTTGAAAATTCTTATACTAAATAAGGCAGCTTTAACTTTTGTAAAAGAAATATCAGAGTTTAATAAAGCTAACTCATCATTCATAAGCCTGAGAAAAGTAGAGGTAGTGAGAAGAAGAGAGCCCATAGACTCATAATCATGATAAAGAGCCTAAAAGTAATGAACAACCAGAGTTTTAAGCTTAATAGGATCATAAACCTAGTTGTTCCTATCATCCTTAAGAGCCTTAATCAAGTTATTTTGTCTATGAATTAAAACAGATTTATGAAATAAACTAGTATTCCTATCCCCTAATTTGAGCTAGTTAGACTTATAATGGTGAAACTAATACGTTTTTTCATGATTAAGAATTTCTTGGTATTCCCTTCATAGAGAATTCATGAGATTTATAAGAAAAGGATTATCATTACCAGCTAATTTACAAGAAATTCCCCTCAATTTATTTAATATTCTTCTCTTCCTATTAAGAATATTACCAAACACATTCCTATTCTAGTCAGAGATGTTTTCCTGGAAAGAAGATATATTCTCAGTCCAGGTTCTAGATGCAATCCAGGAATTCTTGACTTGGTTTGGAAAATCACTATGAGTAAGCCAAGGGGCAAGAAACTTAAAAGCTCTATTATGAGGGATAGATCTGGTCCCATCTCTAATTCTCAGCCAGAGCCCATGATGATCAGATTTGAGAAGGGGAAGGTGAATAAGGGAACTATTAGGGAACATCATCCTCCAGGAGTCACTCACCACAACTCTATTAATTCTTTCCTTCATTTGACCTTTATGCCAAGTAAAAAGGTCTCTTTTGAAACCCAAATCTTGAAGGCCATAATTATTAAGATAGTCAGCGAACTGTTGAATAAGTTTAATATTGGCTGGCCTCCCCCAAATTTTTTTATTTTCATAAAGAACTTAGTTAAATTCTCCAGCAACACACCAAGGTTTATTGACATTTATGCTAAATTCAGACAAAAGATCCCAACAATTAGCTCTCAGCCTTCTTGGGGGCTAGCATACAAAGCTGATAATATCTAATCTCAATTAACCATACAAATATTTAGGTGGATCATGTACTTATTATTTCCAAATAAACCAACTTTTATTTTATTAGTATTCCAGCAACACCATATACCCCTAGAAAACCCAACAGCATCCACTCTAACTCCCCCATCCAAATTAATTTTTTTAAAAACCCTGTCAACCTTAATAGAACTAATTCTTGGTTCAAATATAGCAATAAAGTCAAGATTATGAATTTTAATAAGATCATTCGTCATGCTGTGAAACGTCTTACTTCCAGCCCCCCTACAATTCCAAAACAAGCAATTCATATCACTAGATCTTATTAATAGTTGCATCCTCAAGATGCTGGCCTATACTTATATCATCATTAGATACCACAACAGTATTAGTGCCCTTTTGAGTGGTATTTTTGGGATTTTCAAGCTCCATTAAAGATAGACTATCGGGAGGTTTATCAATAGGGTTGTGTTCTAAGAGACCTTGAGATCTCCCTAAAAGTCCAAAATTATGGCCTGCTAGATCTTGGATAGAATGGCCTAGATTAGGGTCACTTTAGATTATATTCTAAAAATAATTCACTAACAACATAATGTCTTGCATTTCATGATTTTCAACACTTTTAGATTTTATTAGATCAGAGTTTGGCACCACTACATTACCCTGAGAAAGATCGCATTTCTCACTGCCTCCTTTACCAAGATTAGGTGCAAAATGAGCTTTGGAAGGTTTTTTAACATATTCACTCACCTTGGAACCATTGGACATTTTAGAGCTTAGCCTATAAGTGCTAGAATTCTTAGGGTAAACAACATTCTTACACTGAGGCTCAAATTTTCTAGGAATGGCATATTTTAAGTTCTCATTTATATTTTGCTCAAAATTGTCAAGAATTTCAAATCTAGACCTTAGATGAATTTCTTTTTTTTCTTAGCCTGGTTCATGGAGGACCCAACAATAGGAGGGAAACTTAATTTCTTCCTAAAATGTTTATTTGCAAGCATCCAAGGAAAAAATTGGTCCTTTTCTATATCAGTTATGTTATCATTGTCAAGCATTACCAAATCATTACCAATGATATGACTACTACTTGTATGGCTATCATTTTCCCCTACATCGTTAATTTTGTTTTCTTCCACCTTTAAATTAGCCCTAGTATTCTTGATGTTTTCACTACATTGCTTTTGTCGGTGCCCATACTTCCCACAAATAAAACAAATGAGATGCAGCCCTTCATACTTTACTTTAAATTCTTGTCCTAACACATTGAAAGCTGGAATCAGTTTCTTTTTTAAATCAATTTCTATATAGATTCTAGCAAATTTACCCCTAGCTACTAAGGAGGTGTGGGGACCAATCCTCAGCATTGACCCAAGGCAATTCTCCACTTGCCATAAAAATTTGTTATTGTAGAGTTCAAAGGGAAGGTCAAGAATTCTCACCCAAACTGCTATCCTTTTAAGGTAATAGTCTTACGGTTTAAAGAGGGGTCTCCACCTCTGCACTAACAAATAATGATCCAAAATTAACTAGGGCCCTTTAAAAAAGGCGTGTTTATAATCCTCCATACTTTCAAACTTAATGAGAAAGAAATCGCTATTCAGATCAAGGATTTTTAGGGACCCATGTTTATCCCAAATATTACTTAGCTTCTGGTTTAAAAAACTGAAACTAATTAATTTTCTTAACAATTTAACTATAAGTGTAAATTTTCAAAGAGTACACCACTCCTCGTAGTCCTCCAAGGGAATCTTTAGGTCAGGAAACAAGTTTTGCATTTTATCATCACTCTCAGTATCATCTGCAACCTCAAAAATAATATTCAAATCATCCAATACAGTTTTAATAACTTCTTCACCATTTAAAACCATATCTACCTCATTTGATTCTAAGGCCTTATCTTTATAGGACGAAAGCTTAGGAAAACAGGGTATAGAAAAAGCACCTAGTATGTTGCAGCATCAACAGATCTTGCCTCTTCTTGCATGCCTAAGATCGGCGTCTCCTTTAGCCCCTTCATTTGTCTTACCTTCTTGATGCTTCGATCCATGAGATTCATCTTCTCTATAGACTGTTTCTCCACCTCATGCTTCTCCATGTTCTCCGGACCCTCAAGATAACAAGTAAAGGACCTCTATCCCCTTCTCATAATGATTTTTCCTTCCTCCAACACTTCAGAAAACTCTTGCGACCATAGTCGAATCATTAGGGCAAGAACCTTAGGAACACCTCCAAAACCCTCTTTTCTTGAAAAAAAAAAGTGTGGCTTTTGGCTCTTTTCGTGAGAAAACCCTAAAAGTTATTATTTTAATACATTGTTATTGTAAAGTTTTTAATTAATTAAATAAAAACTATCACTATAAATTTTAAAATAATTATTATAAAAATATATTATGCAATAACAATGTATTATGCAATGTCAATAAATATTTGATAGATTTTATGCAGTGATTTTATTTTAATCTTTAATTCTATGTAGTGAATTTTAATCTTCAATTTTATTTTATTTTAATCCACATTTTTTAGGTGTCATGGATAAAAGATCCAAAGTTCGGGGGCGATGGGTACCATATGACAGAGCTGCAATTAGTGAATTTTTGGAGAATCCTCTTCAGATGAACGAAGATGAAATGTGCACATATCGGAGGTTAAGAAGACAGATTCAAGGGTTTAATGAATATAAGACTGTTGAGATCTTATGCTTGCCTGGACGCTCATTTGAACAAACATGCAGGAAAAGCAATAAGGATACTGAGAGGAAACATTAAGTCCCTCGCTCAGATTGGGATGACATTTTTGCTAGCCAACATAGTCCCGACTACGCATAGTTCGTATTTGAATATGCCACGATGCTACCTATTGTACTGTATCCTAAGTCACTGCTCTGTGGACATAGCCACCATCATATTTGAAGAGATTTATCAATTTGTCATAAATGAATCAGGCAGGAGCTAGGCCCCCATATCCTTAGGCTTCCCAGCTCTCATCACTACCTTATGTGCTGCCAACGGTGTAGATGTAATACCTTCTGACAAAATTTGGCCAGCCATTGACCGAAAATTTGTAGAAAAGAACTGCATCAACCCAGATGAGCACCCACAGGATCCAAATGCACCACAGGTGCCAGAACCCCCACCAGCAACTCTAGCAGTCCAGCCACCACCATTCATGGCAGCTATGATGGAGTACCTCTAGAGACTTGAAATTCATATGCACCACCTGGATGACCAGCAAGCAGCTAACCATAGAGGCCAAACCCAGCTCAACAACCCCTTCTATATATACTTTTTCCGCTAGTAGTTCCCCAATCATACTCCATACACATGGCTCACACCCGAGCAATTTGCAGCACATGTTGCATGGCCTGGGGAGAGGCCTATCTTTCCGGAGGGAGTGGGAGCTGAACCAGAACCAATAGAGGCAAATACAGAAGGAGAGAGACCAGAAGGAAAAGATAAAGATGTTGAGAACATGCTAGAAAGAACTACATAAGGGAATTGTAAAGAATAAAACATAGGGCTTTTATATTTATATTTTTGGTCATCTTTTAATTTTATGCTTCAGTTTATGTTTCAGTTTATGGTTTTGAAGTTCAGTGTTTTTATATAGCTTTAAGTAGTATTTTAATGTTAGTGCCTAGTGGACTGTGGATCTCAACTTTGACTGGTATTGTGAATGTAATTTCTTAGTCAGTAAATAGAAATCATTTTTTTTAACTTAGTAGAAATATCTCTTGACAACATTCGGTATAGTGGGTTGTTCATTAGTACTAAACTAGTTAGTATATTTGTGGATAAAAGAAAAGACCTCAAAATTTTTGTGAAACATTTTTGAGAGTTCACTGAAAATTCTTCTTGATTAAACTTGTTTGGAAAGAAATCATTACCTAATATTTGAAAGTGAATGTAAATTAAGATGATGCGAGTCTGGAATGAGGAAAAATGTGGTTGTACTCATGATTCAAGTAGGAAAAGGTTGCTATGCATGATTAAAGTTAAACAATGAGCTGACTTGATCTAGGAATTAAGCTTGAAATCTAAGTGAGTTTGTACATCCTAAATAGTTAAATTGAGTACCATCACTGTGTGATTGTGGTTGATATTGCTTGAATCTTTATTTCATCACTGAGCACAATAAGCTTGGGAAGTGATCAAGGCCATCCATGTCAACATAAACTAAGGCCAAATAGCCAACCTATAAATGATCTATCCTTTGCACCCTATTTGAGCCTGAAAAATATTAATTTTATTTTGGAAAAACCTTTCCAAGCCTTAAAAAAAATTCTATCCCTTCCTTTTCATTTAAATTATGAAGAAGCAGAAAAATCTTGCAAAGTGAAGGAGGCATGTTTGAAAGGCGAAGACATTGTGAACAAATACCTATTCCCCTGATTGTGAAATGTAAAGAAATACAATTCAAATGCAAAATTGCATAGAAAAGAAAATAGAAGAGAAAAGAGCAAAGGAACAAGAGGCATTTGAGACGAAAAGATTAAAGGTGGAGCAAATGTATGAATTTTAAAAAAATTAAAGAAAAAATGACACCATGGGTTGAGTCACTCTCTGCTTCCTCATAATTTAAATGGCATGTTGTCACCTAAAAAAACAATTTTTATCTTGAAGCCCAGTCACATTACAAACCGAAAAGACTTTAGTGATCTTAATTGTTGTACTATTGTGATTTTTCAGAGATGGATATCAATGTTGACTTACATGCAGAAAGTGATGGGATGAGAGAAACACTTAACTTGATGAAGTTCATTGTTAAAAGAAAAATTTCAGTCGCGAGTTTGAGAGACTCCTTTGAGTTTAGTTAGTCAAAGTTCTGCTTATTTATCTTTAAATGATTCAAAGTGAATTTGCATCTTGTTTCTACTTAATTTCGGGGAACCATTTTGAATTATGAAGGACTGGTTAAAGCATTTTTTTCTTTTTTTCGGATGAGTGAAAAGAATAGGAGTGATTTCTATCAAACAGTTTCTATAACTTGGTTTGATAAGGTTATTTTGTAAAGCTTTAGATACTTTGCTTGAGGACAAGCAAGATTCTAGGTTTAGGGGAGTTGATAAGTGCTTAATTTGAGTATTATGTACATTGATTTGAGTATTTAATTGCTCCAAAGTTAGGAATTTGAATGTTTATCTCCTCTTTAATCATAGAATTTAAGTTAGTTAGCTTAGTTAATTTAACAATTGAGATAGATATTCATTCTTATGCCATTTTTTGCTTAATTTCTTATATCCAAGAACTTATTGAAGTGGAAGGCACATGGTAGCCTAATCAACTCTCGCTCAAGCAAAATTATTTCGCTTGAGCGATAATTTGCGTATTAGAACTAAGCCTCTACCTTATTTTTGCTCAAGCGATAAGTCCTTGCTTGAACAAAAATTCATTTATTCTAGTTTAAACAAGGAGAATCAGAGAGAAGGAGGTGCGAAGTAAGGACAGGGCATAGATAAGAGAATTAGGGCAAGAAAGATTTGGGAAATCGGCAATCTTACCTTTTTTCTCTTTTTTTTTTTTACTTTGTAATGGCTACTATAAGTAGCTAAAATCATTGTGAGATTGGATGTAATCTTTTACTCTAAAGTATTTTGGGGTGCATTTCTAGGTGCAGTCTCGTTGTAATGAAAGAGTCTCACTGTAGCGAGATTCTGCAGAAACCAAAGTGCAGTTTCCTCTGAGTTTTTTGCTGCAACAAGAATATTTCGCTGTAGTGAGAGTGTCATGACCAAAGGGGTATTTGAAGGGGAAAATCATTTCACACTTCTCCCTTCAAGCTCTCTCTCATTTCTCTCGACTTTCAAGCCATTTCCACTGAATAAATCACCTCCAAGGCCATTTGGAAACTAGATTGAAGGTTGAAATCACGTTTGGGGCGTCTGGAGGTAAGTGTTAATGGTTAGGGTTTTGAGTTCTCATCCCCATCTCTATTTTCTTGATTCTCTAGAGTTCTCATGGAATTTCTCCATGTATTTAGGATGAAACCTGTGTAAGGGGCGTTTCCATTGATTGATTTCATTGTGGGTCTTCGATTTGAGGTAAAGGGGACTCTACCCTATCTCATTGTTCTTGATTTACCATTTATTTTGCCAAATATTGCATTGTGATTAAGATAGAGGGTAGAAAATGTGTGTTGATGGAAATTATGGTGTGTTTGAATACAATGTGATGTGTGATGAGATAGATGAACCATTGTGGGTGGTTGTACTGTGTGAGCATGCCATTGCTTGATGATTGAGTAATGTAGATATGAATTATGTTGAATGTTAAATGCATGGAATTACTGTGTTAAATGTAACGCGAATAAGTATAGGTTGTGTGCCGTGTGCAAATGTGAATATTGTGTGTGTAGCTGAAATGTGTGTGAATGAGGCATGTTACATGCGATTGTGAGTATGCTATGAATGGTTCAGCGATATACTGGAGGTATGGAAGATAGGCACGGTAGAAATAACTAGGGGAAGAAAGAGTGGTGGTGACACCAACAGTTGTAACGCCTCGAATTTTTGTAATATTAATTATTGATATATATATATATATATATATATATATATATATATACACACACACACACACACACATACATGTGTGTGTGTACATGTTGGCTTGAGGCTAGGTCTGGACTGAGGAAAATAGGCTAAGTGTTTGGTGCAAGGTGTTCTTGCTGTAGCGGAGGCCCTAGGAGGAAAGGGGCGAGACTGTTGCTTTCTCGCTATAATGAGAGATATCTCGCTGTAGCGAGAGAGCGGTAGCGAGGGGTGCATTTTTTGGTGTAGTCTCATTGTACCAAGATTCTGTAGAAACCAGACTGCAATTTCATCTAAGATTTTCACTGTAGCGACAAGGTGTGTCGCTATAACGAAAGTGTCGTGATCAGAGAGGATTGAAAGGGGGTTAGGGTTCGGAGAAGTTCATTTCTCACCTACACTTCGAAATTTCTTTGATCCTCTCACTCCCAAACCCTATTCTACCGATTAAATTACCTCCAAAGCCATTCAGAAGCAAGATTGAAGGTTGGATTCGTGTTGAGAATGCTTGGAGGTGAGTTTTAATGGTTAGGATTTCAATTTTTCTTTCCCCTTCTCTGTTTTCGTGATTTTCCTAAGTTCTCATGGAGTTCTTCCGTGTATTTAGGACGAAATCCATGTGGGAAGCACTTCCTTGGGTCGATTTGCATGTGGGTCTTCAATCCTAGGTAATAGAGACTCTACCCTATCTCAATGTGTGTGATTTACCGTGTATTTTGTTGATTCTTGTAATGTGGATGAGATAAGGTGTAGGAATATATGTATCTTGATGAATTTCGTATGCCGAATATGAAGTATTAAACATCGGTTGATATTATTTGTGTAGAAAGTGGTTGAATGATGATTTGAATATGATGAAATGAGTGGGTCATAGTAATATTTGATAAGAGCTATATGATTAAGCATTATGTGATGAAATGTGGGCTATGTGCCGTGTATTGTAAATGAATGTGGGCTGTGTGTCGTGTGCAAGCATAAATATTGCGTGTGTGAATGGGGCGTGTTGGACGCCATTGTAATAATGCTATGAATGGCTCAAAGATACACTGGAGGTGTGAAAGATGGGGACGGTAGAAATACCTTGAGAGGAGAGAGTGGTGGTGACACCAACAGTGAGCGTGGGTGCACCACGGGCCGCACACTATCTTCCTGACAAGACCTCTGACCACTACCTTTACCGAGCGACTCGTGACTGCCCATATGATATCTGTGAGGCGGGGGTAACTGACGACCATCCATGGTATAAAACTGTGATAACAATACCATAGTGAGCATGGCTGCATGCAGTGAGCACACGCGTGTATAAATGTTTTGGTGTCATGAGTGCATTGGTTATGAATTGAAATGAAATGTGTGATAATGTTGTTTGTGATAATATTGTGTAAAGTATGTGCAAGGTGACACTCTATACTTGTTTGTGTGTTGGGTAGTGTAGAGCACTCACCCTTACATTCATTTTTGAGGTAATCAAGATGATTAGCACCGGACTCAGTGAAGTGGTGGATGGAACTGTTATAGGCTTAGGATATTATTTTGAAAATGTTGTATTTGAAATGGTCCTGTAGCAGTTATTTGATATAAACTTGTAACCTTTTCCTCCATTTCAAAATATTTTATGAAACCATATGATGAACATTTTATTTAAATGAAAAATTTTATTATTCTCATTTTTTGAAATTTATTATTTAGAAATTAAATTAAGGTGTTACAACAGTGAGCACGGGTGCACTACGGGCTTCACACTCTCTTCCTAACTAGAGCTCTGACTACTACCTTTGTTGAGCGACTTGTGACCGTCCACATTGTATCCGTGAGACGGGGGTAACTGGCGACCATTCATGGTGAGAATTTGTAACCACAGTGCTACAGTGAGCATGGCTACGTGCAGTGAGCACACCGATTGTAATGTTGAAATGGAATGCATGACGAGTGTTGTTTATGATTGATAATGTTGAGTAGACTATGTTAGAATATATGTGAGATGTACGAGGTGAGACTCTATGCTTGCTTGTGTGTGTGAGATAGTGTAGAGTATTCACCCTTACATTTATTTTGTAGGTAATCAAGACAATCAGCACCGGACTCAGTGAAGGGGTGGATGGAACTGCTATAGGACTTAGGATATTATTTTAAAATTGATGTATTTGAATTGGTCCTGTAGTAGTCATTTGATATAAACTTATAACCTTTTCCTTTATTTTGAGACATTTTGATGACACCATGTGTTGAAAATTATATTTAAAAGGAAAATTTTATTATTCCTATTTTGAGAAATTTTTTATTTTGAAATTAAATTTAAAGTGTTACAGACATCATATGAAAGAAATTCAAAATAATATTAAACAAATCTATAGAACTCAAAAAAAAAATACAAATTAGAAGAGTTTCCAATAGAGAAGACGCAAGAAGAGCTTTTGGTCCCAAGATGCACTCCTAAAGCTCTGATAGTTGTTAGCGACTGGCTAACACCAAGATTGATGATGTAAAAGAGATGTGTAAGAAAATATGAGATAAAAACAGGATGCCTAAGTTGATCCCCTAAGGTATCTTTTATAAGGTTTAAAAACCCCAAAATTGCTTAAGGTTTAGGCTTCCCGCAGGTGAGCATGACATGCAAGGCCATCAGCACAGTTGTGGATGTGATCGAAGCATTCCCATGCTAGATGTTGGAGTCTGGGTGTGTTGACTATAGCGAAGCCCTATTCTCCAACTAATTTAGGCTCAAAATGCACCAAAAATTCAATTGTAGTCTTCTTATATTAATCTACACAATTAATGTATAAATTATTGTAAAACTCAATTAAAATAATGATCACATATAAATATATAGACTATAAAAGCATGTCAAAATACAGATTTATCAGTAACATTGATGAGACAACAAACAAAACTACACAATCAAATAATAGCTACTTTAAAAAAGCACCTAACAAATAGAACTTTATATATTATATAATAGATTTGATACTCAATTTTGTATTAATTTTAATACATTGTTAGTGTAAAGTTTTAAATACTAGTAATTAATTAAAAATCATCAATATAAATTTTCAAAATAATTATTATAAAAGGAATTTATAAATTATCTTAATATTTACCATTTTTTTTCATATTATAGCATGAGAAAATTTTGCATACAATGCTCCTTAACTTCTAATTTTTCAATTAGCACAATATCATGGAATGTCAACAAATATTTGATTGAAGGACAAATTTTATCTAGTAATTTTATTTTAATCTCATATTAGATTTTAATCCATTATGTAATTTCTATTTTTATGTAACTATTATGAAATTATTATTCTCATTGATCTTAAATTACTTGATTCTAATATAGTTCTCACACAATTAAGAGTTTAGAGAACATTAACCAGAATCTATTGTTTTCTGATGTTACCTCTCTCCTTGATGTTATTGAGCTCTTAGTATTTTTTTTAACTCTTCCTTCCTCTTTTAGCTTCTCTTTGATGGTTGAGAGAAAGTTCATTTCTTGTAATTATCGTGAGAGACCGTAAAAATGATAGTCTCGGTGATAAAAAATACTATAACTACTATTTTGTAACCGCTCTCTTATTTTTATTTGAAGGAAAAAGGGAGAATTTCTTTAATAATTGTATTTACAATTATATCCTTAATGACTCTATATTTTATATTTAATCATTATCTTATTAAATCATTAATTAGAGTTATATTATAAATTACATAAGTTACTATAATAAGATTATTAAAATAATCTAACACTTAATTTTATCTAGTTACCCACTCAAAGTATCTTCTTGAAGAATTCACGGTTCTGTAAAATAAGAGTCCAAAGGCATATCTCAAATAATTTATGTTGTTGATTGGGAAAACTGAGGATCTATAGAATATGCACCGAAAAAATTAAAATAATCAAGCATAGAAACTTAATAATATGTAATAAGTCAACTTGAAAATGCTCATTGAGTGTCCTTACCTGGAAGAAATAGATATCACGCTGTGAAAGAAATAATTTTCTAAAACTTAAAATTGTTAGTTTTGAATCTAGTGAATATTAGTTTTGGTAAAAATATATACAAAATTGTAAAAGTAATGATTATAAGAGAATTTATTGTCATGTATAAGAATTATTGAGGTGCTGATTACGGTCATATCAAAATCTTGTATTCTATCATGCAAAACACAAATACTAACTTCCTCCCAATTTTGCTTTTTTAGAATATATGTTGTTACACCCATATATCTATTGGCACTTCAATTTAAAAGAAAATTATATAAAATACTTTACCAATATAGTGTAGTTATAAGAAAGAAAAATATATATACTTCAGATAAAAATTACTTAAAAAAGTTATTTGAACTTAATTTATAATCTCAAAATTATAGACATTGTTTAAATTTTTTTAACTAAATTAAATAATTATAAAATGATGACTAAAAGATGAGAGTGCATTAGCTATCAATGAGTTATAATAATGCAGAATCTATCCCACATCATTTTTTTGACTCGACTGCTGCACAGAAAAGATGAGCAGAACCGACAAGTCACACTAATTAATCTGAACTTTTGATTAAATTATTATAATATCTAACTGCAGAAAGAATCTCCCTTCATTATATATTTATAATACTAAATTGAAGACAAGATCGAAGCTTTGAACCAATAAGACTTAGAAATGGTGGTTTGACTGACATTGCTAACTACAAAAGTGTCCCTGTCCCTGGCAGATATAAGAGCAACAATGTTTATGCTGTGGCCATTGCGAATCTCAAACTGAAGACAGTGCAGATCTATTTTCCTCTGAGGATGGCGGAACACATTCCATTTGCTGTTGTCTCTAATCTCATTCACAGGTTCGTTTTCCACCCTTTCTTCATTTTATATAACAACTATCCTTTTCTTTTCTTGCATAACATGCTTAGCTTACGGTTTAGGTTTTTTTCCCCCTGTTTTCTTAGTTCGTCTGTTTGTTTTAGCATTCACATCATTTAGTTTTTCTTTTTTAATTTTCATATTGGATAATATCTCTTTTACCGTTGTTCAATAATTATGTTATATTTTATAATTTTTAATTTGTATCTTTAGTATTAATGGTGAAAAAATATTATTCAAATTAATATTGATAATATAATTTGAAACAAAAGTATAGAAGACAAAAATTAAACCCTTCAAAAATTAATATTGGTAAGGATTTGTAATTGAGCCGGCCATTAACAAATCATGAATCAATCTATTGAATTTCAAGATTATTATTACATGTTTTTGCTGTTACATCAAATCTCAGGTTGGCTTCCGCAGATTTTCTTGAATTTGGAAAGCATTATGATGTGACGGAAGAGTTGGAAGAGCTTAAGAACACTGTTGAATCCATCAATGATAAGCTCCTTGATGCCGAAGACAAACAAGATCACGACGGTGGTGTGCGAGTTTGGATCAGAAGGTTCAAAAAAGTACTTCATCATGCAGATGAGTTCTTAGATGAGCTTGCTATCCAATTCAGGAGAGACAAATTGGGTGCAGCAGAAGGAAAAGAAGTAAACAAGGTACTTCTTTCCATTTCATCTTCAAATCAAATTCCTTTATATAGTGAGATGCCTGACAAAATTAAAGAGATACGAGAAAGTTTCAATGGTGTGGTAAAAGAAATGAAAAATTTGAATTTAAGCCCAAGATCAGGGGTGGTTAAGAAAACTAACAGTGGATGGAGGGAAACATGTTCTTTTGTATTAGAATCAGATATCATTGGAAGAGATGATAGTAAAAACGAGATTATTAGTCTGTTGAGACAACCGCATGAAAAGCACACAGTTTCTGTGATTGCTATTGTTGGCATTGGTGGTTTAGGGAAGACGACTCTTGCTCAATTGGTGTATAATGATTTGGAAGTGCAGAATTTTTTTGAAAAGCGAATGTGGGTGTGTCTATCTGATAACTTTGATGTCAAAACTATTCTGAAGAAAATACTAGAATCAATTACCGGTGACCAAGTTGAAGACAAGTTATCATTAGGCAACTTGCAAAGAAAACTTCATGAAAATTTAAGTGGTAAGAAATATTTGTTGGTGCTTGATGACATTTGGAATGAGAGTCATAAAAAATGGGCTGAATTGAGAACTTACTTGACGACTGGTGCTCAAGATAGTAAGATTTTAGTGACAACTCGAAGTGAAATCGTAGCAAAGACAATGACTGCCAACACTTATCATTTGAAAGGGTTGACTGAAGAAGAATCTTGGTGTCTGTTGAAGAACATTGCATTTGAGGATGGTTCAAGACGAGTGAATCAAAACCTAGAATCAATGGGAAAGGAAATAGCCAAAAAATGTGAAGGGGTTCCACTAGCCGTTAAATCGATGGGAGCCTTGTTACAAGGACAAGATGAAGAAAGTGAATGGGAAGATGTTTTACATGGTGACTCCTGGAAATTATGTGAAGAATAAGATAGTATCATGCCAATTCTAAAACTCTGTTACCAAAACTTCGTGTAACTCAACAATTAGTTTGTTTTTCTATCAGAGACAGTTTGTTTTTGTTTTAGCGGAAACTTCGTGTAACTCAACAATTAGTGCAATCATTTGCGCCTATTTGCTTTGCTAATAAAATACGTTTAACTAGTTTGAGTAAGTGTTCATTTGTTTCAAAGATAAATAGAAATTATCCTAATAATATTAATTTTTAATTGTTAAACAATATGAAAGAATGTCAAATATATTTCGGGACAGATTGAGAACATTATCGCTGTGTACTTTATGTTAAACTTGATTTATGACTGTAATTACGAATAACTATCGGTTGAAGAACTAAAACTTAAGAAATTTAGAATTTAAAACTGAGTTGATTAATTTACACTAAATTTCAAAGAACTCTCCACCACAAGAAGTTTATTACTATTCTTCATAGGTTTTTGATATTTGAGCTTGTAATTCTCTAGGATTCCTTTTTACCTTTTTGCAACTTTGAGTTAGTCTTCTGTTCTTCTCCATTTGAAAATAGATTTAGTACTTTCATATATTAATTTGTTTGCTATATGATACATGATTAATCATTTGATGTGATTAATTCTATATATATATATATTTTACTTAATTCTCTTCCATTTTAATTTCTTATCAAACAATCAACTAGTATACCATCTCTTGTTAATACTTGAAAAATACATGAGTTTAATTAAAAATATAATATTTAGAGATGAATCAATAAGGAAAAGTAAATTAATATTTATTTTAAATAATTCTATATTATTTTTAATTATTAAATTAATTACCTTTATATTAAACCCACTAATGGAAATAACATTATGGACTTTTCATAAGCTCCAAATAGTTTAAAATGTTTCTCGTAGTCAAATAAAAAATTTTCATGTTATTAATAAAAAAACAATCCTGGTGGGGAGATAATGGGTACTAGATTCATTAACTTTGGATTCAAGAAATCAGTTTTCCTTTTTTCTTTCTTACCTTTTATTTAAAGCACAACTACTATTTTCAGTAGTTCAATGACAAAATGCATTTATTAGAATGCTACTTTGTCTTAGTCATTGGTTTTAAGAAGAATAGTGTATATTACCTTGGAAATGCCAAAGCGCAACACAATTAACTAATTTCAAAAGCAAAAATCTAAAACCAACGAATTTATTAGGAGATGTGTGGACAAGAATTTATTGCTTCAGTTAAGCAAAGAGATGCTTGATATGCTTTCAACGTAGCTTCAATTACTGCCTTAATTTTGATGGTGTGCACTAACGCAAATTTGTTTATTATTGCAAGAACCCAAGGAATTCCAAGAGATATATGGGATAGGTTATGAACAAGAACAATCAAATCTATGTTCTAACTTAGATCTAGCTTGTATTCCAAGCCATAGTTAATCCCTGAAGCGAGTGGTTTCCGTATCAAGTTCATGTAAAAATAAATATAAATATAATTGAACATCATTCAATATATTTAACAATTCAGATTGAACTATTTATTCAGTGGCCAAGTTCTTAAACTAATCATAAATATAAACTTGAAATACTTACTTAACTAGAATATTTGACATATCTTGGGTATAAGAATATTTCTACATATTTTGACTAATAAGAATCTAAATCTAGCATCCAGCTCAAATGTGCAGGTATTAAAGACTAATAATGGTAAGTTTTTATATCATATGAACTCTTTTTTACCAAAATTGTAATACTCCAAAATTTCAGTACTCCTAAATTAATTATTAATCTTATCAATTTAAATAGTTTAGAATTAGATTATATATGAAAAGTTAGAAATAAAAACACACGTAGTTAAATTTACTTAAAAAAGAGACAAATTAAAAAAAATTGAATAACAAATTATAGGGTAATTCAATTTTAATGAGAATAATTATCCAAAATTTTTCTAAATAATTTTATACCATCTTAATTATGTATTACAAAATGTATAATCAATTGGGAGGAAATAAAAATAGAAAATTAAAAAATAAGTTACAAAATTGGCCAAAAAGACCAAAATATCTAGAAAAGGCCTAGAATGATGATCCAAGTTGGATAAGGAAATGGTCATGAAAAAATTCTGAAATTTTTATGACAAATTATTGGGTCAAATGAGGTTGTTATCATTCAAGAACCAATCCCAAACCTCAAATAGAAAATTTAAACTAATTTTTACAAATTCAGCACTCAAAGCGGTGTAAAAAAAGGGGGGGCTAGGCAAATTGGCCAAAACTTCCAATTTTATAATCCTACCTTACCGAACCTAATTGGTACGGTTTGGCATGAAAAGGAGACCAAATTTTCCAATGGTTAGACAAGGAATTAGCTGAAGTGAAGTAAACCAATGAGAAAAAAGACTTTGATTTACTAAAACTCCTTGATTATGACATAGAGTTAATGGTTCAATTCCTAACCAAGAAGACAAACCAAATGCCAATCAAACCCAACCAAACTCAGCCAACAAATAGTATTATGTGAGAAGAAAAATCTGAAGTTAGAAATCAAGAACTAAAGCAAACTAAGAGGGCACACTTAGGTCAACTAGATGACATCATAAGAGTCCAAAATATCCACTTTGAGCATGATTATTGGGGATGACTTTTCACCATGATAAAATCCGAATTTGGGGAAGGCTCTAACTGCAAAGTTACTCCACTTTAACCCCTCTAAATATTTGTGAACTCCCTGCCCAATAAAAACCAAGAAAAAATTTTGAAAAGCATTCCCCAAAGACAAGGCCTAAATTTACATGTAAATGGAGTAAATTTGAAGACTTAGCAAAATTCCTAAATCAAGCCAAACCAAACTCTTTTAAACACCTGATCACATCTAACACATGTTAAAAATAAACCCCACCACACAGCCATGTCACTCTTCAAGCCAACAAAGTAGGAAAAACACCAAATAACACCACCTCCAAATTTAGCAAAAGAACTTCAACATTTAAGGACCTTCTTGGGCACACTCAAAGATGACTTGGAAGAGAAGTAAAGAGGCTAAAACCAAACCAAGAAAAAGAGGAGGAAGAGGAGATTAACACACCCTTGCAACCTCACCCATAAAGACAAAGACAAAATTAAGAGAGGAGAGTATAGTTCATAAATTGGGAGGATACTTTTGTTAATTAACTTTAAGTCAAGAGGAACCCTTAACCCTTTATATTGAATGAAACTTTCATGGTTCTAATTGATATATAAAAACAAAATTGATTGGAACAAGAAAATCGTTAAAAACAGCAAAAACAAGAAATTCTACAGAAAAATCTTAACAAATTGTAAATGGGTATTTTGAGAGAATTTTATTGATGATTTTGCTTGTTATGCATTATTATCATGCTATTATGTTGATTATATATGAATCCATGTCTTGAAATTGATTGAACATTCTTTTAAAGTGCTCAATAAATAATGAAGTGTTTTCTGTCATAAATTGTCTACTATTTCTATAAATATTTTTTTTAATGCATGATCTGAGTTCTAAACTTTTGTTTAACTTTTATATGGCATAAATACTCCAAAATTAATTAGAAATTCATGATTGGGTTTTGGTAGAACATAAAAAGGGATTTTCGTAAATTTTTCAGAGGATTTACGATTTTGAGATAATTATAACTACTTTGTGTTAATTTTAATTTTCAAAAATTTTAAGAAATCATAAAAATATTCTCAATATATCAGCTCATATTAGTATAATATTCTTGATATTTTAGATTTATTTTGAATTGAAATGATATTTTAAATGTATTTTTGAAGATTTTAGGTAAAAGAGCTAAAGGAAAATGATTTAAAAATTGAAAATTACTAAGAAATAAATTATGGAATCATGGAAATTTTTGGAACCTTTGAAGTATAAGAAGTATATGAAGTTGACTAAGTTATTGAATTAAATTTGAAAAATTGGACCTTTAAATAAGAAAATATCATGATTGGACCATAAATAGACTTCAAAAAGTTTAAAATAATTAATCACATGAGTGGTAGGACCAAAAGAATATTTTTTACCATATTGAGACTTCGACAATGACTTAGTAGCAAGAGAAAAACGTGCTGAACAACTCGAATTTTTCAAGTTTTGGTAAAAAGACCTATTTTGCAATTATCATAAAATAAAAGGACTGAATCACAAATCATGTAAAAATGAGACAAACTTTGCAAAAAAAAAATTTGTTAGTATTTTATTCGTGTCTACAAAAAAATTTTGAAAATTTTTCCACTGCTTTTAATTTATTTTGATTTAAATTGAATTAGTTATGATTTTTCTAATTTTCTGCTACATGAAAATAGTATTCTAGGAGCACTATGTCTTGATTCAATTTTGTTTTAATATCTATTTGTGAAGTTATTTTATATTTATTTTTTTATGAAAATAGACTTCTTAATGGAATATTTCTCACTAGTTTCACTTGATTTGGATTTGAAACAAAATAGATATGAATTTCTGAATATTATGATATGTGTAAATGATTTCCTAAGAACATTTCACTTTAAATTCCTTTCATCTTAAATTTGATGCATGATGTTATTTTATTTATATTTGCGTATGAAATTAGATTTCATAAGGAAACCATGCTCCATACTCACTGAGTTTACTCAAATTGGAGCTAAAACAAAATACTTATGATTTTCTCAAATTGCTGTTATATGCAAGTAATTTTTTGTGCATGTTACTAAGAAACTTAATTTCATTTTTAAGGATATATATGGCGTTATTTTATTATTAATTTTGCATGAAAATAGACACTATAGGAAAAATATCCTCACTGATTTTATTAATTTTGGACTTAAAATAAAATAGTTATAATTTTTCTATTTAACTGATTCTAAGAAGTAAATTAATGTGAGTAACAGAGAATGGTTAGGGATGGTTTTGAAATATGAAAACGATGAATTTTTACTTGTATTTTTCTGTGTAACTATATAATCAAAGTAAAAGAATGCCACTAGTTTCATAAATTTTAGTGGTGAATTGAATGACTTATGATTTCTCTAATATATTGTTGCTTAATTATGCTAACATGTGACATGTACTGATAAATTAAAGCATAAATTAATGTCTATGAATAGTTTGATTTTTAAAGTACTTTTACTTAGAAATAGACATACTAAGAAGAACAATCTCACTAGTCTCATGTGTTTTGGATGAGAATTGAATTTATTACAAATTTTACAATTTATTGGATTCTAAAAGTGGCATCATATGAATGGTAGAAAGAAACTAGGTTAAGTGTCATTTTCTGTATATGAATTATTTATGTGTGTATTTTCTTTTTTGAAAAATAGAAACTTTAAGGAAAAGAAAAACCCAAGTGATTTCATGATTTTTGAATTTGTATTGAATTAGTTATGAATTTTACAAATTGATGCATGAAATCTGGAAAAATCTAAAAATAGCCATGTCCATAAAATGAATGATTATCTTGTTTTAAGGGATGAATAATTATGATAGATATGTATCCAATGGACAAATTAATAGCTAGAATTCATGTTGTGATTATGAAACAATTCAGGGATAGTGGTTGAAAACATCAAGTACAGGCAGGGGGCAAATAGTGTTGGTTTTACCATAGGGGATAGCAAAGTACTCAAGTCTTAGCAAGAGACCAAACCTAACTAATTTGTGTCGCAGGCAGTGGAAAATATGCTAAACTATCTCGATAGGCACTAGAGCATATCATGATTGGTTAGAGTGTGAGCCACTAGGAGTGACCATAACAGATTTTGAGCACAGTTGCTCGATTCCTTACTTGGGATGTTGTACCTATGGTACTATCTAGATTGCGGGTACAGAACTCTCAATCTTCAACCTAGAAAATTAAAAGATAATTAATTACTCCATAGAGAAAAAAATAATAAAGATAAAATACTATGAGATGCTTGTTTATGAATTTATTAGTGGTTATATTTATTAAGTAATTAGTCACTACTAGAAAACCTGAAAATATAGATGGATTTACAGATAGATTTTTTCATTATTACAGACGGATTTTAGCATTACAGACGAATTTACAAACAGACTGGAGCCGTCTGTAATATGCACGTCGATAAATAAACACAGACGGATATCTGTCTGTAATTTACAGATGAAAAAATTTGACTGTAAATTACAGATGGAAAAAATCTGTCTGTAATTTATAGAGAGAAAAATTCGTCTGTAATTTATACATGGAAAAATCCATCTATAATTTGTTTATGAAATTTAAAAGAAAATTGTTTCATTTTTTTTATAAACATAATTATTCCTTGTTCTTCCTAATTATCACAATTTATAAACATAATAAAAACTATAAAATTATATATTTAAAATCAGAAATTGTTTATAAAATGTAAAATTAAAATTTCATTACAAATGAAGAAGTAAACATCTAAAAAAATAATATAAAAAATAAAATAACATTGTATATCACTAATAATCAGTGTGATCATCTTCCAAAAAAGTATCGCCATCAGTAGAAGAGGAGTCAGAGGAGGAATGACGCATGAAGCTAAAGATTATTAGTGTTGGAGTTGGTGGAGGAGGAGGAAAAGGTGTAGAGGTATTCGCTCTCATGAGCTCAAAGTATGTATGCATCTGCATATGTTGCTGTTGCATCTGTTGCTGCACCTCCCTCTGCATCCTCGATGTCACCTTCTTCTTTATCTTCTTCTCCATTTTCTTCGCCCACTTCTTCTTCCATGCTCTTTCCTTGCTCTTCCACATCTCTTCATTTTGCTTCTGCAGTTATTCATTGAGGGCATAGACCTGAGTGCGAACCATTACACAAATTTCTAATGTAAATTTTGGCAGAATCTCCCCTAATATATGAATATTTTCTTATATTTGTTTACACTTAATAAATAAAATTTCTAATGTAAATGTTGGTAGAATCTCCCCTAATATATGAATATTTTCCTATATTTGTTTAAACTTAATATAACAAATTTTTTCGGCAGAATCTTCTAATATATTAATATTTCTTTACATTTGTTTACACGTACTTAATACAAAAATTTAAATTTTCTTTACACATAATCTGTATATTATATAACAATTTATTAATCAATGCATAAAAAATATACACATTACAATCCTAAAACGTTTTAGAGCACATCCCTTTATAACTCCACAATATGCATATTCTACAAACACTGCAAACACAAACAATCCCACTGCAAACACAAACAATCCCACAGCACACAATAATTAGGCTCGGAGAAGGACCTTTTCGCCCTTCGCCCCAGTCATACAATCTCCAATCCTACAACTCTATCTTAGAAATTTTAAGTTTCTAAAATACATCAAAAATAAAAAACTAAATTGATTAAAAGTTAGAGTATCATACCAGGAACACAATGATGCAAATTATGTTTCAAATGTATGCTTCAATCACTTGCAAAGGCCAAAAAATTGAAGTTCCTAGAGAGAGAGAGGCGAGAGAGAGAGAAAAAAAATTATGTAAAATGAGGAAGGAGAAGGAGGAGGCGCGGTTTTAAAGATTTTACACATTACAGACAGAAAAATCCATCTGTAAATGGTTTAATGAAATGGTACGTTTTAAAGGTTTATTTATAGATGAATTTTTTGGTCTGTAAATTTGTCAAGTCCGGTTACAGACAAAAAAATCTGTTTGTAAATTATCAGATGAAAAGTCGGTCAAAAAGGGCAATATTTACAGACGAATTTTTTCGTCTGTAATTTCTGCTCCAAATTTTCCTCCCATTTTTAAATTATAGCAAAAAAAATCTATCTATAATTTCTGTCTATATTATTTTGCACCAAATGGCGGGCAAATTACAGACGGCCACTACAGACGGATTTTTTATCCGTATGTAATATAGATGGATTTTTCATAAAATTAAAAAAAATAAAAAAATCCACAAATCTGTCTGTAATGGCCGTCTGTAAATGGCGCTTTTCTAGTAGTGGTATTGTCTTATGAAATAATTTATTAATGATCTACTCACTCTTTCTTTGTTTGTGTCTATTAACTATGTCATGGATGCAGAATGAGTGCTGGGAATATCCCTATTCCTGAGCAAAACATGACTTTTAGTATGGGATCAAGGACATGGAGCCATAATAATGCTAATCGAATTATTATCTTTATGGGTTGTGTGATACTAACTATTACTACCATTAACAACCCTCATATTGCTCCTATAATTATGCAGAGTCCTGTTAGGATTGAGATCTCCTACCCCATGAATTGTGCAGCGACTTACCTGGGCCTTCATGCTGATGCTTCTCCAAATGGGCTAGATAATTAGAAGAGAGTGATCTGCTCGGAAAAAAAATGAAAATAGGGTATATGTTAAATATGAGTGCTTAGGATCTTCCTGCCTGACCTTCATTTTCCTTTGGTTTGTAATATACTTGAATAACCTAGAAAAGATAAGAAGTCTGGATTGTATTATCTATTGTTGAACAATAACTCTATCTGTAGACAGATGTACATTATGTGTGAGATATATGCCTTCATTTATATTTATTTAGCAGATTGAATTTATTAGAGTCTCTAAGTTGAACATAGTAACATAATAATTAGGATGAAACTGTTAATAATAACGACGATGTCTCAAAAATAGTAATCACAATTTATTAAAAAGATAATAACTTTAACATAGGTTCTTATTTTCTTTTCTTGGTCATAATAAAGTTTGTTTGATGAAATTATTTTTCAGCGTTTACATTTATAAGACAACACAAAGGTTTAAAAGATAAATTTTATTAAAAATATTGTTTTAATTTATCATCTCAAATTTTTGTTTAAATTTTAAAACTAATATTTTTATTTAAATTTCATGTCGTATATTATCTCAAGTAATTGGCGCACCCTTTTTAAAAGGATACTTGAATAATAAATGAGCTAAAAAAGAATATTTTAATATATTTTTCTTAAAAAAATAAAAAAAAGAAATTTTTTATGTTATACTTTGAAGGATGAAGAGGTGTAGATAATGAGTAAGAGGAAGAAAATTTTAAAAAATAATTGATAAGTAAAAAGTGTACCTATACTCATTGAGTACACTTGAATACTTATCTAAATTATTTTAAAAAATAGTTGTATGTAGTATAAATATAACCTTAATGAAATTAGATACAATTTAAGATATTGTTAATTATACTTAAATTTTTTTACTTTTCTCTCAATTTTCTTATATTTATTTTTTATTTAACCAAATTTATTCATCTTTATTTATGAAATATATAATAAGAATTTAATATTTACTAATATTTATATTGTTTATTTGTATTATTTAAAATGCACCTTTAATTTTTAAAAATTGTCTTATTTTGTATCCGTATGTGTAAGAGATACGAGTACTACATTTGTACTCATTAGACATAGACTAGCAATATATCTAAAAGAGTGCAGAACTGTACCCAATTTGTGAAACGAAGATCGTGGTCCTTGTTTAAGACCGTATAAGAATGTGCTTGTAATAACACATTGTTAATATGAATTTGGTGAACAATTGGATGAGGCAGCTAAGCTAAGAACAATTCTAACGGTGGTAGGTTTTATAACAGGACTGAAAGTATCAGTGAAATCGATGCTGGGTGTTTGATGAAAGCCTTTAGTAACAAGCTAACTTTTATGTTTTTGAAAAGTGCCATCAGAATTTGGATTTGAACATCTATTTGCATCCAACCACAATCTTATCTGGAGCTAGTTCAACTATAGACCAAGTGTTATTTTTTAATATTGGATTATATTTATCCTTCGTTGCATTAAATCATTTAGGGCGAGATAAGGCCTCCTTGACAGAGTGAGATTCAATCAGATGAGAGAGAGAAGTGGAAGAAGTCCGATATGCTTTTGACATATAGATACCAACTTTAGATTTGGTGGTCATAGGATGAGTATTGAGAATCTATGATACACAATACTAAAGTTTCCATTAACCTCCTTAACCTTCAACACACTTTGCTTTAAAGGATCAATTTGATATAATAGTTAGAAAGAGATAGTAAAAAAGACAAACTATAGATGAACCATTTGATGGAGACTAAAATACTAATGAATGTAGAGACACAAATGTTGGAGAGGGCTTTGTTCAGGATAAAGAAATAGAAAGAGATAAAACAGTGTTTGATATATTTTTTTCTTGTGCAGGATCAAGTACATAAAAAAAAAAGAGATCAATTGTAAATGGAATATATTTTTCCATCTTTCTTAAGTTTTGACATTGATAATATTACCTATCATTCAAGTGTATGAGCTTAGAAATTGTCTTCAAACAACAATTTGTTATATTTGGAAGGAAGTGACGAGGCCTAAGTTTAAAGTAACCTAAATTTGAGTTACCAACAAAATGATAGTTTTCAATGATGGAAAAGAAAGAAGAATGATGGATAAATAAAAGATTTTAAAAATTAGAGACTAAAATATTTGTTAGTAACAATATTAAAACTAAAATGTCTCACCAGTAATAATTTCAAGAATTTAAATAAGATAAAAATATATATCATATTACATATAACATCATATTTTTAAACATGATCAATCTCTCCTAAAATGATAAGTTAGCATTTTTTTATTGTTTGTTAATAATGTTTGAATTTAAAGAATTAAACATCTGATAAAGATAAAAATTAAGAATTAACGTGATATTTACTAAAATTTTAAAGATTAAAATGTCCTATCCTTGTTATCACATCGACTAAAATAAAAGTTTTTACGTTTCATATTAACTATGTGCTGATTTGAAAAAAAAAAATTTAATTTTTTATCATTGCATTTTTTAATCGGTTGATGATTCAGTTATTACTGTTTGTGTGTTACTGTTCGGTGGTGAAGATAACGTGTACGTTTAAAAAATATACACATGAATACGATGGCTTCCAGGAAGTAAAATCAATGTGAACTTGTGTTATTATATATAATTGTTTATTATTTTATTGGTATTGAATGATCCAATGCTTTTTATCTTTTGAATTGACCTCTTGGAAATGTATCCTAATTTTGAAAATGTGTTTTCGATTAATAAACTAATGGTACCGAAATATTGCTTTTGTACAGTTCTTTATTTTTAGAAAATCCTTTACTGAAAGTATAGCAGTTCTTCGTTCTTTTGAATAGGACTGTAGCAGTAAGTCCCGTATAGTTGAAAGGGCAGTAAGGCTAATTTGACGATGCTGTATTCAAAAGAAACAAAAGAACATAAGAAGCTGGTGGCTATAGTAAAAGAATTTTCAGAATTTTGTAAAAAAAAAAAAAAAAAAAAAAAAAAAAAAAAAGTCCACAAATAACCAGATCCAGTTGAATAAGTTATAAATAATTAACAGATGTATTGTTACGGAACCAAATGAGGGTGATGAGCCAGATGTTTTTATATTATGTCTAGACTCTTACGCTCTTTCTCTCGCATTTCCTTTCGTTCTGGCTCCAGTTCCTCCTCCTCCTCTCCAACTAAAACCAATCTCTTTAATGACCAGGAGAATCATTCTCCTGAAATTACACCCAAACACAACCTCTTCGACGAAGAAGTTCGTTTTGAAGAGATCAACCAAAGTATGGATGACTGGACCATCCCAGTCATTCCTCAGGATACTTTATATGTTCCTGAAGACCAACCTAAGAAAAACAGTTCTGATTATATTATCAAGACTGTTGAAAATAATATCCCTTTAGGGAAAGGTATAGGGGAAGAATTTCATCTCCTGTCTAAATCCTCCCTCAATGACCATAAAAGAAAGTACAAGTACCTTCACATAGGATGTGTTCAGGTAGCAATTAAACCTTTGATAGACATAGGCATAGATGCTGCTGTCTTAATTTGTCTCAGAGACATTCGTCATAATAAATTTGATGATTCTCTCATAGGAACAGTTGAAACCAGTCTCGGTCAAGGTCCGATTTATTTTAACTGTTTTCCCAACAAAACTGTGAGTCTTATGGATGAACACATCCTAGACTCCTTATTTCTTAATATTTGCTTTCATGGGTTAGACATGAAAGAGGGATCTATTCCCGCCGCATTAATCTATAGGATTCAGTATAAGGTCATGAATTCTTGTGCCTCTAGAGTCCTTCTCAAGCCTCAAAAGGGAGAAACTACTTTGTTTATCACTGATATGACAAAGGCTAATGTTTCTCTACCTAGAATTATTAAATGGGATGAAGTTACTCTCCCAGAAAAATGGGTGATGGATAAAGCCTCACCTAGTGTTCCTCGTCCTGCTCCTCAAATACAGGACATCTCACAGGACAATTCTGGAAAGGTTGAAATAACCTTTGATAGGAGAAACTCTTTCTCCTCTAGGATCGATGCTTATAGTAATCGATCTGATTTTGTCTCTGCTAGGAGATCTTTTTCTTCTAGATCTTATGTTAGACCTGATATTCCTAGGTCTGTTAATCATGACCCCTCTCTAAATCTTCAAGGTTTAGACACTTCTTCTAGGATTCCTAGAAATGTTTATCAGACTTCTGAAAAAGAAGACGAAAATCAGAGTATCCAATCTCCAACTTACTCTTCCCTTAATGAGTCTTATGATGTTATCTCATAAATTCATTATAGATAAGGAAACCCTTAGGAAAGACTTTTACTCTGAGGATTGGAAACCTCAAAGAGAGTGGTTCTTTCAAAATTATAGGGGAAAAGACAGGTCTGCTATCCAAGAGAAATTCTATCAATTTCTCGAAAAAGTCAAACAAAATATTCCATTCTTTGATTGGTATCATGCTTATACCATTCGAAATAATATTAATTATCCCTGGCAAGAAGATGTTATTAGTACCTCCTCTGCTAATGTTATAACCTGGCAAATCAAAGATGGACAAATAGTCCAAAGTGATTTACCGCCCACATCTCAATACCAATTGCCTAATTTGAAAGACAAAGGCGGTAACCCTGTTACTGCCACTCCTTTCAAGTCTAAAAGTGCTGATGAGTCTATCACTCCTCATGACATCCAAGGCCTTATGGAACAGGCCAATTATACCAATAAATACCTTCAGGTTTTAGGAGAGAAAATCTCTGTTAATCCTGTCAAAACGAAAATTGAAGAAACTTCTTCTTCATCCTCCCAACCACAACTAGAAAAACCTCTTTTTAAACCTTTTAAGATTAGCGCCAAAGCTAAGCAGAAAATCTTAGAACTTAGGCAAAAAGAGAAAACCAAAATAAATGAGGAAAACCAAAACGAGTTGCTTAGTAAAATTACTAGTCTCCTCACTACCATTCCCGACACTCCTCAACCTTCTGAAGAATCTAGTGCTAAACCCAGGACTAGGTCTCTTGCCAAAACTATCAATGCCATCTCTAAGGCTGATTCAGAACATTATTCTGAAACAGACTCTGTTTTAGCCATTAATCCTATCAATAATTGGAAAAATTCTTCCAAGCTTTATTATAATAGAGCTACTGCTCCTGATCTTATTTTAGAAGAAAAACAAGATTTTATTCAAAGTTTTAATTCTAATGATATTTATATTTGGAATATCGATGGATTATCTGAATATAATATCATTGCCAAACTTCAAAATATGTCGGTTGTCGCTATGGGCTATTTTACTAACCAAAATATGCCTGAAGACACCATTGTCTATATTCTTGTTGCCGGTTTTACTGGCCAACTCAAAGGTTGGTGGGATAATTATCTCACTGAAGCTGACAGAGATAACATTCTCTCTGCAGTTAAAATTAATGATAAAGGGAAAACCATTGTCAGTGACAATGAGCATCTCCCTGATGCTGTGTATACGTTATTATACACAATATCCCAACATTTCCTAGGTGATCCTTCTCTTTGGAGGGAAAGATCTGGTGAGTTACTTTCAAAACTCAAATGTGATTCCTTAGAACATTTCAAGTGGTATAAAGATACCTTTATGTCTAGGGTCCTTACTAGGGAAGATTGCAACCAAGCCTATTGGAAAGAAAAATATCTTGATGGTCTTCCTAAGGCATTCGGAGATCTTATTAGAAGTAAACTCCGAAGTCGTTCTCCTACTGGAGAAATCAATTATGATAATTATGATTATGGTCAACTTACTGCTATCATTATCCATAGCGGTATTAAAGTTTGCCAGAAAGATAAACTCCAAAAACAACTTGCTAAAGAAAAAGCTTTGAGCAAGAAAGAATTAGGGTCATTCTGCGAACAGTTTGGTCTTCCATCCTGCTCTCCCAAAAGGAAGAAACATGCCCCTAAGAAAGAGGCTGTAGAACCTTACAAAAAGCCCTATAAGCGCAGGTACAATAGAAAACCCAGTCCTAAGAAACAAGGGGATAATGTCATCCCCACCAATATTCCCAAAAAACCCAGAACAGGCGTAACCTGTTACAATTGTGGTAAACCTGGCCATATTAGTAAGTATTGCAGGCTAAAGAAAAAGATTAGTAGCCTCAATCTAGAGCCTTCTTTAGAGGACCAAATCAATAATCTCCTGACTAATACCTCTGATGAAGAGGAAGATTCTAATAAAGAATCTGAAGAAGAGGTCAACCAAATTCAAAATGATGACCAAGCTTCTTCTTCTGACAGTGATGAAACTCCAGAAATCAATGTTTTGACAAAAGAACAAGATCTTCTTTTTGAAGCTATAAGCTCTATTTCGGATTTTCAAGAAAGAAAAGAATTTTTAAACAAATTCAAAGAGGTTTTAGAAAATAAACCTAAACCTAAAGAATATTTTACTTCAAATAAATTCGATATTACAGATATTTTCAAAAGGTTAGAAAAGAATTCTAATATTAAACCAACCACTATTCAAGATCTCCAGATTGAGATAAATAATCTCAAGAAAGAAATCAGAGAAATCAAAGATCAACAACAAATTCACCAAGTTATTCTTTCTCAGTTAGATGATGATTCTGACATTGAGAAAGTAGAACTTCCTGAGGATAATGATTCTGTAAAGGTTGACTCTGGTAATCCAGAAGAAACTTTTATGTGTTTGATCAACAAGGTCAAAATACAAAAATTTTACATTAATATCAGAATCGTTATTGATGATTTTGTTCTTGACACTTTGGCCCTTTTTGATACAGGTGCTGATTCAAATTGTATTTTAGAAGGTTTAATTCCTACAAAATATTTTGAAAAAACCTCTGAAAAACTCAGCACTGCTAGTGGTTCAAAACTGAAAATTAATTATAAGCTTTCTAAAGCTGTAATTGAAAATCAAGAACTTAAGATTGAAACAAACTTCCTTCTTGTTAAAAATTTAAAAAATGAAGTGATTTTGGGAACACCTTTCATAAAAGCTCTTTTCCCTTTGCAAATTTCGAAAGATGGTATATCCACCCGACATTTAGGGAAACAAATAACCTTCAAATTTTCTAATAAGCCCTTTACAAAAAATATTAATTTTATTCAAAACAAAGTTAATCAGATTAACTTTTTAAAAGAAGAAGTTTCTTTTGCTAATATTGAAAAACAATTAAGTAGTTTTTCACTTCAAAAGAAAATCCAGTCACTTTTAAACAAAATCCAAACTTCTATATGTTCTGACCTACCCAGCGCTTTCTGGAATAGGAAAAAACATATTGTCAGTCTCCCTTATGAATCTGGATTCAAAGATACCCAAATTCCCACTAAAGCCAGACCAATTCAGATAAATGAAGAACTCCTCCATTACTGTCAGAAAGAGATTACAGATCTCTTAGACAAAAATCTTATCAGGAAAAGCAAGAGTCCTTGGTCTTGCTCTGCTTTTTATGTTAATAAACCTGCTGAGATTGAAAGAGGTACTCCCAGACTTGTTATCAATTACAAACCCCTCAATCAAGCCCTTCAATGGATTAGGCATCCTATCCCCAATAAAAAAGATCTTCTTAACAGACTCAATTCTGCTAAGATCTTTTCAAAATTCGATATGAAATCGGGATTTTGGCAAATCCAAATTTGCGAAAATGATAGGTACAAGACTGCCTTTACTGTTCCCTTTGGGCATTACGAATGGAATGTTATGCCCTTTGGTCTAAAAAATGCTCCTTCTGAATTTCAAAAAATCATGAATGACATTTTCAATCCTTATTCAAAATTTGTCATTATCTACATTGACGATGTTTTAATTTTTTCTCAATCCATTGATCAACATTTTAAACATATAAATGTTTTTATCAATGTTATTAAACAAAACGGTCTTGCCGTTTCAAAATCAAAAATTAGTCTCTTTCAAACCAATATCAGATTCCTTGGACATAATATCCACCAAGGTACCATTATCCCTATCAGTAGGTCCATTGAATTTGCTGATAAATTTCCTGACAGGATCCTTGATAAAACCCAATTACAGAGATTTTTGGAATGTCTCAATTACGTTGGGGATTTCATCCCCCACCTAAATAACATCATCAAGCCTTTACATGATAGGCTTAGGAAAAATCCTCCCCCTTGGACTGATGTCCATACTAATGTCGTTAAAGAAATCAAAAACAAAGTCAGGAAGATAAATTGCCTATATCTTCCCATCCCCCAAGCCTTCAAAATCGTTGAAACTGATGCCTCAGACATAGGTTATGGAGGTATTCTTAAACAAAAAATCAAGTCTCATGAGCATATCATTGCATACACTTCAAAACATTGGAATTCTGCACAACAGAATTATTCTACTGTTAAAAAGGAAGTTTTGGCAATTGTTTTATGCGTTTCAAAATTCCAATCTGATTTATTAAACCAAAAATTTTTAATTAGGGTAGACTGCAAGTCTGCCAAAGAAATTTTACAAAAAGATGTTAAAAATCTTGCCTCAAAACAAATTTTTGCGAGATGGCAAGCAATTTTAAGTGTTTTTGATTTTGACATAGAATATCTCAAAGGCACTTCAAACTCCCTTCCTGATTATCTTACCCGTGAATATTTACAGGATAAGTAAGATGCCTAGAAAGGCAGTTACCCCTTCTAGGGGAGGAACCACCAGAGGCGGCAAAGTCAGATTAGCTCTGACTCTAAATAAACCAAGACCACAATCTGCTTCAGCAGATTCAAAAACCTCTTCTTCTGGGTCATCGACCCCCATCGAGTCATCGACTCAAAAGGCAATCCAAGTTGTTGAGTCATCAACTCAGCAATCTGGAACTCCAAAAGAATCCTCCAAAAAGACTGATTCTGTTGTCAAAACCACCAAACAAACCAAAACAGACTATGCTCTCCCAATTAGTACGCTTTTAGCTATCCAACAAGGAAGCTTAAGTAGCCTACCAAATAAATCTTGGGCAGACATTGCCTCTGAAGAAGATATGGAATTAGATTTAGCAAGCCTAAACACTATACTCCAGACCTTCAACCAAACCCAAAAAACAATAACCAATAAAACAGAAGGGACCCTTGACCTTCAAAAGGGAAAACAAAAAACTTCAAACCCAAGCCATTATGTAGCCAAAGGAAAATTCTCCTCAGTCATACAAATGGAACCTGAATTTTGGGACAAAAACCCATACAAGGCAATTACTAAAGTCTTCCCACCAGGATTTCATTTCAGACCATATCAGGCTAATAAAACCAGACAGTTTTATGAGTTTATCTTAGTGGATTCAGATTCTGTTTCCATTAAGCATTACAAGGACCACAAGGATCCGTCAGTTACAACCCATTCAACAATACAAATCCTGAAAGTCTTAACTCCAAAGGCTTTTGGAAAAAATTTAAATTCTTATAAAAAGTTTTCCCAACCATTTGATCCAGTAGGATATAATTATTGGGACTACATTGACGCATGGACAAGAACTTTCTGGTTCCAAAATAAACTTAACCGACATTCTTGGTTAATATATTTTAAAAAGAATCAGAATTATAACTTTCCAAATTGGTTCCTCCAATGGTGGGATTATTTTGGACCAATTGAAGAAATCCTTCCCACTCCTGTCAAAGAAGGATACAAAATTTACAAGGGCAGATATCTGCGAGAATCAAGAATTCCAGCAGATCTTAAATACTTCTCTGATTTTGCCCTGGCATGGGTATTCCCATGGCAATACAGGTATGGCAAGACAGAAAATGAAGACACTCTCCCATTGTTACACAGGTATTCCTTTGTAAAATGGTGGAATCAATTCAATGCGGAACATGCCGGACCAGAAGGAGTTGCTGAATATTTTGGGAAAAATCCCAAATTATTAAATCTTGCTGACCCAGCAACATTCCAATTCCTTAATCAGAAATCCAAAATTGCAGCATTCTTATCAGGATGCGATACCAAAGAGAAAATGAAGAAAAATCTTCAAGATGTTCTCCTGTTATTGCAAAGCCAAGAAGAAGGAGAATCTTCTAACCAAAATGCCAATATTGAAGAAAATCAAAATGAAGATGATTGTTTCGGTATTGACATTCAGGATCTTTAGAAACAGGTACTATAGTTAATAGTTCCAGTCACCAACCGGAACTGTAGAAATAGTACTTTAAGATTTTCTATATAAGGAGGCCTCGACTATATTGTGAGGTACCCTTTCATTTCAGCAAGATAAGAGAGATTTAAGAGAGAGAAGCTCTGAGAGAAAAACTTCTTGTAAGCCTTCTTCTTCTTTGAGATCTTTCAATAAAATTTGCTGTTTCAAATTATTTTCCTCTCTTCTCCCTCTTAGCCGGTCCTGTTCGGACTACCGTCGCTCCAGCTTTCTTCTCTTCTCCCTTCACTAGATCTGTGTTGGTTATACCACCGTTCTAGTTTCTTTATGAGCTAACTGTTTTACTTTTTAACATCTTTTAATTTCTGCATATCATTTAGTAGTCCTGCTACTGCCTACTTTCCTTTCAGTCGTTTAATCTACATATTTTTGTTTCTTTGATCCACTACTTTCCTTTCAGTCGTTTAATTTCTGAATATTAAATGATTTAGTTATTTATACTATGGTAAAAAGAAAATATTTTATATTTATATTTTAATTATTAATAATGTTAAGATTTACTTTTAGTTAAGAATTATTTACTTTTATTTTCAAATCTCACCTATCTTAATTTTTTTTTTTTTAATTTAAGCTATTTAGTCTCTTTACTAATTTGTTATTATTATTTTTAAATGAAAAATATTAATATTTTTACTTGTTTTTCTAAAGTATTATGCAAAATTATCTTATAATTTTATATTTTCTTTCTTTTGATTTATAATTTAAAATATACTTAAATTAAAAAATTAACGTGCACAAGATAAGATACTTGTCATTAATTCTTATAATATAAATTAAATACTTCATTTATAGGGAAAGTGGTTGAAAACACTAGCTACAGGCGGCGAGAGACAAAAAGTGTTAGTCGTATTATACGGGATAGCAAAGTACTAAGTCCTAGCAAAAAATTAAACCTAACTAATTTGGTCTGTGGAAAATAGGCATTAGAGTATACCAAGATAGGTTAAAATATGAGCCGCTAATAGTGACCATAACAGATTTTGAGCACGGTTGCTTGGTTCCATGTTTGGGATGTTCTACCTATGATACTATCTGAATTGCAGGCATAGAACTTTCAATCTTCAATCCAAAAAATTAAATGGATAATTAATTACTCTATGAAGAAAAGAATAACACAGATAAAATACTATGAGATGCTTGTTTATGAATTTATTAGTGGTTATATTTATTAAGCAATTAGTATTGCCTTATGAAATAATTTATGAGTGATCTACTCATCTTTTCTTTGTTTATATCTTATTAACTATTTTATGGATGCAGAATGAGTGCTAAAAATATCTCCATTCCTAAGCAAAACATGACTTTTACTATGAGATCAGGGACATAGAACCATAATAATGTTAATTAAATTATTATCTTTACGAGATGTGTTACTAACTATTACTATCATTAACAACTCCAATATTGCTCCTATAATTCTACAGAGTCTTGTTAGGATTGAGATCTCCTACCCCATGTATTGTGCAATGACTTACCTGGGCTGCCTATACTGATTCTCCTTGAGATGGGTTAGATGACTAGAAGAAAATGATATGCTTGAAAAAGAAGAAAATAGAGTATATGTAAATTATGAGTGCTTAGGATCTTTCTGCCTAACCTTCATTTTTCTTTGGTTTGTAATATACTTGAATAAGGCAGATATACATTATATGTGGGATATATGCCTTCATTTATATTTATTTAACAGATTAAATTTATTAGTCTCAAAAATAGTAATCACAATTTATTAAAAAGATAATGAATTTAACATGGGTTTTTTTTCTTTTCTTTTCCTGGTCATATTAAAGTTTGTTTGACGATGTTATTTTTCAGTGTTTATATTTTTAAACATCTAAGACAACACAAATGTTTAAAAGATAAATTTTAATAAAAAAATTCTTTTAATTTATCATCTCAATTTTTTGTTTAAATTTTAAAATTAATATTTTTTATTTAAATTTCATGTAGTATATTATCTCAATTAATTGGCGCACCATTTTTAAGTGGATACTTGAACAATAAACGAGCTAAAAAAAAGAAAATTTTATTATATATTTTTGAAAAAATAAATAAAGAAAAAAGAGAGAAAATTCTTGTTATATTTTGAAGGATGAAGAGGTATAGATAACGAGTAAGAGGAAGAAAATTTTAAAAAATAATTGATAAGTATACAAGTGTACCTATACTCATTCAGTGCACTTGAATACTTATCTAAATTATTTTAAAAAAAAAGTTGTATGTAGTATAAATATAACCTTAATGAAATTAGATACAATTTAAGATATTGTTAATTATACTTAAATTATTTTACTTTTCTCTCAATTTTCTTATATTTATTTTTTATTTAACCAAATTTAATAAGAATTTAATATTTACTAATATTTATATTATTTATTTGTATTATTTAAAATGCACCTTTAATTTTTAAAAATTGTCTTATTTTGTATCCGTATGTGTAAGAGATACAAGTACTACATTTGTATTCATTAGACATAGAGCAATATATCTAAAAGAGTGCAGAACTGTACCCAATTTGTGAAACGAAGAACGTAGTCCTTGTTTAAGACCGTGTAAGCCCATAAATGTCCTTGTGTTGTTTACAAATTGTATTCGTTGAACCAAGAGAAAAACTAGGAGGTTGAGGCATGAAGACTTCAAAAATATTGCCATGTATTAACAGATTGTTAATATCAATTTGGTGAACAATTGGATGAGACAGCTAAGCTAAGAACAATTCTAATGGTGGTAGGTTTTATAACAGGACTGAAAGTATCAGTGAAATGGATGCTGGGTGTTTGATGGAAGTCTTTAGTAACCAAGCTAGCTTTATGTTTTTGAAAACTGCCATCAAAATTTAGATTTGAACATCCATTTGCATCTAACCACAATCTTATCTGGAGCTAGTTAAACTAGCAAGTGTTATTTTTTAATATTGGATTATATTCATCCTTCATTGCATTAAATCATTTAGGGCGAGATAAGGCCTTGTTGACAGAGTGAGATTCAATAACACGAGAGAGAAGTGGAAGAAGTTCGATATACTTTTGATTTATAGATACCAACTTTAGATTTGGTGGTCATAGGATGAGTATTGAGAATCTATGATACACAATACTAAACTTTCCATTAACCTCCTTAACCTTCAACACACTTTGCTTTAAAGTATGAATTTGATATAATAGTTAGAAAGAGATAGTAAAAAAGACAAAGTATAGATGAATCATTTGATGGAGACTAAAATACTAATGAATGTAGAGACACAAATGTTGGAAAGGGCTTTGTCCAAGATAAATAAATAGAAGGAGATAAAATAGTGTTTGATATTTTTTTTTGTGTTGGATCAAGTACATAAAAAAAAAGAGATCAATTGTAAATTGAATATATTTTGTCATCTTTCTTTAAATTTTGAGACGTTGATGACTATATTGCCTATCATTTGAGTGTGTGAGTTTAGAAATTATATTCAAACAATAATTTATTAGATTTGGAAGGGAGTGATGAGGCTTAAGTTTGAAGCAACATAAACTTGAGTTGCAAACAAATAATGCAAGTAGCTGGCAATTATAGTTTTCAATAATAGAAAAAAAAATAATACATAAATAAATAAAATATTTTAAAAATTAAAAACTAAAATATTTGTGAATGACAATATTAAAACAAAAATGCTATATTAATAATAATTTTAAAAATTAAAATAAGATAAAAATATATATTATATTGTATATAATATCGTATTTTTAAATATGATTAATTTTTACTAATATGATAATTTAGTATTCTTTTATTATCTATTAATAATGTTTAAATTTAAAGACGTAAAAAATTTAATAGAGATAAAAGTTAAAAATTAACATAATATTTTTTTAAAATTTTAAAGATTAAAATGCTCCTCCTTAGCTACCACGTTGACTAAAATAAGGGCTTTTACTTTTCATATTAACTATGTGTATATTAATTTTTTATCATTACTGTTCGGTGGTGAAATATCGTGTACGTTTAAAAAATATACTCATGAATACGATGGCTTCCAGGAAGTAAAATCAAAGTGAACTTGTGTTATTATATATAATTGTTTATTATTTTATTGGTATTGAATGATCCAATGCTTTTTATCTTTTGAATTGACCTCTTGGAAATGTATCCTAATTTTGAAATTGTGTTTTCGATTAATATATATATATATATATATATATATATATATATATATATATATATATTAATACTGAATTTTACATGAAAGGTTATCCTCATGATATTTTTGTGTTCGCGTTATTAAATGATTTTGTTATTTACACTGTAGTAAAAAAATATATTTATATTTTAATTATTAATGATGTTAAGATTTACTTTTAGTTTAGAATTATTTACTTTTATTTTCAAATCTCACCTATCTTAATTTTTTATTTTATTTTTAAATTTAAGCTATTTAGTCTCTTTACTAATTTGTTATTATTGTTTTAAATGTTATCTTCTTTTTAAATGGAAAATATTTATACTTTTACTTATTTTTTTGAAGTATTATGCAAAATTATCTTATAATTTTACATTTTCTTTCTTTCGATTTATAATTTCTTTCGATTTATAATTTAAAATATATTTAAATTAAAAAATTAATGTAGACATGATTCAATATTTATCATTAATTCTTATGATATAAATTAAATACTTAATTATTTTTTCGGTCCTATGAATATTAAATATTTTATGAAAAGTTTTTATAAATTTTTTTACTAAAATTTAATCTCTTCAATATTAAAAAGGTTAAAATTTAATCCATTAATTCATTTTCATTAAATGTTGAACCGACTAACAAAGATTGGCAATTTCACATAAACAAATTTTTAATTAAATTTTAAATATTTGTATAAAAAAAATTTAAATTTTTTTTTACTTTTTTTTTCCACAACTCTCTCTTTCTCGTATCATCGTTGAATTGACTTTTTAATCAATCAACTCAATATTTAATAAAGAGTTCACAGTAAAAATTAAATTCTAACTTTTTAAATATTTATAAACTAAATTTTATCAAAAATTTATAGTAAAATATGCTAACTTTATAGTAATAAAAAATATAATTAAGACTATATTAAATTTCTTATTATTTAAATTATAAGCATTTTAGATTTTATTTTATTTTCTTATAACACATAATTTTATCATTATTTACTACTTTTATATATTTAAAATTTTCAAAAATTATTAATTATTTATAAAATTTATTTTTACATTAAAATATCTTTTTCTTTCAAATATCATATTTATTACATTGAGTAATTTTAAAAAATTACTTTTCACAATATATTTTCTTCTTTTATGTCAAATCTAAATTATATATATATATATATTTAAAATTTTTTATTTTTATTTATGTTTTTACCTTATTTAATTAAATTAACTAAGCACACTTGTTAATAATTTTAAATGCTTTTCTTTTAGCTTTTATTTTGATTTAATTATTACTTTGTTGAAAAAATAATAACCATCTGAAATAGCAAATAAAAAAAAAAACCATCTGCAATCGCAACCTCCCAAACGATTACTTAATCAAATACATTAATAAAATTACATATTATAATTTTTTTATTAAAAACCATTATTCCTTTAATTTTCAATTTATAGCTTTAGAAAACTTAAAAGAAATTTAAAAAACATTTAAACTTCAATACTTGCAATATGTATATGTATATATAATAAACTAAAACTCTAACCTGTGGTGGCCACACATTTCCATGGAGGAGAAAACAATCCACATAGCTGTAGTTCCCAGTCCTGGATACACCCACATAGTTCCCATTCTCAACTTCTCCAAAAGACTCATTCATATCCACCCTCACTTCAGCATTACATGCATCATTCCCACACTTGGTTCTGCTCCCACTGTCTCAGAAACCTTCCGTAAAACCCTACCACCAAACATCACCTTCACTTTGCTTCCCCCAGTGAATCCCAAAGACTTGCCACAAGGGATTGACCCTGCAGGCCAAATCCAACTCACAGTGACTCACTCACTTCCTTTCATACACGAGGCTTTGAAGTCATTAACTTCAAGGATCCCTCTTGTGGCCTTGGTGGTTGACACTTTTGCTGCTGAAGCACTTGACTTTGCCCAAGAGTTTAATCTCTTGTCCTATGTTTACTTTCCTTTGTCAGCCACCACTGTCTCTTTGCACTTTTATATGCCTAAGTTGGATGAGGAGACAACATGCGAGTACAAGGATTTGCATGATCCTATAAAAGTACCAGGTTGTGTGCCACTGCATGGTAAGGATCTGTATACCTCAGCTCAAGATAGATCAAGCCAGGTTTATAAACTATTGCTTAAACGTATAAAAAGGTTTCTTTTGGTTGATGGGGTGTTTGTGAATACCTTCTTGGAGATGGAAATGGGTCCTGTGAGAGCATTGAGTGAGGGTGGAGGTGGTAAGAGTAAGTGCCCTCCTGTGTATGCTGTTGGACCTGTTGTTCAAATGGGGTGTGGTGCTGGTAGTGATGATGCAAATGGGTTGGAGTGTGTTTCATGGTTGGATAGGCAGAAACCTTGTTCTGTTCTGTTTGTTTGTTTTGGGAGTGGTGGGACATTGTCACAAGAACAAATGAATGAATTGGCTTGTGGGCTGGAATTGAGTGGTCATAAGTTCATGTGGGTTGTGAGGCCGCCCAGTAATGAGGCTCATGCTGCATATCTTGGTGCAAAAGATAATGTTGATCCATTGAAGTTTTTGCCATGTGGGTTCTTGGAGAGAATCAAAGAGCAAGGTTTGGTTGTTCCTTTGTGGGCACCTCAGATTCAAGTCCTTAGTCACAGTTCGGTTGGGGGGTTTTTGAGTCACTGTGGATGGAACTCAACCCTCGAGAGTGTGCTGCAGGGTGTGCCACTGATCACATGGCCTTTATTTGCGGAGCAGAGAATGAATGCCATCGTGATAAGTGAAGGCCTAAAAGTGGGACTAAGGCCTAGAGTTAATGAAAATGGCTTGGTGGAAAGGGTGGAAATTGCTGAAGTGATAAAGCGTCTAATGGAAGGGGAAGAAAGCAGGGAAGTGCGGAAAAGAATGAAGGAATTGCAAGAAGCTGCTACTAATGCACTGAAAGAAGATGGATCTTCTACGCAGGCCCTTTGTCAGGTAATACGCAAGTGGAAAAATTTGGCATAGGAAAAAGAAGCTTCATGGAATGCTTTGGTCAGGATCTCTGCTTTATTACCCTTTATGTGTGTAATTTTTTCTGATTCTGCTTTGTAATGACTGCCAATCCTTCGGTGGACCCTTGCCACCAGTTTGTACAATGTGTGATTTTCTGATCTACAATGATGTCATCATGATAATATGCACCTTTAAGCTCATATTTTAGCATGCTTATATGACATTGTATTCGACACAGTTGACTGGAGCATAGCTATCGAATTCTCTCAATGACACATATCAAACATACTGTATCTCATACAGTGCATCACATTCTCTTTAAAGATACTCTTTTGATAAAAATGTAACTATTGACGAATCGGACACCTACATGAACCACATACCTAGTTGTGCCACGAATTTATTAAAGATGGACTGTAGCCATCATTATCTTCAACATGTAAAGTTTTGAACCCATTACTGGAGTCACATACTTTTGGGTTTGGTGGGTTAATCATGAATCTATGATTTACCATATTTTTCAGTTTCTTTTGAGGACTAATTTTATTGTTTTCCAGTGTAATTATTTCTCAGATGTATACTTCTGTTTAGACATTATACAGCTATTACAGTGCTTATGTTTCTGGTCATCTTAGATGGTTAGACTTAGGTCAATCACTGATGATTTCTTTTGTTTATGGATTCATAAATACCATTTTGACTAGGCTTTGAGAATGTGTAGTGAATTTCCTTTTCTTCTATAATGTCAGATGCCTTTTGCTTAGGAATGAGTCTACTTTGTTAATGGATATATGCCTTTTTCTCTCATCACCACAGATTTCAACACCAATTCAATGATGTTCAATATTGATTAATGAACTTCAACTTCAACTATGCTTATGACACCTAACCATTACTTTCTCATGTTATTGTTTTCAGCTCCTTCGTCCCCTGTTTTCCCCTGTTGTTTTATGTAGCTGTACAGTTTATCTGCCATCGTTGGAAAATTTAAACTTATTTTTTGGATTTGTCAAGCATAATCTGTGCAGGGAAATAATCCTAGTGATTTTTATCACCTTTTATGTATTTAATGGATAAGATAATACCTAAGGAGATCTTTACTTAGATAAACCGCCAATGATTGTCATTTCAACATGTTTGAAGGCTTGTGGCATTGACAAGTAATACAGTGAACATACTTCAGGTCCTTTTTGTTATTATTAATACTTACTAGTCTGACTTATTATATTGTAACTTAAAGAATTAAAATGACTAAAAGTAAGCACTGTTAATTTAGTGGATTTGGCTCAAGATTTCACATCACTTGCTTCTAGTTGTTCCTGCATGTTTAGGGTAGTTCTGTTGTGAAGTCCATTAAGTTAATGCATAAGAAGGCTTACTACTGATGGCATGCATTTTCTTAATCTGATCTACTGGACGTCTACTTGAGCATTTCTTGGCATAGGTTTGTTTGAGACTTCATTTATGGCATTGCATCTTATTGGTTCTAGATTACTCTAGCATAAATGGTATAGTTCTATCCAGAATCTCATTAAGTTGATTGCTTGTACCATGAGTTGGTTTATTACTTATATCTCTTGGTTTGGAATGAGATATTTTGCTGGTATATTATGAAATTTAAAAAAAAAATTGACATAAGTGATGTTAGAGATATAATACTATTCTTGGACCTACATGTAATTAACTTTTAGGAAATAAAAGTTTGAACTTAGCACAATACTTCTGATAGGTACCAGAAGAAAAAAAGAACACAGAATTACAAAAAATTAGCACAATACTCCATGTGGAAGCATTAACTTTTGTCAAAGAAATTGTACCATACCTTCTTGTTCAAGTTGGAAGTGCATCCAGCTGTCTTATAACATAAATCTCAATACCATGGATTTTCATTTTTTGCCCAACAGCTTTAAATTGAGAGGTTGCATACAATTTGTGTAGTGCAAGGATTCTAACATTAAATTTCCATGACAGGTTATGTTGAATTTCCTAGGTTAGTTAGGTTTTCTGAAGCTGTGACTTCAGCAATGTACAAGTAAACATAAACTTTCCAATTTGGATCACATAGGGTCCAGTGAATTCCAAAGTATAACTGTCTTTCTTCAGTGTATCAGTAGTCTTGAATCTCTTGATGACTTCAAAATTTAAAATGGTTCTCTATAGCCATTTCCATTAACATTTATTGATGAGGAAAGGATGACATAATTTCATGATGAGAAACTGTGGCCTGTAGGAGAACAAATTTCATATCTATTAGTTCCATTGAATGACCCAATGGCATAACATTTGTAAAGTAACAGTGTAGCAGATTCTCCAAACTAAGAATTGTATATAAATAGAACTATTAAGTGGCGTAAGTTCCAATAATGAGGCAAACATTTGTCACCTCTGATTGTGCCATACTAATTATTTCCATTGTAGCTTCTTCTAAAGCATTTCTAATTTAACTGATGACCAAAAATTGACACTGAAATACAAATCAACTATTCGATCTTTAGCTTGTGCCTTAAATACAATTTCAACTTTAGTATTGTTTAGGCTTCTAAAATCAGGGGATATATGACGCCATTTATATGCCATAAAGCCACTGTTGAAAGAAGAAAATCGAAATCTTAATTGGAATCTTGCTTATCAATGCTTGAAGGCATACTACATGATCCAATGTTTAAAACTATGCATAGCATCATTCATAAGAAATGGTTTTATATGACAAAGAAATTTGAGAATTATTATTTGATACCAGACACAAGATGACCCACATTGCACTTGTAAAAGCAAAAATTCCATTGCAAAAGTTATGTTTGTAGTTCCTCTGACTCATATCAAGATTTGATTCACAAGGAAATGAGGTTTTCTCAAGTAAAATTGGTGTTTTTCTGTTTGTTACTCAGAAATTGGCTAAAAGGACAAGCTAATAAAGTTGTAGGGACAATGGAGACAAAAGCAATAACTTCAGTAAAGAAAGAAGTTATAAGATCATTTTTGATTAAGAAAGTCCCTCCAGCTATAAAGGAAAAGTGGCCAAGTGAGGACTTAAGGTCTCCAATATTTATCAAGCTAGATGATGCAAGAACTCATTAATCTTGATGATGTTAAGTTCCTTCAAGAAGCTTCAAAAGATGGGATTGACATTCATTTGATGTGTCAACCGGAAAATTTTTGAATGTAAGTGTCTTAGATCTTGGAGTTTTTAGTGTTATATAGTTTGTGATACAAGGAATCACCTAAAACTATTGATGAGCTTGTCGGTGTAGTGGTGAAATCATTTGAAAACTCTTATTCAGTGAAGTCCAATTGCATAAAAAAAGGTTCTAATAAATATAAAATTTCACATGTTAATAAGGAAAAGCTAGAAAGGGAAAGATAATTATCCACTCAAAATCCAATATTATCACTAGTTTAGTAAAAAATATTTTATCGTTTTGATTTAATTTAAGCTATTATTATTTTACCTTCCTATTTCTTGCCTCACGTTCTGTAACATCCTAATTCTCAGTACCCGTGATCTGCTGAATTTTGACAGAATCTTTGTCAAGAAAAAAAATTTAAATTATTAGGAATTAGTTAATGTGGCTTTAGAGTTTTATATTCATTAGATAATTTGTAATTTTCTATAATTTTTAGGAAATACTTAAAATTGGCCTATTTTGCGAGAATTTTAGCAAAAATAAATAAATTTTCAAATTGAATCTAATTCTATAGCAAATAAAGCCGTAAAATTTTCAAAATTTTACGCGAGACTAATAATATTAGAAAGATCTTGGAAAGTAAATTTTTACAATGAAATTTGATAAATTTCAAAATTTTATTTTTCAGTATATCTAATACGCAGACAAGAAAAGAACTGATCCGAGAGCAATTTGAGTGAATTAAAATTTTAGTGACTATCCCAGTATTATTCTAAATATTCTACTATTTTTTTTAAAAATTTTCTCTACCTGTTAAACTGAAAAAGAAATATACATTTGCAAAAGTGAAATTTTTAAGTTAAAAAAAAAAGATAAAGTAATTAATTTTTTTTCTTTTAAAAAGTGATTGAGAGAGAGAGTCATCTTCTACAAGTTTCCCGTAAGTTTTTTTTCATTTTTCTCTCAAATACACTACTCACCTTCAAGCTTGATTTTGAGGGCCAAAACTTGATCTTTTTGAAAAGCTTCAAGAGGTAAACTTGTTACCCTTATCTTCCTCTACACTTGTATGGTTTTATTTTTTTTTAAAATGGTGTTATTTAATTTTCTCTTCTTACTTGGATGAGCTTGAATAGGAATGGGAAGGGTGTTATCTTGCTTTTATTGTTGTGGTTTTACATCTAGGATACAAGAATCATGCTTGAAATGGAGGATTAGAAGTGGTTGAGCTAAAAACCTAAAAACCCAAATTCGCAGGTCACTGTTTACTAAATTTTGGGATTTTTATGGACTGAATTAGGAGTTTATGTCTTCATGAAAGTTGTAGCCCTTTTAATAATTGAAATTTAGAAACTGGTTTCACCTCAAACGGATATTTGTAACTCAAGTTATGTCCATTTTACTAACAAGTGTTCTAGCTGTCACCTTAGGAGGTTGCCTGTTCTAACAGCCACGGAGTTTGATTTACTGCGACTTATGAGTGTAAAATTAGGACTCGACTTCTTCATAAAAGTTGTAGGAAATTGTATGCTTGAAATTTAGAAATTGGTTTTATGTCAATATCTTATGTGTAGCGTGAGATATGACTAGATTACTAAGATGTTCAGAGTGTTAGTGTAGTTGATCCCTGTCATAAGCAGCCACCGTAACCTGAAACCTGGCACTATTATATAGGGTATTTGAACTTACTTCCTTCATAAAATTTGTAGATAAATAAACCCTTGAAATTTATAAACTGGTTTCATGTTAAAATATTAAGTATATCTTGAGTTATGGCAAAAACACTGAACCTTGTGCAATCTGCTCGAAAATTTCCCTGTCATGACTTTAATCAACTTTGTTGCACAATCTATTTCGAATTAGACTTTGACCTCTACATCAATATTGTAAATAATTACGTTATTGAAATTTGGGCTTTGACCTCATGTCAAAACAGTTTATATAACTCTAGAAAATTCCAAAGTACTGAACCTTGTTCATGCTCGCCATTAGGATTCTTCTTACTCTAAGTGTGTACCAACTAGGATGATTTTTTTTAAGTTAAGTGTGGGGTAAACGTGAGCTTAACATATTAAAAAAAAATTGGATTAACAAAACAAAGTGAGTTTAAATTCCCACGAGATAAAATCAGAGAACTATAAGGTTCTAACTAGCGTTTCATTACGTGTATAGATTTCGTCGGAAATCAACTTCAAGCGTTAGAGAGAACAAACGTGGACGTAACAGGTAAGGGGTGGGCTATGTAGTAAGGATTACATCATAAACTTATTTAATCTTATTTGTTGAAATTGTCTAAATTTTGTTATGATTGATGATTGTGATTTCCTTATATGCTTAATTTTGATAATGGTTTGACTATGTGTTTGGTGATGGAAATATATGTTTGATACTTCATTAAGACATAAATTGTGTTATATGATATGAGTCGTCTTTGAGTGAGCATTTATGTGCATGGTGGTTTTTCATGGAAAAGTTTAATGAAAACAAATTGAAATGATTGAATGATGGATTGAGAACTCTTATAAACCGTATTGGAAAGTTTTCTGAATGCAACAGATATTTGGAAAATTTTGAAAAATCCGTATTACAGAGGAAACTCTGTCAAAACTTTGAAAAATATTCAGACTTAGAAATTTTTTTTTATCATTCTCAAACAAATTTAAGAATTTAAAAATATAGGACTTTTTTGAGAGAAAAATCACTTAGGAACTCATACATTACTCATCCGAAAATGGTATTTTGTGCAAAATGGGGAATCAGAGACTATGGACTCTGGGAATACGATGGGGAGGCCCTAAGGGAGGACTTGGGGATAGGAAGGGTAGTGGTTGGAAGCCCTAAAAGGCTCAGGCTCGCTACCTGTTGTCGGGGATCCCACTGTACAAACTCTCCTGTACCTGACTGTACACTTGCGGTATATCATGGTCAGTGAGCTACTAGGTTCATATTTGAGCGTGGATCTCAACAATTCTGTGGGTGGATTTCCATACCTAGTAGTGTCAACTCCTGGCTACCCCAGCACTGATTTAAGAAACAATTCGGGCCCGCATGCATGGACATTTTAGAAAAACAAACTAAGATAATGCACCATCATCATCATTCATTTGAAATGTGATTGATCTGTGAATATTTGTGATGTTGATTTTTAATGTGATGTATGAACTATTGCTCACCCTATTGTTGTTTCTATTTTCTTTATTATTTTTTTTGTACCTGCGGTATTCATTGGACTTGATCGGTTACCACCTGTAGCAGAGAGAGATGGCCCAGATTCCACACCAAATGAATATGACGATCAGGCTCATTAGCCCGGAGCCACATCGATGGCAGCACGATTGGGATAGACACACCCATACTTTTGCGGGCATACTTACTATATTTTTGAGGAGAGCGGCAGCCCAGAGCCACATCGATGGCAGCACGATTAGGATAGACACACTCATACTTTTGCGGGCATACTTATTATATTTTTGAGGAGAGCGGCAGGACCCGGAGGTGGTGTCCCTATTACCATAAAGACTAGACTAACCCTTGACTTAGATAATAATAATCCTTTTCAGCCCATACCACCACCAATTCCCCCTCCAGCTGAGGACGAGGAAATGGATATTGATATTCCAGAGGATTATGATCCTTTGATCACCGATGAGTCTGAAGATATGGATTCGGAGTAGGACTGATACTACTTTGTTTTTTTTTTAGTGGCGAAGGTTAGTCGTAGGTAGTATTTTGTTGTACATAGATCTTTATGGTATTGGGTAGAAGCCACTCTTTTTGATTAGTTATGCTGCTCTGTAGGAAGTCGTCTCCAGTGTTGCTTTTATTATTTTGAAGAACTGTAACTAATATTTTATATGAATGTAATTATGTTGATAGGTGAAATGGTAATTGAGTTCCTCAATTAACAGTGTTGTGTAATGCGGAGAATTTACTAACCAATTTACCCTTTGTATTACTTCTAAAGGATATTTAAATATTTATGAAAGTTTACCTTAAGTACTTTATGCAGTGACAAAATTCTGAAATGTGTTATTTAAAATTTGCTTGTTAAAGTTTATTTTTGAAATTAATGGTTTAATATATTGTTATTATGTATGAGGGGAAGATTATTAGTATATATATATAAATCACTAATTCTTTAATTAAGGGTTTTTAAAGGAGAGGGTTACACGTTCCTATATATGTTTTTGCCTTAACCATTGATTCAGTTAAATAAAAGGAGTACATAATATAATAGGTCACATCCATTTTTTTCAGCAAGTTAAAATTATCTAAAATACTATGAGACACATCCCTATTGCAGCTAACTTTTGTTTTAAGCTGGTTATAAATTAGCAAAAAGAAATCAATGAGAGATGAAGGAAAAATAAAATTGAATACTTGGCAAAACCGTAGGGGTATATTTGATGGGGGAAAAAAAATTCTATTTAAACAATATCTAATGATTGTTTGTAAATAAATGTGGATTACACTAATAATATCACAAATAAATAAATAAATAAATAAATATATATATATATATATATATATATATATATATATACGGGAAAAGATTTTCTTATACCGTTATAAGTTTAAAATCTCTTATATCCAATCCGAGCCTTTTATTTAACTTAAATTTAACGGATTATAATTTATTACTTTACTGACTGTTAGATTTAAGTTAAATAAAAAGCTCAGATTGAATGTAAGAATTTTTAGACTTATACTGATGTAAGAAGATTTTGTCCCATATATATATATATATATATATATATATATATATCACTAATAAAATTTAAAATTTACGTAAAGTACAATATTAAATTGCAAAAATATGAAAGAAAAATTATAAAATTTAGATATAATATCTAGTAGAAGAACTTCATAAAATTTAAGAAGATAATTTTTAAACACCCTTCTAACTACTGGTTGGAACTTCTTTTCCTAAAAAGTTATTGCTTCTTCATCATTATCATCATCTTTTCTTCTACTAAAAATTTATTCAAATCAAATATATAGTCGGCCTTTATATTTAAGTCAAAATCCCTTATTATTTTATGCTTTTCTCCATGAAACACCTCAAATGAATCAATATCTTGATCAACTTCAGGGAACCTCGAACTTTATTCATTTTGTCTTTTTGCAAGCATGTGTCAATGTCATCTTGTGTGCTAACAAAGAAGCCTTTAAATCTATCTATGATGCTAAGTTAATGAGAAATTAGATGAAGCAGTAGAGAACAAAAAATTTAAGTATTTTGTGCTCATAAAAGGAGAAAGACATGTTAATATGTTTTATCCACAAAACAATTGATCAATGCAAGATGTAGTCTATTTATAGTATGTACTTTGATTTTAAAATATTTAATTATCTTTGAACGGTGATCTTGGTGACATTTTAACCATATGGTTATTGACCCAACCCATAATTTTGGACGAGAGTAATAGTGTTTTGACTTTTACTTGAGTAAGAAATCCAAAATCCCCAGACATAAGTTTTGTGGCATTCCATGATTTTGGCCAATTGATTAAGACACCAACTAGAAAATGCATAGTATTTGGAGAAAACAACAATAGCTATTTGAGACCCTTCTATTGCATGCAATAGTTCTTGTCCTAACGCAAATCCCAAGCCTGTCATCATCAAAGAAGTGTTGACTCCAACATTTGAGAGTGTAGAATAGAGATGAGAAACTATATTTTTTCGAGTGTCCTCTCCTCGAAAGCTTAGGAACAGGTTGTATATTCAATGACAATCGGAGGATGACGAAGAAGACATTGAATGAAACGAACTGAGTTCAACGAGTTAGACAAGACTAGGGAATGATGATAATAGAGACTCGGCTATTGGTAAGTATAGACTTTGTATACATCGCATGTTGACTAGTGATTGATCCCACCAGGTTGTTCATTTATTCTTGAATTTCTTTGTTCATGTTGAATCTTTATTGCATATACTTTTAAATTAATCTTCCACATGTTTTTAAAAATAAAAATTTACTTTCTTTTGGGTAAAATTTTAATTTATTTAAATTAGTTATATCGACATTTTATAGTTTCAAGTATTCTAAGACATTATATTTTAATTTATAAATATCATTAAAAACATGAATTCTTTATTAGTCTACCCTATATATTAAATGTGAGATTTTATTTTTAAATGGAAGTATTTTTTAGAATGTCAAACAAAAATATTTTAGGGGTGCTTGCTATGGTGCCTAGAGATTTGAAGGAGCATTAGATGCCCCTCTTGAATGGATTAAAAAATTTATTTAATTAATTTAACAAATTTAATATGTATTTTTATTATCATTTTTTATTTAAAGAAAGTGATAAAAAAATGTTAAATTAGCAATGCTTTGAGAGCAAGTTAGTCGACACATCGGTGAAACATGAACGATGACGAATAAAGAGGACAAATGGTGAATCAAACGTGAATTTAGTGGCAAGTTTTATCCTTTTAAGTGACTTGTGGATGCCATGGTTTAAGCCTAGAAGGGTCATGTTTAATGATGATTAGTTGGTTGCACATACTCGGCTTATCGACGACAATGGTTTGTCAATGACATGTTAATAATGTTGTGGTTTTAATTTGATTGAGTTGGTGTCAATGAATCATGCGTCGTGTGAAATAAATAAACTAATTTCAACCTTTTTGATTGATACGAGACTTTCAACTTTTTAACTTAAAGCATTTTTACTAGTTACATCATCTAAAAGTTGAAGCACCAATGTCATGTAAGTTTCCTACATTGAGCTTTTAAATTTTCTTTCAAATTCAATTTTAATTTTAATTTGTATTTTTTATAATCAAATTATTAAATTTAATATTTTTAAATTTGGTCTTATTTAATATAATAAAATATTTATTATCAATAGTAAAATATAAATACACGATGTATTTTATTTTTTAAAAATATTTTAATTTAATAATACCTGTTTCATGAAAAATAAAATAAGATTTTAATAAAGAATCCGTAAATATTCAGAGATAAAAAAAAGTTAAATATATTATTATTGTGAAAAGTTGAAATTACGATAGAAAAAGATATAGTTTTATTTAAATATTGTTGGCATAAAAGCTAATTTAATTATAAATTAGGCTTAATTGCACTTTTGGGTTTCTTAACTATCATGTATATTTGATTTTAGTTTTCTAATTTTTAATTGCATAATTTTAGTTCTCCTATTTTCTCAATTTGGCAAATTATCCTTTCTTTAAGATATCATCCAAATTAACGGGAACTACACGTTTATTTTCTTCCTCCTTACATTTTTTATTCTCCAACTATTGTATTTGTTTGATTTTAATTTTAATTGTAAAATTTTAATCCGCTTATTTTCTTAATTTAACAAATTTAGTCTTCGAACTATTATGTTTCTTCTTCTTGCTTGCCCCTTGATATGTGTCAAGTAAATTATAACACAAATTAAGACACTTATTTACTTCAATGAATTTAATTTGTATTTTAGTTTCTTTTTAATTTAGAAGAGTTTGAATTAAAATGTTTATTTTGATTTAGAAATTGAGATGAAGATATTCATTGATTGTTTTTGTTGAATTCTTGTTTCCAGGAGCTTAATGAGGATAGAAGGCAAAGGGGATAGGAAGATTTGATTTTTAGACCCATTTTCTCTCAAACAAAAATCCCTCACTTAAGTGAAAATGCATGAAGTAGCAAACTTAGGTCTCTGCTTGGTTTTCACTCAAGCAAGAATGTCTTTTTAGCTTGAGCGAGAATTTCTTACTTAAGTGAGAATTCATTAACTCTGTGTTTTAAAAAAGAACCAGCAATAGAACTTCAACAAAGGAGAATTAAGGCATTTGGTGAATAAGCATTAGGACACCATTTCTCAATCTTTTTCTCTTCTTTGTTTTGTAGTAATGGACACTATGAGTGGCCAAACTCTTTTTAGGATTGGATGTAATATTTAATTTTGAAGTATTTTGATGATTTATTTATAATCATCCATTTTTATAGATGTTGGTGGTTTTATTTTATTTTTAATACTTAATTCTATTTTAAATGATAGTATTTTGATTTAGGATCCAAGGTTTGGCTAAAAAGCAAGTCTTAGAATCAAATTAAATAAAAGTCACTTGATCTGTTGTGATGTTAGAAATATGTTTCAATATATCAATTGCTTTTTAACTCTTGTTTCTAATGCTAGAAGATTCATTAAGTATATGAGGCATTGTTGTTCATATGATACTCTTAGGAATCTTATATTTGAGAAATCGATATAATGAAACATGAAGAGAATGTATCTATTTCTATAGAATAATTTCTATGTATTTATTCTTTAAAATATGGAGGAAGATGAATGATAAAATCCAATCTCAATTCAAATCCTAATATTTTTATATCTTAGTCAAATTCAATTCTTGAATCTCTAAAATTCTCAACAATGAACATTAATTTGTTCAAACATCAATATTTGTTGTTAAGAGTTTTGTTTAGGATATTAGAGATTATAAATATATCTACCAATCTGTATGAATATGAAAACCTATATTCCTTTACTAAAACAAAAGCTTGGTATGCTTACTAAAGATTCAACAAGTTTTCTAGCGCAATTGCCACATATTGTATTTAGATATTTAGCAATTTCAGTTTATCGTTATTAAAACTCACCTTTTGTACAATTTATGGATTCTTTACTCGTGCTAATTTATTTGTTTAAATTTTGTGATTGTATGTGAGGCAAAACTCCAACTGAGTAGTGTTTTTTTTTTATACCAAAATTGAAAGGACAACTTGAAGGAATAAAAGCAAAACCAAAAGAAGAAAGCAAGCAAAAGAGAAAATAAGATAGGACGAGAGTTCCTCTCAATCTCAACCTGTAGTAATCCCTTCTACTTCAGAACCAACAATGATTGAGCAAGGTCATTATTCGACTCCATCTCAAGATTTAAGTTATTTCTTGCAATCAAATAAAAAATTGCATGTTATTAGTAAAGAAAACAATCTTTGTGCATGTATATATTAAGCTTGGACTCTCGAATCTTTTGATTCTTGGGTGGTGGCGAACAATAGCAGAAGATGCCCGCCGGCCCAGTCCCCTTATCCTAACATGCTATGGTGCCTTCGGGTGGATAGGAGCGGGTCGAGTAGGTATTCACTTTGAACTCAAGAAATCAGTTTTACTTAATTATTGAAAGTTTTCTTCTTCTTTTTTTCTTCCTTTTATTCATAGTACAACTGCTATTTTCAATAGCTTATGACTGAACGCATCAATTAGAATTGTTTACTTTTACTTTCAAATCTCACCTATCCTAAATTAATCAAGTTTAATTTTTATATTATTTTTTCTCAAATTTAAGCTATTTAATCTCTTTATTAATTTGTTATTATTGTTTTAAAAGCTATCTTTTTTTAAAATCGAAAATATTTATATTTTTACTTGTTTTTCTGAAGTCTTAAGCAAAATTATCTTATAATTTTACATTTTCTTTTTTTATTTATAATATAAAATATACTTAAATTAAAAAATTAATGTGCACTAGATGAGATACTTGTCATTAATTTTTATAATATAAATTATTATATTTCTCATTATTCAAATTATAAGCATTTTGGATTTGTATTTTATTTTCTTGTGACATGTAATTTTATCATTATTTACCACTTTTATATATTTACAATTTTGAAAAATTATTAATTATTTATAAATTTTATTTTTACGTTAAATCTCTTTTTCTTTCAAATATCATAATTATTACATTAATTACTTTTAAAAAATTATTTTTCACAATAGGTTTTCTTCTGTTATGTCAAATCTGAATTATATATATATATATTTAAAATTTCTTATTTTTGTTTATCTTTTTACCTTATTTAATTGAATGAATTATGCAATCTTGTTAATAATTTTAAAATTTATTCTTTTAAATTTTATTTTGATTTAATTATTACTTTGATTAAAAAAATAACCATCTGCAATCGTAACCTTCCAAAGGATTACATAATAAAATACATCAACAAAATTAAATATTATAATTTTTATTAAAATCTATTGTTCCTTTACTTTTCAATTTATAGCTTTAGAAAACTTTAAAAAACATTTAAACTTTAATACTTACACTAGCAATATGTATGTATATATATATATATATATATATATATATATATATATATAATAAACTAAAACTGTGTAACCTGTTGTGGCCATACATTTCCATGGAGGAGAAAACAATCCGCATAGCAGTAGTTCCCAGTGCTGCTACGTGGATTTTATATAAATATTTATTTTTTAATCATAATATTCTATTGAATTAAATAAGATTAAATTAAAAAGAAATTTTGAAAATTAAAACTAATTAAAAATATTTAATATAAAATTGAAATTAAGATTGGATTAAAAAAAATTAAATGTTGAATGAATAAAAAGTAATGTAACATTATAAGAAAAATAATTAATACCTAAAAATCTTCTCATTTAAAAATTAGAGTCCAAATTATAAAAGTAGATTATTTGTGTGTAGGGAATTAATTATTGATGTAAAACAAATATACACTAATTTGGATTCCTTCTACTTCATAAATGTAAAATATAAATGGATATTTTGTATAGTTTCAATTTCTGTTTACTTTTTACAAGTTTTTTAGGACTTGCGTTCTTAATTTTTAATTGAAGGTAAATTTTTAAATTTTAATTTTATCATAAGAAGACTCATTGTTTTAATATTTACAGGTGAAAATAGAAAGGAGAAAAAAAAGAAATTATAGATATTGAAGACTTCCTAAAAATTATTAGATTTTCATAATGTTTTTCTCTTCTAAAAGCCTAGTATTTTAAGATTTATAGTCAAGAAAAGAAATTTTCTATTATATAATGTAATTTAACATTTATAATCCAGATCTCTTGATTAGTGATTTAAGATGGTATAGGAAACTTTAGTGCATTTTTCTTATAATTGGTCTGCTACTTAGTTGTTGGTATAGGAAAATTTTGCATTGGAGTCGTATTGAACGTAATTCTTTTTATTATTCATTTCAAGACTTATTGGAAGGCAAAGTTGAAGAAAGTGAGCTGCCACCAATGTGCTAGGACTCTACAAGAGAAAATATGTAGATTATCCTTTTTTTTCTTAGCCCTTGTTTCTTTTTTGCTGTACTTTCATCTTGCTTTTTCCCAAAGAGCGACCTTTCTTTCAAACTTTTATATTAAAGAAATGCAAGTATTATTAATCAAATTTCTAATTGTTAAGTCTAAGAATTAAATTACGTTACCGTTGTTTAAAATATCATATTCTTAATTTATCTGTTTATAGAGTTCATTGAATTTGTATGATCTAATAGCATGTAACATCTTCATTTTTATTCCCTTGTGTTGGATAAAATAAGAATTTTGGGCAGGACTTCTCGCTCAGGCGAGATGTGTCTCGCTCAAGTGAGACAAATATTTTAGGACTAGGCATTCTAGAGCATTCTCGCTCAAGCGAGAAAGCATAGAGTTATCTCAACTGTTCTCTTGTTCAAGCGAGAAGGGAGCTCGCCCAGGTGAAAAGGGAGCTCACCCAGGCGAAGAGAAGGTCGCCCAAGCGAGATAGAGCTCGCTCAAGCGAGCTGTCGCAAAGAAATCTGAAACTCTCTGGACCCGTCCTCGCTCAGGCAAACCTCTCGCTCAAGCGAGGATATCAGAAAAACTATTGTCTGATTAGCTCGCTCAAGCGAGAGCCCACTCGCTCAAGTGAGATCGCGTGGGTTTGAAGGGTATTTAAGAGCTTCTATGTTGAGAAATTTTATTTCTCACCAAAAGCACTTCTTCTTCTCTTATCTCTCTAATCTCTCCTTCTCCCATCCTAAAGAAAGCCCTTAATACTTCTGAATCTCTATTGGATCTAAGCTCCAACGTCTGTTCTTCTTGGATCAGAGTAAGTTTTTAGAACCCAACCTTCGAATCTACTTTCTATTTCTCTATTCTTTCTCCTTTTAATAGTAATCTATTCTTGAGCCTTAGTCTTATTTTTATATGTAAGAACTCCATAAGAATCGGAGTAACCTATTTTATAATTGATAAAATTTTTGTGAAATCATAAGGTAAAAGTGAATTTTAGGTATAAAGAAAGATTCTGAGTTTTATTTGAAATTACTGGAATCAATTTATTAGCAAAACGCATAAGATGGAACAATATTAAGAAATGTTAGGGCTAAGTTGTTTGGAATGTATATGAATTAAGTGACAAAAGATAGAAAATACTGAACTCTAGGTTAGAAGATTTTATTGGAACTAAGAAAATATAACATCTAGCGAAGTATTATAAGACTACATGATTTGGGCTGAGTCTGAGGGTGTCCGACCCCTGCCATATCATGTGCTAAGATGTTACTGTTTTATAAATGTTATGTTGAAATAATATGAGCATGCTGATTGTGTGAAATTGTGTGCTAATATGTGATGAAGTATTAGAACATAGTAAAAGTGTTGAATTGCATGATGATGTGGTATGGTTTGAGTTGATGATTATATGAACGTAATGAAATTTAGGGAATATTGGGGAGAAGAGATTTATTAGTATGTGAATTAGAATTTGGTTGGTATATATATATATATATATATATGAATTGTTGAATATGTTTTGATGGATTTAATAATAAGAAAAGGAATGGAAATGATACCAATGAATAGAAGTGTATGAAATTGACTTCTTAGAATTATGTGATATGAAAAGTAATGATATGTGTGATGGACGAAAAATGGAATACTAGTATGTGTGTTACAGATACACCGATTGATGTGATTATGATATATGTGTTGTAATATATCGACAGATGAGATTATAACATATATGCTGTAATAGATTGATTAATGTGTTTGCAATACATGTATTAGAACAGTATAATGTGATGTGCCACGATTGAAATATGGTATGGATAGTTCAAGGATACACTGGGGGTATAGGGTTTGGAGTCAATTGTGGAAATCCAGGGAAAATGAGAGTGGTAAATATTGTTCACTGATGTGTACACAATGTAAAAGTGGGAATCATTTGTTTAGAAGGCTGTGAATGCACATGTTCTATCTGTGTGTGGTTTATCTCACGAACGACTATCTATGTTGCAAGTCTTTCATAACTAGAAAAAGTACGTTGCAAGTCTTACATATTGGATGATATTTGGCTAAGTGTAGAGTAATATATTTTCATGTTTTATGATTGTATGTCTAACAACGAAGTTAAGTCTGGAGGAAATTGATGTGAATGAATTAATTATTTTTCAAGAATAAAAGAAGTTATACTGCATGTGTATGCTAGAAAAAGTAGGAAATGTATAGACTTTGAATAGAAATTGAGAAATATTTTGAAATCAATATGAAAAGTGAAACGAATTGAATAATTGAATTATAATATCATACACTGAGAAATGGGTGTTAATTAATCAAATTGATGAATAAATTTATTAGAAATTGATTGTTTCTAACTTAGTATATGCGCATTTTAAAAATAATGTATGCATTATTTCTTGTATGTTATAAATTAAGATTTAGTGGGCAAGAGATGCTTACCCTTACAACTAATTTTCAGGTAAAAAATATCGGTCCATTCTAGAGTCGTACCCGTAAGGAGTGGTAGGAAGGGGATTGCTTTGAAGAGTTTAATTTATTTAACGAAGACTTGCAAAGATATTAGTGAATAATTTCTATCGAAAGTCATTTACCCTATGTAATTATATTAATGAAAGTTTTAATTTAGAGTTAAAATATTTTAATAAATTGCGGAGAAAGTTTATTAATATGAGGGTTTAGATTTTCTTAAATTTGTGATTTGAGAATCTTGAAATATAGATATATAAATAAAATTTAAATTTTTCACCTTTTCACCAATTTAGAATCTACGTGCTTAGAAACATTTTTTACCTTCATCTATCTTTTACCCATTTTCATAAAATGATTTATAATATTTTCATATTTTATAAAAGAAAGTAGATTAATGAGAGGAGGATGTTACATAGCACATATCTAATTGCACACAATGAGATATTGTTACATTATTGTTAATTAATTAGTTAAATTTTATTAGAAGCTCAATTATTTATGGCTTAATATTTGCTTTGTCGTTAGCAAAATGACACTTCAAGATTTGTTGTGTTAAAGGAAGTTTTGCTACGTTATCAATTGATTATTTTGTCTACATGTTCATTTATTTATCATACTTTTCATTGTATAATTTCAAATATATTGGCAAAATATAGAGTAATAAAATTTTTCTTTCTTTAATGCTTCTGTTGCAGTAAATTATTAGAAATAGACTAATGATTCACTTCAGTTAGCTAAATATTAACCAATGTTAGTTGATACAATTAGAAATATTTGAGGTGATGAGTTAACTTAATTGAAGTCCACTGTTACGAGTGCATCCATTGGAGTTAGTTTTAGCTATTGTAATGGTCACATCATCTGCCTAGAAGAAGCCATAAGAACTTATTTTGTTCCTTAAAATTGACCTGGTGCTACCTAATCAAGTTAGATCGTGTTTACCCCCCCTGTGCTCATATTTTCTAGTTACTATATTGTTGTTAATCCTTATGTTTAGTATGTTTTCTAGCTACTATTTAACGTACACCTTTCTTTATTTGACTTTCTTTATTTAAAATATTTGATGAAATTTTGATTAAAAATAGAAGTTTTATTATTTCAAAAATTTGCAAAATTCCTTATTTATTAAAATTAAATTTAAGGTGTTACAATTTATATCCAACCACTTCTTAATAGGAGGTAGTTCAAGTAGAGATCAAGTGTTATTTTTTAATATTGAATTATATTCATCCTTTGTTGCATTAAACCATTTAGGTCAAGACAGGGCCAACTTGACAAAGTAAGATTCAATAGTACGAAGGAGAGAAGTGAAAAAGGTCTCGAATGTTTTTGGTTTATAAATACCAGCTTTGGATTTGATGGTCTTAGAATGAGTATGAAGAGTCTATGATACTAAATACTAAACTTTTCATTAACCTCCTTAACCTTCAACACACTTAACTTTAAAGGATGAATTTGATATGATGGTTAGAAAGAGATGGTAAAAGAGGCAAAGTAAAGATGAATCATTCGATGGAGACTAAAATACTCAAAAATGTAGAGAAACAAATGTTGGAGAAGGCTTTGTTTAGCATAAACAAATAGAATGAGACAAAACAGTGTCAGATGTTCATTTGTGCAGTGGTGAAGATAACATGTACGTTCAAAAAATATGCACATGAATACGATGGCTTCCCTGAAGTAAAATCAATGTGAACTTCTGTTATTATATATATATATATTTGTTTATTGTTTGACTGGTATTCAATGATCCAAGGCTTAAGGCTTTTCTATCTTTTGAATTGACGTCTTTGGAAGTGTGTATATATACACTTGTAATTTTAGCACGGGATTTTACGTGAAAGGTTATACTTATCATATTTTTGTGTTAACGTTGTTAAATAATTGAGTTATTTACACTTGTTTGTGAAAAAAAAATATTTTATATTTAATTTTTTAATTATTAATTATGTTAAGATTTACTTTTAGGTTAAGAATTGCTTACTTTTATTTTCAAATCTCACCTATCTTAATTTTTTTTTCAATTTTAAGTTATTTAGTCTCTTTACTAATTTGTTATTATTGAGTTAAATGTTATTTTCCAAAATGGAAAATATTTATATTTTTACTTGTTTTTCTGAAGTATTATGCAAAATTATCTTATAATTTTACATTTTCTTTCTTTTAATTTATAATTTAACATATACTTAAATTAAAAATTTAACGTGCACCAGACAAGATACTTGTCATTAATTTTTATGATATAAAATTAAATTTTTCATTATTCAAATTGTAAGTATTTTAAAATCTATTTTATTTTCTTGTAACACTTAATTTTTTTATCATTATTTACCAATTTTACATATTTACATTTTTCAAAAATTATTAATCATTTATAAATTTTCTTATTTTATGTCAAATCTGAATTATATATATATTTTTTAAATTTCTTATTTTTATTGATATTTTTACCTTATTTAATTGAATTAATTATGCACACTTGTTAATAATTTTAAATGTTTTTCTTTTAACTTTTATTTTGATTTAATTATTACTTTGAGTGAAAAAAAAAACCATCTGCAACCTTTCAAACGATTACATAATAAAATACATATTAATAAAGTTAAATATTATAATTTTTATTAAAAACTATTATTCCCTTACTTTTCAATTTATAGCTTTAGAAAACTTTAAAAAATTTTAAAAAACATTTAAACTTTAATACTTACACCAGCAATAAATAAATAAATAAATAAAGTGCTAAGAAAATACATTCTCATGTATATAAATAAACTAAAACTCTGTAACCTACTGTGGCCACACGTTTCCATGGAGGAGAAAACAATCCACATCGCAGTAGTTCCCAGTGCTGGATACGGCCACATTGTTCCCATTCTTAACTTCTCCAAGAGACTCATTCATATCCACCCTCACTTCAGCATTACATGCATCATTCCCACACTTGGATCTGCTCCAAGTGTCTCAGAAACCTTCCTTAAAACTCTACCACCAAACATCACCTTCACTTTTCTTCCCCCAGTGAATCCCAAAGACTTCCCACAAGTGATTGACCCTGTAGGCCAAATCCAACTCACAGTGACTCACTCACTTCCTTTCATACACGAGGCTTTGAAGTCATTAACTTCAAGGACCCATCTTGTGGCCTTGGTGGTTGACACTTTAGCTGCTGAAGCACTTGACTTTGCGCAAGAATTTAATCTCTTGTCCTATGTTTACTTTCCTTTGTCAGCCACCACTGTCTCTTTGCACTTTTTTATGCCTAAGTTGGATGAGGAGACAACATGTGAATACAAGGATTTGCATGATCCTATAAAAGTACCAGGTTGTGTGCCACTGCATGGTAAGGATCTGTATACCCCAGCTCAAGATAGATCAGGCAATGTTTATGAACTATTGCTTAAACGCATAAAAAGGTTTTTTTTGGTTGATGGGGTATTTGTGAATACCTTCTTGGAGATGGAAATGGGTCCTGTGAGAGCATTGAGTGAGGGTGGAGGTGGTAAGAGCAAGTGCCCTCCTGTGTATGCTGTTGGACCTGTTATTCAGATGGAGTGTGGTGGTGGTGGTGGTGGTGATGCAAATGGATTGGAGTGTGTTTCATGGTTGGATAGACAGAATCATTGTTCTGTTCTGTTTGTTTGTTTTGGGAGTGGTGGGACATTGTCACAGGAACAAATGAATGAATTGGCTTGTGGGTTGGAATTGAGTGGTCATAAGTTCTTGTGGGTTGTGAGGCCGCCCAGTAATGAGCCTCTGCTGCATATCTTGGTCCAAAAGATAATGTTGATCCATTGAAGTTTTTGCCATGTGGGTTCTTGGAGAGAATCAAAGAGCAAGGTTTGGTTGTTCCTTTGTGGGCACCTCAGATTCAAGTCCTTAGTCACAGTTCGGTTGGGGGGTTTTTGAGTCATTGTGGATGGAATTCAACCCTCGAGAGTGTGCTGCAGGGTGTGCCACTGATCACATGGCCTCTCTTTGCGGAGCAGAGAATGAATGCCATTGTGATAAGTGAAAGCCTAAAAGTGGGACTAAGGCCTAGAGTTAACGCAAATGGCTTGGTGGAAAGGGTGGAAATTGCTGAAGTGATAAAGCGTCTAATGGAAGGGGAAGAAAGCAGGGAAGTGCAGAAAAGAATGAAGGAATTGCAAGAAGCTGCTACTAATGCACTTAAAGAAGATGGATCTTCTACAAAGGCCCTTTGTCAGGTAATACGCAAGTGGAAAAATTTGGCATAGGAAAAACAAGCTTCATGGAATGCTTTGGCCAGGATCTTTGCTTTATTACCTTTTATATTTATAACATTTTTCTGATTCTGCTTTGTAATGACTGCCAATCCTTCGGTGGACCCTTGCCACCAGTGTGTACAATGTGTGATTTTCTGATCTACAATGATGTCATCATGATAATATGCACCTTTAAGCTCATACTTTTTTGCATGCTTATATGACATTGTATTCGACAGTTGACTGGAGCATAGTTATCGAATTCTCTCAGTGACCCTGCGTACTGCATATCAAACACACTGTATCTCATACAGTGTATCACAATCTCTTTAAAGGTAGTCTCTTGTAATAATATAGTAACAAGTGACGAAAAGGATACCTACACGAACCATATAACCTTAGTTGTTCCACGAATTTATTAAATATGGACTGTAGCCATCATTATCTTCAACATGTACAGTTGTGAACCCATTACTGGATTCACATACTTATGGGTTTGGTGGGTTAACCATGAATCTATGATTTACCATACTCTTCACTTTCTTTGGAGGACTAATTTTATTGTTTTCCAATGTAATTATTTGTCAGATGTATACTTTTGTTTAGACAGTATACAGCTAGTATAGTGCTTATGTTTCTGTCATCTTTGACGGTTAGACTTAGGTCAATCACTGATGATTTCTTTTGTTTATGGATTCATAAATACCATTTTGACTAGGCTTCGAGCATGTGTAGTGAATTTCCTTTTCTTCTATAATGTAGCTGTACAATTATCTGCCATTGTTGGAAAATTCAAACTTATTTTTGGATTAGTCAAGCATTATCTGTGCAGGGAAAAAATCCTACTGATTTTTATCACCTTTTATGTATTTAATGGATAAGATAATACCTAAGGATATCTTTACTCAGATAAACTGCCAATGATTGACATTCCAACATGTTTGAAGGCTTGTGGCAATGACAAGATCACAAGACTATGAATGTGATATATTTGCATATCAATGATCACGTTAAAAAAAAATACTTGCGATCATATATTTTTTTTTTGTCTAAGTAACTAAGTCAAAATATTTCTCTTATTATTAAATATTGAATTTAAACACTCTTATATAGTTTTTAAAAATACATATTTATTATATTCAAATTATAAAATTACAATAAATATACTTTTAATAAAATTTTATTATTATTATTATTAATTACTTATTTCTGGTTTTAAAGTTTCACTTAAGATTTAACTTAACAAGAAAAGAAATACTCATAAAGTAATTTGACCTTAGTTTCAATTTTTAATTATATATAAAACAAGTTATTATTTGTATGAGCTGACTTTGTGGTCGGATCTTGATGAACTTTCATGTAACAATGCCTGTTGTCAAAAGAAAAAGAAAGAACAGAGAGAGAGAGAAGGTGAAAAGAACCACTAGTATTATAATTGGGAATTAGGAGTGTATCGGATGATTAAGAGTTGTACCCCAGCCGTGTCGGATGATTAGAGCCATATATCAGCCGTATTTAAGCCGTATCGGGTTGAAAATTAATTTTTAAAACAAATTAAATTATGAATACTTTTGGGTTACATGTATAGACGTATCGAACACATGTCAGTATCAGATAAGTGTCTTACACGAATTCTTTGATTGTTTTAACATATCTAGGCTTCATAGATACTTACTAGTCTCGCTATATTGTAACTTAAAGGACTTAAAATGACTAAAAGTAAGCACTGTTAATTATATATTAAAAATAATGTTCAAACTTATCAGTTTTTGGTTTTGTGTATTTGGCTCAAGATTTCACATCACTTGCTTCTAGTTGTCTGATAGAAGATGAAGAAAAGAAATCTGATATTCCAGGAAAGAAGTTTTGTAGTAAGCCAAATTTTTTATATTCTTTCAAATAGGTTTTTACAATTGATATAAGAAATTCTCCCTCTCTAACGAACACTCACAAAAATGAAAAGAACAACACATATCCTAACAGAAAAAGATTCCAAATCTCTTCTTATGAACATAAGCAAAACATAATTGCTAATAACAGACAAAGGTAATTAAGGAACTATATTTTTAATGGATGAATTCATTCCAACCAGCTGGCCTTGAGGTTTCTCTCGAGCTCTTTTTTATGGGTTTTGGTTCATTGCTTAGCCCACTCTCACCAATTGGGTTGTTGGTGTCACTTGGCTCAATAGTGCCTCCATTTGTATCATTGTCCGTGCATGTTTAGGGTAGTTGTATTGTGAAGTCCATTAAGTTAATGCATAAGAAGGCTTACTGCTGATGGCATGCAGTTTCTTAAATCTACTGGACTTCTACTTGAGCATTTCTTGGCGTAGGTTTGTTTGAGACTTCATTTATGGCATTGCATCTTCTTGGTTCTAGATTATTCTAGCATACGTATTATAGTTCTATCCAGAATTTCATTAAGTTTGGTACCATGAGTAGGTTTATTACTTATATCTCTTGGTTTGGAATGAGATATTTTGCTGGTGTATTATGAAATTTTCAAAATATTTGACATAAGTGATGTTAGAGATATAATACTATTTTGAAGTTGCATGCCAAGTTATGTTAAACTTCCTCAGTTAGGTTTCTGAAGCTGTGACTTCAGCAATGTACAAGTAAACATAAAATTTCCAATTTGGATCATATAGGGTCCAGTGACTTCCAAAGTATTGTCAAATTAAGAAAATATTTGGCCAAGAACTGTGTGTCCTTCTCATTCAGATTGCTCATATAAATACAGTAATATTACAAGCTGTAACGTTGATTTCAGCCCAATAAATCAGCTAAACTACCATATATACATTTATAGCTAATTATGTTAAATAAAAGAATAACCGTTACAAATAATTGTGCAATCAATCCCATACAATTCTGTTTTCCATTAATTCCCATTAATTCCGTTGACAAGTATAACTGTCATTCTTCAGTGTATCAGTAGTCTTGAATCTCTTGATGACTTGAAATTTTAAAATGGTTCTCTATAGCCATTTCCTTCAACATTTATTGATGAGGAAAGGATGACATAATTTCATGATGAGAAATTGTAGCCTGTAGGAGAACAAATTTCATATCTATTAGTTCCATTTAATGACCCAATGGCATAACATTTGTAATGTAACAGTTTAGCAGATTCTCCAAACTAAGAATTGTATATAAATAGAACTGTTAAGTGGCGTTAAGTTCCAATAATGAGGCAAACATTTGTCACCTCTGGTTGTGCCATACTAATTATTTCCACTGTAGCTTCTTCTAAAGCATTTTTAATTTCACTGATGACCAAAAGTTGACACTGAAATGCAAAACAAACCCTTGTAGCATGTTTTCTCCTTTGTAGTTTCCATACAACAAGGAAGCCCTTATCAAATATAAATAGCCTCTTCTTCTAGAAATTAACATTGCTACGCCGGAAATTGGCTTTTGGAGCGTCTACTTAGATAGTGGTTAGTAAAAATCGCCTTGTATAAAACATTAAGAGAGCGGTTCCACTCTAACCGCTCTCTAATATATACTTTTTAGAGCGGTTCCTATCGAATCGCTATCTAATATGTACTTCTGAGAGCGGTTCAATTGGAACCGCTCTCTAATATATACTTTGGAGAGCGATTGTTAAATAACTGCTCTTAGAAGTGTACATTAGAGAGCGGTTAGGGCGGAACCACTCTGAAAGGTGTAGATTAGAGAGCATTTATTTCTTAACTACTCTCAGATGTTGTATTTTTAAGTTACACCCTAAGCCCAAATCTGGTGATCCCTGTCACTCTGTCAAGTCTATACTTCAAAATTGTCTCTGTTCAGTATTCTTTGAGAAATTTTTGCAGAAGAACAAGCACACCTAACATCGCAATCGCAATTTTAAGGTATATTCATAATCATTTCTTTGTTTACTGGCCATGTTTGGACATTAGCACTCTCTCATTCTCTCTGTTCATTGAAATGTACCTGTGTTATTGACGTTGAACAGTGACAAACGTCTGTCCTCCATTTCTGGCTTCAACTGAACTGCGACAAAATAGCACTCATTTCTTAATTCCAGGTTAGTGCATGCTGTTGTGTTTATAATTTGTATGAACTGAATATAACTAACATGTTGACCATTGCTGTCGTGTGAACAAAGAGAATGAAATTAGTTTTTATTTTGTAAAAGTTGATTTGAAAAGGTTGAACCTTATTTTGTTAACCTCTGAAATATTGCTAGAATAGTTTTTTAGGATTTGTTGAACATGATATTAGGACAATGGTTAGTTATAATGTAAGAGATTAATGTGAAAATGCAACACTGGTTGACTGTAATGCAAGTGATTAATGTGAAAATGTATTTGATTATTGTGAAAATTGATTTTCTGAAATGAAGCCTCATGTTCTGTTGTGTTTTTCTGTTGTTCCAATATAAACAGAAAGGAGGAACATGTTGTTATATATGTTGTCCTGGGAATTGAAATAAGTTTATGTATTGAACAAGATATTATTGTTTGTTTTGCTCCCGTAATGTATATTTTCTCTGTGTACGAATGAAATTGATGTTGTATTATAGAATGTTATGAATGCATGATTATTGTTAGTGATTAAACTTTGTAGTGTATGATTTGAAATCTAAAATTGAGTGAAACCATACTTTCTCGTTTGAGATTGAAAATAATGTTTTGATAAATTATTATTCTCAATCTCAAATTGTCCAAGTTGGACAGTTTGTGAACAAACTTATTCATTCATTTGTTAGCATTTGCTTCTCATAATGTTGTATTTAATAATTAACAAATTTTGAGTTTGAAGCATTTCTCATTGTCTCTTGGTGCATGCTTGATTGAGGTAAATCATCTCATATTTAAGTTGTGTACTAGGAGACTAATGCGAAATGCTGCCCAAATTTTGTCAAGTAAAAAATACAACATTTAAGTAGCAATTGTTAATTAAGGTTGGAAAAAGTTTGTTCTCAAATGGGATAAGGCCCTACCATGTGGGAGTTAATAAGACATGAACATTTATATTGACCGTAATCGTAGTTGGAGCAAATATGGATCGAAGTTGGATGGTAGCTGATCGATTAAGTGAAGAATACGAAGATAGAATCAAGGAGTTCATTAGATTTGCGATTAAGCATGCAATTGATGTCAACCTTATTCCCTGTCCTTGTTGGTGTTGTTTAAATATGTTACAAGTAAATGCGGAAGAATTGGAAGAATATCTAATGTGCAATGGGATAGATGAAAAATCTGCTTGTTGGACAAAGTATAGTGAGATACAAGGTGGAAGTACATCAACTAACATGAAATCAAGTGTCAATTACGCAGAGACATTTAGAACAAATGAGAGTGATCATGCTGAAAAAATTCCAAATGTTATTGAAGAAGATCTGAGAGATTGTCCAAAGATGTTTAAGAGGCTGATAAATGATGCAGAAACACCATTGTATAATGGATGTACAAAGTTCACAAGATTGAGTTCTATTTTAAAGCTTTATAACTTAAAAGTCTCGAATGGATGGACTGATAAGAGCTTCACAGAACTGCTAAGTTTATTACATGAGATGCTGCCGGAGGATAATGTGCTACTGAAGAGAACATATGAGGCTAAACAAGTACTTGCTTCCATTGGATTGACCCATGAAAAGATACATGCTTGTACTAATGACTGCATTTTGTTCCAAAATGAGTATGCATCACTAAGGAAATGTCCAAAGTATAATGTATCATGATACCTAAAGAAAGAATCAACACCTGCAAAGGTCGTGTGGTATTTTTCACTAATACCCAGGTTAAGACGTCTATTTCGCAGTGCAGAAAATGCAAAGTAGATGACTTGACATGCTGAAGGCAGAATTAGAGATAGAAAGCTTAGGCATTCAACAAATTCTCCGCAGTGAAAAAAATTTGACGACGACCATGAAGACTTTGCAATTGAAACAAGGAATATACATTTTGCATTAGCAAACGATGGAATGAATCCCTATAGCATGCAAAGTAGCACCCATAGTACATGGCCCGTGATCTTAATAATGTATAACTTACCTCCATGGCTTTGTATGAAGCAAAAATATATGATGCTTTCTTTGTTAATCTCTGGTCCTAAACAACCTGGAAATGACATTGTTGTGTAGTTGTCTCCTTTAATTGAAGATTTGAAGTTGTTGTGGGATAATGGCATAGAAGCATATGACGGATTTAGAGATGAAAATTGCACAATCAAGGCAATGTTGTATGGAACAATTAATGACTTTCCTGCATATGGAAATCTTTCTGGTTACAGCATCAAAGGTCAATGTGCATGTCCAATAGGTGAGGAAAAAATAGATTATATAAGACTAGAGCACTGTCACAAAAATATTTTTATGGGGCATCGTAGGTGGTTGTCAAAAAATCATCCTTTCAGAAAAATGAAAAAAACTTTTAATAGAAGTTGTAAAGAACGACGATGTCTTTATTTGAAGAGTAGAGAAGAAATCTTTGATGAGGTTAAACATATAAGAACAACATTTGGAAAACTTTTTGCCAAACAAATTCCAACCGCAGGTTGGAAGATGTCAATTTTCTTTCAGTTACCGTACTGAAAATCTTTATACGTAAGACACTTTGTTGATGTTATGCATGTTGAAAAAAATGTTTGTGAAAGTGTGATTGGTACATTATTAAACATCGTGGAAAAAAAGAAAGAGCATCAATGCAAGACTTAACTTGGTGAAGTTGGGAATACGATCTGATTTGGCTCCAGTGAAGAAGGAAAAACGGACCTTTTTACCGCTAACAGCATGTACCTTGTCTAGAAATGAGAAACGATATTTATGTGAGACTCTTTATTCAGTTAAGGTTCCAGAGGGGTATTCATCAAATATTAAAAGTCTTGCATCACTTAAGGACCTAAAGTTAAAAGGATTGAAGTCTCATGATTGCCATATATTAATAGAGAATTTAATTCTTGTTGCTATACGATCTATTCTACCCAAAAAGGTTCACATGGCAATCACGAAGTTGTGTTTCTTTTTCAAGGCAAATATGTAGCAAAGTGATTAATCTTGAGAGATTACCATATTTGCAAAACCAAATAGCTGAAATTTTATGTGAACTCGAAATGTATTTTTTACTGTCATTCTTTGATATCATGGTTCATTTGACTATTCACTTGGTGGAAAAGATAAAATTGTGTGGCCTTGCATATATGCGATGGATGTATGCCGTTGAAAGATATATGAAGATTTTAAAAGGGTATGTTAAGAATAGAAGCAGACCAGAGGGTTGTATTGCTGAACGATATTTAGTGGAAGAAGCAGTTGAATTTTGCAATGAATACCTGTCAAATGTTGAATCATGTGGTATTCCAAAATCACGTCACACAGGCAGGACTTTAGGGGAAGGTAGTAGTGGTTGTCAACAAATAGAGGTCCCTAGACTGCAATGGGAACAAGCACACTTGTATGTATTACAAAACACCCCTAAAATTGAACCATATATAAGCTTGCACAAAGAGACACTGAAGCATAGAAATCCTACCAGAGGTGAGAATTGGATAACAAAAGAACATAACCAGCGATTCATTGGATGGCTACAAGAACATGTTGATGAACAGTTGATACAGCATAACAATTCTGTTTCAGAAATGATTTGATGGTTGTCAAAAGGTCCTTGTATTGATGCTTTTTCATACACTTCGTACTTAGTCAACGGGTTCATATTTTACACAAAAGAGCATGACGACCAAAGCACAATGCAGAATAGTGGGATCACTTTTGTTGCTGAATCATTGCATATCTCCAGTACAAAGGATAGAAATCCAATATATGCAAATATGTCATACTTTGGAGTCATTGAACATATATGGGAGTTGGATTACACTAACTTTTGTGTAGCAATCTTTGGATGCAAGTGGATAGACAACAACAGTGGTGTTCGAATTGACAATATGGGCTTTATAAGGGTCGATTTTAAAAAGGTCAGTTACCAAGATGATTCGTTTATCCTTGCATCATAGGCTCGACAAGTGTTCTATGTCGATGATCCTGTTGACAAGTCATGGTCAATTGTCTTAATGTTTAATAAAGTAAATGCTTTCACCGATGGAGAATTAATGGAAGAAGAAGTTAATGTGGAGGACAATCCTTTCAGAAGTGTTGAACACATGTCAATTGCAGATACATTAACAGATGATGAGGATTTTTATGCAAGACATGATCATGAAGAGGGTATTTGGTTAAATCCATCATTTCATTCAATAAAAGGTTATAGGAAACTTAGTAAGGCTCCTAAAAAAAGAAAAAGGTGCATTTATTATTAAATTTGAATTGATTATATTTTGTTTTTATGATTTTACTCTATCTCTGAATGTAATTATTTAATGTTAACCTTTACCCTTTTTTTTACAAAGATGACTTCTTTAGATAACATGGACGAGAGTCCCCCTCATCACTCTGCTGAGACGAAAAAGAAAAAAAGTAGAGGGATTACTAAACTTAAGTCCATTAGCAAATCAAGGAAGTTAGGACAGAAGCTACAAATAAATTGTCACCATCAATGAATATTATTGATATTCAAAGATCTTTTATGCTAATATTAGTAACACTAAATTTTGTCTCAACATTTATATTTGCATATAGATTGGCTGGAATGCAAAAGGTCAACCGATTGACTATAACCAATCAAAATTTACACATTTCATTGGCTTTGTTACTAGGAGTACAGTGGCAATCAGTTATTCTGATTAGACAAATGACCCTAGTAATGTTAAAGAACACATTTGGGAGCAAACATTTGGGAGCAAGTTGAGGTACACAAGCACACTTTCAGTAATTTTATAGTGGTTTACGGAAGAGAGTTTGTCTGATATTTTTTGTTTCCAATGTAGCAAACTTTTGAGGTGGAATCTATTCACAAAGATTTTGTTCTTTTATTAGCTGGACGGGACCTTCGTACATTCCACACACGTTTGAGGAAACATATCTATGACAACGATAGAAATTGTGTCTCCTATCCTTTGGAGAAGTATCAGAGATTCATCACAGTCACTGATCACTGGATGGACTTTGTCAACCAAAGCTGCACAGAAACTTTCAAGGTAAATTGTCACACATTATTACTTCAAATTACTGTCACCATCATAATTAGGTATTGATTTAGTACGTTTCTGAATGCCTAATTACAGAAAGAAAGCGAGGCTAATGCACAAAGGGCGAAAGGAATGTCGTACAGATATAGGAAGTCAGCTAAGGGATATGCTCAGGTAGAGTAAGAATGGGTATGTATATTTGTGTCTAATGTAACAATGTGATGCTTTTTCATAAACTTATGTTAAACCTATTAACAAGGGTATTTAATCTTAAATTTTGTGTAGATTGCTACATTTAGGTCTAATTTAACCTCAGTACCTCGACATGTCCTTTGGCAAGCTACTAGGGTAAATAAACAAGGTAGTATTGATGACGAAGGAGTTCAAAAAATGGTCCATGAATTTATAAGTAGTTAAGCCTAATGTGTTAGTATTTTCAAATACATTAAGTTCTATTTGAATTCTCCTTTAATGACCTCAGGGTATTTTGTTATGTTTATTGTAGGAAACCCTTTCACAGGTCACTCTAGACGCTGAGACTGAATCAACAGCCAAAAATGACATATTCTCTTAAGCACTTGGTGTAAGAGAGCATCCAGGTTGCGTGAGGGTTGTAGGTTTTGGGGTGACCCAAAAATCTGTATTTGGGCCAGCTACATGTCCACATCCTTCATCTACCGAGTGGCAAAACATAAAGCATTGGGTAGCGCATTTGACCAATGTAGTGACATAGTTGACAGGGGGTCAGGGACTGCCCCCATTCATGTCAGGTCAGATGCCATTAAACCCTACTCAGTCCCCACCACCATGTATGCCACCCCCTTTCAATATTGCTCCTCAAATGCAACCAATGACGGACATTGGTCCCCAAACGCCTGCAGATGCACCTTCTACCAGCCATAGAGGCAGTTGCACACCAATTGCATCTGTTGAGATCCTAGAGGTATTTAAGCTACAGTAAATCATCATTTAGCTTTTAATGTTTAATGCTTTTGATTTAATTTTTGCAGAATATAACAAACTTTCATTTGTAGGGTGATCATGATTGTATGCTATACTTGACCAAACCTTTTCGCCTGGTTGCAAGAGGTAAAGTATATCATACAGTGGTTGGGGACTCCTTACATAATATGGCTCTTCCTCCAGAGCATGGTAAGGTTTCTATAGAGGTAGTGCAACGAAATATGAAATTCAACCAAATCAAGATCTCAATCACTACAACGCAATTCTCATTGTTACACGAATATAATTCCAATGAATTTCCAATCAACACTAATTCAATACACCATTAATAACCCAAAATCTAAATCTAGATTATGAATTTCATCAAAACAAGAACTGCAATCGCAAATCCAATGCTCTAACAAAATTCAGAACAATTGATTTATTGAATTAGGTGAATTCATTTATTTCAAATCTAAAATTCTCATTCTCTATTTAGAATGCAAACGAAAAATCAATATCATGAAAAATGTAATTATCCTAATCAGAAAAGAGGAGGAAAAGCGCGAATTCGATAGAACCTAACCTGAAACTCAAACGCAATGTTGTTCTTGAAACCTTGAACCGATTGATGGATTAGCCATGCTTCATGATCATGTTTGCTTCAGCCAAAACCAGAAAATATGAAAAGATGGAAGGTAGAGAGACGAAAATAAAGGAAAGAATTTAAAATAAAGACTTGTAATTCTAAAAAAAATTGCGGAAAAAAAAAAACAAGAATTCGTACATAGAGTCATAACCTCTATTTAAAGATAAAATAATTAGGCTTAATTAAGGCCCAACTCCCTAATGAGTTTCCTAAACACCTAACTAAGTAAAAGACATAATAATTGGGCTTAATTAAGACCCAACTTCCTAACTAAGTAAAATCAACAATACAATTAAATTTTGAAAATTTTAGTGCAGCGAAGCAACATTGTGATACAATTTTGGACTTGAAGATGCTCGAACTGGGATTTTCTCCTAACAGAGAAGTTGTAGATATCTGTCTTATCTTTTTAGGGACACCAATTTTGTCCAATTCTGAGTAGTGTAGCTCCAGATAAGGTCTTTACAAGAAACTGTGTCAAAATAAGAAATTATGTCGGGAATTAAGAAAGATTTATATTTAAATAATAAATTACTATTAACACAAATCTAAACTAACACATCAAAATAATGCACTAATGAAGCACAATTAAACCAAAAACATGGAGAGAAAGATGTACTAAAATATGACTATCAAATACCCCCACACTTAATCCTTTGTACTCCGGGACAAAACTTTCTAATGAATTTCCAATGTAAAGAATAAAGAAAGAGAACAAACATTTCTAGAATCAAGGTAACAAACAATCAATGAGACACAAATGACATTAAAAGTAAGCAAGAAGGCAAGTTAAAATAAAGAAAGATTCAAAAATGATAGAACCTCACAGATAGTGTATAGCTCTCAACTCTCAAATATTTTCGGCTAGTATTTACGCTCAACACAACATGAAAACTAGCACAATCAAGCTTTGACAAGCTTCTAATTTCCATAACTTGAAACACATGCTATTAAAAATCAAAAGGACTTTTATTTAGCTTGTAATGTGGCCAAGGTAAAGGTTAGATGGAAAAGAAATTTAGGCTTAAACAACCAAAGAGAAAAGAGGAGCAATGGGGAATAAGTTTAAATAAGCAAAAAGATTAACCCTAGAAAAATCTCCTAACCCCAATGGTTTTCCACATATATATATATATATATATATATATACTTTTTTTTTTCTTTTGCTTGCTTTTCTTTCTTTCTTTCTTCTTCTTTTTTTTTTTTTAAATACCAAACAACTCAATATCCACAATATAGAAGTATTTCCTAGAGGCACCCCCACACTTATTAAAGGCTCATTCTCAAAACAATTCCAAAGCTCGTATAATCCCTAAGGTTATGGAACATCATGGTTTTTCACTATATGGCTTATAATGAGCTAAAATCAAGGAAGGGTTATAAAGGCTCAAAGGGGGTAAATAAGAGGAATCAATGTAAGGGAAGTCAATTTAGCAAAGTAGCTACAATTTGAAGAAAGGCCTAAATCATATCAATAATGCATGTGACAAGAAGCTTCAAAAAGATACAAGGCAAAACCAAAGGTAATCTAGCAACATGAGTGAAATCACACAAGAAAGAAGTAAAATATGCTCAAAATTCTCACAAGGTTTATATTCTATCATTAATGAATCAAACTCAAAATTTTCAAGCAACTTGCTCAACTAAAAATGTAAAAATGACTCATATCAAGTATTGCAACCTATCAACTAAAAATGGTGTAACAACTTTCACAATTTCTACATCTAGAAATTAAAAAGAAAGGATGAAAACTCCAACAAAACATCATCAAAATAGAAAAATAGAAGCACAAACTACAGAATTTGAAAAACAGCAAAAAAAGAAAAAAAATGGAAAACAGAAAACTGCAGAAAACAAAAAACAGAAAATGAAAACTGCAGAAAACAAAAAACAGAAAATAAAAACTGCAGAAAACAAAAAAAAAAATAGAAAACGAAAACTGCAGAAAACAAAAAAAATAGAAAACAAAAACTGTAGAAAATGAAAAAAGCAACACAAGTTTTCATGCAACTCCCCCCACACTTAAAAGTTACATTGTCCTCAATGCAGCCAAACAACAAAGACAATTTCAAAGAATACAGAATGGGAAAAGAACTTCCTCAAGGTTCAAGAGTTGGTGCTTCCAAGGACATGCTTTCTACAATTTCCTCCTCTAACTTTGGACTTTGATGAAATTCCTTGAGTTGATGTCCATTGACCTTGAAAATGCTACCGGTGACTTCATTCTTAATTTCAACTGCACCATGGGAAAACACATTAGTAACAACAAAAGGACCATCCCATCTAGATCTAAGTTTACCGGCTATAAGTTTTAGGTGGGAATTGAACAAAAGCACTTGTATATTTTTGAGTTCTCATAGGCTTCTAAACGAAGCTCCTCAAGCTGTTGTAATTGAAGCTTCCTTTCCATACCTGCTTGTTCAAACTCCAAGTTACAATGTCTTATCGCCCAATATGCTCTATGCTCAATCTCAATAGGCAGATGACATACTTTACCAAACACAATCTTGTAAGGAGACATCCCAATCAATGTCCGGTAAGCTGTCCTATGAGCCCAAAGAGCATCCTCCAAAAATTTGCTCCAATCTTTTCTATTGGGGTGTACTATCTTCTGCAAAATCTGCTTGATTTCCTTGTTAAAAACCTCGACCTGCCCATTAGTTTGGGGATGATAAGCTGTAGACACTCGATCCACAACCCCATACTTATGAAGCAAAGCCTGCATGCTTCTATTGCAGAAATGGCTTCCCCTATCACTGATAATGGCTTTAGGCACACCAAACCTGCAAAAAATGTTAGATCTAACAAAATCCACAACAACTTTAGAATCATTAGTTTCGGTGGCCTTAGCCTTCACCCATTTGGAAACATAATCTATAGCTAGTAAAATAAATGTGTAACCAAAAGATACAGGAAATGGACCCATAAAATCAATATCCCAAACATAAAAAATCTCACAGAAAATGATCGGCTGCTGAGGCATCTCATGTCTCTGTGTAATGGCCATCCCTGCTTTCTCACACTGCTCACAGGTGCTGGAGAATTGATGTGCATCTCTGAAAATGGTAGGCCAGTAAAACCCACTCTCCAACACCTTCCTAGCTGTCCTATATGATCCATAATGTCCTCCAACAGGTGAACCATAACAAAATTGAAGCACATAATGGATCTCCTGATATGGAATGCACCTTCGAATCACTTGGTCGCTGCAAAATCTCCAAAGATAAGGGTCATCCCAAACATAATATTTAGCCTCACTTTTTAGTTTGGCTATCTGTGCTTTAGATGCATCTGTAGGAAAGACACCTGCAACCAGGTAATTCACAATATCAGCAAACCAAGGAGTAATATCATGTAACTGCATCAACTGCTCCTCAGGAAAATCATCTTTAATCGGAAAGGAATCAACATTCCCCCCTTCAATCCTACTCAAGTGATTTGCTACCAAATTCTCTGCACCACTCCTATCTCTGATCTCAATATCAAACTCTTGAAGGAGAAGCATCCATCTGATCAATCTGGGTTTAGCATCAGGGCTCTTTAACAGGAATTTCAAAGCTACATGGTCAGAATATACAATAATCCTAGAGCCTAGCAAATATGAACAAAATTTATCTAAAGCAAATACAATAGCTATAAGCTCTTTTTCAGTAGTGGTGTAATTAACTTGAGCTGCATCCAATGTGCGAGAAGCATAAGCTATTACATGAGAAAGCCTCCCAACCCGCTGAGCTAGAACAGCTCCAAGTGCATAGTTAGATGCGTCGCACATGAGCTCGAAAGGAAGCTCCCAATCAGGTGGCTGAACAATAGGTGTGGTGGTAAACCGCCGCTTCAGCTCCTGAAAAGCTAGCTGACAAGGCTGATCAAAAACAAACTCTACCTCTTTCTGCAGAAGCTTGGACAATGGCAGTGCAATTTTGCTGAAGTCCTGTATAAATCTCCTGTAAAAACCTGCATGTCCAAGGAAGGAACGCACTTCTCGCACAGAAGTGGGGTAAGGTAGAGAAGCAATGATATCAATTTTAGCCTTATTAACCAGAATACCCTGACTGGAGACTAAGTGACCCAAGACTATACCTTTTGTGACCAAAAAATGACACTTCTCAAAATTTAACACAAGGTTAGTTTGGATGCACCTATGTAACACCTTAGATAAATTCTCTAAGCATGCATCAAATGAAGAACCATAGACAGTAAAATCATCCATAAACATCTCCATGCAACTCTCCAAAAGGTCAAAAAATATACTTACCATACACCTCTGAAAGGTGCCCGGAGCATTGCACAAACCAAATGGCATCCTGGTGTAAGCAAATGTGCCAAATGGACAGGTGAATGTGGTCTTGTGTTGGTCCTCTGGTGCAATATGAACCTGCATGTATCTAGAAAATTCATCTAAAAAGCAGTAATGGGATTTACCTGCCAACCTCTCCAAAACTTGATCGATAAATGGAAGAGGGAAATAATCCTTGCGAGTAGCCTGGTTAAGTCTTCTGTAATCTACACAAACTCGCCAACTGTTTTGAACTCTGGTTGGAACCAACTCATCATTCTGATTCTTCACCACAGTCATCCCAGTCTTCTTTGGGACCACCTGCACAAGACTAACCCACTTACTGTCAGAAATGGGATAAATAATACCTGCTGCCAGTAGCTTTGTGACCTCCTTCTTCACAACATCTAGAATAGTAGGATTGAGTCATCTCTGTGGCTGTCTCACAGGTCGAAACTCATCCTCCAATAAAATTCGGTGCATACAAATAGCAGTACTAATTCCAGGAAGGTCAGCAAGAGTCCAATCAATGGACTTCTTATGCTCTCTCAAAACCTGCAATAATCTCTCCTCTTGATCAGAGTTGAGATCACGAGCAATAATGACAGGAAGTCGCTGGTTGTCCTCTAAGTAAGCATACTTCAAATGTGCAAGCAAAGGCTTAAGCTCTACTGATGGAGGTGGAGATAAGTCAACTGCTAGTGTTGAAACATCTACTGGTGTAACTATATCTGCTGCACCTGTAACATCAACACTACAAACAGCACACATAGATGAATCATCACAAGTACAAGATGGGTTAGTGAAATCTGCAAAATCAGCAAATAAATCATCTAAATTTTTGCAATCATCAACAGTCAAATCAATAACATCTAAACTAAAAACAGAATGGTTTTCTGCTGGGTGTCTCATTGCTTCAAAAATGTTGAAATGCACCAAATTGTCACCAAACTCCATAGAAAGGGTCCCTGCATGCACGCCTATTTTGTTCGCGCGGTCCTCAAAAATGGTCTCCCAAGGATTAATGTGGCATTGCTGGGTAGGTCGTCCTCCATCTCTAGAATGTAAAAATTAGCAAGCAAAAGAAGATCCTCAACCTTGACAAGAACATCTTCCACGACACCAAGTACCTGCATAGTGCTTTTGTTGGCTAGCTGGACTACATTTCCTGTAGGAATCAAATCTCCAATCTGCAATGATCTAAAAACATATGCAGGCATAACATTAATTGAAGCGCCTAAATCCAACATAGCATTTGTAAAAACTTCCTCTCCAATAGTACAAGGAATGGTGAAAGTTCCTGGATCTTTGCACTTCTGTGGTAACTCAGGTAGAATGATCGCCGACACATTCTTATTCTAAAGAAGTGCAGAACCATTTCTCCCCATACTCACTCGCTCATTACCCTTCAGCTTCCTCTTATTAGTACACAATTCCTTTAGAAACTTTGCATATTTTGGAACTTATCGGATGGCATCAAGGAGAGGAATATTTACTTCTATTCTGCTGAACATGTCCAGCAACTCATTATCCGACTCTGGTTTTTTTCTTGATGCTACTGGTCTGTTCGGGAAAGGCAGTGGAACGTGTTTCTCAGTAGCTGCATCACTATTGTTTTTAGAATCTAATGCTACAGCTGCAACTGCTAGTAACTCTTTTCCACTTCGCAGTGTAATAGCACTCACATTTTCCTGTTTGAGAAGGAAGATTACTGGAACCTTGAGATTGAATCTGACTCAATTGAGTTGCTAGCTGTCCAACCTGAATCTTCAAATCTTGGACAATTACTTGCATGTTCTGTTGAAACTGCAGGTTATTTGTAGCCATCTGTTGCATCATCTCCTGAAATGACGGCTCACTTCTTTATGCAGGAGGGGGTGGTGGAGGTGGCTGTTGCCTGAATAGAGGCTGATATTTGCCTACAGTAGGTTGAAATGAAGGTTGTTGGCTTTGTTGTTGTTGTTGCTGCTGCTGCTATTGCCCCCCCATTTCAGGTTTGGATGATCTCTCCAACCTGGATTATATGTCTGGGAGTATGGGTTATAATTCTGATGCTGCTGATTTGGAGCTCTATATTGCTGCTGTTGGTTTGTGTAGATTGCATCTGTCTCTTGCAATCTAGGGCATGAATCCGTAGGGTGCTCAGTGGAAGTACATATGCCACAGACTCTTGCTAGTTGCTCACTTACTGCACTTACTTGTTGTTGACCAATTGCCAAATGCCTCACCATGGTGGTCAACTCGTTGATTTTGTTTTCCAGCCTCTGATTTTCCACACCATAAATAGCACTAGTACTAGGACCAAGTGCTATCTCATTCACTCCCTTAGCAGCTTCTCTGAATCCGAATTGTTGAGTGTTGGCTGCCATGTTTGTAATAAGTTGCCTTGCAGAGTGTGGTGTCTTATCTATCAATGCTCCTCCACTTGCCGCATCTATCATACTCCTGTCCATCAAAGTTAGTCCCTCATAAAAATATTGAATTAGTAATTGCTCACTTATTTGATGGTGGGGACAGGTAGCACACAGCTTGTTGAATCTCTCCCAGTAGTCATACAAAGTCTCCCCATTCAGCTGCCTTATACCACAAATCTTTTTCCTTATTGCTGCAGTTCTAGAGGCAGGGAAGAATTTTTCCAGAAATAACCTCTTCATTTGATTCCATATAGTGATTGTTGAAGGTAGAAAGTAAAGCCAGTTTTTTGCAACACCATCCAGAGAGAAAGGAAACGCCTTCATCTTGACATGGTCTTCAGAGACTCCCTGAGGTCTCATGGTGGAACACACCACATGAAACTCTTTTAAATGCTTATGAGGATCTTCACCTACAAGTCCATGAAACTTTGGCAACAAATAGATAAGTCCAGATTTAAGCTCACAGGAAATTGTTTCGTCTTCAGGATATTGGACACACCATGACTGATACACAACATTAGGTGTGGCCAATTCCTTCAAAGTTAGCTCAGGGTTATTAGTCATATCCTCAATTTCAATCTCAGATTCACTAACAATAGGATTAACAGTTTCAGAAACACTGAGTACACTACCACTGTTTTTGCTAGCTCTTATCCTACGAAGTGTTCTTTCTATCTCAGGATCAGGTTGATTCACTACACTAGGGTTGGCCCTGGTCATGTAAGGTTAGAACCAACAAGAACAACAAGCAATCAATGAATGCACAAAGTAGGTTTACAAAGCAAGTACCATCAAAATGCACGATATGAATGAAGTGGGACGATGATAAATCTCTTTTTGGTATAGAAAAACACCACAAAAAATTTCAGATTTTTTTGGAATTGATTTACCATGGAAACTAGAAGCCTAAAATCAAGAAAAATAGGTCAATAAATGCTGAAAAATAAAAAAAAATAGAAAACATGCAATTTTTGAAAATTGGGGCAGCCTTAACTAGCGGAGCGGGTTGCAGTAGATAGGAAATTTTTTTTCTACCCCAAAGTCATGTGTGGTGGGTTAATTTCTGACATTCCTAGCAAAAGTTATGGCACTTTTAAGTTTCACAAAAATTCTCTTGGCCACCACAATGTATCTCTTTTTCTATTAATGATTTTTGCAATCTACCAACTCTAAGCACTAATAGACACTAAAAGAAATGTGGACACAAAAATTTAGATCAATATTCAATCTCTAGGTATTTTTTTGGAATTTTTCAAAATCTGATGAATAGTGCATGAAAAGTAAAATATGATATCAAAATATGCAGCAACTATGTTTTTCACATGCAGCCACAACAATTGAACCAATCACAATCACACACTCAATTGCAATGAAATAATGGAATAGACAATCAAAGGATCATGAATAAACATTAAAACACGAATTGATCAACACACACATACGAATTGAAATGCAAAACTAAATCTGCAAACGAACACAAAAACATAGAATACTTAGTTTCAGAGTTTGCAAACGAACATAAACACAATATGCAGAACGGAATAGACGAACAAAATGCACTATGAAATAAAAACACAGATGAAATGTAGCACAAACACAGAAACACCGAATCAGTTAGTACACATGATGAAATAAAAACAAATTGACTTATGTCCCCGACAATGGCACCATTTTGATAACCACGTCGCAATGGTATCAAACAAACCATATTTTCTTAAATATTTTGCAATACAAGGAGTAAACCTAGGTCATCTCACAAGGACATAAGATACATTCTATTTCTGATTCCATCATGTGATTTTTGATTAGCTTAGAGAAGGATTATTTTGAATTAAATTGTAAACAATAGAAAAGAAAAGAACAAGGAATAATTATAGCGAAACAAAATATGAAATTCAACCAAATCAAGATCTCAATCACTACAACGCAATTCTCATTGTTACACCAATATAATTCCAACGAATTTCCAATCAACACTAATTCAATACGACATTAATAACCCAAAATCTAAATCTAGATTATGAATTTTATCAAAACAAGAACTGCAATCCCAAATCCAATGCTCTAACAAAATTCAGAACAATTGATTTATTGAATTAGGTGAATTCATTTATTTCAAATCTAAAATTCTCATTCTCTATTTAGAATGCAAACGAAAAATCAATATCATGAAAAACGTAATTATCCTAATCAGAAAAGAGGAGGAAAAGCGCGAATTCGATAGAACCTAACCCGAAACTCAAACGCAATGTTGTTCTTGAAACCTTTAACCGATTGATGGATTAGCCTTGCTTCATGATCATGTTTGCTTCAGCCAAAACTAGAAAATATGAAAAGATGGAAGGTAGAGAGACGAAAATAAAGGAAAGAATTTAAAATAAAGACTTGTAATTCTAAAAAAAACTGCGGGAAAAGAAAAACAAGGATTCGTACATAGAGTCATAACCTCTATTTAAAGATAAAATAATTGGGCTTAATTAAGGCCCAACTCCCTAATGAGTTTCCTAAACACCTAACTAAGTAAAAGACATAATAATTGGGCTTAATTAAGACCCAACTTCCTAACTAAGTAAAATTAATAATACAATCAAATTCTGAAAATTTTAGTGCAGGGCCGCAACATTGTGATGCAATTTTGGACTTGAAGATGCTTGAACTGGGCTTTTCTTCCAACAGAGAAGTTGTAGATCTCTGTCTTATCTTTCCAGGGACACCAATTTTGTCCAATTTTGAGAAGTGTAGCTCTAGATATGGTCTTTACAAGAAACTGTGTTAAAATAAGAAATTATGGCGGGAATTAAGAAAGATTTATATTTAAATCCTAAATTACTTACTAACACAAATCTAAACTAACACATCAAAATAATGCGCTAATGAAGCACAATTAAACCAAAAACATGGAGAGAAAGATGTACTAAAATATGACTATCAAGGACTCTGCACTGCCTGTCCCACATAAACAAGCAAACCTGTATTCCCTGAGAGATGTCATTGGTACTTATGTTGCTTGGCCATTGTCCCTAATCACTTTAAGACCCAAGGTATGTATATAAATATATATTTCAGGTTGCCCCTTCATCAGCTAAAGGGTTAGGAAAAGAGACAGGCTACTCAAAAGAGTCCATTACTGGTCCATCCAATAAAGGTAGCAATGCTTGTGTATCATCAAAGATTCTTAAGTTGGCAGAAGCCCAAGGTGCTACATGCTTGGATATGATGAAGCTGTTTGTGAGAAGTGATCAAGCCATTGATACAGCTACAATTCAACTGACATCTGAGAAAGAGTTTTGTGACATTGTGGGGAAGGAAAACATTATAAAGGTCATACATCGACATTGGTTGAGTGTCTCTAGCATTAACCTTTACATACGGTAAATTAATTTTCAAATTATATAATTCTTTAGCAATTTATAACTTTTTGAACCTTCATTGTATAATGTATTGTACTTTTGCAATACAAGATATTTGTGTGAAGGTTATTTGCATGGGACAACAATGGAAAATAGATTCTCATTTATATCTCCGTATGAAATGGACGAATCGCTCAATCTGAACCCACATCAACATATAGCTAAAATGTTGAAGCGTCATATAGGTGAAGATCACTTTATTTTTACACCTTATAATGTTGGGTAAGTCAATTTGATTGAGACTCTGCTTTATGTTTTATAATTTAGCATATAACTTTTAATTCTTGTAATCTTAAACATATATTTATACTTGTGGTAGGCAACATTAGGTCTTGGTTGTCATCAATACCGCTGACGAGACTATGTATTATATGAACCTTCTACGCAAGCAGCTGAAGATGAGAACACATATGCAAAACCTATTTAATAAGTAAGGATTCATTTATGTCAACCAATTATGATTAATGTTAAGTGGTTCAAATGTATCTAAGTTATTTGATGCACTATTGTTAGTGCTCTTCTCAAGTATCGAGCAGCGAGGGAATGCAGCTGTCTAGGATAAAATTGATTCAAACAAGATGGGTCACTGTACAGGTAACACTATATCATACAATATGTTTTTAATTTTCAAGTAAATATTAATTGCACTGTATATCTTTCTTAGTTAATGCTGATTTTTTTGTTTTTATCTTCCACATAGTGTACAAAGCAAACAAATAATGATGGTTGTGGATATTATGTGTGTCTATTCATTGAGGATGCTTTGCAGCATGGACAAACTGTAATCCCAGTTAATGTAAGAATGTTACTAAATGTTTCCAATATGCTTATTATTTGACTTAATTAATTAAGTTTTGTGTTTTTATTGTTTCGTATTCAGTACTTTCTAGAGGTGCAAATGCCAACTTTTCTTGACAACAGAATTCATCAAGTGCAAAAGGAGTGATGTGCATATCTGTACCATACATATTTAAAGGAGACATTAAGCACAATTGATTAATTATTAGTGTTTTTTTTTTACAATATTTAGACAACAAACTTATTCAAGGCATTAGGCAAAAAGTGTAAATATGAGATTATTTTCCTCCCTGTCAATGTAAACTCTTATTGTAATCTATACATGTGATAATTGAATAAGTTTAATGTGCAATTGCTTTCAAATTCTGGTATATCAGGCTCTGTTTGAAATTTATATTCCGATTAAACTAGTTCTGAATACTGTATGTTTTACCAGGTATGCTAAAAATAGAAATTATGACAGTTTTATTAAAATAATTAAAAAAAAATTCTAACTTTGGAGAGCAGTTCATGAACAACTGCTTTGCAAAGTACTTCTGAGAGCGGTTAAACGTGAACCGCTCTTATATGTTTGAGATTAGAGAGCAATTCACGTAATGTTTGATATTAAAGAGCGGTTCACGCTTAACCACTCTCTTAAGTGTACTTCTGAGAGCGGTTCATTTTTAACCGCTCTCTTAAGCGTAGAGATTATAGAGCAGTTAATTGTTAACCGCTCTCTTTGGCCCAGCTTCTGAGAGCAGTTCACTCATAACTGCTCTCTAAACTACTGAATCTCTAAAAATGGTTACGCGGTTAACAAGGATTGCATAGTGTGAGATTTTATAGCGCTTTTGACCGCTTTCTATGTTCAACCGAAACCGCTCTAACATTTCATTTCTGGCGTAGTGCATGTAACAGATCATCTTTGCCTAATGTAAATTTTCAAGATCTAATAGTGGTATGATTTTGGGATATTTGGGTTTGCATACTCACAAAAGATGTTCTTATTAACCTTGTTGGTATGTAGGCTCCATTTATGATGTATTGTTGTTGTGGAAAGATCATTGTATTTTAAACCCTCGACCACCACTACCAATGCCTAGGAAGCCTTAATAGAAAAACAAATTATAGTAAAAAATACAATATTTTAACTTGTATATACTTGAAAAAAAGGGATAATATTTGTAAAACCCAGAAGTTTATGGTTGTTTTATTGTAAGCAGTTAATCTGATTAACTTTTAGCTTTACAGTATTGCATGATGATATCTAATCTCTATTCTGAATCATTTTATTTGGTTATTTTTATTATTATTATTATTTTGTTTCTCCATGTATTAGTCGTATATTTTATCCTACTTTTTTGGTTTCATCAAAATTTAATTCATCTTTAATTCAAAAAGCCAAAATTTTAAAAATAAAAAATATATACAAAGTAAAAATCTGAAAAATTAATTTTTTTCTTTTACTAGATTTTTAATTAGCTACTTTGTCTTTATTTCTTTTAGTTTTTTCTAATTCAAAAAGTCATTTTTTTTAATCTAACTAGCTACTAGATTTTTGTGCCTCTTTTTTTATTTATTATTTGATTTGTAAATTTTACCTTTTTTCTTTAATACTTATTCTTATTTCATTACATTTGTATTATCATTTAATTCTTAAATTAGTCATGATAGACTTAATTATGAATGTTTTTGAATAGTAAAATTCTATTAAATTTTTTTTATTTCTTTTAACATTATAACTATTTTATTTTATCCATTTTTAAGTTTTATTTATTTTCCTCTAACTTTATTTTTATTTTAATTCTATCTTTTAACTAGAAATAATAATAACAATTAAATCTTATTTCACTAGGCGAAATTACATAACTCTATTAAATTTAATTAAAAATTTAATTCATATAGACAATTTAAAATAAGTAACTGCTATCTTTTTCATTTTACACACTGTGAGTTCTTTATAACTGTTTGTAGATCATCTGATTTTATGAATCATGTTATAGATGATAACTTATATCTAAAAGCTTTAACAAACTCTTATACAGTATAAATCCATCATAAAGTAATTTTCATTCATCAAAATTTATGAAGACCATCAATATTTAAGGAACTCATTTGCGGCAACAAAGATGATACCATTGCTTTGGATCCACTTATATAGACCATAAAACTGCATACCATATTGATAGAATTCCAAAGCATGTTTTGCTTTCATTTTGATTTCATTCGTGTATGTTGAAGAAAGTGTGATTTGCCTTCACTCGGTAGAATAACTGCATTCCCAGCCATTCATAACTCTTCCTCCATATGTCATACGAAACATTACATTGATATAAACAAGAGATTATCACCTTGTTTCATCATTGTTAAGCTTCTTTTCCTCTCTGAGCCAAATTAGCTTTAGTTGGCAACCTGTTTAATATTGCCCTCTAAGCACAAATAGCAACTTTCATAGGAAGTGATTTCTCCCATAATATCATGAAGAATACTTTTATCTGTTCAATGTATGAGATGTCATATAATCTAACTTTTCATCACTATCCTTTCATTTAATTTTCTAAATATATATTGAAGTGGCCAAACAAAATATGTAATAACTTTTACCTGTTTTCAGTTTCATCATGAAAAAATATTGTAGTGATAAAACACTTTGGACCTAAATTTACCTTAATTTATTACTTTCCTTTAACTTGATTTTAACTAATTTCTTTAAGTTAGTTTCATTCATTAAAGTATTCGTCCATTTCAATTTTTTTTTACCTAAATTTAATCTTTCTCGTTAAATCCTTAATTTATATTTTAATTTCTAACATAGATTATAGCGAAAGAAAGTAAATAAAGTAAATATTTTTATTTTTATAGCTTAAAAAATTGAAGAAACGTTAAACATTTATTCTGTTATTCAATTTTATAAAAATTTAAAAGTATTTAAAATTTTTAAAGGAAGCATTATGAAATTTAAATTTGTAAATAGTGTGAAAACTAAAATTTTTATTTTAAGAATTTATTTAATCTATGATACATACATATAAATTTGAAACACAAATAACATTATTTTCTAACAAAGTAAATTTCTATAAAAATAAATGTAATTTATAGTTAAAATAACTTACTATCAATATTACAAATACACTTCAAATCAATATTTACAATTAGACTTATTTAATTGTCATAAATTCAAAAATAAAAATTTAGATTGATTACATAATTTTGTCAATTTGAATATAAGTTAAATAAAATATTACAATTTTTCAAGATACTCTAAACACAAATAGAATAGTTCTTTCCTTACAATCTCATTGAGAATATGATTTCCTGTCCTACTATTTATAATCCTCTTTTACTACAAGTAAAGTATGGATTGATCAAAAGCGAGACTAAATAACCTATACAAGAAGAAAAACTAACAATAGTGACAATAAGCATGAGAAATGCATTCAGTGGAAATCTTCTCTAATGATCCTAGAAACAAATGAATCTCTTGCCAAACATGCATTTTCAACTTTGACATATATTTCTTCATCTTTGACATTGAGTAATAAGTTTATTAAAAAACTACTTAGTCCATTATTTTTTTTCTTTCTTTTAATAAATTTTTGGTTGTAAATATTATCACATTGCAAATAATTTTTTTTTTAGTATTATTAACTTTGAAAAATTAAAATCTAATAAATAAAAGCTAATGCCTAAACCTAACCATTGCTGAATTCTTTTTAAAATCTCAAAAATCACTTCTATTTAGTCATGATAAGAAGTTTTCATACTAACCAAAAATTTGAGGGCAAGTTTGGGCCCACATCACACCATTAGATTGAAGGTGCTGAATAGCATATGTAGATATGTGTGAAGTTATGAGATGATTATACTCAAGATTAGATTTAGGGTTTAGAGTTTAGATCCTTAATTTTGCTTTAATTTTAATACACTGTTAGTGTAAAATTTTTAATATTATTAATTCATTATAAATTATGAAGATAACTTTTAAAATAATTACTATAAAAAGATGATTTATAAATTATTATATGTTTACAAAATATTATTATAATCCAAATAAAAAATCAGAGCACAAAAAAATTATATCTTTATTTTTTTTGTCAAGAAAAAAGACAGTGGACTAACTATTATTTCTATCGGTTAATAAAAAAGCTCGATACTAGAAAAAAATACACGTTAAATTTTTAAAACAATTCAAATCATTTCGATAATAATCAGTTTAATCTGTTTTACTGAGAAGATCTATGGTTCGAGTCCGTATAGTCTTAATATTTCTACGGATACTAAAAATATTTAGTATCCAATATCTCTCATTACTAAAATTGTCTTAATATTCACCATGTTTTTAATTCGACTACTGCACAGAAAAGTCACAATAATTGATTAAATTATTATCATATCTAAACGCCCCCTAGTTGTTAAAGTAATTAATGGGTAACTCGTGTTAGAGGCTACCCGTTATTGTATATTTATAATATTAGATGGAAGATAAGAGCAAAGCATTGAACCAATAAGACTTAGAAAACGTGGTTTGAGTGACATGGCTAATTACAAAAGTGTCCCTGTGATGGGCAGATATAAGAGCAATAGTGTATGTGCTGCAGCCATTGCCAATCTCAAACTAAACACAGTGAGATCTATTCTCTTCTTCATCAGATCTAAGGAATATGGAAAACGTTCCATTTTCTGTTGCTTCTAATCTCATTCACAGGTTCGTTTTTCCACCCTTTCTTCAATTGAAACAATAACTATCCATTTTTCTTTATTCTTGCGTAATATGCTTAGCTTACAGTTTGCGTTTTTTCCCCCATTTTTTAGTTCATCTGATTGTTTTGGAAATTCACGTCATATAAGGAGAGCATTGCATTTTATTTATATTTTTAAAAAAATAATAATATAAATTTGTATTATATTATTTTTTTTAATTTTTATATTAAATAATACTTCTTTTACTGTTGTTCAATAATTTTTATCAAATATTTTTTTTCATTTTTTTAACATGAGTTTTTATTTTTTCTTTTCTTACATATAATAAAGTTTTTTTAATAGGATTATAAGGGTTTTAAAAGATAAATTTTATTAAAAAAATGATTCTTTTAATTTATTATTTCAAAATTTTTATTTAAATATCGAAACTATAATTTTTTTATTTAAACTTCATGTTGTATTTTTTTTTACTAAGATTCTTTTTTTTAATCAACGTATTTCTTTTTCTTAATAATTTTCTAAGGTGGAAATAAATTAACAAATGAATAATATTTTAGATGAAATCAAAATAAACTTATAATTACGTAAAAATTGATCATTCTTATTTAATTACAAAAATAAGGTTTAAATTTTTTATACCTTTTATTTTCTTTTCTAGAAGTCCACTTTTTTTTTAATAGTTTTCATTGGTTCTTAATATATATATATTTTAGTTTTAATCTCTTTCACCTTTTATTATTATTATTTTGTAAAAGTTATACCTTTTTTATTTTCTTTGAATATTTTTTTCCAATAATTAGTATTTAAAGTTTATTTACTAATATTATTTTTATAAATTTTACATTTCTTTTGTTACTAAATAATGCAAACAAAATCAAAGACGGGTTGAAGGAAAATTAGATTCCTAAACAATCTCACTTACCTGTACACATATATACTGTATTAAACAAATATTATTTATAACTAAATTTTTTCTTTACCTCATACACTAAAATGAAAATGGATAATTATAATGTTTCTTTCTCTGCAACATTCTCTTTTTTATCTCAAATTTTTTTTAAATATCAAAACCAAAAAAGTAAAAAAAAAATTATTTATATTTTATGTCATGATTTTTCTACCATATTTTTTTTTTGTTTAATTAAATTTATTTGTTTTTTTATAATTTTTATCTTTTAAAAAAGTTTAAATAAATTAAAAATGAATAATATTTTAGATTAAATCAAATAAAATTGTAATTATATAAATTCATATACAAAATACCAAATCGTATCATAAATTGTATTAAAAAAATAGAAAACTGAACACTTAAATATTTACAATAATAATTAATCACAAATATGTTATCAAAATTTTTAGAATCATTATTTTTGTCTCTAATAACATAAAAAATCTAATTAAATAATTGAATTAACAACTACTGTAATAATAATGTTATCTTTTATCTATTAACGTGTTACGTATAAAAAATTATTGATATGGATAACATTTATTTTTTATTTACTTTTCAGTAATCTTACAACTTTAATAAATTATTCAAAATAAAAATTGTGTTGAATCAAATTACAATATTTATTTTAAATAAATATTAATTATAAATTTTTATCGTCAAAATAGTTGATTGTGTTAAGTGTAACACTGTAAGTATGTTAGATATAACATCATGCTATTGAGTCAAATAAAGAATGAATATATACATTCTTTCAAGAATTTATATGTCAACGATCAATACATATCATCATTTACGGTTAGGTCTTAACAGATTATTAATTTTTTAAAGCAAGTTTAAATATTTATTAAAAATATTAATTTAAACTCTTAAAGTTCACGAAGATTTTTAAAAATAATAAATATTTTATAACAATATATTATATTTTTAAAAATAAAAATAATAAATGCTATCTTTGTTAAAAAAAATAATATTATTTTTAAGGTATAAACTTAATTTTAAAAATTAAAATCAAGAAAACTAATATTCATTTTATCACGTTATACTTTAGAAAGATATCATCATAGTACTTATTTTTGTCTAAAAATTCATTGTACATTGATATTTATATGCAAAAAGATATCATCATAGTACTTAGCTCAATAGATAAGCAGATGTTTTAGTTTTTTACATAATTCAAATAAAATTACTTTCAGTTGAGATACCGGTGATTTAGATTAAAAAATTATACAAAAAAATAAATGATAAATGTTGTCTAATAATATTGTGATTTTATATATTAAAAATCAAGACATTAATAAAAAGAAAAACAAAATATTTCATATTATGATAATTAAGCATAAATAAAATTAAGGTTATTAATAATCATGTCAATTTAAAAAATTTATATACTAACAATTTAGTAATTAAATATTATAATATAAAATAAGTAATTAGTCTCATATTAAGGGTTACTTCTTAATTTCTTTTTCCTTAAAAGTCAAATCACATTGTTTAAAATTTTATTGTAAATTAGTAAAGTAATTAAAATGTTGTAAATATTTTCATATAAGTGTTGTATGCATGCTATCCAATCTCGATATCACGCTAAAATCTCAAAAATTAATATATTAACATAATCAAGATATTTAAAATAAAAATTAATCACGGTACTCTAAGAATTAAAAAACTTGAGAAATATAGACTACATTATTTATACATTATATATATGTAAACCTTATAAAACATAAAATTAGTAATATATATATATATATATATATATATGGTAAAAAAAAGTCCCATAAAATGTGTCTTGTGCCACTTATTTCATTAATTTTTTTTCAAAAAAATCAAATTATGTTATATTTTTTAATTTTTAGTTTATATCTTTATACGATTAGTATTAATGGTGAAAAAGTATTTGTTCAAATTAAGTATAATAATATAATATGAAATAAATGTACAGAAGACGAAAATTAAAACTTTCAAAGAATCACACATAAAATTTTATTATATTTTCATTAACTTTAACTAAAAAAAAAAAAATCCGTTCTATTGAGACTATAAATTTGTTTGAATAACCTTTTTGCATTGTAAAATTTTAATAAAATATTCTTTTAAAAAGATTTTGATTATAAATTAAGATTTTGAAAACAATTAATTAAAATACATACTTAATAAATATAATTTAATTATATTAAATATTAAATCCAAATAATCCAGCACATATTATAGATAAATTAATAGAATATATAATTTTTATGTCTAACAATTTAATAGTGTATCATGATAAAAAAATTTAAAATTTACATTAAAAATAATTAAATTAAACTATAATATTTAAACTTAATGAATAGATAAATAGAACAAAATTAATATAAAAGAAGCTAAACAAGTAAATATAAAAAAAAATTCTAAAGTACTCTCCTATTCGAGAATGAACATAGATACTGCACACAAGAGAATTCATATGATACAGAGTTACAATAAATTACTTTCTATGGTAATTTTTATGAGATATAAATAATTTATCAACATTAATAAAAAATAATTATGTGTAATAAATTAATGTTATGTTGGAAAAATGTTCATAAAATTATATATTACGTCCTGTTCAATTAGTGGATTACATTAATAATAATATTTTAATAAAATATCTTAAACAAGAAAATTTTGGAGTGATAATTGTTATTTTTTTCTCTTGTACTAAAATTATAAAAAATAAATATCTATTTTTAGATGTGTTAATGAGGTTTGTACCGACAAAATACTATGTATAGTGCAATTGGAAATTACGATTAGCAAAGATTTGTAATTGAGCCAGCCATGAACAAATAATGATTCAATCAATTGAATTCGTAGATTGTTATTACACGTTTTCCCTTTTCCTCGATACTTATGCCAATTTTTTACACATTTCTCAACTTACTCTCGATAAAGCACCCTTGTATGTAATCTTTCTTAATCATTGGCTGAGTCAGTTTCATTTGTTGTTACATCAAATCTCAGGTTGGCTTCTGCAGATTTTCTTGAATTTGGAAAGCATTATGATGTGACGGAAGAGTTGGAAGAGCTTAAGAACACTGTTGAATGCATCAATGATAAGCTCCTTGATGCCGAAGACAAACAAGATCAAGACGGTGGTGTGCGAGTTTGGATCCGAAGATTCAAAAAAGTACTTCATCATGCAGATGACTTCTTAGATGACCTTGCTATCCAATTCAGGAGAGACAAATTGAGTGAAGCAGAAGGAAAAGAAGTAAACAAGGTACTTCTTTCCATTTCATCTTCAAATCAAATTCCTTTATGCAATGAGATGCCTGACAAAATTAAAGAGATACGAGAAAGTTTCAATGGTGTGGTAAAAGAAATGAAGGATTTGAATCTAAGACCAAGATCAGGGGTTGTTAAGCAAACTAACAGTGAATGGAGGGAAACATGTTCTTTGTTAGAATCAGATATCATTGGAAGAGATGATAGTAAAGAGGAGATTTTTAGTCTGTTGAGACAATCAAATGTAAAGCAAAAAGTTTCTGTGATTGCTATTGTTGGCATTGGTGGTTTAGGGAAGACAGCGCTTGCTCAGCTGGTGTACAATGACTTGGAAGTGCAGAATTCTTTTGAAAAGCGAATGTGGGTGTGTGTATCTGATAACTTTGACGTGAAAACTATTTTGAAGAAAATATTAGAATCAGTTACTCGTCGCCAAACAGCTGACGGGTCATCGTTAGACTACTTGCAAGAAGAGCTTCGTCAAAATCTAAGTGGTAAGAAATATTTGTTGGTCCTGGATGACATTTGGAATGAGAGTCATGACAAATGGGTTAAATTGAGTAAGCACCTGATGTGTGGCGCTCAAGACAGTAAGATCTTGGTGACAACTCGAAGTGAAAATGTAGCAAAGGCAATGACTGCTAGCACTCCCTATCCTTTGAAAGGTTTGACTAATGAAGCATCTTGGAGTTTGTTGAAGAGCATTGCATTTGAGGATGATTTCAACGGAGTGAATCAAAATCTAGAATCAATGGGGAAAGAAATAGCAAAAAAATGCAGAGGAGTTCCACTAGTAATTAAAACACTAGGAGGCCTGTTAAGAGGACAAAATGAAGAAAGTGAATGGGAAGATGTTTTACGCAGTGACTTTTGGAAAATATGTGAAGAGCAAGAAGATATCATGCCAATTCTAAGACTCAGTTACCTGAACTTGTCCCCAGAGATGAGACAATGTTTTGCTTACTGCTCTTTGTATCCCAAGGATTGGATAATTTCCAAGGATGAGTTGATTCAGTTATGGATGGCACAAGGTTACCTTCAATGTTCAACTGGAAAACAACATATGGAAGATATTGGTAACCTATTTGTAAGGATGTTTTTGATGAAGTCGTTTTTTCAAGAAGCGAGGAGTGAATATGGTGAGATCATTAGTTTCAAAATGCACGATTTAATGCATGATCTTGCAATGCTAGTAGCTGGCAATGATTGTTGTTACTTGGATTATGGGACAGAAAAAATTGAAGGTAAACCCATGCACGTATCAATGGCATTTGATAAGAGCCTTCATTTGTTGAAATCAATGGATACGAGCAGGGTGCGAACTTTGATTTTGTGGGATGACCTCGGAAAGGAGGAATATTTGTCCGTTATTGCAAAGTTCAAATACTTACTTACGTGTCTTGAAGATGCGTCGTCATCTCCCTGATCCCACTGAAAATTTGAAGCATTTAAGATACCTTGAATTTTCACATACAGCAGGTTTTCCCAAATCTACGAGCAATCTTGTTTTCCTACAAACATTAAAATTCGTGAACTGCAATGAAGAATTATTTTCATTAATCACAAAATTATTCAATTTGAAGTGCCTTGAGATTGCTGATTGTTGGTCCTGGAAGGGGACAATTGGGTTGGGAAACTTATCCTCGTTGCAATTCTTACCTCGCTTTATTGTGGGAGACAGCCGAGAAATAAAACATGGCACACTGAATGAACTGAAGGAGTTAAACGTCAGAGGCAAATTAAAAATTAAGCATCTGAATCGTGTGAGAGACGTGGGTCTGGAATCACAGGATGTAAATTTAAAAGAAAAAAAATTCCTTCAATCCTTGACTCTGGATTGGTCGAATGGAGACATCTATAACAGTGACAGCTTACAGTTAATACAAAACCTTGAGCCCCACCATAATCTTAAGCGATTGAAGGTGAAGGAATATCCAGGCGTGCTTTTCCCACATTGGCTTTCTCTCCTCACAAATGTTATTGACATCACTCTCTATCGGTGTGATAATTGTCGGTGTCTCCCTCCGTTGGAACGTCTGCCGTACCTGAAGTCACTTGAGCTGCTCTATCTTGATGAATTGGAATACATAGATCTCTACGAAGATGGTTTTGCAGTAACCTTCTTCCCCTCTTTGGAGAGCCTCGGATTAGTTCATTGTACCAAGCTCAGGGGATGGCGGAGGCAGGGAGATGATATCAATGATTCACAACATCTCTCCTTACCTCTTTCGTTTCCTCATCTTTCTCAACTACGTGTCGTTGGGTGTCCAAAGTTGACTTGCATGCCTACTTTTCCAAACGTTAAGGATTTAGGATGGAAACTTAGCAGTGCGGAGCCATTAACAGCAACATTAAACACAACAGCGTCAACATGTTCAGCTGACACGTCTTCCTCCGCTGCTCCTCTTTCCATGCTCAGAAAACTGAAGATTTCTGATCCTATGAATTTACCAAAGGGTTGGATGCAAAATCTGACTTCTCTCGAGTCTCTTCGAATTGAATGGTGTGAAAGTGAAACACTGGAGGAATTTGAAAAGGACGACACCAACTGCCTTCCTTCTCTGCGAAAAATCAGCATAAATTGGTGTGAAAGGCTAAAGGCTTTGCCAGATTGGATTTGCAACCTCTCATCGCTTCAGCACATCAAGATCTACGGTTGCCCAAAATTGGCATCGCTGCCCGAAGGACTGATGGGTCTTTCCAACTTAAAGATATTTGAGGTCAACAAATGTTCCCTTTTAGTTTCAGAATGCCGAACAGAGACAAGTCATGTTAGGAGCCAAATCGCGCGCATTCCAAAATTTATACATGATGGTACAGGTACTGATCTGATGCCCTTTTCTATAAAAACAGTTTGTTTTTGTTTTTGTCTAAACATCCCTTAGCAATTATTGCGCCCATTTGCTTTGCTCATAAAATACTGTTAACTAGTTCTTGAGTTAGTGTTCATTTGCTTTAAAGATAAATACAAATTATTCTAATAATATTAATTTTCAATTGTTAAACAGTATAAATCATATATTTAATGCTAGTACGTTTTTCTACTTTGCATTGACATTATTAAAAAATATATAATTTTTAAATTAAAATTAAAATATTATATAATTTACTAAATTATATAAATAAATTTTTAATTATTAATAAAAATATATTTTATTATATTAAAAGATTAAATTAAAGAGAATTTTTTACAAATTAAAAACTATTCATAAAATTTGTATTAGAAGTTTAATTATTTATGTCATAAGATAAAAAGTTTTGTTACTTTATCGATTGATATTTTATTTACATGCTCAAGTTTTGTTTATCATGCTTTTTATTGTATAATTTTAAATATATTTGCTAAAATAATGCACGATAATAATTTTTTTATTTCTTTATTGCTTTCGTTGAAGTTGTCAAAAATGGTCTTGGTTGGTGATTAAACGAGGGGAAATACAGTAGAAGAGAGATGCCTATGAGGTAACTTTGTTAAATTTTGATGTGTGAGTGCATTTATTGAGGTTTGTTATGACATTATTTTGGCATGTAATGGGGCCAACATCTTCCCAAAGGAAGCCATAAGAACTCAATTTCTTCCTTAAAATTGACTTAGTCCTTGCTAAATGCAAGTTGGATTGTATTTGCCTTGGACTCATTTTCAAAATATGATTTCGTAGTTTTCTTAGATAATAGATAGAAGAAATTTGTGTGAGGGTAGTATCTAATTTCTTTTGCATAGTAGTAATATATTTGTTTCATTTGTAATTATTTTAATCTACATATTTCATATATATGCACAATGATGTCTAAGCGCACCTAACGATTGAGGGAACATTGATTTTCTTAGTTTTACTTTTTATCATTGTGTATTTTACAATAATTTTGATCTATGATTGTAATTCTTCATCACAAGAAATTCATTGCTATTCTTTACAAGTTTTTAATGTTTGAGCTTGTAATTCCTTTTAGGATTTCTTTTTACTTTTTTGTAATTTTAAGTTAGTCTTCTATTCTTCTCCATATGAGAATAGATTTAGTACTTTCATTGGTTAACTTGCTTGCTATATAATACATTATTGATCCTTTAATGTGATTAAGTATCGTTTGAATAGGATAACGATTGGTATCTGTCACAGGACATTGTTCTCTAGCAACACTTATGTCAAAATTCAATTAAAATGCTTAATGTTTCAAGTCACCTATCCCTTATCTATATATATATATATATATATTATTCACAATAACTATTTTGAATTGAAAGCAATTAATTTTTACCTAATTCTCTTCTATTTTAATTTCTTATAAAACAATCAACTATCATATAATCTCTCTTGGTGATATTCAAAAAATACATGAACTCATTTAAAAATATAATATTTAGAGATGAATCAAGAAAAAAAAAAGTAAATTAATAATTATTTAAAATGATTTTATATTATTTTTTATTATTAAATTAATTACTTTTATATTAAACTCAAAGACAAGAAAATTGATTTTGATAGCAATATTAAGCAAGGACAAATTGTTATTCGATTTTTCTGTTTAAAAGATGAATTGATTTATTATTATTTTTTAAGTCGTGTATTCTCATTAATTGAATGAAAGAATTTTTTATTCAAGCAAAAGTGTCGTAAACAATAAGAATTTCATAGTTTTCTATCGTCCATTTTGTTTTTATGCAAAAATATGCTGATAGAAAGAGTGGAAATAATTATTTTCTTTATGTTTTAAGATGCTTAGAAAAATAATGAGTTTTTTATTTTTGTTTTTAAGATGCAAAAATGGCATATTAATGATGAGAAATAATTGTTATATTATTTCCAATTGATATTTATAGTGATGGCTTATTCGTTTATGTGCAATAATTATTATGATTAACCTTTATTTAGATGCATATTTTTTTTGAAGACAAGATAAATTGCAATAATGTAATCCAATATATAAGAACTATTAGATTTATTAGAAATATTCTCAGTTTGATTTTCATCGGTCTAAGAATAATATTAAGATCGAATCATTTCTAATCGCTATGTTGTGAATTTGATTGATTTTTTTTCTCTTATTTTACAAAACTTTGATTTGTTGGTTAATAATAAATAAATTTTCATTAATTACAGTAAGAATATCATCTAAAATTAATATATAATTCTTTTAGTAGTACAAGGCTTATTAAGTAAAAAGTCAAAATAATTTTAGCAAAAAAAAAAAAAGAGAGTCAAAATTATATATATAATTTGAAAATATAATCTACTCAAAAGCATTGAATCTCATTATAATTTAACTTAGTCTAAATTTCAAAACATAAATTTAAATAATTTTATGTTTTTCTCAAAAATATTTAATGAAATATATTTTGATTAGTATTTACATAAGGACAAAATAAAAAAATTAATATATTTGTAGATCATTAAGATTTACTTTGTATTGGTTTTAAATATGAAAATAAAATAAAATAAAATAAAATTTGTCATATTTTTATTCATGATTTATTCAATCTTCAAATTTATGAATTGATTTACCTGTTGAAAATTGTTTTGATTGATTTTTGAACATAATTTATTTGATTATTTAGAATTTATTATGAGCATGGATGCTCGTGTAGAAAGGCCAATAAATATTTCTGAATTGATGAGATGCAAAAGCTTCATATTAGATACATCATTTTAATTTTACAAATGCAAAGAAAAATCATGCTAATATGCAAATAACTTTTCTTTATTATCCCTATCAATTATGCTAATTAATGCAATAAATTTTTTTGTCCTTTCATTGTTTTTGAGTAGGTTATTCAATAAATTTTTCTTTATTATTAATTTTAAAATATTTAAATTAGAAATAAACTAACTATATATCAGTGAGTATCTATATCTATATGTAAAATTGACTACACCTACTTATTACCTTATGCATTAAATTTTGAAATGTATAAAGTCATTTTTATGTATGTGATTTCATTTACTTATTACTCTATGCATTAAAATTCGAAACTTATAAAGTCACTCTTATGTGTACTCACTTATTACTCTATGCATTAAAATTCAAAACGTATAATTTATGAATTGAAATTATATTTATTCATACTTATTTATCTTTGAATTGTATTTAAAGAATTAATTCAAAACCTATAAAGCCACTCATATTAACTGCATCTAATTATTACTCTCTAAATTAAAATTCAAAATGTAAAACTTACTGATTGAAATTATATTTTATTCATACTTATTATCTTTGAATTGTATTTAAAGAATCTTTATTAGATTTGATGAATTGTATTTAAAATTTTTTTTTAGAATTGATGGTTATATTATGTTATAAATGACAACGTAAATACTTATATGTAAAATTGACTACACCTACTTATTACCTTATACATTAAATTTTGAAATGTATAATGTCATTTTTATGTATGTGATTTCATTTACTTATTACTCTATGCATTAAAATTCGGAACTTATAAAGTTACTCTTATGTGCACTCACTTATTACTCTATGCATTAAAATTCAAAACGTATAACTTATGAATTGAAATTATATCTATTCATACTTATTTATCTTTGAATTGTATTTAAAGAATTTTTATTAGAATTGATAAATTATATTTAAAGAATTAATTCAAAACCTATAAATATGTAAAATCTATCTATCTATCTTCTATATCTATATGTAAAATTGACTACAGCTACTTATTACCTTATGCATTAAATTTTGAAATGTATAAAGTCATTTTTATGTATATGATTTCATTTACTTATTACTCTATGCATTAAAATTCGGAACTTATAAAGTCACTTTTATGTGCACTCACTTATTACTCTATGCATTAAAATTCAAAACGTAATTTATGAATTGAAATTATATTTATTCATACTTATTTATCTTTAAATCGTATTTAAAGAATTTTTATTAGAATTGATGAATTGTATTTAAAGAATTAATTCAGAATCTATAAAGTCGCTCATATTAACTGCATATAATTATTACTCTCTACATTAAAATTCAAAACATAAAACTTACTAATTGAAATTATATTTTATTCATACTTATTATCTTTGAATTGTATTTAAAGAATCTTTATTAGATTTGATGAATTGTATTTAAATTTTTTTATTAGAATTGATGGTTATATTATGTTATAAATGACAACGTAAATATTTATATTATAAATTGCCTTAAATTATAATTTATTAAAATTAACTACAACATTTTTCAAAGTTTATGAATTAAAATTATATCTGATTTATACTTATTATGAAATAAATTTAAGAAGAATTTATTAGAATTTATGATTATATTATATACATTGAATTAAAAAATTACACTTATAATATTATTACTTTATATTATATATTATTAAGTTAAATTTTTGATAAATTCTTTTTACATATTTAAATTATTTTATTAATTAGTTTAATTTAATTTATATTTCAATATTTACTTCAAATACTAAAATATAATTAAATAAAAAAGTACATTTATAAAATTATTATTTTATATTATATTATTAAATTAAATTTTTAATGAAAAGACAAGTTTACATATTTAAATTATTTTAGTAATTAGTTTAATATAATATATAATTTAATATATATCTCAAAAATTAAAATATTTATAAAATTATTAGTTTATACTATATATTGTTAAATTATATTTCTAATGAAAAAGTAAGTTTACATATTTAAATAATCTTATTAATTAGTTTAATATAATATATAGTTCCATATATATTTCAAAAATTAAAATATACGTTGAATGTGAATTATTGTTTTATATTATATATTATATTATTAGAGTAAATTTTGAAAGAAAAAATAACTTTTATTACAAGACTTTTTCTTTACTTATATAAGTCATATTTACATAACTTTTAAAAACTTGCTCACCGTTCTTTCTATATAAGTTATATTTTTATTTTTAAATATTAATATATAATTTTGTGTATATTAATATTTAAAGACAATTTTTAAAATTTCATACATTAGATGAATAAATATTTTACTTTTTATATATTAGTCTAATAGGTTATTTTTAAAAAATATGATATCATGTTTTAATAATTATATAGTAAAATTTTATTAATAATTTTAAATTATAATTATAAATAGACAGTTTATCTTATAAATTTAATTCAATAAATATAAACAAATATATAAATAAAAAATTATACGACCTTTTATTTAAATTTTATAACATATATTAACAAATTTATTATATTTAATAATTTATTGTTATAATTATTTATTTAAAATTTTATAATAATAAATTATTTATGATATCATGAAATAATATAAATTTTATTTTTACATTTTAAAAATAAAATATTTGTACGTTATTTTATTTTATGCTAAAAAATACTAAATTATACATATTTTAAAGAATAATTTATTTTAATAAATAAATTTTTTATTATATTTATATTTTTTTTATATTTAAACTATGTATTTTATATTTTAAAATAAATTAATTTAATAAAAAAATAAACCTTGCACGGAGATATTTTCTAGTTTCTATAGAAATATTGAAAAAAATTTCATTATTTTTTATTTATTTATTTTTCTTTACTTTTCAGTAACTGTGACCATAATGTTTTAATAAGTTAATCAATATAAAAATTGTTTTACTGAAAAATGTGATGAGGGCCACGTGCCGTGAGATGTGAATATTATGTGTGTTTACCCGAAATTGATGAATGTGAATTGTATGCTAGAGGTGCATGATAGAATGAATATTGTGAACCAATGTGGGCCCGAGGGCCATGTAATATAGATGAATATTGGCTATGTGCCGTCTAATGTGAAATGAATGTGGGCCTAGTGCCGTGTATTTGAATGCAATGTGGGTTGTGTGCCGTGTGTAAGCATGATTATTGCATGTGCGAATGAAATGTGTGTGAGTGAGGCGTGTACCGCCGTTGAAATGTGTTGTGAATGGTTTAGCAATACACTGGAGGTGTGGAAGATGAGGACAGTAGAAATACATTGGGAAGAGGGAGTGGTGGTGACACCGACTGTGGAACGGGTGCACCACGAGCCACACACTCTCTTCCTAACTAGACCTATGACCATTACCTTTATTGAGCGACCCGTGACTGCCCACCTGGTATCCGTGAGGCGGGAGTAACCGCCGACCATTTATGGTGTAAATTTGTTATCACAGTTGGTTGGCGTGCATATGTAGGGATTTATGAATTATACTTGTGGATGTGAAATGCGACTGATGATTGTGTTTGTTTAATGTATTAGAAATATTCTGGAGGTGAGACTCTATGTTGACTGTGTGTTTTTGGGTAGTGTAGAGTACTCACCCTTACATTCATTTTTCAGGTAATCAAGACAATCAGCACCGGACTCAGTGAAGGGACGGATGGACTGGTATAGAACTTAGATTTTATTTTGAAAATGTTGTAATCGAACTAGTCCTGTAGCAGTTATTTGATATTAATTTGTAACCTTTCATATATTTCAAAATCTTTTATGAAAATTTGGTTATCCGATTTGCGAAGTTATTATTTAATTTAAATTAAAGTTTAGGTGTTACAAATATTATGTATTTAAGACCAAAGACCCACTCTTGGTTTATTTGGTTTCAAAAAGGAATCTCTTTAAAATTCCTAAGATGGTTTCATTATTGATTTCATTATTTTGGGCCAACACTTCAAATTTTCCCTAAATCAGCTAAAATAGCTTTATAATACTTTACTAAAAATACAAATTTTACTCCAGAATGCCAATTATTATCTTTTGTAGCCTGTTTTGGAATAACTTGGATAACCATGTGGCAATATGATTTAGCCAAATTAAAAAAAAATTAACCATACAAATATTAGTCCGAACCATTACGATAAAATGGTAGACTAAGTTTAACACAGACTTATTCAGCACCCAAAAAAATAGACCAGTGGTTAATTCTTCATGGACAGACTCCAAAGAAAGACACAAGAACAGTTACTGGTGAAAAAGCTAATCAAGAGTTCCTCGCTCAGAAATTTTAAATTTTAACAAAATTATCTGCAACTGGCAATGAACAAGAATTTAATAGTATTTTAGCTTTATTATCTCCAACCAATACAGACAATAATTCTGAAGATAAAGATAATAGTTATAACCTACTTGAAAATTATGAAGATCTAGCTAATAATAATGAAGATGATTGTTATGCCATATATCTTCCTTTCTCTCAAAGGTAAAAACATAAGCAATAGGAGAATTGGCTAAAAGGAAGGATATGACTAAAAGAAAAAATGACAAAAAAGTAAAAAAAGAATTGACAAAAAAAAATGACTAAAGCAAAAGCAAAAAAAAGAAGCAAACCATTATAGCAGACAAGAAGTGACAAAAGATAAGCCAATAAATAAGAATGAATCCAAGAATAGGAGTATTTTTTTCTATAAAAGCTCAAGTAGAGGAAGAGGTTTGACATAAGCCAATTTCCATATGAAAACAATACTCTTATCACTTAGAATTCCAAAACTCTCTTTATAATCTTTATTCTAATATTTCAATATCCAGCATTGTACCAGTTATTTTCAATACAATATTAATTTTGTAAATTGTATTAAAAAAATAAAAAAGTAAACACTTAAATACTTATAAATAATAATTAATCACAAATATATCATCATAAATTTTAGAATCATTGTTTTCGTCTCCAATAAAATCAAAACTCTAATTAGATAATCGAACTAATAACAAATTACTGTAATAACAATGTTATCTTTTATATATTAATATATTATGTATACAAATTATTGATATACATGATGTCATTTGATACTTCTAGAATCATTTTATTTATTGTCTTGAAGATTTATTTATTTATTTATTATCTGATTTAATTTGAATTTAATTTAGATTATTCTAACTTGAAATTTTACTTAAGTGATATTGACTACTTGTCACTTAGACTAATTTTTATTCATTTTTTACCTTTAATACTTTAATAAATTAATCACTAAAAATTGTGTGAAATCAAATTACAATATTTATTTTTAAATAAATATGAATTATATATTTTTACTGTCATAATAATTGATTGTCTTGAGTGTAATAATTATTTTGAAAGCTTTTTTTTTAAAGAGAGTTGAGATATTCATCATTATTATAGCAACCATCAATATATATCATTTACAGTAAGTCTTAATGAAACACTTTCATTTTTATTGTTTTTATTATTATTGTATATTTATTTTATTTTATTTTATTTATTATTGTATTTTATTTTTTAAAATAGAAGAATTTTAATAATTTTTATCTTTTGAAAATGTGGAAATAAATTAATAAATAAATAATATTTTATATTAAATTATAATAAAATTATAATTATGTAAAATTTTATTTTTATTAAGTTACATAAATATGGTTTAAAATTTTTTATGCTTTTTATTTTCTTTGTTAGAAGTATCACTTTCGATATATTTTTCTTTGATTTTAATTTTGTATTTTTGTTTCAATCTTTTTCACTACCACCACCATCATCATCATTATTATTATTATTATTATTATTATTTATTTTTTTAATGGCTCTATCTTTTTATTTTTTTAATATTTTCTATAATTCTAAGTATTTAAGTTTATTTTCTGATATTATTTTATAAATTTAACTATTAAACGATGCAGACTACACTGAAGATGAGCTTAAAAAACAATTTAGATTTGTAATATCATATAGAAAATAACACATATATAATCCAAGTTGAAAATGGATAAATGTAATACGAGACATTTTCTTTATCATCCAATTTTTTTTAAATATCCTAACGAATAAAGTATTTTTTTTATTTAAATTTCATGTTGTGTTTCTTTTATCATAAATTTTTTTGTTTAATCAATATTATTTACTTTTTAAGGAATTTTTTATCTTTTGAAAACATAGAAATAAAATCATAAATAAATAATATTTTAGGTAAAATCAAATAAAATTGTAATTATATATATTTATACCCAAAATATCAAATCATAGTATAAAATGTATTAAAAAAAATAGAAAAAGTAATTACTTAGGTACTTATAAACAATAGTAAATCAACAAATATATTAAAATTAATGCAAAACTCAAATTAAATAACGTAATATCTAATAACAGTAATAATAATGTTATTTTTATCTTTTAATATATTATGCATAAAGAAACTATTGATGTAGGTAATGCCATGGGATACTTCCACAGTCATTTTATTTATCGCTTTAAAGAACTATTTTTTCTTTACTTTAGTAATAGTAACTATAATGCTTTAATAAATTAATTAGAATAAAAACTGTGTTGAATCAAATTACAATATTCAGTTTTAAATAAATATTAATTATATATAATTTTTGTCACAAGTAGATTATGATATGAAAATAAATAAATTTTTTTTATTAACGATAATTATTTTGAATTGAAGTAAATGATATTTATTTTAATTTTTTATTAAACAATCAGTTGCCACACCATCTCTTATTGATAGCATAAGTTAATTTTAATTAACTTATGGGAGGATTTTTATTAGTTTTTTCTTTTATAAGGATTTAGTTATAAGCTCATAGATTTCAATACCAATTCAATGATGTTCAATAATAATTAATGAACTTCAACTTCAACAAACCTAACCATAGCTTTCGTTTTCAGCTCCTTTCCCTATTTTCCCCTGTTGTTTTATGTAGCTGTACAATTATCTGCCATTGTTGGAAAATTAAAACATATTTTTGGATTGGTCAAGCATAATCTATGCAGGGAAATAATCCTAGTGATTTTTATCACCTTTTATCTATTTAATGGATATGATAATTGTAACATCCTCGTTTTTCCTAAACAGTTAATTTGTTAATATAGTTATAATTTAGATTATAATTCTTCAATTTTTAGAAAATAAAAAAAAATGTTCGTTTATACCGGTTAAAATTGCTCTATGAGGATAAAAATAGCATTTTTAATCTAGAAGAATTATTTTAAATAATAAAAAATTATATTTTAATTAGAAATAATATTTGGAGTGTAAAAATAATTATTTTGGCAATTATTGCTTATTTTTGAATTTTTAGTTAATACTGTTTTATGTGTTCACAGGAACTGTGTGATTATTTTTTTTTCTTTTTTCCTTTTCTTTTTCTTTTTAAGTGATAACCAAAGAGATATTGATGTCAAAAATTATGTTATAATTATTTTAATTGTTTGGCATAAATTATTTTTATTTTTGAGTTTTATTCATAATTATTTTATTTAATTACATTAAAATAGTAAAATAATTGATTATTATATTATTATTTCTTTATCTATTTGACTAAATTGACCATTTTCTTACATAAATCTTCTTCTTCTCCAAGTCCATAACCCCTTCTTCTTCCTTTCACCATTTTCATTTTCTTCCACTCATTTAAGCTTGTTTTAAGGTATGTTTTTAATATATATCCTTAATTAAGCTTAATTAGTTGTTAATTATCATTTCATCCGATTAAAATTTTAAATTTTTTCTATTTTTGGCTGTCATGAACAGTAAAAATGGGTCTTACTTTACTTCAAAATTATTTGTTTTTAAACTTACTTTCTTTTGTACTATATGTAGACTATGCATGGCTTATATTGTTTACATAATTAGTTTTTCAAAAATGTGATTAAAAAGCACTAAACCCTCACAAGGGTTGGCTACCATGTAGTTTTAGAGAAGGTGAAGTGAGTGTTTTTCAATTCCATTTTATTCTTTTATATTAGTTAGATCATAGAAACTAATTTTGTGTTAATCGGACTTTTATAGCAAAAGTTAGAAAATTTCAATTTTTACATATACATATAAGAGTATAAAATTAGCATCTCCTTAGTATTAATTATGTTTAGGCATGATTAATTGATTAGGTTGATCGTTTCGAAGATTGGATTGTTCGAGTTTTCTAAAGAATCAGAAAAAAATTCATCCATATCTTCATCAAAGAATATCCGTAAGGTAAGGGGTGGGATAATTTTATTTCAATATGTGGCATTAAGAACCATAAGGGAATGATTCTCTATTGTTCTAATCAAATAAAATGAATTTGGGTTGTTTTAGAGCTATCCCATAATTTTTAGAAGATTTTGTTATAGCACTTGACATGTGTGAAAGGTTGCCTTAGACCAGGAAATTGATTGAACAAGGACTCTCCCTTATATGTAAGGTCTTTTGTGTATTTAAATTAATGTATTGGAATGATTTATAGTTGAAGTGCTGTATTGAAATATTTCTTTATAATTGGTTGAATTCTCATTATGTGCTTGTGTAGATATTCTTGTTGGTAGGAATGCCATATAATAGTAAAGATTGGAAGTAATATAGTTTCATGTGGTGTGAGCATATAGATTGATATAATCTAAATGTCCATTAAGACTTGTTGGAAAGAAGAAAATATGTTTTTAAGGTATATATATATATATAATTATGTATTTTATATATAGTACAAGTATCTTTTGACTTCTTTTGAAAATAGATTTAATAAAAATAAATAAATAAATTATATTACTGAGAAAGTAGTATTGGATATTTGGAAGGCTTGAATCATTTTTAAAATGATTAAGTTTTAAATTTTTAAGCATAAAAACATATTTAAAGAAAGAGGGGAAGATACGATTTCCATGGATTTCGAGATGATGGAGGTGGAATTTAATGAATTAGAAGTATTCTGGATTTTTCTAGTTGTTTTACAGGAAAAAGAAAATTTTGGAATATCTGATTTACAGAGGAGACTCTGTCGAATTTTATTGAGAAAAGAAAAAGTTAAGGATTGTACTTAACAGAAAAGAAAAATTAAAGTTTTTCTCTAATTACATTAATTAGGAGTGAAGACATGCATCATGAACATGTGATAGTGTGATGAGTGGACAGGGAAGTATAAGAAATCTAGGGGCGGCTCCAGGGTAGTCTTGGGGATAGTGACGTGTGATTGAATCTGACAGTGGCCAAGGCTCGCCATCTTGTGCTGTAGACTCTCACTGCAAAACTTTACTATCCTGACTGGTCCCGAGAGATTCTTGTATTAGTAGAGCTGTTACTGTATTATGAGATGAACAAAGTTGGCAGATAAGTAACAGTGAAACTCCTGATCCTTCCCTGAGTAAAAGAAACATATTGATGGTTTTGGGCCCACATGCATGTGTCAAAATGTACTAAGTTATAATAATGGACTTGCATCACTTCTCATTCATGGCATATGCATTTGCTTGGTAGATTATGGGTGTTGATAATTAATTGTGTGATTGAAACCCTTATATGTCTTTTGCTGCTGGAGATTGAATTAAATTGTCTCACCCTTTTATTGCTATGTGTGTTGTGTGTGAATATGTTTATTAGGTGAGAACATTGATGGCTCGACCACCGTACCAATTCAGCGTCTCGATTAGATATGATCCTGAGGGAACATGGGTGCACGACTGGGAGCAACAACGATTCACCCACACTGGCTCTATTACCTTTTTGTTAGATAGAAATGGCCCAGGCCCACGAGCTTACCCTATCCCCATCCGAGTACCCATGAGACTTACTTTTCCATTTCCTCCAGATGTACAATTTGTGAGACCCCCTACCCCACCTCCTGTTCCTGTATTATCACCCCTGGTATTACCCCCAGGTTTTCTTAGACCTTTACGTCCTTCTATACCATATTTACCACCTGTTGAACGAACTAGTTTAGTTGACACACTTTTAGCAAGACCTATCTCTATCTCATCCACTTCTTCTTCGTCTTTCTCTAGTTCTTCAGACTCTCCTGATTCTTCTCACTGTTCAAACACCTCTACTGCTATCGGAAGGAAGAGGACTGCTTCTCAAGCAGGACTCCTTCCTAATTTTGCCCCCTCTGAGTAGGAATCTAGTGAAAAATGAGAGTAGGTTAGAGTCGAGTAAGGGATAATCTATATATATACGTAGGTGTAAGTACTTTTGACTGAAAAGAAAAAAGGGTATATAGGAAGCCTAACCTTACTGTTGTTGAATTTTGGAAGGAAATGGGCACTTTGGTGATCAGGGATCCAGGGGAAAGCTCGTGAGGTCTTCGTTTTGGGTTGTCGTCTCTGATATCGTGACCCCACTTTAGTTTGTATGTAATTCAGTTATGTATATATTTAGATAACTGGATGATTGTATAAACTAACAAATGATGTGTATATATGAAATGAATACTTCTAGTAATGGTAGTGTATTTAAATTCACTATATCTGAATAGATATAGACCCATGCATGTGATGTTCTTACTGCTTGGTTATTTTATGATTATATTTATATTTATTGCTTAGTAAGTAGTAAGGGTGTCACAATAATACCTAAGATAAATCGCCAATAATTGCCATTTCAACATGTTTGGAGGCTTGTAGTGATAAGTCTGTAACTCTTTTACAGTCCATATATTCATATTTGACCTTTATTTTATTTGGATTTTACACTAATTTATATATTAATTGTGCAGTTTGGTATAAAGAGGCCGCAAGTGGATTTTGGGTACATTATGGGCCCAAATTGATGAAAATTAGAGCTTCGCAGTAGTCAGCACGCCCAGACCCATCCAATAAGCACGGGGTGTTTCAAGCCCATGCACGGTCGTGCTTAAGGCCTTGCATGGCCGTGCTCGTTTGTGAGAAGTCCAATTATGAAGAGTTTTTAAGGTTTTTCAAATCCTATAAAAGGGAGGATCTCAAGCATCGTAAAGGCACTATTTTTACCTTGACTTTTCCTCTAGAATACATCTCATCTCGTCTCTCTTGCAGGGATCTTTGGCACATGCTTGGCGAGATTTGGAGCTTTGAGCGATCGTACTTGAAGACCGAGAACACATCTCACACTCTAATTTGCTATTTCTTTTGATTATGACTTTGTTTATGATTGTTTTAGTTCTTTTCTTTAGCATGAGTAACTAAGTCCATAGCTAGGGCTATGAGAACTATTCTTCATAAATTTATGAAATTTTTATGTTTGAATCTAAATTTGATTTCTGTTTTGTGATTAGATTTTATCCTATTGTGCTTCTTTCTTAATCCTAATTAATTATATCGTCAGGCGACCGTACCTCGATTAATTAATAGATCTATAGGGTAAAACGAGACAAAGGATTAGGTGGACCAAACCAATCTTTCTCTTCTAATCATTATTAAATTAACAAGTTCATAGGTTCCTTAAGCTTTCTTAAATTGATGTCTTGCATGACCATTGAGGATGTTAATTTAGAGAAAAGAATATTAATATTGCATGACCATTAGATATTAATAGTATTTGTATGAATGATTAGTAATCACAAGGAAATCGAATTTAGAGTTAAACAGAAAAATAACATAAAGGATTGAATGAGAAAATCCATATGCCCTAGGTTCCTCTTTGATAAGTTTAACCAAGACGTGCATTGTATTCCTTGCTATTAGTTTTATAATTAATTTTATAAATTCTTGTTTTAATTAATCTCATATCTTTGAAGCTTAAACAATTGAATTAAGAAATTCTTAGTAATTGGAAAACAATCTTTGTGAGACGATATTTCAGGAATTTAATTTAAGAACCCTTTATTATTTCTCGATGGGTACACTTGCCCTTCGAACAAGTTTTTGGCGCCATTGTCAGGGATTGCTTTTTCAATATTAAAAAAATCTCGAATTTAATTGATTTGAACAATTTGTGTTTTACTTTATTTTAATTCTGTTTTGTTTATTGTTAAGTTTTTAATTTTATTTTTTTATAATTTTTGTATTTATTTTATTTTAATTTTTTTTATTTCACAATTTCTTTTAATGTATGCTTACTCGTTCTAAGTGCTCTACAACTTGTTTATTTGATCCTGAGATTGAGAGAACAACGTGTAGACAAAGAAAAGAAGTGAGAGAGCAAAGAATGGCAGAGGGAAGGAGATCAATTCAAGATTACATGACACCCACTGTTAGAAGCACTCCTGGAAGTATTGCGGCACCTAATGTGGAGGCCAACAATTTTAAATTGAAACCAGCACTCATAACATGGTCCAGAACTCAATACAGTTTGGAGGCATGCCTAACGAAGACTCCAATCTTCATCTGACAAAGTTCCTCAGATTGACGGATACCATCAAGTACAATGGAGTCTCCAAAGATGCTATTCAATTCTGCCTTTTCCCCTTCTTAATATCTAAAACGGTGAATGCATGGTTTTCCTCACTCCCAGCCAACTCCATTAGAACTTGAGAGGCTCTCACTCAACAATTCTTGGGAAAGTATTTTCCCTTATCAAGGTCCTCTAAGCTTATGACAGAGATATGTTGCTTCCAACAATATGAAGCAGAATCCTTATTCGAAGCATGAGAGCGATTTGGAGAGCTTTTGAGGAGATGTCCTCATCATGACTTTCCGACGTGGAGACAGGTGCAAATTTTATACAGTGGCCTATCAATCACTACTAGGGCTACAATTGATGTCGCAGCAGGAGGGTCCCTCATAAGAAAAGATCCAGATGATGCATACAAGCTGATAGATGAGATGGCATCTTCTAGCTTTCAGTGGCACACTGCTGATTCTTATGACACCAAGAGGAAAGAGACTGACCCAGTTTACCAAGCAGAGAGCAACAACCTACTAATGAGGGCTCTTACAAAACAACTAGAATCTTTAATAAAGGCTCAAGACCAACTTGTAAGAGCTCCTGCAAGCCCAGAATCTAAGTAAGAGGAGGCAAATTTCATGAGCAATCACAGTTCAGGTGGAGGAGTAATCCTCCTAACTCTTGGGGGGAATGGCTTTGGAAGTCAAAATTCAAGTGTTTATCGCCCTCCTCATATGCAAAGCCAGGGAGCAAGACCTGAAGGAAAAGAAGCTCCTAGATCTCAGTCTAACTTTCAAGAATAGAAGATGCAATATGTGCATTACTCTGATAAGAGGATGATAGAGCTTGAATCCAAGTTGGACCAACATATTGAGAGAACTGATAAGAGGTTCGCAGAGGTTAAATCTGAAATACAAGCCAACTCTTCTAAGATGAGTGCACAGTTGGAGCAAATTACGAACCTTCTGAGTCAAAGAGTAATGTGAACACTGCCATCTCAGCCTGAGCCTAATCCAAGAGAGCAATGCAATGCCATCACTTTTAGAAGTGGAAACAAAATAACAAGAATCGCAGACCAGAGGCACATGCACGCCCATGCTTGTTGAGAAGCACGCTAATGCTGATTTTATATGCACGCCCATGCTTACTGATGAGAGCACATGAAAATGTGAAGCTCACCCAGGAGTGCTAAGCTATAGTCCTTAAAAAGATTCTACCTAAGCTTAAGGACCCAGGGAGTTTTACTATTCCTTGCACAATTGGAAAAACTCATATTGATAAGGCTTTATGTGATTTAGGAGCAAGTATTAATCTTATGCCTTATTCTGTTTTCAGGAAGCTTGGAATGCATAAATCTAAGCCGACCTCCATGTCACTTCAGCTGGCAGATAGGTCGATCACATACCCCAAAGGCATAATGGAGAATGTACTTGTATAAGTTGAAGAGTTTATATTTCCTGCTGACTTTGTTGTACTTGATATGGAGGAAGATGATGATGTCCCCATCATACCAGGAGACCGTTCTTGGCCACTGCTAGAGCCATCATAGACGTACAAGAAGGGAAGCTCACACTGAGGCTAGATGATGAGGAAGTTGTATTTCAAGTTTTCAATTCTTTCAAGTACTCTTCTAGCCAAGAGTCTTGTCACTTTGTGAGCACTGTAGATGTTGCTTCTCCTCCTCCAATTTATGTGAAGCATGGAACCACAAGAAGAAGGCCAAGGAGGAAGCAATATAAGAAGAAGAAAAGACAAAAGCTTAAACCATCCATTAATAAGCCTTCTAATTCGAAGCTTAAATTTTCTTCTCTTTATTCTAATTCCCATCTTATGAATAATTTTTCTAATGTAATAGGTATTGGGGAGGCAAAGTTGCTGGGGAGACAATTGCATATCAAGGGAGTCACCTCTGAGACTCATACCTTCTTCCTACCATGATTTAACAGGAACGTCAAGCTCGTGACGTTAAACAAGCACTCCCAGGAGGCAACCTGTGTCTTTTATTTTATTTAAATTTTATTTCTTTTTGTTTGTTTAAATTTTGCTATTGTTATTTTAATTTTAGAATAAAGAATTTGAAAGATTGCAAGAACATAGTTGATTGTTCTCACACTTTTGAGCTCTAATTTGGAAGCACGCCCATCCTCATCTTATACATGGTCGTGCATTCAGTTGCAGTTATGAGAGAAAGCTTTACATCATAAGCATGAGCATGCTCAAGATTTCAGCATGGCCGTACTCCCTTACCTGAAGTCATCGCGCCAAGAATTATCAGGAACTTCTTTCCTTTTTATTCAATTGCCCTCTTTGCATGCTTTTAATTTGATTGCTTTCAAACATTGAGGACAATGTTTTGCTTTAAGTATGGAGGAGTAGTTCTTAATTATATAATTGTTAATTGTATGTTCTTGAGTAAAGTGTCTATGCTATTTTTTATGATAATTTAAAACTTTTTCTCTCATGGAACCCAATTTTTCCAGATAGAAGAGCACGTTGAGTGATTATTGTTGGCATTATACTTTCATTTGGAAACTAATAATTAGCTAAGTTCCTTATTTTTATGCTTTACATTAAACTTTAACTCACAAATGTGAGTTTTGAGCCTTAAAGAGGATTTCTATCTTAATTTAATTAATTGTACCTCTTTCCTCATTATTTTGTGTGATTATCTCCTTAGTATTTGTGCTCTTGAACTTGACTTGGAACTGACTTAAGACTTCTCTTTTTAATTGCATGTTTTTAATATGATTGAGGAATAATAGTATTTTTATTCTTGGCCTTCAGCATGTTTGAGATACACCTAGTTGTCCATTTTGAGCTTTATTGATTTTATTAGTCCCTTGCATTAAATTTATAAAATATTTTGATGACCTTGACTTTATAAATGGAACAATTGAGTTGTTGAATTGTTTGATTAATTCTCCTTTATATCTCTCATGTGCAAAAAGAAAGAAAGAAAGTATGAAAAAGAAAATAAAAAATAGAAAGAAAAAAAAAGGGTTATATATGATTGAAAGGAGAAAGGAGTAAAGATATTGTTTATATACAAAAATATAAAAATTACTCCAAGAGCTTCATTTGTAAACTTAGGGGATGTTTATAATTGTTATAATTTATTACCCTTTTGTATATCCCCTTCCTTTCATTTATCTCACCTCAATTATTATAACCCCTTGGCCATATTATAACCTGAAAAAGACCTCATGATTTTGACTTGCATTTAATTTATTTAGTGGAAAGTTGGTTTATAGTCAAGCCTATGGTAATACACTCTTCTTTAGGAGAACTGAGTGATATCTTATTTTGTCCCTTAGTGAGAGAAGAAAGTAGAATACCTCAGTTTGATGTTTGAGTGAAAAGTATGAAAACATAAGATTTTAATTGAGAATCTTTTTGATTGCTTATGCTTAGTGATATTACTCTTGTTGCTCTCTTTATTTCCTCATCTCGGATTCTTTGTGTGGTATTATATTTTAAGTTATTATGTTACTCTTAACCAGCACTTTGCTTAAGGACAAACAAACAAATAAGTATGGGGAGTCATTGACAAGACTACTGTACAGTGAACATATTTCAAATACTTTTTATGTTATTACTAATACTTACTAATCTCGCTTGCTATATTGTAACTTAAAGAATTAAAATGACTAAAAGTAAGCACTGTTAATTAGACATTGAAAATACTGTTTAAACTTGTCATTTTTTTGTTTATTGGCTTTGGCTCAAGATTTCATAACATCACTTGCTTCTTCTAGTTTGTCCCTGCATGTTTAGGGTAGTTCTATTGTGAAGTGCGTTAAGTTAATGCATAAGAAGGTTTATTACTGATAGCATGCATTTTTCTTACTCTGGTCTGCTGGACTTGCCCATTTGTGTAATAGATATCACCAATCAAAGCATTTCGAAGTAATGAATAGGGCCTTGGACTCTCCAACTACAATAGTTAGCTTTTGTGGTATGCTTCTCCCTCACACGGTTCTTATCAATTGCCTTCCACCATGTCTCTCAGCAAGCTCCTGAGGAGAAATCTCATTCTCATGATTTCTATGCGCGATTTCGTTGAACTCTATTACTTTTATGTTCGTCATAGCATAAACTATTTTTAGATATAATTTAAATCATAAATGCATTATCTTCGAAACTGTAAAACAGTAGCAAGTAATATGATTGTTTCATAAGGTTGAACCAAAGTTTGTTGTTTTTTTTTTTTTTCAAGTTTCAAAAGGGTACGCAATATAGCATTATTTAGCACATGAAATTTTGTCAAAGAAATTGTACCATACCTTCTTGTTCAAGTTGGGAGTGCATACAGCTGTCTTATTACATAAATCTCAATTCCGTGGATTTTCATTTTTTACCTAACAGCTTTAAATTGATAGGTTGCATACAATTGGTTTATTGCAAGGATTCTAACATTAAAGTTGCATGCCAGGTTATGCTGAATTTCCTCAGTTAGGTTTTCTGAATCTGTGACTTCAGCAAAATGTACAATTAAACAAAATTTCAAATTTCGATCATACAGGGTCCAGTGAATTCCAAAGTATAACTGTCATTCTTCAGTGTATTAGTCTTGATGACTTGAAAATTTAAAATGGTTTTCTGTAGCCATTTCCATTAACATTTATTGATGAGGAAAGCATGACATAGTTTCATGATGAGAAACTGTAGCCTGTAGGAGAACAAACTTCATACCTATTAGTTCCATTGAATGACCCAATGGCATTACATTTGTAAAGTAACAGTTTAGCAGATTCTCCAAACTAAGAATTGTATATAAATAGAACTATTAAGTGGCCTAAGTTCCAATAATGTGGCAAACGTTTGTCACCTCATACTAATTTCTGTAGCTTCTTCTAAAGCATATATAATTTCACTGATGACAGAAAATTGACACTGAAATACAAAAGAAACTCTTGTAGCATGTTTTCTCCTTCGTAGTTTCCATACAACAAGGAAGCCCTTATCAAATATAAATAGCCTCTTCTTCTAGAAATTAACATGTAACAGTTCCACTTTGCCTTACGTAAATTTTCAAGACCTAATAGTGGTATGATTTTGGGATATTTGGGGTTGCATCCTCCCAAAAGATGTTCTTATTAACCCTTGTTGGTATGTAGGCTCCATTTATGATGTATTGTTGTAATGGAAAGATCATTGTATTCAAAACTTTCTTGACCACCACAATCAATGCTTGGGAAGCCTTAATAGAAAAACAAATTATAGTAAGAAATACAATATTTTAGCTTGTTTACACTTGAAAAGACAGGGATAATGTTTGTAAAACCCAGAGTTTATGGTTGTTTTATTGTAAGCAGTTAATCTGATGTATTTACAGCTTTACAGTACTGCATGACGATATCTAATCTCTATTCTGGATCATTTTATTTGGTTAGTTTTTTTTTTTTTTTTAATTCTATTAGCCGTATACTTTCTTGGTTTCCTCTAAATTTAATTCACTTTTAATTCAAAAAACCAAAATAAAAAAATATATAAAAAGTAAAAATTTGAAAAATTAATTTTGCGTTTATTTTCTTTTACTAGATTTTTAACTAGCTACTTTGTCTCTATCTGTTTTGACCTGTTAGTTCTTTTAATTTGTTTCTAATTCAAAAAAATCATTTTTTAATCTAACTAGCTACTAGATTTTTGTGCCTCCTTTTTTATTTATTATTTGATTTGTAAATTTTAGCTACCTTTAATATTTATTCTTATTTCATCACATTTGTATTATCTTTTAATTCTTAAACTAGTCATAATAGACTTAAGTAAGAATGTATGTGAATAGTAAAATTCTATTGAAATTCTTTTATTTTTTAACATTATATCTATTTTATTTTACTCATTTTAATTATTATTTATTTCCCTCTAACTTTTTTTTATTTTTAATTCTATTGTTTAATTGAAAATAATAACAATTAAGTCTTATCTATCTTTGATGTCTTGGTTTATCAAAAAAATAAAATAAAATTCTTCTTTATCTTTGATACATACAACTTAATCTAAATCAAGAATTTTCATATAAATCAATAAAAAATAAGAAAAATAAAAGATGATGAATGAAAACTCATGAATTAACTTTGATAATTGAATTGACATGTTCGATGAAGGTTACAATCACAAAAGCATAATTGAAGAAGCAAAACAATTCATAGATTTTCTTACATTTATATAATTTTTCAACGTAAGAAAAAAACTAAGATTTAAGAAGACAGAAATAGCGTCATCCCCTCCATATTTGTACGTTCATTAGTTTTAGGTTTATGGTTACTTTGCTTCTTTTATTTGTTGGTTTTAGTTTTAGGGTTAATAAATAAAAAAGAGAAAAGTTGAGTTTCAGCTGAAAATTGAAATGTGATTAATTCTTCTTTATTTCTCCACTTGTTTGTTTATCATCATATTCATAATTCCAACTTAACCTTATTTAAAGTTTGAGTTTCTATAAATACATTTGTATTACATGTTTAGAAAGAAAGTAGTAACTTGATAAACTTATTTTTTTTCTTTTAATATATTTTTTTATGATTTGTTTTATCTTATTTTATGTAGAGTTAATATTGTTGAGATATTTTGTTGTACTTCTGTGTTTTTAAATGGGAATGGCTGAGTTAAAATAGTTTAATAATTCTGATTCTTCATATAAATAAAACATTTCTTTGTTTTTTTCACAAATAATTTGTTTTTATGTTAAAAGAGTTAATTTAGGAGAAGCGTATTGTTAAACTTTATTTTTAATTAACTAGTAATGTTTTATTTATATTGCATGAGTATTATTAAATTAAATTACTTTAAAATAAATAATTTAAAATATGTTAAATGATTATTTCTAAATTTAATAAATTTTATAAAAAATTATTATAATTATTAATAAAATGTAATATAAAAATACTAGGCATGATAAAAAAAACACTAATATGAAAAAACATTCTCATTTAAAAATATTTCTAAAAACACTCGTATTTAAGAATACTCTCAACAGTGTTTGAGTTCAATAAGTAGTACTCATAAATTATATATTCAGATTCGTTGAAGGACACCGGAATTGTGATAGTTTGGTGGTTTTAAATAGTTTCTAATTATTTCACCTTTTTTAATTAAATATTCATTCAGATCATCAACACACAGAGAAACATATTTCAATCCAACATATAATCACAATCATACATCATACTACGACATTCTCGTAAGAAGATTGACATGATTTAGACTCATGAAAGTTTGACTTTTTCTCAATTCTTTAAGTTATAAAAATAAAAGTATTTAATTTATTTATTTTTCTATGCTATAATTTATATCATAATTTAAAATATAAATTAAGGAATATTACATACCCAACACGCTTGTTTGTTTGCTTCTAGTGTAAGATAAAGAGGTGTTTTACTCCCTGGTTAGTCACATTCACAAACACTCTTCCTTCAATAGAATCAATTAGTATTGTCACATAACCTATTTGTCTTTCTTGCTGTACAACCAGTGAGAATGCTTTTGTGATAGAAGGCAAGGGATCCATGAGCAAAAATGTGGAAGAAACATCGCACCGGCATATACGTTGAAAAAGGTTTAAAATTCTCAGTTTTCAACTTTAACATTCATTTCTTCATCTTTGACATTGAGGAATAGGTCCCTTTGTAATTTTATTACGTTGCAAATAATTTTTTTAGTACTATTCACTTTGAAAAAATAAAATCTAATAAATAAAAATTAATACCTAAACCTAACTATCCTCACTTCGTTAAAAATGCTGAATTCTTTTTAAAATCTCTAAAACCACATTTATTCCGATCATGATAACAAGTTTTCATACCAACCAAAAAAATTTGAAGAACTAAGTTATATATATATATATATATATATTCACCATTTTATTCCATATTGTAGCATGAGAAAATTTTGCATACAATGTTCTGTAACTTCTCCCAATTGTTTTTTTTCAGTCAGCACAATATCATGGAATGATAATAAATATTTGATTGAAGAAAAACTTTATCCAGTCATTTTATTTTAATCTTCAATTTTATCTAGTTACCCACTCATAGTATATATCTTGTTGAAGATTTCAGGGATCAGTAAAACGAGAGTCCAAAGGCATATCTCAAATACTTTTAACATTTTCTTATTTTGTAAGCATATTTTGATAATAATACGCAAAATCACATATTAAACAACACAAATCACATGTTTTGGTGATAAATTACCATCATATCTAATTTTTCCAAAACATACAACACACACAATCACATGCCAGAAGTCTACTTAATAACATGCTGTAAAAATATAATATGTTAGAAGTCAACTTTAAAAACTTAATTCATTATCGCCAATTAATGGGTAACTCGTGTTAGAGGCTATCCTTTATTGTATATTTATAATATTAATTAGATCGAAGATAAGAGCAAAAGCATTGGACCAATAAGACTTAGAAGATATAGTTTGAGAGACATAGCTAATTACAAAAGTGTCCCTGTGATGGGCAGATATAAGAGCAATAGTGTATGTGCTGCAGCCATTGCCAATCTCAAACTAAACACAGTGAGATCTATTCTCTTCTTCATCAGATCCAAGGAATATGGAAAACGTTCCATTTGCTATTGCTTCTAATCTCATTCACAGGTTCCTTTTTCCACCCTTTCTTCAATTTAAACTATTATCACCGGTTGTTTTTGGTTCTTGCATAATATGCTTAGCTTACAGTTTAGGTTTTTCCCCCTTGTTTCTTAGTTCATCTGTTTGTTTTAGATTCACATCTTTTAGTTTTTCTTTTCTAATTTTCTATTGCATAATTCATATCATAAATTGTATTCAGAAAAATAAAAAAATAAACACTTAAATACTTATAAATAACAATTAATCACAAATATATTATCGAAATTTATAGAATCGTTGTTTTTGTCTCCGATAAAATCAAAACTCTAATTAAACAATCAAATTAATAACAGATTAGTGTAATAATAAAAATTATTGATATAGATAATGCCATGTGTACTTCCAGAATCATTTTATTTTATTTATTGCCTTGAAGAATTATTTTTTATGTGCTTTTCAACAATCGTACCTATAATACTTAATATATTAATTATATATTTATATCTTCATAATAGTTGATTGTCTTAAGTGTAATACTATGAGTATGTTAGATAAAACATTATGCTATTGAGTCAAATAAAAAATGAATCTATACTTAACTGTTAGTTATTTTAGCAATCCGAAAAGTTCTTTTGGAATGAGAGGTTGTGATAATCATCATTATTATAGCAACCATCAAAAGTTAAATCACGTTTAGATTTTTTTAAATTTTAATTTACATCAGTAAAGTAATTAAAATGTTGTAAATATTTACATATATTTGTTTATAAATTTATACGCATGCTATCCAATCTTATTATTACGCTAAAATCTCAAAACTTAATATCTTGATTACGTTAAAATATTTAAAATAAAAATTAATCATGGTACTCTAAGAATTAAAATAATTGAGAAAATATAGACTACCTTATTTATACATTATATATGTACACCTTATAAAACAATATTAGTAACATATATAACTACATTAGGTAAAAAAATTAAAATTTATAGGTGAGTTCCATAAAAATGTGTTATTCATTATTATTATTTTTTTCTAAAATATAAAATTGTTATATTTTTTTTATTTTTAATTTATATTTTTGTATGCTTAGTATTAATGGTGAAAAAAATATTTATTTAAATTAAGGTTGATAGTATAATATGAAATAAATGTATAGAAGACAAAAATTTAAATCTTTGAAGCTGAAAATTAACGAGATTTGTACCAACAAAATACTCATGCCAATATTTTCACATTGCTCAACTTCCTCTCAGTAAAGCACCCTTCTATGTAGTCTTTCGTAGTCATTTAAACGATGGCTGAGTCGGTTCCATTTGCTGTTTACTTCAAATCTCAGGTTGGCTTCCACAGATTTTCTTGAATTTGGAAAGCATTATGATGTGACGGAAGAGTTGGAAGAGCTTAAGAACACTGTTGAATGCATCAACGATAAGCTCCTTGATGCCGAAGACAAACAAGATCAAGACGGTGGTGTGCGCGTCTGGATCAGAAGGTTCAAAAAAGTGCTTCATGCTTCAGATGACTTCTTAGATGACCTTGCTATCGAATTTAGGAGAGACAAAATGGGTGCAGGCGAAGGAAACGAAGTAAACAGGGTACTTCGTTCCATTTCATCTTCAAATCAACTTCCTTTATACAGTGAAACGCGTGACAAAATTAAAGTAATACGAGCAAGTTTTAACGAAGTAGTGAAAGCAATGAAGGAGTTGAATTTAATCTCAAGTTCTATGCTGGTTAAGCAAAGTGAATGCAGGGAAACAGATTCTTTTGTGGTAGAATCTGATATCATTGGAAGAGAGCATAGTAAAGAGGAGATTATTGGTCTGTTGAGACAACCACATGAAAAGCAAACAGTTTCTGTGATTGCCATTGTTGGCCTTGGTGGTTTGGGTAAGACAGCTCTTGCTCAATTGGTGTATAATGAATTGAAAAAGCAGAATTCTTTTGAAATGCAAATGTGGGTGTGTGTCTCTGATAACTTTGATGTTAAAACTATTCTGAAGAAAATAATAGAATCAATTACTCGTTGCCAAATAGCAGTCGGGTTATCGTTAGACTACTTGCAAGAAAAGCTTCGTCAAAATTTAAGTGGTAAGAAATATTTGTTGGTGCTGGATGACATTTGGAATGATAGTTATAAAAAATGGGCTGAATTGAGAAAGTACCTGATGTGTGGCGCTCAAGACAGTAAGATTTTAGTGACAACTCGAAGTGAAAATGTAGCCAAGGCAATGACTGCTAGCACTTCCTATCATTTGCAAGGTTTGACCGATGAAGAATCTTGGAGTTTGTTGAAAAACATTGCATTTGAAGATGATTCCAAAGGAGTGAATAAAAATCTAGAATCAATGGGGAAAGAAATAGCCAAGAAATGTAAAGGGGTTCCACTAGCAGTTAAAACGCTGGGAGGCCTGTTACGAGGACAAAACGAAGAAAGTGAATGGGAAAATGTTTTACGCGGTGACTTCTGGAAATTATGCGAAGAGCAAGATAGTATCATGCCAATTCTAAAACACAGTTACCAAAACTTGTCCCCCGAGATGAGACAATGTTTTGCTTACTGCTCTTTATATCCCAAGGATTCAGAAATTTCAAAGGATGAGTTGATTCAGTTGTGGATGGCACAGGGTTACCTTAAATGTTCAACTGAAAAACAGCAGATGGAGGATGTCGGTAACCAATTTGTAAAGATATTTTTGATGAACTCATTTTTTCAAGATGCAAAAAGTGAGTACGGTGAGGTCATTAGCTTCAAAATGCACGATTTAATGCATGATCTTGCAATGCTTGTTGGTGGCAATGATTATTGTTCCTTGGATAGTAAGGCAGAAAAAGTTGAAAGTAAACCCATGCACGTGTCGTTTGAACCTGAGGCCATTCATTTACTGGATTCATTGAATGCAAGCAGGCTACGAACTTTGATTTTACTGAGGTATTGCTTTCGAGAGAAGGAATTGAATGTTGTTGCTAATTTTAAATACTTACGCGTCCTGAGGATGTCATCCTTTTCCTTCTGCAAGTTGTTTGATTCAATTGAAAAATTAAAGCATTTAAGATATCTTGACATCCTTGATGATTTCTTCTTGAGTGGAATGCCAGTTGGGTTGGGAAAGTTGTGCTGGTTGCAATTCTTATCAATCTTTGTTGTGGGAGACAGCCAACAAACAAAATATGGCACACTAAATGAATTGAAAGACTTAAACTTAAGAGGAGAACTAAGTATTGAGCATCTCGATCGTGTCAGAGACGTGGCTCTGGAATCACATAATGTAAATTTAAGAGAAAAAAAATTCCTTCGTTCGTTGACTCTACGTTGGTTTGGAGACATCATCGGTAACAGTGACAGCTTACAATTATTAGAAAACCTTGAGCCCCACAGTAATCTTAAGCGATTGATTGTGCACTGTTATCCAGGTGTGCTTTTCCCACATTGGCTTTCTCTCCTCACAAATGTTATTGACATCACTCTCCTTGCGTGTGATAATTGTCGGTATCTCCCACCTTTGGAACGTCTCCCGTCCCTGAGGTCACTTGATATACAGCTTCTTGATGAATTGGAATACATAGATCTATACGAAGATGGTTCTACAGTAACCTTCTTCCCCTCTTTGGACAGCCTCCTATTAAGAGGTTGTCCCAAGCTGAGAGGATGGCGGAGGCGAGGAGATGATATGAATGATTCACATGATCTCTCCTTACCTCTTTCATTTCCTCTTCTTTCTCGACTGGAAGTCTCTAAATGTCCACAGTTGACTTGCATGCCTACTTTTCCAAACGTTAAGGATTTAAGATGGGGTACCAGCAGTGCAGAGCCATTAATAGCAACGCTAAACTCAACTGACTCATCTTCCTCCGCTGCTCCTCTTTCCATGCTCAAAGCACTGAGATTTCCTGATCCTATGAATTTACCAAAGGGTTGGATGCAAAATCTGACCTCTCTCGAGTTTCTTGGAATTGCAGGGTGTAGAAGTGAAACACTGGAGGCATTTGAAACTGGGTTCAAGGACGACACCAGCTGCCTTCCTTCTCTGCAAAAAATCAGCATATTTGGCTGTGAAAGGCTAAAGGCTTTGCCAGATTGGATTTGCAACCTCTCATCGCTTCAGCATATCAAAATCATACGCTGCCCAAAATTGGCATCGCTGCCCGAAGGAATGAGTGTTCTTACCAACTTAAAGATCTTTGAGGTTAACAAATGCTCCCTCTTACTTGAAGATTGCCGAACAGAGACAAGTGCTGTTAGTCGCCAAATCGCACACATCCCACAAATTATCCTTAGTGATTTATAAGGTATCTATGCCCTTGACGGGTAACTCGGCCCATTGCTTTACTAATAAAATGCTTTGAATTAGTTGAGTTAGTGTCCATTTGTTTTAAAGTTAAACAGACATTATCCTAATAAAACTAATTTTCAATTGTTAAACAATATCGCCGTCTGTGTTCAAATTGATACTAACCATATATTTAATGCTAGAAATTTTTTGGCATTATTAAAAGTATAATATTTTTAAATAAAAATTAAAGTTATTTTATAAATAATAAAATTTATTAATACTAATATATAAATATTTATTTTTTAATAATAATATTCTATTACATTAAATAAGATTAAATAAAAAAGAAATTTTGAAAATTAAAAACTAATTAAAAATATTTAATATGAAATTTAAATTAAGATTGAATTAAAAAAATGTTGAATGCATAAAAAGTCATGTGACATAATAAAAAAGATAATTAATACCTAAACATTTCTCATTTAAAAATTAGAACTCAAACTATAAAGGTAGATTATTTATGTGCGTAGGAAATTGATTATTGATATAAAAAAATATACACTAATTTGGGTTCCTTCTATTTCATAAATGTAAAATATAAATTGATGTTTTGTATAGTTTCTTGTGTATATTTTTTACAAGTTTTACAAGATTTATAATCAAGAAATTATACCATGTAATTTAATATTTATAATCTAGATCTCTTCATTAGTGATTTAGGATAGTATGGACTATGGAGTTGATACTAGTGATTTAGGATAGCATGGAGCTAATAACTGGTCCGCAACTTAGTAAATTAAAATATACAAAAGCAACTAATTTTAAAGTAGTTATGTCTCAGTGTATGTATAAAAAGTGACCTAAAGGTATGTTATGAGTACTTACAGGCAAATTTTGCATTGGGGTCAATGTGAAAAGTTTTGATAAAAACTACTCTTTGGAAGGCAAAGTTGAAGAAAATGAACGAATTTTGCCACCAATAATTTGCTATAATACTTTGATCTAGCTTTTTCCCACACAATGACCTTTCTTTTAGTTCACTTGGTTATCAAAATGTTTGTTATTCGTGGTAAGCCTTTTGGGAATACAACATAGAGAATGCTTGGTGTTACACTGTTTTGTGTTGAAATTGAACATTTTTATTAGAGAAATAAGAGTATTATAAATCAAATTTCTAATAGTTTGGTCAAAGAAACTTTCAATCTTGTCAAGAATCAAATTATGTTACCGTTGTTTGAAATACCTTATTCCTAATTTGTTTCTTCACCGAGTTCATTGGATTTGTTTGATCTAGTGACACATATCCAACTGCACATAGTGAGATATTGCTACATTATTGTTGTTAGTTCATTACTTAAATTTTATTAGAAGTTTAATTATTTATGGCTTAAGATAATATGCTTTGTCATTAACAAAATAACACTTCAAGATTCACTGTTTAAGGAAAGTTTTGTTACGTTATCAATTGATTATTTTGTCTACATGTTCAAATTTTGTTTATCATATTTTTCATTGCACAATTTCAAATACATTGGCTAAATAATATAGTGACAAAAATTTTCTTTCTTTAATGCTTTTGTTGCAGTAAATTGTCAGAAATAGACTAATGACTCACTTCAGTTGGCTAGAGATTAACCAGTATTATTAGTTGATGCAAGTAGAAATACTTGCGCTGATGAGACAACTTCGTTGAATTCTTCTGTTACTAGTGCATTTATTGGAGTTAGTTTTAGCTATTGTAATGGTTGCACCCACATTTGCTCAGAGGAAGCCATAAAAACTCAGTTAAACGTATAAAAAGGTTTTTTTTGGTTGATGGGGTGTTTGTTTTGGGAGTGGTGGGACATTGTCACAGGAACAAATGAATGAATTGGCTTGTGGGTTGGAATTGAGTGGTCATAAGTTCATGTGGGTTGTGAGGCCGCCCAGTAATGAGGCTAATGCTGCATATCTTGGTGCAAAATATAATGTTGATCCATTGAAGTTTTTGCCATGTGGGTTCTTGGAGAGAACCAAAGAGCAAGGTTTGGTTGTTCCTTTGTGGGTACCTCAGATTCAAGTCCTTAGTCACAGTTCGGTTGGGGGAATTTTTGAGTCACTGTGGATGGAATTCGACCCTCGAGAGTTTGCTGCAGGGTGTGCCACTGATCACATGGCCTCTGTTTGCGGAGCAGAGAATGAATGCCATCGTGATAAGTGAAGGCCTAAAAGTGGGACTAAGGCCTTGAGTTAATGAAAATGGCTTGGTGGAAAGGGTGGAAGTTGCTGAGGTGATAAAGCGTCTAATGGAAGGGGAAGAAAGCAGGGAAGTGAAGAAAAGAATGAAGGAATTGCAAGAAGCTGCTACTAGTGCACTGAAAGAAGATGGATCTTCTACAAAGGCCCTTCTTCAGGTAATACGCAAGTGGAAAATTTTGGCATAGGAAAAACAAGCTTCATGGAATGCTTTGGTCAGGATCTTTGCTTTATTACCCTTTATATGTATAACTTTTTTCTGATTCTGCTTTGTAATGACTGCCAATCCTTCGGTGGACCCTTGCCACCAGTGTGTACAATGTGTGATTTTCTGATCTACAATGATGTCATCATGATAATATGCACCTTTAAGCTCACAATTTTGCATGCTTATATGACATTGTATTCGATAGTTGACTGGAGCACAGTTATTGAATTCTCTCAATGACCCTGAGTACTGCATATCAAACACACTGTATCTCATACAGTGTATCACATTCTCTTTAAAGATAGTCTCTTGTAATCATAATGTAACAAGTGACGAAAAGGATAACTACACGAACCACATACCCTTAGTTGTTCCACGAATTTATTAAATATGGACTATAGCCATCATTATCTTCAACATGTACAGTTGTATACTTTTGTTTTGAGGACTAATTTTATTGTTTTCCAATGTAATTATTTTTCTGATGTATACTTTTGTTTAGACAGTATATAGCTAGTATAGTGCTTATGTTTCTGGTCATCTTAGACGGTTAGACTTAGGTCAATCACTGATGATTTCTTTTGTTTATGGATTCATAAATACCATTTTGACTAGGCTTCGAGCATGTGTAGTGAATTTCCTTTTCTTCTATAATGTCAGATGCCTTTTGCTTAGGAATGAGTTGTACTTTGTTAAGGGATATATACCTTAGCATAAAATTGAGACTGGAGAGATAAACTTCCTAATTCTGTTCAGTTTTTCTCCCATCACTGACTTCAACACCAATTCAATGATGTTCAATAATGATTAATGAACTTCAACTTCAACTATGCTTATGACAACTAACCACAGCTTTCTCATATGTTATTGTTTTCAGCTCCTTCTTCCCCTGTTTTCCCCTGTTGTTTTATGTAGCTGTACAGTTTATCTGCTATTGTTGGAAAATTCAAACTTATTGTTGGATTTGTCAAGCATTATCTGTGCAGGGAAATAATCCTAGTGACTCTTATCACCTTTATGTATTTAATGGATAAGATAATACCTAAGGATATCTTTACTTAGATAAACTGCAAATGATTGACATTTTGACATGTTTGAAGGCTTGTGGCAAAATGGTATATAGCAGTAGTCTTGATGACTTCAAAATTTAAAATGGCTCTCTATAGCCAGTTCCATTAACATTTTTTTATGAGGAAAGGATGCCACAATTTCATGATCAGAAATTGTAGCCTGTAGGAGAACAAATTTCATATCTATTAGTTCCATTGAACGACCCAATGGCAAAACATTTGTGAAGTGACAGTGTAGCAGATTCTCCAAACTAAGAATTGTATATAAATAGAATTATTAAGTGGTGTAAGTTCCAATAATGAGGCAAACATTTGTCACCTCTGATTGTGCCATACTAATTATTTCCAGTGTAGCTTCTTCTGAAGCATTTCTAATTTCACTGATGACCAAAAATTTACACTGAAATACAAAACAAACTCTTGCAGCATGTTTTCTCCTTTGTAGTTTCCATACAACAAGGAAGTCCTTATCAAATATAAATAGCCTCTTCTTCCAGAATTAACATGTAACAGTTCCACTTTGCCTGATGTAAATTTTCAAGATCTAATAGTGGTATGATTTTGGGATATTTGGGTTTGCATACTCCCAAAAGATGTTCTTATTAACCCTTTTTGGTATGTAGGCTCCATTTATGATGTATTGTTGTAGTGGAAAGATCATTGTATTCAAAACTTCCATGACCATCACAATCAATGCTTAGGAAGCCTTAATAGAAGAACAAATTATAGTAAGAAAGACAATATTACTCTTTTAATTTACTTGCCCAATCCAAATATACCTTGAGTTGGAGAACCCTTCTCTGAAAATTCACTAATGGCTATTTTTTTTTTCTCTTTTTGTTCTTTTTTTATTTTAGTATAAGATGTGACGAATAAGTAAAAAAAAAAATTGTATTTTTTAATAAATATGAATTTTCTCTTGTAGAGGTTCAGTCTGTTTTGTTGATGTAATTTTTGTACATTATCTAATTCATATAGACAATTTAAGACAAGTAACTGCTATCACCTTTTTTCTTTACACAATTTCAGTTCTTTATAATTGCTTTTAGATCATCTGATCTTATGAATAATTTTATAGATGATAACTTATACCCAAAATATTTAACAAAATACAGTATAAATCCATCTAAAAATAATTTCCATTCATCAAAATGTATGAAGACCATCAATCTTTAAGGAACTCATTTATTTCAACAAAGATGATATTATGTACTAATTTTTACTTGTTTTCAGTTTCACCAAGAAAAAATATAGCAGTGATAAAACACTTTGGACCTAAATTTACCTTAATTTATTACTTTCCTTTAACTTGATTTCAACTAATTTCTTTCAGCTACTTTCATTCATGATTAAAGTATTCGTCCATTTCAACTTTTTTTTTTTACCTAAATTCAATCTTTCTCACGCTAGAGAGTTTTAGCATCTGACACATTTGTTTTAAAATTTTAATCTGAATGAGATCAGTCTTAAATTGACTTTTACTTAGTTTGCTTTCAGATAATTTTCATACACCAGAACATGTCATCAAATAAATGCTTATTTAAGGATTTTAGCCTGAATTAATAAATGGGTATATATATTAGTAAATAGAGGTATATATGCTTTACCTAATTTTATTATTAAGAAAATGAAGAATATTTACACTAAATTCTTTCAAAAATGAGCAAGGGTGAAAATAAGTATTTTCTTTTCTCCTTATAAATATTAGAATTAAAAGAAATAGAGCCCAACTCCATCATTACGTAAAACCATAACAAATAAATAAAATAAAGGAAACTTCGTTGCTTTGCCTCCTTAAAAACAAGAGTAAAAGTTCTTATTTGTCAGACCTAAATTTTAGATCTTAAAAAATAAAAATTATTAAATAGTTCTTAATTATTTTAATCAGATATTATAAGTCCTTTTATTAAAATACTCTTCTTTAAAAATTGCAGGTACATCTCAACTTGTTAATAGACAATGTAAGCAATTATGTTAAGTTATTTCTTGGTCTTTTAATGGAGAGACTAACCTGTCTCACGGGGGAAAAAAATTAGTGAATTTAGCATAATTTTTCAATGACCAACTTAGGTATTACTCAAAAACTAGAGAGTGAGAGATAAGGAAACCTCTTTCTTTTTCTCTCATATGGCATGTTTAATGTTAAGATTCTTGATTCTGTTCGTTGTTACTTCTTACAAGCAATTAAAAATGAAAAAAAGAAAAAGTAAAGATGCAAAGCGAAAGTTAAAATCAAGAATAAGAACAATTAACTATAATTAGAAAAAGCATAATGCACTGAAAATAAACTAACATGTGATTCGGGAGGAAGAAATCTTTAATTTGCATCAGCATTCATGAACTTAGTTGTTACATGTATTGCTTATAAATCTCATAAGCAATGGGTAGTTCTTTGTTTTAATTTGGGAGAGAGTTCGACAATTTACTTAAGATATAAAAAATTGCTTGTAATGTTTTCTGGATCACAGGTATGTCTTATATACTTAATTACCACTTTAATTTATTTATATATTATTTGACTTACTTGTGTTACGATTTAAACAATACATTTAAACCCTAGAAAGCACATGAAACCCAACACCAATTAACAGAACCAGACACATCACGCATCATATAGACTTCATTCCCATAAGCATTTAAAATTACAACTCAATTTTTTTAATAAATTTTACTTTACCTCTTGTCATGCTACCGTTTAATTAAGTACAATGTGGCACTAATGAAATTGCATAATAGATATGTATGGCTTGCGATGTGTTTTCTCTGTTCATGTTTTGTTTTTAATTATAATTATAAAATGTTCTTTTATTTTCACTTTACTTCATGTTTTTAAATATTTGTATTAAAAAAGTGAGAATATTTTTTCTTATTTTCTATACAATTTTTTAAAATCTAAACATAAAATAAAAATAAAGTAACCTTTTTTATAATCAAAAGTACAAAAGCATATTCTCTTATCAAAACAAACCTCAATTTTTCTCTATGTAAGTTGAGTTTAAATAAACTTTTCAATAAATACTTATAAAAGAAAAAATTAAGTAATAAAATAAATCAAGTTTTTTCTATAAGTTAAAATTAACTTGTGTTTCTATACCTTTTTTAGAAACTCTTTTATTTAATTTATCTAAAATTTAAAATGTATAAGTTGCTTTTAAAATATGAAAAAAAAAATCATTTTTTACATTGATTTCTTTCCTTCTCCAAACTTATCTAAAAATTTATCTAAATTAGACACTGTCGATGGGATGATTCATATATATATATATATATATCATTATCTCAGCGATAATAATTTTGCACTAGTGTTCATAGTCGCACTTATGTAGCACATTATTTTACTGCTTTAAATATGCTTCTATTAGATTAGGAGAATATTTTATCATTCTCATAATTTTTTAATTTATATATATATATATATATATATATATAAAAGCTTTTACCCCCTAAATTACTTCGTTGAAGAAGTTACATATATATGAAAATAAACGCTAGTTCTTATTTATGTGGGTATACACTATGATCGCTAACAACTAGACTAGTTCATGTCTTGAAAAGAGAAATTAATTAAACTTAACTGATCAGTGTGTTGTAAACAGACAATGAACGAGATTGAAATTACGGAAACAAAGAAAGAGGAAGGAATCGCATTATTTGATGAGAAAATGAAAGAAGCCCAAAAAGCTGCCATGGCTAATAGGTGGAAAGACTTCAAGAAAATAATAAAGAAAGACAACATAAACATACTTGAGTGGTTTGACCTATTTGGGAACACTGCGATTCATATTGCAACTCGCTCTAACGATCCACAACTTCTCGAAGAATTAATAGAAATGTTACCCGAAGGACATAGGTGGCACGCTCTCTGCATGAAGAATCGTGAAGGAAACACTCTTCTGCATGAGATTGTCTTTTGCAAAGAAGTACAAATGGCAAATGTTGTGTTTCATTTTGAGAAGAATTTACAACCACAAACAGGGATCAAATGCCCACTCATAGATTTAACAAATAACAAAGGTGAAACCCCTTTGTTCAGAGCTGCAAAGTATGGTAAGCTAAAGATGCTTAAGCATATGGTTGACCATATGATCAAAAATAATGTGCAAGACATTCGAAAACATTTACATAGAAATCCCAGTGTTTCAGCTCTCCATGTTAGCGTGATTGGGCAATATTTAGGTATATCTCTCTCTCTCTCTCTCTCTCTATATATATATATATATATATATATATATGTATATTTTTTTTCTTCTGATTATGGATTATGGATTATGGATTATGGTGACTACAATGTTGTTCTATTGTATTTTTATTTTTTTAACGAAAACCATTGCACAATGTAGTAATGCGGTAGGCTACATCAAGTAATATGCTATCTGTAATTGGTAGTAATAATACAATGTTTGTATATATTAAGATGGATAGATAGACTAGTTAATTACTTTCTTTTCTTTTTTTTTTACTCTTCAGAATTGATGATAGTTGAATATTAATTGTATCCTTTTGGTGCAGATGTTGCACTTTGGTTAGTGAGAATGGACAAAACACTTGCTAATGAAAAGTATAACAATGAATTTACATCTCTTCAACTTCTTTCCAAAATGCCACATGTTTTTCGAAGCCACTCTCCCATGGGACCAGTGAAGAGCCTCATATATTTTTGTATTCTCTCTTATCTTTTTTGAATTTATTATTATTATTATTATTATTACATACAGAATCGCACTGTATGTATCATTAATTTGTTACCGCTCCCTCACTCTTTTGGCATATAATTTGGTGTAACAGTGCTTCCAGTCGAAAGACATGAAATTGAAGAAGATAAAAGTTTTGAGTTGTTCAAACTTACGAGAGATTTAGAAAGTGGTAAAATGGATGACAGGAAACTCGCCTATTCAGGTATATAAAGTATTTATACATAGAGAATAATATTTTCGTATTAGTATAAATCTAAAAAATTTTAGATTTGATTTAAATATTTTATTTAATTTACATTTAACAATCATTAAAGTAATAAATTATATCTTATTAAATGTAAATTAAATAAAAGGCTCAAATAGTTTAAGAATTATTAAATTTATACTAATTTAAAAAAATATGTCTTTTAATATATATATATATATATATATATATATATAAAATTAAGTTCACTTGTGCTTATTGTTATTATTATCTTCTGTTTCTAATCAAGTGGAAAAAACAATTCACAAATTGCAGTTTTTTCAAAGATCAACTATGCAGTTTGGAAATGGTTTGCAAAAGGTGCGAAGTACAGATAAGTGTCCTTAGCTTTGGATCATTTCATGTTTTATTTTTCTAGCTAGCTTGCCAATATCTAGCTAACATTGAAATTATTTAATACCTTTTATTACAAAATCATTTGCAACCATTAATTAATTTCTTTATGATTAATCTTATGCTTGGCCAACACTACAGAGTTTGAAGGGATTAATCATATGTGGCAACAAAAGAAGCAGCATAAGCTTGCGGAGTGTCTAGCAGATATTTTAGTGAAATATGATTTATCATGGCAGGAATCTTATAATAACATTAAAAAGACATTGATTGCAATGCCATCACTTCCCTTCAATGTGGCCAAAAGAAGAAAGCAAATTGAATCCAAGAGGCAAGAGAAGCTCGAGAGCATTGAAGAATGCCTCAAATATAGCTACACACCACTACTCATAGCAGCTAGCACTGGAATTGTAGAAATTGTTGAAAAAATTCTTGATGTGCATCCTGAGGCTATTTCTCATGTTAGCAAGGATGAGCAAAATATACTGCACATGGTCATAAAGCACCGCCAAAGGGAAATCTTTCGAATCATAAAGAGAAAAAAAGCACTTGAATCATTGGTTCCTCGCATCACAAGGAAGAATCGTACTATCTTACATCAAGTTGCAAGGATGGATTACTACAAAGAAGGCCACTTAGCAGGAGTGGCATTCCAACTCCAAGATGAATTGCGTTGGTATGAGGTAATTAGCTCTGCCTAACCTTTATAAAATGACAATATATTATCTTGGGTTTTTTTTTTTTTATAAGATACATTTTATTAAATTACACAAATAAATAAAAATACCACCACTTTTCTTCTTTATATGAAATAAATATATGTCTATTTATCATGATCAATAAAATGTAACTATATGTAATAAATTTATACTGTATTCTTAATATTAAATGGTCAAATTGGTATCCTATATTTAAACGAATGAATGATTAGTTGACAGGGGTAAAGGGCACAAAGTACAAAAGAAATATTGATAGTTGTTCTTTACAAATATGTTGAGAGGTAGTAATCAAAATTTATTTATTTTTATTATAACATGACAATTTATCCTCATTTATTGTCATTAAACCTAATCATCCCATTATCAATATTTTATCTTTGTTAGTTTTAATTAAAGTTTTTAACTACAAATAAGAATAAATATTCATTATAGTTTTTGAAATTGTAGGACGTCCTTAATGTTTTAAAAATTTAGTTGATTTTTATTTCATTTTCATTGTCGTTTTACATACATAAAAATGATTGACTAAAATGAATGTCATTTTATTAAGTCAGATATTAAAATGAGATCACTGTGAAGTCCGAAAATAAAATTATTAGCACTTCCAATTTGAGATGATAGAATGGATATTTGTTCTAAAAATATCATTTTTAAAAAGAACAACTAAAACCTTTTAAAAGATGCCTTATTATAAGGATAAGAGGAAGTATTTTCATGCATTAATTTTGTTAACACCCACTAACTCCAATACAATATGAAAAACTCGATTAAATATGGTTTTTAATCCCTCTAGAAAATAATAGTTTTGTTGATGTCCAGAGAGTGAGAAGAATAGTTCCACAGCATTATTATTTGCATTGCGACAATGATGGTCAAACAGCAGGAGATGTTTTGGATATTGAGCATGATGAAATGCTTAGTGATGCAAAAAAATGGCTGAAGGAAACAGCTCAATCATGTTCCACAGTGGCTGTTCTAGTTGCCACAGTGGTGTTTGCTGCAGCCTACACTATTCCAGGAGGAAGTGAAGGAGGTACCCCTGTGTTTCTTAATTCTCCAATTTTTCTCATTTTCACTATAATGGATGTTGTGGGTCTTGCTACCTCGCTAGCTTCAGTGGTAATGTTTCTTTCCATCCTCAGTTCCCCATGTGAGCTTTGGGATTTTCACAAGTCTCTCCCACGAAAATTGAATTTGGGATTTACTTTGTTGTTCATCTCTTTGATAACAACAATGCTAGCATTTAGTGCAACCATTTTGCTGACTATTCGATTGGAATGGAAGAAATGGACATCAACTTTGATATATAGTGCTGCTTTCTTTCCAGTCACTGTGTTTGCCATAATTCAGTTTCCTCTGTATATTATGACTAAAGACATGGTCAAGCAGGTTGGCAAGCTACTTAAGAAGGTCCTTCCAAGTAGATTGATTAAAATGTTCCATAGAGAAAAAAAATAATTAGATATGCATCAATTGATGGGCTTTTATTTTCATAATGAGTTTGTACTTTCATTATCTATTTTTAAGGATGCATGTATGAATGTGTAATGGAGAAATTATTTAGCTTCGTTTGGACTTCGATGATGGATTTGGATTATCTATTTCAATTGAATAGTTTTAGTTCTACTTATAAATTTTCAATGTTTTGGAAACATACAAGTTAAAAATAAATGAGTTTACTCAATAAATTTTTTCTATTAAATGAGTCAACTAGCTAATTTAAACAGCAAGCTTAAGTGGCAAATATGAGTTAATCTAGATTGTCAAACTCTTAGCTACTATATACTGCATTAGAACAGAAAACATGACAACATAAAGAGCTAAATCTTATTTTCCTTAATTTATGTGGGCGCGTGGTACAAGTGTTGCTAAATTTTTCCACAACTTCCTATATAAATTGAATTTTGTTATGGATGTCGAGGTAAAATATCAGTGAAGTAGCTGAATAATCAATTTACTGCCAACATGATTCAACATTGATAGTGATCTAACTATAGAAGGAAATGATTAGCCCCTCAACTGTGGATTTCCAAGCTACTCTCCAAAGAGTGTTTATATTTTATAGTGTGAAGTCTAATTGAATCTGCTGATAAAAGAGAAGGGAAATCAAGGTCTAAAAGCTATAAGAAAAACAATAGAAAAAAAGGTAGCCAAAGGGAAGGTTCATACTCCATAAGTCAAGTGGCAGTGAAATAGGTAAATTAAACAGTCGTAGACGTGTAATTTTATTGATGACATTTGCTTATATTTTGAAAAGTACGTTTTACTTTAACCTAAGTCGTTAATGATATAAAATTTTGTTAACTTGATATATTCTTAATTCATCGGTTGAATTGATAAAATTTAATGCAAAACAAAAGTTATTAAGCAGAATAAATTATTCAAAACATAGTCCTGAATTATTAAGCAATTGGCTGATCAATTATTAAAAGAAAAGAAAGACAAGTGCTATCAACAGAAAGACATCTACTTTACAACTTGTTTTGCTCCACATTGTAACTAGTTAAGAACTTGGCTCCGATAGCACAATTCTAGCAGCCTTGCACAGGGGACTTTTGGCATAACATCCCCAAGATCCTCCGTTTTGCTTAACAAATCTTTGCATTTGACCCAAGTTAATATTAAAAAAAAATGAAGCAAGAAAATTTGCTTTGTAACACGCAGGGTGAAAGTTAGTCAGTGTTCAAAGGTTTTTGCACTTCATTCTGAAGTTGTCTGACATTGTTAACAACATGTTCAACTTTTCTTGATAAACATTCTGTTTGTTCCTCAACAGTTTCCATAAGGGAAAGTAGCAGCCTGCGATATTGTTGACATAGTCGATCTCGTTGCTCGAGTTCCTTCGTGAGTTGTAGTATCTTCCTATCCTTTGATTCCTGGAAGTTAAGTGAAACAATTTGTTGCTAGGATTTAAGAAACGTGAATTCAAATTGCAGGAAAAGATGGGTAGATGTGAATACAACTGTTACTCGGAAAGTATTGGAAGGGTTCCCTGTGCGTTTCAAATGTGTAAAGAAAATAGAGGTGAAGTTAATTTCTATGCACAAAGCTTACACTCAATGCAAATGATAATTTTGAGTATGGAACTATATTTCTACTATGACTCAGACCTAAACTTCTGATAAAGAAGTGTTCACCACTATCGTCAATTTCTTAATGTGCCTCAAGTGACTGCTGAAGAAATCCTTTAGTGACATATTTAAAATGTATAGCCTCAAATCATGTTTGGCATGATAAAAATATAGGAGCCAAGAGAAAGGACCAAATCTAATAAAGTGGGAAGGATAAAAAATAATTGTAACAGTCCCCAAAGGGTGCCAGAAAATGACTAGAAGGCTCAATACAGACTGGTAGCCTATAGTACTCCTAACCATTAATTAGAATATGAAATTGAGTCTCCCTAAAATAAAAAAAGTCTTAAAAACAAAAATAATAAGCAGCTAAAATGAGGAATTTTTACGTTCTATACTTGTACTAAATCTTGCAGTATTCCTAATGCTACCAAAATAAAATTAAATAGGAATGAATGAGCAAACTTTGATGCTGTTCAATCTAGATATGTGGATACTGAAACAAAAATAGCAATCTTTACAATATAGGAATCAGTAAATAACTGCATTTCCACACCTATAATCAGTCACATGCATGACATCAAGCAACATGCTCAACTTTACTGCTGGTCAAATATAACCCAAATATCAGGTACTGCCTTAAAAGATGAAAAAGAACTAAAAGCTAAAAACATCATCAAATCGGTGATCTTTAAGCATCATAAATAGAGCATCTAGTCGACATATGATGACAAACTAAAAGATTCCAAATTTGACAACATGACATGGTAATGAAGACTGATCGCAATAATCTTTATTAAATAAAGACTATCACTTTAAAAGGTAAAGGTGTGTAAACAGGAATAATATACTGACATTTATGGTCATGATTTGCACTAGATTAAAATAAAACATGAAACTCAACCATACAGGATTAGCTATTCAATATTAGGAACTCAATAAGATAAAACTCACCATCAATCTATTATATGCAGGTAAACCAGAAGCATTTAGCGGATGATTATGTTCCTTTACAAATTTAGTAATCACCCACTTCTCACATTTATTAAATTTAACCAACATCATAGCCTCACAGCCTTCTCTTATGCTAGTTCGTGGCTTATGAACAGGCTTGATTCCATTTCTACCTCGCACGTGAAAACCCTGCTTATTGCACGAAAAACGGCGAGAAATGATTCGGTTGTCAAGTTCAGAACGATGACAACGATCAAGGCGCACAATGAATCCTTCCCGTCTTGCATATTCATCATAAAAGTGCTTGGCAGCCTCTTCAGACACAAACTCCATACCAACACTCGGTTCCTCGATCGAATTGACTTCACATCCAGCTGATATTTTCCCAGCAGAATTTTTAACAGTTTCTGCTACAGCTTCCAAATCCACTAATCAGACAACAGTAAACCAATCATCATTGAATAAAACTATTCCATCTGAATTTGTAGTTTCTAAATACTATCTTCAAATTTGTAGTTTCACTGGAGAATAACAACTGAATAACAATTTTCAATATGTAACCCAAAACAAAAATGACCGATTTTAAACAATAAAAATGCAAAAAGGGAAGGCATTGAATCCCAAGATTTCAAATTCTCAATAAATTTTCCTAGGAAAATTCAACACTACTTGAGCTCTAGCGAATAAAAAACTAAAAGGGGGAAAATAAGAGTTGAGTGAATTCCCCACATACATGCATTTTCCTGGAAAACATTTTTCTTTGAAATTATAAATAGAAAATTATAATAAAAAATTGTTATTTTTTAAGGGTAGTGACTGAATTGAGAGAAGTGTAAACTTACTTGGAAGGAAATATAGGAAGAGGGGTGTGAAAATAGGGCTAAATTAAAGTTATTGAATAGAAGTTAGAACGTGGGAAAGTAGAATAATGGAAGGTGTGCTCAACTCAAGAAGAAAGTGACACGGCACTTTTATTTTGTTTTGGTCCATAAAAATATCAAGGCACAAACATACCATGCATGGGTCATGGGTCATGGGTCAGGGGAGTGTTGGGCCTTGAAAAAAGTAACTGAAAAAAAATTAAATTTTAAAATAAATTGAAAAGATAAAACTCGTGATTATTATTTTTTACAATTAAAATTTAAAAGTAATTGAAAAAGTTTAACATGTTTTAGAAATTTAATTCCAGAAAGTTGAATAATAAATGACTTTTTATGAAATTAAATTTTAAAGTAAATCACTTTTCTAAAATTAAACTCCCACAATTAAAATTAAGGAAAAAAAGAGTATCCTGTAAAAAGAAATTTCCTTCATTCAAAATTGTTGTTTGTACTACCTATTTTCATTGTGCAACTTTATTTAAAAAACAAAATTCCGTCATTCAAATTTCTTTTAAAAAATTATATGTTAAATTAAAATAATTTACAAATCACTTCATTAAATTAATTTTTTTAAAATAATTAATATATATGAAATTAAATTTTAAAAAGTGTTTACGAATTAATTTTGAAACTTAATTTTGGGAATATAATAAACATATTTTTTTATAGAAAGGTAATGTAACTAAAAATGAAGTATGAAAAACTATTTTCCCTTTCAATTAAGGCACACGGCCTAATTTTAAATTATCCAATATACGAACATATAAGAAAAATTTTACCAAAATAATTTTTTAAAATACTCATTTTAATATGATTTTTTTATTTTTATGTAGAATTTATATGAGATTGACTTAAAAAGTTAGTATTTTCATTATCTAACTTAAAGGTTAATTTCAATTTTATTTTTTAATTTTATTTTTATTTATTTTAGTCCTTTAATTTTTAAAAATATTTTAAATAGGTTATATTTTGTTAAAAATATTAACTTCATTTATATTTTTTTTTCTTTCACGTGTAATATTTGTATACTATTCATTATTTTCTTCTTTAAATCTTCATGTGTTCATCGTCTTTTTCTTCATGTATTTGGTATCAGCTTTCTCCTCTATCTCTTCTTCATTTTTTTCTTCCAATTGACTCATTTTCCAAACATGCACAGTCAACACCACCAACATTGTCACCGCATGGTTGCTTCGACGTTGTACTCCTCATCTACTTTTGCCACCCTGTTACATTGATCGAGAATTCTTTTGTGGATCAATAGTAGCACCTTTTGTATTGACAAGAATGATCACATTCTCCTCTTAGAGTCATAGCGCCAACTTAAAGGTGACAGATACCACCTCCATTACCTCTACTATGTAAAGTTTTAAATAGGAAGAAGAAAGAAGGAAAAAAATGAAGAATAGAGATTGAAAAGAAAGATAAAAGGAAAGAAGAAGTTGGAAAGAAAGTTGACATAAGAGAAAGAAGACAATAAATAGTGCATAAACAACACATGTGGCAAAAAAGACAAATAAAAATAACAAAATTAAGGTTTTTAATAGAAAAAAAAAATTTGTGAAATATTTTTAAAAGTTAAAAGGATTAAAATGAATCAAAATAAAGTTGAAGGTCAAAATCAAAAGTAACCTTTAAGTTAAAGGATAAAAGCATTAATTTTACCTATAGTTTAATAGTATTTACATAAAATTAATGAGACTTGTATTATCAATTTTGTCTACCAAAAAATGTGATTAGTGTAGTAAAAGCAAAAGGTAAGACTTTATAGCCAATGACATTCATTCTTCGATGTTTGTTATCTTAAGGAAGTATCTCGAGTTGATTATTTCAACTTTTTTGATTCACAAAATATTTTTTATTTTTCACTTTTTGTTTATAAATAAATATAAAAATATTATTTTATTTTATTTTATTGTACTATATCCACTATTTTGAAAAAAATTGTATAAAAAATATGAAAATGCAAAAAGTCTTTGATTCTTGTAAAGTTGTTTAAAAAAAAGTAAAATTAAAATAATATTTTGAATCATTTATGAAGACAAAAAAAATTTTCTCAAATCAATTGTCATAGTCTAATATCCCTTCTTTCCTCCTTTCAAGGTAGGGAATAGATATTTGTAATCTCCAACTTATGAATGAAAGAGAAAAAAAGAGTTGCAAGTAAAACTTTATAAAAATTAAGTTAACTGATGTTGGCTTTTAAATTGAGAACTATTGCCTAAAGACTTGTCTTAATTCATATATAATGACTTGTTTTTGTATATTGTATTCCTTTTGTCATATACTTTTAGAAACTTTCATGTAAACTTCCTTAAATAATTCTCTATTAAGGAACATGTTCTTGATGTCTATTTGGACGAAATTCTATTTGTTAATGGTAGCAATGCTGAGAAACTCAAGCAATAGTCAATTTTTTCATAAGAAAGAATGTATCTAAAAAATCTATCATAGATTGTTAAGTGTAGCTTTTGGCTACTAATCGAGCTTTGAAACAATCTACAGAGTCATCCTTATTGCATTTCACTTTGTATACCTATTTACAACCTTTGCAGTGTTTGCAATTTGGTAGGGGGACTAAATTCCATGTATTGCTTGAATCTAAAGCTTTAATCTCTTCATTCATGACGTTATGCCATTTAGGAATTTGCGTGACTTGACGGAAGAATTATGCTTCATAGGTATTTGAGACTTGAAGGATAAAGTTATTATAGGTAGGGTTTAATATGTAGTAAGAACAATGATTATGTATTAAATATATTTCATTTACATTTTTTTCCTTTTTGCTTCTAATTTTAGAATATGCTCTGTTAGGTTAGTTGTCCTTTTTCGTACAAGTTGTTATTCCTTTTTTATATATATATATATGTCAATTTTATGATTACATTTGTTTTGTATTCCATTCTACAAACAAAGGTACTTTGTGCTTTTTCACTTACCTCATCTTGTCTATATTTTTCCATTTTGATTCAATGAAACGTCATAAAATATTATAATGCAGAAATCAAGATAGTATCAAAGCTCTCAAAGGAGCTCTAGTCACTTGTCCCACCATTAATTTATATTTTTCTTCCTTTTTGGTCACAAACCTTTCATAATGGAAAACCAAAACTACAGCTCTAACCTTGACTCCTTTAGTCTCTTTTACCTCCACCTAAATAAAAATCCACCATTGGCTTTGACATCTCCTCTAGACAAGAAAAAAAAAACTACTATCATGGGTTAGAAGCATGAAATTGTCCCTCATTTCAAAGAACAAAATAAAATTTGTTGATGGTACACACAACCAACCAAACCTAGGACTATTTAGGATGAAATTGAAAATTTTAGACATCTTACTTGATGCTCATGTACTTTGCTTATAGCTTTGGAGCAGTTAATATCATTAAAATATATAGGGATAAAGACTACATAATCTATTTTCTAAAAGGACTTAATGAGTAATACTCATATATGAAATCTCAATTTTGATACTTAAACCCCTACCACCATTGATAAAGGTTTTTAACATGGTTGTGCAATAAGAACGCCAAATGAATGCAATTGCATTGTAAATTCCATTCACGATTCAAAATTGGCATGGAATGTGGTTGCAAATCAAGCTTAAAAGGAAAACTATGAAAGAGGAACCTTTGCCTGAGGTTGAAAAAGATTTGGAAGAGGAAGGGGTCAACAAAGCTCAAAATTTTGTACTCATTATGGTTTCAACAATCATATGATTGAAAAGTGTTATTTTAAAATAGAATTTCCTCCTTGTTCCAAAAGCTCAAAGAACAATCATAATAGCATAAGCTTAGTATAGACGTGTTTATCGATCTTGGTCACAATAGTACAAATGAATCATTTACTCTCCAAGAAGTATCGAAGCTTGTTGTCACTTATCCAACAGAGTAACAAGCCGTCTTATTTAAGTGTTCATACATCCAACATTGTTCAATCTTTAACTAGTAATTCTATTCTTCAAATTTCTCATATGATACTTGCAGGTAGCATTTTCTGTTAGTGGCTTCTTGACACTAGAGCCACTAACCATCTTACATTTAATCGTCCTTTTTTAAAAAGTATCAACTTATTAAACCTATATCTATTTTGCTACCAAATGGAAGTTTTGTTTTTGCTTCATTTATTAGAACTATTGTTCTTTCTCTTGCCTTGACATTGTATGATATTTTATATGTTCCTAAACTCAAAGTTAACCTTATATCAGTCACAATATTATTAAAAATAATTCCCTATAGTCTAACTTTCATTGACACAAATTGCATCATTAAACAGAAACCTATCAAGAAAATGATTGATTTCGCTAAATTAAAAAATAAGCTATTTGTGGTAGAGTCTGAAGATAATCAACTTTAAAGGAATCAATCTGACATCCAACCTAGCTGCAGTAGTATAGGAACTGATAGTGATTCTAATTTCTTATGGCATAATGGATTTGGACATGTGGCTGATTCTTAATTTAAACTTTTGATATTATAACTTTCTTACATTAAGTATACATTGAGATTTTATCATATGGTAAATTAACCGTATTATTCAACTAACAAAAATCGGTAAGAATCAGGATATCATCTACAGGGAGCAAGCTAAAGTGTATTAATTCTTAAGGAATAGATTAATTGAAAATATATATATATATATATATATATATATATATATATATACACACATATATATACATATATATACAAATAAGTTGATTGATTAATTGCATGAAAATATTTAAGAACTATAATTTAAGAAAATAGTTGAAAGTATAATTGAAATCAAATTAGAGAAATCGAGATTGAATTTCATCTATCGTCCTCTTTGTAATCTTATGATTCAGTGACATATATAATAAGCACTTCTATTGATATTGATGCAAACCACTAAAATCATATATTTCAATTCCTTAAAACATACTTCTAAAAATACCTCTTAAAGAATAATTCCTCAAACACTTAACAGTTTATGCAGCATTTAGATTAAGGCTAAGAAGTAATCAGTAATTTGAAATCTATTTGTAGAGTAACAAGTTACCAAGTAATTTCAATCAAATTAGAATCTAAGCATTACTTTCCAAATATAACTTAGATTCTAAGATTGAGAAGCCATTAGCCAAATAGTTTCAAGCAATAAACACTATTAAAATTACCAAATCAATAGAAATGAATCATAGAGACTACATTAAGTTTGAATATTTACATTCAATTCAACAAAAGTTTTAGCTGCTCATTGCACCCATAACATCAACAAAAGAGAAAAAAAGACAATGACCTAAACTTAAATCTGAGTGTTACCCCTCTTTTCCTTCATTCTTCAATGTCTTTATTCCTCTAAGTTTCATTCTAAGCCTCCTTATCCCTTCTAAAGTGTAGGAACCCCTAAAATATAAATATGAAAAAAGCTATTCTTACTACAACATCACTATTGCTATAGTGAGAGAGGTTTCTTCATTGAGAGGAAATGTGTTCTCACTACAGCGTCATCACTCTTGCTATAGCGAGAGAGGTTTGTCAAAAATATGTCATTCTGTTTGGTTCCATATTTCAAGTTCCTGCTTGATTCTCCAAATTTTCTTCAACTTGTGGGATGTTTCTCCTTTGATTCAACCTACAAAATATATCAAAGGGAATAAGACATTTAAATTTCATTCCTCTTCCTATACAAATAAGTAAATGCAATGATTCTAAGTTTAGGGAGATTTAAATTAAAAATTCAAACACTTAAACATAAAAGTGTTCAAAATATCACCCAAAAGTACTCAGTTTAGACATTTATCAACTCTCCCAACCTAGAATCTTGCTTGCCCTCAAGCAAAGTATTTGAGTGCAACAAAAAAAAAAATCATAAAAACCTTTGAAAATCGTTTAAAAAATAATCACACTTCCTTGCTTTACAATGTTCATCATCTAGGATTTTCAAAAACTTCCAAACCAAATAGCATTGTTCCTAATCAAAGATATTGGTTCAAAAATCCAAGGGAATTCTGAGTGTTAATGCACTTCATTCTCAAGAAAATAAGACCAACAACATTCATTAATCAAGAGAAAAATATGATATTATCATAAAGTAAGTGCTTCTCTCACTTTTCTTACTAAATTCCTTACGTATAACTTTGCTCTTCACTTCCCATCAAACTAATTACACACAAAAGGCATGGATCATAAGGGCTTTCAAAAAAGTTGAAATGTGGTTAGGTTTCAAATGAATCATTATTTTTCTAGAACACTATGAAAGATAAAAAGCGAATTTAATCAGAGAATTTCAAGTATTTAAGAACCTTTCATGGAAGGCAATACTATAAAGTAACATAAAATCAATATGTTAAAATGAGTCTATGATTTTTACCTCTATTGAAGGCTCGATTTTGGTTATATTTGTATCCATGATACAATCTAAAGGAATGATATCTTCTCTTGTGTCATCTCCTTTGTTTTCATTTTTACATAAAAATAATAAACAAATAAAAACTAAAATTAATGAAATATTGAACTGAATTATTTTCGTAGGGCAAAATTCATAAACAAGATACATGTTAGATAAGAATAGAAATCTTATAGATAGTTATCCTTTTACAGGCTAATGAAGTGTTACATCCACTATTAGATGTGTGTGGATAACTGTTCATGAATATATAATAATAAAAATTTTAGAAAGAAAATATGTTGTAAAAAGGTAGGAGAAAAACATATGAAAAAAAAATAAAACTTAATTCCCAAAAAGGTATTAAAATGAGAAATTTTAATCACATTACAAATTGATAAATTTAAAATTTTAAAAGATTCAAACATGAAATGAAGAAACAATTCTTAAGGAAAATTTAGCAATTATTTTACATACCTGTCCAGTGACTTTATTAAGAACGCTTTCTACTAAAAAAACATCATCAATAAGTCCTTTAAAAAAGGATTCATTAGAAGTTACTTGAGAAGCAAAATTGTTATCCATTGGTGCCAAAGTTTGATGATATCCTTAATTATAAATTTGATGCTGAGGTTGTTGGGGTAGAAATAAATCCTCTATGTCAATGTTTTCAATGTTATTGTCCATCGATATAGAGGAAGTTTGATTTGTGCTATTAACCTCATTAATAGTAGACACTACTCCTCCAACCAAACTACTATTATTTGGTATCAACAGCTCTAAAGAAGTCACACTATCAATGTTTTTATCATTCACAGTGTCATCCCAATAGTCAAAAGTATTTGGAAAACTATTTCCTTCCATGGAGCAGCTATAGCATTGCAATTAGCAAAACTTAAACTTAATGGTTAACACAATCTAAGTGTGTTGTTGAAACTATTACTAGATAAAAATCCTGAAGGACTAAGTGGGGAGTTTTGAGATGGCTGATTATAAATATTTTTCCCTAAATTTGAACCACTTCTAAGTTGATATGAATGGTATAGTTTAATTGGATTTGTTGTGATACCAACATTATTGATTTTTCTTGATGAAACCCCTAAATTATTGACATAAGAATCCATTTTGCTATGGCAGTAATGTCTAGAATTAGGAACATTATTACTTAATAACCAAGATAACTTGAATCTTAAGTAAGCAATGTATGTGTTGTTGGATTCTAATTTAAAATTTCTTCTTCCACTCTGCTTTATAGTTTTTTTCCATATCTTCTTGAATGTTTGCAACATCAATAATGGGTATGTTGAAGCCATCTTAGACAAAAGGATATCATTATTTTCATTTGCTTTGTTTACAACCATAACAAACAAATTTGTAACTCTCTTTAAGAAAAGTCGATATTTCTGCAAAATTCATGGAATAATGTCATGATTACACAATGCAAAAAGCACACATAAGATAGTATCACTCAAGATGATGATGATGATAATAATAATAATAATAATTTGTTAAATTTATTTTCTTTGTATGTGTGTAGATTGTTAACATGGACTTGACTTGTAGGAGTTTAAATATGTATAAAACTATAGTATTTGAGTACAGACTCAATTCATCTTACCCTTTTCTATATTTCCTTCTCTTGTCCAATTAATTAAAAGAATATACAATTTAGAAAAAATAAAAAAAATTACATTTGATTTTTTTCAATTAGAAGAACAGTAGAGAAAACATAAAAAGAGGAATACGTAATTTTTACCTATGACTAGCTACATACTTATGGATATTCTAAACTGTCAAGTAAAAAAAATGGATATCCTCTTCTATACAAAATTGAGATTATGATATTCTTGGCACAACTAACATACATATAGCATGTTAACTTATTACTAGTTCAGTTTTGGTGTATGCATTATATTTATGTAAGCTTGAATTTCTAATTTGATATCAAAATTACTAAAACTCAAGTATTTGATAATTTGTGTTATAGACAGCACGAAGAATGTAATTTTTAGAGACAATTCAAGCCAAAACTAAAAAAACAAAAAAATCTTTGTTGAAACACATGAGGGGTAAAACAATTCTCATACAAATAAACATTTAGAAAATAAACATGTAAATGACTTGCCACATTTTCCCTAGTTAACCTTTTAAAATTCATGACCTGGAGAATCTTTTTGGGAACTACATCTATTATAGCAAAAAGTGACAACAAAGTAATTAATCAGTTTATAATAATTACATATAATGCACAAGAAATTTAGTTTCTAGGTAACAAAATAGTAAAGTAAGATATAATATAAAGCAAAAATTAACTAAACTTACTCTTTAAGCCAATAATATTTATAACGTCCACAAATTTGCTTTGAAGTTTACTTATTCAAATAACTTTGGTCTTTTTTAGGTTAACAAATCCATTATTTTCCAAAGTATTTGTCAATTCTTTTTCCACATCACTATTTTGGTTAACCTATTTTTCTTTTAATGCTAAAGGTCCCAACTCTTTGTGATGCTTTCTCCCATAACTTGATTCTTCCATAATATCTCTTATTATTTTTGTATTAATTCTCATTATTTTTGTATTAATTCGCTCCTTACCTTTTATTCCAAAAATTGCAAATTTTCAAAAACCTTTGAAGACCTCTAGTGTTGTTAGTTTTATGATATAATGCACTACACCATATACTAATTTTTTTTTCTTGAATTTCCTCATTGTTGTCAAATGAATTCACTGAATTGGTAAAATATTGTTAATAAAAAAATATATATGCTATTAATCTATATTTTAAACTCTTGTTTAACAAAATTGAAAAAAAAACTCTAGAGTATCCCTTCATTTGTGTAAGAAACCATTTGTCTCATGGTCAAGTACTAAAGTAAAGACCCTTTTCAACTTTTAAATATATAAAAAGTACAAGCTACTTATGCTTGAACTAATATGAGTTAAAAACTTTATTTATATTTCAAGTTTTAATTTCAAGTACTAAACTATTATCAAGTTTTAAGACAAAACGTCGTGTGGGAAAGGTTTTCTACCATTGATTTATGTTGTGAGTCTTCAATCCGAGGTAAGAGGAGACTTTACCCTATCTTTTCTATCTTTAGTTTGTTTGTAATATTAGGGATTGCAAGGAGAGTAAGATAGAACGTAGGGGAATGGTCGGATTATGATTGGATTGTAATGGAAACTTTGTGTGGAATGAAATGTGATTGATATTGAACATGATGTGTGATTAAATGATTGAAAATACGTGTGAATGACATGATTCGAATTATGTTAGTAGATGTATGGAACGTGCAAGGTGAGTCTTTGTACTTGTGTGTGATAGTGTAAAGTACTCACCCTTACATTTATTTTTCAAGTGACCAAGGTGATCAGCACCAAACTTAGAAAATTTTATTTTGAAAATTGTGATGTATTTAAATTAGTCCTGTAGCATTTATTTTGATGCAAACTTGTAACCCTCCCTTATTTTGAAATACTTTAATAAGACTATGCATTGAGAGCTATTTGAATGAAATTTTTATTATTCTCATTTATTGTAAAATTAATTTATTTGGAAACATATTTTATCAACAAGATCATCCAGACATATATTCACAAACAAGAAACATACAATCACATCCGCATGAGTACAACACATTAAGTTCTCAATAATGGAATAAAGCTCTCATTACATCAAATAGATCGTTTTGTGAAGAAGTTAATGGAAAATGTCGTCCAAAAGACTAAGGTATTCCTACATATTATAGAGAAGAGTACTCTTTTGAGAGGAGAGAAAACAGAGAAAATAAAGATGAAATTGAAGAGTCGAGCTCCGAGAAACTTACTAATGATTCAGTGGAATGAAGATTCAAGTTTGGGTTCAAAGCAAGTTTGGAGCTCAGAAGAGTTTCTCTGGGAGAAGGGAAGAGAGAGTTTAGAAAAAAAGAGTTAGGAAAGGTTTCTTGGATTGCAATGAAAGCTTTTGAGTTGGACTCTCTTAAATAGCTCTCAAATCTCATGCGTTATCGCTTGAGCAAGCGGGCTCTCGCTTAGGCGAGTCCTTTCTTGCCTGGGTGAGAAAACCATATAGTGGTTTCTCTAAGCTTTTTTGGCTATTTTCACTTGAGCAAAAAGACATCCAGAGAGTGAGTGATTTTTCTTGTGAGTCCTTGATTGAGTGACTTATCTTGCCTGGGTGAGATCCCTTCTCGCTGAAGCAAGATCACTTCTCACCTAGGCATGAGGACAATTGGGACAAGTTTATATTGTCTCGCTTGAGTAAAAATGCCTGAAATCTTGTAGTTCTAAGTGCTCAATCTCGCTTGAGTGAAACCTATCTCGCCTAAACGAGACTCCCTGCACTAGACATCTTCCAAACACTCGTTAAATGAAACCAAAACACATCCAACATCACATATTGTTAAATATTTTATTAAATAATAAATAAATGAAAAAGAATGTGTTACACATTATACATTGTATTAATCCACTATAGCCCATTTATTACAATATCATACATTAAAATGTTTACCAAATAGATATATTGATGCATGCCTTTTTCAAAAATATAAATTAGAGAAACATGTTGTCAAGCCCCTTTACATATGCATCCTTTTAATTTTAAAGTATCATTAGAATTAATTTTTACTTCAGAGTTGAAAAAGTTGCACTAAATTTCTTTTACTCTCTCTCTATTTATATCTCTCTTACACACACAAAATTTCTTTTATTTAATTGTATCTTTTGGTTTTCAAAAATATTATTCTTGTTATTCAAAAAATAGTAAATTATTAGAAAGTAATTCAATCAAATACTAGTGCAACAAAGTCTGAGTTTGGTAACTTAATTTTAATATTGGTGAATTCTTCCTTTAATTTAGTCAAAATCTAAAAGGAGATAAAAAATCTTAATAGATTTAATTAAATATAAATAGTTTTATTTATTATTATTTAAGAACTTCATTATTTCTTATATCTTGATTCATGTATATTGACAAAGGAAATTATTGATATGAGTCTTTCGTTTTATGAATTCATTCTCCAACATTAGCGCTTGATTGATAGTATTTTACATGCTTTTTTTTTAATGAATTTTTATTTATTTATTTCAATCATACTGAAAGAGGCAATTGAGTAGGATTGTTATAGACTATTAATTCTCTATTTAAGTATTTAACACGGCTATATTCATTAAATCTTAAATTCAAAGTCACAAATTAAACTAGAATAAACTTTTACTTATTTTCTTTTTTTAAGTGTTAAATAATTATTATTTGAAATAAGAAAAATAAAAAATAAATTTATGCAAGTGTCTCAAAAAGTAATTAAATAAAAATTTATACATTTTAAATATTAGCAGCTTTTGTCTTTAAAAACAAATTTTACAGTGTTAAATATTTAATGCTCTTTCTAAATCTTTTAATTACTTAAATCAGCACTATTTACATGAAATTTCTATTTATTAAATATAAGATGAATACAATACAAAAAGAAAAGGGGCAATATCAAAATATATGGTACCTTTCTTTATAGTTCAAGGAAGTTAGTATCCCATCAATCACCAAAATATTGGCATTAAAGGGAATCAAATTACTTTTTGAATGACGACATATTCTCCTTTCATTATCAGATGTCATTATTTTTCATATAAACAGTAATTAAATTTTGATTGAAAGAAAGTAAAGTTTGTAAAATAGATAGTATATATGAAATTTTCTTATTCTCTTTATTCTTGTCATAATCTATACTCCTATCCTCTAAATACTGAAAATCATTAATGCAAATAATCTCTACGGCTTATATAGCATTAAATGTAATTTTATTTACATTAAATATTACTTTTCATTATTTTTAAGAAAATTTTAACTAGTTTCAGCTTTATTAAATAAACAAAAATAGAAAACTCGTAAAAGTAAAGAAAAAAATCATTTAAAAAAAATTGTATGCATTTAATTAGGTTATTTATTTTTTTAATCAATATTGTTAAGACATTTATTAATACATAAGGCTAATTTTTTATTTTCTTATTTGTCCACTTTTGTAAGGAAATTTTATTTTCATTAATTACGTAATTTATAATTTCAAAATAATACTAAATATTAATTATTTTAATTATACTTGTTTCTATATCTGATTTTTAAAATATTTTATGCAACAAAAAAGAATAAAATATATATATATATATATGGTATTAAGAAGTTAAAAAAATTCATATGAATAAAAATATTAATTATTTTTTTACTTTGTACGTTATCTTTCAAAACAGACAAATAAAAAAATATAAAGTAAAACATATTTGCTAATATCATCCAAATGGATAATTTTAAACAAAAAAAAAAGTTATATTCTTTTACTAAGAAAAAGATATTTGATATATATAGTACTCGCATTAATATTTTTTAATAATAATTTTATTTGGTAAAATTCACTCAAAGTTACGTGTCTATAGTTTGTTGTTGTAAATCATTTCTATGTAGTTAATTTATGAAATTAGACCTATATAGTAAATAAATTGTATATATGTTAGTATAATTAATTAAAATGCACTAAATAATTATATATAATATTAAAATAATTAAATATCATTTAATTTATTTATTTATTATCAATCATTTAATATAATATTTATTATTTATTTATTATTAATTATTGATTAAAAAATTAAAAGGTAAAATTAATGTTTTTTTCATTTAATTTTAAGCTAAGTATTGTTTTTGTCTTCTTCTTTTTTTATTGTAATTCTTTAACTTATAAAAATGTTTCAAATAAGTCATCTTTTGTTAAAAACATTAATTTAGTTAAAAGTTTTTTTCATTCTATGGATACTATGCATGTACTATTTATTGTCTTCCTTATATCTCTAAATATGACTCATTCATATTTTCTTCTTTTTCATTTCTTTCATTTTCATTTTGTTATCTTTTTTCTTTTTTTTCATCCTCCCTTCTTTTTCAAATTTGTTACAAAATGTTGGAATGAAAAATAATATATTTAAAATATTTTTACAAAATTTGAAAGTTTGGAGGGAAGAGGAAGAGAATGATTGGTGAAATTTAAACCTTATTTAAAAGTTATTTAACTAAGAGGAGAAGGGTTAGAGGGTTTTTGAGGTTTTTCTAAAAAATATAATTTTTCAAGTGAGAATTTTTTTAAAAAAATTATAAAAATAAAAATATTAATTTTAAAATTATTAATTTTTAGAGAGACAAAAATATTTATTTTTATTTTTAAAAATAAATAAATAAAAGATATAAAATAAAATATTATCATTTATACAATTAAACATTCGTTACCATTTCTTTTTAATATTAAAAATTTAAATAAGGAAAGGATGAACTTCCTTTTCCTTCTTTTTTTTTTATTTTTTTTCTTTAAACTCTCAAACAAAATTTAAAATAAATTAGCAAAAGTTAAAGAATAAAATTAAAATTTACCTTAAAGTTTAAGGATGAAAACACTAATTTTTCTAAATTAAAATAGTAATAAAAAATAACACAAAAAGGAGAGAAGAAAAAAAATTAAGAGAAAAGGTGTGTCGTAGTGATTTTTGGTATTGAGAAAGAATAAGAGTTTTCAAGAAACTTATCATGCAGGTTAAAAATAACTCTTTTTTTTTTCAATTTTAGATAACTTATATGAAAAAGTATCTCAAAAAATAAAAAAGTATAAGTTCATTTTAATTTATAAAATATATTTTATTTATTTATTATTTAATTTTATACTCTAATAAATATTTATTGAAAGTTTATTTAAACTGAATATTTATATAGTAAATTCAATATTTATATAGCTTCTCCCTTACTAACAAGTGAAAACTATTTCCAGGATCTCAGAATAATAGAATCTAAGACTTCCCTCTCATCCAAAACATCATTGAAAAATATAATTCTATTTCTATGCAACCACAAAGACCACACTGTACTTACCCAGATAATTAATAAGCATATTCCTTCTCTTTTACTACAGCCAACACCAACCCAAGAAAGCAAGTAAGTCAATAAATCTGAAGGCAAAACCAGTAAGAATCCAAGCCAACGTGAAGTAAAGTAACAGATTTGAGATGAAACTGAGCACGTTAAAAATAAATGAGTTGGAAGTTCCTCCAAACCATGACAGAAACAACAAGTTATATCATCAATTTGAACACCACGATCAATCAGTAAACCTTTACAAGGAAGTGCATTCAACAACAATTGCCAAGAAAAAACCAGAGACTTAAGAGGGACCTTCCCTCTCCATAGCCTTTGCAAGGCATCTGCCGTACACTGATCTACACTATTAGGACCACCAAAAAGTTCAAATAGTCATGAATACGCAGATTGCACTGAATAACAACCTGAAGAATCTGCCCTCCATACCCATTTATCTTCTTGTAGTAACTTAATAGAAACTCCATCCACAAGCTCCAACAAAAGATTAAAGCTCGAGATCTCATGTTGAAAGAGTCACTATCATCTATATATGTTATAATTTCCTCTTTTCTTAATTACCATTTAAAAATTACTAGTAAATTTTCTATGCATTACACATGCCTTGTATAAAAAAATTAAATTCATGGTTTATTTGCACTTTTAGTTTTTATATTTTAATTTTTTATATTTCATCTTAAATTCTTAATTATTGAAATTAAGTCTCACATCAAATTCTCACCAAATATTGAATAAGATATAATAAAATTATGAGATATAATTAATTTCTACAAATTAATGAAGGAAAATGCATAAAATATTTAAATAGAATAGTAAATTACATATATAAATTACAATAAAAGAATATTTTATAATTATTTAATTATTTTATATACCTTTTATTTATAAATCTATACAAATTACAATAACATATTATAGTTTTATTATACTTCTTTAAATAATGGATGAAATTTTGGGTAAAAATTGAACTGTTGAAAAGGACTAAATATGAGCAATTAAATTTAAAGGACTAAAACAACACATAAATTACATTATAGGGACTAAAAGTATTATTAAATATAAATTTTAAGAAATCATAAATAAAAAATAAATTAAAATATTTATTATTTTTTTATTATTAATCATGTATATTCTATTATATTAGATAAGAATAAATAAATAAGACTTTTCAAACTGAGATGTAATTATTGAAATAAATTATTTTAATCAAGTATCTTGTCTATATTGATAATAGTATTTCTCATGTATCATTAACTTAAATTAAATTTTAAAATAATAATTAAAACTATGCTATATGACTGTTTTGAAATTTAATAAATTTAAAATTATTATAATTTTTTTTTTATGGAAAATTATTATAATAAAAATATATTAAATTAAAATAAGTTATAAAAAGTAAATTTTAATTAATATTAAATTAAAAATAAACACATAATATCGAAACAATATCTTAAACATTCAATGCATTTTAATTAATTTAACCAAAATTATCTAATTCAATTAATTAATTATAAAGTTATAAAATTTTAATTAGTTTTATCGACTGGAAACGTTGGTATGATAAACAGCAGGAAAAAAACCTAATATTTAATTAAACGCTCATGTTTAAAAAAATTAAATAGTTTCGTTCAAAAATAAATATTTACAATTTATATATAAAGTATAGAGATTGATATATTTTCAAGTTATCATAACATCAAAATTGCTTTATGTAAACAGAAAGATATCAATATAAGAAAAAAAATTAAAATAAAAGTATATGTTAATTGCAAAAGAAGTCACGTGACTTATAAGGATAAAAATAACTCCTTGGAGCATTCTCACTGTGATAACTATAATACAGGGATGGATTTATTTTTATTATTTATAAATTATTTTAAAAAATAAAATAATATTAAATACACTTTGTTAAATATTTTTGTATCTAATTATTAAATTTTTTACACATTTATTACAAATGAGAGATAAATAATAATAATAAATAATTAAATACGTAAAATTTATAGTAATAAATTAAAAATTAATTAATAAAAGAGATGCCCAAATATAAAAAAATAAAGGAAATACTATAAAATAAATACAGTATTAATTAGATTTCTTAAGTTGTAATGATTACCAAAACGACAATTAAAAAAAATAAAAATGCTAATGTTTTATTTCTTTGATATGAAATTATAGAACTAGAGCTATTGTGTGAAATTATTGTCATTCAACTTACGTGATTAAAAGTCTGTATAATAATAATATATTATTTTTTATCCATTTCAATGTAAAAAAAAAATGGAAGTATTTATTTTTTAAATTAATATAAATTTTGTGTTTATCTCAGTTGTATATATTTTTTTCTTTTATTTTATGACACATTTTATTAACTTTTATTCCCTCTATTTCAAGTCAGGTAACATTTGAATAAAAAATCATATGAAATAAGTTTTAAATTTTAATAAAATATTTAATAAATAAAACAAATTACCATCAAAAGTTGACCAAACTACATTAACACTATTATTGTTTCAAAACTATCCTCACCTCACTAATTTGAAGGCACCCGTCCTCCCTATTATAATTAATGAATACAATAAAGAGTAAGTATAGCTCAGTAAAATTATTTTATTAATTCAAATATTAATTAATTTTATTTACTTTTCAAGAAAATATTAATCAAATTAAAATAGAATATATTTTTATAATTTACACCTATCCTCTTTAAAATATAATTTGACTAAAAAAATGTGTTGTGCGATGATATTTTTATATTCCTAGTCTCTTTAATTAATATTTAGTATGAATAAATCAACATTAAATATAGTGGAATATTTATTAAAAATCAAATATAAATTTAGTAAAAAGAGGTCTTATATTTTAATAATAGAGAAGATGACTAATATATAAAGATAGAGAAGGAAAATTTTCAAAAAGATAAAGCAAAAATGAAAGTTATACAAAATTTATATAAATTGAAAATTTTAAAAACATGAGATTGAGGTTAGGTATAAAATTAGTGAAATTATTAACCCTCTATCAGCAGAAATTATTCCATCAAAAAGTTTAAATTAATTATGAAGTGTTTGATATAGGTCGCCATTTATTTTTGTATTTAATTACTGTTTTATTAATTTTTTTATATTTTTAAATTATATGCAATACCAATACTTATTTTATAATTTTTTCCTGACATAAATTTTAGAAACTAAATCATGTTATAATATTGAAAATTATTTATAATATTCAATCGAGTTGTATTTGAAATTTAAAATAAATTAATTTTAAATTTGACGTATGTAGAATTCACTTTTATTTCCTTTTTTTTAACATATTTACTACCTTAAATTGATAATTGATTTTTAATATTTTGGTTTAATATATAATAAATTTTCATTCTAATAATGATAATTATCTATATTATGATATATATATATATATATATATATATATATATTAAATTTGTATCATTAAATACTATTTAAAATAATTTTAAAAAAAACCATGATATCAACGAAAGAGTAAAAGTAAAAGCAATAAAATGTGTACACATCTCTCACATGACTTTGCAGTGTAACAAGGCAATGCAAAGTATTTTACTTTAAAATAAATATATATAATTTAATAAATAAAAACTATATTTTTGTAAATCTTGATATATAATAAAATTATTTAAAATTAATTTTTAAAAATAATAACTTAACTTTATAATCACAAACTGTGTGTATTAAAATGTGAAAGATTGAATAAAATTACAATAATTTAAAATATAATTTATTTTAAAATAATAAAAATAATATATTAAATATTGTGAATTTTGTATATAAATAAATATATTTAAAAATTTTAAAATTTTATACAAGTATAATAAAAAATTTATAAATATAAACATAGATATTTATTAAAAATTGAAAGTTTTAAAAAATATTAAAAGAAATTTTATAAAAGTAAATATAAAAATTTATTAAAATCTGAAAGTTTTCATAAAAAAAAAAAAAAAATTAAGTCATACTTTTTACTTTCAACACTAGAACAAAATTATTTAAAAAATGAAAAAACGCAAAATTATTGATAAAGAATTTACACATAGTATTTTAAATAATTTTAACCTTAAAAAATACATACGACAAATCGTAACAAAAAGTAATTTTAATAAATGTTTGACTTTTTAGATAAACATTACTGATGTGGACATGTGGTATTTAAAATATGTCTATCATGATTTTGCAATTAATTAGCAATCTAATGTGTATATATATATGATATAAATTCATATTTTATTAATTGAAATAAAAAATTTATTTTAACATAACTTTATAACTGCGAATAATATACATCAAAATATAAAGATTTAATAAAATTATGTAATTTTAGAATATAATTTATTCGTTTGGTTACATAATATATTTTATATTAAAATAATATTTTTATAATATAGTATAAACATTTAATTAAATATCAATAATTAATATATAATAATAATCATAAAATTAATGAAATAATATATTAATTTAGTGTATTTAAATTATTAAATATACTTTTAATCTTTATATTTAATGTATTTTAGTATTAGTCCCTCGAAATTATTTACTTATATTTTTATTGTACTGCATAAAAGGTGAGGTTAAAAACAAAAATTTACAAAAATATAACGATCATAACAAAAAAAATAGAATTAATGTTTTTATCTTAAGTAAGTTTCAATTTTATACTTGAACTTTATTTTAGTTTATTTTAATTTTTTAAATTTTAAAAATATTTTAAATAAGTTTTTTTTTATTAAAAATATTAACTCTATTAAGATATTTTTATTATTTTCTATCACGTAATAATATATATTAATTATAATTTTCTAATAGAGTTAAATATGTAATGCTTGAAATTTAAAAGAAAGTTTTGCAGAAATGTTCAGGAGAGAAAAAAAATAGAGATAAAATATAAAAATTAGGAAGAGAAAAAGAATAGAACTATAAGTCGTTAATTTTTTGAGGATTTAAAAGTGTACTTGGTTATAAACTTAATATTAGTAACATGTAAATAACTCGTATATATATAAAATTTTAAATTTTAAGAGTTGTATTTTATATAAGTGACTATGATTTTTTAAAATATATATATATATATATATATATATACTATTTTTATAATTAAAAAATTATTTTTAACCTTAAATTGTCTTCATATAGATAAAATTATATTTTATCATTACCGTTTTCCTTTACTTTTTTTAGCATAAAAATATTCATTAAATATTAAAGTAATATAAAAATTATTTAAAACTTATACAAAAATTATAAATAAAATAATGAGTAAAATTAAAATTTCAAAATTATTAATCAAATTAAGCTCAAACTTGAAATTTAACTTATTTAAATAAATAAGTTAAATTTAAATTTATTTATTTTTTACAAGATAGCTTGAACTTTAAATATTTAAGTCACCTCGTTTAACCCAGCATATTAACATTTATTTTGATATTATATAAGTTTATGTAAGCTATTTAATAAGTGATACAATAATAAAATAATTTTTGAATAACGGTTTAGGCTCCTCTTGAATCTCAACACAGAAAAGCTCAATAAAGTTTATGTATTCTTGAAGAGTATGATATTAGTGTGTGTGTGCCTTTGAAGAGATGAAAAGGGTTGGCTATCGAACTTGACATGCTCACATACTTATTGTATCAGCTTGCCATGAAATTTAGAAATTTGCTTATGATTGCTTATGAAATTTATATAACTAAAGCTAGTAAAATGAGTCAATATAGAATCAAGTCAAAATTTGAATCTTTTAATCTAATCTAATCAAGCTCAATACAGGCTAAGTTTGTCAAAATTCCAAAAAGTTAAGCAATCATTTTTGTAAGCTCAAATCTTGAATTGACTCAGCTGATGCATGAACTAAACTAGATTTTTCATGTAAATTAACAAAACTACCAAGTTTAGGCAAGAACATGAAACTGAAATATTCAAGCTTCAACACACTGTTTATTTGCAAACTATCATATGTAGTTTGAGACAAACAGAAAAGGAGTATGCTCAAACTCGATTTGATAAAGCTCTTCTACGATCTTGATTTCCTTTTACGCCATATCGTTGAGAATGGATTCAATGAAGCCATAGTCCCATTCCAACTGAGGTAAGAAAAAAAGACATAAATAAATAGACATATATTGCATGACATATGCTTGTAAGTAAAGGAGGAAATATGTTGTGACTCAAAAACTTTGAAAAAAGAATGAACTGCGTCCAATTATTAAAAGTTATTGAAGCATGTACAAATTTTGATGAGTTTAATGATAATAGTTAAATTAACTCTCATGTACCAGAAAAGTTAATTCTTAAACTGTTTTTAGCTAACCCCACAATATTTAGACTATTTTTTGGGCAAAAGTTATTGTTACTTAATGAATAAATTGATGTAATAATATTTTGAGAATCACATGAACATTTAGAAATCTTTTCAATGAACTACATGTTTATACTTTTATAAAAATAAAAAATAAAAATTGATCATCTAGATGCAAAAGATATATTTCTATTTATGAAGATCAACTACTTTGCTGTAAAGTGGTGAAGAAAAAGACGTAAATGATTTAAAATTCCTTTTACAGTAAAAGACACTTGTATAATTAAATTATTTGATTTCAACTATAAGACATCTAAGGCGAAAACGAAAGATAAAAAGTGAATTTAATTAAAGAATTTTAAATATTTAAGAACTTCTCATGCAAGTCAATACTATGAATCAATATCAGATCAGTATGTTAAAATGAGTATGTTTTTTTACCTCTGTTATAGGCTCGACATTGGTTATATTTGTATCCATGATACAATCTAAAGGAATGGTATCTTCTCTTGTGTCATCTCCTTTATTTTCATCCTTACATAAAAATAATTAACAAATAGAAAACTAAAATTAATGAAACATTAAACTGAATTATTTCTTTAGTGCAAAATTCAGTAACAAGATACATGTTAGGTAAGAATATAAATTTTATATATAGTTATCTTTTTACATGTTAATGAAGTCATCCATTTTTCATGAATATATAACAATAAAAATTTTAGAAAGAGAAAATATGTTGTAAAAGGGTGGGAGAAAAATATATAAAAAAAATTTATAAATTCCCAAAAAGGTTTTAAATAAAATTTGTAATCACATTACAAATTGATATTTAAAATTTCCAATATGATTCAAATATGAAATAAAAAATAATTATTAAGGAAACTTGAGAAATTATTTTACATACCTGCATAGTGACTTGATTAAGAATGTTTTCCACTGAAAAAGAATCATCATCAAGTCCTTCGAAAAAGGATTCATCAGAAGTTACTTGAGAAGCAATAGTGTTATTCATTGTTGCTGAAATTTGATGATATCTTTGACTATGAATCTGATGCTGAGGTTGTTGAGGCCGAAATAACTCCTTCATGTCAATGTTTTTAATGTTATTGTCCATTGATACAGGGGAAGATTGATTTGTGCTATTAACCTCATTGGTAGCAGACACTACTCCAACCAAACTACTATCATTTGGTATCAAGAGTCCTTTTGACCCATTCCTTCCTTGAAAAGTTGTTATAGCATTGCAATTAGATAAATTTGAGCTTGATGTTTGACATAGTCCTACTGTGTTGTTGAACTTATTACTAGCTAATCCTGAAGGGCTAATTGGAGAGTTTTGAGATGGCCGATTGTAAATATTTTGCCCTAAATTTGAACCACTTCTAAGTTTATATGCATCATTCACATTGAGATATGAATGGTATAGTGTAGTTGGATTGGTTGTGATACCAAGGTTATTGATTTTGCTTGATGAAACCTCTACATTATTAACATGAGGATCCATTTTGCTATGACAATGTTGCGTAGAGTTAGTAACATCATTACTCAATAACCAAGATAACTTGAATCTTAAGTGCGCAATGTATGTGCTGTTGGATTCTAAATTTAAATTTCTCCTTCCACTTTGCTTTATAGTTTTTTCCATATCTTCTTGAATGATTTGCAACATCAATGCTGGGTATGCTGATGCCATCTTAGACAAAAGGATATCATTGTCTTCCTTTGCTTTGTTTACAATCATGACAAACAAACCTGTAACTCTCTTTAAAAAAAGTCGATGTTTCTGCAAAATTCATGGAATAATACCATGATTACACAAAATGCAAAAAAAAAAACACATAGAATAGTATCACTCATAATAATAATTATTATTATTATTATTATTATAATAAATTGTTAAATTTATTCTCTTTGTATGTGTAGATTATTAACATGGACTTGACTTGTAGGAGTTTAAATATGTATAAACTGCAGTATTTGAGTATAGACTCAATTATACAAATTAGGAAAAATGATAAGAAATGGTACATATGATTTTATTTTATTTTTTAAAAACAAGAAAAAGGGAATAGATAGTTTCTACATGTGACTAGCTACTAATGGATATCCTAAAATGCCAAGCTAAAAAAAAAATGGATATCCTCTTCTATCCAAAATTGAGATTAGTTATGATATTCTTGGCGCAGCTAACATACATATAGCATGTTAACTTATTACTAGTTTAGTTTTGGTGCATTTATGTAAGCTTAAATTTCTAATTTGATATCAAAATTAATTCAAAAAATATTTGATAATCTGTGTTATAAACAGCACAAAAGAATGCAATTTTTAGAGACAATTTAAGTCAAAACTAAAAAAAAAAAAAAAATCTTTATTGAAACACATGCAAGAATAAACCAAATTTCATACAAATAAACATTTAGAAGAGGACACAAAATCAACAAACCTGCAAATGACTTGCCACATTTTCTCTAGTTAACCCTTCAACATTCATGACTTGGAGAATCTTTTTGGGAACTGCATCTGATTGTAACAAAAATTGATAACAAAGTAATTAATCAGTTTATAATAATTACATATAATGCACAACAAATTTTCTTTCTAGGTAACAAAATAGAAAAATAAGAAATAATATAAAGCAAAAGTTAACTAAACTTACTCTTTAAGCCAATAATATTTATGGCTTCCATGAATTTGCTTTGAAGTTTATTTGTCCAAACAACTTTGATCTTCTTTTCGGTACCAAATCCATTATTTTCCAAAGTGTTTGTTGATTCTTTTCCCATATCACTCTTTTGGCTAACTAGTTTTTCTTTTAGTGTTGAAGATCTCAACTCTTTGTGATGCTTTCTCCCACAACTTGATTCTTCGATAATATTTCTCATTATTTTTGTGTTAATTGGCTCTTTACCTTTCATTCCAGAAATTGCAAATTGCCAAATACCTTTGAAGTCCTCTAGTGTTGCTGGTTTTATGATATAACGCACTACACCAGATGCTAGAGCTTTTTCTTGGATTTTCTCATTGTTGTCAAATGAAATCACTGAATGGGTAAGATATTGTTAATAGAAAACATATATGTCATTAATCTAAATTTCAAGCTCTTGTTTAACAAAATTGAAAAAAAAAATCTAGAGTATCCCATTCATTTGATAGGTAAGAAACCATATTTTCTCATGATCAAGTACTAAAGTAGAGACTTTTTCAAATTTTAAATATATAAAAAGTACAAGCTACTTCTACTTGAACTAATACATGTGAGTTAAAAAATTTATTTATGTTTTAAGTTTCAATTCAAGCTAAACTATATAAAATTAAAAAGAATTGAACTATTGTTTTGAAACATATGAAATGTCATCCTTTAACTTTAAACAAATTAACATTGTCAATGTTATCGAAGAATAAGTAAATTAATTTAGAATGGAACTTACTTATAATTGGAATTGTAAATTCTTTTTCAACTACTTCTTTCAATTTGAATCCGTCGAGATTTGGCATGTGAACTTCAGTAACAATGAGTTGAAAATATTCTTCATTATTTCGAAGTTTTTCTAAAGCAACTGAGGAGTGTGTAGTACCTACAGCTGAAATACCAAGTAATGATGTTATTGCAATTATAAAGATACATTATACATTGCATTAATCCATTATAGCTCATTTATTGTAATATCACACATTAAAATGTTTCCCAAACAAATAAATGGATGCATGCCTTTTTCAAAATTTAAAATATAAATTAGAGAAACTTGTTATCAAGCCACCTTGTACATATGCATCCTCTTAATTTCAAAGACAAAGGAGAGTATCGTTGGAGTTAATTTTCACTTTAGAGCTGAGAGAGTTGCAATAAATTTCTTTTACTCTTTCTCTTTCTCTCTCTCTCTCACACAAAATTTCTTTCATTTAATTGTATCTTATGGTTTCCAAAAAGTATTATTTTTTATTCAAAAAATAGTAAATTATTAGAAAGTAATTCTATCAAATACTAATGCAACACATTATAAGTTTGGTAACTCAATTTTAACATGGGTGAATTCTTCCTTTAGTTTAGTCAGAATCTAAAAGAGGATAAAAATTCTTAATAGATTCAATCAAGTAAATAATTTTATTTATTATTTTTTATTATTATTTTAATGCTTGATTGATAGTATATTTACATATTTTTCTAATAAATTATTTATTTTATTTCAATCATATGTACCCCTGTGAGAAGCAATTAAGTAGGATTATTACAGACTATAAAATTTTCTATTTAAGTATTTAACATGATTACATTCATTGAATCTTAAATTCAAGACCACAAATTAAACTAGAATAAAATTTAATTTAATTTCTTTTTTTTAAGTGATAAAAAATTGTTATTTAAAATAAGAAATATAAAAAAATTATGCAAGTGTCTTAAGAATCGATTACATAAAAATAAAAATAATTAAAAATTACAATTCAAATATTAGTAGCTTTTGTCTTTAAAAATAAATTTGACAGTGTTAAATATTTGATGCTATTTCTAAATCTTTTTACTTAAATTAGTACTAACTCCAGTAAATGTAATTTTTATCTGTTGTTAGCTATAGTACTCCTAAAATTAAGAGGGTGTTGTATTGTTTTTAGATTGAGAAGTGTGATTTTTTTAATATCTTAAAAATTAAATGATAATTATGTATTTTTCAAATAAATTACTAACCTCATTACGTAAGAGAACATATAATACTCCTCATTTTAGAGAACACGGTAGAATTTACCTTTTTGATAAGATGAATACAATGCCAAAAAGAAAACAGCAACATCAAAATATATTGTACCTGTGTAGTTCAAGGAAGTTAATATCTCCATTGTTGTGTCTAGAGAAGCAGCATCACCATCAACCACCAAAATATTGACATTGAAGGGAGTCAAATTACTTTCTGAAAGGCGACATACTCTCCTTTCATCATCAGATGTCATTGTTTCTCACATAAACAGTAATTAAAATTTGATTGAAAGAAAGAAAAGTTTGTGAGATAGAAAATACATATGAAATTTTCTTATTCTCTTTCTATTTATTTTTGCCATAACCTACACTCATACCCTCTGAATACTGAAAATCATTAATGCAAATAATCTCTACAGCTTATATAGCATTAAATGTAATTTTGCTTACATTAAATATTACTTGTCATATATTTTTTAAGAAAATGTTAACTAGTGTCAGCTTTATGAAATAAATAAAAATAGAAAGCTCGTAAAATAAATTAAAAAAAAACCCATTTAAAAAAGTTTGTAAGCATTTAATAAGGTTATTTAATTTTTTTAATCAATATTTTTAAGAAATTTAATAATATACAAGACTAATTTTTTATTTTCTTATTTGTCCACTTCTGTATGGAAATTTTGTTTTCATTAATTACATAATTTATAATTTCAAAATAATAGTAAATAGTATTTTTTTTAATTATACTTTTTTTAACTGATTTTTAAATATTTTATGCAAAAACCAAAAATGAAAAAGGAAAAGTAATATATATGGTATTAGGAAGTTAAAAGAAATTCATACGAATAAAGATATTAATTATTTTTTTACTCTGTATGTTATCTTTCAAAATAGACAAATAAAAAAAATATATAAAGTAAAACATTCTTTCTAATATTATCGAGTAGATTTAAACAACAAAAATTGTTTCTTTTATTAAGAAAAAGATACTTGATATATAGTACTCACATTAATATTTTTTTATAATAATTTTATTTGGTAAAATTCACTCAGTTACGAGTCTGCAGTTTCTTGTTGTAAATCATTTTCTATGTAGTTAATTTATTAAATTAGACCTATTTGGTAAATTAATTGTATATATATGTTAGTATAACTAATTAAAATAAACTAAATAATTAAAAAATTATATATAATACAATATTAAATTAAATATCATTTAATTTTTTTATTTATTATCAATCATTTAATGTAATATTTATTATTAATCAATTGATTAAAAAATTAAAAGCCAAAATTAATGTTTTTGTCCTCTAATTTTAATTTAAGTATTGTTTCATCCCCTAACTTTTATTTGTTCATTGTAATTTTCTAATTTTTAAAAAATATTTTATTAAAAACAATGACTTCTTTAAAAGTTTGTCATTTTATGTTATGTGTATTGTGCATAGAGATGAAAACAGATTAAGTCGTCTTAGTAAAACCCTTCTTCACATATTTTTTCATAAAATAATTATTCTTAATAATTAACTAAAACAATGAATTACTCATAAATAGGTTTAGAATCAGTCTCATCTATATATGTTATTATCTCTTTTCTTTATTATCATTTTAAAATAACTAGTAAATTTTCTATGCATTACACATGCCTGTATAAAATTTTAAATTCATGGTTTATTTTCAGTTTAAGTTTTTATATTTTAATTTTTTATATTTAATCTTAAATTCTTAATTATTGAAATTAAGTCTCACACATCAAAATCTCACCAAATATTTGATAAAATATGATAAAATTATGAGATATAATTAATTTCTACAAATTAATAAAGGAAAATGTATAAAATATTTATTAAATTAAATTTTAAAAATTATTATAATTATTAATAATAAAACTATATTAAATTAAAATATTATAAAAATAAATTTAATTAATATTAATTTAAAAATAAACACAAAATTTCGAAACAATCTCTTAAACATTCAATATACCAAAATTGTCTAATTCAATTATTAATTATAAAGTTATAAGTTTTAATTAGTTTTATCCGCTAGAACCTTAGTATGATAAAAAGAAAAAAAAAACCTTAATATTTAATTAAACACTCATTTTCAAAATAAATAAATATTTACAATTTATATATAAAGTATAGAGACTGATAATATTTTCAAGTTATCATAACATCAAATTTGCTTTATCTAAACAGAAAGATATCAATATAAGAAGAAAAAAATTAAAATAAAAGTATAAGTTAATTGCAAAAGAAGTCACGTGACGTATATGGACAAAAATAACTCCTTAGAGCATTCTCACTGTGATAACTCAAATTTATAATATAGGGATGGATTTATTTTTATTATTTATAAATTATTTTAAAAAATAAAATAATATTAATTAAACTTTGTTGAATATTTTTGTATCTAATTATTAACTTTTTTACACATTTATTATAAATGAGAGATAAATAATAATAATAATAATAATAAATAAATAAATACATAAAATTTATAGTAATACATTAAAAATTAATTAATAAAAGATATGCCCAAATATAAAAAACAAAGGAAATACTAAAAACTAAATAAAGTATTAATTATATTTTTTTTAATTTGTATATGATTACCAAAACGACAATTAAAAAGAAATAAAAAGGCTAATGTTTTATTTCTTTGATATGAAATTATAGAACTACAGCTATTGTGTGAAATTACTGTCATTCAACTTACGTGATTAAAAGTCAGTATAATAAAAATATATTATTTTTTATCCATTTGCATGTAAAAAAAAAGTGAGTATTTATATTTTAAATTAATATAAATTTTATGTTTACTCTCAGTTATTACAATTTAAATAAAGTAAACTAAATTTTAAATTTTTCCAAAATTATAATTTTTAAACCAAATAATTTAATTATATTTCTCTAAAACAATTTTTAAATTTACATTTATTTACATTTTACTCGTTCTATGCGCAGAGTTATTTAAGTATAAAATCATAGATCCTTAAAAAATAAAAATAAAAATTTGAAATTTATGAAAATAAACTTGATTATTATTTAAGGAATCGTTAAATCAATAAAAGACTAAAGAATAAATAAAAGTAGTAAAATTATTAACCCTCTATCTGCAGAGATTATTCAATCAAAAAGGCTTATACGTCGCCATTCATTTTTTTATATATAATTACCGTTTCATTAAGTTTTTAAATTATATGCAATACGAATACGTATTTTATAATTTTTTTCTAATATAAATTTTAGAAATTGTACCATGTTATAATATTGAAAATTATTTATAATATTCAATCGAGTTATATTTGAAATTTAAAATAAATTAATTTAAAATTTGACGTACGTAGAGCTCACTTTTATTTATTTATTTATTTTAACATATTTACTCCCTTAATATTGATAATTGATTTTTAGTATTTTGGTTGAGTCTATAATAATTTTTTATTCTAATAATGAAAATTATCTATATTATGATATATATATATTTTTTTTATTAAATTTATATCATTATATACTATTTTAAATAATGAAAAAACCATTATATCAGCGAAAGAGTAAAAGCAAAAGCAATAAATTTTGTACGCCAAATCAGAGTCTCTCTCTCGCATGACTTTCCAGTTTAAGAAGACAATGCAGAAGTATTTTATTTTAAAATAAATATATATAATTTAATAATTAAAAAATAATTTTTTTGTAAATAATTATATAGATATTAAAATTATTTAAACATTTATTTTTTAAAAAAATAATATTAACTTAACTTTATAATCACAAACCGTGTGTATTAAAATGCAAAAGATTCAATGAAATTACAATAATTTAAAATATAATTTATTTTAAAATAATAAAAGTAACATATTAAATATTATAAATTTTATATATAAATAAAGATATTTAAAAAATTTCTATTTTATACAAGTATAATAAGAAAAATTATAAATATAAATATAGATCTTTTTAAAAATTTGAAAGTTTAAGGAAGATATTAAGAAAATTTTACAATATAAACATAAAAATTTACTTAAAAATTTATACAAGATAATAAGATAAAATTAAATAATGTTGCCAATGAGGTGATAGATTATGCTAAGAAGATTAAAAATAAATGTTTTGTATTGAAAGTAAACTATGAAAAAGCTTAAGATTTAGTAGATTAGAAATATATGTTATATATGTTCTGAAAGTTTGGATTTGGGAAGAAGTGGGTAAGGTGGATGGAAGCTTATATATGTGATGGTCATTTATCAATCCTTGTTAATGGAAGTCTCACGGAGGAAGTGGCGATTGGTAAAGGTCTTAAATAAGGCGATCTTTTATCTTCTTTCTTATTTTTATTGACGGCTGAAGATTTGGGAGATTGATGAGGAGTGATGTTTCAAAGGGACTTTTTCATGGGGTGATGGATCCTAAATCTCATTGTTACAATTTGCATATGATATTTTAATTATATGCAAAACTATTGAGCAAAATTTGTAGATAATAAAGGCTATTATCCAAAGGTTTGAGCTTATATATGGACTTAACGTTAATTTCTATAAGAGTTATATTGTAAGGGTGAATGTGACAAGCAAATTTCTAGATACGCTTTCTAGATACGCTATCTTGTTTTCTAAATTGCAAGGTGTGATCTTTGCCATTTCGGTATTTAGGTATCTATATTGGAGACAGACCGAGAAGAAGTATTAGGCAAAAGCTTATTGAGGTGTTTAATCACAAACTAACATCTTAGAAGGCCAAATATATTTTTATTGGGGTAAAGTAACACTATTTAATGTTATTCTAAATAGCCTTCCACTATATTATTTATCTTTTTGGAGAATGTCATCAGTTGTCATCAAGGAAGTAGTGAAGATTCAACGTTGATTTCTTTGGAGTGGCGTAAAGGAATCATAAAAAATAACTTGAATTAAATGGGAAAGAGTATGCATGCCAAAGAATGAGAATGATTTTAGGGTGCGAAATGTGGAATGGTTTAATTGGAACTTATCGAGTAAATAGGTTTGGAGAGGATTGAAGTTTTCAAACTCAGTGTTGCTTAATGCAATTCCAATACAGAGAAATTTAATCAAAATTAGATTGACGATTTGTTTAAAAGCTTATGGATTTTGTGATATCAAAGATGAGGAGGTATTGCACTTTTTTCTACATTGCGATATTTTTATGAGATTGTAGTACATAGTGTTCGAATGATTTGGTGTCAGTATATATTTATGTGAAAATTTGCATTAGACATTTCTGAGTATGTGAAACTCAATTTGAAAAAAAAAAAAAAGAAGAGAGCTCTAATCGCGTGGTTTGCAATAGTATGAACAATTTGGCTTCAAAGGAATAATATTATCTTCGATAACGGTGTACTAAATGTTAATAAAATGTTTGATTCTATTAAATATCATTCTTAGAAATGGCTCACAGCAAGATCTTTGGGAAACTCAGTTATATATGTGAATTAGATTAATAGTCCCTTAATATATATTGTTAATTCTCTTTAAAGATATAATGGGTTAGAGTACCTCTTGTACTCATACTTTATCTTTAATAAAATGTTAGTGCTTAACAAAAAAAAATGTATTCTAACTCATTACATCTCTAAAGAGAATTAGAATACATATTAGATCATTAATTCAGTTCACATATCATTTTAAATAAGTGGTCATAACCTTTTTTTAAATACTATTTTTACAAATAATTTTTTTTAACCTTAGATTATCTTCAAATAGATAAATTTATATTTTGTCACTATCATTTTCTTTTACTTTTAGCATAAAAAATTTATTGAATATTAAATAATAAAAAATATTTTAATACTTATACAAAAATTAAAATAAGTTAATGAGTAAAATTTAAATTTCAAAAATATTAATTAAATTAAACTCAAACTTAAAATTTTACTTATTTAAATAAATGAATCAAATTTAAGCAATTTTTTTTTTCACAATACAAGCTTGGACTTCAAATATTTAACTCAACTCATTTAACTTTACATATTAGCATTTATTTTTATATTATATAAATTTTTGTAAGCTTATTTAATATGCCATACAATAAAGTAAACTTTTAAATTAATCGAAAATTTTAAAAATGCTAAATTAGACCTTAACATATGGTTCATTTTAAACATTCGGATTTAAAAAAACCATTAAACCTTAAACAAATTAAAATGAAGAGAGTATAATAAAAAAAAAATTCAACAATATTAAATATTAGGTTTATAATAAATTTCAAAAAATTATTAAATATACCAATAATTAATAAAGCATTTAATTGTTACTGTATTAAATTTTTATTATTTTTCTTAATTGTTTAAAAAATATTAAACGTCATTCATTTAAAATGAACAGTGTAATACAAACTTTTATGTAAACAATACATTATTTTTATGATAAAATTAAAAATAATTAAATATGCCAACAATCAACAAAGTATTCATGTTACTGTATTAAATAAAAAATAATTATGAAAACAATGTCAAAATGTAAAAAAAAAAAAAAATGAATGTCAAATTTTCAATTAATGCAACAAAAATCAATTATTAGTCATATTTTAATTAATGATGTATTATATTAATAGGTACCTTTTTTTTTGTTATTTAAGTGGCTAAACATCTGGAACACAAAAGAGTTAAAAAATAGTTCTAGGAGTATACATGCCAATGACATCAAAGATACATATTAACAAACATGGCCAAACATAATTTTTTTAAGTTTATTAAAATTATATGGATGTGTGGAATTTCTTATTTTGAAAAACTTTAATCTTGTGGTCTATCAATACAGTTACATTTGTTCAAAACCATTGTTTTGAATATTAGAACAAATCAATTGTCAACACACATTGTGACCAACGTGTAAACAGTGACACCACATGCCTTTTGGTTATCTAATATTATTAGTAAACAGTAACCATTGAAGAAAGTGAGGAGATAGTGATATAGAAATGGAGAAAATATTGAAACGGCCGAGAAAATTAACGGTGGCGCCAGGAGTGGTGGAGGGTAGACGGAGAGAGGCCTTAGTGATGCCCATGTTTTTGTAGATATAGGAGAGAGAGTGCTGTTATGAGTGAAGGATTGCTATGTCATTTGGTCTAAATTTATTTATTGATAAACTTTACACATGATATTGTGGTTCCTTGTGAGGGCTGCAATAACATAATAAAAAAAATCTAATAATAACACATTAAGATCATTGTAAGTCGATCAATTTAAATTTAGGGGAATTAACAGGTCAGGTATACTAATCCAACTCAAACCAAATTAAAATTAGCTAGTGATATATAATCAAGTTATGAAAGTACAAACTCGCCGAAGTTCAAGTTGGGTATCAGTCTCTTTTTATAGCATAATGAATCTGGCCCAAATATTTTCTATTTTATTATTTTATTCTATTTTTTTGAATGTGAATTTTGATAAGTAATTTATTATTTGAGTGTAAATCAATAATTTTGTATACAAATATTGATATATTTTAATTTAGTTTAATAATTATTTAATTTTATAGATTACAATTTATTTCAACATTATAGACCCAACCCATTCATGAGTGATATGTCTAAAAAAATTTAAAAAAATTAACAAAATACATTATATTTTAATTGAACCGAATAAATTTTTCCACCAAATTTATAACCCTTAATACTTCTAGTTAAATTAATTCTTGAGCAACAATTCCACCTTCAATCAACAGAATATATCAAACTAGAAGCAAAAAAGTCAGCAACCATTCAAAATTGTAACACCTTGAAAATTCAAGAATAATTGATAATATTATTTACAAATTTTCAACTTATAACTAACAAATAAATGTAAATAAAATTAATATGACATAGCAATAATAGTATTCTCAAATCATAACCAAAATCTGAGGTTTCTCTTGAATTTAACTAGGTACAAAGTATAAATTTAATTAGAATGTCTTTCTTTCAAGTTAACTTATTTAAAGTCATCTTCTAATATTAATTTTTGGTCATGGTGTCAATTTTTAGTGACTTACTTAGCCAACCTCATATTTGGAAAGGGGAATGTCAATCTTATTTATGAGTTATAATTTATTATAAATCATAAATATTATATTTAGGTTTCTTTGACAATGTAGTTTTCAGTACCAAAATAATTCCAGCGAAATTTTTAAATCTGAGTTGAGCAAATAGATTTAATATTCATGCCATTGACTTGAGTGCATGATTCCGAATAATTACAACATTTTGCACAAAATTGGAAATTATAAGAGCATACTAAAATGAAATTAATGTACAAGTAGCACTCAAAGAAAAATTTTACAAAGTCACATACCACATAATTTTATTGAACAACTAATCTCTGTAAATGATCAAGGAAGACCTCAAAGCTAACATCATCCGTAAAGATAATATCCCCCCCGGGATGTGAAGTTTCAGTATTGTAAGTAGCAGAAGGATTTAACTTTGCTAGTAGAAACCGTGCCTGCACATGATTGCAAGTACATCAGCACATGTACGCCAAACATCTTACATTACCAAAAACATATGCATAAAGTCCACACAACGGAGCAAAACTATAGCAGAAAGCCAGTTCGAAGCATATAAACCAATCAACTAAATTACAGCTAAATTTCAATCTAAGCAAGCTAACCAATTAACAAAATAATTGAGATATTCCTTTTCACATACAAACAACTTGTGCAGAAAGGCTTTCGAGAAGAATATGATAGGTGAATTCTCTTTCTTTTTTATTCCCTAGCATTGGATCTATTACAGGAAACCACTAACCAAATACACAAGGATTACAGAAAACCATGATATTTTCATCACCAATAAATTCTATAATGCATTCTCCGCACATTGATATCCTTCTATACCCGGAATTCCATTCGATTAACTACTTTTCCAGGTTTCCTTTTACCCATCTAAATTGTGATCCTAAAGCCAGCCTTATTCCATTTGAAAAGCATAATAGCATTTCAAATTGATATCAAGAAAAAAGCTTCAGAATTTTCTTTGTAAAAACACAATAATTTTAAATAGATTTTCTAAATGGTGCCACCATCCCTATCCTAGAAGGTCACATACACTAAATTAAAAGAAATAGATGAAGAATGTATAGAGTCGAGTCATTGACAAAAAATAGAGATAGAGAAGTCGAAGTTCTGAACTTCTGATAGTTCCAGAACAGCAAACAGAAATTCATCCACATATCCCTTGCATTTGAAGGTGAGTGCATTGTTCAAAACAAAATACTACAATTTGTAGTTTATATGCTTCTTTACCGGTAGAATTTTTCTGAGTGAGAAACATATGAGCAGCAGCTAGTACATACCATTAATGTTTACTCCAAATAGGACAGTAATGAGTTAGTAGCAGTGAATAGACAAACATAGCAAGCAAGCCAACTATACAGCATTGTATTACCAGAAGATCAATGGCAAGAAGGAACAGAGGTTAACCTGAGAGCCATACTGATCACAGACAACAAGTCGAGGCACAGGAAATCTCTCCTTCATTATTAAATCTGAATCGTCATGTGGAGCTTTTAGCAATTGAGCGAATGCCTGCAAAATATAGTTACTTTATTAAATAAATTGACAATGTGGAGGCAAGAGCATTGGAAACGCAGTGCCATTTTGGATATTATGACCTCAAGAAAACACTGATAGAAGTTTACGAAGACCTGGAATAGGTGTCCAATAACAAGGTCCCTCAAGCTCAGGAACAAATTACCACAATCATAAAACCAACTGCGCTTTTTGGTACTGAATGTAGGGCTCAAAATTTCCAACAAGAGCATGAGAAATATTGTTCAGATAAGCTAGGTCAAGATGTATATATTGTCACTACGATAATAAGGAGAATATTTACATTATCATGTTCTGGCTCCTTTCCCTTTTCAACAGTTTTTATTAAGGTTTCCTCTCTCTTAATTATTTTCATTTCCCACTGGGATGTATCCATCAAGTCATACTCTGTCAAATATCAAAGTAATTATAAATAAATACATCATGAACCATAAAAGCTTAGAAAATCAAATAAGACCCAATAAGGCTTAAGTAGAATAAAACTGATGCCCAACTTCATCCTAGGAGCTGCAAAATTTATTAAAACCTTGCAGTTGCACAGCTGCAAAGATCTGAAATTTAAATTTAAGCAGCAAGACCAAGCACCTTACTAAACAATCTTAAAACTATTCTCACGCCATCCGAGGTGGCCCAGCCCAGCATTCATTCGCAAATCCTGTAGTGAAATTGAGACTGCTTGACCACAGAAGCTAATTCGCGTGTAGGCATCATAAAGTAAGCCCATAATCTACTTGGTTGTTTGATACATTGAAATTAACAAAAATACTGAAACAATTTCACCATAATAAACATAATCTACACTTACACTTCTTGATGCTATTTTGTCTCTATAAGTTGGATACTCTAATTCTCCAACAACATACCACAGGTCAAAACTAATAGAATAATTATTCTCAGATTAGCTATAAAATGCTCAAAGAATACCTGATGTTCTGGTTCATTATGATATCCAGCCTTCCTCCATTGAGCAATGGTTGAACCATGAAAAATAACAACAGTGAAAAATGAATCCAAAAGCAGGATCCTGTCAGCTGCAATGGCTGCAACATCAAGAAGAGCTGGTTCGGGACCAGAATGGAATGAATAAGAAATCAATGAAGGCTGAACCATGACAACAGAATTAGCAACATTTTCCCGGTTCAGTATCATTCTAAAGTAAGCAGTCTCATCTGGGCTGTTGTTAAAGACCTGAAACAAAAATAATTACAGAAAATAAGTAAACAGCAACTGGAGTAAATAATAAAACAGCAGCAGCAAATAACAGCTGTTACATGCATATAAAAGATATGATAATAGAAAATGCATACCTGAACAAATTGAGAGCGTCGTAAATGAAACATAAATTGTGGGAATATTGACAACCTGGGAGACAAACTGAAAGAAGATGGACTATCTTTCTGGAAGTCTCCAAACCGGGAACACAAATTTATCAATGCTTTGTCCAACCATCTGATAGGATCAAATTCAGCCTGATTCCAAAATTACATCATTACTAAAATGTCACAACAATAAAAAAGTAAAAAACCATATAAGGTGGATCAGCAAGAAAAAGATTAACAGGTTCTCCAGCTCTCACAACTATGTGTGTTACATGTATCAAGTGGCAAAGAATACTTCTGAGTCTTGATTCTCTCTGTCAATACACTTTTCAACTATACAAAAGTATTTAGGGTTTTGATTCACTATAGTCCATTCCTTGTTATGAAAGGAAAAAACAAAGATAAGCTCATCCCATTTTTCATGCTGTAATGAAGTATTTAGCAGTAAAAGCTCAAACAATAGTTTTTCTTGTCTTGCATAATTAAATTTGGGTTATCACTTATTGTTAACAGCATAAAATAAAAAAGTCTCTATACATGCTTTTTCTGCTTCATTTCTATAACATGCAGTAATTAATTATAATGCCATTTACTTCTGTAAATTTATGTACACAGACACATGATGGTGATCCACATCCACTACATTGGTTTTTTTTTTCTCTAGCAGAATTTAATTTTCATTATCAGTTAACAGAATAAAATGCAAAAGCCTCTTCACATGCTTTTTTCTGCTACATTTCCATAACATGCAAATGCGATAATTAATCACAAGCCCTTTAGCTCTGTAAATTATTTTATACACTCATACACATGACGTGACCCACATCCACTTACTTGTTAGTATATGAGTAAGCATTTTCAAACTTTGCTTAATAACGTTTTATGGTCATTAAATTTCATCAAACTGACAGTAGGATTATAAGTTCTCATTTAGTAGAACAAGTGCACAAAATTCCATACAACTTAAAAACTAGTTGTGATACAAGATACTTTCAAAAGATACATGTTGAATATAAGATTAAATTAAATGCCTACAAATGTATGATTTGTCTAAAATTTAGTACCCACAGTCATCAAAATAAATTCACATGATTCAACAGTTATATATATAATGTTTATTCTATAAAAAATTATAAAGTCAAGTAAATGTTCGTGACTTACTCCTACATTAAGTAGATCACAAACATACATACATGTGTGTGTGAGAGAGAGAGAACAAATGCATCAAGTGTCAAACTCAAGTAAAACACTAACAATAACTTTTATCAAAAGTAAATTTCATCAAGCTAACAATTGAATTTAAAATTTTCATTATTTACAAAATTTTACACACAAAAAATTATTTGATACTTCATCACACCAATTTATTTTAAAATATTTAAAATAGAAATAAATAGTTAACACTTGATTACACATCTACAAATGTCTAAATCAAGGTAGTTAAAATTAGGATTTTACTTTAAATCATAAAGGAGAGTGAAAATCGTAATTGTAAAATTGTAAATCAAATTGTAAGATTTTACAAAATCCATATATATGCTTATAAATTCATATTAAGCATATAAAATAACAAAATTTAGGAAAAAAACCTTTAAATCAGTAAAAGCACTTAAATAAAGTAGCACTCAAAATCATAATCCATATTCCATAATAATGTCATGCATCGGCATGGGTAAAAAATAGACCAGAACAGAAAAAATGCAAGAACAGTAGCACTAGACTCAAACTCAGAGTCAGAGCACTAGCACACTGCTGGGTTTAGTGGCAGATCAGGCTGCACACACTGGGAGGACTGTTGAATTAACAACAATGTTAGGGTTCAAAGCTGCTAGAGGGAAGTTAGGTTTGATAAAAAAAAAAGATATGAAAGAGGTGTCAACTAAATTAGGGTTCAATAAATGAGACTTTTCGTGGAATTTTCAGAATCAAAGTGAATCATAAAATCCCACAATTTGAGGGATTTTATGATTTAAATCGGGATTTTACTACAATTTTACTCAGCCATGATTTAAATCAGGAAGGTTTCCAAAATTGTAGGATTTTCCGATTCAAATCGGATTTTAACTACCATGGTCTAGATCATGTAAAATTGCATATAACATTATCATTACGACGATATCATATGATTTAATGGTTGGATTGACAAAAATTATTAGAGGTGGCATTTCACTAAGTTTGACACATAGTATAATTTATTCCTACACATACATGCACACACACATACCAAAATACAAGTACATTAGGCACAGAAAATATCCAACACTCACCTCTGTTTCCATTTTGAAAGAGACTTGGCGCGCCATGACTATAGCAGCTGCTTCTTGGTCAAATCCAGCAATCAAGTCCTACAACATTTTAGACATAAATGCTAACTTAGTGATTGAAAAAAATGATAAAATTGTTATAACACCAAGTAGTACTTAAGTTACTTGATAAACCATCCCGTGAAACAGGAAACCAATAACCAACATAAGCACTGATTATCACATAAAAGATTGTTAAGACCATAGTAGTCAAAATCGAGATTTTACGTAGGATCAGAGAAGGGCTTCAGGATCATAACACAGAACGTAAGATCTTACAAAATTGTATATATACATATAAAATAGTATAAATAGGAAGAAAATAAAAACATTAATTCAAACCATAGTATTTTAAAAGATGAATATTAAAAACATGTCCAACATAAACATATTCCAAAGTTCCAAACCAAATACAAAATCAATATTCAAACTTTAAATATCTATTTTATCATATCTAAAATATTTTGATAATAAAAAAATTCGTCATCTCCTTCATCATCTTCATTTGGCCCATCTTCTTCATTTGGTCCATCATCTCCTTCATCATCTAAATTGTCTATATTAGCAACATCACCAACATCTTGATTTGAACCTTGATCTAAATCCAAGTTCTCATCTTCATTAAGAGTATCAACCTCAATGTCCTCATCTTCCAAATTGTCTTCTAAGCCCAAATCTTCATGATTTCCTCTATCATTATTTTCCACTATCCACTCATTGTCAGATGGAATATCATCTACATTTATGTGTAAATCCTTCACTCTCCTAATTGTCTTCTTCTTGGCCAATTTTGAATTTGCCATAACAAATACCACATCATTCATTGTATTTTGCTTCAAACGGTTTCTTCTTTTAGTATGCACCTATCAAATAATAATATATTAAATTATAATTTAAGATACAAAAAAATAGTTGGCTAGCCTAGTACATAATTTTAGAAAAAAGAATTTCTACTTATCATCTCAAATACACTCCAGTTACGTTCACATCCAGAAGAACTGCATGTTAAGCTTAGTATTCGAATAGCAAATCTTTGAAGCTCAGGATGCTCATCTCCATGAGACATCCACCAATCAGTTGGCAGTCGCATATCAATAGTATTTCTAGCCAAGTGACTGCAAAAATTACCAGCTCGCTTTCTAAATGAATCAAGTTGACAATCAATTTTACATTGTTCATCTTGATCAGAGACCATCCTTGTCAAACAATCATATAGTCCACGCTTAACTTCAAGATCAGCCTTAAATTTAGGACTATAATGCATCTTAGGATTAAGAAATTTAGGACAATGTGCTGTACAAGGGGTCCAATACAAGTGTTTTCTTTTTTGCATCAACATCTCCCCTGCAGCCTTATAATTTGCTGCATTATCAGTCACAACTTGGATTACATTTTTCTCACCAATTTCTTCAACAACATCATCAATCATTTTAAATATTTTATCAGCTGTTTTTTCTATATGAGATGCATCAATAGACTTCAAAAAAATAGTTCTTTTAGGACTATTCACCAAGAAGTTTAATATTGTTCTCCTCCTCTTATCAGTCCACCCATCAGTCATTAATGTGCATCCAACATAATTCTATTCAGCTCTATGTTCTTCTAATCTCTCCTTTGTTAACTCTATTTCCTTTTTCAAGTACTTTACTCTAATTTCATGATAGCTTGGTGGTTTAAATCCAGGACCATGGCTAGCAATTAAATTACACATAACAGAAAATTCATCACTTCTTGCCACATTGAATGATATGGCATTATTATAAAAAAACCTTCCAATAGCTTGACAAGCCTCCTCTCTTCTAGTTTTGTTGAATATGTTGTTGATTGTTGCTTGAGTGGTCCTTTTCCCTCATTCTCACTTGATTTTCTTTTGCTTCCATCACTTGTATCTAAAGTCTCTCTCTCAGCAAAGGAATTTGATTTTTTATTCAAATTTTCTTGCATGCTTACAAGTAAATTCCACATTTGATTTTTGACCTCATCCAGAACAGATTTGCATGCTCCAACATCTTTGGTTATTTGAGCCAAGTGATGCTTCAATTGATAAGCACCTCCACTTACAATTTTTTGACAATATTTGCATTGAATTTTTCTTGTACCTTCAATTGCAATCCCATGTTGCCATGCTACATCACTTTTGTTTCCTGGTGCATTCTTTGGTAATGACTTGGAAGGAGGAGCTTGACTACTACTTATCTAATGGTAGCAGACAGCTATAGCACAGAAAACAGAAGCAAAAAAATGAACAAAATCCCAATCACACGCAGCAGCCAAGATGATGAAGGAAAAAACAGAGCACAGGAAGCAAAAAATCCCAAACCAAATCAGAAACAATCCAGTCGCCGAAGCTAAGCCCAGTTGCCGGAGCTAAATGAATTGCTGTCGTCGGAGCCTCACAGACGCACAACAGAGACGCAGTTGCCAGAGCCGAATTGCAGTCGTTGGAGCCTCGCAGAGAAGTCGCACAAAGACACCCAATCTCACAGAACAGAGTGAAGAAGAAAGGAAGAAGCGCAGTGACGAGTTATGGGATTTTAGGGTTCCAAAAATGATGCCGGGTCGGGTCGCGGGTCGTTAGCCCAAACAGCCTTCTCCTCTGCGCGTCGGAATCGCACGTCTTTAACGCGTTTACGACCTAGCACGTACGATCCCACCGCTTCAACCAATTCGCGTTCCCAGCACCAACTCAGCACGGAAGCATGGATGGAGATCGTAGAATCGTACGATTCTACGATCCAACACGCGATTTTGACTACCTTGGTTAAGACCACACATCAGCTAGGCATAGGGAGTGTTTATTGTCCCTCCCAGGTGTCTTTTACCAATCCTATTTAAGACATCTGTATGTTAAATATCTCTATTAATAATATGGTTATAAAAGGGGAAAAAAGGCATTTTAGACAAAAATCACTTAAATGGGTTTAGTAATAGAAACTTAGGAATGGTAATAGACACACCCATTCACATATTCCCAAAGTAGTCTTTCAAATGACTTGAGTGATGCCCCCCTTCCTCTCTTCTTCCACACACACACAACCAACTTCTGGGGCTAAATGTGACCTTTGTTCTCACTTCTCAATTACATGGTATCAAAGCCTTTCCAATCTTGATGTTGAGTCAACCACAGATGTCTAGTCTAGTAAAAACTTCATGCTCAAAATATCCAATCCCCACATAAGGGGTGTGTGTTGAGATCCAACACCAACTAGCCATATCGCCAAAGTAATCCCTAAAAGGACTTGGACAATAGTAAGCCCTTTTTGGGATTGAATTAGGCTCAGTGCATTCAAAATTTGATAAAGAGAATAAATGTGAACAGATGAAGTTCATAACAATTTTGGTGTAAGAAACAAGAATATCAATTCACAGTTCACACCCATTAGATCATCACCCATCTCCGACCTTGCACACCTTTGAGCCATTGAAGCTGGTGAAATACTTCTTTCTTTAAGGTTCCCAATGCAAATGTGCAAGAACCCTATACCAAACCCTTTCTTCTTTTATGGATAAATTCCCTGTTAAATTCTGAAAAAGGTCCTAAATGGTCATGGCTCAAAAGTGACCTCAGTTTCCCAAATATACAACTAAATTTGTTAGAACTATGGTCCTCACTTCACTGATACTGTAACTCCATTGCTCTGAACCTTAATGGAGAAATTACAATGTCCTTCTGTAAAAAACAACTCCCAATTGTTACTCATGAGTCATATTATGTTACCATCAACCACTTGGAATTCTCTCTCCTTTTGTCCATGAATGTGTTCAAAAATCATGGTTAATAAAGCATATAGTTAGAAGAGATATATTGAATCAGGGCCCCACTTGAGCCATGTAAACATTGTGGAGGGAGGGAAATAACCACTTGCTCACATGACTTGAGATGAGGATCATGCAGGAGGGGAATCAGAGGAAAAGATGATAAAAAGCAAGGCAGGGAAGTGGGAAGGCGTGTAATTCTTCAGCGAGGAAGGTGAGGACAGTTTAGGCACTCTCCAATTGCCTAGACTTCTGTATTTTTGTTCATTTCCTGATAATTCTAAATCTGTGTATACTTTACATACCCACTGATCTGATATCACCTTTGCTCCTAGAAACCAGTTCAGGATAGATGCATACCTCTGTTTCTGTGCTGTGTCTGAATCTGATCCTTCTATTAAAAATATAACCACACTTATTGCACTACAGGATTGATTATCACAACAATCCAACTGATTGCCATTTGATGGCCCTACTAAGAACGCTGCTCCAGTTAAATATTCAAACCCATCCATCAAGACTAGAGACAGGTACAAGTACAACTTTTATACTTCAGCAATTAGGAAGAGAAAACAAATGTTTTAAAACTAAAGAAGGTAAAACACTAAAAATAAGAAAGAAAAGCCATGAAAAGCTACAAATAATCCCTTATCTTCATAAAGGAATACTCTAAAAAAGGGTGACACAATGCATGAGACTTCCACATGGCGGCTTCTAAGTCTCACAAAGCACCAATCATATCATTGCACCCAGGTTCACCCTCTTATACACAGAATATAATTGAAAATATTTATTGAAACCATAGTAGTCAATAGCAGCCGCTATTGCCAGAGGAGCAGAGCAGCTCCCTGCCACAGTTCAAGTGGTCATTGGGTCGTGGTTTGCTGTAGCGGCCATTGCGCCACGAATCATGGCCGCACACAATGTAAATCATGGATATTTTGCAGCTGCGAATGGTGTAACCACTATTTCTTGCAGGGCAAAAAGTCAAGTCTTCCCTCCCTTTCTAAACGTTGGAATCCTTTTAATGGGGGGAATCTTGGGATTTTGCCCCCTTTTACATTGCTGCTTTCTGTGCTTCTCCGCTGTCTTCAACAAATCAAACCCTACTGACCCTGCTTCTTCCTCTCATCTTCCTGCTTCGTCCACCATCTCCAACGAAGTTTTCTAGTCATTTTCTGGCCAAGCTCTGGTCTTCTTCATCTCTGGCAAAACAGAAGCAATTTCTGACATAATCTAGACGTTTTCCAGTCGTCTTTTTCATCTCTGGCAAAATCCAAGCTATTTCCAACATGATCCAAACATTTTCTGGTCATTTTCATCTCTGGTGAAACTTCCAACATGACCCCGATGTTTTATGGTGAATGACCACTCTATTTTTTATTTTCCCTCTCTGTTTTTATTTTCTTCTTTGTTCTGTTGGTTTTTGTTCTCTGAATCCCTCCAAATGATCCAAATTTGAATGCCTGACCCAAACCTCAGAATAGTGGCTATCTTGCTATCCCATTATAGCATGTTCGGGGTGGCTGCTTTGCATCGCTATCCAGGATTGACTATTATGATTGAAACACAAACACAGTGCACACTACAACAATGAATTTGCCGTCCCAAAAACTTGCGTCTCCTACAGAGAATATTTCTCTTTCTGAAAGTGACAGATAACAGCAAAATAACTGCCCACATAGGTGATTAAACACTACAAAGCACAACTGTCATATGGCATAACTAACATTCATTACCAAAAAAAAAAAAAAAAACTGCCATTCGTTACAAAACATAACTGCCCACTCACAGTGCTCCTAAATTAAATTAACAGTCACATGGCATAGCTGCCATTCAGTACACATGCCTTCTCAAATAAACATTCCCATGTGAGGTCAGTTACATGGATCACACGATGCCATTGAGCTTGGTCAAAAATCAAATTTTCATAAAACCGGCATAAATTAGTATAAAAGAAAAATCAACGTAGAAACTCAAATTCAGCAAAAGAAGAGAAAAACAATTAAAGATGAATTGTGCTGGCTAGTACTAAACATGTTCTACCCTAGACTATTATGAAAGGAAAGAAACATAGACATAGAAAAACAACAAGGAAAAGCTTTGTTTAGCATCTTAACTTATTTTATGTAATGAAAAAAGTACAGTGTATCATTCCCAAACTAATTTTAGTAAATCACTTCCAAATTCAACAACTCCAAAGGAATTGTTTTAGTAATGAATGGAGATGAAAAGAAACAACTATAATGAACCAAAAGGTAGCAGATGACACCTTACCTGTATGCTTCCTGGTCCAGCAACCCATCTACGAGAAAGAGTTGTAACCCGTAATCTCATTTGCCCACTGTTATTCTGATAACTGAAGCAAAACATCTGTGATGAGTGAGAAATATTTCATGTGCATTATCATAACATACAAAAGATTACTCAAAGGAGCACTAGGATGGTCTTCATACTAGGTCAAGAATTGGAAGTAAAATTGATTGCTTGTGGACTGCATTGTAGCATCAGGACTTTCTTTCCTCACAATGTCAAAAAATAGACACAATGATGTGGATTTATCAAGACCACACATCTTCCATGCACTTGTACCACCTTGCCCAATAACTACATCTGAGCATAATGGGCCTTTCTGCAGATACAAAGAAGCAGCTAAGCATCTATTGTGAGGGAATAAGCAGCAGAAAAGACAAGAGATTGTCTAGATATACCTTTTCAAGAGATGCACAGGGGCCAATAATACCTTGGACTTTCAAGTCCTTAGAGCAGTTTATCTCAAATATTCCACTGCAAAAATAAGTTAAAATAAGAAATAGATGATGATATATATAGGAAGACATGATTATCAAGACCATCTACACTATTAATATATAGTGGAACTTAGAATAATATACAATTATAGAAAAGCTATGTTCATGGTAGCATTTATAGTCTATTATCCAGCATTAATATGGTGTCAGAGCTTGGTACTCCCAATACATAAAACAAAGAAGCTGCTAGAGTCAGGCACTAAACAACCATAGGACATGCTAGGTGGCACAAGAATATATTTCAGGTTTTCAGTAAGGCTAAAAGTGCTGATCAACACCTCCCTCATTTTCACTGGTTTTCTTTTGGTTAGTAGATGTGTTTCTGTCAAACTTGTAACAAGCTTAAGCTTGAGGGAAAGTGTTCAAAGATATATGGAGTATTAGTTATTCAGTGCTAATGTAGTTAGCAATCATTTTTTGTTCAGTTCTTCCCTAACCCTAAAATTTATAATTTCAACAAGAATGAACTTATTGTTTAATTTTACACAATTATACAATGGTACACTAAGACTTACTTTGACGATAGACCCAGATCATAATCGCCTGATTGGAAAACTCGCTTAAGTGAATCCTTGAACACTGAATGGCCAAAACTTTCAGCAAGTACAACAAGGCCCCCAGTTCTTTCAACAGCAGTTTTAAGTTCAGCAATACCAACCTGTAGGATAAAGAAAGAATAAAGCAGAAATTTAATATTTTAAATATAAAAAAAATTATACAAATGAAAAACAACCACCAGATTGTGCATTATGAACATTTATAGAAATTAAGAAATAACACTTTTATCCACCAACAGAAAGCCTAACTATAAGCTTAGTATCACCCCAACTTCAACATAAATGGAATCAGATAGCACAGTTAACGAAAATAATCACCTTGTCTTTTCTCTTATATTCATAAAATCAACCAGCAATTTCAGAGTACAGGAATTATGAATTAGTATGAGTTAGTTATTAATGGTAGTAGGCATTAGACTGATGGGCGGTCATTGTCAGGATTGCTCTAATATCAAACATCATTTACATTTTATAAAAAAAGTTAGAATGATCAAAATTAATGTTGTTAAAATCGCAATTAAAATTGCAAGATTGTACGTGAGAATGAATATACCAAAGGAGTTTATCGTTTCAAAGTTTCAAACATCATTTGACAAGAACAAAGCAAAATGTTGGAGTTTGCATAGCTGTCCCTGATGATGTTCGAAAACAAATATGGGACATTGTTGTTAAATTGCAAGAAAAATTCATAAAAAACAAACACACGGCAAGAAGGACTGTACTTAATTTTTCGGTAAATAGTCCTGCAGAAACTGTTTTTGAAGTCTATTGATGCTGTTAGAAATATGCAAATATGGAAACATGTAATTATAGTAATATTGAAATTAGGGAGATGATATATTATATTTAGGGAAATAATATTCCTGAAATTATGGTAATTAGGTAAATATAATATCTCTGTAATTAATTCTTGTATCAATGCTCCTAGTATATATATATATATATATGCTCCGGTGTGTAGTTGAGACACACGGATTCACTCAATTCTCTTTCATTTTCTTTTCTCTTAACAGATGCATCTGACATATGCAAAACAAATAAAATTTTTAAGATGATAAATGATGTTGAAGAAGTTGGAGAAGCAAATATGGTACAAATTGTGACGGATAATACTGCAAATTATAAGGCAGCAAGAGAAATGTTGATGGAGAAGAGGAAATTGTAATTGTTCTACTCAGATGTTCCTCATTCTCTGTGTTTACTAGTTCTACACTTCTAGTTCTAAAATGATAATATAAAATGAATTAATTGGTTTAAAAGTCATCTCTACATAATCTCATCTTTTCATAGAATATATGTCAGTATTTAAAGACTAAATAATAGTAAATCACTAAAAAATTATGGCAATAAAGGGAGTATTTAGATCCACCTTTCTTACATTTTTCTTTTACTGTTTCTTTATGGAATACATTGTTCACCTTTTCTACTGATCGGGACATGGCCCAAGGTCCTTCGTTAGTACTAGCACTGGTCATTTTAGTAGAGGTATGGAGGCTACATTTTTATGCAACATTCAATTCTTGCTACAATGGAAGCATTTGGTTGAGTACAAAGCTCGTATTTTAAATTCAATGAATTTTTAATCCAACCGCTATTATTGAATCAAAGATGCAAGGAAGTTAGTGCATGAAGACTAAACATACGGCAGAAATTTCAACACAAAACTACTTTGAAAAATTAAATTATTCAAGAATAGGAAGAAGTGAATTACAATTTAAACCATCATTACACAAGAAGTACTTGGAGGTTGGACTGTCAATTAAATATTCTGGCTTAAAAAAAAACTGAACACTGGTGAAAGCTTTTTGAGGGGGAAAACAGAGACAGTCATTGGTCAACCTATAAAAAACCAAAACGCTGTGTACCAAACAGAAAAGGTCGGTTGAAAATGTGAAAACATTACCTGATCAAGAGCGCAAGCAAAGAGATCTAATACATGACCTTGATGGACAAGCTGCTTCGAAAGTCCATCATAGAATTTCACACATTTATGGTAATATAGTACAGAATCTTTATCCAGATCCTTGTGGGAGCGAATTGGTTCAGAAAGTTGTTTGGATACAATCTACAGTATACAGTAGTTCATATAGAGAGAATCAGTTGAATGTCATCAATAAATCAAGTGAGACGGAAGTAAATGTTGATTCATACACTTAAGTTTTTATTATCTCATTTTAGTTTTGTATTTGTAGCATTCAACATACAGCAACTAGTTGAGGACAAATGTTCTGAAAAGCAAAAATAAAATAAAATAAAACTTTGAGCTAAAGATTCTAACAAAAGCTTAACCTGTTAAGGAAAGGTACATAAATAGTTTTATACTTTTATCACATTTCTTTTTAATAAATGTAACATTACACATAGGTGGATATTGCATTCAGGTTATTTCAGACCAGAAAAATGTTCAAATACCCATAATTCAAGATCTTCTTTTATTATGGAAATTAATTAATTAAATTCATTCCCATGATGTCTGTAGGCATTCAAAGCATAGAGAGATCCATCATATATGCCAACGTAAAAGTGCCAACATAATAAATGCTTACAAAACTAAAAATATATTTTTGTTTGGATAAAAACTAAAGAGAAATTAATAAAGAGGAAGGGAAAAGTACAATAGAGGGTGTTATATACTAAAAAAGAAAGCAAAAAGCTGACTGGCTGAGAACAGACAGAAAAGAAAAAATCTGCACAAGAACCCTCATCACAGGATGGAAATAGCCTACCCTTTTTAAGACCTAACCCAGTTTGGCCTATTTAAATAATAGACTTAATTTAAGTTTTTTAAAAGACTTAATTAATTAAATAGATTAGGCTCAAGCTTAAGAAAAAACCTACTAAACCTATTGAAATGACTTATTTAAAATTCATAAATTTATAATAATATATTAAATAATTTTATATCAATATTATAATATTATATTAAATAAGTTAAATTTTAAAATAAATAAAATCTTAAATTATAAACTCTAATCCTTTTCGTTAGAATTGAAGAGTGTTCATACTACATACCTTCTAAGAGAGAGTCTCAACTAGCTGGAGTTTTTTGCGTTACTATTGTTTAATCTATGCATAACGCTGATTTGCATTTGTGTTATTTCAATTACATATTTTGATGAAATAGGAATATGTAATTTTATTATACATGTTGAAGGTGTTAAACCATTTTTTAATAGCTTATTTAAATATAAGTTTTATGGTCCTTACAAAGATATACCTATTTAGATTGTTTAATAGCCTATTTATAAAAATGCTTAATGATCTATTGAAAGTTCTCAATAGGCCAGACTTTTAAAAAAGTTAGGCTAAACTTAATAAAAAGCCTATGAGCCTATGAAAGATAATAGGTCAGACTTAGGCTTCAAAATTATTAAATAGGCAAAGCCTATTTATGCAAAGCCTAACCTAGTCCAGCCTATTTTCATCTCTACTCAGCATACTCCAAAATCTTATGGTGAAGTGAAATGGAGCAACAGTTGCCGCCATACAATAAAACCAGATCACTTCATCGAAAAATAACTTCCAATGAAAAGGATGAATGTAAACTATAAAGCCCAAAACAACTTCACCTGATCCTCAGCACAAAAGCCAACATCAAAACTTTAATAAAACCTTATGTAAGACTTCATTTCCTACACACCCTCCACAATTCACTGCAATGGTTAATCTTTGTAGTTCCTTCTTCATAGTCTAGGTCAACACTGCATTATGGCACCTCAACACCCTCCCCCAACAAATTAACCAACCATTAACCCAATAAGTCAAAAAGTGAGTGAAACTCCGTCCATCAAGTAATTAACATACACTGCATTATGGCACACTGGACATAAATTCGTCCCCCAGTCCTCTCACTTTGACCAAAAGATGTTGTATTATGAGCATATGGACAGAATCATCTGAGAATAGATTAATCTAGTCCTTCACGGAATCTTTGAAGCCTAACTAAAAGTATAATCAACCTCAGAACCTTGTTGCTGAAAAGGCCTCCTTCCTTCGCTCCCAGCCAAAACACACGATCAATCACTCCTTCACCCACCATACCTGACTCAGATAAAACTACAACACTAACTATTTATATAACCCAAAAATCATCAGATACACGCAAGTAGCACACATTCAAGTTCATTTATAACAACACAAGCACAACGAGCAGCCCTTACCGGAGCAGGTCCTTCTGTCGCAGGTCCCCCAATAAATGCCATTATTCTCGCAGCAGAACCCGGCACACACGCCCCCAACAAACTGGCAGCAATACTCAACGCCGTGCTGGTACACCTTGTTGCCCGCTGATCCGCCGGGACTGTCCAAGGATCCCTCTGCATCTCCTCCAAAACCTGCCAACCAAACCACACACACATGCACGATCAAAACCAACACAATCAACCAAAATCCAAATCCACTAACACACACTCATCAAAACCTCACCGAATTGAGAGTAAACTCGCACTCGGACGCTGGCACCAGAAAACGCGAAATACTCTCCGAGGAGAGGCCGTCCCTGGCGCCGGCAACAACGCCGACCGCAGGCCGGGGCTTCTTGGCGAAAAAACTCATCTGCTCGAGAAGCTGGTCTTTGGAAATATCCTTAGAGCCCTTGAACACATAAGTCTTGGGAACAATTCCAAACCCTAATTCATGAACATGCACGAAAGTCCCGAAGGTAACGAGTCCAACGAGGGAATTCTCAGGCAACAACTCAACGGCTTGGGAAAGCGCGGAGCGGAGGAAGCCGATTTCCTCCTCGATGACGCAAGTGTCAACGACGAAGAGGAAAACGGGGGGCACGTGAGGGGAAGGGTCGTTAACGGTGTCGTATTCGACGGTAGTGTATTGAGGGAAGAGTTCTGCGGGGAGGTTCTGGTCGGAGATGGAAGCATAGTGAGTGGGGAAGTGGTTGCGTTGGAAGCAGAAGGGGCAGATCCAGATCTTGGCGGCGAAGTCGACGATGCAGAAGGGATTCAGAATGGATCGGCACGTGCGGCAGCGGAGAGGCGTGTAAGGGAGGAGAGGCATTGATGGGAAGTGTTTGATTGGAGTGTATATGGCAGATATCGGAACGACGGCGTTTAGCGAGTCTTGCTTTGTGCCTGGGATCACGTTCCATGGCATTCGCACGCCGTCTTGCGATTCCAGATCTACGAATTCCGCCATTCAACTCAACAACGCTGATCTCAGAGCGATCTTTCCCCTGCTTTTGCTGATCTCCACTTCTCCACTCCAATTTTAATTCTTTTGTTTCTTCACACAAACAAGTCACACAGGTTAGATTTTTATCAGTTTAAGTTCTTTTATTTATCAGTTCAAATATATTCAATTTTATCAGCAGTTAATAATAATTGAAAATATTTAAAAAATAATCTCAGGTAGTGTGTTGTGAGAATTTTTTAAAGGTTAGATTTAAATATTAAAAATTAATCGATAACATTTTAAAAAGAATAAAAAAATCTAATATATTAATTATATAATTTTTAATACAAATTTATTATATATTTTTTATTTATTTTTAAATATAAGTATCTCATAAAAAATTTAATTGTGCACCGTAAGCATGTTACTATATTTTTTTATTTATTTAATTAAATCTTTTTTTAAATTTTTAAATTTTAGTTTTTTATTTAATATTCTCAATTTTTTACATTTTTATTTAAAATTTTAAATGATTAACCGTGAAATTAAAATATAATATAATTATTATTAAACATGCAAGACTTATCTTAACTTAACATGTAATTTTGAATTTAAGTTTGAAAGAAAACCATTCAAATAGGATTATTACTTTCATTGAATATTATTTAAGATTTAAAAACATAAAATAATTTAAAAAGTTTTTAAAAAAAAGCAAAAATCTAGACTAAACTAGCATTTTAGTCTCTGAGAAAGTTTGAATCCAGCAATTTAGTCCTTGAGACATTTAAAATATTACATTAGTCCACAACTCCCTTCTTCGTTATGCATTTTAGTCCTGACGTTAGACCCCGTTAAGAGACCGTCACAGAAGGTTAGCTGTCACGTTAAGTGCTACATCAGCATCCCAGTTGGCAGCAACGACGTCGTTTTGAAAGCTGGCATGGCACAGATAAATGCAAAACGGTGTCGTTGTCATTAAAACCTTTTTGCCCAAATTGAATTAAACATTTTCTGAATATATGTTGCGCCGCTGGTCTTCTTCCACCATTAGGGTTAGGGTTCATGGTTGCAATTGAGTTACTTGATTTTGTTGGGTTTCTTCCGTTCCTCTATTGTTGGGGTTTCTTGCTTCTATTATTAGGTTCGTGCCTTCTTTGCACAATTTTGGTTTCCAATACTTTATATGGCTAGTAATAGCAATAGAAGCCCTCTAATGAGTTCTGCTTCAAGGTCATCATTAGAACAAAATAAGAAACGAAATGGCAAGATTTGTCATTGTGGGTTGAAAGCAGCTATTAGAATTTCACAAACAAAAGCTAATCTTGGAAGATTGTTCTTTAGATGTCCCAAATATATGGTAAACAAAGTTAATTTATTGTTGTGTTCGATTGTTATTTCTGATAAATTAAATTAAATTACTTGTTACACATGATGTAGGTTGGTGAACATTGCAATTATTTTGCATGGGCTGATAACAAAAATAGTATGGAAGATAGTTATAATGCTGCTAATTATGCAACCTCTCAAGTAACGTCTCCTCTTACAAGTGCAGTAGCTGTGAATGAAGAATGGATGAAGAATTTGGCTGTCAAACATATTTAGAGGCTGAAATTAAGATATTAAAGTTGTTTGTACAAATTATTTGTATTTTGATGTGTATTGTCATGTACTTTGTTGTAAGAATTGGATAAAATTTTGTTTTAATATTAATAAAGAATGCTTTTGTAATCATTGTTGACCCTCATTTCATTTATATTTTAGTGAAAAAATTGATGAAAAGAAGAATGAAGCAAAGTAATTTGTTAGCCTGTTCTGTCAAGTACTGATAACTATGAACAAGTAAAAGTAACTTGGAGGCTATATGAATTTACAATTTAGAATGCATTATAAGTGGATCAAATATGTGTGATTTGAAAGGAAAGAGGAGAGCACTGAAGTAAAAAATATTTTTTTTTATTGAATTTTTTTATCATTTAATAGATGGCATATTGACAAGATAGATTTTGAACAGTTCTCGCCAAAGAAAAATGAAACATAGAACTGAAGATTTAACATTCCCATACAAGGTGCTTGAAGACTTCATCCTTCAATTGCTTACAAAGCCATAGATGTCACACACAAAACTTATGGTGTGCACCTGACATCAGTTATTGCAAAGCTGGAATCAAACATTGCAGTAAAATACGAAGTTCATTTTAGTCCTTAATATAATAAAAATCATGCAATTTAGTCCCTAACTGATGAATTATTCATGCAATTCAATCCCTGTCAATTCTAATGCAATCAAACCTCTGGTGCTATATAAGCTGGAGTTCTAACTGTTGATTTGGGTCATGAATGAAGCAAAGACAACTAAACCATAAATAACAGACATTCATAAATATAAAATAACACTTCAGTGGAAATAAATAATTGAAATGACAACTTGTTCAATCAAAATAACTATTCCAAATAAAACATGTCCAAATGACAGAAGTCTTACATAATACAAACTTGTTACGTAAAAAATAATGAAAACAAGTAACATAATCAGAACAACTCATTCTGCAGTCCTAATTCCAGGTGTTGGCATGAAATGTGCAACTTTTGTAGAGTCATCTCCCTTTTCATTTGGTGAATGTGGTGGTGGACTTTTTTGCTGAGGTGATGTGGGAACATTTGCAGCAATTGACCTTGTCCTAGTGGTTAATTTAGGCCTAATTCTACCGCTCTTTTCTTGTGGTACTGCATCTGTTGGCCCTTCTTTTGTAGGTACAGTAGAAAATTGTTGTGTTGAGACTTCTTCTGCAGGAATGGTGATGAACTGTTGTGTTGAGTTGTTGTGTTGGGCTTGAGAGTCTTCTATTCTTTGCTTTTTCAGTACAAGACAAGTCTGTTTGTTGTGGTTTAGAACTCCACAACATGAACACCTAACCTGTGGCAATTTTCTTTTCAATTTATGTTTCTGTGGATTCTCAGTTGTTTGCTTTTCTTGTTCATCTTTTCTTCTTTGTTTCTTAGGTCTACTTGCAGTCCTCTTAACATGCAATTCAATCCCTGTCAATTCTAAGTAATGAGAAATTATATCCTACGTAGATGTTTACCTTCTGCATGTCAGATATGAAATTCCAACCATGTTGCTTATAATCTCTCATATCTTCATGTAAGAGTGATAAAAACCATTGTCAATTCTCCTTATTTTTAACATCTACAATAGCGTAGGCTATTACCCATATGTGATTATTAGCAGCTTGTCCCACTACTGTCAACAACTGTCCTCGGTAATAACCTTTTAAAAATGCACCATCAACCCCTATCATTGGTCTGCATCTAGCCTTAAAGCCATTTTTACACCCAGCAAGACATATATACAATCTTTTAAACTGTGGTGGACCTTCAACTTGAGGATCAATTTCCATTTTGACAGTTGAACCCGAATTACTTCTCAAAAGTTCTCCACAATAGTCCCATAACTTTGCAAATTATTCTTTCTCACTTCCCTCTACAATCTTTCTTGCCTTAACCATTGACCTGTATATTTTGGTATCTTTTATCTGCACACCAAATTTCTTTTTAAAGTACTCAACAGCTTCAGAATGTTTCATATTTGGGTGTTTCCTTAGTTTTATAACAAGCTTACCTACAACTCAATCTTGTGTTGCTTGTTTGTTTTTAAAAACTTTGCCACAAATGTGCTACTGAGAAAAGTCTTGATCTGGAAGCTATGTGTGACATTATTTTTTGCACAATATATTTCCCACTTGCAGTTTTCATATTTGCACTTAGCTCTTGCTCTCACTTTGTCATTTTTTACCCACCTTATTTCTCTTCCCATCTGAATTGTATAATCCTTAACACCTTTTTTGAAAGATTATAAACTTTCAAACTCAATTCCAAGCTCCAAGTAAACATTTTCAAATTTTTCAGATTCATTAAATTTGGAAAAAACTTGTTTGTTACTATCCTCTTCATCTGATGAGTTTGCTGGAGTTCTTAATTCTTCAGACCTCCATAAATTTTCAGAATGCTCTTCTCTTTCTGGAGTTTCCCTATGACCCACCTCTTCTACATCTTCTATAGTATTTTCATAAAGTTCTTGGTGTAAATAATCTTCTTCATCAATATAGGTCATTTTTTCTTTACCTTTTCCTTTAGTTTTTTTTGCCTATTTCCCTTTTCCTTTTTTGTTTCCCATGCTTTTTTTTTTCCTGTTTTTTCTCTGATGTAGCAGATTGAACGTTTTCTTTCATGGCTCTAATTTGCAAACTTCTTCTTCTTATTTCCCCAGCTGATTTACTAAAGATACCTTTTCCTTTTCCCTTTCCAATTTACTTTTCTTTTGCCTTTTTCTTTTGTTGTTTCTTATCAACTTCAACTTCTAATTCTTCAACTATTACATCTTTAACTTGTACTTCTTCCATTGCTGGTTGTGCAACTTGTACTTCTTCTGTTGTTGGTTGTTCAACTTCAAAACCTTCTTCCATTGCTGGTTGCTCAACTTGAATTTCTTCTTCTATTGTTGCTTCTTCAACTTGAATTTCTTCTTTCATTGCTGCAATATCACCTTCAGGGCCTTCCAACATTAGAATTTCACTGTCTTCAAGCAATTGTGATCTACCTATCTCATGCTCATAATAGACATGCATCTCTCTTCTATTCCTCTTAGCAACAACCACATTTCCAATACATCAGTATCATATTTTAATAATTTCAAACATTCATCAAACTCTTTATCAGGGTCAGACCAGAATATATTTTTTATGTTATTGAAATACCCCATTGCCTTGGCAAAGTTTATGAAGCTAAAGATATCAACCATATTTTCATCAACATCAGCCCAAACCTCAATTTTATCCTACCTATACTCCTTCTTAATTCCATTTTCTTCCAAAAATTTTCCTCTATGGTGAATGTAAAACTTAATTGACTGCATTTACAGAGAAACAATTATCAATAAAGTTAGCAATCTTTTGCAAATTTAAACTAATTTACTGAATAAACAATGACTTTCATGCACGTACATAGGAAAATGGGTTAAACCATGCAGAAAGGGACCACTTTCATTAACATTATCTTCTTTAATTTTAAAAAATAACAAGTTACAGGAAACATAAGGGGACCACTACCTACCAGGGACCACTTCCTACCATCTCTCGATAACAAACAAAAAATATTTTTCAATAACCATATTGACACTTATTAAGAAGAAAGAAAACAGATAGGCTTCGTCGTCCCCAAAACAATGAGCACTTATGGTTCATCGTCCCCAAAATATTGAACAGTTAGGGTTCTTTGTCCCTAACCAAAAAATTGACTCAATGAATTAAGAAAATTTTTTTTTATCGAATTCTCCATGTGTTGGCACTTCTTCAACAACAACAAACTTCAATCATCAAATTTTTTACCCCCAAACACAACCACGAATAAGAATTTGGGCGACAGAGAGCCTGGAATTAGGGTAGGGTTCTTCGACAATAATCAGAAAATGTTTGATTCAATTTGGGCAAAAGTGTTTCAATTACAACGACACCGTTTCGCATTTATCTATGTCACGTCAACTTCCAAAACGATGTCGTTGCTGCCAACTGGGATGCTGATGTAGCACTTAACGTGACAGCTCAGCCTTCTGTGACGGTCTCTTAACGAGGTCTAACGTCAGGAACTAAAATGCATCACGGAGAAGGAAGTTGTGGACTAATGTGATATTTTAAATGTCTTAAGAACTAAATTGCTGAACTCAAAAGAGACTAAAATGCTAGTTTAGTCAAAAATCTATTATATGCAAGTTCTTGCTAATCCATTATATGCAAATTCTTGCTAATGTCAGTCAGATTGAAAAACTATTATAATAAAATTAGGCCCTTAATTCAATTTATTAAATCACTAAATCAATCGTTCAAAGCATAAAAATGGAGTGGTGTTAATCTGCAAATTATATTAACTTTCTTAAACATTTATTATTTAGTTTCTAAAATTATAAAAATAAATTTTCAGTCTTTAAAATTACTAAAACAAATCATTTTAATTTTTAAAATTATAAAATTAGCCGTCTTAGTTTTTGAATTATAGAATCCATCATTCTAATATTTACATAAAGTAAGAAATAAAGTAAAATTTTCATATCAAAAGTCTGAAAAAGAAAATAAACAGTACATAAACTGAACAAGTAGTAATATTTTTTAATAACAGTAATATTTTTATAAAAAAATATTTAAAGTGTTTTTTTTATATTAAAAGACCAAAATAAATTGAAATAAAGTTGAAGTATTTTAAAGTTAAATGATAAAAATATTAATTTTACTCCTTAAGTAAGTATAATTTTCTTAATTAAAGGTTTTTCTGTATATTATGGGCAGGTCCGTCAATTTGCTTTAAAAATTTAGCCATTTATTAATTATGCCAGACTTTATAATATAACATGATATATGTAATAATTAAAAAATATATATTAATATGCTTTCGGGACCCAGCACAAATTATATTGGTGATGAATGAGTGCTTACAAAGTTTTTATAAACCCATTTTCCATCATAAAATGCTATCTTCAAAGTTGAATACTTCTCTTAATCTGTTATTGGATAATTAATGCTAAACTCAATATAAAAAATAATAATATAAAAATATCTTTCTTTATTTTTAAAATAAAAAATTAACAATTATATTGCCTCTCCTTAAATTTACATGTCTTTTTAAATAAAATGTCATTTACTTTTAAAATATTTTTCTTCGAGTAAGCCCAATTAATAAAGTTATAAAATATGAATATTGGGTGCACAATTTTGATTTCCAACATGCACTTTGCCCTTTTTCTCATTCATTTGTCCCCTTTTGTCCTTTCTTCTTCGTAAGGCTTATTGTGTACAAAAGAAATATTCTTGAGGTAAGTTTTTAAATACCATTTTCTTGCTTAATCTGCTGCTAATAATGTCAATCTCTACTTATTTTAAACCCTATATATTATTTCCTTCTCAAAATCAGTTAATAGTATGTATAAATGATATCTTTTAGCCGAAAATAAAAATTAATAATTCTTTTTAGATAGCTAAGTCATCAAAGTGTGTACAATCTTTTTTAATATATAATTTTTTTCATATGCATAAACAAAAATAATGGATCCTTAAATAATACAGTTAATTAACATGCACTTATACAAACGATGATGTATGGTGTTATTGCAATGTAATGTGTTAATACATTTTTAATTTATGTCAATTTGAGAATGCTATGGCGACTAAAAACACTTTTTACATGAAACTAATAAATTTTAAGATGAGAATATTAATAATACACTCTTTGTAATATACTATTCATTATTGGTTAAATATTTTTTAGAAATATAAAATTATAAGAGCTTTTAAAATAATTGAAACTTAAATAGTCTTGTGATTTTTAATAAATTTTAGTCAATGATAAATAATTTTTAATTAGATTTATCTTTTAACAAGAAGATTAAATAAATGAAAAATCACACCTTACAAGACTAATTTTAACATTATATTTTTTAGGGACTAAATTAAAAGAATCTTTAACTTATCTTTTATGAATCAATTTGAAATTTCAGGGCATTTTTAGCATTGATTGAGAAATGAAAATAAAATATATTGATAAGAAAATGTATAAAATATATCTTATAATGGTACCTGATAAACAAATTTTTATTTATTGAAGGACACAGTGAAGAAGGAATATTTATTCAGCAAAGCATGATAAGAATCATATAAATTAAAAAAGTTGGGCTTCTTCGAGCGTAATATTTGCTTGACCAATAAACTTTCTTCCGATTTCAACGCTTCAAATTTATCCCTTTGTTTGAAATTGTCTATCATCATCATGTGATTTCTATCAAACCACCATTCTTGAGCTACTGGAAAATCCTCAAACAAAACAAAACAAAACAAGAGAGAGAGATCTACAAAGAGAAACAAAGAGAGTGATCATTATTGATCTTCCCATCATCCTACTCTTCCTCTTCAATGGGAGATAGAAAAGGAGATGTTAGAGTATATCTCATCTCTGGAATTTTCTTGGCATGCACCATTGGAGGAGGGATCTTTCTTTGTATGTACATAATATTGCCAAATTCAACATTTGCACGATTCTATCTCATTGCTGGCATGACCTTGGTTGCCATCCCATGGTTCTGTTGGCTTCTAATCTATTTGTATAGATGCTTTGATCACATCAATGCCAAATTTGATGAACACCATGATCATGGTCGTTATCATAATCATGATCATGAAGATGTGAGGACACCAAAACATGCACCAACAACTGCTGTTACCAACTCTTGTGAAAAAAACCCTATCAATTCTCCTGTTGGAGAAGACCGCCATGTTCATTTTGGAGCAGTTATTGAGATAGACAATGAAGGCCAAGAACACCATCATGAAGATGTTGCTAACAAGTCACAACATGAGTACGAGGAAGAAAAGGGTAATGGTTAAAATTGGTCTAAAGAAAGTGAAAATACCTTTGAAATCTTAAAGGAATTATATATGCAGGATGCTATGAAGAATCTAATACGAGTGATGGGGTGTATTTAGTTGAATGCATGTGCATGCGATGCATGCCAAGTAGTTCTTACTAAGGTAGGGGCATGCATCTATGAGATAAGAGAAAATAGTGCAATAGAGTAGATGAATTGATTAATTAGCTAGGCCCCAAGCCTTGATTGTAAAAAAAAAGGGACAAGGTGGGGAAAAATTCATTGATATATAGTGATTGTATTAATTGGGAGGTTGATGATAGAACAGATAGTGTTAAGTGAAGGGGAAAAAAATGGTTATCATGAGTCATCTTGATCATTATTGATTTTTTTCCCCCTTTATTTTGCTTTTCTTTTTGGTAAATAAATGGGGCAAGAGATATAGAAAGATAAAAAATTAAGTTACATGGAAAAGGATCAAGGATGTAGAGTCCTAACCAAATCTAAGAATACATACACAAAATTAATATGAAAGGGGCAAGAGAATGACCAAATTGGCAAAGGATGAAGGAGGTATAGAGTCCTAACCATCTGGGATTGTTCATTGAACCTCACATATGCATATACAAGTTGGACAAAGCATTAAGCTCCCTTTTTTTTTAACCTTTTAAACTTGAGAATTGAAATCTTCAATCTCCCAAGACTATATTGGATCCCAACTAATAGAAGTTAAGTTAGGAGAAATCGTTAAAGGGCTGATAAAATTATCTTAAAACTTTTTTTATTATTTATAATATTAAGACTTGATACTTTATTTAAAGAAATCAAAATTCTATAATTTGAACACATGAATTAATTAGTAGGAGGTTTTATCGTTTTAACCTGTAATTTTAAGTTCAAATTTTAGTGAATGAAACATAGTTGCTTTCAATAAATAATACATGTGCTTTAAACTAAAAGAAATGAAACTCCTTAAAAAATATTATTGGTCTAAATAAAAAATAAATAAACTCACTTTTATTCAAACATTTTAAAGATTTACCCGTACTTAATCAAAATTTGTTATTGAAAAAGTTAACAAGCTACGAGGAAGAGCTGTCAAAATGGGCGGTTCAGCCCAACCTAGCCCAGTCCAGCCCAATACGGGTAATATGCTCAAACGGGTCAGGCTTAATTAGTTCAAGATAAAAATTGGCTTATATTTTTATTGCCCAAGTCTTACCCTATGCTGGCTACGGGCTTTTAAGGGCTGGTCCGACAACTCAAATAATTTTTATTTTTATTTTTGTAACATGTCATTTTTTTTACTATTTTTATAACAACAAATCATTATTTTTATTGCTAATTTTAGTATTTGTAATAGGTTATTTTAAGCTATTTTTGCAAAAGTTTAATAGACCACTCGTTTTTGTTGTCTAATTTTTATATTAGACCATTTATTTGGTTTTTTTATTTTTTTATTTTTGTAACAGCCAATTTTTTATTTTTATACACACAATAAGTCCACAAAAATATAAAGCAAGTTCACAAAGATTAAAAAAAGTCCATCAAAGATTTAAATATCAAAATTTAAAAACATGGAACTTCTTGAGAAAGCTTAGAATCATCAAGAGTAATGATTTCTTTTTCATTAACATATATTTTAGGATTTTGAAACTAAAATATATTCTCTTCCAAACTCCTTAAAACTCAGAATTTAATCTCAATATATATATATATATATATATATATATATATATATATATATAGGCTGTCCGAACCTGCATGAGCCAACCCAGTTAAAGCCCTATCGGGTACCAGGCTTATTTGGATTAGACCAAAATGACCCAAGGTAATTTCGAGTCTTATTTTTTATAACTCAAACTCGCCTATTTTACGGGTTTTTTTGGCCCAATTCATCGGGCTGGCCCATTTTGCCGGCTCAGGATGTAAATAAAATTTATAAATATTATGTATTCTTTTCTTTCTTACACTCATGATATATTTTAAATATAATTTTAAAAACTCCTTATAAGAAGGTGGTGTAACACTTTTGGCCAATAACTCATTTGTCTAAATCCCCAAGTCACATAAGACCCCAAGAAGTTTTTATATATTTTTAATAAATTTTACTTATTACAAATTTAAGTTAATAAATAATAATTTACATTTAAAATATATATGCTTATTAAATTAAATTTATTATCAACATAATAATCGCTATTAATTCTTAGTTTCATTCTAAGACATTGTTATAAGTTTTAATAGGTGCATTCGTTGGTAATTGTATTCATTATTTTTCATAACTTCTTAAAATAATTAAATTGTCTAATATTTTAGAATTTAGTAAAAATATACTAACTATTTACATTATCATCCAATCATGGATGACCATATTCAAAATAATAGTTAGCTTTAGTAATAATTAATATACAAATAATATCTATGATTTATTTTAACTAATTAATAGTATACAATTTTTTTACACTAACAATATTAAAATTAAACTCATATTTTATTTATTCCACTACTAGAAAACCTGTAAATATAGATAGATTTTTTAATTATTATAGATAAATTTTAACATTAAAGACAGATTTACAGACAATTCTAGTCCGTCTGTAATATGTGTGTCAATAAATAATTACTGACAAATTTTTGAATCCGTCTGTAAGTTATAAACGAAAAAATTCATCTGTAAGTTATAGACAGAAAATTTCGTCTATAAATGAGAGACGAAAAAAATTTATATATAATCCATTTGTGAAATTTCAAAAAAAAATTTAATTTTTTTATATACATAATTATTCCTCGCTATTCCTAATTATCATAAATTATAAACATAATAAAAACTATAAATTATATATTTAAAATTAGAAATTATTTATAAAATATAAAATTAAAATGTTATTACAAATGAAGAAATGAACATCTCAATAAATAATGTCAAAAATAAAATAAAAATTGTATATAACTAATAATCGGTGTGATCATTTTCTGAAAAAGTATCAAGATCAGTGGAGGGAGGAGTTGGAGGAGGAATGAGGAGTTAAAGATTGATGGTGTTGGAGCTAGTGGAAGAGGAGGAAGAGGTGTAGAGCTGGTTGCTCTCATAAGCTCAAAATATGCATACATCTGCTGCATCTGCATATGCTGCTATTGTACCTCTCTCTGCATCCTCGAGCTCACCTTTTTCTCTATTTTCTTCTCTATTTTTTGCACCCACTTCTTCTTCCATGCACTTTTCTTGATCTTCCACATCTCCTCATTTTGCTTCTGCAGTTTTTCATTGAGGACATGGATCTGAGTGCGGACCATGTCCTCCATTTCCTCAAGTGCAAGAGAAGGGGCATCTCCGATAACAGATATAGGGGATATGGAGTTTGTAAAGTGGCTCTCTATGCCATAAATGTGACCTTTATAAAGACCACCCACCGTCTCTGACCATATAGTATCCTCATTAACTGACTCTAAATCTTGAGAAGATGTCTCTTCGAGTGTTGGTGTGGAAGTGGAAGTGGAAGTGAGCGTAGTAGGTGAAAGAGTGTTGTCACGATTAGGACGCTGAGCAACACCTTTCTTGCCTTTACCTGCCATATCTAAATCAAATATAAAACATGTTTAGAGACCAAATACACAAATACACAATGTTGTATCAACCTTTTATTTTATATTACACAAATTTCTAATGTAAATTTTAGCAGAATCTCCCCTAATATATGAATATTTTATTATATTTGTTTATACTTAATATAACAAATTTCTAATGTAAATTTCAGCATAATCTCCCCCAATTTATATTTGTTTACACTTAATACAACAAATTTATAATATAAATTTTGGCAGAATCTCTCCTAATATACGAATATTTTCTTATATTTGTTTACACGTTAATACAACAAATTTTTAATGTAAGTTTTGGCAGAATCTCCCTTGTATATATGTATATTTCCTTATCTTGTTCTCGTACTTGATACAAAACTCTACATTTCCTTTGCACATAAGCTATATATTATATAACAATCTATTATTAATCAATTCATAAAAAATATACACATCACAATCCTAAACTGTTCTTGAGCATATCCTCTTATAACTTCACAACATACAACATGCATATTCTACAATCTCTGCAAGTACAAACAACCCCATAACACACAACAATCTGGTTCAGGAAAAGACCTCTATACCTATCCCCCAGTCATACAATCTCTAGTCCTACAACTCTATCTTAAAAATTTTAAGTCTCTATTATACATCAAAAATTAAAAAATTAAATCGATTAAAAGTTAAAGTATCGTACCACAATGATACAAATTATTTTTCAAATGAATGCTCCAACCACTTGCAAATGCCAAAAAAACTGATAATGCTAGAGAGAGACAAAGACAGGAAGATGAAAAAAAGAAGAAATAATGAAAAGTGAGAAGAAGAAAAAGGAGTAGACACGATTTTGATGTGTGATTTCACACATCATAGCAAGAAAAATTTGTCTATAAATAATTTAATAAAACAGTATGTATTACAGACAAAAAAAATCCGTCTATATAAAACGTGTTTCTGGTAGTGTTCTCTCTCTTGTATCTCTTTTCCCCTTATTTGCTTCTTATTTTTCAAACATTTTATTTTATTTTTATAGTTGATTTATTATTATCCTCTTTCAATGCACACTAATTATACATTCTATTTTTTATTCTTTGAAGAATTGAAGATATCAAGTGAGTTTCGAAAGTGTTATAAAAGTCTTGTACAGTAATTTAAAGTAGTTTACTAGTTTCTTCGATTGAGAAAGATGATCTTGATTGAACTTTAAATTTGAATACACAGAGAAAGCGCTAAAATAAGAAAATAATATTCCACCAGTATTAAATTATATAAATAGATTATGTTTATTTTCAAATACATGTATTGTTTAAAGAATATCACTCATTTTGTTGTATTCGTTAATGTAAAAAGAAATTCATTTCAAACTAAAACTAATTAAATTGTATTTTAAACTAATTATGTACTAAAATGCGTAAGATGAATCAATCATAAAATTTGATAAACAATTTTATAGTTCATAAAGGTAAAAGAAATAAAATAAAAATCAATTGGTTGTATTAAACTAGACTTTAAACATAAATTCTCCTCAAGGTATCAAATTTTTTAGACACATACCTTATGTTTGAAACCTATAAATTATCATTATTTGCTTAAGAAATTGTTTGACAACAACACTGGGGCAATCTTTTGTATAAAATAAAATAAGTGCAATCTTATTTTTCAATATTAATATTGTTGGATTTTACAAAATTCAACGTATCAATTCAGATTATATCAAATTTAATTAGTTTCAAAATAATAATAATAATATAATAATGAAAAAGAATAGAAGATAGATTAAGATGCCATAATTAAGAGTGATCTTTATGTAAAACTATGGTAGGAATCAACAGTGAAAAAAGCATCAACTAATAAGTTGTAATAAACAAATTTAATTTTGTGCAAAAGTTGTTGTTTTCTTAATAATATTCAATTTAATCGTTGAGTTTGCAAGCTAACATTTGTCAATTTAACACTTAATTTTATAAAAAAAAATTCACTTTAGTCTTTAATATCTTAAAAAATATTTATTTTTAATCCTTTTTATGTTATTTTTAATGTCATTTTGTATTAAATAGAATTAATATAAATGTGATTTCGTAAAGTTAAAAATTAAAGTGAGATTTTTATAAAGCTAACGACAAAAATATCAATACTTACATTTTACTTAGAAACTAAAATAAATATTTACTCGTTGAAAAAACATGATTTGTTCGTTTGTTATATTCTTTAGATTTTGTTACTCAGTGTCCTTATGAAACTGGTTAAATAATTAAAAATACAAAAATTCTTAAAAAACATGCTTACTGTATTAAATATTATAAAATAAAATTTATTTATTATAAAAATTTCACTTTTAACTTCATTAGAACAATCAGTAACATTTATTTTATTGAGAGTGAAGGAGGGGGTGGAAGTTATAGGCAATTATGATATAAAAAAAAAGTGATAGTATTATTTAATAAAATTTAAATTGACATTTTATCACAGGTATTTCTAATTAATGATAGTATCATTAGTTTTTCAAATAAAAATATGATATCACATGATTCACGGTAGAAAGTATTTATATTTTTATAATTAATTATAATATATATATATATATATATATATATATCTTTAATCTCTTATTATTTTCTCTAATTTTTGTCTTCACCTTCTTTTTCACTTCACACTACCTTCCACCAGCCTAAAATTTCACTTAAAAACGAATTTTAATTCAGTTTTCTCTTTCAATCTTGCTACAGTTTTTTTTTTTGTTAACATATTTTCAATACTAAAATGAAATATAAGACAATAACAACAAAGTTGCCAATAATTCCTAAATGTGTGTATAATTTTTTTTAAATGATTATTTTCCCTACAACAGCAAATCCTTTTTTATTATTTAAATTAATGACTCAATAATTAGTTATTAAGCAGGATAATTTTAACAAAAATTACACCTAAAACAATTTAATCCTCTCTCTCTCTCTCTCTCTCACACACACACACACACACACATATAACACTTTCAATTGCAATTGGATCCCTTCCCACTATGCATACAAGTGTCGTGTGTATATGTACAAGTATAAATACTTAACATATCAAATAATAATATTTAAATTATTAAAATTATATATTTTTTATTGTATAATATATATTTAAATTTAAATTTAATTATTTTTTATAATTTAAGTGTAAAAATAAATTTGACTAGCTGCATTGCCCGCGTAAAAACATACTTGTATATTTGTATGTTTAAAACACGGAACAAGTCTTTAGACGCGAAGAACCAAAGACAAAAATGCTTCAAACTTAGAACTAAACCCGACTCAATAATACTTCAAATTAAGCACTTCCAATAGATAATAACTATCGACTGAAAGGTTCAAACCAATAACTTCAAGTGGGTCAATACATCCCAAGTTCATAAGGAGTATGATGTTGCCTACATTAAAATGCACTTCGTTCAGGAATGAAAAAAATATGGTCCTTGAAAAACAAAAATTAACACATTTACCCAAGTACTTTTAAACGTACATGGGAATAACTATTACACTTCAATACTCCTGTATGCAAATACAAAAAGGGAGCACATGGGCAAAAGGGGGTGGAAAAAAAGTAAGTAAATTGTCACTAAACTACATCCTCCATACGAGGAAATCAATCTGAACCATAGCTTCATTCCCAATCAATATACAATTGGCTTTCTTCTGAATTCCTTGACCAATAACAGAATTCAACAGCCATCCCATCACTATTGTGATAAGGGAAAATGATGGGTTGGCCACTTCGGGTATGCACGTTTGTATAAATTCATACACACAGTATCACGCTGTTCAAGAACCCCATTGAGAAGGCACTTCATTGTTCCTAAACAGCAATAAAAGAATATGATCAAATATGACAGGCAACAAGCAGAAATAATAAATGAAAACATAAAAATTGTCACTGAGAATCATGGAAAGCACATGTACATGTGCAATCAAGCAACATATAATATATTTTGACCCTAAAATAACTAGTTGCCAGAATGTTCATAGTAAGATTAATGATAAGGATTTCAAACATTACTAACTTACCATGTGTACCAACAGGTTCTTTAATTCGCCCACGAAGACCACGTTTTGTATAAAGCTCAACAGGCTGCAATCACCACCGACATTAAAATCTCATTAGGATGACGACAATGGAAACCAAATTTTGGGGAGTAAATTCTTTCAATTCTCTTTGCTACCATCCTAGTAAAATTTAAAGATCCATAAATTGGGTAAAATATAATTTCACCTTAAACCATCTAACATCCTCTGGATTATAAAACATGTGTCTCACAGAAGCTTTACGTTTTGATACTCTTTGGGGGTAACTGCACCACAAAAATGTTTGAACACTCCAAATAAGCAACACATAAATTCAATAATCGATTTTCACAAAGATGATGTAAGTCTAAAAGTGGCAATAGTTACATTTCCACTAAGAATCAGTATTGGAAATAAGACAAAAAAAAAAAGAAAACAGAACAGGTCTTGACAAATATCAACAACATACCCTGTCAAAATAACCCGCTTAAGGATTATCCTATCTGGATCAACAGTTTTCAGTGAGCCAACAGCACCCACTGCAGGTGCAGCATCCCCTCCAGTTCTCTTTAGGATTATTGAAGGAAGAGGAGGAAATGAAATTGGTGCATAGATTGAAGCAACTGAAAAGCGCCCAGCATGGAGAAATCTCTCCATCTTGTTCTTGTCTGTATTTATGAATTCACTAGAGAAAATTGGCCTGCAAAAATTTGCAATTAACTAAATATTTCTCCCAAAAAAAGATATATATTATACAATATATATTATACGCCATGGTTGTTCAAATTGACTACCCTACCTGGCAACAAATTGCCGAAACCCTACATGAAATATCAACTCTTCCTTGGATTTGATGGGTGCATCATATGTTTCATGCTTCTTCACACTACAAAACACAAGTGACTTTGGTTCATGACACATCTTTTGAATATTCAGAAAGGACCATAACTTAGAGGGAGGGCACAATGCAAATGGTAAAATAATGACACAAAATCACCTGAAATGAAGAACAGATACTTTGGACTCATGCTTCAACAGGCCACATGCTGTAACTGGTATTGTCTTTGCAAGCATGCATAACTTTGAAGCAACAGCACTAGGCACTCCCATGATATGCAGTCTAGCATATGAGCCAACTGGAATACAGTCCTTCCGGTTTTCTTGATCCAGTTCTAAGGCTTTAGCAAGAACATGTTTTTGTGTTCTTTTAAAATTATCAAATTCAAAAATTCTGGCATAATCTTGGGGTAGAGATTCCTGATATTATTAGAAATGTCAGAAATATTTTAAGGTAAGAGACAAAAACTAAATATAAAGAATTTCCAACACACATACTTTAGGATCCCATGAAGAAGTCCTAAAGGACTTGAGTCCTCTGTATTTTGCAAACCGCTTCCTGGCAGGAACATCTAATGGGGTATCCACTTCATCAGGAAACTCTGCAACAAGAAAACAAACAAATGACAGGCAGCACATTAGAAAGAGTATCATTATATTCATAGGCTCATTCCTGGTTATCTTAGGCAAACTTCCCAACAAAATACAAAAGGTATGAATAAGAAAGTAGAAATTTTAAAAAATAAACTCATTTGGATAACTTTTAGACATAGGCAGACCAAACATTCATGCCTTTTTCAAAAAGAGGCAAATGAGACCAATAAATTTGAATAAAAATAGAAAAGGAAAGAAATGCACCTTCATCTGCAGCATGTGCTTCTTTAAGTTCCTTTAGTTCATCTTGTATCTTCTCTCTGGTCATGTTATCCACTTCCTGTAATATACAACAGAAAAGTAGTCATGCATTGATAATATAGATGAGAGTTTAGAATCCATTAAAATGAATTGTGCACAAATGAATAACAGTAGGTTTAATGAAATTCTCACAAAATCTACTGTATTAAAAGCTTGTGTGGTGCACAAGCTCATAAAATTTAACAATGATCCAATGATGGCAACTACTAAAGGTCGCTCTTAAAATTAATGAATAATATGGCTATCAAACAACCATGTCAATTAATCCCCACCACAAACACACATTAAATGAAGAAATGCCTGCCAAAAAGTTTAGAAAAAGCTTAGCAGACCAAGGTGTGGGGGGAGAACCAGAGACTGTCCAACAATGACAAACATTTATGTAACAAGTGTTTTCTAGAACCTCACCATCATAACTGAATCATTGTCAGTTTCTTCCTCAGAATCTCCAAATCTAAGTGAAGCGTCATCATCAAATTCTGAATACTTATTTCCCTCTTGAGCAGAAAACCCTTCTTGCCCTTCATCCAACAACATATGATCATCATTTTCATCGTCACAATCTGACTCCTCCTCATCAGAATCATCAACAATCCATGCAGCCTGAAAATTTAAATAAAATCTACATTCTATTATTTCTATACTGGATATTTGGTAAGCCAAAAAAAATAAAAATTAAAACAAATAGGTCATCAAAAACCACTATGAAATAAGTGAATAAAAAAAGTTCAGACCTGATATTCTGAAGTGCCACGGGGAAGACTCCTCTTTTTTATCTTCTTCTTTCCATCTTCATCAGCCTTAGCAATTTCAGCCTCTGTTGGCCATGTCTAGTGAAAAGTAATGATACCCAAAATATTAAACAGAAGAATCAGACATTCAAACAGAAGAGGGGGGAAGGTTGTTGTTGACCAATCAACAGTAAAAACAATTGGGCAACAATTGATAGGTCATTTTGGCTAGTCTTCAGAATTTCTTTTGGTAAACCATTTGGTCTTAGTATTAAAAATATTAAAATGAAAAAATAATGTTTATAGAAAACGGGTAAAAAAAGACAGATGAATACATAAACTTAAAAAAAGGAATAATAAAAGGGATGAGATTTCATTATCTACCTGCTCTCCAGCAAGAGGATCAGGTATATTCTCAATGACTATGGCTTCCTGGTTATGAGGATCTGGAACCAAAGAGCCAATGACCTAAAATATAAAAAAGGTGGAAAAGCAGGGAACAGGTAAACACAGTTTACATGAATAAATAAAGCATAGAATTAGAAGAAAAATAATTGAAAGATCACAATGTCTATTCTTACGAATAGCATGTACTAAATGCAACAGCTATAACAAAAATTGAAAAGATATTCCCTTTTAATTGGCGACTATCAAAAAAATCAGAAATTTCAGGCAGTCAATTTTAGGAGGGGAGGGATGTGCATGTTTTCAGATTGAACAAAATCTGTCCTTTTAATATTTAACATCAATTCAACCGAATGTAAACGTATTCCATCTCATTTAATATTGTTATTTTCCATATTCATTTAAGTGAATTTATGTATATATTTAGCATATGCAAAAACAACAATCAAGCCTTTTCCCACTAAGAAGGGTTCACAACATAAATCAAACAATGCTAAAAATGTTTTATTGTGAATTGTGTCTATACTCTATAGATAAATTATTGATCTTTAAATCTGTACACTTCACACATGCAATTATATTTTTTGACATATTGTTATATGTATGCACATGCGTGTGTTGAAAATGAAGTTGAACCTAAAAACCATAACACTTGTTCCTTTAACAGTTGCAAAAATGTATAAGCCTGTACCTCCACAGCATGGATTTCTTCTGAATCCATTAAGTCCTGATTTTTCCTTGCATTCAAAGGACAAGGATCTTTAAGAACTTCAATTTTACCCAATTGGAAATCTCCTGCACCTGACACATGAACCTGGTAAAACAAAAACTGTGAGACAACTAATAAATCAATGCAACTATAATAGCAAATCCATGAACTTGCTGATTACCAGTTGATTGACTGAGAGGCTACGAGCATGAAGATAACCAGTGAGAAGCAGCGTGCATTTTTCAGAGTTTCCATCATATACTGCATCAACCTATTGTTTAGGGTGGCAAAGATTATAAAGTCATTAAAAAACCTGTTCATGAATTGATACCATCAATCAAGATCTTTAGACCAAACAACATTAGGGCACTTCATAAAAAAAAAAAAAAAAACTATATGTGAACATTAACTCTTAATGTCTTAATAATATAATCTTCAGGTTTTCCTACAGCCACAAAAATTGCAAACTTGATTAAACTAGACTGTTACCTTTGCTAGGTAACTGTTAGGATCAAGGCATATCAAAACATTCCAAGTCAAACTATGCTCAAGAATGTTATTAAAGGGAAAAATTCAAAATGTTGGGTTAACAATTAATATTTTCATTTTTTTGAGTAAATATATAATGTGGTCCTTGAAAGTGACATTTCGTTATCTTTGGCATAGTTGTTAATCTCGGATAGCGGCAAATAGCGGCTGACCCCTAAAGTGCTATAGTGGAATAGCGTAAGCAGGATGATCGCTATTTTATAATATGCATATATTATTATATAAAACATTATAACATGACTGTTATATTAAACAAAAATGCTTTCATATGATAAATCACTGAACAGAAGCTGAAAAATCTGATTTTTCCGGTGAACAGAAAAATAGAGATGCCGGAAAAACTAATTTCTCCGGTGAAAAAAAAAAAAGAGGATACACCTCAGAGGAGATGCGAGAAAAGCTTGTTCCTCCGGCGAAATGGAGCAGGTGAGCCTCCGGACAAGCTGATTTCTCCAGCGAAATGGACTGGATGCACCGCTGAGAATGGGAGAAACTACTACGCAGATCTCGGTCTTTTTGCAGAGAGAGGAGAGTGTGAGGAAGATGGGTTTCTTTTTTCCCCCAAATGACCTTTGTACCCTTAACAAATAATCTAAATGGTGTGTTTTATAAAAAAATAGAATAGGGTTTCTTTCTTTCTCCTAAATCACGCGATTGCACACGAACGTCTCACTGTTTTGGCTGCAAACGCCCGCACCTGCCGCGACATGCCAAACGCCCTGCGATGTGGTGGCAGTGGCAGCCAATGGCCACGCCGCACCACTCCGGCGCGATAGCGCCACTATAGCGCGCTATTAACAAGTATGATCTTTGGTCCTTGAAAGTTTTTCTATGTAAAATTTAGTCCTTGAATGTGTGAACTTACTTACGTTGTGGTCCTTTTCTAACAAAAAAATGTAAGAAAAATAGGAGTAAATGGAGGCAAAATTAACATTAACAAAGACCAAATTGATACACTGGCACTTCCAGGGTTCAATTAGTTCCCAAATAAGACCAAATTGTGAGTAAATTAGCACATTCAAGGACCAAATTGTACAAAATAAAACTTATAGGGATTAAAGGTATACAGAGTGTCAGTTTCAGGGACTAATTTGTTTATTTGCTCTTTTTTTTCAAAATCTATTTAGCTTTTTTCCAAAAAATGGGAGAATGAATGGGGCAGAACGAATTAGGATGGAAGATAACAGTCAGGTTTCAAGATAACTTCCATTGCCATGGGAGAGGGAAAGCAACATACCAAGCCCTCATCATGGGCAAAACATGTTAATTTCCTGGGAGTGTATTTTTTAAAGCATATACCAAACATGAGAATTTCATATTCCCAATTTGAATTTCTCAAGAAAAACTACAAAACCTCAAAAAAAACACATTATAGAAGTTCAGAGCTGGATCAGCACAAATCCAAACCTTTTGGGACAAGAGGTAAGATCGTTGATTTCTCCAATGAGGAACCTTAAGCCTTTGCTCTTTAAAGAGCCACAAGAACTGCAATTGTAAAGAGGGAAGAAGTAGTAGGCTTAGATAATCAAACTGGGCATTCATTTGATGATATGTTCAGCAGGTACAATCATAATTTTCACCCAACAATGAGAGAAGTAACTACCTTGTGCAGCTCATCCTTTGTATCAGCCGGATAAAATTTACAATCTTCAGGAAATTCAGAGGCGAGACTAGATGTACACATCTTCTTCAGTTCATTTCTTTGTTTAAGCTCAGTAGGTAGATCCTGAAGGCAGAAAATGAAAATTCCACACAAATGGCTAAAACTTGATTTCTTCATGAAAGGTTATAAGATTATGTAAATTAGTTCATAAGTTCAAAACATTAAATCCACCATAACTTACACGAATAAACACAGCAGTGCTTGGTAAACCAAGAGACCTAAATACAGAAAGGCATTGACTTCCAAATGAGTCAATGTAGTAAGAATCGGGTTCTTTGCAGAAAGACCTTACAGAGGTCACAAAAACCAGTAGATCAGCGACCTACAATGAAAACAATGTCCAATGATAATCAAGAGCCACATTTTTGGCACTCTAAAAGTGATAAAACAAATCAGATAGAAACAATAATACCTTGGCCATTTCCATGCATGATAGGAGATCACCATGAGGTGCTTTTAGAACCTGCAGTGCAGAACGTTTGATCAATATTATAAAATCCTATTCACCATAACAAACCTGGGAATACAACTTCATACAAAAAGCATAATAAAATATTCATTCAATGAATATAAATTACAATTTTGGTGCTCACTTCCCAAAAAACTGATAAAGAAAATGAGGATCCAATCTTGGACCAAATTAACCAAGGCCCAAAGGTTTGGAAAGTGTATTAGAGGTGGACACGTAGTAGCTACCAGGAACAAGAGAAGTTTGTTACGCAGAAAGGTGATTCTATTACATGTGACGGAAGAGAGATTCAAATAGGCACATGTGGATTAGAAAGGGGTGTGGAAAAACTGAATAGTGAATTTGGCTGTTGATTTGGGACCCCTCAGCTCTGGGAGTTGGGAGGTAATAGTCAATTTTTTTTATATTTCTGAATTTGTTAAGTTCTGCAGTTCCATTATAAACCAGGTGCAGCATGCAGGTATATATTCTAATATATGAGAATGAATACATTCTGATCTTCATAACTCCACATCATTAAAAATAATTATTAAATGTTAACCATTAAAGTTCTTTCAGACTATTAACTCAATCATTGCTGTATCTATATAAATTTTTTCATTCAAATTCATTAGTAAGTGCTAACAATTATGCAAGCCAAAGCAACATTGTACTCCCATATACACGTAACACATCCACGACTTCTTAGTTCTTATATCGAATGTCAATATACATCTTAAAATCAATCTAAAATTATAAAATATTTCATTGATTGTGATATATTTTTTGAAATATATGAAAATAAAAATTGCTTTATCACATTCTTTTGGTATTTCAATTTTATAGATTTGACATGAAAATTCAAGATAAGAGATAGTGGTAATTCAACAGTTGAATTGATAAACAATACATTCTAAATAAAGTAGTTGAAAGTGATGTAAGAATGTATGTTACACCATTGTAAAACATCATTCCCGCATATAAAAGCCTCTCAACAAGTTAATAAGTTTACAGAGACTAAGGCAGCAATGCAGCATACCGTTATTCTTGTCCTATATTCAGAAGAAGCAACCGTTCCTGGCAGACCCATAGAAGAACCTTTAGATAATATTGACAAGAGATCCCCAGCAAGTGATTCTAAATCCACAGAAGCAGAGAGGCCAAAGAGCACCTGCAAAGAACAAATGATAATACGGTGTGAGGACATAACATAAAATAAGAAAATGCTAAATAGTCTCCTAAGGGCATTGGTTATGAAATAAAAAGTAAAAAAAATATATAAGTGCTCTCACGCTAGTAATTTTCAATACATCCTAACTTAATTTTCAATAAAAACTTACTCTTTATTAATTTCTTAACCTACTAGCAAGACCCTATATTTCAAAAACAAATGCCCAATTCAATTCCATTAAACAACCATGCTTTACTCACTATAACTCGAGGAGGACTTCGCGACCCACTCAATTCTCTTTTTTCTTTCAAAACCGCAGCTCTTTTCTGATCACGTATCTGTAAATTTGCTAACAATCAGTGCTCTGATAATTAAAAAACAAAAAAAGCAACACGCAAGGTACAATAACAACAACAAAACAGAGACGAATACCATTTTATTTCTCTGAATTCGAGCAGCACGTGCTCCTTTTCCAACATTGCGCTCTGTTTTCGCGACCGCGATTCTATCTAAACAACCGATTCGAAAAACCAAACATTACATAAGACAAACAAAAACATCAACAAAGTCTTATTCCACAGGTCGGCCACATGAATCACACGACAAACATGAAAAAAGAGGAAAAAAATTCAACCTTTGACAGATGTTTTATGAACATTCCGAGAAGATTTAGAAGAGAAGCGAGACTTGTGAGGCTTATTCACTTGAACTCGCGTCCCTCCCATTGTAAGCAAAACCCTATTTGGGAAGCAAAAAAGCTGCACAGGGTTTTAGCAAACAAAGAAACTCAAGCCATATAAAATTTTATATATTCGATACAAACCCTCGTAATAAACCTGTTATCTGTGCTACCCGGTTCGAACCAAATCAAACCCATTACTATCATACCGGGTCAGGGCTTCGATAGAGAGAGAACATAAAAGGGCAATAAATAAAGATAAACTAAGATTAAATAAAGTAAATTACATAAACTTTTGAATAATGTTAATAAAATTAATTTAATAAAAAATTTAAATCTCCTATTATAGTTTACAATTTTTACTTAATCAAAATTTATTTATAATTTTAAATTACATAAAATATTATTTAATTTTAAAATTATTTTAAAAAACCCATAATTCCTCCTTTTGTTTCCTTGGGAAGAGATTCTTGTTATCAATAAAAAATATTTTATTTTCTATTATTTTCTTTTTTAATTATTATTGTAATTAAATATAATTTTTTATTTCTTTATCTTCAAAAAAAAATTTATGTATTCCCACAAAAATTTGAGATAATATTAATTATTAATTTCTATTAATATTCTTTTACTAACATAAAATACTACTAAATACATAAATAAAATAATAAAAGTTGTTCCATTTTACCATATAATTTTATATTCAAGTAAATATAATTATATCAAATATTCTAAAAAAATTACTGTACATAATAGTTTTACCGAACTTAAACTATATTACTTTTTAATAAAAAATACTTGATGTATAGAAAAGAAATATTTATACAACTTGAATAGTTCAAGAATAAAAAACATCCTATTTATAAAAAAAATGTAAATTAGTAAAAAAAATAATAAATTTTAATAAATTATATTTTAAATTTTTTTCTCTCTTTAAACACTAAATAAGAAAGAAGTAATTAAATAAAAAAGTAAAATATTAACTAATTTATTTTAAATAATTTTTCTATTAAAGTTAATTTTATAAAAATTATGATCATTTAGGGTCTGTTTCCCAGCACAAATTTATAATTTATTTAACTATTTTTTTATAATTTTTTGTCAACAAACTACTAATACTGTTCATCAATAATTTTTTAAAGCTAGTTTATTAGAAAAGTGATTTCAAATAACATTTAACTTTTTGAAAATTAACTCATTTTTTTTCTGACATAACTTTTAACATTTTAAATAATTTATAAGCCACTAGTTATAACTATAAATTTTAAGAGACTAGTTATAGACTTAATTTTTGGCAACAGCGTCTTCATTAAAAAAAGCTATTCATCCAAACACAAAAATCAAAGAGAAACATAGCAACAGCGGGAAACGTGGCAGCACGACAAAACATACTTCTGAATTCTGAGGTCTTCATTTATTACAAAAATAGAAAAGAAAAACATGTGGTGACTAAATTGGTGGGCTTGTTGAACGCTGCAGAGGTAGCTGTTACTGTTTCATGGCTTCTTCAACTGCCACACTTACACTCCCTTTGGCTTTCACCCAACAACAGCATAACTCTCTTTCTCAGCGCCAAGTTTTCTCCTTCACTAATATCCCAAACAGGGTTTCCCTGTATTGGAGAGGGAATTCTAGTAAGTATTCAAAGTGTGTTTATGCAAGAGCTGTTTCAACCAACGAGGAAGTGAATCAAACTCAGAGTTCAGAGTTGAAGAACGATACCCAAAGCACCCCATCATCCTCCAAACTCGTCCTTGTTGTTGGTGGCTCTGGTGGCGTTGGTACTAATTCTTTTCATCTTCCTTTTTTCCCGTGTTTTGTTGTTTCCTCAAATTCAAATATGTTTTAAGTTTCTAATTTTTTGTGAATATTAAATTTTAGTCTCTGTTTTTCTTTTAAATTTTAGTCTCTGTCTTTTCAAATTTCAAAGCTTTGGGTCCTTAACGATGCACTATCAACGACAATGCGGTTTTATAAGAGATTTTCACCTGTCAATGTTTTATGCTGCGTGTAAATTTTTATTGAATCAAATCGTCGCTGTGGATAAAAATTGTTGAATTTTGACAAAGTAGGGACGAAAAATTTAAAAATAAATAAGAAATTAAATTAAAATCTGCCAAAATTACATAGACCAAAATATTTTAAGCTTTATTTGTTTTCTATGGACTGATTTTATGACCTTATTTCTAGTTCGTATTAATTATATGGAGATTTTAATGTGTTTAGGACATAAAATTATAAATTAATAAATAATATTTTTTCGTCAAAATTTACATATTTAATATTATCAATATACTGTATTCTCTGTTTTTCAATAAAAAATTACTATATATAAGTTCTTATTGTGTATTTTTGGACATACATTAAAAAAAACTGTAATTATATTTACAATTATATATCAATGTATTTTTGGACGTACATTATGTTGTAGTCGTCTTGTATATTTCAAGGATAGTTTGTGTTTGGCTTGTACATAAAATTCTATATACCTACTAATAGGTATATATAAAATTCTTAAATACAATAAGGGTTAATGTGTAATAATAGTATACTAATTAAAGGAAGTAGCTGTAATTTTTCAATTACAAAGAATATTAGTTTAGTTAGCGTTAAATATAAAGGATGCAAGTGTAATTATGTTTTCTTTTACCACTGCTGGTGGAGTTGTAAGTGGGAGTAAATTGTGATTTAAATTTTTTTAAATTTCTATGTTTATTTTACAGACAAGCTTATTTAAAAGAAAAAAAAAATCACTGCAAGATGTTTCAAGAGAAATATTTATTGTTTACTGATTTTATCACAAGTGATTAAAAGTTTATTCAATATAATTTATTAATAATAGGTGTTTGATAACTCAAGTATTGTATATCACAAAACGTTTTGAAGTTTACCAAATATTGAACTAGCAATTAATAAGTATTTTTCAACTTATCAATAAACCCTCTTCTTGGTCTGATTTAGACAATTGTCCTTTAAAAGATTTTTTATCAAACAAACCCCTTAAAGATTAAGTGTTATTACTCCTTAAAAATTTTTCATTAAATTAGTTCCTCAAAAATACAAATAGTTACCATATTCATCATTTTGTTTCACCTTTTAGACTTATGTAAGGATGAATATAGTGATATTTAGATATGTAAATGACCAATTTGATGATAAAATCTTTGAAGGACTAATATGGTAATTCTCAATCTTTGAAGGCGAAGTTGAGGGTTTACTCTATAACTAATTGATATACCACAACTAAATAAACATGAGTATAGTAGTGATTTGTGTTATTTGTATAACCTTCCCTCATTATGTATTTGTATGCCTTTGGGATCCCTTTTTTAATTTTATTTTAGCATTCAGATTAGAAATGTAAAATGTGGAAATGCATACATATTCACGGCAATAGTTTGATTGGGGAAGTTTGTGAAGCAGTTCCCTTATACTTACTATTCAGGGCAGCTGGTGGTAGCATCACTGCTTCAACGGAATGTTAAGTCACGCTTGATACTTAGAGATCCTGAGAAAGCCACAGAACTGTTTGGTGAACATGATAAGAAGAAACTGCAGGTTTATCATCTACTCTTTAGTGAGCAGTTGAAGTGCAAATTTAATTGCTTTAAAAGTTCCCCTGTGAAATAACAAGCTTTGTGGGTCAATTTGATTATTCATCAATTCTTAATTTATTTTCTAGTCATATAGAGCTTCTGATTTTGAACATAATAGGTATTCAAAGGAGACACAAGGAAGCAAGAGGATTTGGATCCATTCATATTTGAGGTAAACTCTTCGGAGTATTTTACTGAATAATACAAGGGTGATCTGAATAATTTTTATTTTGATGAGTCATTTCATCAGAAAAGAAAATGTAGGACATAATTTATGTTTCTTATGTTCTCTTTGCTTCTTATTACTTGCTTTATAGGGTGTCACACACGTGATTTGCTGCACAGGAACGACAGCTTTTCCTTCAAAGCGGTGGGATGATGATAATACACCAGAAAGGGTTGGTAAGAATCATGTTGTGCATATGTTGCTGCATTTGATGTCATAACTATAATGAAATAGAAGATTAGTTAGGTGAAGATTGAATCGAATGTGGAAAATCTAAACATAATAGTAATGCTAATGCCTTCTATTCAAAGTTGCCTACAACATAGAATTCATCAGCATTTCAAGCACCTGTAAATATTTGGATTTTGATATTGACTATAAATATTTAATTTGAAGATTGGGTGGGAGTAAAGAATCTAGTATCTGCATTGCCTCCCTCAGTGAAGAGAGTTGTTCTTGTGTCATCAATAGGTGTGACCAAGTTCAATGAGTTGCCATGGAGGTAAGAATACCTCATATTTTGTTCTTAATTAACAAACTTGGCTGTGACTTTTATAGTATCATCATTTGGCTTGCAAGAAAGCTTTTCTTTACTGGTAATTCAGACTATGGTCTTTATAAAATCTTAATGAGATATTAGTCTAAACTTTAAAAAATTAGTTTAAGTTGTCCTTGATATAAAGACTTTTTTTCTTTCAAAAATCAAGTAACATTAGATGAAAACTCGCTAAAAATTTGAAATTAACTGATGGTCATTTTATTATTTTAATTCAATTGCTAGTTTTCTGTTGGCTATTCTTGATTCTAGAATTGGTATCATTGTGTATACATACTACTGTGCTCTAAACTTAGGTAATTGAAATTGTCTAACTTATCCTAGTCATTATGAAAGGTACTGGCAGGAGAAAAGAAGAATATTTAATTCAGAAAGTAGAGGAAATCAGAGAGAAAAGTAACTTTGGAATAATTCTTGTCTCCTTTTCCATAACAATCAGTGCTATATAAGCACAAATGATTACACCGCCTCAAAAGAAAAAGACAAAATACAAAATAATAGAGAGAGGTAATAAGATTCCCTCAATCATTTCTTCATAACAGATTTTCCCTTCTTACGGCTATTCTGGCACGTCATGTAGTCAGTTAGGCCTTTCCTCTATCAGCAAGGGAGATTCATTTGAGGGAGAGGTAATGGGGCGATGTGTGGAATTGTTCTCAACAGTATTTGTTGGCCCATCAGAGTCAATGAGGGATATAGGCCCAGTGATCGTTACACATTACCAAGACTTACATTCTCAATTTTGTTTTTGCAAAAAGTACAAATTGACTGATGACCTGCAGGAGAGGGAGGGAACAACATTAGAGGAATTCCTAAATGTGCTAAATAAGAACTCTGCATTAAGCCTTAGGTGGGCCCTTCCTTTTACTCTCCACCCCCACCCCCCAAAGAATTTGTACCTTTGTAGTAGACCATTAATAGCTGATGTCGCCTTTGGGAAGGGAATTGATTTGAGGCTTTACCTCCATCTGCTAGGACCTAACACAAGATTGGTCTTTAGCACTAGATGGGAATTTAAAAAACGTTTTTTCTCACCTCACATCCTATATGAAATCCTCAATATTTTGTTCTGTACCTTGTGTTGTTGGAACCCTTAAGCAAGTCAAGTACATAAAACAAGTCTAGTACCCTTATTTCTCTGTCTACAATTCTGCATCATTCCCATATTCATCCTTTCGTAGCAGCTTTCTTTTGGGACAACTGTTAGTAACAGTTCAAACTGTGAGATGTCAATAATACATGTGAAAAATGCGAACAACACATTTTATAACTCTTTTTCTAATAGTCTCTTAGTAATTGGCTAAAATTTATTAAAAATTGTAAAAGAATGTGGGTCTCACTCTTAATGTAATGATTTTCAATCCTAATTTAATGATTCTTTCTCATACTTTTGTAATTTTCAATACATTTTAGCAATTGAGAGTATGTTCCTAGCATTCCTCTAATACATATTATCCTCACTGCATCTTCATTTTATATACTCATTCATGGTCTTCATTAGTACCTACTTTATTAAAATATCTATTATTTGGTTTTTGGAAAAAAGGATCATTAGACATCAGGCAATAAACTCTAGGTGATCAATGATATACTTAGTTGCGTTTATGCTCCAAATTTTTTCTGATGGTGTTTTTAATGTTGTTTTTTCTTGTAGTATTATGAACCTATTTGGTGTCCTAAAATATAAGAAGATGGGTGAGGATTTTCTTAGGAGTTCTGGCCTTCCATTTACCATAATCAGGTAAGGTGAAATTCTAGCATGTTTCATACTTGGTGGTGTTGATACTTGATGAACAGAGAAGTTGAGGACTTTTGACTTGGAGTATGTGGGTCTTAAATCTTGAAGTCTCCTCATATGGCATATTTAAATGCATTTTAGAGCTGGAAGGTTGACAGATGGACCTTACACATCGTATGATCTCAATACTTTGCTCAAAGCAACAGCTGGACAACGACGAGCAGTCCTTATAGGTCAAGGTATATGAATAATGTTCATTTATAACTATTGTACAATGAAAGCATTTATTTCCCTTTTTGTTGCCAATTTCCTAAGCAATTTTCACCTAAGCAGATTACCAAGCTATACCAATTGTATGTGCGAATATAGTCTAGCAAACCAATAAGGTGATTTGCTAGGCAATGTAGCTTGTTTCATAGACAAAAGGGAAATAGGGTTCCCACCACTCTTTGTCTAATGAAGCAGGAGCCTGAACTGCAGTTGAATTTCCTTAGTTAGATGCATAACTGTATGATGGTCTTGTGATAGATACCCATTAGTTATTGTTGAATTTGGGCTTTAAGCCTAACCCAACTCTAAAAGTTATCTCGTAAGTTGAGGATTGTTTTAGCCTTTATAAACTTTTATTTATCTATATGACCATATTTGTAGTTGTAGGACTTAAAAAACACATCCCCTCATGATAAAGATTGGACATCTCAGGTCAAAAATTGTAGGACTGATTTTTATTTTTTTTTAAATATTGCATTGGAAATGCAGAGCTGGGTAGGTGGCACTAGGGAAACCGCAGGACTAGGTTAATTACACTTGGAAAATCTGTGGGGCCAAGTTGTTTTTAGTCAAGGGTAGCCCAATATTGGATCTAAGATGGGCTTTGATACCATGTTGAATTTGGGCGTTAAGCCTAATTCAACCCTAAAAGTTAGCTAGTAGGTGAGGATTGTTTTAGTTTTTATAGGATCCTATTTAGCCATATCCGCAGCTGATGTGGTACTTTAATAGTTAGTTGCTTAGTTATGTTTGTTTGAGAGTTTATAATTATCACAATTCTGTAACCCTTGCGCATGCTACATGTATGTATTGGGGTTAGAACTTCACAAACTCTCTCTCTTGTAAATAAAATATGGCATCCTAACAATTAACAGAATAGTTCTGAGGATAATGGCATTTAGCAACCAATCCAACACTTCAATCTAGCAACTCATCTATAATGTTTAATTTTGATTGAAAATAATGCACTTACAACCTATGGCATGTATGTCTTTGTCAAACGAAACTAAATGGGTAGATGCATCACAGAATTTTTATTCAGATCCATCCTATTCTCCTACATAGCTTTCTGCTACCCATCATCATGTGCAAGACTGAGAAGAGAAAACGCTCTTTTCGAGCAAGGGTGATCTCCTAGAGAAATAAAATTGGAATTAACTCTTTGCCTTTTTTTTTTCATTCCACTCGCAACACATATAGTGTGAATTAGTTACAAACAAAACGAATCTAATGCCACGTGGATAACAAACAACAAAAATATATCAATAAAAATTGGAAGAATAGTAAATTTCAAATATTAACTTCAGACTCAAAAACTCAAAAACTACTCATAGTCATTTAGCCACTGGGGTTTTTGCTTATTCCTCTTAGGTCTTGCAAAATTGGGCTTTTTTGATGCTATAGGCCCAAGAATTTTCCCTTCCTAGCTATGTGGTAATTGGGCCCCAATGCTTGCGACCTTATCAAAGACCCTTTGAGACAAACTTTGGAACCGTAACATAATCCTCTAGGAAAACAGTGTTTCAATTTGAGTAAGGGGATAGACATCTTATGACAGAGGTAGCTGGGTAGATGCAAGATTGTTTACCTCTGACAAGCCATTGAGGCATCAAGACTATGATTTGGTTTGTTGGAGAGCAAAGAGAAGGAAACAAAGTGACCATTAGTGGCTATGATGAAGCTAATGGTGATCAAGTGCTGCTAAGAAACTGTGAAATTGTTGGTTAGTACATTAGGATGTACTTACCCTTCAGTTGAAAAACACAACTTAAATGCCAATGTAGCAGGGAAGCACACAGAACCATTGCAGGCATTCTATGGTGTGAATTCAAGCACATACAGAGCACTGTGTTCTTGACCATTAACAATGATCTTTGTGAACTTGTAGTTTTTCATTTTAGCAGGCGGGGACTGGGTGATATTTGCTGATGGATAATACATTAAGAGGAGAGTTTTTGAAAAGGAAAAAAGGAATAGTAGCAGTGGATTTGTGAGGCTTGTATGGGGATACTGGAAAGGTATTGGATCAGGTCAGACTAAGGGTAAGTCAATGCAGGCTAAAATTATCAGTCATTATTAGCACTGTGTATGATGTGAGTTGACTTGTATATGGCAGAAAAGGAAAAACAAACCATTATTTCTTATTCTACAGCCATATATATAATCTAACGCATCATTTAACATGTTCGTTAGTCGTTACACTTGTTAGCACTGTGTATCTACTACCCATTAATTACATGGGCAGTTATGCATAAAATGTTTGTGTGAATATGGTTTTCTTTTCCATGTTTAATTATTGTCTCTACATTTGGGATAAGTTTCCCTTAGCATAATAGATAGATACTTGTTTATTAATATGATTCATTTGTACACTTTGCTAGTGTTTTTCTTTAAAGTTTAGAAATTTGGCAATGGGCTTTCAGGAGATAAATTAGTGGGAGAGGCCAGCAGAATTGTGGTTGCTGAAGCTTGCATACAGGCATTAGATCTAGAAGTCACTGAAAACCAAGTATATGAAGTTAACTCTGTTGAGGTAAATTTTAAGTGGCAAATTTGGTATTATACATGAATGTGTTACGTGTGTGAGATCATAAACACTTGATAGAATCTCCTTGATTGTGAATGCTAGGCAGATAGCTGAAAAGACCTGATAGTTTGATGCCTTGAATTTCCTAGTTTGTGAATTTTCAGCCTTAAAGCAATGGAAAATGTGTCACCTAAAAGTAATGTGCTTGATGAATAAACAGTTTATCATGCTTCACATAATTTAGTTACTTCTATTTGTTGCTGTTAAGTTTGTGTTTCACATGTAAATCAAATGCTGGAAAATATTTATATAATTTGTTTATATATATTTTAGGGTGAAGGTCCTGGAAATGAAACTAAGAAATGGCAAGAACTATTCGAGGCAGTACACTCCCGCTGACTGGTCTTCCAATAAATTACCATAGTGCTTCGATCCATGTACATCGCCATTTATTTGATAGCATTATATGAAGAATGATATTGCGAAGTGTTACAAATTTTTTGGTACAAAAATATTAGTGACATGGTCTTTTTTAATTCGTTATTATATTATTAGAATTGCTGTGTAGAAAGAAGTTAAGTACACAAATAACGAATTTAATAGTTGAAATTGGAGCATGACCTTCGAAAATGCTAATGCAAAGTATTCCCAATTAGATGCATTCTTATTTAAATACAATAATAGTACCTAGGAAATTTAAAGATGACATCATTCAATACTATTAATCACACTCAATCTTTTACTTTCTTTTATTTGAGAAGAAGGGGTGTTTTGAAGAAAATGAAAGTGGATAAAATTCTTATTTTAAATAAAAATATTTTAAGTTTATAATTTTTTGAAATAAAATATAAAATGATAGATTAATATAAATTTAATGCATTAATAATTTATTTACCATCATAAATAATAGATTTTTTTAATTTAAAGTTAAAATTTTGCTTTCCCTCTCTTTAGTCCTTCCAAATAATTCCTTAAAAACCTGATTATCTACTTCTGCTTCATCTTTCTTTTTTCCTCCAAAACATCTACTATTATAGCAAAATGCAATGTGAATGATGTGTTTGTTTTACAATTTATTTTATTTCTTTCATTTAATGGTCAACTTCAACATGAGAAAGCAACTTTCGATTCTCAAAGCAGCTTCAAATGGGCATAAGCTAGTAGTTTCAGTGGGGCAATGAATAGTAAACCTTCTAATTTACACATTATATTGCAAATTTACATCTATTTAAAAATTTCACAGTGGCATTGCATAGCTCTAATCCTTGAACGACTCCTGACACCCCTTCTAACGAGACAAACACAAGCTTCATTATTATTTGGGTAGACATTATGCTTAAAAAGTGTATAATTTAATCATCAATCACAGATAATACAAGACAATAGCTTGTGCAAGAATGTTTTGGGTTGTATTGGGATATGTGGTCTAGCACAATGGACAATTTCAGATCCATCAATTCTACTTTGCTTTGCTTTCTCACACTCATTCAAGAATGTTCCTAATGCACCCTCGCAGTATTTAAGTGCCTCCGAAACAGTTAAGTTCTCTCTTAGCTTGTTGGGGTATATCGGCTTGCCATGATCCCCATTTAGAGTTGCTGCCATATATACCAATTCCTCCTGAAATTCACTCAATTCCGCTTCTTCTTTAGCCTCAGATTCTCGAAGTTTGATAGGTTCGGGTAGTTTCACTGAAAATTGGTAATAGAAATTGTCAAAAAGAAAGATTTTTTTAAATCTACGTATGTAATGTAATTATTTGTTACAGGAGTAGAACAACTTTCTCATAATACACCTTATTTAACATATTTATTAAAATTTATTAAAAAAATACAAAAATTATGAAAGAGAATGTAAATAACATTTTAAAGTGCTTTTCTTTGAGTGATCAGTTCTGGATAAGACATTTTAATTCCTGAAATCAATAACAGTAGAAAGAAAAAGGAAAGAGAATAAGATAGAGATTTCACCTGGGCAATCAGTTCTCGGGGTGCTAAGAGTTAAGAGTCCCTCGAGTGTTCCAGCCCATGCATCACGCTTTGTCAAAAACTGAGGTAGATTGAATATTTTCTTAACAGTTGCTGGTATTGATGAGTGCTCATACTGTGATGTTGGGAATGGCCCAGAAGGTTCGTGCAACACTATAAATAATCATTATAATACAATACACAGTTACTAGTTAGTAAATAGTAAATAGTAAAACTAGTCATTAGTTTATGAAATAAATAATCATTATTTACTCTTCCAAAACCTTCATCTTTTTTTTTTGAGACATCATTAAGAGGAAACCAACTATATATATGTAAATGTAATGATACCTTTGCCTGGCTGAATCCATGGAGAAATAATGATGGTGGGAACCCTTACACCAAGTCTATCAAACTGAAACTTGAATGGTTCAGGACCTGCCACGTCATCTGGTCTTGGTACTCCAGTCACAGGAGTTGGCACGTGATCATAAAAGCCACCATGTTCATCATATGTAATCACAAACAAGATTTCATTCCATTGTGGACAAGCTCTTAGTGCTTCATACACTTCTTTCACAAATTTTTGTCCTTCTGCCACATCATGAGATGGGTGATCATCATTCCCCGGTTGTGATAACAAGTCAAAATATCTTTGTTCAATCACCACGTAGTTTGGCAGTTTCCCTTCTTCACAGTGCTTCTTGAACTTTAAATCGAATTGATGAAAGTTGTCTACGTATTTCAGTTTCCTAAGATTTCTGAAAGTGCTCAATGGATTAATATGTATGTGCAAGACATAAACATATACAAAAGATAGTAATCATAATTTTTTTTAGAGGTTTGAGTTTGGGTTTATATTATTTATTTAGATAAGTAGTTCATGCTTCTAAGATTTAAAATTTTTCTAAAATGTCTAAGTATTTTACATAATTTAATTCAACCAAAACCAATAATCAATAAACCCTAATCGACAAAAAGCTCAAAAACTCCACATGTATCAATCAGTATTTTACTCTCTTGGCATTTTTGCTAAAATTGGTCACTCCAACTTGACTAACTTGACAATCAAGGAGTATCATTTCTCAGCATAATAATGGGCACGTCTCTAGGTAGTAGGATGATAAACTACCTAATTAGTCAGGTAAGGAGACGTTTTTAAGCCAACATATAATTAAATAGCCATTTAAAATATGACAATTTCCACTAATAGCACAGTTGTGTATAATACTTTATGAAACAAATTTATTATAAGGATTAGGATTAACGTAATTTGAAAAACAACTCCAGAGGATTTGAAATCTCATTTCTCCTACCCCTCTTCTCACACACAAAAATCCTCTGATGAGTTTTTATTTAATAAAAATAATATTTTTGTTAACATATCTATTTCATATTAATAACACGAGAGATATTTTGCCATCAACAACAACCATTTTCATCTTTCAAGTCATTGTCTTGAGTTGCCAATTTAAATAAAAAAAATAAAAAAAGCATAATTAATTATTTATTGTATTTTAAAAATTAAAAACAACGTTCTTATCATTATTATTAATAAAAACCAAGAAGTAAAAGACAATGGTAATTGGCAAGTGACTTACCTATAAAAAAGTGTAGCTGGTGCGGATTGATAATATATTCCAAAGCTGAACCCATTTTCGTCCAATGAATCGAAAATAGTCTTCTGCGGCAAACCCCCAATTAGTTTCTTTGTGTCCTGAGTGGTCAACCCATACGACGTCGCAGCATGCACGTAAAGCCGGTTCGGTTGGGTTGGACCGGGAACTGAAGAAAACCAACGATCACAAACTGCGAACTCCTTAACTAACTCTCGGTAAACCGGTAACAAATCCGGTTTGAACCCATTCATAACCGTTTCCGCCGTGGACCCCTTCTTTTGCTTCACGGAATTTAGAGCGAAGCCTTCCATTGTTGGCGGCGCCACCGCTGGCGAGGCTTCGGTCCACGGCTCTCCGAATACTTGCTCATAGACGTCCTCAACCGTGTGGCCTGGGTCCGGTTCGACGAAAACAGACCGGTCCCCAAAGTGAATCCGGTTCGAGCTGGGGTCGGCTGCTGAAACCGGGTTTGACTCTGAACCGGTGACTCCGTCAATTTCCGGGTTAAGGGACTTCATCCAACCCAATATGTGGTCGAAGGAACGGTTTTCTTGGACCAAAACGACGACCGTTTTGATGGGGTAGGACATGGCTCTACTAGTATTGGAATCTGAAAACGTTTTGATGTGTGGATGGTGTTGATCGATTCTGAAATGGGGTGGGAATAGAAACTTAGGAAGGAGAGTGTGTGAATTTTAATATATTATTGTGTAATGAAAGTTGATAATAATGGTTTTGGTGGAGCTCACTAGCACATGGTTTAGTTTACTATAGGAATATGGTAAAGGTGTTTTTGTCTCGTGCTTTACAGGTTTAATGCAGTGGTGGGCTCAATTTGGCTTCATTATTGTTATGGGATTTTGATTCTTTAATTATCTTCATTAATTTGTTGTCTAGATCGAGAATTTGGGATCTTATTTCACCTTTGATTGAGAGAGAATCAATAATTTAACTATGCTAATTATTAAGAGCCATTATTTAATGCTTTTTTACTTAGAAATTTTATATTAAAAAATTTATCATAAGCAGGGGCGGATCTTGCGTATGGCTACCCCAAACTTTTCTCAATTTTTTTATATATACTTTCATATATTTTTAAATTATATTTATATTATTATATTATTATTTGTTAGAAAGTTTGAAATTCAAATTTCATTCTCTTTCCAAAAATAAACTTCTTTCACATATTTTTTTATTTCAAGAATAGTAGTTATGTGATAGAACTTTATTTCTCCTAAAAGTTATTGTTCTAAAACACAGTTATCCACTTTTGGGTTTCATAATATTCATTCTTCTATCCAGTTTTTCTTTCAAGCTCAATGTTAAGTTGTTAACATTTCTACTCACAGGTGAATTACATTGAACTTGATTATTGATAACCCTCATAAAAAATTAAATTTTTTTAAAACTGTGGAATGAAATATTTGTATAAAATTGATGTTCTGCATTTTTTTTGCGTCTCTTCTTTTTTTTATGTTAAACATTTTTCTAATACTAAATATAGTAAACCTAAAAAGAATGTATTATGACAAAAACAAGCTTTGATTATGATTTTTATCACATTTCTAAGCTAAAATAGGAGATTTTGACGAATAACATATATCATATAATTTTATTTTATTAAAATTAAAATTTTGCTCAATGATACCAATTTTTTTATTTAGAGTCACATTTCAAAAATATAACTTATCCATTTATTAATTCTTTTAAAATCTATTTATTTCAATGTTTTGCATTGTGATAACTGTGAAGATAATTTTTTTCTTTTCTATACAAGTGATAAATTTATATTAGAAAAAGTATGATAAAGTGTCAAAGAATTGATTCTTTTTTCAAGAGAAAAGCTTGTGAGAAAGATTTGAAAAAATACAAATTGTATGTCAAGTGAACTTGAGAAATTTCCTGAGAATCCAAGAATTGAAGAAAATGAGAAACAACTCTCAAAGATTTCTAGAGTTACATATAATGAATTTGAAATTTCAGTGAAGCATTATTTGAGAGTTGAAATATTCTTTATTACAATTGGTAGGCAATTACAAGAGTTGAATTGTAGATTTAATGACCAACCAATGGAGTTATTAACTCTAAGCTTAGCATTGATTCCTAAGGATGCTTATAAAGCTTTTAATATTGAAAACATTTGTACTCTTGTAGATAAATAGTATCCCATGGATTTCAATGAGTAAGAAAAGATTAATTTGCATTTTCAACTTGAGCATTTCATTGTTGATGCTCGTCAAGATTCAAATTTGAAGAATTTATCAACAATGCAAGAGTTGTGTACATGTTTGGCCACAACAAAAAAGTCAGAAGTTTACTACTTGATTGATAAATTACTCCGTCTTATCATAACTTTTCCAGTTTCTACAGCTACAACAAAAAGATCTTTTTTCCCAATAAAAATAATCAAGACTAGATTGAGAAATAAGATGGAAGCTGACTTTTTAGCATATAGTCACTACTAGAATTATTAATTTTTACCAAGATTTTTTTTCCACGGTTTATATAACCATTGTTAAGTTTGAATTTTACCCGCAGTTTAAATAATTGTAGTTAAATTTAATATTTTACACGGTTTGCTATTATAATCGTAGTTAATTAACGACGGTTAAGAAAACCCCAGGTAAATATTAAAAAAAGTTTTATCAACCCCAAATACATATTTAACCTTCGCGCTCAGAAACCCCTCTCTACCAAAAACGTGAAACAGAAGCCCTTCCCTGCGCTCAAAATCCGTCTCTCCCAATATCATTGATTGAAATCAATTTGAACATCCACTATTGCCAAAGCCCCCTCTAAGAAGCCTTAGAAACCCCTCTTTTCCAAAAACATGAAACAGAAGTTGTCTTTCTCAACTCCGATGTTGCCTACCCTTTCCCGCGCTCACAAATCCTCTCTCTTTGAATTGACTTGGTGATGTTGTTTTTGCTCTCGTTGTCATACGAATGTATGATTTTTGTTTTATGTTTGGAGTTTTATGTTTAGGATTTTAGATGAACATTTATAATTGTTTTGGTTGCATTTATAATATGGATGATTAATCGAGAAATAAAACAAAGTTTGATAACTGACTTGATGATTAAGGAGGCACAACAAAGACTGCATCTGAGTATGGTAGTCTATATCGAAGAGGATATTGCAACAAGCTTTAGTTTTGACTCAATTATTAAAAATTTTAAGTCATTGAAAGAGCGTATAGCGGTACTTTGACTAAAGATAACTTTGATATTTAATGATAATCTTTTATAATTATTTTATGAAATGACTAGTAAAAGATAACAATTTTTCTAAAATTTTATCATCATAGATGTTTATTTTAAGTAGAGGAAATGATGAATATTGTTATTTCTTTTTTTAATTAAAAAAAATAATTTATATATAAAAAAAGTTAATTTGACACCTCAAATTTTTTGTCCAAAATTCTGCCACTGATCATAAGTATATTATTTTTTGAACAATTGAAAACTTAATAAAATAAGTTTTAATAGCTTTTAAAAAAAATTAAAATAATAGATTTTTAGAAATTATATCATAAAATCTCTTTTTATTTTTATAAATCTGAGAATAAATATTTGCGAGACTCATATTTACTTATATTTCTTTTTAGTTATAAAATTGCAGAAGAAAAGATGTGATTTGCGGATTAAACTCCATTAGCAGCAGGGGAAAAATTGAAAGATAATGGTAAATGATGCATAAGAGAAGACAGGTAAAGCCGAAGAGGAGAATATTGACAAAAGAAAAAAGACAGATAAACAAGCATAACTCCGTTCATGCATGATGAATAATTCTAATATATTATGTAAAAAATGAAATATATTTTATATTTTCAAAATATTAAATACATTAATATTTTCATTTAATATTTACTTAATAAAATATTAAAAATTAATAGAAATATATAGTAAGGGAATTAATATATTATTACTCTTTTCATTTTAAAATTCTCTCTTTTATTTGTCTAGATACAGAAGTTGATTTGCTTAATTCATCCTTGGAAGAGTTTAGTCATGCTAATAGTAATACCCTGTTCTATGTATATTTCTTAAGTAATAATACTTTTAATTATAAAACATATCAGTTAGTGTACATATATATATATATATAGAGAGAGAGAGAGAGAGAGAGATTTTAGTAATGCATAATTTGAAGACCTTAAGTAAAAAGTAGAAAAATGCACTTGAGTGAAGGATTTTTAATAAGATGCTATATTTTGTTATTATAATTTTTAACAGTGAACTTATCTATGAAATAATAACTAGAATAGTAATAAAGTTTTAGAGTACCAAAATTTATTTAAATAAAAGAATGTTGATATGATGATATTTAAGTAACAAGTTTTATATCATCAGAATTTAGGAGAAGAATAATATAGTCCCTACAACCGATTTAACTAGTTGTTTGTATTACCTCGTTAAAATTTGGATGCTAGCTGAACTTTTTGATGTTATGTCTAGAGTAAGGATTCAAATGGACAAAACAAAATAAGTATTAATTTAAAACACATAACAACAATATTAAGATGGAAATGGCAATAATGATGAATAATAATTTCAAACCTTATCAAAATACAACTTCATGCTATGTCTAATTCTACTCAGGTACATATGGTATGAATTTTTATTTACACAATTTATATTTTGAAATGAGTAATCAAAATGGTGGAAAGACACATTACATATTGGAATATTGAGAAAGAAAATAAGAGAAAAGGAGAAAAGCAAAAGTGAACAGATTGTACAAACTAATCTATTACATTGCATATATGAAAATGTTTTAATTTGTTTTGATTTGGGAATTGATGAAAGATATAGAATGGTGATGATGGCCACTTGATTCAAAAGTAGCAAACTTAAAATATAATTCATCAACATTCAGTCACATTCACAACGTGGCAATTGACATGCATATCGGCAATTCTTAAAATCAAATGTGCAACATTTAATTATTAATTCTAATTGATGATAGCAAACAATGATTATTAGTTAATTCTAAGTATGATGCACGGGTTTATTATTTGTGTTTTGTAGATGGATTTTTCTTTTGTTCTAATGATAATTTAACGAAAGAATGCATGGAACGTAGATACTTTACATAAGTTTTTTGAAAAAAGTGCAGAAAAGTCACAATTTTTTCCAAACGTTATACTAATTTTATTAAATTAGCTTCGGTATATTGCAATCTATTTTGCCTTTTTTTTTTCTATTAGGTTTATTTACTTGTCAGATTATATTTAAGTATAACGGTTAAAATAAGTATGAATTAATTCAACACATCACATGTTTTTGATGAATTAAGTTAAAAAACGACTCATAATAAGAATTTTTAGTTGTTTTAACTTGACTCATCCAAGTCAACTGTCAGGTTAATTCATAAATTTTTAATTTTTTAAAATTATATGACTACAAAAAAACAAAATTTTAAAATATAATATTATTAATTTTTAATATTTCTATTTTTGTAAATTTTTTATTCTTTTATATTTTTAATATAAATTAAAAATAACATTTTAAGTTGGTCAAAAAATCAATATAAATATATAGTTAATATAATAAGTTAAGATTTTTGTTTGTAGCAAGTTTACGGTTTAGGTACATATTACTAAGCATAATCTTAATGGCTAGTAAAATATCTTAATTTGCTTGTACTAAAGGAATTTTTTTTTATTTAGTTTTAAATTAGGCAAACTCTTAATTTTTATTGTGTTAAAAACACTTGAACTAAATAGAAATAATATAATTCAAATGAAAAACATTTTTAAGAATTGTGAATTTTTTGAAGGCTAAGATTCTAACGTCTTATCAAGACTTAAATATTTTTGTGAGGATCATTTTAAATTTATCAACTAAATAGGTTAATGGCACTTATCATTTACTCTTATTTTAATTTTTTGTTTTATTTACATTGACAAAGAGAATTCAAAATCTAACTTAGACTTTAAGAATATATCAATTTTCTTCTTATCACTAAACTTTTGTTACAATTAGCTCATATCATATATCTTGTTATACAATATTTTTTTAATGATTTTTGAGCCAAAATTGCATTTCAAAATGTAGTGCAAAAAATAACTTAATTTTATTATATATGCAATTGCATCATCTTTTTCTTGTTTTGCTTTTTTTCATTGTTCACTTTTATTTTGTACCAATTTTTAGGGTTCAAGAGTTTATTTTGAAAATCTTAATTTCCTCTTTTAATTTAAATATTTTTAGTCTTAGTTATGCTTTTTTTTTAAGGAAGATTAAAAAACCTCAACAGAATATAATTCAATCAATTTAGAAAGTTCTCTTTCCGTGTTCAATGTTCATTAACGTCATTAATAACGTTAATATTTGTTGAAAATTTCTTTTATTTTTGTTAAATTTATAAATAAAAAATATGTAATATTCATTAATGTTATGTACCAAAAAATAAATGGGTTAATAAAAAGAAAACAAAGAATGAAGCGAAATTTATCCTAACATATCTAAAATCTTGTAAAAGATTAGTATTTGTTGATGACATATTAAAAAATATTTGGATCCAAATCTTCTCTAGTTTGTGTTAGAATTAAACTTTTAGTTTTTTTTTTCTAAAAAAAAATAAAATTTTTAATTAAGTGAAAAAGTAAAATTTTTTTATCATTAACATATATATCTAAAATCTTGTACAAATTTATCGATGACATATTAAAAAATGTTTGAATTCAAATCCTCTCTAGTTTATGTTAGAATTAAACTTTTAGTTTTGTTTTTATTTAAAAGAGGAAACAAAATTTTTACTTAACTGAAAAAATAAATTTTTTTGCTTAAGCGAGTTACACATGTTTTAAAAAAAATAATGAGTTGTTTTATTAGCTATGATATAAGATGTCCCTTTCCTTCGTTAGCCACCACACAACACGTGTCACCAAATCTTTTAACTTCCAATTCCCAAACCCATCATCATCCCACTCTCTATTCATCTTCCCTCTTTTCCTATTCACACACACCCTCAACACTGGTTCTACTGTAGAGTAACTAGCTGAAGCATACTAAATTGAACTTGATCTCTAGACAAAGATTCTAGAAAAACAAAGAAATGATGTCACTAAATAACCGCATTTTATAGTTGCTACAACACCACCATTTTGTCTCATAAATCGTTGGAAACTGCACTGGCTCATCATTTAGCTATCAAATTGAGCAGTGCAAACCTTCCAAGTTATGTCCTTTCTAATCTTTTCGTGAAAGTTCTAGAAGTTGATGAAACCCTCATAGATGATATGATGATCGTAGAGCAATGTGCATTGTTTCTTGAACTTCAAAGGGTTTTTGACATGTTAAGCTCATAAGGTGGCTCATAAATTGTGGCTTCAGGGTAAGAAGGTTTTGGCTACGATGATTTTGAACTGTGTTTCTAAGGTTTTGCAGTGGATATTCATCCTGGAGCTAAGGTTGAAAGTGAGATTTTGCTAGATCATGCAGCTCGGATTGTGGTGGGTGAAACTATTGTGATTTGGAGTAATTTGTCAATTTTGCATAATGTGATTTTGGGAAAGACCGGTAAGATTGGTGCTTGATAGAACCACCCTTTGTTACATTGTAGATGAATCTAATTTTAAATAAAAGGTTTACTTTTTATTTAAGAAAAAATATGATTGAAGGCTTATCTTCCTCGTAAACTAGAGATGATCCATATCTGAAACATTAAGAAAAGCTCATAAATATAAGTAAAAATTTGTGTTATCATCTCCAATTAATGATGTTTCTTTATTGTACGCTTTTAAAGAAGAAGAAATAATTTTTTTTTTGTTAAAAAGTTTGTGATGAAAAGAAATGACTCTTGTGCTATCAACTTTATAAATTCCTGTATTGATTAACTTCTAAAATGTCAATGTTTATATATATAAAGGAGGATCTTCTTGTATCGGTATAAATTTAAATATTCATATATCCTGAGTCTTTTATTTAATTTATATCTAACGGTTAATGAAATAACAAATTATAACTCGTTAGAGATAAGTTAAATGAAAGACTCAAATTAATTGCAAGAGTTTTTAGACTTACACTAAAGAAGATCCTATATATATATATATATATATATAATATCTTTTAATATTAAATTATATATTTATTTTAAAATAAAATATTTATGCACTTTACAATCTACTAACTAGTTAGTATTGCATTTGAATATACTGAAACATTTTTAATTTATAAATTCATTTGAATTATGATAAATTTTACTAATATTTAATGATTTTTTTTAGATCTCTCTGTTTTATATACTTTTTTCATATTTATATTTTTTTTATAAAAAATAATAAATCAAATAATCTAATTCAAACCAATCCAAATCTTATTCAATTGGTTCGAAATGAGTTGGTAAAAAACAAAAATAAACCAAAACTATTTTTTTAATTGGTTTGGACATTATTTTTTTAAGATGAAATTATAAATTTAGTCTATATTTAATATATATATATATATATATTAACTTGGTTCTATACGAAAAATATTTATTTAATATTATTAATGCATATTAAATAGTAAAGATTAATCTAAAAACATTTTTTTATATAAGGACTAAAATTATAATTATTTTTTATAGAAACTAAATTAAAAAACATATTATCTAAAATATTGAGACTAAATTTATAATTTAATAATTTTTTTTTAAAATTCAAACCAACCTGGTCCAATTACTCTCAAACTTCTAGCTAATTTTATCGAATGGAGTCTAAGTCTCACTCCAACCCTTCAAAATAACGATACGACATGTTTGAGTCACAAGAAGAGATTGTTTTTTTTTTTTTTTTTCTGATAAAAAGTTATGATCAGAAGAAACTCTTCAGGTTTCCAAGATCAACTATGTAAGTTTCTATACTAGTTAACTAACTGAGTTTTTCCATTTTCTCATCAACATTTTAAAGGTAGATACAACTTAAGCTTAAGCATGGAGCCTGTTTTAACATTATAATATGCACGAACCTTTCTCTCTATTCTTTCTATGGTAAAAAGAAAACACCAACGTTGAGTTGACATGCATAGTTATGACCCATAATAAGTCATAAATGAATAAACTTTTTATTCAACATATCTTAACTAGTTAACGTCAATAAATCTTACACAACACGCGTTTCAAGCAGCAATTATGTCCAAAATGTGAAGTTGATTATCGATTACATGTTATACAAGACAATACATTTTGAAAGAAATTTTTGGAATTGGGTGGTGCACTTCCATTAGCACAATCCACGATTTCAGATTCATCAGCCCCATTTTGCTTTGCTTTCTCACACTCTTTCAAGAATGTGTCGAATGCACCTTCAACGTATTTAGCTGCATCCTCAACACTCATGTTTTCAGTTAACTTGTCTGGGTATGAACTCTTTCTATGATCCCCATTTAGAGTTGCTGCCATTTGTACCAATTCTTCTTGAAATTCACTCAACTTGGCCTGTTCTTGTGCAGGAGCTTCTCGTAATTTGACAGGTTCAGGCAATTTCTCTGTAAAATTAGCAATTCAAAGGGTCAAGAATTAAGGTAATCTAAATATTTATACACTTGGGTATATAGATGTAGTAAAATAGCACATTGATCCTTGAAACTAAAATGTATCACTAACTTTAAATTATTAAGATCTTTTTTAAGTTTTTCTGCTATATATGACATTTGACAACTTGTGTGAAATGGATGCATTTGAATAATTTTACGACTTAGTTTGAATGAATCAATCTGAATTTCAAGTGAACGAAAATTTTTAAGGACATGTATATCGTTGTTGTCCATGAAAGAAATGTTATTTTAGGTGTAAAAGTACAAAGAAATTGTCTATTCTATGTCTATAATTAGCACATCATATGAAGGTAATAAATACAATCAATTAAATTTTTTAAATTATTTTAAAAAATATGTAGTGAATGGCTTTTATATATTTTAAAAATAATAAATACTTTTTAATAAAAATACTTTATGTTTAAAACACTTGTGCATTTGCATATAAATACACATTATAAAAAATCTTAAATATGAATATTAAAATGATCTTACTTATGAAGGACATGAATTAATATATCAACAAATATTTTTTATTAAAATAATAGTAATAATATAATATTAATTCCGTTATATGTTGCATTTTTTTATAAAAAAAATATTTTTAATTTCTTAATTAATATTATTTATTATGTGTTTATTCTCACATGATATAAAAGTATTAAATACAAATTAGTAAAGGTTTTGAATTATGTAAACGGACAAGCATTAAATATTTTTTTTGTATACTTAATATAATAAATTTTTTATTTTAATATAAAAATTTACTTTAAATTTCTTATCTCGTGCATGTGCATTTGGGCATATAATAATAAAAATTAATATTAAAAAAATTTCGTTAGTAAATATCTTAGGACATTGATTTAAAAGAAATCATGGCAAGAATATATAATTAATTAGGTGTCACATTTTTATAACTTTTTAAAATTTTAATTTCTTAACTAGTGTTCTAAAAATATTAAATACTATTTTTTATTTAAAATAAAAAAAAATATGTACGTATAAAAGTACTAAATGCATCTATACTTTACATAACTTTCTTTAACTTTAAATTCATTCATAGATGTGTGGATATAATTTTTTTATGTGCAATAAGTTAATATATATGATCAACTCTCTCTTGAATAGAATCTTCTCTTCCTTCCACATTAATCTTGCAACTCATGTATAACAGTAATTATTTTTAAGCAATTCCTACAGTAAAAAGAAAAAGAACTTAAATGACAAGTGAGGCTCTATTCATCAGAACAACCTACATTTATTAAATACTTTTCATGCATATTGGCACATAAATATTAAAAACATGATCATAAATCTATCATCTTAGCAAAAAAGAAACAGAAAAGACAAAAGATAGATACTTTGTTTATGTTCAAATAAAAGAAAGATATTTAACCTGGACAATCGGTTCGTGGGGTGGTTCGAGTTAAAAGGCCTTCAAGTGTTCCAGCCCATTCATCACGCTTTGTCAAAAACTGAGGCAGATTGAATATCTTCTTCACAGTTGCTGGTATTGATGAATGTTCATATTGCGATGTTGGGAATGGTCCTGAGGGTCCGTGCAACACTGTATACAACATTTATTATTAATTAAAAAAATTAAACAGTATCTTAAAAAATTATTATATTAAAACTATAAATATTATTTAATGCATACTTTTAAAATCAATAATAGTATTCAACATGGTATAGTAAATATTCTTTAACTAATAATTTTAGAACACTTATTAGTAAGTTTAGTAACATTAGAATTTTATAGTATAAATATTCACTATAATGTAATTTCACAACGTCTACTGGTTGAGAGACTTGAGCTCCTTTGAATTTAGATACCATCTCCTCATTCAAAATTATGAAAGGAAAACACAAATGCGTGCATTGGAAAGAATATACTCGATTTAGAAAAATTAAATTTCTTGATTATAATTTATAAAGAAATAAAAAGAACCAATAAAAAAAAGCATAAACCAAACCTTCTTAATAAATTAAAATTAACTTACATATCTTAATTTTTAAAAAAAAATTCCCTACCAGGTTTCTCTAAAAATTAAGATGCATAAATTAATTTAATAAACAAAAGATATATAATTATTTTTGTTTACTTTTAAAATTCATTTGATTGTTTAATTTTAGAAGTATTTGTTGACAAAATGATTCAAAATAACTTAAATTTTTGTTTAGATTGAAATGCTGAAACACGATCCAACATGCAATTATAACATGATGAATTAATGTATAAAAGTAGGTGCATGGTTCTTATTCTTTCTTACCTGTGCCTGGCTGAATCCATGGAGAAATAATGATGGAAGGGACCCTAACACCAAGTCGATCGAACTTAAAGAAGAATGGTTGAGGACCCACAAGGTCATCAGGGCTAGGGACTCCATCCACAGGGGTTGGAACATGATCAAAGAACCCTCCATGTTCATCATATATGATCACAAACATCATTTCATTCCATTGTGGGCTACCCCTCAGTGCTTCATACACTTCTTTCACAAACTTTTGGCCTTCTGAAACATCGTGAGATGGGTGATCATCATTCGCTGGTGCTCCTATCAGGTCGAAAAACCTTTGCTCAATCACCACATAGTTGGGTAATTTTCCTTCTTTACAATCCTTCTTGAACGATAAGCCGAATGGATGAAACTTGTCTAAGTATTTCAGTTTCCTCAGATTCCTGAAAATGATTAGTGGAATAATTTGTCAACCAAACATATGAATAACAAACTAAACTAATAGGTATGCATGGCTTCTAAAAGCTTAGGGTGCATCATCAAATGGGGTTGCACAAATAGAATAGTAAATTAATATGGTGATTGTACTTTGAACTATTATAAAGTCTATTTTTAAACTGGATATATCCAAGTTAACTGAGGTCAACGCAAATTTATACATCGATTGCGATCTTTTTATCTCTGATTCTTTTGTTATGAAAATTGAGTACACTGTTTTTACTTTTTGGCTATGATTAAATTAGAGTACCTACTAATCACCAATTATTAAAAGATTAAAAATAAAAATATTATGTAAATGTATGAAATTCATTACATTTAGACATGTCTAAGTAAACAACCTAATTAAAATTTTATATAAAAATTATCAAAATAAAAACTTTTTCATAAACTTGAATTTTGAAATTTGCTAAATTAAGTTAAAAATAATTTATTCTGAAATAAAATTTATCGAAATAAATAAAAATATTATGAAAAATTTATAAATTATTTATGTAAACTCAAAAAAGTTGTTCTTATATTATTTCTTAAGAACTTCAATTATTTTAATACTTTTAGCCTTTTATATCTTCGACAAGCCAGTGCCCTCATCACTTGTCAATATTTTTTTTCTGAAACAAAAACACTTATTAAAAAGGGTTCCTTTTATATAACTACAGCATATTTTTGGAGTAAACTTATAGTAGGATAGCTAATACAGAACTTTTATGATAAAAAATAATTACGATCAACAACATCTTATACAAATAGTTACGATTTGTATAAGGTTCATTTAACTTATTTGAGTAAATATTTTTAGTATAACGTATAAAAATAAAATATTTTTAATTTATCCCAATAAATTTAAATTGAAAACATTAGTCATTTAATATATAAAGTCAGTTAATATATAATATCATCCTAAAATAAAAGAGATCAACTAAGACAAGGACATTTATTGTTTTTTCTTGAAGAAATACGACAAGGACATCATAAGTAGCAAGAGTCATAGATGATATTCGAGTTCGAGACAAATTTAATAGAAAGGGTAAAAAGAAAAGGGAAATTATAACAACCACAGAAGCAAGCAAAAGAATAAAGCAAAAACAGTAGCAAAGTAAAATATGCAGGAACCTGTAGAAAAGGGTGGCAGGTGGAGACTGATAATAGATCCCAAAGCTGAACCCATTTTCATGCAAAGAATCGAAAATGGTCTTTTGAGGCAATCCTCCAACAAGCTTGTTAGTGTCGTTACTGCTTAACCCATGCGACGTCGCAGAATGCACATAAAGCCGGTTCGGTTGGGTCGACGCCGGAACCGAAGCAAACCAACGGTCACATACCGCAAACTCTTTAACTAACTCTTTGTAAACCGGTACCAGTTCGGGTTTGAACCCGTTCATCACCGTTTCCGTCATCGTCGCAGTTGCATTCTTCGGCAACTGTTGCCGAGCCGCGTTCTGAGCGAAGCCTTGCATTGCCGCCGGCAACTTCTTCGCCGCCGAGGCTTCGCTCCAAGGCTCGCCGAAGATTTGCTCGTAGATGTCTTGTATCGAGTGACCCGGATCCGGGTCCACGTAGACCGATTGGTTCCCGAATTGAACCCGGTTCGAGTTTGGATCGGATGTGGAAACCGGGTTTGATTCTGAACCGGTGACTCCGTTGATCTCCGGGTTGAGGGACTTCATCCAACCCAGCATGTGGTCTAAGGAACGGTTTTCTTGAACCAAAACGACGATCGTTTTGATGGGGTAGCTGCTGCTGGAATTTGAAGCCATGTTTCTTTAGTTTTGATCAGATATCACAGAGTGAGTCACTTTTGTGCACAGCAACAACACATTATATGATGAAGTTGTACTGTTGATGAAGCAACTTAGGAAGATGGATTAACCACGAGAAAAAGAAACCACATTAATTGATTAACACGTTATTTCATATTTTAATTTATTATTATGTGTATTTTCTTACGCGAGCTTCATTAAATATAATTTTCGTGATTCGGTATATATAAAATTATATAAATATGGTACTATGACGAGTGGATAAGAAACGTGAGAAAAGGTGTGAGTGGCATGGGTTGTCGAGACTAATTATCTTATCGAAAAAAATTATTTGTAATTATTTAAATATTTTTTTCATCAAATTTAAATTGTTTTATATTTAATGTTACCATAAATAATAGTAAAATTACCTAAATTTTGTTCTTATCTTATTTCATGTCAACTATTCGGCTTTTCGTTTGGGAATGTACATATGACGATGGCCCAGCGAGTTAGCTCGCAAGTGGCAATCATGTTTCCTATTGAATTCTTTTGCTCATAATCATAGCTCCCCGTTGAGTGAAATCTCTTCTTTTTTTACCCCTTAAAGATTTGAGATTTGTTGTATTAATTTTAAACATAAATTTTAAGATTAATTATCAATAAATATGTAGTAGTTCATTGTAAATTATGCCCATGAAATGCCATAACAGTTATCTTGTTTATTTCAATCCGCAGCAAATCAAATGAAATTACTTGTGAGTTTTCATTATTGTCACGGGGATTCCTAAAATAAAATGAATTTAAATCATCTCTCTCTCTCTCTCTCTCTCTCTCTCTCAATTATCATGTGTCATTAGGTCAGTATAATACATTATTTTTTATAATATATGTAGTACTTAACATGTGTATGATTTATTATATAATTTATGTTTTCAATAAATATTTAATAATTTTTATCCTTAAAAGATAAATAGTTTAGTTTTTGAAAAATGAATATCATCAATTCAGATCTCTTACCATTGATAATTACATCAAGACCATTATATTGAGAACAAATCATGAAATTAAAGCGTTAAATTAATGTTATTTCTTATTGATGAAGACTTTACAATTAAGAGACTAGATTAATGTTTTTCTTTTATTAATGAGAGGATAAATTGATGACACACTTCGTATCTCAGAATTAAACTAATTCCACTTATCTTTTAGTAATATGTTTGAAGAGGTTATAGCATTCTGTAGTTGTCTAGAACAAAAAAACAATAATATTGTCTTGTTTATAATCTCTAATTGTTTCTCTTAACATATATAATCTTATGATAATAATTAAAAAATAGATTTCATATCTTCAACTCAATTTTCGGATCGATCTGTAGTTTTCATTGGTCAGAGAATTAATTATTGGAAAACCTAAATAAAATTAAAAAATAGTATTTTTGGATCACATAAATCAAGGGGGAAATTTTTTCACACAACTCCAAAATTCAATATGACAAATTGGTGGCGATTATTTAAGAAATGTGCGTGATATTACACTTATTATTCTTGTTGACTTTGTCTCCACATGCATACATACATGTTATGCCTTTTTCGAGATCCGAGTGTACAAGCTATGCCAACGAATCTGTCGAATCATACCAGCATATACTATACGTAAAAATTGCTACGTTGATCTGTTTTGCGTGTGATTTTTAAATTATGAAAGAAATTGTTTTCACGTAAAACAGTTGCGTCACATGCCATAAGTAACTTACGTGATTAAATATTTAATCATTAGTAGATTAATGTTAACAATCATTAGATTGTTGTTGCAGGTGGAATTTAAAGTTACACAACAGATAAAAACTCGAAACATTTGATTTTAATCCACAACTAGTTTTATTTTTTTAAAAAAGTTTATATTATTAACTAGTTGTATTATCACAAGTCAAAACTTTTGACATGGACAAGAACACAACGTCTTTTTTAAATATTGTGATAACAATTATTATATGATAACATAAACATGTTTGGATTGATTATATGAATAACAAAATAGAAAATAAATTTTGGGGCAAACTACAACACCACACGATCCCTTCATTTCAGTGGAGAAAATCCAGCAACTGTCAAATCGTTATCCGCTGATTGCTTAAAGAAAATAAATTTTTATACTTCATTTTTGGGATATGAAATAGGTTGAAGCAACAAAGATTTGAAAAAAAAAAAAAAAGAGAAAGTAAGCAAATATGATAGAAAATAAAGAGAAAGATAAAAGGAAAAAGGGCATAAAGAATGAGAGAAAATATAGGAGCTGATTATCAAAGCAAAATCATTATTTGGGTGTTTCATTAGATGGTCTAAAAAAATTTCTCTATAAATTATATTACTTTTACTTTTTCTTTTCTTTACAATGAATCCTAAAGTAGGACTCTTGTGCCAACGGTGATCCAAAATAATGGATCTGCAGCAAGCCACACACTACTTGTGCTCTTTTTCTTTTCTTTTCTTTTCTTTTCTGCTTTTTCATTTGGAACGAAGAGGAGCGCCTAGCAAATGAATTAAGAGATATTGTGGTTTGGTACATTCGGTTGATCAGAAAGAGTGAAGCATTAGATTTGTCCGCATGAAAAGAAAAGGAGATTGTGGAAAATAGTGAGTTTTAGTTAAAAGATGATGTGAAATAATTTATATAATGGATGTTTCAGTAAAATGAGACCATTCCCGTTACTAATTAAAATGAAGATAATGCAAATGCTATATTTATATTATTGTCACAATTTATTCTCATATTTGCCATTTCCAATACTACTCTTTCTTCATCTTTTGGATAGTTCGTCTTCATATTCCCTTCCTAAAAGTCGTTAGCTTTGTTCAATATTTTGTTGTTGAACAAAAGCAACAGAGGATATAGAAACTAAAAGTAGAATCTTTGAGACCATCAAAACTTTCGTCTTTGGGTTCGGGGATGCGTGCAACAGTGCTTAAAGTTGAAGATAAAATTTAATGGATTTTCTGTTTGGTCAACCAATTTCACGATGTTAAAGCTTCAACCCTTAATCGTTTCGTACTGTTGTTCTATATTCATAAAGGTTTTAATCTTTCCTCTAATTCTTGCTTGATTTGTTAGAAGCTATCATTTTTGCGTGTAGAAGGTTGGGTGTAGAGACAGAACTGAAAGAAATTTTGTCCATCTCTTATTCTTCCTAATTTTAAAGTGCCATATTGAAGCATTCGGGAATCCATTGAACGGGGTGACACTTGTCTTCTATATTTTTATTTTAAGTTGATACGATTTAGATTGTTGATGCCTTACAGCTTTGAAATAGCATATGCAGGCAGATTGTTGAACCTTTTAGGAAGATCCAAATCCTCCCATCCTTCATCGTCAAGCTTGGAGAAGTAACGATCAACGTCACTATCACTAACAAACTCCAATTTGGAAGGTTCCCACTGAAAAAGACATTATCAACATGAGAACCAAAGAAATACAATTTCAATAATATTAATTTGCATCTAGGAATGTTCATGAGTAAATGTGCAAACGATTATACACAATCGAAGTGGCTACCTACCTTTGGGTTCCTGTCTTTGTCTAACAGTATAGCCCTACAACCCTGCAGTAATGAATAACCATTGAGTAAAGGCAAGAAAGAAACAATTTAAATGCGTAACCATGAGTAGGATTTATCAGAGAACCTCAAAGAAATCCTTGCTGTAGTGTCCTTTTAGAATATGACAGACAATTCTATAGTCACAAACAAGGCATTGACCAATACCTAGGAGCCTGGCTTGTCTAATCTGTAAAAGGCAATAGAAATTAATAAATGTTCATAATGAGGATGATAGTATAATCATGATGATGATGACAATGATAAGTGAGTTCAAAGACTGGTGTATTTGCTACAAGAGGGAAAAATCAATGAGCTTGTCTGTATGACACACCCTTAAACTGTGGTCATAGTTGGACTATTGTCGTGATCCATGCATTTTCGTACGTGTCCATAATAAAATATTGTCTCCAAGAACCAATCCATTCGTGCAATGAGAAAAAATAAACAGTGAATAACAATAAAAAATAAAAATCAACAAAAGCCATTTCAAGCTTTCGTCGCTTTTATACCAGCAGACAACTTTTTCTATTTTGAACAAGGAGAGATCGGCAAGTCCGGTACCATATAAATATATAGTTCCATCATTTGAATATCAAATAATGGACGCTGTGTTTGCTATTGTATACAATACCTCTCTCTCTTAGTTTTTATTTTTTCTGTAACGCATATCTCAATTAAAACTGATTACTAAAAACAGTTGTGTGATTAAAAAAAAAAAGAAATACTCTTTGATAAGTCATATCCATCTATTATAATTTATAATAGATAAAAATAAAAGGCTTAATTATGATTTTTGTCCCAATAAATATTGGTCATTTTATGATAAGTCCTTATAAAATTTTGTTAGGATTTAGTTCCTAGCAAGTTAAGATTTAATCCTTAATGTCAACTCTCTTCTATTAAATGCTGAACATATTTTTAATATTTGCAAAGATTTTTTTTTTAAAAATATGTAAAATATGTTCAAAGACTTTTTTGCAAATATTTATTTTAAATCATAAAATTTTATAAAAAAATGATGTAACATGCCATGTACACAGTCTTGAGCTAACTTTTTGTCTAATAGCTCATCACTTAATAGATAAAGTTGACGACAAGGACTAAATTTTCACTTCTTAACTTTCTAAGAACTGAATCCTAACAAAAAATTTCATAAGGACTTATCACAAAACCAGGATAAAAAACATAATTAAGCCTAGATAAAAAATGAGATGCAAGATTTTGAGATGACATCTAGCTTAAACTTCTATCATTTACCATATAAGCAAATTTTACACATTCTTCTTCCTAAGTCGAATCTAGCTTTCCTTTTAACAACTCTTATCTTATACATGAATGTAATTTAATAACTTTAATAACTCTTCACTTCATACAGTGTTGAGAGAGAAAAACAAGAATAGGATGAATCTGTGTGGTTTGAGTACACAGCAGAGCTATCTATTTATAATTATAAGTCATAATAAATACATGATTCACAGTTATTTAGAATCACACCAATTAAAAAGTAACCTATTTATAACATTACCCAATTTATTTATATAATTCTCAACACTCCTCCTCAAGCTAGAGCATATCATAAATGAAAATTACATAACTGCTCATACAAAACCTATTAACTGTCTACAATCAGAGCATACATAAAACAATTGCTCCTAACATAACATAACTGAACCTAATAACGATCTATCATCACACCATACATAAAATAACTTATAATAGAATTATTAATTCCTAATAGTAATTATCGTTTCCCATCAAAATTTCTATCATTAAGTCCTATGGGTATGAAATGTGATCACTTGCTGAGCTGGGAAGTATGTTGTCATCCTAAGGAGAAAGGAGGGGATTCAGTTTTGGGTAATTTGGCTGTTTATGTCATTTTCTGTTGCAATCTCTTTCCCTTGGACACAAGGTTACTCAAGTAAGTATGGCTTAGACCAAAATGGGTGAGATACTATATAGGAAACCAAGCTTCCCATTTCAGTCTACGGATATGTATCTCAAATGGTAATACTATCTTTGTAAGTATTTGCTTTCCTCATAGGTAGACAAGACAATGGTTCTCATTCAACTTTTGGGAGGACCATGGGGTATGAGATCCCCTGTTCAACTTTAATAGAATTCAAGAGTCCACATTTTCATGGGATTTCTACTTCTTTTGTAACCTAAATATGATAGGTATTTCTCTGAATTAGAGATTCTATTGAGTCTCCTTCACCATGTTCTCTTTCTTCTAATCCAGAAGAAAGGATCTAGTTTCTTGATCCCTCTGGTGTTTTCTCATGTGAATATTTTGAATTTTAGGGCTCCCTCGAAGGCTAAGTCCTTTATTTGGAGATGATAAGAACCTTGGGAGAACCACACTAGAAAAGCTATCCATTGTAGTTGGAGAGCCCAAGGCCTTATAAATCCCTAGCCCCTTTGACTAGTCTTAGGCAAACATTGCAATGCAGGCGTCACCACATTGTGACACTAGTTAGGAGACATGATGGAAGGCTCTGATACCAATTGATAAGAAGCTTGGGAGAACCACACTACAAAAGTTAGCTATTGTAGTTGGAAAGTCCAAGGCCATATAAAATGGGCATTAGAATCTCATACTTCCAGTGTGGGACTCAAGTCCCATACCTTGCAATTGGATCCTAATAGGACAGCGTGCTTAATAAAACTAATACCAATGAGGCAATGAAATGCTGCAGATCATATGCCCTATCATACCTGTAAAATTCTTATTTTTAAGGTATTCTTACCCACACAACAACATACTAGAACATATAAGAGAAGTGAGCTTTAGAAAGTAGAAAAAACACTTTCAATACTTTCTGGACACATACCAATCTAAGAAAGATTTTAAGGCTTGTTGGAGATGCTTTCTTTAAGGTTTGAATAGTTGCCAAAATCCAATTATCAGCCTTACTCATAGCTTCCATCTCCTCCTAAACAGTATAAAATTAAGATTACAAAATTGGCAAAATTAGATCCTTGATGCAGCTTGAAGAATATTAATCAATCAGATATGTTTAATAACGTAACTCCAAAACTTACAAGAGAAGATAATATTTCCTCAACTGTTCTTCTAGAGAAACACTTATTGATCATATGCATCCTGCAATGAGCCAGCATAACAAGCAGAGATAACTGAGACATACGAGACAATGCCAGTTTTCAATTATTTTAGAAAAATAAAGAAAATAAACAAAACCAACACAAGCTCAACTTTTTAGAAAAATGTATATTTACAGAGCTCAAGCCCAAAATTGTTTATTTTGATGCCTTTTAAGATAAAATAGATTTTATTACTGAAGAGAAACAAACAAGAGCTATGGATAAGATATCCCACCACAAAAGCCAGGACAAAGATCAAGTAAGCAAAGCTCTCCAATTCTTATGCATTTTGAACAAAGAGAAACCTTCTAAAGTAGCCATTAAGTATGCTGGAGAAAGAAGCCAAAAGTAGCACTTAATTTCATAAAAGAGATAAACAATATCTATCCTTTAAAATTCTAGCATTATCATCCTACCATGAGAATCAATAAAGCCAAACAGAAAACGATACACACTAACAAAATAGTCTTGCCATCTCTAAACTTCTTGTCATCCAAAAAAGTGATCTATGGGGGCTTGGGAGTGGGGGAGGTGTCCCAACCATTGATCTTTAACCAACAAGAACATATTTCAATGAGATCACTAGAAATATAATTCCAGACATTTAGGATATTTGGTATGTCAGCAGAATTAATTATCATAGAATTAGCAGTGAGGGTTTTACTAGGTCACATGTTCAAAGTTCAAAACCCTACGGATCATGGTAACCAAAAGAAAAATGAATGATAAGAAATTCAATTAAAATGATCACTTCATTCAAGTGTTATCGATCATGAACAAATCACATTCCATTATGTAAATATCTTCCATACATGGAATCAGAGATGTATCCCTAGTTGAAAAAGTTTATAATTGAATCATAGTAGAAAGATAAAAAAACAGGTACAACCATGAGATTTGAGAAGGATAAGACATCATCTGAAACAGTAAATCAAAAAGAAAATGGTAGTCCAGGAAGATGCAAAAATATATCTTGCTGTCCAATCTGTTTTCACAGAGATCAGGATAGAATATGGTATGTCTAATAAAAATGTATAAAAAGTAGGACAGTTAACATACACACATACATGTGTATGTGTAAGAACATAATAAAATATCTTATCCTATGTTGTCATATCTTAGATTTTCCTTTAGGATTAGTTTCCCTATTTCCTCACTATCTTTTCCTATCCCAAAATTTGGTTTTAGACAGAAAAAAATGACAACAAATGATTTTTGTGGCCATCCCAACCTAGTAGGAAATTGCTTTGGTTGTTGCTACAGCAGCGGTTGTGTATATAGCTAAACTATCAATTGTCGTTGTATGTGTATATGTTATATGTCTTTTAGATATGGATTATTTTATAGATAAGACTATTAGCTATAATCAATTTTCTGTTAATATCAGTTATCTTGTTTTATCTGATTAGAAGATAAAGATAGACTTGGTTGTTAAGGAATAAGGATTATAAATAACACCCTAGTGTAATCAAAGGGGATCATCAGTAATACAATCAGATTATTGTGTTTCCTCTACAATTCTCTTGTGAGGTTGAGAGTGAGTGTGTTGGAGGTGTGAGTTCCACCTTTGACAGTATATATATCATGTTTTATTTATTTATATTACATACCAACCTGTGATAAACGCTATCCTCTTTTAGGGAAGGTTGTTCGGTGTACTTATCAATAACTGCAGATATTGCAGATGAATCACTGGTTTCCACCTTGCATAATGATTCTTCCAACAAAGACAATTTCTGTGCATTGAATGATTACAAAAGAAAACAAATCAGGGATACAAATCAGAAACCTGAGCGAATAAACATCACATGATACATTAGATAGAAAATATTATGAACTAAAAATCATAATAATGTTCCAATGGAAGACACACCATAACTTATGGAAATTGATGTTAAATTAGGATCAGGTTTGTGTCATCTTAGTTTAATATAAATCTTCAAGCTAACTGTCCATAAAGTTTAAGACTACCATAAAGTTTCTAATATTTTGAAATAAGGCAATGGCTTTAAAAAGCAGACAGCTACGACTCAAAAATATTCAAAACTGCCCAAATTGAAAGAAACAAGATTCTCAACCACTCTCTCTTGTTTCTTGCATAGCATTAGAAACTAATTAAAAACAACACGTCATCCTCTATATAAAAATAAGGTTAACACCTCAGCCAGTCACTAAACTTTCACCTTACTCAGAAGGTGCACACCTATCATTTGCTTGAATCCTAGGGTAATAAAGTGTGATGCCAAGTTAGAGATGCATATGAAAAGCGTCTCTAACTTTCTGAATTTATCAATGGATATTTCATCATAAACATTCAATCCAGACCTGAAGAAATTAGGTTAAAAAATACTTCAAAATTGCACTAAATTTTCAATGATTTTTATAATACACATTTCTACGTCTGAAGTTCTGGTATCTAGTTACCAAAGACACTAATCATCTGAAAGAGCCAACAAATATAGAAGTAGGTAGCATACCGAAGTTGGGACAAAATGTGTTGCAAGACCACAAGCAAGCATTTCCGCACCATCCAATCTAGCACCTGTAAGACCAACGTATTCTCCTGCAATTTGTTTTCCATTAGAAAGGAGAAAAGGGAAAAAGGAAATGTTATTATACTTTTTCCAAGTAGCTGTTTGAGAATGCTTAAAAGCTTTTAGATTTAAAACTGGAAGTGTTCAAATGAAACAGTATCAAGAATCTTAGCCTCTCCCATCCCCAGTACTCTCTTCTCTGTATGTGTGTGTGTGGGCATGCAGCATTGAAAGATTTTAATTGACTGGAAGAAACAGTAATGCACCAACAGTTTGCAGGAGAGATCATCAATGACAAGAACAATCAAAAGATTGAAAAATTAAGATTAATATGAAGGAAACCAATTACATTGACAGAGATGTAAGATATAACATGCATACCGAAAAATCCAGCGAGTCTAGACAAGAAATATGAGGAACCTACATCAGGAAATAAACCCAAAGCTGTTTCTGGCATTGCAAAGACCTGCAATGCAAATGCTAGAACAAGTAGGTCATGAATTACAGACAGAAAATTTGAAGTCAACAAAGATTTTGATGGGAGATAGACGTAAATGGAAAGGTATACATGTAAAGGCCCTTTCAAGCCAACCTTCTGTTACTATCACTATATTCCAATTTATGGATAGAAAGAAAATTATTAGGATAAGAAAAGTTTAACCAAATACGAAGAATAATGTATATACAAAAGCACCTAATGGTATTATGCAATCAATTATGCAAATATCTGATGCTTATGGTTATAGAGAAATGCCATATATTTTGAAACTTATGAAAATAGGTCATGTTATGAAATAAATTTCTAATATAGCAATAAAGAAAATTTAGAAGGCCAGGCTTAGTAAATTGGTGACTTCTTCCTGACAACTGTACACAACTAACTAGAAAATCTCAATTTCAATTGTAAAAAAGACACATGAAACAAATTGATAGAAGTTTCACAAGAATAAAAAGATTAAAAGAAGAAAAGCTAACAAAGAAATCATATAGTCAATTGCAGACTTTAAGACACATATTCAGAATTAATACCATTCTTGCATTTCTTTTATATGCAAAATAGTCCCATTAACTCAAGTTATCATAACATACTTTGCTCATCTGAGATATCTTGGAAAGAAAGAATTCAGTACACTAATCAAACCTAACAGTGCCACTAAAAAGTTAAAACCAAGTAAGTGATAGAAACTGATAATTTATTATAAGGAATTGGGAAGAATTTCCTCAAATATAGCTACAGACTCACAGAACTTTAGAATCTGTACCTACCAATGCCAAAAGGCTCTAAGTTCCTCTTGCAAAATGACAAGATCTATCTCTCATAAACTCTCCTAAACCATTATAGCCCAAAATAACTACCACTTCCTCTTCCTCCTAGGTCAAAATAAACAAGGGCTCCTCTAGTGCTCTATTTTTCAGTAATATCATTGGCTGTGAAACAGAGTATCAAAGCCTCTGCTACTGGGCTGTGATCCCATGGATCCCTTAAGGACTATAATAAGCCAAGTGGTAGCTGATGATGACCATCATGGTCCTTCACTTTCTGACAGTTCCTTGTTCACCATATTGATTCTGGTTCTTGATCTCTAGATTTGTTTCTGATTCTTGGTTTCCACCCCTGTATCTACATTCTTGCATCTGTTTCTTCTCTCCCATGATTTTTGTTCTTCACTCAGCTCTCTTCTTATACAAGTAAGCCCTTTCCTTATTTCCCTAATAAGGTTACCCTCCCTAATCTCCCTTCTCCAATTTGCAATTTCTTTCTTGATTTCTCCAAGAATGTCAAGAAAGCCATTGTTCATTCTTGTTGAAATCTGAAGAACTCCTGAACTCACCATTATGCACCACCCACAGCTCTAATACAAGTAGATCGAACCTAGATCAGAATTGTAGAAAGAAAAGTTTCTATTAAAAGAAAAGAGTACAAATGATTACCAGGACTTTCGAGAGGCCTGGACTCTCCCAAACAATATGAATTTTCCTCTCAAATCACAAGATAAAATCTCCCTCTCAGCCCCATTTATTATTCATAGGCAACATGCATATTTCTCTGATTATCCCAGCCCCAAACTAACTAACTAATTATTCTACTAACTAACTATGGGAGTTACCTATCAATAAGAATTTCATTATTTCATAGTTCATTTCAACTGTGTTGAATTAACAAAGAAAAGCGAGACATGTGATGAATCGTATGTTTAATAAGTGTTACAACTTACAACAATATATGAAAAATAAAAATCAGTATTTGATTATCAATATACCACGGGTATCTTGGATTATCTCTTAGGAGTGGTTTCATATTTCATTATACTTAATGACTAATTCCCTTATTTATTTAGGTTTAGGAATCTAGTATTAAGTAAAGGTCTTCTCTGCATATGACTAAACTACCTTAACACAGTTTTTAGTTATCTTTTTCACTATAAGTGCAACTCCAATATTCTCACATATACTATCATTTCTTATTCTGACTTTTCTCATGCGACCACTTATCCACCTTAACATTCTCATTTTTGTCACTCACTTTTTTTTCGTATTGTTCCTTTTTGGTCCAACATTCGCTACCATATAGGATAGTTAGTTGTTTTGCAATATGATAAAATTTCCTTTTCAGGTTGATAAGTACTTTACCGATAAATAACTCTTGATGTCTTTCTCCATTTGAACTTTTGCTATAGTGACTTCTTGTTATTTTTCAGTTTATCTTTTTAAAAGGCTATATATTGAATTCGAGCATTCAGTTTTTTTTGTTAATGTGACTGACTGTTATGATTTGAATCTTTGCTTGCTAACAAGTGCATGTCACATTGTTAGTTATATAATATTTGACTTCAAAATATTAATATATTAGATGTTTTCATGTTTCTTTATTTTGCAATGCTCTAATATTTATGTTTTAAATTATTGATCTTGAATGTCATGATTTGATTCATGATTCTAAAAACAGATCTTACGATTCATGAGGGTGCAGGGAGGAGGAAGGGAAGGAGTTGGGTTGGGTGGTTATGGGAAGGAGGAGGGGGGAAGAGGGGTGGAGAGCAAAATAGAGAAAAGAGAAGGGGACTTTTGCAAATATAAAAAATATAACCAAGGACTTATTTACACATTAATTTTAAATAATAAAATATTATTAAAATAAATGACATGGTTGCCACATAGGAGTGTTGAATTGGCTTTACGTCAACCAACTCAGCGCTTAACAGAAGAGAGCTAATGACTAAGACTAAATCCTAACTTCTTAATTTTTCAAGGACTAAGTTTTAACAAAAAAATTTAGAAGGATTTATCACAAAATGCCCAATATTTATAAAGACCAAAAACATAATTAAATCTAATTATATTATATCCATTTTTAACTTCCAATGCACGGTCTTCATTTATTTATTTTTTTTCTTTTTGCTAAACTTATGATGCATATACTCTATTTTACTTTTATTTAGGAAAAAACTATTAAATTCTAAAGTTTCCCTCCATAACTCAAGTTTAGCATTTTCTTCTTCTTTTGAATCCTCAACCAATACTCTGTCATCTGCAAAAAACATGCACTTATATATTTTTTTGTATGTCACTAGTAAATACATTTAAGACTAGTTTAAACAAGTAAGCACTCAAAGCGAAGTTTTGATGTAAACCTATACCTATTGAGAAGTCCTTACATGTATCTCCAAAAGTTCTTATACACGTAGTTACCCTTTCATATATATCTTGTATAACCCAAATATATACTATACGAAATCTTTTCTTCTCTAAAGTCTTCCATAATAATTCTTTTGATACACAGTCATCTGCTTTTTCCAAGTCAATTAAAATCATATGCAAGTCATTTCCTTTGTAGCAATACATTGCCATCATCTTTCGTAAAAGATAAATAGCTTCTGTTTTAGACATTCTTGGCACAAAATCAAATTGATTTTCTGCAATCCTAGTTTGAGTTTGTAGTTTATGTTCAATTATATTTTTCCACAACTTCATAGTGTGACTCATAAGCTTAATGCTTCTATAGTTTACACAATTTTGAATAACACTTTTGTTCTTGAATATGAGGGCCAAAATATTCTTCCATTTATTTGACATATTCTTAAATCTCAAAATCTCATTAACAAGCTTAGTAAGTCAATTAAGTCTTTGTTTTCTCAAACTTTTCCAAACTTCAATAAGAATATTATCGTAACAACTAACTTTATTATTGTCTATTCTCTTAAGAACTTCCTAGACTTCTCTAATCAAATCCTATGGTAGTATGTCAAATTTAGACCATTCGTTTGCACTTCTAATCTTTCTATATTTCTATTTGCTTCTTGTCTATCGATAAAAAGTTCATACAAATATTTCTCCCAATGGACCTAAAACTAATTTTTTTTCTTGTTCACCCTTAATATATCTATCTTGATTCAATTCTTTAGATTTTCTTTCTCTACTTTTGGCAAGTTTCCAATATTTCTTTCACCACACTTTGTCCTTAGAGCTTGATAGAAACCCTTCAAAAGCTTTAGAACGTGTTTCACTCACTTTTTCCTTGTCTCATTTCTTGCATTTCAATACTTTGCCTAATTTTCAGCATTGTTACATGTATGCAAAGTTTTGAAACACAGCATATTCTAATTTTCTTTTACATACTTTCATTCCACCACCATGATTCCTTGTCTCTTAGTCCAAAACTTCTAGATTCACGTAAAATTTTCTAGTCAACTTTCGTGACCGTCATAGCCATTTTGTCCCAAATGATTATAGCACTACCTTGTGCAACCCAACTACCTTCTTCTACTAACTATCTCTGAAATTCCAATAATTTTTCACCTTTAAGAAGTCACCACTTAATTTTTGTAACAAAAACTTGTTGAATTCTTTGTTTACGAGTCTTCAAACAAAATCAACGATCAAAATCTCGTGTTGTGTATTAACGTTCTCTCCTGAAATCAATTTACAATCCTTGCAAATTCTTTTGCACAGATTCCTTACTAATAAAAAATCAATTGACAAACTTAAAACCCACTTTTAAAAGTTATTAGATACTCTTTCTTTTTAAAACAAATGTTCATAATTTTAAAGTCACAGGTCATTGAAAAATCAAGAATAAATTATCCTTCTTCATTTAACTCTATAAGACCAAAACCACTAAGAACCCTTACAAATTGTCTCGTCTCACAACTAACATGGTCATTTAAGTCTTCACCTATGAAAATCTTTTTGGTTTGTGAATTATCTTAGATCAACTCCTTTAAATTCTTCAAAAATACTTCTTTCAAAAGAGCTTCTAAGTCAACTTATGAAGTATAACTACTGATAATATTAATAGTGGCTTCTGCAACCAATAACTTCGAGGATATGATCTTGTCTACAATCCTCTTAATCTTTACCACATTCTTCTTTCAAGTATTATCCATAATTATGCCTATTTTGTTCCTTTAACTTTTTCTATGTATCAAAGTTTGAAATATGTAGTATCGACTTTTTAAACTTATCTTCAACCCATTTTGTTTCTTGAAGGCACATGATGTTAATCTTTCTACAAATCAATGTTCACCACTTCTAATGACTTTCTTGTCAAAGTAATGATATTCTATGAACCAAACAAACACACACGTTCTTAAACTAACTTTTTTACTTACATTTGTCCAATCAAATGTGAGGACCCTTTTACTGCTTTAACACTACATTTGAGCACCAATGAAGCAACTCTAGCTCATCTAACATCATACTCGAGCCATACAAGGCATTACTTCCACATAACGACCTAGCCCTAGCACAATATTGTCATAAGCAATCGATGTAAAAGGTTTTGACTAGTTTTACGTTGACTGCCAAATGCTTAACACAACCTTTCTCCTTTGCTCGAGCTTAGGACCGGCTATGGGACTATATAGCTATAAAATTAATGCACTTAATACAATGATATAGTTCTCTAATCTGATTAAATTATACAATGAATCTAAACACTACTTCTACAATAATGCACTCAAAACCATATACCGTATTCTCCGTAACAACACGAAATCTTCCATGTATAGAAGCACCAGCACCACCTCCCATGACAATTCCATTAAGAATTGAAATCTTCAAATGTTTGCAAAAAAAGAGTAAGTAAAAGGCACATATACGAATGCAAAAACAAAATGAAGCATTTGTAGATAAGGAAAACCTGGGGCTTGCTATATGTTGCCATCATGTAATTCAATTTAAATTCTATGTTAAAATATTTTGCACCAGACTTCCAATCACCTGTTTCCAAAGAAAATAAAAATTAATTTTGCATTTAAACTAAAAACTACATTCAAGAGCTCATGCACACAAATTTATCAAAATCCTTTGTTGAATAATAGTTGTTTGAAATATGCCACAAGTTCATATAAGGAATTTCATAGTAGTACAATATTTCAGATCAAAACAGCCTCTATCAAATTCACAATGTTCCTCAAGGGTGGTGAAGCAAGTAGAGAAACTAAATTTATTAAAAAAAAAAAAATACAGAATCACCATCACTAAATTTTACATTATGAAAAAAATTGGAAAATAATTTATGTGCTCAGTAAAATAAGTACTCTCATAGTTTGTTTGGGAAGTGCTCATCTTCAATTATTGGTTCTTGTGCCACTAATAATATCTCTAGTAACAAAGTCCCTTTTCTCCTCCCTCTCTACCTCTAGATATTTGCCAACTGTCACCTAGGCTCATTGTTCTAAGATATAGTCCCAAGGGGATTGTATAATCCATCCCTTCCTTACTCGCAACTGATAATGTTTTGTATGTCCCTAACTCTTCTTTAAGTTTTCTTTCTAAGAGCCAAGTATCTCATTTTCTTGATTGTTAAATTTTCACCCAAGGTTATGCCATCTTGCGAGACCAAAGTTCAAGGAATAAGATTGGTGGCAAATGTGAGTCCCGTGCCCTCTAGTAGATTTTTTTACTCTTCCATTGTGTGCTCTATGGTGATTCCATCTTCATGCTTAATTAGGTCATCCCAATCTTGCCAAGCTCCAAACATTAATGCCATAGTCCAAGCTATTCAAATTACTTAATTAACTAGTGAGTTGTGTAAGGGAAACATACTTCTTGTTTGTTTCCAAACCCTATCAGCCATTGAGATCTATCTCGTTGCTTTAGTCCATTCTGATGTCTAGTGACCTAATCATATTATGTTTGCTTTCCAGTCCAGATATTTTATCACTTTTTTAATGATTACTCCCTGTGCATCACACAGTATATTACGGTTAAGTGATCAATTATGCAATAAAAGGCCAAATAAAATAACACATACCTCCTCTTGCATCACGAACAACAGTTGCAACATCACCACCTGCGCAAAATGCCCTTCCATTTCCCTAATACAAGTAGCCACAAGACAAGCGAAAGGTCAGAAAATCTAGGTTCTCTTTGAAGATAAGATCACATTACATATCCAACTAAACTTTTGTGCCAACCTCTGCAACATGGGTACTTCATTTTGTCAAATATACCCACACTTGGTGCGTATTAGGTACAGATACACCTGGTTACTGACTAAAATTAATTATTTTAAAAAATTTATATGCAACTTGAGTATGACTCTAACGAAACTGTGTAGCATGGCTAGACATGCCTAAAGTACTAGTTGGATCATTTTCCCTTGAAAAAATTTATCGTTTTTAGGGTAAATCTAGAATTTTTTGCTCTCTCTCGTTTCCGTGTGTGTTTTCGCTGTTTAATCAAACTCATTCATCCTTAGTTGTGAGATGCGAGATACAAGTTTGTTAATTTCTTTTTATTATAAGACTTAGCATAACAATTTACAAAATATTTTCGTAACAATCTACAAATATTATTCATTTTTCAGTCATTTTATTTAAATTTTATATTACTGTATATGACTACACGTTCCTTTAATTTTTAAATTTACCATATTCTGTATCCATATTCATACTGGGTACAAATACCATACACATATTCATGCAACATAGGTTCCAACCAACTACTTCTCCCCTCTAATTGTCAAAGACAGACATACATTTACACATATTAGATGAATTGTTAAAAGACAGAGACATGCACAAAGACAGAACAGAGCATAGCAAAGACAAAGCACCAAAGAAGTGAAACTACAAAGCAAACCCAACACCAAAGAGCATAACTCCAAAGTAGTTGCTGGCTTGCTGCCAAGTGCAACTACAAACCCAACGCCAGAAACCAAAGAGAGCCAAAGGCAGACCCAGTCAGAGTACAAGGGTTCAAACATACGATGAGAGAGCATTTTGGCTTTTGAGTCAAAAGAATTGAGAGGATGGCCCAACCACACAAGGGAACTACGGCACAATTATGCAACAAGACTGAGCTTGAAAGCACAAGAATGAGGTAAAAATTTGGATGAAAAGGTAGGAGTTTTTGTATTTTGTGGATCTTGTTGCAATTTCACCAAATCAAAATGATGACAAGTCAATGCAATGTCACAATCTTAAAAACATTGATTATAGCACTACAAGATAGAAGGCAGAAACTTTGTAGATGGAAAACAGATAATCACATACATTCCCACCGTGTAAATTGAACCAGCTTCCATGCTGTTCACATCTCTAGGTGAAAAGTGAAAACCAACAAAAATCCATTCACAGTCAACCCTTTTTCTCTGTCCTTCAACCTCATCCTTTTGGCATTCAGAACAGATAGGCCTTCATACTCCCAAGGCTATGCAAATTTGTTCATCATCAATTTCATATCCCAGAATAGGAAACTCTTTACAAGTTACCCAAGCACACAAATTATTCCCAAAAATTGTTTTTTGGTCTAACCACGCGATGTCCTAGAATCACATTCAATAAAATATCATTCTACTAATCAAACACGTAAAATCTATAATGTTCCGAAAGAAACTAATCAAAGATTTGAAATTACCCCAACCCAACAAATATATAGTTCGCATTTGACAGAAATAACCAATGTAAAGCAATCTGTTTTATTAGTTGTTAATAATAAATACCGATGTAAAGGAGGAGACATAAGTAGGAGGGCATTTGTGTTTGTCTTGGTTTTCCACCAGTTATGCCAGATTGAACCTACATCAGCTCATTGTCCAGCCAAAAAACCCCAACTAAAAGGTAATTTTTTTACAGGAAAATGTTCAAATATCCCTGTTGAAACGTTTTTCAATATGTTAAAAACAGGTAGTAGGTAATAGCAATAATGCTACAAAACTTTTTACTATTGAAAAGAAAATTGCACTACTGCAAAAAAGCAAAGAGGCACAATTCAGGTGCACACATTTAGTGCACATTAGAATTGGAATGTTTCTTCAAACTTTGGCTAATAATAAACTATGAAAGCAAAGGTTTTGAAAATCTGCACCTTAGTTAGAGTGTATATTCTTCAATTCATTCATATTTCTTATGAGCAAAAATATTCATATCTTTTTCATTTTGCTCAGAATCATTTTTCTTCACTTAGAATGTATCTCTGTCTAATTTTCAGGTATGAGTGTTTATGAAGATACAAATTTTACAATTAGCTTCCATGGAAAATTCAGATAGAGAAAAAATAAACATGTATAACATACAGATATCAAATATTACACATACACGATGCAACTTAATTTCATATTCAGATAAGACAAATTTCTAAATGAAAAAAACCAAATATTTCCTTAAAAAAGTTTGCAAGAACAAATTAGTCACTCCAAGAAACTAACGTGGTCCCTCAATATAGTTTGAGTGACTTCAAATTGATACTTATGATAGTGTTAGTTAGGACATCAAGGAAATCACATTTTAGCCACAATACATTATTTGAGGACCAAACAACAGGTACTTTCACAGAACAATTTGCTCCTTCCCAAATATTTCAAGAAGGGTGGATTTGGACACAGGTTAATTAAGTGCTTATCAATGTTGTCAAAAAACAGTTATTGTGGCACCACCATGGCAGTTAACGGCAGTGGTTTCTGACCAAACTGCCACAACAATGGCAGAAACCCTAAATCACACGAATCGCATCTCTTCTTCCTCTCTTCTTCATCTCACATCTTTGTCTCTCTGCTTCATCTAAGTTCTTCGTCCTCACTCTCACTCAACCCCTGTTCTTCCTCAACATCGGCCAGTCTCTAGTTACTATTGTTGCTGTAGTTCCGGCAATTAATCAGTACCTTTTTTTTTTCCGTTTTTCCCTCCCCTATTTCTTTTTTCTTTGTTTTAATTCTTGATTTCAGTTTTTCCCCCTCCATCTTTCTTTGTTCTCTGTTTGAAATCCTTTACTTCAGTTTTTCCCTCTCCCACAGCTCTATTTCTCTTTTTTTTCCTTAAATCGTTTTTCTCTTTATTTGAGCTTTCCTTAACATGGCTGAACAAGAGTCTTCATCAAATTTTTCAGGAGTTTCTAATTATTCTAATCCAAAATGGAAATATGCCAATTCATTGACAAATGGCAGTACAAATAACACCGTATGCTATTATTCTGGAAAAGATATGAGTGCAGGGATCACTAGAATGAAACATCATCTAATTGGAAAGAAGGGTAATGTGAGATCTTGCCCGAAGTGTCTAAAAGAAGTTAAAAAGGAGTTTGACACATATCAAAAGGAGAAAGAGAGTCAAGATAACTTCAAAATTCCAAATGTGAGAGGCTTTGAAAGTATAAGCTATGATGAAAGCAAGGATGAGGAAAATAGTTAGACACATAGTATTGCTATGGGGAATAAGAAGGAGGATAAGAAAGGGTCAATAGACTTATTTTGTAGCAAGCTAGAAACTGCCATTGAGAAAAGAAAGAATTTAAAATTAATGCAAGCAAATATAAGAAAAGTATGTGACAAGGAAGTCAAAGCAAGGGTCTATAAATACATATCTCGATTTTGGTATCAAGCTAACCTTTTCTTTAACCTTATTAAATTAAAAAGATATCAGGAAATAGTTGTAGCTATCGATGCCTTAGGTCCAAATTTGCTAGTTTTGAGTTATCATGAGATTAGAATTCCACTTCTTAAGAAAAAGCTAGAATATATTGATTCTGACTTGAAAGATTTCAAGGAGCAATGGAGCAAACATGATTGTTCCATCATAGACCGTTTCTAGGCAATAATGTTTGATTAATTTCTTAGTGAGCTCTGCTAGGACTAATGTTCACTGGGGGACCTAATTTTGTAAAGACTGGTGAAAAGCTATTTGAAATGCTTAATGCTCTTGTAAAGGAGATTGGAAAGAATAAAATTGTGAAAATTATAACAAATAATGGAAGCATGTCTTGGCCTGTAAGATGTTGGAAGAAAAAAAACCACATCTTTATTGGACTTTTTGTGTAGCTCATTATATAGACCTTATGCTTGAACATATTGGTAAACTTCCCTTAATAAAGAAGACAATTCCAAAGGGAATATCTCTTGTTGGTTTTATCTATAGTCATCCAAATACCTTGAATTTGTTGAGAAATTTTACAAACAAAAAGAAATTAGTGAGGCATGTGGTCACTCGATTTGCAACTTCCTTTCTATCATTAAAAAGGCTTCATCAAGAAAAGGCAAATCTTAGAAAAATATGTACTTATAAAGAGTGGTGCAAAAACAAATTGTCAAAAGAAAAATAAAGGGAAGCAAGCTGATGGGGACCCAAAAGGCAATGTTGGGCCAGAGGAAATGTTAGTCCAAGAAGCAGTTACACGGCCCAAAGAATGGCTTGTCTATGTGAGAAGAAAGAAGAAATCAGAAAATGACAAATAAAATGTTGTGCTGGCAAAGTTAGTTAGGGAGAAAGAATAATATTCCATTATTTAGGCACGATGAGACAGGGGTAGAATGTTATGTTGATTCTGTTCTTTCGCTATTGCAGGATAGAGCAGCGATTGCTCTATTAGGAGCCTAGCTCTGGGGTATTAGGAGATTTTGCTCTTCTAGTGCATTTTATTCCGTTCGTTTCCGTTACTTATTTTAAACAATATTCTCCCTATATTCACAGCCTTTTTTTGTTCCTGTTCCCTATATTTGTATTCGCGTTTGTGTGGTTTGCAACAGTGGTCCGACCTGCCGGATACTTGGGCGGTGGATGCCACCTAAGAAGAAAAAACAGACAAGGTCAATATCGGAATCAGCTGAGTCGGAGACTGGTGATTCAATGATGGATTCTAGACTTGAGACTGTAGAAAGAGAACTTTCAGGAATGAGAATATCAATGGAGGCGATGCGTCTCCAGGCTCACGAACAGCAGAAAGCTATAGAGGCGATGAGAAAAGAGAATGTCGAGACCCAATCGAAGATCTTGGAAATGCTGTCAAAGAACTCAGAACGAAATAGCAGAGGTTTGGAGGATGAAGGAGAACGCTCCGAGAACCAGAAGAGTCCAGGTGGTGACTTACTGGAGGAGTCGCAAGGACGCAGTGGATCAAGTCTTAAGAAGTTACAAGGAGAAGCATTGAATTTCGTCAGTCGGTTAAAAAGGTTGAACTACCCATGTTTAATGGAGATGACCCTGCAGGTTGGATTTCTAGGGCAGAGGTCTACTTCCAAGTTCAGGAGATTAGCGATCAAGTGCGTATCAATTTGGCACAACTATGTATGGAAGGGGGGACTATACATTTTTTCAACTCTTTGATGAATGAAGAAGAGGACATGACATGGAAACAATTTAAAAGAGCTTTGTTGGATAGATATGGAGGTTTGGCGGAGGGGAATGCATACGATCAATTGACAGCACTTCGTCAGGTTGGAGATGTCGAACAGTACATTAGAGACTTCGAATTTTTGACTGCACAGGTACCTAGAATTCCAGAGCAACAGTATTTTGCTTATTTCCTTCACGGCTTGAAGGAGGAGATTAGAAACAGGGTGAGAAGCCTGCACGCGTTGGGGACGCTTTCCAGAGCCCGCCTAATGAACGTGACGAGAGCAGTAGAGATGGAGTTGCAGGTGAAGGGCAAAACTGTAAATTCGTATGGAAAAGGAGACTCACGTGCCGGGTCACAGTGGTATACGAGATCCAACGTGAATGTCAATGCCAAGAACCCAATAAGGGGGGACCGAGGTGTAAAAGGCTACGAGTCTGGAAGCGGTACTAATGGGCCTGGCTCTAATCACAAAAAAGAATTTTTAGACAGATCCACAAATGGGCCCAAGGATAGAGGGGTTAAACATTTATCCTACAATGAATTGCTGGAACGTAAGCAAAAAGGTTTGTACTTCAAGTGTGGAGGTGTGTACTCTCCCCAGCACATATGTCCGGAGAAGCATTTGCGAATTATGTTAGCTGATGACGTGGAGATAGGAGAAAAAGACAACACATCTGAGGAACATTACGCGTCCGAAGAAGAAGAAGAACACGATGGGGAGTGCAGTGCACTCAGTCTGTTATTGTTATCGCAATCAAAAGGGGAACAACCCCAAACACTCAAATTGGAAGGTAGGATCCATGGAATTCCAGTATGTGTGCTCGTTGATAGTGGAGCAACGCATAATTTCATCTCTCGAAGGCTTGTTGAGGCGCTGGGATGGAGAAAAGTTTCCACAAAGAACATGCGGATTCTAATGGGAGATGGGCGAAGAACCGAAACAAATGGCATCTGTAAAGGGCTTAAGATGGAATTGGGGAGCATGCATTGCGTGGTGGATGCCTTGCTATTTGACCTTGAAGACATGGATATGATTTTAGGGATGTCTTGGTTAGCATCGTTGGGAGAGATGATAGTAGATTGGAAACTCCAAACAATGCAGATTAATGTAGGGGGTACCTTAGTGCTGTTACGAGGAGCGCAAAATGTGCGTTCGGCCCAGATGGCGTTAAAGGGTGTCGTGGTTGAAGATTTTGACTGGGGCATTGGCGAAAGGATGGCGGCGAAAGATACTAACACCAAGGGAAAAGAATCAGAGTTGAGGCACCTGAACTCACAACAGAAGGAAGAGTTAGAAATAATTTTGAACAAATTTAAGGTTATTTTTCAAGAACCTAAAGGGCTTCCCCCTAAGAGGGCCCAATCCCACCGCATAACTCTTCTACCTGACCATGGTCCAGTAAATGTGCGTCCATATCGGTACGCATACCACCAGAAGGATGAAATAGAGAAGCAGGTCAGGGAATTATTAGAAAACGGAGTTATTCGTCCCAGCCAAAGTGCGTTTTCCAGCCCAGTTATATTGGTTCGTAAGAAGGATCAGTCGTGGCGCATGTGTGTAGACTACCGAGCATTGAATAAAGTGACAATTCCGGACAAATTTCCTATACCAGTGATAGAAGAGTTGTTGGATGAACTTCACGGGGCTAAATTCTTTTCGAAATTGGACCTTAAATCCGGATACCACCAGGTGCAAATGCAGGAGGAGGACATCCCAAAAACGGCCTTTAGGACGCACGAGGGACATTACGAATATCTCGTAATGCCCTTTGGACTAATGAATGCACCATCCACATTTCAGGCCCTGATGAACGACATATTTCATGGAAGGCTCAGAAGATATGTGCTGGTTTTCTTTGACGATATCTTAATTTACAGTCCAAGTTGGGAATCTCATTTGGAGCAATTAAAGGACGTATTGGAGGTTATGAGGACTCATCAGCTTTTTGCTAACAAAAAAAAATGTTTGTTTGCTCAGAAAAGTGTTGAGTACCTAGGACACATCATTTCAAACCAAGGAGTAGCGGTAGATCCTGAAAAGGTACAAGGAGTGTTAAATTGGCCCAAACCTCGGAATGTTAAAGGAGTAAGGGGTTTTCTCGGCCTCACGGGATACTATAGAAAGTTTATTAGAGATTATGGGAAGGTGGCTAAACCATTAACAGAACTTACCAAAAAGGATTCGTTCAAATGGAATGAAGCAGCTCAAGGTGCCTTTGAAGAGCTAAAAAGGCGGATAACAACAGCCCCGGTGTTGGCATTGCCAAATTTTGATGAAGAGTTCACAGTGGAGTGTGATGCTTCTGGATTAGGAGTGGGGGCCATTCTTATGCAAAAGAAACATCCAATCGCGTTTTTTAGTAAGGCGTTGGGGGTGAAGAATCTAAGCAAGTCAGCATATGAAAAAGAGTTAATGGCCATCGCTTTGGCAGTTAATCATTGGCGGCCATATCTGCTGGGTAGGAAATTCGTGGTGACAACGGATCATAAGAGCCTTAAACAACTACTTCAACAAAAGGTGATCATGGGAAATCAGCAAAATTGGATGGTGAAACTCCTTGGCTATAATTTTGACATTGTGTACAAACCGGGAATTGAAAATAGAGGGGCAGATGCCTTATCAAGGAAGGAAGAGACCGGAGAAATACGACTGTTAACATATTATCCATTGTGGTTAGATATCCAAGAAGTTATTACAGAGGTGCATGAAGATGATAGGCTAAAGGAGATTATTGAGCATTTGAAAGCAGGGAGAGAGGATCATACGGGGTTCAGCTACAAACAAGGTATCTTGTTTTATAAAGATAGGCTAGTTATTTCAGAGAAGTCTCCTTGGGTCTCAAAGCTATTGGAAGAATATCATTCAACACCTCAAGGAGGGCATTCGGGGTATTATAGAACGTATCGGAGGATGGCAGCCAACCTGTATTGGAGAGGAATGAAAAACACTATACAACAGCATGTGAGATCATGTGATACGTGCCAATGACAAAAATATCTAGCCACATCACCAGGGGGTTTGTTGCAGCCATTGACCATACCGGAAAGAATTTGGGAGGATGTTTCAATGGATTTTATTACGGGCTGCCTCGATCTAAGGGCTATGAAGCTGTTTTTGTAGTGGTGGATAGATTATCTAAATACAGTCATTTCATCCCTTTGAAACACCCATATACTGCAAAGGTGCTAGCTGAGGTGTTTGTGCGTGAAATAGTGCGGTTACATGGAGTACCCAAGTCAATTGTGAGTGACAGAGACCCCATCTTTATGAGTCAATTCTGGAAGGAGTTCTTTAGACTACACGGAACAACTTTAAGCATGAGCACGGCCTACCATCCGCAAACGGATGGTCAAACCGAGGTGATTAATAGGTGTTTGGAGACTTACTTGCATTGTTTTATAACAGATCAGCCTAAAGAGTGGGTTCATTGGCTTCCGTGGGCTGAATATTGGTATAATACCACATTTCATGCCTCCACTCAAGTCACTCCTTTCGAAGTGGTATATGGTAGGAAACCCCCTTCTTTAATCCGGGGAACTCAAGGAGAAATAAGGGTTGAGGCAGTACAGAAGGAACTATGGGAACGTGATGAAGCTTTGAAACAGCTGAGAGAACAATTGCAGAAGGCACAAGAACGCATGAAAGTTCAAGCAGATCTCAAATGACAGGAACGAAGTTTTGACATAGGGGAATGGGTGTTCTTGAAGCTAAAACCTCACAGGCAGAAGTCAGTTCATACAAGAATCAATCCCAAGCTCTCAGCAAGGTACGACGGTCCATTTGAAGTAATTGGTAAGGTGGGGGCAGTAGCTTATCGTCTAAAGTTACCAGAAACAAGCAGGATACACCCAGTTTTTCACGTATCATTACTTAAAAGGGCAGTAGGGAACTACAGAGTGCAACCTGAACTACCTGCAGGTCTAGGGGAAACAGGAGAAGACATTTGGACTCCTGAGACTGTGTTGGCTTCAAGGGTGATTGATAAACATGGTGAAAAGGTGAGACAGTGGTTGATTCAGTGGATAGACAAACCAGTAGAAGAGGCTACGTGGGAGAATGCAACTGACATCCGGAGTCAATTTCCACATCTACATCTTGAGGACAAGATTCTTTTTGATGGAGGGGGAAATGATGGGGACCCAAAAGGCAATGTTGGGCCAGAGGAAATGTTAGTCCAAGAAGCAATTACACGGCCCAAAGAATGGCTTGTCTATGTGAGAAGAAAGAAGAAATCAGAAAATGACAAATAAAATGTTGTGCTGGCAAAGTTAGTTAGGGAGAAAGAATAATATTCCATTATTTAGGCACGATGAGACAGGGGTAGAATGTTATGTTGATTCTGTTCTTTCGCTATTGCAGGATAGAGCAGCGATTGCTCTATTAGGAGCCTAGCTCTGGGGTATTAGGAGATTTTGCTCTTCTAGTGCATTTTATTCCGTTCGTTTCCGTTACTTATTTTAAACAATATTCTCCCTATATTCACAGCCTTTTTTTGTTCCTGTTCCCTATATTTGTATTCGCGTTTGTGTGGTTTGCAACACAAGCCATAAAAATTATATTAATGCCTTCATTTTGGAATTATGTGGTTTACATTCTCAAAATTGTGGCTCCTCTTGAACGGGTGCTTCATTTGGTTGAGGGTGAAAGATCAGCTATGGGACACATTTATGAAGCAATGGATAAGGCTAAATAAGGCTAAAGAAGAGTCTTTCAAAAATAAGAAAAGCAAATACAAAGATCAATTTGCCAACTTCATCGTCCTTTACATGCAATTGGACATATTTTAAATCTGGAGTTATATTAAGACAACCATCAAATAGAGTTTGATTTGAAGGTCACGAATGAATTATATGATTGTATCAAGAGGTTGATGTAGAGTTGGGATGTGCAACAAAGTATATTACTTGAACTAACAATTTATAAGAATGGTAGTGATCTCTTTAGGTCCAACTTTACAAAATTACAAAGAAAAAGTATTGCTCCTAGTAATTTATCAAAGGCTTCAATATTTTAATTTCAAGTTAATTTATAGTTAAGACTTTTAAGGTTATAATTTATCTTTGATTTTATAGCTTAATAGTAGAGAATGTACGACCATTCAACTCCAAATGTATAGCAACTAGCCATCAAAATTTTGAGTTTGACATGTAGTATACTCAGATGTGAACGCAACTAGAGCATTTTTTAGCAAGTAATTTCTCATCTCTCAAACCTAATACTTTCTTCTAGAAATTAGAAAGAAATTAATCAACACTTTTCTAATTACACTTAAATTGCAGATTTATTCAAAGAAGAGAAATAGACTTGATTATAAAAAATTGCATTACTTAATTTATGTAAATGCAACCCGCCATCCACCATTGATAACATTGGTAACATTGGTACTTATTCAATAAACTCATTTCACAAGAGAGCTTATGCCATAAATTTAATCATAAAACTTATTGGAAAAAGATGAAAACAACTTATTTTAATAAGCTATACCATGAAGTTTATTAAAATAAGATAGAATGAGCTTATGAGAGTTCCAAGCTATTTTATAAGTTTTCCATAAGCATTTCCAAAAGCCCCCCTTAGTAGTTTACCGTTTGTTATTCCAATGTTGCTAGTAGTATTTTTTTCCCCTCTTCCACAACATCAAGGAAAAGGTTTTAGAAAATTAAATTGATTGTGCTCAGCAAAAGAAGATTACCTTCACGATAATCAATTTAACATCAGAGTTTCCCTCATCCTCATGAAAAACTTCCAGCAGCCGAGACACCTACAACAAGATGACAGAAGAACACATAAAAATAAGAAAATAGGAAATGGAATTGGCATTGGCAATGGATATTCACAAATAGAAGAAAAAATAACTTTTCAGAGTTCAGAGATGCAACTGTGGAAGACGATAAGGTGCTTTTGATCTGTAAACATATCTCCTATTTTCATTCTACTTTCACTAATAATTACAAAAGCATCACTTTGTTTATGTTTCGTATCCTGTTTTCAAATATTTGTACAAGAAATAGCAAAAACAAGATTTCCACAAGTCTGTAGAAACAGAAAACAAAGCAAAAACAATGCATCTTTTCTGTAATCATTACTTAAAACAGAAAGCAAAAATAGAAATATATTTCCCCCATCCAAACCTCAGCATTTGAAAAATCCACTTCAGTTTCCAAATGTGTGTCCTCAGAATTATATTTCATTTTGACGTTAATCCAACCAAACGTATACCGCAGCAGTGAGAAAACAATCATAAAACCCTAAGAGAGTATAACAAATAATTTGAAATTCAACACAGAGCTTCACGTGTTTATAATAAACGTTCCAGTGAAAGCAAGTTATAGCTTCATACATCTTTTCCATCCAGTGCTACTCCAAAGTAAAATCAATTCATCAAATAAAGTGACAAGATAAAGTATCGAGATATGTCACAAAAGGATATCAATACCATATAAAAAGAGAGCGCATTCAATTGCTTAGGCCTGTTTAATGTCAAAACTCTCGCACACGATTTACGCTCCACCAGAACCTGTCGAAACAAAAACAAAAAATAATTAAGACAATTTTATTTTTTAAAAAAGAAGAAAATGAAAAAATAACAGAAACAGAAACAATCGAAGAAGTAAGAGTGTTCAAGCTAGTAGCGGAAGTTAAGCGACGATTGGAATTCACAGAATATTCTGAAGAGCAAGAGTGGTTCAAGTTCATGTGATGATAGAGAGAAAAAATGAAGAGCACTGGTGAAGTGAAGTTGAAGTTAATATTACATAACGTCAAGAATAGAGAGAGACCTGATTCTGATCGCCTTTGGAGAGGGAAGCCATAACGGGTTGGTTGGTGAGGGAAGTTCCCTGTTCCAGTCGGTGAAGGAGCACCCAAAATGTGGTGGTGCGCACTGGGCTGGTAAAAATTCATTATACATTATATGCATAATGTGAATCGTTAATTTTTATTTTTCTCTTTTTTATATATATTTATGCTTCTAAAAACTACAATTTAATTATATAAAAATTATAACAATGTCTCCCATAAAGAATATAACAAATATTTTCCTATAAATTTTAACTTATGATTATGAGGTTTTTTATTTTCATTTTTATGATTTTTAATGTTAAGTATTTACGAGATTGTTAAATATATTTACTTAAATATTTTTACTTATTTAAAAAATTTCAGTAAATTTTATATTTTTAATATAAAAAATATTTTTAATGATTTTTTTAATTTGTATCTGATGCAGTTGTGCATAAATATAAATAAATTATTATCTTTAAATTTAAAATATTTTTGTAATTATAACTTTTTCTACTTATGACATCTAGTTTTATCAAAATTTAATATTTTTTATTTTAAAAATTCTCATGTTATTAACTATTTTTTAAGGATGCTTTTTCTTTTTTATTTATTTTAAAACTTTTGTTTGTTTATCAGAGCTAGCAATTTATGCTTTAGATTTTTTTTTTTTCAACTATCCTCTAAAATATGCTTACTTTTCCTTGAATTTATCTAAGGTATAGTCATGTAGTACTAAAATTTGAATAATCATTTGTTAGTGGAAGAGATTATTTTTCTTTTTACAAAACTCAAACTTTAACGGCTCCTTATATGTTTTATTTTTAATTTTATTTATTTAAGTTAATTATATATTTCTTAAATTTTAATATTTTTATTTTTAAATTTTGCTTTAAAATATATTATAATATACAAAATACTAGTATTTTTTAAAAAAAAATTCTTACTTTTTTCAACACATTATTGAATAAAACTAATACAAAAATCACATAAAGTTTATCCAATGACAGTATATTTTTAATATTGCCCACAGATAAATAAATTTGATATTCTATGAGATATATAGATCCAAATCCTCTCCAGTTAGGGATGCAAATAGGTCAAGCCGCCTGACAGGAGCCTGGTCTGATTTAGGCCTGGCCTGACCTGACCTTTTTAATAAACAAATCAGGCTCAGACCTTTTTTAAGGTTTGTTTAAGTAAACAAGTCAGACTTGAGCTTTTTATAAAGCCTGTTAAGCCTGACAGACCGGCCTGTATAAATATATATATATATATATATATATATATATATATATATATATATATTATAATTTAAAAATAGAGCTATCAAAATATATTTAAATAATAAAGTTATTTAATAATATATTTTTATATTCTTAATTCTGTTATTATTAAATTAATATACTATGTTATAATTTTATTTATTTATAAGTATAATAAACAGAAATTATATTATATTAAAATTAAAAATATTTATAGATGATTACACTTTTAAATAATATATTTATTTAATAATAAATTATTATATTTAAATAATTTAAAAAATAGTTAAGTTTTTGAACAGGAATAAGACGTAATCAAAACTAAACGAAATAAAATTTAAAAATAAAATAATAAAATTATATTAACATATTTTTAATACTCTTAATTTTATTATTATTAATTTAATTATTTAATTATTATATTAATATATTATATTATAATTCTTTTTATTTATAATAAATAGAGATTGCTTAAATCTGAATTATATTTTATTTGAAAGTAAAAATTTATTTAAAAAAATGATAACAAAATAAAATAAAAAATTTATTATAATATATATTAATATATATATATATATATATATAATTAGACTGTCTAGTAAATAATATAAATAATATAATTATAAATAAATTATATAATAATATATATTTTTATAACTTACACATGTTTTAATTAAATTATTAGTCAATTTATCAATTTATATGTAATTTATAAGTATGTGTTTTAATTTATTGTATCAGTAATATTTTATATATTACATTAATATTATAGTGTAGTTAATTTTACATTTATTTATTAATTTAAAATAACAAATTAATGAGACAAATAAAATTAAATATTTTGTAATTATTTTTTAATTTAATAGTTATTATTGTTTTCATTTTATATATATATAGTACATTAAGTTTAAATTTTTATATTAAGTTTTATCACATATTTTTTAATTAAGATAAAAATTTGGAAATATAAGTTATTTTAATTTAAATATAAATTTTAATAATTCTTCCTATGCTCATATGTTGTTTTTCTCCATCTATAAATTTTATAATATAAGTATTTATCATCTACAATTTTTATAATAACGATATTTATTTACTTTTTAAAATATAATAATTTTTTTAGCTGATTCAATAAATTTTATAAGTGTTATTTTTTGTAATTATTTTTTTAATTTAATAGTTATTATTATTGTCATTATATATATATATATATATATATATATATATTGCAATAAGTTTAAATTTATTTTTTTAAAACATATAATTTTCTTTTAATTGATTCAACAAACTGTGTGAATGTTATTTTTTTATTAATTTTATGTATTTACTATAACTTTATTTGTTGAATATAAGATGTCTTTAAATAAACAAAATATATTTCTAAAATAAAACTAAAATATTTACTATTTATATAATTTAAAAAAAAAATAAAAAAATATAAATATAAATTTTATTAATATAAAATATTTATAATTAATACTTAAATAATATTTTAAAAACTATTTATAAAATTATATAAATATTATTATAATTATTTAATAATTATTAAGAATATAGATAGAAATTAGAAAAATGTATAAACTAATTTAATAATAAAATATTTATATTTTTATTAATATTAATTTTTTTTAACAGACTTTGTTAACAGGCTTCAGGCCAGGCCAGGATCAAGCCTAATAATTATGTTACAGGTCAGGCCTGTTTAGAGTAAAGCTTGGCCTGACTTAGCTTGTTTCCATCCCTATCTTCAGTTGTGATGAAAACTAGACATCCAGTTCCATTTTTTCTTAAACAAAAATAAACTCGTTTAAGTGAAAATGAAGGAAAACAAAAAAAAAATTATGCACAATTAACTTAAACGAATTTTTTTAATTTAAGTGAAATTTGTAGATTCGCTTGAATGAATTATTTTGTCTAAAGCGAATTTTGTGGATTTAAGAAGATAGAGGTTGGGTGGAGATGGGAAGAGTGGTGATATAGGATGGTGGTAGAGGGAGAGGAGGGTGGAGAGTCACGTATAGAAGAAAGAGGGAGAGGTGGGTATGGGAGTTGCGTGAGAGTGAGAAGAGGAAGAGAGAAGGTAGGTATGGGGTAAAGGGAAAAGGGAGTTGGAAAAAGAAGTGAAGAGTTGGATATAAGAAAAGGAAGATAGTTGAATATGGAGGTTGAGGAGAGAGTGTTATGCATGGCAAAAAGGAGAAAAAAAGATTAAGAGAGAAAACACAAAATTCGCTTAAGTTAAAATGATTTGCTGAAGCCAAAAAAATTTACTTAAACTAATTTTGCATAATTTTATTTTTTTGGTCATTTTCTTAATTTTCACTTAAGTGAATCCATTTTTGTTTAAGCGAAAATAGAACTGGATGTCTAATTCCTACTACAACTGAAGAAGATCTGAATCCAAAATATATGTATAGCTTTAACTCTCTAAGTTTACAATAAAGTAAAGTTGTGTTAAGAATTCTCATTCAATATGGCTTTTGAGTTAGTAACCTAAAGCTTTAATTTACTTATAAGTTACCAAAGGATGTTATAATGATGCTACGGATAGAGTAGAGTGTATATGTAAACGTGTTTCATTGCATATATAAAGTAATGTGTAAGATTCTTAATTTCTTATTTAATATAGATAATAATTTATAAAGAAGAAGAAAAACTAACATTTCTTTTATTCAATTTATGAAAACTCAAAGGCATTTAAAAATAGGGTTTTGTTAAACCCAGCCCTAAGGTTGAGGTTAACAAAATTTTTAAAAATATTACAAGGAATAGTTTCAAAATTTTAATTTATAAATAGAATAAAAACTAAAATTTGCATCTTGATGATTTACTTAATTCATATTACATACGTATAAGTTTAAAATATAAATAACATTTTTTTTAGCAAATTAAATTTATATTCAAAAGTGAAAGTAAACTACAATTAAAATATTTAACTACAAAATATTACATACGCACTTCAAATCATTAATCACAATAAAACTTATCAAAATATTATACATTCAAAATAAATAATATGGAAATGATTACATATCCTTGTCGACTTTAAATAAAAACTTAATCAAAATTATTGCAGTCTTCAAAAATAGTTTAATTTCTAAAAGAGTAGTCTTTTCTACAACGTCATTGAGAATATGATCCTAAAACATATCAACTTTTTTTTATTTCTTCAATTTTACTTCTTGAAAAATAATTTGTAAGGGTAAGTATCCTTTGCCCCACTAAATCTTTATTTTATAAAATAATCAAATAACCCAGAAACATTATCTAATACAACACACACCAGAATAAGAATAACTCATATATCATAATCATGTCAATTAGTATACTATAACACATGCATTATAACTATATTAATCAATAGATTACAACACATGTATTGTAATCACACTCGTCAATGTATTACAACATGTAACGCCCCGAATTTTATAATATTAAATATTGTTATTTATATAAATTTAAATGCATATGTATGTGTGTGTTGATTTACTTGATAATGATGTTTATGTGTATGAAGTATATGGATATGTGTATTGTGTGTATGTATGACTGGATATGGCTGAAATGAGCTAAGTGCCTAAGTGCAAGAAGTAATTCTGGGCTGTTTTCACTGTAGAGAGAGGGCCCTAAGAGGAAGGATTGAAACTGTCGCCTTATCGCTGTAGCGACAGAGCGACAGTTTGGGGTGCATTTTTGGGTGCAATCTCGCTATAGCGAGAAGGTCTCGCTATAGTAAAATTCTACAGAAACCAGGGTGCAGTTTCGTCTGAGATTTTTGCTGCAATGTGAAGACCTTGCTGCAGCGAGAATATGTCGCTGTAGCGAGAGTGTCGCGACCAGAAAGGGATATAAAGGGGATTAGAATTCGGGGAGGGTTATTTCTCCCTCTCCCTTCAAAATCCCTTTGATCCTCTTGTTCCCAAACCCTTTTCCACCGATTAAATTGTCGTTCGGGAGCTTGATTAAAGGTTAAATTTGTGTGGGGAATGCTTGAAGGTGAGTTTTAATGGTTAGGGTTTTAGTTTTTCATCCTCTTTCTCTGTTTTTGTGGTTTTCTTGGGTTTTCATGGAGTTTCTCCATGTGTTTAGGACGGAATCTGTGAGGGGGAGCGCTTCTTGGTGAATTTAGCGTGTGGGTCTTCAATCTAGGGTAAGAGGGGCTCTATCCTACTCTTTTGTGCATAAATTGTTGTTATTTTGCTGAATATTGGGTTGTGGCTGAGTTAGTGAGTAGGAAATTGCTGAGAAATGTAATGTGGGCCATGTGCCGTGATATGTGAACATTATGTGTGTTGACCCGAAATTGATGAATGTGGATTGTATGTAAATGTTGTGTGATAGAATAAGGGCATGTATGCTGAGTGTTGTGAATGGGTATGGGCACTTGTGCCGTATATTTGAATGAATATTTTAAAAATGTGGGCTCAAGGCCCGTGTAATATGAACGATAATTGTAGGCTACGTGTTGTGTGTGAAATGGAATGTGGGCTGTGTGTCGTGTATAAGCATGATTACTGTATTCGTGAATGAAATATGTGTGAATGAGCGTGTTAACGCCGTTGTAATATGCTGTGAATGGTTCAGCGATACACTGGAGTATGGAAGATGAGGACGGTAGAAATACCTTGAGGAAGATGGAGTGGTGGTGACACCAACTGTGGAATGGGTGCACCACAGGCCACACACTCTCTTCTTGACTAGACCTCTGACCATTACCTTTGCTGAGCGACCCGGGACTACCCACGCAGTATCTGTGAGGCGGGGGTAACCAGCGACCATTCATAGTGAAAATCTATGATCACAGTGGCACAGTGAGTGTGGCTAGCGCATGGATTTATGTATTGTACTTATAAATGTGAAATGTTGCCGATGCCGTGAGTGCATCGGTGTTAAATTGACATGAGTTGTGTGATAATGCTGCTTGTGATTGTGTTTATTTAATGTATTAAAAATGTTCTGAAGGTGAGACTCTGTGTTGATTGTGTTTTTAGGTAGTGCATAGTACTCACCCTTACATTCATTTTTCAGGTAATTAAGACGATTAGCAACAGACTCAGTGAAGGGATGGATGGACTGCTATAGGACTTAGCTTTTATTTTGAAATTGTTGTAATTGGACTAGTCTTGTAGCAGTCATTTGATATTAATTTGTAACCTGTCCCTTGTTTCGTAGTATTTTATGAAAAATTGGTTATTCTAATTTGCGAAATTATTATTAAATTGAAATTAAAATTAAGGTGTTACACAACACTTGTTTTTGAATCATATCACTCGATGTATTACCACACATGTATCATATTCTTTCACAATTCATTGTCCTTGGTATCCCTTGAGGTCTTCATAATATATAGATAGTTTCTGGTTACCGTAGCAATACTAATACAATGTATTGCCAACCTGACTTATTTTAGTAAAAGTGTGGTTAGGAGTATAGGTCAAGAAATGAATGTGAGACATATGATGCTTTCATTTTCAATAATTTGTGTGCAATTTAAAGAAAAGCATTCACCACCCTACATTTCTCCAAGTTTTTCCAAAATCAACCTCATCTTCCACACTCCCAATGTATCTGTGTTACTATCCATACACATTTCTATCACTTTTTCACAAACACAATTTCTCAATAATTCTCAAATATTCACCTCCATTTCCTTTTATCACTTTTTATGATAGTACAATTTCCACTCTTTTTCTTTCTCATCATAATACCATTTCATCATATCAATCATTCATTACTTTAAACAAACAATCATGATCTCAACTCATATTTCCAAAATAAAATAGAGTACACAATCATACATCAATAGTCTTTTTATCATATGCAATCAATTTCACATTTTCTCAACAATTCAAAATATCACTTCAAACAAATCAATACAACATGTCAAAAGTCGAACACCTTCAGTCTCAGCACAATCGTATAGTTTAGAAATACATTGCCGGATATCACACTCTCTTGGTCTTAATAAAAATCACCTATCCTAGAGCTTAGCATCTTCTGCATTTTTATCACATATATTGTTCAAACACACACATATAGACTCTCTACATTCCATTTTTCAACAAATATATTGTTCAAAAACAAACACGCACACACATTTTATAGCTTTACTATTTAAAACATAGACACACACAACTTTACTATTTAAAACACACACACACACACACACTTTATAACTTTACTATTTAAAATGAGATAGTTTGAGTTTTTTAAGTCAAAATGCATAAATGAAACTTAGGGTTTGAGATCAACTTTTCTTACCTGGTGTAACATCTTATTTTGTTATTTGTTATTATTACAATTTATATTTTTTATTTGTACATGTTGTTTGAAATTAGGAAAATTCTAGGTGTGTAAGTTGCAAGATTTTTTGCTAGTAGCAATATTTGTCTCGTTGTAGCGAGAGAGATAATCCAGAATCAGACTCTCTCACAGTAGCTAGGGAGTCTTGTTATAGCAAGAAGTGAATAAGGATAACCCAATAGCACTCTCGCTGTAGCGAGGATCTCTCACTGTAGCTAGAATGACAGACAGCAAGAGAAAAATGTCGTCTGATTTTTTTGTTGTAGCGAGAAAATTGCAAGTTTGAGAGGTATTTAAAGAATTTTTGTCATAGAAACCTTCATTTAGAATCAAACAACATTCTCTCTCTATCCTCTCCATTCTTAGGGAAAACTTCCCTAAATCCTGAACTTCTTCTAAATCCAAGCTTGAACGTCTATTCTGTTCAGATTCAAGTAAGTTTTTTGGTATTTAGTTCTCCAAACTTTGTTCTATTTCTCTGTTTTCTCTCTTCTTAAAAGTGATATATTTTGTAATATCTAGGGAAAATCTTGGTCCTTGGGAAGTACCTCATATCATAAGATTGCGTTTCTCTGTAGATTTCACAAAGAAAGCAGTCTTAAAGACCTATTCCAGGTAAGGGAAGTTGATCCCAAACCCTAACTCTTATTTATATGTTTTTGGCTTAAAACTTCAAGTTCTCTAGCTTAGGATGGCAAATCCCTAATGATTTCTTAAAGTTTGCAATGTAAAAATGGATTTGAGGACATATAAAATCTATATTTTGTTAACATAACTACTGGATCAAATTTTCATAGTAAGAGTTATGAAATAAACCAATTCATTTTTAGAAATTTTATAATTTTTTTTATTGATTATTATACATGAAAAGTTGAGTGTGAATTGTTATTGAGAATAATATGGGTACTTGGAAAAAGATTAAACTCTATGATAAATGATTTTATTAAGACTGAGAGAGTGTGATCTCCGAAAATATATTTTATACTGCATAACTAGTCTAAGTTCAGAGGTATCCAACCTCTGGCATATTTTATTGACTTGTATGATGTGGAATGAATTGATAGTTTCTCTGTATTAGATTGAATGATACAATGAATGTGAATAATTATTAGGTATTTTGATGCATGTTGAGAAATTATGAAAGGTGTTTAATTGTCCTTGAATGAAAAATGATGAATAGATGCCTAATATAAATGGGTATGCATGAGAAAGTAATGTTATTTATGTTATCAAAATAGAAAGAGAAATATTGATGAAATTGAATGTTATGTGAAATGCTAAAAAAATAAGTGTCATGAGAAATATTGAGACACTGTATAAATAGTTATAGAGATACATTAGGGGTATAGACTCTGGAAAAGATTTAGAAAATCTTAGAAAAATGAGAGTGGTGAATGCTTTTGTATTTGGGTGCACATGATTTGCTAAAAATTAAAGCATCACAGGTTACACACTCATTTTTTGACTATACCTTACTAAAAGGGGTCGGGGAACACATGTTGTATTTGTATTGTTACAGGTTAGCCAGCGACTATCTACACATATGTAAGACCTTAAGGGATCCTAGAGACAATGGCTGTGAATTTATGAAATGTGTGTTTATAATAGTTGAGTTATAACAGATTAATTGTTGTAATTATAATATAGGTATTGTAATATATCGGTGGGTGTAATTATAATGCATGTATTGTAATGCATTAATTAATATGGTTATGATACACATATTATGACATGCTGCTCGGCGTGAAAATGCATGAAATGAAATAATGAATAATCAGTTTGAACTGCTATAATATTAGTTAATGTGATATATGAATTTCTATTATCACAGTGTATAACATTTGATTTAAAATATGGAGATACAACTATTATTGTTGTGAAGATTTGTAAATTTGACATTGAAACTAATATTTTTGTTGTATTCCACATTAAATTATGTTTCCTATGTTACTTTGATTTATTTATGAATAAAAGATTTAGTGGGGCAAAAATACTCACCCTTACAAAATATGTTTTCAGTAAATGCTAATTGAAATAATTAAAAAAAAGATGATTCGTTCTAAGATCATATCTTCTGCAAAGTGGTAAGAAGTGCTACTCTGTTTAGATATAATATATTCTAAGGATTGTAGTATTTTAACAATTTTCCATTTTAGGTTGACTAAGTAGTGTAATTATTTCAATTGTCAAATTCAGAATTTATGATATCCTATAAATTTGGTTGTAAATATTATTTTAAAGTGTTTGTAATATAGATAATCAATGATTTTGATTATGGTTTACATTCAGTTTTAGATAAATGTTTACTTTGTTGAAAGATAATATTAGTTATGTTTTAGACTTATAGGTTTGAAAACTAAGTTTAGCATATTGCCAAGAAGTCAACTTTTTATTTCACTATATTTTTTTAAAATTTGAAATATCGAAACTATTTCTGTAAAAGAAGAAATTGTAGGTTTTGCCTTTTTTTTTAATGTAAGTCTTTAAGCTATAAATAAGAAGAAAATGTATTTTATTTCTTCTTTTGCTATACATTATTGTACGTATTTGAGATTATTGTACATATTTGAGAGTTAAAATTTTAGGATGTTACACTTAGAAATGAGTCTTTCACAACTAAAAGGATGAAAGATGGTCAAATGATATTTCTAAGACCCAGTTCTTCTTGAGATCCAAAAGAAAGCTATAAGGTTGTGATGGAAGATGTTGTCCAAAAGATCAAGATCTCTTTAAGCATTTCAAAATAAAATAACTCTTGAGAAGGAAGAAAATGAAAGAATAGAAGTGAAATTGGAAGATCAATCTTTAAGAAACTTACTTGGAATCTAGGGGAAGAGATATCCAAGCTTGGATTCGAGAGAGGTTTGGAGTTCAAAGGTGTTTTTTTTTCTAAGAAAGGGAAGTGAGAGAACAAAGAGATGAAAAGGGTTTTTTTGTTTTGAGATATGTGTTTTTAAAAGGCCAAAATCACTTAAATACCTCTTTTTCTCGCGAATTCTGGCTTGAACGAAAAAACTAGACAAAAACTGCTACTTTTCTATTGATATTTTCGCTTAAGTAAGGGTATTTTTGCTTGAGAGAAAACAGACCTTAGAGCTACCCTTTTCTGTCACAAATTTTTACTCGAACGACAGATTTCTCGCTTGAGCGAGAGTACAGGTGAGAAAATCTATTTTCGTGTGAGCAAAGAATTTTTGCTTAAGCTAACATCACTTTTTCAAAAATAATTTTTTTTAGAAAACTCTTCCATTTTATAACAAAAATGCAATTGAAAATTTAGGATGTTACATAAGGCACCCAATGTAATGCTCTAAGGATGAGAAATGTATACTTAATGACTAAAGATGATCATGTTTATACAGTAAATAATTGCTTAAGAATAGGAGTGATAGGTTGCAAATATTAGTAAGGTAATGTAATTTTTCTCATTTTGTTATGTATCTCTAGGTTAGATTTGCAATTACAAAATTGAGGGAAAGATTGCAATCACTTCAATGAAATTTAATTATTTTCTATTCCAAAGGTAATTTTTATTTTAATTACCATTTGATACATAGTAAATGTATACTTACATATTTTTCAAAATTACTAAACACATTATGATACATATATACACATTTTAGCTTCTTGAATTTCCAACTCCTACCATATAAATTATGGCTTGGTTGTTGTTGTGGTTGTAGCTCATAATAATACTTTTTTGAATTGAGAATATATGATATTATAATAGAAACAACCCTATTTCTTTTGGCACTTAGTTTTGTCGTAATTGGTTCTCAATTTATATATTTATATTATAATTAAGTTTTTTTTATATTAGTTATTTTTAGAACTGATGTAAAATCAAATTAAAAAATTATTTTAGAGACATACATTAGTAAAATAACATAAATTAAAGTCGACGAACACGAAATCAATTTTACATTCTCAAATTTTTATTAAAATTTTTGTTTTATCCTATATCTTTTTATGTCATTAACAAGCACAAACTCTTATAGGTATGTCAATGATTTTTGTTACATTCTGTGTTTTCTTCTTTATTGATGAATATTGTATATTTTTTAACATTGTATATTTTTTATTTACAGACTTACAAAAGATTGATGACAAATACTACATATTGAATAAGATTGAGAATGAACTGCATATTGATAAACACTGACAATGAACATTGCATATTTTTTTATTTACAAACTCAATGAATATTAAATATTAAATATTAAATAAATATTAACATGTAAAAAGATAAACATTAACTATTGACATTGAACATTGACACCACTAAAAAATTGTTTGTTAAATTATAGGAGGAATGCTAATACTATTGATGAACAACAAGAAGAATATTTTCAATATGGGTTAGAATGTATACATTTTTTTACATTTGTTAATTAATTGATTTAAAATCTGCTCATTTACTACATCACGTATCTACATTGATTCACCAACTGACATTAAAAGTCATTTTTAACAAATATAAAAGGCTTTTTTTTGTACCAACGGTTCTAAATAGAAGCACTTTATGTATCTACTTATGTGAGTTTTAAAGCATTGGTCGCTTTTTACGAAATACTTGGGCAATATTCTTTCAAAGCACTCCTAAGCACTTTAAGGTGTACATAAAGGCCTCAAAGATTTATGAAAATATTTTTTAAATATTTAGAATTTAATTATTAAAATAATTAAATAGTATTTTGTTTTTATTTCATTTTAAAGTTTTAATTCATAACATCTAATAAATAAATAAAATTTTATTTTAATAGAATAATAATTAAAAATTGATTAAGTTTAAATTTTTATAAGTGTAAAATAACTAATCATTTTAATAAAACAGTTGATTTTTAATTTTTAATATTTTTCTTTATCATCATAATAATAAAATAAGTGAAGTTAAGATTAAAAAAATTTCAACGTGTAAAATTGTAGGTTATATAGAATTTAGGGTTATTAACTGTCCAGGTACAATAACATCGTCAAAGTTAAATTATTATTAATATTAATTTATATAATTTTTACTTTAGTCGTTATGATTATCTTTGATGATATAATTTTATATAATTTCGTTTAAATCTTTTTTACTTACATTGTAAAGTTATGTTATAAAAAATTATAAATTTATAAATAAATAACAAACTTGTGTTATAAAATTACTATTTTCGAATCGTAAAAATGTAGATTATTCAACTTTGTAAATTTTATTTATTAAATTCTTTACATGAAATAGTTTATTTTAATTTTTCTATTAATTTTTTTGAATTAAAAGAGGATTAAATAAATGATATTTGTAAATTTATTAATGAAAAAATATTAATGTAAAATTTTTACATTATTAAATATAACTTTTAAAATAAATTTAAATAAGAATTTAATCTATCTGAATATTGTTTTTGAAACTAATTATCATAAAAAAAAAATTTAACGTTTTTTTCTAATATTTTAAAGAAATAAAACATTTACAATATTCTGTTTAATTAATGATTTATAGGTTTACTTCTTTTAAACAAAAATTATATTTTTATCGTCACATTTAGCTTAACATAAAATACTAAGAATATTCCAGATGCCCGAGAAGTCAGATCAGAATACCAACCCCCAATAGTATGTTTTTCTTCGTAACTGCTTTAAATATTAATTTTTCTGTCTCTACATTATTTGATGAGTTGGACTCACATGGCTCCAGACATTTTTATAAACATTTTTTTCTTTTTTAAATTTCAGTGGAGAACTTCACATCATTGAATCAATAAATTATGGGTTGCTACTTGCTGGATACATAATAGTGTTTTTGCTTCCTCCGTTCCCAATCTCAAAATCCATTTTCGAACTTCAAAGTAGCCTCTTACTGTCTCTGCGATCATTTCAGGGATGGCTGAACAAATTCCATTTGCTGTTACTTCAAATCTCATTCGCAGGTTCGTTTCCGCACCCTTTCTTCAACGTTTAACTCTATTTCCCGTACCTTTCCATTGCTCTTCCAAGACTTCATGTGTGTGCCTGCTATATTATTTTGGGAATTTCTACTTTTCTACTGAATTATATTTTAACTGAAATCAAAGCAAATCATAATCGATCTAACATTTTAGAATAATTATTTTGTCTCCAATAAAATCAGGTCTTCAATTAAAAAAATCTAATATCTAAAATGCTAACAATGATATGTTCTCTTTTATCTATTAATATATTATTTAAAAAATATTTTATTAGAATAGATAATGTCATGTAAAAATGGCGCAATCAATTTTTTCGTAGGAAATTACAATCTTCTCTCAGAACAGATGGATATATTATGATACTCTCATTTTAATTTTTTAGGAAAGAAAGTTATATAGTTTTAAAATAGGAGAGAGATAGTAGTGTAATATATGCATCTTTTAAGATAGAAAATTTTAATTTAATATCCTATTTATTGGCCAGAAGAATTTTCTTTTTATTGTTTCTTCATCAATCATGATTCTTATATTTTAGTAAAAATAAATATTGGGCTGAATCAAATTAAAATAATTTTAAAAAAATTGATTATATTTATCAATTAATACAACAACTCAATCATGATAGTAAAAAAAAAAATTAATTTATAACGTTTGTAAAAAAAAAAAAGTTAAACATAAAGAGATGAATTAATTTGTTATTCTACACAGATTCTTTTCATTTTTAATCTAGTCCTTCTAGTTAAACTGTTTTTAATTAAATTTTTATAAAAAGATGAATTAATTTGGTCACAATACTTTGTTTCTTGCTCCACCATCCTACTAGATTTTCTTCTAAAAACATACAATATCTTGAAGTGAATTTTCTATCTATAATGAAACCTGCATAGTCAATATTTGTATATACCTCTAAAGCAAGAAACCCTCTCCTTTTAAAGAGAATGTCTTGTTCAAGACTTCCTTTTAGATATTAGAGAATCTTGTTTACTGCTTGTCAATGCCTTTCAAGTTGATATAAATTGGCTAGTAATGCTAACAATATATGCAATGTGAGGTATAGTATGAAATAAGTAGATTAACTCTTCCAATAGTCTTTGGTATCGAGCTTTATCTACAGTACGCCTTTTTTCTTCTCCTTTTATTTGACATTTTTGTTCCATGAGTATTATGGTAGCTTTAAATCTCAATTTTCAATTTCCTTAAGAAGATCAAGAACATATTTTTTCCAAGAGATAGAAATTTCTTATTTCAAGTAAGCCACCTCAATTTCTAGGAAGTACTTTAAGTCTTCTTAGATCATTCATCACAAATTGAGCATCTAGTTTATCCTTCGAGTTTTGTTATATGTAACACCCTTACTCTTTTAAGTACTTTTCTTTTGTTATATATATAAATTTTGATAAAACTGAATTAAAATAGATAAAGGATATGGATAATTTAGAAAAATTTATATTTATATAAATTTTAAACTAATAGAAGTTTACAAAATTTTAGAACTTCATGCATTTGTCTTATTCATATTAGAGATGAAAGTTGATTTTCACAATATAAATTTTCTTTAAGATATATATATATATATATATATATATATATATATATATATATATATATGCAAGTTTAAATTATAAACAAAACTACTTTTTAGGAAATTAAGTTTTGTAACTAAAAATCGAATCTAAATTTTACAAGTAGGATAATTAACCTACTAATTTTTACAAGAACTCCTCAAGTCATCATTTACAACAAGATTTATCAAAATATTACAAATTCTAAAATAGACATTAAAATAATTACATATTGTGGTCCTTACAACACAACAGAGAATATGACTTTAGAACAAATCAAATTTTCAACAAATCTCATTTTACTTCCTAATTTCATTTCATGAAAATATTTGTAAGGGTGAAGATTCTTTGCTCCATTGAACCTTTATTTTATAAAATAATCAATTAATACACAAAACATTATCTAATATAGTATTTTCTTCCTAATCACGAAGGACTTACGCTAGCATGGATAGTCAACGGTTAGCCACCACACACGAATATAACATGTGCATTATATGGCCCTTATAGCAAAGGTATAGTTAGAAAATTAGTTAGGAAATGAATGCGAGGCCTGTGATGTTTTCGCTTATATTGTGCACACATACACAAAAACATTCACCACCCTCATTTTTCCCAAATTTCTAAAATTGACTTTGAATTCTATACTCCAAGTGTATCTCTCTATAACTATCTACACGAAAACTTAACAGTGACAACTTGCACTGAAACTTATCCATACAAAAACTCAACAGTAACAATTTGTAATGATACAATGACAATTTGTACTAAAAATTATCCATAAAGAAACTGAACAGTGACAATTTGTTTTGAATTCTTTTATTCCACATATATCCGTCACCCTTTCATAACATACGTCTTTTATAAATTATTTTCCTTTTTGGTGACATAAACAATTTCAAATCCACACACATAAATACATTCGCACTTTTTTCACATGCAATCAATTTCATACTTTTTTCAAAAATTCAAACTATCATATAATCAATTCAATATGCCAAAGATTGGACATCTTCATATTCAACTTAATCATACATTTTATAATATACAAAAAATAAACCACAGATACACTGCCAAAGATCACATTCTCTCAATTTTAATAAAATCATCTATCTTAAAGTTTTAGCCTTTTTTAGTACACATATTGCTCAAAAACATAATTCACAACTGTACATACATAACAATAATTATAGAAAATCATAAAAACTTATTTTACTCATAACTTTTAGCACAAAATTTTCTCTAGGTAATTTCTGAAACAAATCATAGATTTTTCATACTCCAAGAATCCATTTATTAGGAAAAAAAAACCAAAAGTGGGACTAGAACGTAGAACCCAACAAATAATTGTCAAGTACTAGAGTTTGAGTGCTAGGCAACTAGGATTTTTGGTGTGCAAAAGCAAAGACCCCTCGATCAAAGATTTTGATACAAACTTAAAATTCTAAATTGTATGTTGTTGTTATGCATTATAATTTTACATGCATGTATATGAGTCTAATATTAATATTTACAGAAAATAATATTCTAGATTATCTTTTGATAATTATAAAAATAATGATAAAAATAATAACAATAAATAATCATAATATTCATATTCTAGATTATCTTCTAATAATGATAGAGATAATAACAATAACTAATAATTAAGAGATATTTTCAATATATATACATGTCCTTATTTAATATTTTTTTAATTAACCATGGTATTCATATTTTTTATTGATTATTTTATATTTTTCAAACGTAATTTTTATATATAAATATTAAAAATATGACATTACACTAATTAAAAATAAAAGCTCAATGCAAGTGTAAAAATGTAAAAATAAGAATAAATTATATTAACCAAACAAAGTAATAGATATTAGAATTTGGATGAATTATAGAAATAACAGTATTTACATATATTTAAAAATATAAAAATTAAAAATAAATTAAATAATTTTTTTTAACAGGTATAACATATTAGATAAAGTATATAAAACTATATTATGTTGATATATTTTTTAAAATAATTAATAATTAATTTTATATTTAATTTATTAAAATAACAATTATAATTAATTTTATATTATGTCAAGAAAATTTATTCTTTAATTAAGTTTATTTTATTTATGCTTGTATAATGTTCCATTATGTATGATTTATAAAACCATGAATTATCTTTTTGTATGATTCCTTTAAAAATTTAAAAATAAGAAAATAATAATGTAGACATTTATTCTTGACATCTCATTCACAGGTTGGCCTCCGTAGATTTTATTGAATTTGGAGAAGAGTATGGGGTGAAGGAAGAGTTGGAAGAGCTTAAGAAGACAATTGAATCTATCAATGATGTGCTCCTTGATGCTGACCACAAACAAGATCAAGTTCGCGTACGTAATTGGATATCTGACTTCAAAGAAGTACTCCATGATGCAGATGATTTCTTAGATCACCTTGCTATTGAATTTAGGAAAGACAAATTGGGTGCAGCCGAAGGAAAAGAAGTAAACAGGGTACTTCTTTCCATTTCATCTTCAAATCAATTTCCTTTATACACTGAAATGCCTGACAAAATTAAAGAAATACGAGAAAGTTTTAACGGTGTAGTAAAAGAAATGAAGGATTTGAATTTGTGCCCAAGATCTATTGTGGTCAAGCAAACTGATAGTGGATGGAGGGAAACATGTTCTTTTGTGTTAGAGACAGATATCATTGGAAGAGATGATAGTAAAAAGGAGATTATCAGTATGTTGAGACAACCTCATGAAAACCAAAAAGTTTCTGTGATTGCCATTGTTGGCCTTGGTGGTTTGGGGAAGACAGCTCTTGCTCAATTGGTGTATAATCACGTAGAAGTGCAGGAATTTTTTGAAAAGCAAATGTGGGTGTGTGTATCTGATAACTTTGATGTGAAAACTATTCTGGAGAAAATATTAGTATCAATTACTCGTTGGTTACCGTTAGATTACTTGCAAGAAGAGCTTCGTCAAAATTTAAGTTGTAAAAAATATTTGTTGGTGCTGGATGACATTTGGAATGATAGTTATAAAAAATGGGCTGAATTGAGAAAGTACTTGATGTGTGGCGCTCAAGATAGCAAGATTTTAGTGACAACTCGAAGTGAAAATGTAGCAAAGGCAATCACTGCTAGCACTTCCTATCATTTGCAAGGTTTAACTGATGAAGAATCTTGGAGTTTGTTGAAGAACATTGCATTTGATGATGATTTCAACGGAGTGAATCAAAATCTAGAATCAATGGGGAAAGAAATAGCCAAAAAATGTAAAGGGGTTCCACTGACAGTTAAAACCTTGGGAGGCCTGTTACGAGGACAAGACGAAGAAAGTGATTGGGAGAATGTTTTACGTGGTGACTTCTGGAAATTATGTGAAGAGCAAGATAGTATCATGCCAATTCTAAAACTCAGTTACCACAACTTGTCGCCAGAAATGAGACAATGTTTTGCTTACTGCTCTTTATACCCAAGGATTCAGAAATTGAAAAGGATGAGCTGATTCAGTTATGGATGGCACAGGGTTACCTTAAATGTTCAACCGCAAAGCAACAGATGGAGGAAGTCGGTAATCAATTTGTAAAGATGTTTTTTATGAACTCATTCTTTCAAGATGCGTTTAGTGAATACGATGAGATCATTAGCTTCAAAATGCACGATTTAATGCATGATCTGGCAATGCTAGTAGCCGGCGGTGATTATTGTTGCTTGGATAGTGAGGCAGAAAAAGTTGAAGGTAGACCCATGCACGTGTCATTGGAATCTTGTGAGGCCATTCATTTGTTGAAATCATTAGATCCGAGCAGACTGCGAACTTTGATTTTGCCGGATGACTTGGAAGAGGAGGAAGATTTGTCGGTTATTACAGAGTTCAAATACTTACGTGTCTTGAGAATGCATCATCTCTCTGATTCCACTGAACATTTGAAGCATTTAAGATACCTTGTTTTAACACAACAAAAAAGTCTTCCCAAATCTATAAGCAATCTTGTTTGCTTACAAACATTAAAACTCAAAGGTTGCGATAAAGAATCATTTTCAGAAGTAGTCACAAAGTTAGTCAATTTGAGGTGCCTTGATGTTGCTGATTATGACTCCGTGAGTGGGATGGCAGGGTTGGGAAAATTATGCTCTCTGCAATTATTATCGACCTTTGTTGTGAGGGACAGCCAAGAAATAAAATATGGCACCCTAAATGAACTGAAGGACTTAAACCTCAGAGGCGAATTAAGAATTGAGCATCTGAATCGTGTGAGAGACGTGGCTCTGGAATCACAGTATGTAAATTTAAGAGAAAAAAAATTCCTTCGTTCCTTGACTCTAGATTGGTCGTATGGAGACATCATCCGTAACAGTGACAGTCTACAATTGTTAGAAAACCTTCAGCCCCACCGCAATCTCAAGCATTTGGAGGTGAATCATTATCCAGGCGTGCTTTTCCCAAATTGGCTTTCTCTCCTCACAAATGTTGTTTACATCTCTCTCTCTGCTTGTTATAATTGTCGCTGTCTCCCTCCGTTGGAACGTCTCCCTTACCTCGAGTCACTTAACATACAGTTTCTTTATGAATTGGAATCCATATATCTCTGCGAAGATGGTTTTGCAGTAAACTTCTTCCCCTCTTTGAAGAGCCTCAAATTAGGTCATTGTCCCAGGCTCAGGGGATGGCGGAGGCGGGGAGATGACATCAAAGATTCACATAATCTCTCCTTACCACTTTCATTTCCTCATCTTTCTCATCTAGATGTCTTTCGGTGTCCAAAGTTGACTTTTCCAAACGTTGAGAATTTAAAAAAATTGAAGATTTCTGATCCTATGAATTTACCAAAGGGTTGGATGCAAAATCTGACTTCTCTCGAGTCTCTTCATATTGGATGGTGTAAAAGTGAAACACTGGAGGAATTTGAAACTTGGTTTAAGGACGACACCGACTGCCTTCCTTCTCTGGGAAAAATCGTCTTATATATGTGTGAAAGGCTAAAGGCTTTGCCAGATTGGATTTGCAACCTCTCAGCGATTCAGCACGTCATGATCTCCGGTTGCCGAAAATTGGCATTGCTGCCCGAAGGAATGAGTGGTCTTATCAACTTAAAGATCTTTGAGGTCAGCAGATGTTCCCTCTTACTTAAAGAATGCCGAACAGAGACAAGTGTTGTTAGTCGCCAAATCGCACACATCCCACAAATAATCCTTCATGATTACTGATGATCAGTTATGATAAAGGTACTGATCTGATTCTGATGCGTATTTATTTAGCGTAAACGTCGTGTACTGTATTTGCTTTGCTAGTAAAATACTTTTAACCAGTTTTGAGTTAGTATTCATTTGTTTCAAAGATAAATACAAATTATCCTAATAATATTACTTTTCAATTGTTAAACAATATCGGAGTCTTAACCTTCAAATATTTAATGCCAATAATTTTTTTTTTATTTGCACCGATACTATTACAAAAATATAATTTTTAAATTAAAATTTAAATATTATATCAATTAATAAATTTTATAAATATACATTTAATTATTAATAATAAATATTTTAGTATATTAATAAGATTAAATTAAAGAAATATAATTATAAAATTTGTATTAGAAATTTATTTATTTATGGCGTAAGATAATAAATTTTATTATTTTATCAATTGATATTTTGTCTACTTATTCAAGTTTTGTTTATTATAATTTTCATTACACAATTTCAAATACATTTGCTAAAATCATACACGTTGACAATTCTTTTTCTTTCTTTATTACTTTTGTTGAAGCAAGTTGTCAGGCAAGAGTCTAATGATTCATGTGATTAAAGATTAAGCAAGTAGAGATACTTGAGTTTATGAAGCAACAACTTTGTTGATTTCTGCTATGTGAGTGCATTTATTGAGGTTGTTATGATATTATCTTGGCCATCCTAATAGGGATAACATCTTTCTAGAAGAAGCCATAAAAACGTTGTTTTTTTCTTAAATTTGACTTGGTGCTTGCTCAATGCAAGTTGAATTGTGTGTATGTTGGGTTCATATTTTTAAAATACTATGATTTCATAGACTATGATTTCATAGTTTTCTTAGGTAATAGACAGAAGAAATTTGTCTAAGAATAGTATCTAATTTCTTTTACACAATAGTAACATATTTATTTAATCAATAATTGTTTTAATATATATGTTCAATATGTATGTGTAATGCTATCTATCATGCACTTAGCTATTGAGTGACATTGATGTTTTTAATCTTATTGTCTATCATTATGTATTTTACATTTTTGATCTATGATTGTAATTCTTTATCACAAGAAGTCTATTGCTATTCTTTACAAGTTTTTAATGTTTGAGCTTATTATTCTTTCTAGAATTTCCTTTTACTTTTTTGCAATTTTGAGTGAGTCAGTCTTCTATTCTTCTCCATATAAGAATAGATTTAGTGCTTTATATGATACACAATTATCATTTAATGTGATTAAATACTACTTGAATAGGATAATGATTGGTATTTATCATATGGCATTGTTCTCTTACTACACTTATATCAAAATCCAATCAAAATGCTTAATGTTTCAAGTCACTTATTGCTTATTTACATATATTTTTTTTATTGACGATAACTATTTTGACTTGAAAGCAAGTAATTTTCACCAAATTCTCTTTCATTTTAATTTCTTATAACAATCAATTGACATACTATCTCTTGTTGATACTTGAAACATACATGAATTCATTTAAAAATATAATATTTAGAGATGAATAATTATTTAAGATAATTTTATATTATTATTTTTAATTATTGAATTACCTTTATATTAAACTCAAAGATAAGGAAAATTATTTTGATAGCGATGTTATGTGAACAAAACTTGTTATACAATTTTCCTTCATTTTTCTTATCACATGAAATATCACGAGACCGGTTTAAAAAGATAAATTGACTTATGATTTTTTTAAGATTATTTGGTCCCATTAATTAAGCGAAAGGATATTTTATGCAACAGTGTCGTAAACAATGAAAAACTCATAGTTTTCTATCTTTCATTTTATTTTAATGCAAAAATGTCATGTTGATAGAAAAAGTAGAAATAACTATTTTCTTAATTTTTTAAGATGCTTTAAAAAATAATGAGTTTTGTTTTATTTTTAAGATTCAAAAATGACATATTAATGATGAAAAATAACTGTTATATTAATTCCAAGTGATATTTATACTGATGGCTTATTGTTTTGATGTGCAATAACTATTATGATCAATTCTTATTTGGATGCCTATTTTATTTGAAGACAAAATAAATTGCCACAATATAATAAAATATGTAAGAAGAATTGTTGAATTTATTAGAAATATTTACAGTTTGATTTTAATTGGTCTGAGAATAATATTAAAGATCGAATCATTTCTAATTGATACGTTGTGAATTTGATTGGATTGTTTTTTTCTCTTATATTTACAAAACTTTGATTTGTTGGTTAATAATAAATAAATTTTCATTGTTAGAGTTAGAATATTATCTAAAATTAATATATAATTCTTTTAGTAGTTAGTTTTTATTAATTTCAGAAACAATGCTTTATAAGTAAAAAGTCAAATTATATATATATATATATATATATATATATATATATAATTTGAAAATAAATATAAATAATTTCAAGTTTTTCATAAAAATACAAATATTTAATGAAAATATATTTTGATTAGTATTTACATTAGGAAAAAATAAAAAATTAATATATTGGTAGTTCATTATGATTTAATTTGAATTAGTTTTAAATATGGAAACTAAAAAATAAAACAATAAAAAAATTTTCATTTTTTTTATTCATGATTTATTCAATGTTCAAATTTATGAATCGATTTACCTATTGAAAATGGTTGATTGATTTTTTAACACTAAGTTGATTATTTAGAATTAATTTTGAGCATGAATGCTAACGTAAAGTCTGTTGTAGGACAGTTAGTGCAAGAGGGAGGGGATGGGAGCTTTGCAGGGTGTAGGAAAGAAGGTAGAATAAGCTAGCTGGGGCTTGGAGCGTGGTCTGATAGGTATAAAAGACTGCAACATTTCATCAACAATTTCCACTTGGTAAGTTCTGAGGAAATGAAGAAAAGAAAGAAAGGATTTGAATTTTGGCAGCAATCCAAGGAAATGCTTAGGTCGGGAATTTTAATGTTGTTTTAGGCTTCTACTTCAGCTCTAACAGCCTGCTCAAGCTTTTACAATGAAGACACTGGACGAACTGAAGAACATTGGTTCAGAATAGGGCAAAAACAACGAAGAAATCTGCAGTGCATTGTTCCCACCACCATTCTTGATCAGCTAATATAGTCCTCGAGCAACTTGGAGCGTAAGAAAAATGAAACCTGTTCAAATTTGTCAGGAAAAAAGTAAATCAACAGGGGCAAAAGTAAATGAGGATATATGTCGCAAACAGAAAGAAACAAAAAAATGCATGTGGCTGATCATTGATAAAATATCAATCCTTTTCATATATTAAACAACTAGACAACGAGGCACCTTTACATGGGAGAATATGCAACTATTACTTGAAATCATGCTAGTTAAATCGATATTCGTGAATCGTAAGATTCAACTTCATTGTATAAATAATAAAATGAAACATAGTAAAAGATTCAAGGCACATCAGTTACAATGACACCAAAAATTGTAATTGCATAAATAATTCATATATATACTTTTAAATCAGCCACAACGACATAGAAAAGAATTGTGATGGTATAAATCAGCCATATATACCTTCAAAAAATAATAGCAACCAATAGCTAGTCACTTTCTAGTTCTAGACCCTAAAAATATTCAAAAAAGTCTAAATTCTAAACACATAATCTAGTCATCCTCTCCAAGATCAATATCACTTAGTTCATCCTTATTTTTCAATAGTAAAGACTTTTCTTGTTCTTCTTCCCCTTTCTCCCCATCTATAAATATCTCTTGATTCTCTTCAATTTGACTCACATCTCCCACAATAGAATTTTCTTCTTATTGGCCCTAACATTTAAGTTTCTTGGACCTATAAAATAAAATAAAAAAAACATTAAGCATATATATATATGAAATAAATTTGTGGTTTGAGATTGTTGGTAGTGGATAGATTTTGATAGAAAGATGACAAAACTTCCATAGGACTTTTTGATCCTAAGGCTCTTGAGGGTAATCTATTGATGAGATGGGTCGCAGTAAGGACAACTTCTCCCTATAGTTTTTTTGGAACATTATTCTGAAACAGTAATGCCCTAGTTTGATTAAGGATATGCCCAATTTTCCTTTCCACTATCCCATTTTGCTGTGGTATTTTGACACAAGAAGACTTATGAATTATTCCTTTCTTTTGGCAAAAGGAAGTAAGGACATGATTGAAAATATCTTTAGCATTGTTAGATCGAAGCTTCTTAATGTTAACACCAAACTGGTTTTTTTACCATGAGGAAATTTTTTTGAAAGACTGAGTTGACCTCAGATTTTTGTTTAAGTAAGAAAACCCATGTGACTCGAGTACAGTCATCTGTAAAGGTGAGAAACCATCAAGCATCCGACACGTTTGGAACAATGGAGGGCCCCCAAACATCAGTGTGAACAAGATAGAAGGGAAATATGCTAATTTTATTATTAATCGGAAAAGGTACACGCTTGTGTTAAGCAAATTTACACACATCACAATGAAAACTCTCAACATTTATTTTGTGAAATAAAGAAGGAAACATAACTCTGAGGATTCTAAAGGAGGGATGTCCTAATCGACGATGATAAAGTATGACTTTTTCTCTGTTTGTTAACACAGATTCTGAGTTGAAGGAGTGACAGATTCTGCCTTGGCTAGACAAACTTGGATCTTCAAGGAAGTAGAGTTCATTCCATTCTCTAGCATGTCCAATCGTCCTCCCTGAATCCTTGTCCTGAAAAACACAATGATTGGTGTGAAATACAAGCTTACATGACAAGTCTTTGGTGAGTTTTTGAATGGAAACTAAATTGGTAGATAATTTTGGGACATGGAGAAAATTTTTCAGGGTAATTGAGGGTTTGATTTGAACACTTCCACAACTAGCTGCAGTTATAAGAGCTCCATCGGGGCAATTTTCCTATTACTAGGGCATGGAGAGTATGTGGAGAAGAGTTTGGCTAATGGTGTCATGTGGTCTGTGGCTCTAGAGTCTACGATCCAGTATTGGTTAAAGTTTGTATCTGAGACATTTAGTCCAAAAGAAAAAGGAAACTCACTTGAGTATGTCAAGGAACGCATACCTGTAGATTTTTCTAATTTGCTGAGAAAGATTCTCACCCATTCTATCTCATCTTGATTGAGGTTAGCAACAGTTTGAGCTGTAACTTCCAGTTTCCTTTCCTCACTTGTTTCAGCAGAAATATGAGCTTGTCCTCCCTTCTTTGAGGAGTTGCCTCTGTGTCCTCCTTCTCGGTCTCTGTTTGGAGGTTTCCCATGCAGTTTCTAACATTTCACTCGGGTATGGCGTGGCTTATTACAGTAGGTGCACTAAAGATCATCTTTCTTCTCTGTGCGTGTGAATCCTCCTTTCATTTGTTCAGCCACCATAGCAAAATTTTCTACTAGAGGATTATGCAACATGAGACTCCTACTTTCTTCACTTTTGACAATTGCTACTGTTTCATTGAAGTTTGGTACCTTCTACTTCTCCAAGATTTGAATCCTTATTTGATCAAATTCATAATTCAAACCAAAAAAGAAGTCATATATGTAACGCTCCAGATTTTGTAATAATATTTATTTACTATATATATATATATATATATATATATATATATATATATAAGAAATTCCATGTGTGTGTTCGAATATTGGATGTATGTATAGATGTATTTATGTGTGAGTGTTGCTTTGGTTCGACTGAGATTGGTTGAAAATGTAGGATAAGGGTAAACTGCAGGGCAGTCTCACCGTAGTGAGAGGATTTCACTATAGCGAGAAGGCCCTGGAAGAAAGGCGCGAGATTGTCGCCTTCTCACTGTAGCGAGAGTGTCTCGCTGTAACGAAAAAGTGGTAGTAGGGGTGCATTTCTAGTTGCAGTCTCGCTGTAGCGAGCGAGATTCTGCAGAAATCAGGGTGCAGTTTCCTCTGAGTTTTTTGCTGCAGCAACAAGAGGCGTCGCTGCAACGAGAGTATGTCGTTGTAGAGAGCATGTTGCGATTTGAGAAGTATTTAAGGGGTTTTAGGTTGGGGAAAGCGTATTTTCTCACTTCCTCTCCGTTCTCTTGTTTGATTCTCTCGATCTTTAACTTTTCTCACTGATTAAATTGCCTCCAAAGTTATTTAGAAGCTAGATTAAAGGTTGAAATCAATTTTGGGATGCTTGGAGGTAAGTTTATGAGTTAGGGTTTTGGTTTCTTGTCCCATTTTCTTGTATTCTCGGTTTCTCATGGGGATTTTCATGTTTTAGGGACGAAAATCTGTGTGAGGAGTTATTCTTCCGTTGAATTCGTGGTGGGTCTTCATTCCAAGGTAAGGGGAGTAAATCCCAAACCCTAACCTCTCTTGAGTAGTATAGAATAGGGGATCCTTAACTACTTTAATGATTATCTAAATGTATATTATAATAAAGGCTTTAAACGAAATGGTCTTCAAGGAATATTAGGATTTTACTAAGTAGACATTGTTAGGGATAGTAGAAATATGCTATTTGATGCTTTCAGTATGATGGATTATGCTAAACCTTAGGATAGACGACCTTATTATCATTATTGAGAAATGTGGGTGATGAATTGTATGATTGGGCTGAGTCCGGAGATGCCCGACCTCTGACACATTGTGTGGATTGTGTGAAATTGCGTGATGCTTTTATGTGTCAGATGAGTATTTTATGATGGGTGAGGTATGTTGGCTTTGGTTGAACTAGTGGTAATGAATGATGGATTGATGATGCTTGCATGGTGAATGATACAACTATTGTGCATGTATTATTTAATATTGAGGTATGTCGGATGAGTGAACTGATGATATGATGCACGCATAAATGAAATACTAGAAAGAGTGATCATAATACGAGAGTCAAACTTAGATGAAGTGATGTGATTACAATACAGTATTGTGGTATGACCTGAAGGGGCATACTCATAATATATGTATTGTAATACACTAAGTTATTTGGCTATGACTCACGTATTATGACATATTGCCCTATAAAAAAGGTATGGAAAAGAATGAGAAATGTGTGTGGATGAGTCATGTTACATGCGGTTGTAAATGGGCTATGAATGGTTCAGAGATACACTGGTGGTATGGAAGATAGGGGCGCTGGAATTACCTTGGGGAAGAGAGAGTAATGGTGACACCAACAGTGAACGTGGGTGCACCATAGACTGCATACTCTCTTTCTGACTAGACCTCTGACCACTACCTTTGCCGAGCGACTCGTAACTGCCCCGTGATATTCGTGAGGCGGGAGTAACCGGTGACCATCCATGGTGTGAATCTATGATCACAGTACTATAGTGAGCATGGCTACGTGCAGTGAGCGCACATGTGTATGTGAAATAAATGTGAAAGTGTGGTGTGTGTAAAGTCGTATAGAGACTGTGCAGTTGTAATATATGCATTGTAACATATCGGTCGATGTTGTCATGATATATATATGTTGTAATACATCGACAGGTTCGATTAGGACACATGTGTTGGGACATATTGATTGACGCATAGTAGTCAATCTCGGATAGCGACACAGAGCGGCCAACCTCAAAAACGCTATAGCGGGAATAGCGGTAGCGGGATGACTGCTATTCTGAAGTTTTAATACACACACATACATGCTGAAAAATATAAAATTAATATACAAATTTGGAACAAAACAAAAAAGGAAAACTCAAATTAGAGAAGGAAATAAAAAAAAATTAAAATAAAGGGTGCAGGAGCAGCCATTGCTTCTACTTGAAGCTTTGAAATTTGAAACAGAACAAAGTAGGGGAATCAAAAGAGAGAAAGAAATAGAAAAAACAGAGAGAAAAGAGAAGAAATGAAAGGAGAAATGAGAGGAGAGCTGAAGAGAGAGTTGAAAGGTGAGTTGAGGGGTTAGGGTCTGCAAGAGGCAGGGAGAAGATTCAGAAGATAAAAGGGGGCTGAAATCCCAATATTACCCCCCCTTAAAAGCCCCAAATGTTAAAAAAACAAAGGGCAGATTCGAAATTTTTAAAGAGAACAGTATAACGGCTGCTACAGCCACGATTTCCGTGATTTTTGGCCACTATTCGCGGCGCGACAGCCGTAACATTGAACCGTGACGCTATAGGGTTGCCATAGTGGAACTGCGCCACTCCGCTCCACTATGCCGTGATAGCGGCCGCTATTGATAACTATGGATTGACATAGTATAATACATGTATTATGACGTGCAGATTAGTAGAAAGGTGCATAATTTGAAGTGATGAACTTGATTGATTGTATCCTGTATGTGTTCCCTTATGACGGTAATTTGGATGATTGGAGTACTATAGCTATTTTATTTTGTGATAAGTAATGTTTCTACTACGGTATATGCATGTAAGTATTTTACTTATGTTAACCAGAGATTTAATGGGGCGAAAAATACTCACCCTTACTAATATTTTTAGGAAATGGATGTGAAGAGGAAAAGAGATGTTTGGCCCATCCTAGGATCATCATCCGAAGGTGTTGGAAGGAAGACTGCTCTATAAGGATTGAGAAAAATTTAAGAAATTGTGTTGTTTCATTAATTATATTTCGTATTGACCAAAATTTGTAAATGATTTTAATGTCGAATTTTAGAATTTAAATATTTGAGAAATTTTGATTGTAAAGAATACTTGAGAACTGCCCTTAGTGAAATTTTGAAATTTATACGTATTGAAAAAGAATTTAATTTTTATCTGCCATGAAAATTTGTTTATTTACTAAAGGAAAATTTAAGGTGTTACAATACACCCTATCCTGTTCAATATATTCTTTCAGAATTGCTGTATCCTCAGAACATTTGGTTTTTATGACCCTATAATGGTCCAATTCCATCCACAGAGACTTCAGCTGATTGGCATATTCAGTAACAGTCCTATTCCCTTGTTTTGCTGCCAAGGTTTTCACTTTTATGTCATATACTTGGGCAACATCTTTGGCTTTAGAGTAGGTTTGCTCTAAAGTGTCCCAAATCTCTCTTGCCGAGTTAAGGAACATACAAGTATCACTTATTTCTGAAATCATTGAATTCCAGAGCCACACCATAATCATTGAATCCTCCTTATCTCGTTTAGTAAACTTGGGATCTTCCTTTTTGAATGTAGTTTTCGTCAGGTGACTTGACTTCCCTTTTCCCTTGAGTATGGTGCGAACAAGTTGGGCCCACTTCAAGTAATTTCTTCTGTCCAAATGATACGTAGGGTGAATATTCTGTAGCTCTCTAGTCTGTTGGGATTGGATATCCCCTTTTCTGGGGTAGGATTCATGACTTCTTCACTTGACATTATGCAAGTAGAGTCGCAAAATCAATAGAGGTTGAGAGAGCAGAAAACAGGATATTTGTGCGATCAAAGCACAGGGAATTTAGCAGCAATGTAAGCTGTAATCTAAGGGTTAATGGTGTGGAATGCAGCAGCAATGCAGGCTACCATCTTAGAGTTAAGAGTGCGTAGACAGAGCCCTCTAGGTCAGGAGCTCTGATACCATCTCAAAAGTAGGTTACGATTTGGTATATTTTCTATTGAAACAATGTCAGAATATATACAACAATTATATGCTATTTTAGGAAACACCATTAATTCCTATGCTATTCTAGGATCCCTTGAATTATGGAATCTTTATTTTTGCATATATGTACATATAAACAAATCTTCTAATTATTACTTTCTAAAAATACTATTCGGAAATTATTCTTTCCTAAAACTACTCTATTTCCCGCAATCTTTATGCTTTTATTGTTTTCTATCACTTTATTTTGTTGACTTGACATTTGATGACTTTTTTTTTATATTGAATTATGCTTTGAGTTGAAACTTACGCTACAAAAGTTGTATTAATTATTTACTTCATTTCTAATGACCTATAATAGTTGTTTTTATGTATTTTTTGTCCACCCTAACCTGCCATGACATTTACCATAACTTCATGATAATTTTTTGGCTATCTGCCATAACTCACCATTTGTGATTGATAACATTAGTGCTTATTCAATAAAGTTTTTTTACAAGAGAGCTTATGCCATAAATTTAATCATAAAATTTATTGAAAAAAGATCAAAACAACTTATTTTAATAAGCTATACCAAGAAGCTTGTTAAAATAAAATAGAAAGAGCTTACGAGAGTTCCAAGCTATTTCTATTAGTTGTCCATAAGCTCTTCCAAAAGTCCCCTCAGTGGTTTATGGTTTGTTATTCCAATGTTGCTAGTAGTATTTTTTTTCTCCACTCTTCCACAACATCAAGAAAAAGCTTTTAGAAAATTAAATTGAATGTGCCCAGCAAAAGAAGATTATCTTCACGACAATCAAGTTAACATCAGAGTTTCCCTCATCCTCATGAAAAATTTCCAGCAACCGAGACACCTACTATTTTCAAGAACACATAAAAATAAGAAAATAGGAAATGGAATTGGCATTGGCAATGGCAATGGAAATTCACAAATAGAAGAAAAAATAACTTTTCAGATTTCAGAGATGCAACTGTGGAAGACGATAAGGTGCTTTTGATCTGTAAACATATCTCCTATTTTCATTCTACTCTCTCTAATAATTACAAAAGCATCACTTTGTTTATGTTTCGTATCCTGTTTTCAAATATTTATACAAGAAATAGCAAAAACAAGATTTCCACAAGTCTGTAGAAACAGAAAACAAAGCAAAAACAATGCATCTTTTCTGTAATCATTACTTAAAAGAGAAAGCGAAAATAGAAATATATTTCCCCCATCCAAACCTCAGCATTTGAAAAATCCACTTCAGTTTCCAAATGTGTGTCCTCAGAATTATATTTCATTTTGACGTTAATCCAACCAAACGTATACCGCAGCAGTGAGAAAACAATCATAAAACCCTAAGAGAGTATAACAAATAATTTGAAATTCAACACAGAGCTTCACGTGTTTATAATAAACGTTCCAGTGAAAGCAAGTTATAGCTTCATACATCTTTTCCATCCAGTGCTACTCCAAAGTAAAATCAATTCATCAAATAAAGTGACAAGATAAAGTATCGAGATATGTCACAAAAGGATATCAATACCATATAAAAAGAGAGCGCATTCAATTGCTTAGGCCTGTTTAATGTCAAAACTCTCGCACACGATTTACGCTCCACCAGAACCTGTCGAAACAAAAACAAAAAATAATTAAGACAATTTTATTTTTAAAAAAAAGAAGAAAATGAAAAATAACAGAAACAGAAACAATCGAAGAAGTAAGAGTGTTCAAGCTAGTAGCGGAAGTTAAGCGACGATTGGAATTCACAGAATATTCTGAAGAGCAAGAGTGGTTCAAGTTCATGTGATGATAGAGAGAAAAAATGAAGAGCACTGGTGAAGTGAAGTTGAAGTTAATATTACATAACGTCAAGAATAGAGAGAGACCTGATTCTGATCGCCTTTGGAGAGGGAAGCCATAACGGTTTGGTTGGTGAGGGAAGTTCCCTGTTCCAGTCGGTGAAGGAGCACCCAAAATGTGGTGGTGCGCACTGGGCTGGTAAAAATTCATTATACATTACGTATATAATTTGAATCGTTAATTTTTATTTTTCTCTTTTTTATATATATTTATGCTTCTAAAAACTACAATTTAATTATATAAAAAATTATAGAAATGTCTCCCATAAAGAATACAACAAATATTTTCCTATGTGTACTAGATAAAGATCAACTCGGTCCCACTTGTAGGAAAAGGAAACCGAGTACCTATTCGGCATAATAGGCCGGATACTCCTCGTCAGGATTAAAAGGTAATTAACCCAATTAAGAGTAATAATCAAAAAATTATTTAAATCAGGAAAATGGGTCAAAGTATAAAGGCTGACCCAACAGGCCCATCAGCCCAATATAATGCCTATAAAAGGAAGGTAGGAAATACAGGTAAGGGGTTGACTTCTCATTATTAAATAGCATTTATTGCTCAGAACCGAATCCTGACTTCAGCATCGGAGTGCCTTTTGCAGGTACCCTTCTATATTAGTAGTAGTTAGAGAAACGTCAGCACGTCAAAGTAGAGACTTGAAGACCGTGTTATCCTGACAGGAACATTTTGGCACCCACCGTAGGGCACGATTAGCCTCATTTTTCAGAATTAAACATGGTACTATGAGAAGCCAGCAAGAAGGAACCTCTCGACAACAAATGGAGGGTGTCACACCAGAGGAATGAATACCTGAAGTAGTGATGCAAGGAGGAACAGATGAGAACATTTTAGCTGTACTGAGGCAGCTTAAGGCAGAAATGACAGAAATGAAGAAGGAGCGAGAGAAGGATGCATTGGAGCTTTCGGCTCTAAGAAGGGAAAATGCTAACCTAAGAGAAGAGATAAGGACACACATCCCCTCCCAAACTACACTCACCATCCGGGATCAGGAGGAGTCCTCGGCGTTGCAAGAAAAGTCAAAACAAGTTTATCAATCGGTAGCCAAAAATGACCGAGATGATCTAGTGAACCGAAGCCCATTTGTTCACTATATTCTGGAAGCCAAGCTGCCTGATAATTGGAGAGGATTGGCAATAGACAAGTATGATGGTACATCTGATCCTGGAGAACATGTGGATGTCTTTATAACCCAAGTCGGTCTGTACACAGAAAACGATGCTTTATGGTGTAGAATTTTTCCCACTTCACTCTGAGGGCCTGCACTCAGTTGGTTCACCCGACTCCCCCCTTTATTCATCGACTCTTTTGCAACTCTCATAAGACGTTTTAACTTGTAGTTTGCCACAAGCTAACCTCATCCCTTAACATCCCTGGCCCTAGTCAATATTCGCCAAGAAAAGGGAAAACCACTTAGAACGTTCATGGAACGCTTTGGCAAAGTGACTCTTTCAATCCATAACTTAGAACCAGCAGTGGCTATGCACCACCTCACAACAGCCTTAAAGCCAGGACCTTTTGTCAATAGCATCTGCAAAAAACCCCGCGTGGACCTAGACGAGTTAAGGAGTCGAGCTACAAAGTATATGCAGATGGAAGAATTATCTGAATACCGAAACTAGGTACGAATAGACCTAGGGTCCAATTCAAAAAATACAGACAGGAGAGAAGCTTTCAAGGCTAGGCAGGGAAACGAGAGAAGAAATGAACTTGAAAGGCCGCCCCGGGGACCTAAGTATCCTTCCTACACTACGCTCAACACTAACCGGTCCAGAGTACTTGATCAGGCATTGGCCACAGAAATATTGAGAATGCCTAGACGCGCCAACACTCCTCATCGGGCAGATTAAAGTAAGTCTTGCCGATACCATCAGAACAAGGGTCACACTACTAAGGAGTGCAGCGCGCTGAAAGACAAAATTGAAGAATTAATCAACGAAGGACATTTAAAAGATTTTGTACAGATAAATTCCATGGGGCAACCTAACAGAGGAAGAGACCGTTACCCTGAACCACCAAAGAGGTCTGACGACAAAAAATTTGAACGACATAGGAGCAAGTCCAGGGAACCCCCAACTAGAAGATATGATGAGCGTGAGAAGTATCCCAAAAGGGTCATTAACACCATAGCTGGAGGGTTTGCTGGTGGAGGACCTACCCATTCAGTCAGAAAGAGGTATCTTAGACATGTCCGTTCTGTTAATAATGTTTCATTGGGTAGCAGAATCCGGATCCCGCCTATTACGTTCACTGACAATGACTTTCAAGGAGTCGATCCGGTGCAGGATGATCCTATGGTCATTAGTGTAGACATTCTTAATTGCACTGTTCAGAAAACACTAATTGACCAAGGGAGCTCGGCTGACATCCTGTATTGGAATACGCTTAAGCAATTAGGCATCTCTGGAGAAGAGATCAGAGAATATAACGAACCGTTGGTCGGTTTTTCTGGGGAACGAGTAGAGCCTAGGGGATGTATTGACTTGTATACCTCGTTTGGATCAGAACATGAGGGAAAATGTATAAAAATTACTTATCTTGTAGTACGTGCGAACACCTCCTATAATATACTACTCGGCAGACCATCCCTGAATTAATTGAAGGCCATAGTATCCACTCCGCACTTAGCCATGAAGTTTCCATCTGAAAGAGGCCGAATCGTTACAGTCCATGCTGATCAGAAAATTGCCAGAGAATGCTACTTCGCAATCTTACGTCTTAGACCCTTTGATAGGAATAGCCGAGATGTCAATATTGTATCTCCTCGGTTGGGAGAGGACTTAGATGTTGAACTTGATCCAAGAATGGATGAGGGATATCGGGTTGAGCCTAATGAAAACAAGCAACCTTTCCAACTTGGAGCAAAACCAGAATAAGTTGCTTATTTAGGGGTCAGTTTGAATGCACAAGAAAAGAAAATTTTTCAGGAAATGCTACTGAATAATGCCAATTTGTTTGCTTGGACAGCCTCAGACATGCCTGGCATCGATCCGGCATTTCTTTGTCACCACTTATCGGTCTACAAGGGGGCCAAACCGATAGCTCAAAAGAAGAGAAAAATTGGTGGCGATAGAGTAAAGGCAGTAGAAGAAGAAACCGGCGAGCTACGACAGACTGGCTTTATCCGAGAAGTCAGGTATTCAACATGGTTAGCCAACGTCATCATGGTTAAAAAAGCCAACGACAAATGGCGAATGTGCACGGACTTCACGGACCTGAACAAAGCATGCCCAAAGGATGCATACCCCTACCAAACATTGATACCCTGGTCGATGGTGCAGCCGGTCACAGAATACTGAGTTTTTTGGATGCTTATTCTAGATATAATCAAATACGAATGTATCCCCCGGATGAGGAGAAAACAACATTCATCACAAATTTAGCAAATTTTTGTTACCGAGTGATGCTGTTCGATTTGAAGAATGCAGGGGCAACATACCGGCGACTAATGAACAAAATTTTCGAGAAGCAAGTGGGTAAATGCATGGAGGTGTATGTGGATGACATGGTGATTAAATCCCTCACATTGAAGCAACATCTTGACCACTTGGAGGCGGTATTCGGCGAAGCCAGGAAGCATGGTATAAGGTTCAATCCTGAAAAATGCACATTTGGTGTAACTGGCGGTAAATTCTTGGGTTTCATGTTGTCTGAAAGGGGGATTGAGGGAAACCCCGATAAATGTAAAGCCATCATCGACATGGCCAGCCCTCAGAATGTCAAGGACGTTCAACGACTGGCCGGGCAGATTGCAGCCCTCGCTAGATTCTTGCCAATAATGGCAGAAAGGTCTTGGCCTTTCATTGAATTATTGAAGAAATTCCAAAATTTTGCTTGGTCCAACGAATGTGAGGACGCCTTCGTCCAATACAAACATGTACTAGCAGCGCCGCCTGTGTTAACAAAACCAAAAACTGATCAGGAAATGATTGTTTATTTGGCCGTGTCCGATAATGCCATCAGTTTGGTTTTACTTCAAGAAACACCTGAATTGACCCCCGTATATTTCGTCAGCAGAACACTCCAAGGTCCTGAATCCTGGTATCAATTAATGGAGAAACTGGTACTTGCCCTAGTCCACACAGCTCGTCGGTTAAGACACTACTTTCAGAGTCATCGGATGGTGGTATGTACAGATTTTCCAATGGCCAAAATTTTGAGGAAGCTAGAATTGGCTAGTCGGTTGGTAGCATGGACAAGTGAACTATCTCAATTTGACATTCATTTTGAGAACCGACGCCCCCTTAAAGCTCAGGTGTTAGCCGACTTTGTCAATAAATTCACCGTACAACGACACACTACCTCAGACATGTGGAATCTGCACGTCGACAGATCATCAAAACGACTGGGTAGCGGAGCTGGGGTTATACTCGAAGGGCCGAACGCATTCGCCATTGAGCAATCCATTCAGTTTGGATTCAAGCCATCTAACAACCAAGCAAAGTACGTGGCTTTACTTGCCGGTCTTAGACTAGCAAAGGAGATGGGAGTTAAACGCATTACCAGTTGGAGTGATTCAAAAATTGTGGCCGAACAGGTTAATGATACATATCAGATTAGGGATCCGGTTATGCTTAAATATTACCAAGAATTCAAGAAAATAAAAGATGAATTTGACGAGGTATATGTTCGGCACATGCCAAGAAACATGAACGAATGGGCCGACAGGCTTGTTAGGCTGGCTAGCCAAAGGAAACCAGGCCAGTTCCACAGCGCAGTTCATCAAGAAATCCTCCAACCCAACATCACCAAACAAGAATGCATGAACGTAGAAAATTCATCTCATAATTGGATGACCCCACTCATCTGGTATATCATCGATGGCAGCTTACCAGAGGATACAACTTCAGCTAAGAAAATAAAAATGCACGCAACTAAGTACCTTTTTCTCGGCAAGCACTTGTACAGGAGAGGAATTTCAACTCCTATGCTTAAATGCCTAGACCACGACCAAGCTAACTACGTCATGAGGGAAATCCATGAAGAAATTTGTAGTACCCATTCAGGCAGAAGAACTATGGCAGCAAAAATACTCAGAGACGGATATTACTGGCCAACACTCACTCAAGATTGCCATTTGTTTGTGAAGAAATGCATTCCCTGTCAATAACACGGTCCTCACATACACCAACATGCCGATACCCTTCGCCCTATTAGCTCTCCTTGGCCTTTTGCCATATGGGGAATGGACCTCCTCGGCCCTTTTCCTTTAGCAAAAAGGCAATGTAAATTTCTCCTTGTCGCTGTGGATTACTTCACCAAATGGATCGAAGCCGAACCCCTTGCCACCATCACGGCCAACAATGTACAGAAATTCACTTGGAAAAACATCATTACACGATTTGGTCTCCCTCATGCACTAATTATAGATAATGTGCTTCAATTTACAGATCGGCGATTCAATAAGTTCTTGGAAGGCCTGCATATCAAACACAGAGTTACGTCTGTTGAACACCCTCATACTAATGGCCAGGCTGAGGCTGCAAACAAGGTGATCTTACATGAATTAAAAAGGAGATTGGGTTCGGCAAAGGGAGAATGGGCAGAGAAACTACCTGAAATATTATGGGCTTATCGGTACACGCCGCAAACCACAACAAAGGAAACTCCTTTTCGGCTTACCTATGGTACTGCCATGGTGCCAGTAGAGATTGGAGAACCTTCATTTCAGAGGAAGAATTTTGAGGAATCGACTAATGAAGAAGCACTAGCCGTCAACTTGGACTTAATAGATGAGATACATGACCAAGCTGCCATTATGACCGAGGCTAGCAGAAGAATGATGGCTAGAAAATTCAACTCCAAAATCAATCCACACCAATTTTATGAAAATGACCTAGTTTGGCGAGTAGCCGGAGATGCACGCCGGGATCGACGAGAAGGGACGCTGGCAGCCAACTGGGAAGGCCCCTTTCAGGTAGCAGCAAGATTAGACAACGGAGCATACAAGTTAGAAACGTTGGAAGGAAAACTAATACCGAGGACCTGGAATGTTACACATTTGAAACATTATTATAGTTAAAAGCTTTGTAATATGTAATTGGTGTACTCTTTTCCTCTCCCAGGTTTTGTCCTCTTAAAAAAAAAAAGAGAGAAAAGGGGTTTTCCTGGGAAGGTTTTTAACGAGGCGCCTTATCAATAAAATATTTCTCTTTAACTATACGGTCTCCTATGCATCAGGGTTATTTTTCAAGCACTTGAATTAATTATTTCCCTCCCGAGTACCCCTACTCGGCTAAGGACAAATTATCATTTAAAATTTCCTCCCAAGTATCGCTTGGCCAAGGTTGAATTAATTATTTCCCTCCCGAGTACCCCTACTCGGCTAAGGATGAATCATTATTAAAGTTCCCTCCCAAGTATTTCTACTTGGCTAAGTTGGAATTAATTAAATCCCTCTTGAGTACCCATTCGGCCAAGGTTGAATGATTATTTAAATCCCTTCCGCGTACCCCCACTCGGTCAAGGTTGAATCACCATTAAACTTAAAATATTTTTTAATTCGCTAAAGATGAGTTAGTTTAATTCTCTCCCGTGTACCTTACTCGGCTAAAGATGAATTCATTAAGCATATCGTATATTAGTACGAGTTATATGACCAAGTTCTCAATACAAGGCATAAGAGAAGGAGAAACAAAAAAGAAATTCTATTTCAAAGTTACTGATTACAAAATTAGGGCACTAATGACCCATGAATACAAAAGAAAACTAATTTAACTTTCTTCCCTTTCCTCGGCATCAGGACCAGCTACCTCGGGATTAGCAGCATCTTCAACGATTCGTCTAGGGGCTTTGGCGTCAGGCTCCACATCATCATCAGCCTCGTTGTAAGGAATAAACCTGTCGCCAAAGAAGTCCTTTGTGATGTCAAAATGGAAATTGGCCGAAACTTGGCAGAATCCATGACATTGGCGAATAGCATGGTTAAAACCGGCTTCATGTTTGTAAGATACTTGCTGAGAACACTTCTCGGCAAAGTTTCTCATCTCAGTTCTAGCCTTTTGCTTTTCCTGTGCCAAGGCTTCTTCCATCTCAGTAGATTTGGCCTGTAGGGCCTCCTCCATTTGAAAGGACTTCACCCTTAACGCCTCCATTTCCTCCCCCTTGACCCTCACCGCCTCCTCGGCAGCTTGCACCCGGTCTTCCATTATCCGGAAATGCTCTTTATATTGATTAACCTGACCTTGCAGGGATTGAACGGTCTCGTCCAGACTGGCTTGAATTTCTCTACTCTCTGCCAAAGCTTCCTCAAAAGTCAAATAGGCAGCTTTTAACTTGTTAACTTCAATAATTGGATCCACAACTAGCCTCCGGAGCATCGCTATTGACCGTACATGAAGTTCTGCGTAGTAGCGCCAGAGTGATTCATATTCCAAGCTGTCGACCAATTCTTTCCCCGCATCAGATAACAAGTTGGGAGCAGCTAGCTGTCCGGTATGTGTCCCGGTTGCCAGGAAGCCCTCGGCAAGCATGTCCAAAGGAATTACAGGGGTGGAGGAACTGCTTCCTTCCTCGGTACCCACAACTCGGGTTTACTTGCGAGCCCCCTGTATGCCACTAGGCCCACCCGAAATGGGCATGCCTTCTCTTTCTCTCCCTATCGGGTTCCTTGCCTTTGCCCTTGTCCTTGCGTTTCTTGGAAGGGCCTTCAGCCGGAACAACATCTCGGAGACAAGGATGAGGCTCTAGTACTTCAGGAAGTTGATCAATTTGAGGATGACGATGTTCCTTAATGGGCGTCCCTTTCGGCATTCTTTGCTTCAGATTACGACGGAAAGTCGGCACATCAACACCTCACTGAGCCATTAAGCCTGCAGTAAAAATAGCAAGTCAAATCAATACAACTCAATTCCAAATACAAGTTAAAAATGAGACGACACATACCCTCCATATCCCAGCGAGGACGCGGAGGCTTGAGCACGAGGATTACATGTCGGGCACTAGGTCTCGGGGAAGGGACTTCAAAAATTGTAAATCTGATAACTCCCTAGCCGATAACATGTCCTCAGGGAATACGTCGTATCGGCGCGGCACCCGAGTTCAGTGAAAAGGGAAGAGAGGATTATTCTCGCTATCAAAAAAATAATTTCTACCTACAGGGTCCACAATCACCTTGAAGTAACCGGTTTTGAAACCCTTGAAAGACGAAGCATATGGTTTAAACAAAGGCAACTCGGGTTGCCTTATTAGAGACACCCACCTTGCTAAGTCAGATGGACGTGTACAAAAGAAATGAAGAAAAAGGCCTACACTAGGTTCTATATAGTGGAATTTACAAAGTATCCTAAAGGCTTGTATTGCCGCCCACCCGTTCGGGTGTAGTTGTATCGGTGCTACGTTCAAAACCTTCAAAACCCCCATTTGGAAGTCATCAAAGGGCAGCCTGATACCTAACTCCCTAAACATGTATTCGTACATGAAGAAAGTATCGGCCATTCCAACACCTCCAACAAAAATAAACTCTGGGTTCTCGGTCTCGTCCCCCTTACAGGGGTTGAGGTGTATCGGATACGGGTCAGAGGCTTCCCACAGAGAAATATCACAATTATCTACAAAGAGTTGAAGACTTTTATTTCTTCTAAAACGAGAAAAGTACGCGACCACTTCACCGTGCACCCACTCATATCCAGGTATCGTACAGGGAGGAAACACCTGTCTTTCCCTAGGGGGACTAGTACTCGGTAAGGGTTCAGAAGCGTCAATATCACTTGAATCTGACGACTCGGCTTCGTTGCTGCATTCCCTGACCTGTGCTTCTTCAGCCCTCCTGTTTAAAATGGATGAAACCTCGCTACTCCCCTCGGTTCCGTTCATAATGTCTACCTCGACAGTACTCGGTCCCGAGGCATCTGACAGGGAAGCCTCCCACTCATTAGGTTCACCCATGAAACAAAAAAGTGAAAAATTGAAAAGCACCTTACAAGTAGTCGGTAGGGAAGAAAAGCTGGAGATCTCTGAACACTCTTCGGTTTGGAGCAACAGTGTGCAGGTTTCGGTACAGAACAAAAGATTAGAAAATGGATGCAGGGACCACCACATATTGATAAGGGATCTGATGTCGGGCAAATGAAAAGACGCCCTTTCGTTTTGAACCGTCAGATCCTTTTCAAATCAAAGGATGAGGTGGGGCACCCTTTCGTTTCATACACCCGCTGACAAACCCTAAAAACCAACATTCTAGAATATTCCTTTACAAATTTCTTATTTTTATATTATAATTTCCTATCTCGGCCTGTATCGTTTTGTTACTAAACCGATTACCTCTTAGTATAAACCCAACACATATCATTCGTTTAAATATTACCATCACTCATCCACTAAAGACCGAATACCCCCTCGGTATATTCCAATTTACCCTAACCAAATACCCCCTCGGTATATTTGCATTCACCCTAACCGAATACCCCCCTCGGTGTAGTTAAAGACACCTTAACCGACTACCTATTGCAACCTTACCATTGATATTTAAAGCCCTCGCTTCGTACCTCATCGGGCTTGTGGGGCTAGTGTATTGGATAAAGATCAACTCGGTCTCACTTGTAGGAAAAGGAAACTAAGTACCTATTTGGCATAATAGGCCGGATATCCCTCGTCAGGATTAAAAGGTAATAACCCAATTATGGGTAATAATCAAAATATTATTTAAATCAGAAAAATGGGCCAAAGTATAAAGGTTGACCCAGCAGGCCCATCAGCCCAATACAATGCCTATAAAAGGAAGGTAGGAAATACATTTAAGGGGTTGACTTCTCATTATTAAATAGCATTTATTGCTCAGAACCGAATCCTGACTTCAGCATCAGAGTGCCTTTTGCAGGTACCCTTCCACATCAGCAGCAGTTAGAGAAACGTCAGCACGTCAAAGCAGAGACTTGAAGACCCGTATTATCCTGACAGGAACACTATGAATTTTAACTTATGATTAAGAGGTTTTTTATTTTCATTTTTATGATTTTTTATGTTAAGTATTTACGAGATTGTTAAATATATTTACTTATTTAAAAATTTTCAGTAAATTTATATTTTTAATGATTTTTTTTAATTTGTAACTAATGCAGTTGTGCTCAATATAAATAAATTATTACCTTTAGATTTAAGATATTTTCGTGATATCTAGTTTTATCAAAATTCAATATTTTTTATTTTAAAAATTCTCATGTTATTAACTATTTCTTAAGGATACTTTTTCTTTTTTATTTATTTTAAAACTTTTGTTTGCTTATCAGAATTAGCAATTTATGCTTTAATTTTTTTTTTCAACTATCTTCTAAAATTTGCTTACTTTTCCTTAAATTTTTCTAAGGTATAGTCATGTAGTACTAAAAATTTAAATAATCATTTGTTAGTAGAAGAGATTATTTTTCTTTTTACAAAACTCAAACATTAACGGTTTCTTACATATGATTGATTTATTTTTTATTTATTTAAGTTAATTATATATTTTTTATAAATTTAATATTTTTTTAATTTTTAATTTTACTTTAAAATATATTATAATATACACAATAGTAGTATTTTCTTATATTATTATTAAAGAACACAAACTTATATGTATATTGTAACACCCTCAATTTTATTACTCTTGGATAGGAAAAATAGGAATTTGGATAAAAGATATCTCGCTCAAGCGACGTAGGATTTCCTAGAATAGAACGTTCTGGAACATCTCGCTCAAGCGAGAATGATATAAAGTTGGCCCAACTATCCTTTCGCCTAGGTAAGAAAGGGATCTTACTTAGGCTGAGAGCAGCTCACCTAAGCGAGATAGAGCTTGCTCAACGATGATTCGCATGAAAGATAGGTACTCTCTAGACTCAATCTTGCTTAGACGAGATTGTATCTCACTCAAGTGAGAATATCAGAAAAATGAGTAGTCTCGTTGTTTGATTGTCTCGCTCAGACGAGGATGGAAGCTCGTTCAAACGAGAATCTTATCGCTCAAGTGAGATCGCACAAGCTAAGGGACCTTAGCCTAAAAAACGTTCATTTCTCACCAAACGACCTTCTCTCTAGATTTTCTCTGTTTTCTCTCCTTTCTTTCTCTAGAAAGTACTCTCTCAGACTTTGAATCTCTTCCAAATCCGAGCTCAAACATAAGTTTCTCGGAGCTCAGATCTCTATTTTATCCCTTTTCTTCGGTTATGTTAAGACATCTATCTTGAAATACTTAGGAAACTACATCTTTTGGACGATATCTCCATTGATATCGTGGAATCTCTCTGTAAATCTCTCTGAGAACTAGTTTTTGAGGAACCGTTACCAAGTAAGGGGAGTATTTCGAGCTTTAAGTTTTATATACATATATAGTGATCTCAGGAGAATCTGAATAACCTATTTTAGTAAAAATCTATAATTTTTATGAAATCATATGGTGAAAATGTATTTTGGGTATAAAGAAAGGTTTAGGTTTATTTGAAACTAATGAAATCAGATTTATAAAAAAAGATATGAGCTAGAATAGCTTTAAGAGGTTTTAAGACTAAGTTACTTAGAATGTATATGGGTTTGGGTATAAAAAAGTATTGGACTTTAGGATAGAAGACCATATTGAGAATTGTACAAGTTGGATTAAGTCTGAAGGTGTTCGACCTTTGGCGTATTGTACTGATTGTATGATGTGATAATTTCTGTGCTAAGTTGATATATTATACTGATTGTATGGTGTGATATTGTATGATAACTTGCTATGTTATACTGGCACGATGCAATAAGTATAGACACGATATTGATGGCTGAAATGTATCTAAAATGAGTAGAACTACATGAATGATTGAATTGTTGATTAATTTTGAAAGCATGTGATATATGAATGAGTAAATGGAATATGTCTGAGAAAGAATATGATGCGTGAGTCCAAGTAACTTGAGAAGGATGATTATGATATATATTATAGCATATTGAACAGTGTATTATAATATATATTGTGATCCACGAATTTATATCAATTGTAATTCACGTATTATGACATGCTGATTGATAAAAAGAATATGGAAATGATAAATGATGAGAAAGAGAAAGTGAATAAGTATAGATAATACAACGATACACTTGGGGTATAGAGTCTAGAGAATATTTGAGAAATCTTGGAAAAATGAGGATGATGGATGCTAACGATAAATGGATGCACAACAATTTATTGAAAATAGACATTCATAGGCCACACCCTCATTTCCTGACGAAGCTCCTGACTATACAGTTGCTAAAAGGAGCCGAGGCAGCACACGTGTATCCATGATGCTGTGGCCAACCAGCAACTATCTATGCTAGGAAGTCCTCAAGGGATCCCAGAGGCAATTGTTATGAAAGCGCTGTAACATCCTATGCTTTGTGTCATGCCTATAGTATATCATTGAGAAAAATCTGTAGTACTTTGTGAGCAGAAAGAAACCGCGTATGTACAGTAGCCCCTAATGTCAACAATGACATCATGCTGATGTCATCGGTGACATTATGCTGATTTCATCGGTGACATCACGCTGATGTCATTGGCGACATCACGTTGACATCATCGCTTAAATCATCGGTGACATCACGCTGACATCATCGCTTGCATCACGTTGACGCTGACATCATTGCTTGCATCATGCTGACATTATCGCTTACATCACATTGACGCTGACATCTTAAAAAAAAATTTCTATAAATAGGGAGCTTCACATGAAATTTTCATTTTTTCACTGCTACCTAAGGTTCTCGAAGGTTCTAAGGTCATATCTCACCATTTTCTCCCATACTAAACCTCCTAAACTTAGATTTCTCTTCAGATCTGTGATTCTACGTCCGATCTAAAGGATTTCAAGTAAGTTTCTCTAAGTTTGAAGTTAGATTTACCGTTCATTTCTCTTCTTCTTCTTTTTCTTATAGGTGTTCATGATGTTCTTAGGAAAAACTCCGTTCTAGAGTTAAATCTTCGGTTAAATCCTTGTAAAAGCTCTGTTTTGAGGTAAGGGGGGCTCTACTTTATCATTTTGTTATGTTTATTACTTGTACTCTCATAGATCTTGTCATGTATGTGATTATATATGGAATAATCCTTGCTTTATGAAAAATAATCAGTGAAAAGTGAGAATAATTGGCTGTTTATGTAATTTATGATGAATACATGGTGAAAATGTGATATTATGTCCAAATAAGGCATAATAAGGTATATTGAGGACGGTTGATTATATGATTTTGTGATATGAAATATACAAAGAGATAGATGTTTTATGTTTGAATATATTGTGTTTCATGTAAAAAATGATGTGTATTATTAATATGCCATGGTTTGATGTATATGATGAAAAGTATGTGGAAATATGATGAAAAATATGTGTGAACATGAGAAATGGCACATGTGAACATGTAAATATACTCGAAAGAGTATGAGATGAAAAAAGATATGATGTAAATAGTTACAGAGATACACTGGGGAGTGGAAGATGGAGACGATATGGGATATCTTGGGGAAATGTAGGGTGGTGAGTGACATTCGGGATTGTGCACGGAATATTGTGTTCGAATACACCACATGGCCACACACTCATTTCTCGACTTGACTCCTGACCATTACCTTTGCTAAGGGGCTATTTATTGCATGCGTTGTATCCGTATTGCATTGGGCCATCCGGCGACTATTTACATGGATGTGTAAGACCTCGAGATAGAGGCATCGGATAACTGTGGCCACAGGGCGCGGTAAGCGCGGATAAAAGTAAAAGAAATTGTGAATCTGTGTAATGTAATGCCATGATGTTTTCTTTAATCGTGATAAGATGTGTTTTGTGAAAAATGTATATGTTATGTATGAGTGGTAGGGTAGAGACTCACCCTTACACAATATTTTTCAGGAAACCAGGATGAATAGTACCAAGCTCACAGTGCATGAATGGATGAGAACTGCTGCTATAGGACTTAGTTATTTTGAGTTATGTAATGAATATTTTCAGTTCTATAGCATTCTTTTAAAACAATTGTAAAACTACTATTTCTTTTTATTGCTGATGAAAATTCTAGAATCTTTGTTTTTCTAAGGTACTTATGAATTAATGAAATTTTACTCTTTGAACCTTATATTATTTCAATGTCTTTTCCTTATTAGAGAGTTTTTGAAGGAAAATTTACTTTACCATATAAATTTTTATGAAAATTTATCATATTTTGAAAAAAGAAATATAAGGTGTTACAAGCGCTATGTGAAATAGTATAGAATTTGTATAATTATCATATATATACACACACACACACATATATATATATATATATATATATATATATATATATACATATATATATATATATAACATACCAGTCAATATAGAAATGTATGTATAATGATGAGTGAATGGTGGTATATGCTTTGATTGGTGGTTGTCTTCGTGTATGTGTTTGGATGTGATGATTATAAATATGAACTATATACTATTAATAATGAATTAAAATAAGGTATTAGGCAATAACTTTTGTTTCCCTTAAAATAATTTATAATAAAAGATATTTAGTGGGGCAGGAAATACTCACATGTACTGATATTTTTCAGGTAATGAAGGAGAAAGAAATGGAGATGGATGATCCGTTCTAGGGTCATACTCGTCAAGAATTGTGGGAAAGGAACTGCTCAGATATAACTAATATAATATACTAGATGTATAAACTTATTTATGTATTTTTATTCATCGATAGTGAAATGTTTTATATTGAGAGATTTTGTAAATTTGTTAAATTTTATTAAATTGTATTCTCATATCGTATCATTTAGTCAATCCTGTACTATTTCTTATAAAATTTCTTATTTATATTTGTAATAATGTAAATATTTAAAGAAAATTATTTAAAGAAGAGAAAGATGTTATATATATCAATAATTTTATTTTTGTTATATTTTGTGTTTTTTCTTTTATTGATGAACATTGTATATTTTTTATTTATAAACTCAAAAAAGATTGACAACAAACACTACATATTAAATAAGATTAAGGATGAACAGTATATTAATGAACATTAGCAATGAACCTAACATATTTTTTTTTATTTATACACTTAACAAAAATTAAATATTAATAAATACTTACAAGTAAAAAGACGAACATTAATGCCGTTGACATTAATGAACATTGATACCACTAAAAGAGTGTTTATTAAACTATAAAAGGAATATTGAAGTCATTAATGAACAACAAGAAGAATATTTTCTATACCAGTTGGCTAAAGAATTGATGTGGAATATGTACATTTCTTACGTGGATTGGTTAACCGATATAAAATCTCCTCACTTATTACATCGTTTATATCTATGTTGATTCACTAATTGACATTAAAAATCATTGTTAACCGACATAAAAGGCTTTTTTTGTACCAATGATTCTAAACAAAAGCACTTTATGTATCTACCTACTTGAGTTTGAAAGTATAGATGGCTTTTTATGAAATACTTAGGCAATATTCTTTCAAAGCACTCTAAGCACTTCAAAGTGTACGTAAAGGCCTCAAACATTTATGAATTTTTTTTTTTGGATATTTAGAATTTAATTATTAAAGTAATTAAATATATTTTTATTTCATTGTAAAGTTTTAACTCATAACATCTAAAAAATAAATAAATTTTTATTTTAATAGAATAATAATTAAAAATTGATGGAGTTTAAATTTTTATAATTGTAAAATAACTATATATTTTAGTAAAACCGTTATTTTAAATTTTTATATTCTTCTTTATTATCATAATAATAAAATAAGTAAAGTTAATATTAAAATCTTTTTCATCGTGTAGGATTGTAGGTTATATAGAATTGAGGGTTATTATGAAACAAGTATCATGTGCAATAACATCATCAAAGTTAAACTATTATATAATATTGATTTATATAAATTTTCTTTAATCTTAACTAAAGGATAATTTATTTTCAGTGTAATTTTAATTACTTTTTATTATTATAATTAAATTTTTTAAAAAAATCATTACTAAATTAATTTTATATAAATATGAACTACATTTTTATTAAATAAAAATAAAATATTATTTAATTATTTTAATAATTAATTTATTAAAATTTAATTAAATTATAATATTAAAATAAAAATATTAAAAAATTAAAATTTAATTATAATAGAAATCGTATATCATGTATACAACTTCTATTATTGAAAAAAAAAAAAACTAAAGTCATGTATAAAATATACTAAATAAAATTTAGCTGATAGTATTTCAAACTGGTGGAGGGACGTGGTGTGATTTGTAACTAAGTTGATGGGTGGATAGATTCTAAATCACACGAGGACTTGGCGATAATTATTCTTTTAGTTTTTGAAAGGATAAATGGACAAGAAATATTACATTGACAAATTTAGACTCAGCTATTTTTAGCAACAACTAATAAGGAGGTGCGGTGATATGGGTTAATGAGTATGAGAAATTCTTTGGAGCAGACAATTGTTTTCATAAAAAGAGAATTTACATTAACAGTTGTGGGAAACTATGGAAGGTAAGAGACTGAGAGAAAATGTGAATGACATATTGCTATGGAAGTATGATAGTGACAAAAAATATAATGTGCAATTCGCTTATTACTCCATTTATCATTTTTTTACTAAAAGTAATAGTTTAGAGTTGAGTCTAGTGCAAGCCTTAAGCAAGATTTGCAAGGTCAGTGCATCGAAAAAGATAATAGTATTCATTTAGCATCTATTGCTTAATGCAATCCTGATATAAAAGAACTTGATCAAACGTCTATTGCTTAAGTATTATATTTTAGTAAGTAACTATTTTGTATTCTTACATATGTGAAATAATTATCACAAGTTTATATTAATAGATAATATAATTATTTATTTATTTAGAATAACTGTAAATATTTTTTATCTTGTAAATATTTATTTATAATAACTGTAAATATTTTTAAGATTTTATCTTGTAAAAATGCATATTGATAAACAAAACAACACGTTAACATTGTATTAATGTTAAATAATTTTTAAGTATTTTATTTTGGTAAGTAACTATTCTGTATTTTTTTCTATGTGAAATAATTATCACAAGTTTATATTAATAGACAATATAATTAATAATTTATTTAAAATAAATGTAAATATTTTTTAATTTTTAAGATATTAAAAAAATTATAAAAGTTAATTTAAAAACCGGGTATATTACTCTCTATATCGTAATAAACATAATTTTAGTATTATTGTAATTAACCGTATAACCTTCCTACTATCAGAATGCTAAAGTTCATTCCTTTCTATTTATTTATTTTTCATATGATTTTCTTATTATTGGCACTTTATGTTTGTAAAGACTCACTACTACTAGCCTTGAGTGCAGAAGTCCAGCTACGAATATAAACTTTGGAGACAAACCTAGTATCGAATTACTACAAAAGTCCATTTGAACATAATCTTTTGAGATAATGAAATTTTCTAAGACAACATTTTCCCTTTCTTAAATTTCTAACAATAAAAATATATTTATTAAATCGGTTCTTATGTTTTCAATAGATTTAACATTTTAAAAAAAACAACTTGATCAATTTTTTTTAACACTTTCATTCATCCTAAAAGTTAATGATAAAATAATCCATAAATTTATCCTAAAAGTTAATAATAAAATAATTCTCAAACTTATTTAATCCGATTAATATTTATGCACTTATAATTTGAGCATTCTAAGTTGCAATTCATATTCACGAACTAATTAAATATATTCAACTTAAATAGATGAATTAAAGTGTATATCTTGATACAAAAGAAATAAAATATTTATAATTATCTGTTTAATTCACGATTTAAAGGAATAAAGTTTTGTGCAATCGTAAACTCTTTTTCTATGAGGTCACATCAGAATACCAACCACCCATATTATGTTTTTATTCGCAAGTGCTACTAAAATATTAATATGATGAGTTGGACTCGCATGTCTCAGACCTCTTTATAAACATTTTTTCCCGTTTTAAATTTAATAAATATTTTTATTGTACAAAAGTGGTAGCACCTTGAATTAATAAATAATATATGGGTTGACTGACTCAACTCATTACATACGCGAATAGGGGGCTTTTGCTTCCTTCCTCCGTTCCCAATCTCAAAATCTACCCATTGCAGCTTTAGTTTCGATACACCACTGTCGATCATTTCAAGGATGGCTGAATCAATTCCATTCGCTGTTACTTCAAATCTCATTCACAGGTTCCTTTCCGTACCCTTTCTTCCACCTCTAACTCTATTTAGTTACCTTTCCATTGCAAAAAAAATAATATCTTTAAGAAATTTTTCAAATAACAGTACATCTAAATTTAGTTCATTTTTTATTGTGTCAAGTGATTTTTATTATTTTAATTATTTATTAAATTTGAAATTTTATAATTTTATTTTTTATACGCCTAATTAATAAATATTTATTATTAATAATTAAATTTATTTTTTTATAAATTTGTTAAATTTTAAAATTGTTGTATAATTATTTAATAAAAATTATTTGTTTAATAACACTGTACAATTTATCAAAAAATCAGTAGTAATACTATAGTGTGTCGGCAAGTATTTAAATCAGTAATAGAAAAATTTGAATTCAATACCAATTAATATTTAGAAGCTTGAGTTAATATAACATTTAAATTCAGCATCGCATATTTAGTTGAATCACTCAATTTAGGTACTAACAAACCAAATAGGCTCAGAATAATATTAATAAAGTATGTTAACAATTTAAAATTAGTAAATATACTTTTATTGTTTGAAATTATTGCTTCCTTTATTATTTATATTAATTAAATTTAAATATAGTCAAGTGATTTCACATCACTACTATTATTAATAATAACACTTTTAAAATTAATTTTTACCGCCCATTTTTTGTGTTAAGTGATTTTTTTTCGTTCGATTAAAAGGAAATATTTTACAAAGTATAAGAGAATAATTAAATATTAATAATTAGGAGATATTTTTAATACTACAAATACAATTTAGTTAACTAGTATCTATTATTCTAAATTACATGAAAGCTTTTAGAATTATTTTGTTATTAATTTTTTAGTAAATACATCTGTTAGTTGATCTCTAGAAGAGACATAAATAGTAGCTATTATATTACTATCTAATTTTTTTTAACAAAATGTTGATCAATTTTTATGTGTTTTATCTTATTATGTTAGAAAAGATTACGAGCTATATTGATGATAGACTTGTTATTACACAAATATTTTTTATAGAACTAATGAATTTTAATTTAGAGTCATCAAGAATGATCTTCATCTATAAAAGTTTACATACTTCAACTTCAACACTTAATTTGACTACAATATTTTATTTCTTTTTCCTTCATGTTACTAGATTTTCTCCTAGAAACATATAATATATTGAAGTGAATTGGGATCTTCTATTTACAAAGAAAAGAAAACTGCATAGTGAGTGTTTGTATATACCTTGAAGGCAAGAAACCCTTTCCTTTTAAAGAGAATACCTGGTTTAGAACTTCTTTTTAGATACTAGAGAATCTTGTTTATTTCTTGTCAATGTCTTTCACATTGATCATGCATGAGTTGACTAATAATGCTAACAAATTAATGTAATGTTAGGTCAAGTATGAGATAGGTATATTAACTTTTTCACTGGTCTTTGGTATCAAGCTTTATCTATAATAGGACTTTTTTGTTCTCCTCCTATTTGACATTTTTGTTCTATAGGTATTACAGTAGCTTTAAATACTAATTTTCCAATCTCCTTCAGAATATCTAGAACATAGTTTATCCAAAAGATAAAAATTTTCCATTTCAAGTAAGTCACATTATTTCCTAGGAAGTACTTCAGTCTTTTTAGATCATTCATCACAAACCGAGCAGCTAGTTTCTCCTTCAAATTCTGTTTTATGTAACACAATTTTCCCTTTGTTATATATATATATATATATATATATATATATATATAAATTTTGATACAACTTAATTAAAATAGGTAAAGGATATGGATAATTTAGAAAATTTTGCATTTATATAAATTTGAAACTAATACGAGTTAACAAAATTTTAAAACTTCATATATATTTCTTATTCATATTAGAGATAAAAATTGACTTTCACAATATAAATTTTATTTTTATCAAAGTAAGGACTGAAATTGCATTTTAAATAATTAATTACTTTATGATATATATATATATATATATATATATATATATCATATTAAGTTTTGTAACTAAAAATTGGATCTAAATTTTACAAGTAAGATAATTGACCTACTAATTATTACAAGTACTCCTCAAGTCATAATTTATAACAAGGTTTATCAAAATATTACAAATTCTAAATCTGACATTAAAATAATTACATATTCAATGAATAATTTAAATCCTAATAGAGTAAATCCTTTCTTACAACACAACTAACAATAATTTGAATTAAATCTTCAACGAATCTCATTTTGCTTCCTGATTTTATTTCTTGAAAATATTTATGAAGGTGACGATTCTCTACTCCACTAAACTTTTATTTTATAAAATAATCAATTAATACAAAACATTATCTAATATAATATGTATCAAAATAAGAACCACTCATTTATAAAATTTCATCCAAAAGTCATCAAGACACAAAATTTTACATTCAGCTAAATCCAATTATATAATTCTCGAATTCATGTCATTTTACTCATTTCAATTCTAATGGATCCATCAATTATCAGTACTCTCGGTAGTACTCAGAGGCCCCAAATTGCTGCTAACATGCTCTTCCTAGTCATGAAAGACTTATGCCAGCATGGATAGTCAAAGTTTAGCCACTGCACACGGATATAACGTGTACATTATACGACCCTCATAGAAAAGGTATAGTTAAGAGATTAGTCAACGGTTAGTCACTGCACACGGATACAACGTGTACATTATACGACTTTCATAGCAAAGGTATAGTTAGGAGATTAGTCAGAAAATGAATGTGAAGCCTATGATATTTTCGCTTATATCGTGTACATATACACAAAAACATTTACTACCCTTATTTTCTCCAGATTTCCAAAATTGACTCCGAACTCTATAACTAGCCTCCAATGTATTTCTCTGTAATTATCTATACAGAAAGTTAACAATGACAACTTGTACTAAAACTTATCCATATAGAAACTCAACAGTAACAACTTCCACTAATAGAGTGACACTTTCTACTAAAATGTATCCATATATAAACTTAACAATGATAATCTATACTAAATTCTTTTATTCCACATATATTCGTCACCCTTTCATAACATACGTCCCTTTAGATATTCTTTCCCTTTTTGGTGACATAAACAATTTAAAATCCACACACATAAACATGTTCACACTTTTTTTTCACATGCAATCAATTTCATACCTTTTTCATAAATTCAAACTATCATATTATACTAATCAATTCTATATACCAAAGGTCGGACACCTTTAGACTCAACTTAATCATACATTTTATAATATACAAAAAAATAAACTGCAGATACATTACCAAAGATCACATTCTTCCATTCTTAATAAAATCACTTATCTTAAAGTTTTAGCCTTTTCGAGTACATATATTGTTCAAAAACAATAATTCACAATATTAACTGTACATACATAACGATAATTATCAAAAATCATAAAAAATTCTTAAAACTCATTTACTCATAACTTTTACCACAATTTTATCCAGGTAATTTCTGAAACAAATCATAGGTTTTTTATATTCTAAGAATCCATTTTTAACATTGTAGTTTCTAGAAAACCTTAGGGCTTTACTAATCAAAACAAAGTAGTTTGAGTTTTCTAAATCAAAATATATAAATAGGACTTAAGGTTTAGAATTAACTCTCCTTACCTGTAAATAGTTCTTTCACAGCGAAGAGATGAAAGACAACTTCTCTAAGATCAAGTTCTTCTTAAGATTCAAAGGAAAGATACAATAATTTTTATGGAAGATATTGTCCAAAGGACCAAAGTTCTCCCTGAGCATTACAAAGTAGAACATAACTTTTGAGTAGAAGAAAAATAACAAAATAAAAGTGAAATTGGGAGATTGAGCTCTAATAAATTACTTGGAATCAAGTAGAACAGACGTCCAAGTTCAGATTTGAAAGAGTTTAAAAGTTTAAAAGGGATTTTCTTTGAGAAAGGAAGTGGGAAAATAGAAAATGATAAGAGAAAGAGTTACTAACTAGGTGTTCTAAGTTTTAAAACATTAAAGCTATTTATATACTATTTTCACTCGCAACTTTTTGCTTGAGCGAGTGGATTCTCACTTGAGTGAGCCTCATTCTTACCTGTAGTGAGAACATCAAACAAAAATTTACACATGTCCTCTAATAATCTCACCTGAGTGAGATGCCTTCTCGCTTGGGCGAGATTTGGTCCAAGAAGCTATTCATTTTCCTGTGTCTTCTTGCCTGGGCAAGAGGAAATTTGGGGCGATCTTACCTATTTTTCCCTGAGCGAGACTCATCTTACTTGGCCGAGAATGCCCTGAAACATGTGTTTTCGAAAGCTTAGTCTCACTTTGAGCGAGATCCCCGACAGTTCCAAAAATTTAACTTTTTCTATTTTTTTAAAAGTGCAATAATAATTAAAATAAATATACTATAATAAGATGAGAGTATTACATTTTACAATCTCATCATCACCTACAATGATGATATAATCGATATAAACTAGTATAAATGTTAGTTTGCCATTTTGTGAGTGTTTTATTAAAAGAGTATGATCTTCTTAGCTTTGCTTGTATCATAGTTTGAGTAAATCTCTGAAACCAAGCATGAGGAGATTGCTTTAGCCTTTATAGGGGTTTCTTCAATCTGCCACTTTGTTTCCACCATCAATGGTCCTAAATCCTAAGATAATATCTATATATACTTCCTTTGAGTATCCATGCAAGAATGCATGCATTTTTTACATCAAACATATGTAAGATCCAACCAAAGTATGCTTGTTGTTAATGAAAAGGATAGTTCTCATAGTATTCATTCTTGTCAGTGGTGTAATGTCTCATCATAGTCAAATCCATCAGTCTGAGTGTATCTTTTAGCAATTAATTTTCCCTTATACTAATTTGGCCTTATACTAATCAAAGGTACCATTTGATCGATATTTAAATGTGTAGGGTCATTCTACAATCTCCTAAGTGGTATTTGTTTCCAATGCACTTATCTCCTTATTCTTACTTGAACCCGATTCTTATCTTTTAAGGCTTCCTATACTGACTTAGAGATATTTGAAGAATCAATAGCAAAGACAAAACTTTGATGTTGTACATATAGATGCTTAGTGGATATAAACTAAGAAATATGATTCTTGACATAAAAAGGTTTTTCTTTTTGTAAAGCAATGGACATATCATATACATTAGAATCAAAATTGTTTAAAGGAATATTTAATAACTCAAGATTAATGGTACTATAACTTACCTTTAATTTGATTGGCTAAAGTTATCGTTAGATCAAATTGGGTTTTCTTCTCCTCAAGATAGGTGTACTTGCTTTTATTTGCAATTCATCACATTCTTTTTTGTTTGAGTTAGAGGAAAGAGGAGTAAATTTCTATAGATGATACAGGTTAAGAGGAAGAAAAGACAAATATTCATATGGACAACTAGACTCAACCTTATGATGACACTCCTCCTAAAGTTGAATAAGTGACTAAAATAATTGTCTTATTAAAGGTAACATCTATAGGAATGTAGATTCAATCTCGAAGGATGATTACATGTACAATATTTTTTATTTGGAATATACACTATGAAAATACACTTAACAACGTAAGGATTTAAATTGCTACAATGTTGACTTTTATGAAACAAAAGTAGTACAACTAAAAACATGAACCTTGAGGTTGTTTGGGACATGAACAAAAATATGAAAGGTAGACATGGACTAAACAAGACTAAAGCTATTCAAAATATGGCATGACAACCTGTTGATAAGTAAAAATTTATTAAAATTCTTCTTCTAAGTATGATTTTGGCATTGTCATATGAAATAACATAGTTTTGATAACTTCCAAGAGATCAAATTTTTTTTCTACAACTTCATTTTGTTGAGGAGTATTTGCACATCAAGTCATGAAAAACACTTTTTTTCTTGTAGAAATTGAAATAAATTTTATTTCACACATGCTCCTTCATTATCTACCCGTTTGAATGAAGTGATAAAAATTTACAAATAGTTGAGTCACTTCTATTTTATCCTTTATAAAAAGGATCCATATATAAGTGTATAATCATCAATAAATGATACAAAGCATTAAGCACTATAAAAACTTAAAAATTGGAGCAGGTCCCTATACATCAAAATGGATAGATTGAAAGGTGCATTACTTTTTTTAGAACTATTTAGAAAAGTAACACAATAATGTTTAACAAACTGACAAACATCAGATTAAGAAAACTCAACTGATTCTTTCAAAAATAAAGAAGGAAAAATACTTATTCAATCTAAAAGGTAGATGACCTAAATAGTTACATTGAATACATATTTGAGAATAATCATACTTAGAAGAAGACTAGTTACAAAAATTGAGTCTTCCTCTTCTAAAATTATTTTGGACTTTAGTTTTCACTAATGGAAAGTAATATAACCATCTCTGTCCCTAAGAAATTCCAATCGTCCTCCCTAAGGCAAAATCCTAAAAAACATAATGAGATGAAAAAAAAAATGTTACTACATAATTTAGATACCATAACTAAGAATGGAAATTTTTAAAACCATTAGCAATTATAATGTAATGTGTACTAGATAAAGTGGAATGAGAAGTAAAAGAAGAATTATTATGAGTCATGTGATTGGAAGCATGAGAGTCAATTATGCAAAAATCTCCGAATACAAAACATGAGGCATTAAAAGAAGATAAATCAGAATTCTTACCAATCATGGTAAGAGACACATGAGTCATCTATGGTGAAAAAACACTGTGTTTTAATAGAGAACTTATAAAGGTTGAAGAAATAATCACTCAAACCAATAGTGTTTGTAGAAAGGCAAATAACGGTTAAGAAGGCAACATGCGGCTTTCATGTGATGACAAGAGCTTTCATGTAATAGTGATGATGGTGGTGGTGGTAATTGAGATAGAGGGAAAAAATGTCTAAGCATGTGCAAACATATGTTGTAATCAGGGATGGGAATGGGTCTGGCTAGGTCAAGCCTAAGGTTAAATGGGTCTAGCCTAATATACAAAACTAGAATCTAAGCCACATTTTTAGGCTTGGACTAGCCTTTTTAAAAAGTCTGACTTGGCCTAACAACCTATTTAATATTAAGGCCTTCAAATAACACTAACAATTTAAATTTAACATGCCAATGGGCCTACAGTCAAAAGGCTAGTTAGTCGAAAGACCTACTATTAATAAAATGAAAAAAATATGATATGTACTTATATTTAAATACTATGCTTAATAAAAAATATATATACATAAATGACTTCACAAATATCATATTTCAACATGACCATGTTCACTAACTCCAAAAAATTTCATATCTCAAATAATCCAAAAACTAATAAAAGGTAATATGTCTATATCATGTAATCTCAAATACCAAGCTAACAATTAAGATATTTATGACGAAAAGAAAATCAAAAGTAAAACTAGAACTTAGAACACAACAAATAATTGCCAATTGTTAAGAAGTTTAAAAGTATTTGAATTAAAAAGACTATATAGGAATTAAAAATAAATGAATTCTAATAATAGATTGAGATATTTTAGAAATCAGACAAAATTTTAATTAATATTTTTTTACAATAAATTTTAATTTTGGTAGTCTAATAGTATAAATATAATTATTATATTATTATAATATAAATACTAAACTATATTATATTATATATATATATATATATATATAATTTTTTTGGACAGACCTAAATTTTTTTTTTTTTTAAGTTTAAGTTTAACCTCTTTTTTTAAATATTCCTTTTCAAAAGTTTAAGCTAGAGTTTTTTTAATAAACGGGCTGAGTTAGACTAAACTTAAATAGACAAAACCATAAACTCCCAACGTATGGCTTGACCCATTCCTATCCCTAAATGTAATAAACACAACTACTAGAGTTTGGATACTAGGTAGCTAGGATTTGGGTGTGCAAAAGCAAAGACTACTTGGATCAAAGTTTTTAATACAAACTTAAAATTCTAAATTATATATTATCATTATACATTATAATTTTACTTGTATGTATACGAGTCTAAGATTAATATTTACATAAAATAATATTTTAAATTATCTTTTGATAATTATAAAGATAATAACAAAAAATAATCATAATATTTATATTCTAGATTATCTTCTAATAATAATAATAGAGATAATGACAATAACTAATAATTAGGAGATATTTTCAATATATACACGTGTCCTTATTTTATATTTTTTAATTAATCATAGTATTTATATTTTGTATTGATTATTTATAATTTTCAAATATAATTTTTATATATGAATATTAAAAATATCAAATGATATTACACCATTAAAAATAAAAATTCAATGCAATTGTAAAAATATAAAAACAAGAATAAATTATATTAACCAAATAAAGTAATAGATATTAGAATTTGGATAAATTATAGAAGTAAAAGTATTTACATATATTTAAAAATAAATTAAATAAAATATTTTTTTTAAGAAGTATAACATATAAAACTATATTTTGTTCATATTTTCTTAAAAGTAATTAATCATTAATTTTACATTTAATTATAATTAATCAATTTTAAATTAATTATTAATTTTATATTTAATTCATTAAAATGACAATTATAATTAATTTTATATTTTGTCAAGAAAATTTATTCTTTAATGAACTTTATTTTATTTATTCTTGTATAATGTTCCATCATGTATGATTTATAAAATAATGAATTATCTTTTTGTATGATTCCTTTAAAAATTTTAAAATAAGAAAATAATAATGTAGACATCTCATTCACAGGTTGGCGTCCGCAGATTTTCTTGAATTTGGATATGATGTGAAAAAAGAGTTGGAAGTGCTTAAGAAGACAATTGAATCTATCAATGATGTGCTCTTTGATGCTGATCACAAACAAGATCAAGTTCGTGTGCGTAATTGGATATCTGACTTCAAGTAAGTACTCCATGCTGCAGATGACCTCTTAGATGACCTTGCTATCGAATTTAGGAGAGACAAATTGGGTGCAGCCGAAGGAAAAGAAGTAAACAGGGTACTTCGTTCCATTTCATCTTCAAATCAACTTCCTTCATACAATGAAATGCCTGACAAAATTAAAGAAATACGAGAAAATTTTAAGGGTGTAGTAAAAGAAATGAAGGATTTGAATTTAAGCCCAAGTTCTATGCTGGTTAAGCAAACTGATAGTGAATGCAGGGAAACATGTTCTTTTGTGTTAGAATCTGATATCATTGGAAGAGATGACAGTAGAAAGGAGATTATTAGTCTGTTGAGACAACCTCATGAAAACCAAAAACTTTCTTAGATTGCCGTTGTTGGCCTTGGTGGTTTGGGGAAGACAGCTCTTGCACAATTGGTGTATAATGACTTGGAAGTGCAGACTTTTTTTGATATGCAAATATGGGTGTTTGTCTCTGATAACTTTGATGTTAAAACTATTCTGAAGAAAATATTTGAATCAATTACTGATGGCCAAAGACAAGACCAATCATTAGAGAAGTTGCAAAGAGAGCTTCGTAGAAGTTTAAGTGGAAAGAAATATTTGTTGGTCTTGGACGACATTTGGAATGAGAGTCATAAAAAGTGGGCTGAATTGAGAAAGTACCTGATGTGTGGCGTTCAAGATAGCAAGATTTTAGTGACAACTCGAAGTGAAAATGTAGCAAAGGCAATGACTGCCAGCACTTCCTATCTTTTAGAAGGTTTGACTGATGAAGCATCTTGGAGTTTGTTGAAGAACATTGCTTTTGGAGATGGTTCCAAAGGAGTGAATCAAAATCTAGAATCAATGGGGAAAGAAATAGCCAAAAAATGCAAAGGGGTTCCACTAGCAGTTAAAACACTCGGAGGCCTGTTGCGAGGACAAAACGAAGAAAGTGAATGGGAGAATGTTTTACGCGGTGACTTCTGGAAATTATGTGAGGAGGAAGGTAGTGTTATGCCAATTCTAAAACTCAGTTACCACAACTTGTCGTCAGACATGAGACAATGTTTTGCTTATTGCTCATTATATCCCAAGGATACAGAAATTCCAAAGGATGAGTTGATTAAGTCATGGATGGCACAGGGTTACCTTAATTGTTCAATTGAAAAACAGCAGATGGAGGATGTCGGTAATCAATTTGTAAAGATGTTTTTGATGAACTCATTTTTTCAAGATGCAGAAAGTAATGACGATGGTGAGATCATTAGCTTCAAAATGCATGATTTAATTCATGATCTTGCAATCCTTGTTTCTGGCAATGATTGCTCTTACTTGGATAGTAATGCGGAAAAAGTTGAAGGTAGACCCATGCACGTATCATTGGAATCTTTTGAGGCCATTCATTTGTTGAAATCGTTAGATCAGAGCAGGCTGCGAACTTTGATCTTGCCGAATGACTTTTTCGAAGACGAGGAAGATTTGTCGGTAATTGCAAAGTTCAAATACTTACGCGTCTTGAGGATGTCATCTTTTTCCTTCTACAAATTGTTTGATTCAATTGGAAAATTGAAGCATTTAAGATACCTTGACATCACTAGTTATCACTTGTTGAGTGGGATGCCATTTAGGTTGGGAAAGTTGTACTCGTTGCAATTCTTATCAATATTTGCTGTGGGAGACAGCCAAGAAAGAAAATATGGCACATTAAATGAATTGAAAGACTTAAACCTAAGAGGAGAATTAATAATTCAGCATCTCGATCGTGTGGGAGACGTGGATCTGGAATCACATCATGTAAATTTAAAAGAAAAAAAAAATTCCTTCATTCCTTGACTCTGGATTGGTGGTCTATAGGCATCATCGGTAACAGTTTACAATTATTAGAAAACCTTGAGCCCCACCATAGTCTTAAGCGATTGAAGGTGTGTTGTTATCCAGGCATGCGTTTCCCAGATTGGCTTTCTCTCCTCACAAATGTTGTTGACATTCATCTCTCTTATCTTTGTAATTGTCGGTGTCTCCCACCGTTGGAACGTCTCCCGTCCCTGAAGTCACTTGTGATAGAGGAGTTTAGTGAATTGGAATACATATATCTCTGCGAAGATGGTTTTGTAGTAACCTTCTTCCCCTCTCTAGGGAGCCTCACATTAGAGAATTGTCCTGAGCTTATGGGATGGCGGAGTCGGGGAGATGATATCAATGATTCACATAATCTCTCCTCTTCTCTTTCATTTCCTCATCTTTCTCAACTACATGTCTCTTATTTCCACAGTTGACTTGCATGCCTACTTTTCCAAACGTGAAGGATTTAAATGGTATCATAACAGTGCGGAGCCATTAAAACGAACACTAAACTCATCTTCCTCCGCTGCTCCTCTTTCCATGGTCAAACAATTGACGATTTCTGATCATATGAATTTCCCAAAGGGTTGGATGCAAAATCTGACTCCTCTCGAGTCTCTTCAAATTCAATGGTGTAAAAGTGAAACACTTGAGGAAGTTGGAACTTGGTTTAAGGACGACACCAACTGCCTTCCGTCTCTGCGAAAAATCAGCATATCTAAGTGTTTAGGGCTAAAGGCTTTGCCAGATTGGATTTGCAACCTCTCATCGCTTCAGGAGATCTCATTGTTTTTGTGTCCAAATTTGGCATCGCTGCCCGAAAGAATGAGTGGTCTTACCAACTTAAAGATCTTTTGAGGTTGAGAGCTGTTCCCTCTTCAATAAGGAATGCAGAACAGAGACAAGTTCTGTTAGGGGCCAAATCGCACACATCCCACAAATTATTCTTGAAGATTAATTCATCATGAAGGTACTGATCTGATGTGTATTTATTTAGTGTAAACGTCGTGTACTGTATTTGCTTTGCTAATAAAATACTTTCAACTAGTTTTTGAGTTATTGTTCATTTGTTTCAAAGATAAATACAAATTATCCTAATAATACTAATTTTTAATTGTTAAACTATATCAGAGTCTTAATCGTCATATATATAATACCAATAAGTTTTTTTTATTTGTAGCGATATTATTACAAAAATATAATTTTAAATTAAAAAATTTAAATATTATATCATTTAATAAATTTTATAAATAAATATTTAATTATTAATAATAAATATTTTAGTATACTAATAAGATTAAATTAAAGAAAGATAATTATAAAATTTTTGTTAAAAATTTATTTATTTATGGAGTAAGATAATAAATTTTGTTACTTTATCAATTAATATTTTGTCTACATGCTTAAGTTTTGTTTATCATGCTTTTCATTACAGAATTTTAAATATATTTGCTAAAATAATAGACGCTAACAATTCTTTTTCTTTCTTTATTGCTTTTGTTGAAGTAGGTTGTCCCTTTTTAAGAATAGTTTAATGATTCGGTTGGTTAGAGATATATGAGCTTATGGGGCAACTTTACTGAATTTTCATATGTGAGTGCATTTATTGAGGTCGGTTATGGCATTATCTTGGCCATTACAGTAGGGTCAACACTTTCCAGAAGAAGCCATTAGAACTCAATTTTTTTCCTCAAAATTGACTTGGTGCTTGCTCGATGCAAGTTGAATTGTATATGCATTGAACTCATTTTCAAAATATTATGATTTCATAATTTTCTTAGAGAAGAAATTTATGAGGATAGTATTTAATTTCTTTTGCACTTTAGTAACAAATTTGTTTAACTGGTAATTATTTTAATTTATATGTTCAATATGTATCCATAATACTATCTAGCATACATTAAATTTGATATACGATTATAATTCTCCACCACAAGAAGTCCATTACTATTCTTTACAAGTTATTTTATATTTGAGATTGTAATTCTTTATAGGATTCTTTTTTACATTTTTGCAATTTTAAATTAGTCCTCTATTCTTTTCCGTATGAGAATAGATTTAGCACTTTACATGTACACAATTAATCATTTAATGTGATTAAGTACTACTTGACTAAGATACCAATCGGTATAAATCACGAGACATTGTTCTCTAATTACACTTATATCAAAATCCAATCAAAATGCTTAATGTTATGTATACTTTTTATTGACAATAACTATTTTGACTTGAAAGCAAGTAATTTTTACTTGATTCTCTTTCATTTTAATTTCTTATAAAACAATCAATCCACGTACCATTTCTTGCATATACTTGAAAAATACATGAACTCATTTAAAAATATATTATTTAGAGATGAATCAAGGAAGGTGAATTAATGATTATTTAAAATAATTTTATATTATTATGTTTAATTATTAAATTACTTTTATATTAAATTCAAAGTTAAGGAAAATTATTTTAATAACGTAGCTATGCAAAGAAAAATTGTTATTTAATTTTCTTTCACTTTTTAATCATATGAAATATCACGAGACCAACTTAAAAAGATAAATTAATTTATGGTTTTTTTAACATTATTTAGTCCCATTAATTAAGTGAATTTTTTTTGTGCAAGTAAGAGTGTCGTAATCTATGAGAAACTCATGATTTTTTATCTTCCAATTTGTTTTTATGCAATAATGTTATGTCGATAAAAAAAAGTGAAAAATAACTGTTTTCTTAATTTTTTAAGATGCTTTGATATTGAGTTTTGTTTTTTTCTTAAGATGCAAAAATAATATGTTATATTATTTCCAAGTGATGTTTATATTGATGGCTTGTGTGATAATTGTTATAATCAACTCTTGAATGCCTATTTTATTTGAAGACAAGATAAATTGCCACAATATAATAAAATATGTAAGAAGAATTGTTGGATTTATTAGAAAGTTTAATTTTAATTGGTTTGAGAATAATATTAAGATAGAATCATTTCTATTCGAAATGTTGTGAATTTGAGTGGAGTTTTTTTTTCTCTTATTTTACAAAACTTTGATTTGTTGATTAATAATAAATAAATTTTCATTAATTAGAGTAAGAATATCATCTAAAATTATTATATAAATTCTTTTAGTAGTTAGTTTTTATTAATTTCAGAAACAATACTTATCAAGTAAAAAAGTCAAATTATATACATATATATATATATATATATATATAATTTGAAAATAAAAACTACTCAATAACATTGAATCTCATTATAAATTTAACTTAGTCTAAATTTCAAAACATAAATTTAAATAATTTCAAGTTTTTATTAAAAATACAAATATTTAATGAAATATATTTAGATTAGTATTTACATAAGGACAAAACAAAAAATTAATATACTTGTAGTTCATTATAATTTGGTTTGGATTAATTTAAAATATGGAAACAAAAAAAATCAAACCAAATAAAAAAAATTGTCATTTTCTTATTCATGATTTATTCAATCTTCAAATTTATGAATCGATATACATGTTGAAAATTGTTTTGATTGATTTTTTAACACCTCTAAATTGATTATTTTGAATTTATTTTGAACATGGATGCTAATGTAAAGAGGCAAATAAAATTTTCTTGATTAATGAGATGCAAAAGCTTCATATTAAATGCATAATTTTTATTTTAAAGATGCAAACAAAAATCATGCTAATTTGTAAATAATTTTTCTTTATTATTCCTATTTATTTTTAAGACGATAAAATGATCAGTTCTTTAAATGGAAATTCACGCAATATTTTTTTTTTTGTCTTTTTGTTGTTTTTTAGTAGGTTCTTGGTAATATAGTACGTCTTCTTTTCAGTTATGTTTCTTTATTTGGTAGATTTTCTTTATTTTTAATTTTTAAAAATTCAAATTAGGAATAAAGTAGCCATATATGAGTGGGTATTGCTATATAAAGAAAGCGGGTATGTACTATAGAAATACTGAAAAAAATTCCGTTGTTTTTTAATCATTTTTTACTTGTTTATTTTTCTTGCAAAATATCACGCTAACTTGTAAAGGAATATAACGTAATTTTTGATAAAAAAATAAAAAACTAAACATGTGTAGAATGATAAGAGAATACTTTGCAGATAATTTTTTATTTATTTATTTATAGCATGATGTATACGTGAAAAAATGATTATTATATACAATTAAATGATGTACTTATTATGAACATATTCTGTTGTCTGATAAGGTGACGTTCTTGCAGGTATCATTAGCTTTTCTCTGTCTTACGTGGGAGGGAGGGTGAGACACTTCAATAATAAAGTCAGGTGTCGGTTTAGACAATAAATGCTATTAAATATTTGAAAGTCAACCATTTACCTGTATATATTATCTTCTTTTTATAGACAGTATTATGAGCTAATGAGCTTTTGTGGGTCAGCCTTAACTTTGGCCTATAATTAAGTAAATAATGAATTCTTGCAAAATATCACGCTAACTTGTAAAGGAATATAATATAATTTTTGGTAAAATAAAAGCTAAATATGTGTAAAATAATAAAAGAATACTTTGCAGACAATTATTTATTTATTTATTTATTCATTTATAGCATGATATATACGTAAAAAAATGATTATTATATGCAATTAAACGCCATTTCTCTTTATGGATGATATGCTGTGTCAAGATATAACAAGTGTATAGGAGCATAATCTTTTTTAGTTTTAAAATTATATTTTCTTAAAAATCATATTTTTGGGAATTTTATTTTGTGAAAATGTTAAAAATATGTCTAATGTATCTTAAATATTGTATTTGACATAAATATTATTTCTTAAACAGTAATATTTTTTTTTAAAAGTATCCTTTATATATATGTATATATTATATGACTGACTTATAAGTGTTGATGGTTATTTGAAGAAAAATGTAAACCAAGTTTAAATTTGAAAATATTAAGGGATATACTTGTATTTTTATATTATAATAAACATCTTACCTTCATAAAAATTTTAATTCTCACCTCTCTTACAAGAATGATTTATGAGAAAACTTAATTAAGTTAATATTTATAAGAATATTAATTTTTTGGAACTACTTTTTGAAAGCATTCATACTAGACATAAAATTTTAACATTCTTAATTTAAAATTAAAAAAAAACTTAAAAAGAATTCACTTGTGAAAGGCCTTTAAAAATATAGTATCTTTATCTATCTATCTATATATATATATATATTGATGAGTGTTAGACGAAAATTTATCTTTACAACTATATTTATATTAACATATTAATGTATTTATTTTTGTAATAATAAATATTAATGGTAAATGCATTTATCTCTAATTTGTAGTTTTAAATTTTAATATTAATGATTTTTTTAAATTTTATTATTACAAACTGATAATTGATATCTGATTAGTGAAAAATAGTGGAATGAATGAATAAGAATTAATGAGTTTATATATTTGAAAGGTCATACAATAATGAAATGAATAAGAATTAATATGGGTTTATATATTTGAAAGGTGTAACGTTTAAGAGAGTTTTAAATTTTAATATTAATGTTTATTTTAAAATTTATTATTGAAAACTAATATTGATATAATTAATATAGATTTATATATTCGAAAGGTCATACATGTTACATTTTAAAATATAATATAGATAATAAAATAATTTTAATATTGTAAATACAGTTAAATGGTGTATCAGAGCTATATGAATAAACATAAACCATTTAAAAGTGAGAAAAAATTTATATTTTATTTGGTTTATAAGGGAAAGTACAAGTTGTTTGTTCGAAATAATATTCCTTCGAAATGGTAACTACTATTTCAACGCTTTCTGAAATACGACTTGGGAAGGTGAATTGGAGGATAATGGTTCAAATCATTCCATTTGTGATTTTTTTTTCCCGAGTTTAGAAATAAAAGTCAAGTCAATAGCATGGACATGATTTTAGTTGATGAAAATGTGAAGCTGTTAGGTTGCTTTAGTCGAAATGTATAAAAATTTCTAATTATTTAATTTAATTCTTTCATCTTCTCTCATTATTTCAGAATTCAAGGATTCATTGTATTATTAGGAACGATATTATATCACGTTATGAAAAACTACTGCATGAAAAGGCAATGTGTATATCATGAAAAATTATATCATGGAAAATTTTATGTAATTACTCTTGAAAAGAAGTTGTAAATCACTAAAAACAAATGGAAGTTAAATTTGATGGCAACCACCAAAATTTTACAGGTCAAATGTGACAATTTCTCTTTTAACTATTTTGATTTTGTTCCATTTTCAAATATTTTAAGTGGACTGGATGAACTATATCCAATTAGTGAGTTATGTTTTTTCTAATTTTAATCGCTTTTATATTTGGCCATGTATGCCACTTTATTATTAAAAAAGAATCTTTGACGTGTGTTGTAACACCTTAAATTTAATTTTAATTAAATAATAATTTCATAAATTTGAATACTAAAGGTTTCATAAAACATTTCAAAATACGAGAAGGGTTACAAGTTAATATCAATTAACTGCTACTGGACTAGTTCGAATACAACATTTTCAAAAATAAAAAAATCTAAGCCCTATAGCAGTTCATCCATCCCTTCACTAAGCCCAGCGCTGATCGTCTTGATTACCTGAAAAATGAATGTAAGAGTGAGTACTCTACACTACTCAAAACACAGCAAGCATAAAGTCTCACCATGCATATACTTAACACAAGATAAACATAACCAGGATTTTCACACAATTCACTGCAATTCATCACCGATGCACTTATGGCACCAACAGTTATCCACATTCGCGCGCTCATGGCACGTCGCAATACTCACTATGGCACTGTGATCACAGATTTTTACTATGGATGGTCGCCGGTTACCCCTGCCTCACGGATACCACGTGGGCAGTCACGAGTCGCTCAGCAAAGGTAGTGGTCAGAGGTCTAGTCAGGGGTAAGCTTTGTTAAGGGCAACGCTATTTTAGAAAATCCCTCAATGAATTTCCTATAATAGCCTACCAATCCGAGGAAACTGCACACCTCTGTCACATTCATTGGCCTCGGCCACTTAATTACTGCTTCCAATTTTGCAGGGTCTACCATGATTCCTTTCTTCGACACCACATGCCCCAAAAATTGAATCTCCGTCAACCAGAATTCGCACTTAGAAAACTTTGCATACAATTATCTCTCCCTCAAAATTTGTAGAACAATCCTCAAGTGCTCGGCGTGCTCCTCTTGAGTCTTCGAATAAATAAGGATGTCGTCTATAAACACAACCACAAATTTATCCAAAAACTCGTGGAAGATCCTGTTCATGTAGTCCATGAACACTGCAGGCGCGTTGGTCACTCCAAACGGCATCACCAAATACTCATAATGACCATACCGCATCCTAAACGCCGTTTTAGGTATATCTACATCCTTTACTCTGATCTGGTGATACCCCAACCTCAGGTCAATCTTTGAGAACACTGCTACTTCTTTTAATTGGTCTATCAAATCGTCGATTCTTGGAAGTGGATACTTGTTCTTGAGTGTCACCTTATATAGTTGCCAGTAATCCACACACATCATCATGCTTCCATCCTTCTTCTTAACCAGGAGCACTGGCGCTCCCCACGGTGACACACTTGGTCATGCAAACTGCTTCTGCAATAGGTCTTTCACTTGCTTCTTGACCTCTGCCAGTTCCACCGGTGACATTCTATAAGGTGCCACAGAAATTTGGCTTGCTCCCAGAATGAGGTCGATAACAAACTCCATCTCCCTCTCAGGTGGTAGCTCAGAAACATCTTCAGGAAATACCTCTAAGAAATCCCTTACCATTGGAATATACTCCGGCTCCACCACGCTTTCGGCCTTTATTGAAAACATCACCATAAAGGCCTTGGCATTCACCATGTTCTCCCATGTACCTTGACTCATAAATCTTGGGGCCGTGATCATTGCTGCGCCGAAGATCAAGGTCTTCTCTCTACAATCCAGTAGTACATGGTTGGCAGCCAGCCAATCCATTCCCAGAATTACATCCAATTGCGAAAGAGGTAAATAGATCAAGTCCACCTCAAAGTCCCTACGATGTACCATTATCGAACACCCCAGACATACCCATGACGTCACAACCGGCTTACCCGTAGGGGTAGTCACCATAACATTACATGACAATTTAGTTATATACAAATTGTAACTCTTCACACAGTCCACAGACACAAAAGAGTACGTAGCACATGAGTCAAACAGCACATCAAGCAATCTGCCTTTAATTACACATTTACCTCGGATTAGCTCCTCTGACTGTGAAGCCTCTGCCCCACTCATAGCAAAGACTCTCCCGGGGATGCTCGACTTCGGTCCCGTGCTCGGCCCTGTGTTCTCTCTCGACTCAGGCCTCTAAGTCGTACTAGTACTGCCACTCCTCTTGGCGGCCCAGCACACATCAGCAGTGTGCCCTGACTTTCCACAATTATCACATGTTGGCCGTGACTGTGGGCAGTCTCTCACCATGTGTGTCCCTCCACATCTGAAGCACTTGAGCGGGCCTCTAAAAGAGCTTGATCATGAACTACTCCCACTGCTTCTCTCTTGAGCTGAACTCCTTCGAGATTGAGAGCTGTTTGAACCCGAGTATGGTCCCCTTGAGAACCTAGGGGGTCTTCTATCTTGCCTCACTAGGCTGGCTCCCCTAGTGTCCACCGTCTTCCCTCTTAAGTTAGCTTTGAAAATTTTGATCTTGCTTACTAGGGTGCGCAAGTCTGTCAGTTGAAACACACTAACTACAGCTCGGATGTCTAGCCTCAATCCATGCTCAAACTGAGCACACAGATCCTCCTCTCCATCACCATGCTGATAATGAGGCCAGTACTTCATCAGTTCTTGGAACTTAGCTGCATATTCCCCCACAGTCATACTTCCTTGCTTCAGTTCAAGGAACTCCTTAGCCTTCTGCTTCCTCAGATCTCGGGGAAAGTAGTTTCCTAGGAAGATGGTCTTGAATGCTTCCTATTGGATATAGCCATCTTCCTGTGGCAAGGTCTGACCGGCAAACCTCCACCAGTCCTCAGCCTCCCCACACAGCAAGTAGGTGGCATAGGCAACCTTGTTCTCCTCACGGCACCCCATTGCATTGAAGATCTTATCCACATCAGCCACCCATTGTTGAGCTCCTTCAAGGTCAAATCCACCCTTAAAATTTGGAGGATCATGCCTAGTGAAGGCAGATAACCCTCGATACTTCGCCGTCTCTCCGCCTTAATTGTGCACCATGGCTTCCAGAATCTGGGCCATACGTTCCATGACGTCATTGGAGCCTTTAGCTCCTCTACCTCTACCTTTACCTCTACCAACCATAATCTAAGCTACACAATTTAACAGTCACATTCAAGCACATCAGACCAATTAACACATTTATAATTTAGGCAAACAAAACAATCAACACTTATCTAGGATGTTTCAGCTCAATACCCCAATCTGGTTTGGATGAATTGCTCTGATACCAAAATTGTAACACCTTAAATTTAATTTAAATTAAATAATAATTTCGCAAATTTGAATACCAAAGGTTTCATAAAACATTTCAAAATACGAGAAGGGTTACAAGTTAATATCAATTAACTGCTACGGGACTAGTTCGAACACAACATTTTCAAAAATAAAAAAATCTTAAGCCCTATAGCAGTTCATCCATCCCTTCACTGAGCCCGGCGCTGATCGTCTTGATTACCTAAAAAATGAATGTAAGGGTGAGTACTCTACACTACTCAAAACACAACAAGCATAGAGTCTCACCATGCATATACTTAACACAAGATAAACATAAACATGATTTTCACACAATTCACAGCAATTCATCATCGATGCACTTATGGCACCAACAGTTATCTACATTCGCGCGTTCATGGCACGCTGCCACGCTCACTGTGGCACTGTGATCACAGATTTTCACTATGGATGGTCGCCGGTTACTCCCACCTTACGGATACCACGTGGGCAGTCACGGGTCACTCAACAAAGGTAGTGGTCAATGACAACCATGTCGTAATGGTTTCAAACAAAACTAGATTCCTCAAATAAGCATGCAATATAGGGAGTAAACCGAGGTAATCTCACAAGGACACAAATTCATTTTATTTCCAATTTTAAACATGTAACGATGATTAGTTTGTGGGTTTGTGATTTAAAGATGAATTAAGAACGAAAGTAATTTAAATGAAAGTGAAAAATGAAAAATGAAAATGAAAAACCAAAACGAAAATGAATTTAGAATTTTAAAAATGAATCTAAAAATGAATTTGAATTTAATTTTGAAAATGAATCTAAAAACAAATTTGAATTTTTAATTTTGAAAACGAATCTAAAAATAGATCTAAAACGAATTTGAATTTAGATTTTGAAAACAAATCTAAAAATTTGGAAACGAAAATTGAATAACAAGAATGATTTGGAAACGAGATAAATTAAGATGAAAACAACCGAAAATCAAAAACAAAAATCAGTCAAAACTAAAAATTGAAAACAAAAATTAAGAGCAAGAGCAATTGAAACTAACACAAATTAAACCCACGAACCACAGACGCAAACTAGGATTGCTATACCAAATTTATGCAAAACTTAAATGCAATAGTAAACGATTGATCAATATTACATCAAGAATGAAAACCAAATACAACCAAATTATGCATGCACAAATCTTAATCAAGAATTGTGAGAGGGCAAAAAGACAAACTCAGAACGCTCCATCGATCTAGCAATCCATGCTTGAGACGAGATGATTCGCGACACCAAATAAATAAGAACACAGTAGGATCCGAAGAGATACAAGCAAATGGAACGAAATAACTTTACTCTCAAAAATGGGAAAAAAGTCTTTACAAAAAAATGAAATTATTAAAAGGAAATAAAGGTATGAAGAGAGGAGAGAGTGTGAGAGTGTGTTTTTTACCTCTACTTCTGACCCCTATAAATAGTAGTCTTGAATGAAAAGAAAGAATAAAATGGGCCAAGGGTCCACAAGTAAATAAAAGCCCTAAATAAAAACCCTCAACATAAGAGGTATGTTTTGAGTTGAAACTTCAAAAATTAATAGAAAATAGTTCTGAACTTCAAATAGCACGATCCATATGTCCAAATTGAAGCCCAGGAAGTGAGGAATTCATTGCAAAAAAGAATCGGCCAAAAAAGAGGTCTATAGAAAAAGTTATGACCGAAATAGTGGACAAGGGTCAGAATAGTGAAAATATGAAATATAAAGTGAAGGTAGCAAATATTCATGAAAACTCCAATTTAATGCAAGGAATGCAAAAACATGCTATCTAACATAAAAAAAGGAGGAAAGATATTTTAGAAGATGCAATAAGACTATGAATGTGAGTACAAAATATGAATCATCAAATACCCTCACACTTAAGCTTTTGCACTCCCAAGCAAAAGAAAAGGGAAAGACAATAAAACACAACCAAATAAAGCAAAAAAATTTCAATGGATCCTAAAGTAAAGGTGGTGTGAGCAAGAAAGAAAATGAATTCATCAATCAAAGCATGAAAGAATAAAAAACAATCAAGAATATGTTCCAAGCATAGAAGTGTTGTTTGCAATCTAACACTAGCAAGTGCACTAGGATTGCAACAAGTAATGAGTGATTTTTAAGAGCAGGATATCATCTCAACATGGAATTTAGATTTCAAGTATCAATTCACAGACTTATAACCATTTGAGTCATACGAATTTGGAAAAGATGTAACATATAAAAGCAATAAACCAGAACAATTCAAAGAATTAAACTTGCAGTAAAAATAGAGTATAAAAGTTGTGATGAAATGAGATAGGAATGAAGAATAGTTAGGAATTTACTTCACAAGAATATCAATATTAATTCAATTATGCCTCTGAAAATTCAAGAACTTGGTTAATTGACAATCAGTTTCACATATTAATAGCCAAAGGTTAATCCCTTAACTCATTGACCCTAACAAGCAACTAAACCACCCTAATTTCTTAGATGAAGTTCAATTTCAAGTTGTATTAAGACTTAGAACCTTAGGATTGCAGAATTAGGTCTCCTTATCCCTAAGAAATCCCCAAATTCTTATTGCTAACTCAGATCGGAGAAGCAAATCCAACTTCCATTGGTAATTGTTCCTCTTTGATGAATCATACAAATTTCCATTCATAGATTGCAGTAACAGTAGAATTCACAATTCAATTAATCCAAGAACTCAAAATTCAGAAGCAAGAGTCAAATCAATACATCAATTCGAGTTTTATAAACTCGTAACTACAAAGAATTAAGCAAACATTGAAACAAAGGAAGAGGAAGAAGGAGAAGAAGTGCATAGAAGCCATCTCCACGAACTCCAATCCAATGCCTCTTCTTGGAGCTTTGAAATTCGACCCCACTCCTCTCTCTCACTCTCTCCCAACGAGAATCTAACAGAAAAAACAGAAAATGAATGAAAGACCCCGAGTTCTGAGCTTAAGACATGTATTTATAGAAATCTCGATTTTGTGCGTTGTCACTTTTGCTCATAAAAGTGACCACGCAGAGGCTCATTCTATTTTTGGAAGACAGGAACATTCACTTTCGTTGATAAGAGTAGCAACGCAGGAAGTTGAGGAGTGCGCATGATCACTTTTGAGAACAAGAGTGATCACGCGCATCTTGCCTTGATTCACTCCTCTCTGGAACATCCACTTTTGTTGGCAAGAGTGGTAACGCAGAGCTTGTTAAAATTTTGCCTTCTCTAGAACGTTCACTTTCGCCAGTAAGAGTGACCACGCAGAGCTCGCTAAAATTCTTTCTTCTCTGGAACATTCACTTTTGTTGGCGAGAGTGACAACGCACAACTCTGCTGAGATTGAACCTCTTTAGAACGTTCACTTTCAGTGATAATAGTGATCACGCCCACACTCAACTTCTCATTTAAGCTATGAATTATTCACTTTCGCTGGCAAGAATAACCACGCCCAGCTTAAACTCCACGAGCCATGTTCTTTGAGTCCAGACTTGCTACTTTTCTGCTATTTCTCCATTAATCTTCCAGCCTCATGGTCTTTACTTAGAATTTTCTACAAAAACACACTTCAATTATTAATTTTTACACAGAAAATTCATAAATGCTCAACTAACTATGTGTTTGAAGAAATTCTTCAATCATTCTATTTTTATGATTTATTTCTGCTTTTTCCAACACATTTTCCTTATCAAATGGATTAAAACTATAGTAAAATACTAGTAAAAATATGGATTCATCAAGAAGTAAGGAAGAACTTCAATCTAACTATATCATGGATCAAAATTGGCAAAATTTATCTCAAGGGTATGTGTATCACTCATTCTCTCAAGTGTATAGGTTAACATTTTTCACTCAAAGCACATCATGAAAGTAGGCACAACCATAGGTTTGAATAGCCTCTAATTCTTACTATTTGAAACACATGCATCAAAAGATCAATACGACTTTTAGGTAAGTAATGTGGTTAGGGAAAGGTGGGATAAAAAGAAAGTAGACAAGGCTAAAAGCCAAGAGAAAGAAGAGTAATGGGGAATGAGTTAAAAAAACAAGTAGAAAGGTATCTAAAATTCAATACTAAAATTCTCTCTTTTTTTTGTTTTCTTTTTTTTTTCATTTTTAAATTTTTTTTTTCAAGCTACTATTCCAGTGACTAATAATGCATCCAAATTTCCAAACAAAGCATAATATAACATAATACCCCCACACTTATTTTTAACCAACTCCCAAAATAATTTTAAAGCTCATCTAATCTCCAAGGTTAGGTGAATCATGGTTTTTCAGGTCACATGGCTTGTAATGGGCTACAAAATCATCAAGAAAGGGTTAATAAGGCTCAAAGGGGTAAACAAGTGAAATAAATTCAAGGTGAGTCAATTTGGCTAAGTAGCTAAAATATGAAAGAAGACCTAAATCATATCAACAGTGCATGTAAACAAATAATTTCAAAAAGAGTCAAGTCAAGTTCTGGAGTACTTACAGACATGAGTGAATCACACAAGAAAGACAATAAGCTCAAATCTTACTAAGGTAATTATTCTACCAATCATTGATCCAAAATCTAATTATTATGAAAAACCAATTAAACTCAAATGCATGAAACAATTCTATCATGTTATGGAACTCTCAACTAAGAATGACAGATAAAAAGTTGCTCACACAAACGAAATCTAAAATCAAAGGAATCCAATGAAAAATATGCTAAGTCACACTCCCCCCACACTTGAATCAAAAATTGTCCGCAATGTGGAAAAAAGAAATATGAAATGAAAAACATATGCAAGAAGTCCAAGAAAAATAGAAAATGCAAAACATATGCAAGAAAAGGTAAAGGAAAGTATAAGGAAAAGAAACAAAAGTCAAAGAAAACAATGTCTCAAGTGCCTATGTAGACACATCCTCCATCAAAGTAGGCTCCACTAAGGATAAATCAATTATGTTCTGAGTCGACTCCACTGGTTTGCTCTCTTGGAATAGTTTCAACTGATGACCATTGACTCTAAAAGTCCTGCCGGTAGCTTCATCTTGAATCTCAACTGCACCATGGGGAAAAACATTAGTAATCACAAAATATCCATCCTATCTAGATTGAAGCTTACCTACAATCAATTTCAATCGAGAGTTGGACAATAACACTTTCTGGCCTATAGAGAACTCTTTCCTCAGAATATGTGTGTCATGAAATCTCCTAACTTTCTCTTTATACAATCTAGAATTCTCATAGGCTTGCAAACGTATCTCATCAAGCTCCTGAAGTTGGAGCTTTCTTTTAATTCCAGCCTGCTCAAGTGTCAAGTTACAACTCTTTACAGCCTAATATGATCTATGCTCAATTTTCACCGGAAGGTGGCATGCTTTACCAAACACCACTCGAAATGGAGACATGCCTAATGGTGTCCGGTAAGCTGTCCTCTGAGCCCAGAGAGCATTGTCCAGAAACTTACTCCAGTCCTTCCTGTTAGGGTGCACCAACTTTTGCAATAGGTGCTTGACTTCCCTGTTGAATACCTCAGCTTGCCCATTAGTTTGGGGATGATATGGTGTAGCAACTTTGTGTGTAATCCCATACTTCTGGAACAATGTTGCTATGGTCCTGTTATAGAAGTGACTTCCCTGATTACTGATGACAGCCTTAGGTACACCAAACCTGCAAAATATATGAGTACAGAGAAAATCTGAAACAACTTTAGAATCATTAGTACTGGTGGCCTTTGCTTCCACCCATCTATACACATAATCAACAGCAAGTAGGATGTAAGAATATCTAGCAGAAACAGGAAAATGACCCATAAAATCAATGCTCTAAACATCAAAAACCTCACAAAAAATAATGGGCTGCTGAGGCATCTCATGCCTCCTAGTGATAGTCCCTCCTGCCTTCTGACATATCTCACAGCTCTCAAAAAATCTAGCGGGGTCCCTGAATATGATGGGCTAATAAAATCTGCTGTCCAATACTTTCCTGGCTGTCCTCTGCAGTCCAAAATGGCCTCCTACAGATGTGTCATGACAAAAATGTAGAATATCCTGAAATTCATGGTCAGGAACACACTGACGGATAACTTGGTCATTACAAAATTTCCACAGATATGGATCATCCCAGACATAATATTTAGCATTACTCTTAAGCTTATCAACCTGGGATCTAGATGCATCAGGAGGTACAACAGAAGTAACCAAATAATTTACAATATCAGCAAACCAGGGTGTCGATTCTATAGAATACAAAGCAAATAAATAGTCATCAGGAAAACTGTCACGAATAGGTAAAAGGTCAATGGTCCCTTCAATACGACTCAGGTGATCAGCAACCTGATTCAACACACCACTCCTGTCTTTTATATCAATATCAAACTCTTGCAGAAGAAGCATCCATCTAATCAATCTGGGTTTAACACCCGACTTCTTCAATAGGAATTTCAGTGCAACATGATCTGTAAAGACAATTATTTTGGAGCTAAGTAGATAAGAATGAAATTTATCTAATGCAAATACAATAGCCAACAGCTCTTTCTCAGTGGTGGTATAATTTATCTGAGCTGCATCAAGAGGTCTAGAGGCATAAGCGATAACATGTGGAAATTTACCAACTCTCTGAGATAATACAACTCCAAGTGCATAATCTGAGGCATTGATAGTCAAATTTTAGTACATCTTTCTCTCCATGATTTTGGTTTAATTGAGCTTCATTAATACATTATTTTGATGTGTTAGTTTAGATTTGTATTAGTAAGTAATTTTGGATTTAAATATAAATCTTTCTTAATTCCCGCCATAATTTTTTATTTTGACATAGTTTCTTACAAAGACCATATCTAGACCTACACTACTCGGAATTGGACAAAATTGGTGTCCCTGGAAAGATAAGACAGAGATCTACAACTTCTCTGTTGGGAGAAAAGCCCAGTTCGAGCATCTTCAGGTCCAAAATTGCGTCACAATGTTTCGGCCCTGTACTGAAATTTTCAGAATTTGATTGTATTGTTGATTTTACTTAGTTAGGTGTTTAGGAACCTCATTAGGGAGTTGGGCCTTAATTAAGCCTAATTATTTTGTCTTTTACTTAGTTAGGTGTTTAGGAACCTCAGTAGGAAGTTGGGTCTTAATTAAGCCCAATTATTTTGTCTTTAAATAGAGGTTATGACTCTATGTACGAATCATTGTTTTTCTTTTTCTGCTCAGTATTTTTCAGAATTCAAAGTCTTTATTTTAAATTCTTTCCTTTATTTTTGTCTCTCTACCTTCCATTTTTTCATATTTTTCTGGTTTTGGCCGAAGCAAGCATGATCATGAAGCAAGGCTAATCCATCAATCAATTCAAGATTTCAAGAACTACATTGCATTTGAGTTTCGGGTTAGGTTCTATCGAATTCTTGCTCTTCCTCCTCTTTTCTGATTAGGATAATTATGTTTTTATGATATTGATTTTTCGTTTGCATTCTAAATAGAGAATGAGAATTTCAGATTTGAAATAAATGAATTCACCTAATTCAATAAATCAATTTTTCTGAATTTTGTTAGTGCATTGGATTTGCGATTGTAGTTCTTGTTTTGATGGAATTCATAATCTAGATTTAGATTTTGGGTTATTAATGTCGTATTGAATTAGTGTTGATTGAAAATTCATTGGAATTGTATTCGTGTAACAATGAGAATTGCGTTTTAGTGATTGAGATCTTGATTTGGTTGAATTTCATATTTCGTTTCGTTAGAATTATTCTTTGTTCTTGTCTTTTCTGTTGTTTACAATTTAATTCAAAACAATCCATCCCTAAGCTAATATGAAATTACATGATGGAAACAGAAATAGAATGTATTTTATGTCCTTGTAAGATGACCTAGGTTTACTCCCTCTATTGCAAAATTTTTAAGAAAAGAAAATCTAGTTTGTTTGATACCATTGCGACGTGGTTATCAGGCATCATACATCAACTCAAAGGGAAACTTCCAATCTGGTGGCTGCATGATCGGTGCTATAGTGAGTCTCTTCCTTAACTACTCAAATGCCTCCTTACATGAATCAGTGAATAAAAATGGTACGTCTTTCTGCAAAAGACTAGACAGTGGCAGAGCAATCGTGCTGAAGTCTCTAATAAATCTCCTGTAAAATTCAAAATTCAAAATTCAAAATTTCCGTTTGTCACTTTGTTCCTTTTTTTTTGCTATGAAAACGGCCTCTTTTTGGTTTATGGCCTGAAGGAAAATTGTAGCCTTGGATGTTAGCTTCAAAACGCCACTGGAATAGGCTTAATCGGACATCTGTGGACTGAGATATGACCCAAATACTGCACCTTACTCAGGATCTGCGACTGCAACGTTTTGACTTTTTCCAGGCCCAGTTTTAGCTTCTTATCATCGGAATTGGTTTCTGACCTCTCATAGGAATTGTTCACCTTTCTCTTAGCTTTCCTACAAATTAAGAATCATAATTAAAGGAGTTCTACAACTCAAGATATGGTCCAAAAACCAAAACAGTATCAAAATTTGCCAAATACTGGAAAAATTAAATAGCCCAAATAAAATCCAAACATCATAAAATGATCCAATTCAACCAATTAGGCACAAAAGAGGATTAATGAGCTAGGAATTAGAGGAAATAATGTTATAAAAATCCAATTGATTAAATTCCCCCACACTTAGCTCTTGCATGTCCTCATGTAAAACACAATCAAGCAAATAAAAACATGTAACCTAAAAAATCATAGAATAATCAAAACAAATAAACAAATTCTCCAATGAATCCTTAGAAGTGCTGAACTAGGGACACAAGATCAAATAAAGCATCAAGAGTTCTACAACAATCAAACATCCAACTCCCAACCTCTCAAAAATGCAAGCCAAGCAATATCATTCAAAGTGTATAGATCAAGCATGAAAGATCTCACAAGATGGTGTATTCAACTCAACTCTCAAGTGTATGGTTCAAAGTGTTTCACTCAAGTCACCTCAAAAGATAATGCATTACCATAAGCTTGTTAATCTTCTACTTTTCCACTACTTATAATCATATGCAAACACAAATCAAGAGTACTTTATTCAATGGTTGTAATGGGGCTAAAGTAAGGGTAGGGAAATATGAAGATATGACAAGATACAACCAAAGAGAATAGGAATAACATTGGTCCTTAGACAAATCAAGCCATAACATACATTATTCTCCTTGGACTTCCTTTTCCCTTCATCAAAATTTCCCATTTTCTTTGTAATAATTTTGTTCATTTATTTATTATTATTATTTCTTCTTTTTATTTCTTTTTCTTCATTTTTTTTTTCTTCTTCTTGCATTCTTTCCGAACCCCCACACTTGAAATACAATAACATTAATGAAACCAATGCCCTCCCTATTCCCTAAGGTTAGGTATAACATAGTTTTCCACTTAAAGCTTATAATGTGCTAGAAGCCAAAGAATGGTCCATAAGGCTCAAAGGGGCTAAACAAAGGGCAAAATGCAAGGTAAGCTATATGGCCAAGTGGGTAAAAATTTGAAAGAAATACCTCTATCATGTTCATAATTGCATATGAAAATTGTAGACTCAAAGAAGAATCAAAACAAGTTCTAGAATGATAAAATCTAAGAGGGAAAGCGCACAAGAAAGAAAAGAATGGCATGAACTTCAACCATCCAAAAATAAGGCTTAAAAGCTCACAAAGGTAAACATACTCAATCATACAAATCAAAATCAATCACCCAATTCACATATATCAAGAGGACGAAGCAAAAATGAAATAATGTAGGAACTCTATCCTCCTTAATGACTAATCCTTAACTCAACAACTTCCACTTCAACAAAGGAAAACAAAACAAAACAAAAACAATGCTAAATAATAAAGTTACTCTCCCCCCCCCCCCACACTTTAACTTTACATTGTCCTCAATGTAATATATAATGGAGATGTAAGTAAAATGTAATAGGGAAAGGGAAAGTGGAACTCCCCAATCAAGCATAAGTGGCCGCTAGCAAGTAGACCTCCCCAATGGTCTCCAAGGGTATGTCTTCATGAAAAGGCTTTAAGCAGTGGCCATTCACTGTGAATACTTTATCTGTTCCAGGCTCCAAAATCTGTATAGCACCATATGGAAAAATCTTAGTTACTATATAGGGACTAAGCCACTTAGAACATAGCTTACTAGAAAAGAACTTGAGGCGAGAAACTCAAATGCAAGACCATTATTGAATGCAGAAAATAAATTGAAAACTTCTAAAAGAAGAAAAAATAATTGTGAGTTGTATCCCTAGATATTCCTCCTTTTTCTCATAAATTTGCAGCACTTCATTTAATTGGGAACATGGAAGAAATAGCCGCGGAGGGATTTCTAGCTGCTTCATGAACTTAATAAGCTTATCTTCATGCTCTTCATTTCCTTGATGTGCAGAACATCGTGTCTTGCTGCTGTACCTAGGCTGCTCCCTTGAATATACAATGATATAATATTTATATTTCAACTGTTCAGAAAATGGCTTTAACTCAGATGCAGGGGGCAACTTTAGAGAAAGAGGCAATGTAAAAATTGGAGCTGAATCTGTAGTGGATGCATCATGATTTACTTTTTTAGAATTTGCAATAGCTGCATCAAAATCACCATAAACATACGTATCAATCTCAACACAGATGCTACATTTTGCAGAATCATTACATGCATCACAAGTAAAAGAATTAGAATAATTGGCTAGGTTAGATAATTAATACAATCTAAAAATTCAGAAAACTCAGCCAAATTATCATCAACTAAATCATTCAACAAATTATCATGAAAAACTGAATGAAATGGAAAAGGAACAGGTTGCTCAAAATTTTCTTCTGCCTCGAGAGAAGTGGTATGAGCAGTAGGAGCAAATTCTACACTTGTTGGGCTACAATCACTTGTTAGAGCAGTAGCATTAAGATCTTTATCTATTGGTTGCTGCTCTTGCGGGTCTTGAATGGTCTTTCTTAAACTCAAAGTAACATTCTCTGGTTCAACAAATGGTTGTGCAGAAAGATTACCAGGACCTTGAGACTTCAGCTCGTTTACTGATGTTGCTAACTGACCAATCTAATTTTTCAAGTTTTGAACGGATGCTTCTGTTCTTAATTGGAAATTCATATCGTTAATTGTCATCTCTCTTATCAACTCTTCCAAGGAAGGCTCATTCTTGGAAGGTGCAACATTTTGTGGTGGGGGTTGATATTGTTGCTGCGTAAAATTCTCCCATCCCAAGTTTGGATAACTCATCCAACCTGCAGGCTCATACAATGTAGGACAGAAATCAATATGATATTTAGGTGAATTACAAATTTCACACAACATTGTAGCCATTTGTGACAATGTCAACTGCTCAATCAAATAAGCTAAATCATCTAGCTTGTTCTCTAGTCTTCTATGATCAGCCATATAAAAAATTCTTCGAGCCATAATATCTAAATAAGAATGAAAAGAAATAATTTTTTTTCGGAAACCACCAATCAGCCTCCAAGCTATTGCCATGGCGTAGATCTCATCGAGCTATATGAAATGCATATATTACAATAAGAAATAGGAGTTGTATGCAAAAAGTTATGTCACTTTTAAGTTTGGACAGAGATCTACACGTTCAGATACACGCCCATATACTTTTTTGATGAATGCAGAATGCAAAAATGTAGAAACACAACACAAAATGTAGAGAATTGAATGATGTAATACTAAGTAAGGATAGATGACTACCTACTATGCTATTCAAAGGCTACTAAAACAGAATGCATAGACACAATTATGCTAATTGAAAAACACTAATTATGCAGAATCCTAATTCGATGAAAAACACTAATTATGCAGAATCCTTATTTGATGAAAAATGCAACACAGAATATGCAATGCAATCAAATTAACACATAATGATATAATCAAATAACATCATCATCCCCGGCAACGGCGCCAAAATTTGATCGCGAGTGTCGCGCTCGGACAAATTAATAAAAACTAAATTGCATAAAAATTATGTAGCATGAGGTGCAATCCGAGTCGTCTCCCAATGATGATAATGTTATACGATTATAAATTTCAATAGGATTTGATTTATAAAATAATGCTGATTAGAATAAAAAGTTAACAAGAATTTAAAAACTCTAATCCAAGAATTTAGAAGAACTACGACCACTCTATCACCAGATTCCAAGAAGATGCATCAACCAACAAATTAGTGATTAACATTAAATTTGAATAAAACCTCAATTCAAATTAAGCATTCACACGAGAAACCTCATGCATTCGATCAACACACAATTTGCTCAAAGTTCAGAAACCTCTAGAACCTAATCGATTTGTGTTAATTTAATTCACCAATGCCATTAATCTTAGATCTCAAATCTGAAAATCTAATTCACACTTCTTCAAGATTTAATTACATACATCAACCAAATAATATATAATCAAACAATTGCACAATTATCAATCCAAACGAAGAACTTCAATTCGAAATCATAATTAGCAAAAGGAGAAAGAAGGAAGAGATGAAACCGAATTTGTTGTTGAATAAATTGCGAAACCGATCCTCAAGAGTGTCTCAATCCTTTTTCAATCCTTGGACTAGATGAAAGTTTGAGCCTCCATTAATGGAGGAAAATGAAAAGTAAAAACGGAGAAAAAAAATGAGAGAGAAGAGAGGAGAGGAGCCAAAAAAACAAATTAAAATTCAAAATTCAAAATTCAAAATTTCCGTTCGTCACTTTGTTCCTTTTTTTTGGCTATGAAAACGGCCTTTTTTTGGTTCGTGGTGAAAGAAAATTGTAGCCTTGGATGTTAGCTTCAAAGCGCCACTGGAATGGGCTTAATCAGACATCTGTAGACTGAGATATGGCCCAAATACTGTACCTTGCTCAGGATCCGCGACTGCAGCGTTTTGACTTTTTCCAGGCCCAGTTTCAGCTTCTTATCATTGGAATGGTTTCTGACCTCTTCATAGGAATTGTGCACCTTTCTTTGAGCTTTCCTACAAATCAAGAATCACAATTAAAGGAGTTCTACAATTCAAGATATGGTCCAAAAACCAAAACAGTATCACAATTTGCCAAATACTGGAAAAATTAAATAAAGCCCAAATAAAATCCAAACATCATAAAATGATCCAATTCAACCAATTAGGCACAAAAGAGGATTAATGAGCTAGGAATTAGAGGAAATAATGTTATAAAAATCCAATTGATCATTTAGTAAAGCACTTCTAAACTAATTCCATTTCAGTTCATTTTATATCAATATTATTCCAACATACCATTTTACTCAGATATACTTCATAAAATCTCATGTTAATCATTCAGCAATTTAATCATCTTTCACATTAAGTACTCATCATGTAATACATATACACATATATCAACAACTCAACCAATCAACCAAATAGTCCAAATAATCAAACAAATATCTTTTCAACCATATTCAACACAACATCTATCATACTCATCTATTTTTATACCATATTCACATAACAATGCTCTATGAGCACAACATACATACTATAATGGAAAGATAGAATAGAGCTCTCCTTACCTTGAAGATGAGCTAAATAAGATATGCTGAAAAAGGGTCAAGGTTCACAGATAGAAGTTCTCTTGAATATCAAGAGATATCCATAAGAAACAAAAACAAGAAAATGATCGAAAAAATTCAAGTTTAATCCAAAGAAACTTACTTTGAATCACCTAGCTTCAATGTCCACGTGTGATTATGAAGAGAAATCAGAGTTTCTGAGGCTTTTATCTGAGTAAAAGAAAGAGAGAGTTCAGAGAAAACTTGAGAGAGGGACGTGAGTTTTGAAATGAAATGAATTTTGTAACATCCTCTTCTCACTTTTCTATAATTTATGCATGTTTAATGTTAATTATTGTTGGAATGCGTTTAGAAGGAGTTTTGATGATTTTGGAGGAGTTTTTGGTGCAGGGGATCTCGCTCAGGCGAGGTGAGTCTCACCCAAGCAAGATGATTCGTCCAAGGAAAAGCGGTTGCAGAGCTATCTGGCCCAAGTGTCTGGCCCAGGCGAGGTAATGCTAGCCCAACTGTCACTTTGCTCAGACAAGAATGATCTCGCTCAGGCGAGATTGGGTCGCTTAGGTGAGGACTCAGGAGAAATGTGGTGCTCTCTAGACACTATCTCGTTCAGGCGAGATGGAGCTCACTCAAGCGAGCATATCAGTAAAGGAGGTTCGAGACCACTATCTGTATATCTCGCTCAGATGACAGATTCGTCGCTCAAGCGAGATGTCGTCGCTTAAGCGAGCTTACTGTCGCTCAAGCGAGACGTGTAGGGGCTGAGGGTATTTAAGGGATTTTTCGCCTAAAAATTTCATTCTAAACTTAAACTCATGTCCCTCCCTCACATTTTCTCTGAACTCTCTCCTTATTACTTAGATTAAAGCCTCAGAAACTCTGATTTCTTTCCATAAACAAGCTTGAGCTTTGATTCTGAGCGATCTCAAGTAAGTTTCTTCAGTTAAAATTTTGTTTTCGGTGATCATTTTCTTGTTTTTGGTTCTGATGGGTATCTCTTGGTATTCAGGAGAACTTTTGTTCGTGAACCTTGGTCCTTTACTAAATATCTCCGTAAACTCGTCCTCGAGGTAAGGAGAACTCTATTTTGTTGTTATAAAATACTATTATTTTATGCTCATAGAGCAATGTTATGTGAGTATGAGAGAAAAATGGCTGGTTGTGATATCTGTTGTATGAAGTATGGCTGAAACTATGGTTGTTTGATTGTTTGGAATGATTGTTTGATTGGGCTAAGTGGCCGATAATGCTTATTTGCATTGTGTGATGAGTACTTGATATGAAATATTATGAGACTTGCTGATTGATATTGGTGGGATATTATGAAACATGTTTGAGTAAAATGATATGTTGAAATGACTTTGGTATAAAAGATGTGTTGTTAGAATTGTATAAATAAATGCGTGTGAAATAAGTGGGAATAGAATTAGTCCGGAAGTGCTTTACTAAGCACAATCTTGTGAATGAGAAAGAGAATAATGTTGAGATTGACTCTCAGAGTCAGATTTAGATTGATCTAGTGTGAATAGTTACAAAGATACACTGGGGGTATAGAGTCCAGAGACGATGAGAATCTCAGGGAAACGTAGGGTGGAGAGCGACATCGCGTATGTGTACACACTCTGTCTGAGAGTGAATACGTCACATGGCCTCACACTCGTTTCCTGACTAGACTCCTGACTATGCCTTTGCTAAGGGGCCCGAACATTGTACATGTTGTATCCTTATACATGGGCTAACTGGCGACTATTTACCTAGTTGAGTAAGACCTCAAAAATGCTGAAGGCATCGATATCTGTGATCACAGTGCACTGGGAGTGCGAGTTGAAATGAGATAAAGGAAAGTGAATAATAAACTATTGAATGTTATGTGTAATGAGAATGTGTTATGTATTGAATGTATGAGATTGGTGGTATGATATTCATGATTATATTGTATGATGATATAAGTAAAGATAGAACAAATGCTCATCTTTACTGATAATTTTAAGGAATCAGGATGACGGAGCCCCAGGGAAGAGATAGGCTCTTAGATAGTTCAGTAGATTTTAGATTAAACTATGTATTTAATGAGTACTAGCAAGTGAACTATTTTAAATTTGATGTATTAGTGGAGAATGATCCTAGGGTTTTTGTAATGATAGAATTGAACTACTCCTATAGTATTCCTATTGACTTCCTTAGGAATAGGATACACCAGACCCTATGTATATATATGTATAGAGGTACAGTTAGAACCCCAACAGCCCTTACTTATCTTTACACCTATCATGACCATGACTCTTTTGGGAGACCTACCCGATGGACCTTTGAGCGTGTCATGAGAACAGAGGTCAGAGCTGATTTGGGCGATGGATATCTGGGTTTAGATGACGAATTAGACTCAGAAGACCTAGCCGAGATAAAGAGTTGGGACGCTGGAGATGAGTAGGACCGATCTTCAGCAGTTGATTTGGAGTGAGACTGCTCTTGGTTTTATTTACCAGTAGCTGGATGATGTAAATATTATTTTAAAAGTTTGTATATTTTGATAAACACTTTGTAAATTATTGTACTTTCCTTATACACAGTTCTTTAATTTGTAAAGTTAGATTATGTTTCTGCACTTCATATTTCACTGCACCATTTGTTTATGAATGGAAAGCTTTATGCAATTTATCTTAAAAGAAGAAGTTTTGATATTTATTTATGATAAAAAAAATTGATATATGTAAACTCTATATTTCAAATTGAGTTATAATGGTATAAATTATATAGTGTACAAAATTTTGAAATAAGGATGTTACAAATTTCTCATGCGAGAAATCTCTTAAATACTCCTCAGCCTCATGCGTTCTTGCTTAAGCGAGGGACAACTTGCTTGAGCGACGACATCTCGCTTGAGCGACAGGCATCTCACCTGAGCGAGATATGTAGACAGTGGTCTCACACCTTCTCTTCAGATATGCTCGCTTGAGCGAGCTCCATCTCGCTTGAGTGAGATGGTGTCCAGAGAGCATGTCATTTTCCCTGTGGGTCCTCGCCTGAGCGACCCATCTCGTCTGGATAAGATTCTTAGCTTGCCTGAGTGAGGTGACAGTTGGGCAACATTTATCTTATCTCGCTTGAGTAAGAATCATCTCGCTTGAGCGAGATAGCCCTGCAAGAAGATATTTTTGCATGCTAAATCTCGCCTGGGCAAGATTTACTTCGTCTGAGTGAGATCTCTTACACTGAAGCCCTTTCTAAAATCCTCCAAACTCACATCTAAATGCACTCTAATGCTAGTCAATATTAAATAAACATAATACCAAAAAAATGAAAAAAGGGTGTTATATTGTATCCGTGTACATGGGCTAACCGAAGACTATTTACATGGTTGAGTAATACCTCAAGAATTACTGGAGGTATCGAATGACTGTGATCACAATGCACTAAAAGTGTATATTTGGAAATAGAATGATAATGATATAATGAGATTGTGTGAATTTGTGTGTTAGGATGAGAATGAAAGATTGATGGTATAAAATAATAATTATTGTGTATTTATGATTCATTGAAATAAGTAATATGATGAACTTATGTTGTATTTGAAAGGTAGAATAATTGGTCACCCTTACACCATCTTGTACATAGTAAAGATGATAACATGTTTCGTATGGATTGATATAATAGATGTTTATGCTAGTAGTAGATTAAATTATATTTTTATGAAGTATAGACGTATAGTACATCTAAATTTTAGAGTATATTTTGAGGAGGATTAGGAGTAAACATTAGAAGTAGTTTATAATTATACAGTTCCTTTTGATTTCTCCACCAGTGGTCAAATTCATTAGTCTCTTAGTTTTTATCTATATCAAGAAATAGAAAAACCTTCTCGGATCATGAATAATGTATTTACTTATTTATAGGAAGGCCTAATAGTTATACTTTTGAGAGATTCCCTAGTATAGAAATGGTGGCAGACTCTGGTGACACTTATCCTGGAGAGGATGATGAATTAACTATTGAGAATTTGGCAGAAATTGAGGGCTGACATAATATAGATAAATAGTTTCAAGTCCTCAGTATGTGGAAATGTTTATGAACTGCTAGAAATTTTAAAATATTTTAGATAATGATAAGTAAATGTAATATATATTGTTGTAACTAAAGTCTTTCAGCATGTCAATATTGACTTACAGTATATTTTATGTAGTTTATTTTCTTAAATTGGTCTTATACATAAATTGCTTGTCATGAAAGATTTTATTTTTATAAATTGTAATTAGTTGTATGTTAGGCTTGTAATTTATTATTAAGTAATCTATAATATTTTATACTTGTTAAATACTAATTGAAGGATTATTTGGTATTGGAATAGATTTAGATGTAGTTTAAAATTATTTTAAAAAAAAAAGTGAATAGTGTCGATGAATACTGACGTACCATGATGTCATCTGTGATGTCACACTGACATCACGTACGGGTACAGTATGTGAATAGTACGTGTGTACAGTGTTTTCGATATGCACAGTAAGGCAGTGAACAGTAATTCTAGCAGTGAACAGTAAATTTCAAAAATTTTCTATAAAAAGGGGGCTTCACACAAAATTTTCATTTTTTCACTCCTATATAAGGTTCTCAAAGGTTCCAAGGCCATATACCACCATTTTCTCTCATATTAAACCCTCCTAAACTTAGATTGCTCTCCAAATCTGTGATTCTGCGTCCGTTCTAAGGGATTTGAAGTAAGTTTCTTTAAGTTTGAAGTTAGATTCACCGTTCATTTCTCTTCTCCTCCTCTTTCTCATAGAAGTTCATGGTGTTCTTAGGAGAAACTTCATTCTAAAGCCATATCTTCGGTGAATCTTACGATAAAACAAGTGATATTTGGTAGATCTAGAGTGAATCACCGTTCTAAGGTAAGGGAACTATGTTTTGAACGGTTTGATATGCTATTGAGTCAGTTTTGTTAGATCTCTTTGATAAAAGCTGAGATATAAGGGATTTAATACTTGAAATTTATTTTTCTATGTTGTAGCTGCTGAAAACTGATTTAATAACACTGAGATTTGGCTGATTTATTATAAACTTGTCTTAGCTGAGCTGTTGAAATGATTTTAACCGTGCTGCATCATGCTGAGATATATGTTTTGCATCATTATAGAGTCGAGTTACACGTTTAGGTGGGTGGACGTGTAACGGTAGAGCATGCTGAGCTGTGCTGTCTGGATCTAGATACCAGAATGGGTCGCTCTCGAACCGGCTCGGTTCTTTCTGGATTATTTAGGTTGTGAAACCAGTTGGAAATCAATTTTCATGTTGTGCATTAGATGGGCTGTTACTGTGAGTATTATTTTGCTCTATATATATGATTTCATTTTATTTTTTTGAAAGCTCACTCTTGTATTTCTGTCTATGTCATTGTGTGCGTGTGTACTGCGATGATTGTACGGTGGTGTGTGAGTAAATGTAGCAGGTGTTGCATCTAATTCACAGGCTAAGGGGCCAGTGGAGAAATGTTAGAAGCTGGAATCAAGTAATTTTGCATCAAAGTCCTTTTTCCTTATATTTTAAGACCTCATGTAGAGGGAACTACGTAGTATAATTTTGGGTATTTTGAATATTATGAACTAAATGTAATATTGTGTTGTTTTATTAGATATTTGTTGTAAGAAACTCTGTTTTATTTTGAATGAGAAGAGAATTTCATATTTATATTCTCTATACTTTATTTATTTTAAATAAGTTGTGATGTAGAAACAATGTTCTCAGTTCCTTATAAAAGGGGTCGTGACATGGAGATCCTTTTTCAACTCAAATGCCTTGCTATATTTTTCTTACTTTCTTTTCTCCTTTTTCATCCATTCATTCATATTTTTGTGATATCATGAACTTTGACAATCATTTTTTTTTTACATGTATTATGAACATGTATGTTGTCCACCACTCCAAACTTAAGATATTGCTTGTCCTCAAGCAACTACACTCATAATCGGCACCCCAAACTTAGTTGCTTGCGCTAAATCTTGAGGCAACTCAAAAGAAATGCCTCTCTTAAGGAAGGGAAATTGTTGGTACAGACTAAGTTTGGTAAAAGTAAGATATGGGGAACAAGGGAAAGGAGGTGCAAGGGTGGGGGCCTATGTGTAAAGAAGGCCTCAATCATCTAGATGGAAAATTGCACAATGCATATTGAATTAAGAAACAGGGCAAGTTCTAGAAGATGAATGCAAAAATACATGTAATATGCACACAGAAAAGAAGAAGAAAGGCCCACTACCATGGTAAAAGTGATAATAACTTGCAAAATGAGAGTACAATTCACCCGACAAGAAAATATGTTCAAAATGGTAAGGACAGTAAATATGTACAAAAATGAGAATGAGTAGGAGTTGGATGGAAAATGCAATCAGAGCATAAAAACAAAATTATAAAATAGGACTAGATTAAAAAGAAAAGAGAAGGCATGAAATGAGGAAAAGTAAGCGAGAAATAAATGCAAAACAGGGACAAAGAGTTCACCCCCCTTTTTATAGATGATGTATTCAAAGTTCCTTCTAGGATTGCTTGACATTATCTGCAGAGAAGAAAGAATATGTGAATGGGTAGTGCAGGAAAATTGGGTCAACCTTCATAGTAACACACAACAGCAAACAATCAAACCAGGGGCTGCAAAATAATTTGATACCATCCTAAGTAATTTGTGTGCAAAAGGGTGTATAGTGCTACATAGGACTCAGAGGGCAACCAATTCCAATCATGGTACATAGCCTACAAACATAGAGCTCAAATGGTATAGACAAGAACAATTAAGCACAGAGAATGGTGTGGCATACGTTCACTATGTATAGCAATCCAATGGATAGTAGAAAATGGCTTTTAAGGCTTTTAAGCTCAAGGATCATAATGTAGCAATTAGTAAAATTAAAGTCACGAAAAGCATGTTCAACACCCAGAAAGAGCAACAATCATGGTTAATTTTGTAATATGCATGAGAATCAAGTGCAGCAAAAGTGAAATGGCATGGAATTTGAAAAGCAAAACAGCAAAATGGAGGGGACAAAACTAAATGGAAATAGGCACGAACCAAATTTAGGCACTAACACACATGAACAAAAAGTTTAATAGCATTATTGGCATGTTTAGAGCATAAAAATGAAGGAGGGGAGCATAACAAAAACAACAAATGAGAGTCATGGCAAAGAGGAAGTGGGCGTGGTCACTATTAGGGGAAAAAGTGAGAACGCCCAATTGGATGGGAGTAATACACCCCATTGGGTGCAAGTTAGGGACCTCACCCTCTCTAATTCATGTAAGAATGCTCAATTACACAAGAATTACACCTCAATTTCAATAAAAAAACAAGTAAAATTGAAAAGCCCCAAATTGGAGAATCTAAGAACCCTAACCATAAATGGAGAGAAATTGAGAGAATTACCTTGCTTGAAGCCTTGGGTGTGGTGAGGGAAAGTGCGTTTTGGCCTTAGGAGTGAGTGGGTGTGAATGGGTGTGAGTGGGTGTGTGAAATGGTGACGTGAAAATGGTGCGTGCTGGGCGTTGTGTGGGGTGGATAGTGTGAAATAGGGATGGCAATGGGTAGGGTATGGGTAGGGTACTACAGTACCCATCCCCATACCCACGTTTTAAAAAAATACTCGTACCTGGCCCCATACCCGCGTGGGTATGAACATTAATCCTCGTACCCGTACCCTCTGGGTACCCGCATACCCGTCTTGTACCCATTACCCGCGCTTGTTTGAGAAAAAAATATTTATAAAAAAAAATATGTTTATATAATTTCACATAAGTAGCATAATAATACAAAAATTCAATATGTAGTTGTCGAACAAGATACAAATATAGATAAAAAAACAAATATTCAAAGATCATAAATGTTAAATATATCTTAATATAATAATTTTCTAAACTAAAATTCTTAGAAACAATAAGCAAAACTAAACACACAAGTTATTTGTCAGTAATAATCCTATCTTGTGTGAGATTTGATTGATTGGTAATGTCAGAACGACAACGAAATAGATCTGTATAATGATTGTCCCTTTGTGTGGGATCACTTAGTAACCTCTTGGGACGACATTAACAACTAACTCTAATGAATAACATTTCATAGTTATTAAGTTTTAGTGAGACAGACATTGAGAATTAGAATAGAGTTAGAGTAGAGAAGTTCAATACTAACAATAGAAAATTGATACATAAAATATTTTTTTTAACTTTTGAATTTGAAATTGTAAGAAAAATAATAGATTTAATTAAAATAATATAATATAATTAATATATATATATATTAATACTAGTATTTTTTAACTAATATACTATACGAAAGAATTTTATCAAAAATATAAATTTTTGAAAAATTATTTTAGTGAATTAAATATTTATAATGTATATAAATTTAAAAAAAAAGAATTTGAATAAAAGATAAATAGTTACAACAAAATTTTATAATAAAGAAATATACGTGTATATTAAAAAAATTATACTTTTTTATCTTAAAAAAATTAACAAATAAAAATTAACAATAATTTTTTATATTTATATCTTTTCAAAAACTTCTTTGAATGTGAATAAATAGTAAGAATAATATTATTTAGATTCAATAGATTATAGTTGTGCTTGTAATACATATGTTGCATAGAAAAATATTATTTTAAATTAAAATATAAAAATAAAATTTAAATATTATTAATAAATAATAAGTTTACGATAATAGTAGATGATTGTAAAATTTATAAAATATTTATAATATATTTATAATTTATCATTCACTTTATAATTTAAACATCAATATGATTTTATTAACAAAACTATTTGTGTAAAAAATATTTTATCTGTGTCATATATAAATAATATTTTAAAAAAAAGTCAATCTCATATTAACAATGTAATAATTAAATTGTGTTAGCCTAATTAAATGATATAAAATAGTAAATAAATTTTTCTATTAAAAATATAAACCAAAATAAATTTTTTGGTTTACTTTATTATTAAATATATTTTTATATTAATCTTATATAACTTCACATAAGTAATATAATAATATAAAAATTCAATTCATAATTGTAGAATAAAGTTCAAGCATATATACATATATATATATATATATATATATATATATATATATATATGCGGGTATGGGGCGGGGTGGGTACTTAGATACCTATACCCGCACCCATCCCCATTAAAATTTGCGGGTTTTTACCCACACCCATACCCGTACCCGTATAGCGGGTAAATACCCTACCCATTATGGGTAAATTTTGCAGGTGCCCATCGGGTACTTTACCCATTGCCATCCCTAGTGTGAAATGGTGAGCGTGTTTACTTTCAAAGGGATTAGTGGGTACTTTAAGTTGGGCCCAAGGGGAATATTGCAAATGGTGTACGTGCCTACTCCAAACAAGAAAGGTGGGAACACTTAAGAGGCTAAATTTTGGTTCCAATTTGCGCGTGGTGACTTTCATCCAAGAAAGTGACAACTACAATGAGGGTGTGTGAGTGGGTGGATGCGCGTGGTGACTTTGGAGCTTCAAAGTGGGAACTCCAGTGAAGTGAAAAAGCAAGGAGATTTGCGCGTGGTGACTTTGGAGCTTCAAAGTGGGAACTCCAGTGGGAACTCCAATGAAGTGAAAATGCAAGGAGATTTGTGCATGGTGACTTTGGAGCTTCAAAGTGGGAACTCCAGTGAAGTGAAAATGCAAGGAGATTTGCGCGTGGCCACTTTCAACGAAGAAAGTGGTAACTACAGTGAGCCCCAAAATGCAAAGTGAATTGCGCGTGGATACTATTGGACTAGAAAGTGTCCACGCGCAAACTATTAACCTCCTGGGTGTCAAAGTAGCCACTTTCACTCTTAAAAGTGGGAACTACAGAGAGAAACATGCTTACCTTGAGCCAAAGTGACCACTATGGCCTATGAAAGTGACCACTCTCACGAAAAACAAATTGTACCAAGCATGAATGAGTACCCAAAGTGTTTGTTGCTGCCACAATCCCTGCAAAAATTCTAAGTCCACAGAAAATTATTTACACAAAATTGAATTATATTAGAAATCTATCTACAAATGAAAACAAATAAGAACAAAAACTCAATTGAAAGAATGCAAAGGAAAAGAACAAATTTCCTTATTCACGTGTGAGTTGCCTCTCACAAAGCGCTTCTTTAACGTCACTAGCTTGACGTGCGTAGTAATTTACTCATGACAAAGGTCTTGGTTGAAGGAAATGATGGGGGAGTACACATCCACCTCTTCAACCTCCTCCAAGGGAAGTGAGTTCTCCAAAAAAAATGCTTCAGGCGATGTCCATTCACTGGAATGCAGCCTTCCAGTCATGAACTTGAGACATGAGTTGAATAGAAGCATCTTTTGACCTACACAGGACTCTCCTCTACCTATCAATTTATCATGATACTGCTTGGTTCTCTCCTTGTAGGTTCTTGAGTCTTCATATGCTCCTAAGTGCAGCGCTTCTAGTTCTTGGAGTTGTGGCTTCCTTTTCCTCTTCCTCTTTCTCTTTCTTTTCCTCTGAAGTTGCTTCACTAGTTTAGTCCCTTTCAACAGAATTTTGTGCATGCACAGGAGAGGGCTAATACCAAGAATGTCAGCTAAAGTCCATCCAATAGCTCTCTTGTGCCTTTTAATTACTTCCAACAATATCTTCTCTTGATCACCTTCAAGCTTGGTGGAAATAATGACTGGGAGCTTCTCAGAATGTTCTGGTAGGGGCTTCAACTCTAATGTGGGAGGTTGCTCCACAGAAGGAAGTGATTTGGCACTTTCATTTGACAAAGTCTCTACAATATTCAAACCAAAGGCGTTAGATTCAACTGTACTTGTACTCAATACATCACATTCAAACCCTATGGAATTTTCAGGTTCATCAACGTTGAAAGTAGTAGAATTTGCATTCAAATAATTAGAAATCTCAGCACAAATTTCACACAGAGAAGAACTATTACACGATTCACAATTGGAAGTATCTACATAATCAGAAAAATTAAGGAGTGAGTCTCCTCCTAAAAATTCAGACAAATTATCATCTGTTGATTTATCAAGATGGTTAATGTGGAAAACAAAGTGTTCTTCATTTGGGTGCTTCATAGCATCCAGTATGTTAAAGCGGACAACCTTGTCTCCAAACTCCATAGTAAGTGATCCGGCATGCACATCAATCTTCGTTCTCGCAGTCTTTAAGAACGGTCTTCCCAAAATGATTGGTGCAACACTATCCATTGACTCTTTCATGTCAAGGATATAAAAATCAGCTAGAAAAATGAGGTCATTCACCCTTACTAACACATCCTCCACAAGTCCAGCTGGATATGCTGTGCTCCTGTTTGCTAGCTGGATGATGACACCTGTGGGCTGCAATGGTCCAAGAGACAAAGATGTGAAGATAGATAAAGGCATAACATTAATAGATGCACCTAAATCAAGCATGGCATTATCTATCCTATTGTTGCCTATAATGCAGGGAATAGTAAACGTCCCTGGATCTTTGCATTTCTCAGGCATTGTGGTTCTTTGTTTCTCAAAAAGTGCAGAAACATTCCTACTCATGTTGACTCTCTCATTACCCTTCAGACGCCTTCTATGTGTACACAAATCTTTCAAGAACTTGGCATACTTGGGTATTTGTTTAATTGCCTCCAGCAAGGGTATGTTTACCTCAACCTTTCTGAAGGTGTCCAAGATTTCTTTGTCACTCTCCTCAGCTTTCTTACTTGGTTTGGCAATCATAACCCTTTGAGGGAAAGGTGGTGGAATTGCCCTTTCAGCTTCTTCTACCACTTCTTGAGTGGTGGGTGCATTTTCTTCCTCTCTTTCATCAACCAAGGGGCGAGGGATCTCCTTCTCCCTAGGCATTTCAGGCTCTTGCATTACCTTCCCAGACCGCAGAGTAATTTCACTGACATTCTTTGGGTTTGTGACTGTTTGTGCTTGGAGGTTGCCTGAACCTTGGGACTGAATTTGATTTATAGAGGAAGCCAACTGTCCCATCTGGTTCTCATTTGTTCTGATACTGGCCTCTGTTCACTGTTGAAAATTAATGTTGCTCATGGACATCTGCTTCACAAGCTCCTCCAATGACGGCTCATTCTTCTGACAAGAAGAAGCTTGGGATGAGGACGCTTGCTGCTGTTGGTGAGGTTGTTGCCCATGTTGTTGATCATTCCATTGACGTGGCTGATGTGGCCTACCTTGACCAGCTTGGTAATTGTTGCTTTGCTGATTTTGCTGGTTGGAATTTCCTCCCCACCTCAAGTTTGGATGATTTCTCCAGCCCGAGTTGTACCGGTTTGAAGAAAGGTCCCAGTTTGGTTGTTGCTGCTGCTGCTGAAAAAGAAATTTGTTAGTGTAAATATTTGCAGCATAGGCTTGGGGGTTACCTTCAGGAGTATCTGACTCCTGCAATGTGGGGCAGCTGTCTGTATAATGATCTGCAGCTGAGCATATTCCACAAAGTGTAGCTGGAACTGGTGGTGGAGGTGTTGCAGAGACAACACTCTTTTGCATTGCAGCTAATTGCTTTACCATGGAGGCTAGCTCATCAATCTTGTGCTCCAATTTGTTTGGTTCTGCAGCTTGAACTTCATGCACACCTCTAGTAACACAAGAATTTTGTCTAGTTGCAAATTGCTGGGAGTTGGCAGCCATGTTTTCTATAAGTTCCTGGCTGCCACAAGGGTCTTGTCTACCAAAGCTCCTCCACTCGCTGCATCGATCATACTCCTATCCATTGGGTGTAATCCCTCATAGAAGTACTGGATCAGCAATTGATTGCTAATTTGGTGGTGTGGGCAGCTAGCACATAGTATTTTAAACCTCTCCCAATATTCATAGAGAGTTTCTCTTTCTAGCTGCTTAATTCCACAAATCTCCTTTCTTATGGATGCAGCTCGGGAGGCCAGAAAGAACTTCTCTAGAAAGAGTCTTTTGAGGTTTTCCCAACTTGTTATTGATCCCGGTGGAAGGTAGTACAACCAGTCCTTTGCAGTGTCCATTAATGAGAAAGGGAAGGCCTTCAATTTGACATGCTCCTCTGGGACACCTTGAGGTCGCATGGTGGAGCACACAATATGAAACTCCTTCAAGTGTTTGTGAGGGTCTTCACCTGCAAAACCATGGAATTTAGGTAGAAGGTGAATTAATCCAGTTTTCAAAACAAAAGGAGCGTCCACATCTGGATATTGGATGCACAATGTTTGGTATGTGACATCCGGTGCAGCTAGCTCCTTAAGAGTCCTCTCGTCACCTGTCATTGCTCCAAAACTAGAGTTAAGTGAAAATGGAGAAGAGTAAATAGAATTTGGTGTCACAGAATGCAAAGATGCAGTAGGTGATGATAATGATTCAGAGTGTTCAGAGTGATCCCTATGTGTCCTAAGGTTCCTATAAAAAGTCCTATCAATCTCCTGGTCTAATGGATACAAATCTCCAGGGTTTGATCAGGTCATGCACTAGATACCAACTAACTAAATTGAAAGCAAATTGAGTAAATGAAATAACAAGAACAATTTAAAATTTCTCTGCAGAATTATGCAACAAAAAGTGCAAAAAAAACAGAGAAATATACAGCAAAATGAGTGCAGAAAATTGAAAGTGAGTGATTGAAAATTTTCAGCACTTGAATGAAGGAAATGATGCAGAAAATCTTGCAATAACAATGCAGAAACAGACTACTAAATTCGTATGACTATCAACAAAATACAAAAACTCAAAATGAAACAAACGTACTAACATGCAAAACACAAAAACAGAGCACCAATCATGTTCAACATAAGTTCAGCACCAATAATTCCCCGGCAACGGCATCAATTTGATGAAACAAATTTTAGCTATTTGTCATGCAAAAGATTGTCGTTAATCCTCATCAAATATGCAAAGAAATGAATGCAGTACTAGGGTGTTATCCTAGGTCGTCTCCAAGGAATTTTTGGTTGGGAACATACATCGAACAAGTGTGAACATATATTTTAAAGCAAGTAAATTGGGGGAGGTTTGTCAATTTCCAGATTTTAATCAAGAACGAAATGTAAATTAATGAAATTCAATCAATTAAAATGAGTAATCCCTAGTCAAGCAATGAGTTCCATCATTATTCTTCCAAATGATTCAATAATCCCCTTTCTTTCCCTTGAATTAAGTTAATCTAACAAGCGAAGACTAATTTTAACATCCCAATTAAAATTAAGCATCTTAATGGGCTCCAATCTCTATCCCTAAGATTAAGCAACCTCAAGGATTAATCAAAATTAAGCAATTTTGAATTAGAATTTCGTTAGGTAAATTAGGGTTCATTAAGCAATGTTCCCTTCATGCAAATTCCATTTCATTCAGCAATGTTCCCTTCATGCAAATTCCATTTCATTCAAAGATTGGGGTTAATAAATCCAAGGAAAGAAAGATTTGTATTGTAATTAATCCCAAGAATTCAAGATTCATGTGCATTGACTAGGAATTACAAGAAAGTTTAGCCCTCCATATGGATGGGCTTCACAAATGAGAGAAAGAAATGCAAGAACGTAAACAACATTAATGTAAATTCAACAAAAATTAAAAGGAAAATTGGAAATTAAAACCTATAGAGGACCCTTGGCTGTCACCCAAGACTCCAATGTCGTAAGAAATTATCCCAATTTGGCAAAGGAAAATTGTGTAAAGTGTCAAAAGTCCCGTACCCTAATTCCTAAAATCTATTTATAGTGGATGACATGTCACCAAAGTGTCCACTTTTGCCTTTGAAAGTGTCCACTTTGGGCCTTGAAAGTGTCCACGCGCAGGATGGAAGGGTTGCCACTTCTCTGGAGTTGCCACTATTTGTGCTGAAAGTGGCTACTTTGGTGCGTGTGGCTACTATGAGAGCCAATAGTGACCACGCGCAGGAGTGCTTCAAAATTAGCGTCCTGGAGCTTCTGGAGTTGCCACTATTTGTGCTGAAAGTGGCTACTTTGGTGCGCGTGGCTACTATGAGAGCCAATAGTGTCCACGCGCAGAAATGCTTCAAAATTGGCGTCTCTGGAGCTTCTGGAGTTCCCACTTTTGGGCTTGATAGTAGCTACTTTGGAACCTTTAATGCCCAGACTTGCTGTAGTTGCCACTTTTGCTCCTAAAAGTGGCTACTTTGGGGCAACTTTCATCCAAGGACCAAGATTTCTCAAATTAAATTTGGGGACTCTGCAAAATCATCAAGACAATTAAAATTGCAATCTATATCTATGTAATTAAATGCAAATTAACCAAAAATTAATAAACCTATGATATTTACTCAAAATGTGATTTCTATATTATTTGCACTATCTAAGTCCATTTTTTCTATCAAGGAACACCAAAAAGGCAAGTAAAAATATAATAAAAAGTGGATTCATCACTACCCCAAATGCATATGCAATAATGTCAATTCTGAGTTTCCTAGCCAAAGTTATGCTCGTTTTAAGTTTTCAAAATTTTCTCTTTGCTACTCACTTGTATATTTTTTTCTACTACTCTTTCTGCAAATCCGACAACTCTACTATCCAAAAGACACTAAAAAAATGTGGACACAAAAATTCAACTCAAAATTCAATCTCTAACTATTTTATTTGATTTTTCTAAAATCGGGTGAATATTAACCTACACTTGTCAGGCTTGCAATTTATTATTGAGTAATCTATAATATTTTATATTTGTTAAATGTTAATTGAAGGATTATTTGGTATTGGAATAGATTTAGATGGAGTTTGAAATTTAAAAAAAAAAAAAAAGGTGAACAATACTGTATGAACAGTGCCAATGAACAATGAAACTGCCTATGAACAGTACAAACCGCGTACAAACCGTGTATGAACAGTAAAAACCGCGTATGTACAGTGACTGCTGACGTCATCAGTGACATCATCATAACGTCATGGCTAACATCACATATGCGTACAGTACGTGTACAGTACGCGTGCACAGTGTTTCTGGCGTGAACAGTGTTTCTGCCGGTGAACAATAAATTTTGAAAATTTTCTATAAAAAGGGGGCTTCACATGAAATTTTTATTTTTTCACCCCTATCCAAAGTTCTCAAAGGTTCTAAGGCCGTATACTACCATTTTCCCTCATACTAAACCCTCCTAAACTTAGATTTCACGCCAGATTTGAGATTCTACGTCTATTCTGAAGGATTTGAAGAGAAACTTTGTTCTAAAGCCAAATCTTCGATGAATCTTGCTATAAAACAAGTAATATTCGGTAGATCTAGTGTGAATCATCGTTCTGAGGTAAGAAGAGTTTACTTTAAACTATGAACTTCGTTTTGAACGGTTTAATATGTTATTTCAAGATGTTTTGATATGATTTTGTTAGATCTATTAAATAAAAATTATTTTCTAAGATGTAACTACTGTTAATTGATTTAAAATGCTGAGATTTTGGCTGATTTATTATAAACTTGCCTTAGCTGAGCTGTTAAAATAATTTTGGCGGTGTGCATCATGCTAAGATATATGTTTTGCATCATTATAGAGCCGAGTTACATGTTTAGGTGGGTAGACGTGTAACGGTAAGTTCATGCTGAGCTGTGCTGTCTGGATCCAGATACTGGAATGGGTCGCTCTCGGACTGGCTCGGTTCCTTCTGGATTACTTAGGTTATGAAACCAGTTGGAAATCGTTTTCATGTTGTGCATTAGATGGGCTGAAAATGCATTGAGTTATTGTTGTGAGAAATATTTTGCTCTATATATATGATTTTATTTTATGTTTGGTAAGCTCACCCTTGCATTTCTTTCTATGTCATTGTGTGCGTGTGTATTGCGATGATCGTACGGTGGTACGTGAGCAGATGTAGCAGGTGTTGCATCTACTTCACAGGCTGAAGGGCCAGTGGAGAAATGTTAGAAGCTGGAGTCGAGTAATATTGCATCAAAGTCCTTTTTCTTTATATTTAGAGACCTCATATAGAGGGAGCTACGTAGTATTATATTGTTCTATTGAATATTTTTTGTAAGAAACTTTATTTTATTTTAAATTTAGAAGTGAATTTTATACTTATATTCTCTTTTTATCTTAAATAAGTATGTGATGTAGAAACAATGTTCTTGGTTCCTTATAAAAGGGGTCGTGACAACACTGGTGACGCAACGCAAACGAAAACGAAGCAAACACAAAGACGCCAAGACTCAAAGACACAAATGAACAACGTAGGAAATTAAATAGAGCTGTTAGCACATTCAATAAAATGAAAACAAAATGACTTGTCAAGCATGCAATATAGGGAGTAAACCTAGGTCATCTCATAAGGACACAAATTCATTCTATTTCCAATTTTAAACATGCAACTGTGATTAATTTCGAGGTTTGTGATTTAACGATGAATTAAAAATGAAAGTAATTCAAATAGAAGCTGATCAAAACAATGAAAATGAATCTAAAAATTAATTTGAAAGATTAATTTGAATTTCAAATTTGAAAACAAATCTAAAAATAAATTTGAAAAATGAATTTAAATCTAAAATTTGAAAACAAATCTAAAAATAAATCTGAAAATGAATTTGAATTTAAATTTTGAAAACAAATCTGAGTATAAATTTGAAAATTGAATTTGAATTTAAAATTTAAAAACAAATCTAAAAATAAATCTGAAAACAAATTTGAATTTAAAATTTGAAAACAAACCTAAAAAAAAATCTAGAACCGAATTTAAATTTTAAATTTGAAAATAAATCTAAAAATAAATCTGAAAAAGAATTTCAATTTCAATTTCAATTTCAATTTAAAATTTGAAAAGAAATCTAAAAAAATAACTGAGATTAAAAGTTGAAAAACAAAAATTGAAAAGAAAATTGAAACAAGAACAAGTAAAACTAACACGAATTAAACTCACGAACCACAGACGCAAACTACGATTACTATACCGAATTTATCCAAAACTCAAATGCAATAGAAAACAATCGATCGAGATTACATTCAAGAACAAAAATCAAATTCAATCAAATTATGCATGCACAAATCTTAATCAAGAATTGTGAGAAGGTAAAAAGACAAACTCGGATCCACGCTTGAGATGAGATGATTCGCAACACCAAATAATTAAGAACACAGCAGGATCCGAAGAGACGCAAGCGAATGGAACAAAACAAATTTACTCTCAAAAATGGGAAAGTGTCTTTGTAGAAAAATGAAATTATTAAAAGGATAAGAAGAAGGGTCCAAAATCAACCTTTTGACCCCTATATATACTGGTCTTAAATGAAAATGAAAATAAATAGGCCAAGACCTCTGCGAAAAATAAAATAAAAGCCCTAAGTAAAAACCCTAAATATAAAAGGTAAATTTTAAGTCTGAACTTCAAAAATTAATAGAAAATAGCTTCAAACTCAAAACAACATGATCCATATGTCTAAATTGAAGCCCAAAAAGTCAGGAATCCATTGCAAAAAGAATCATCCAAAAAGGAGGTCTGCAGAAAAATTATGACCGAAATAGTTGACAAAGGTCAGAATAGAAAAAAAATACGAAATATAAAGTAAAGATGACAAGTATTCATGAAAACTCTAATTTAATGCAAGAAATGGAAAAACATGCTAAATACAATAATTAAAGAGAGAAAAGGTATTTTGGAAGATGCCATAAGGCTATAAATATGGGTATAAAATACGAATCATCAAATAGCATTAAGATGTATTAGGAGTGTATTATGAAGAGTATTAGAAAAGGTTAGTCAGGGAATCTCACTCAAGCGAGAGAAATCTCGCTCAGGCGAGACTGAGCACCCAGAAATATCTTATTTCAGAGCAATTTCTCTTAAGCGAGATGATTCTCGCTCAACCAAGATACGATAAATTCTACTCAACTGTCACCTCGCCCAGGCGAGAGTGATCTTGCTCAGGCGAGATAAGATCTTGCCCAGACAAGATGAGTCGCTCAGGTGAGGACTCACTGGAGAAATATTGCCCTCTCTGGTCGCAATCTTGCTCAGGCAAGATGGAGATCGCTCAAGCGAGCATATCAGAAAAATATTGGAAAAACCATTGTCTACAGATCATGCTCAAGCGAGATATATCTTGCCCAGGCGAGCAGTGCGTTGCTCAAGCGAGATGTTTCTCGCTCAAGCGAGAGCACGCGGGGCTAAGGGGATTTAAAAGATTTCCAACATAGAAATTTCATTTTATTTCAAAACCTACGTTCCTCTATCATTTCCTCTGAACTCTCTCTTCCTTATTCCAGGGAAAAGCTTTAAAAACTCTAAAACTTCACCGAATCCGAACTCAAACATTGACTCCACGAAATCGTTGGTGAGTATTTCAGGGTTCAAACTTCTTACGTTTACTTCTATATTCTCTGTTTCTTTTTTACTCAAAGAATACTCTTTCTGTAAGTTGTAGAACTACCTTGGCCTGTGAACCATTCTTCTCTCACTTTCTCACTAAAACTTGTCTTTCAAGGTAAGGAGAACTCTATCTTGTTACTAAGAAAATGATGTGTTGCATTTATGAAATGTTTTATTTGAGTATGTGCTAGATGATAACATGTGTTTTGTTATGATTGAAGTATGTGTATGGTGTTTGATGATGTATATTGTTTTTTCTTTGGGTGTATATGCATGTATATTATAGACTGAGTCCAAAGGGATCAACTCTCAGTAACAATTAATTGATATATGATGTAATACTGAACTAGAATAAAATAGAGATAAAAGTATTGATAATATGTTAGTAAGCAAATAATGAAAATATAGAGATGATATAGGAAATATGGAAAGAGAAATGAAATGAGAAAGGAATATGATATGGATGAGTGTGGATAGTTCAGAGGTACACTAAGGGAGTGAAAGATGGAAAAGACTGAGAAGTCTTGGAAAAATGAGGGTGGTGGATGCTCCTCTTGAATTGCGCAAGACAAATGAAAGTAGGAGAACCACAGGCCTGACACTTGTTTTCTAACTAATACTCCTGACCATACTTTTGTTAAAAGGGGCCGGGTCTGCACACGTTGTATCTGTGTAGCTGTAGCTATCCAGCAACTATCTATGCTAAGAAATACCTCGAGGGATCCCAGGAGCAGTGAAAGTGAGAAATGAAAATTTAAAGTAACAAGTGACCTAATTAGAATAAGTTGGATAATTAATGATCTTTTTATATGATGATTGTGTGATTTCTTTATCTGTATCATTGATTTATTTATGATGTATGCTTGGTAATACGATTAGAGACTCATTCTTACGTAAATATTTTAGGGAACCAAGATGATAGCACCCACCGAGAGAATTAGGCTTGTAGATAGTTCTGTAATTAATAGACTGAATTATGTATTTAATAAGTACCAGAATTATGTTACTTTAGGATTTCTTGTACATGTTAATGATGTGCCTAGGGATATTATTATGATGGAAATAGAATTAGCTTATAGTGTTCCTTTTGATTTTCCTGTAAGTAGAATCCATCATACCCTTTGTGTATATATCTTTCCTGGCACCGTGAGGACCCAAGCAACCTTAACCTACCTGTTCACATACCATGATCATGATTATCTTGGAAGACCATCTTGATAAATGTTCGAGCGGATTACCGGTACACAGGTTACCATAGACTCAGGTAACCTATATCTCGGATCAGATGAGGATCTTGACTCTGATGATATCGTGATGATAAAGGGATGCCACAGGGATGACTAGTGTCTCTTTGGTCCTGTGATGGATAGACTGCTCATTAGGAATTGTTATATCTTTGTATATTGTGAATATTGTAAATAAGTCTTAATGTATTTTGACATATATTTTGCCAATGTTAACATACTGTATAGTATAAGAACACTAGTACTTGTAAGATGGATAGGCAATATAGCTTTTAAAATGAGCTAACACAAAATCCTGCAAGGTGAAATAGACACTAGGCCTAAAATTAAAATAGGCATTAAGACCTTGGAGATGAAGCGTACATAGAAACTTGCGAAATGAACTTGCATGAGGGATTCGTTGGTAAGCGAGTAAGAATAGATGTGTTAACTTATGAGGTACAACAAGCTTAGGAGTCCATAAGCGTAGAATCTATGTAGGCACAAAGGCTTGTATAATAAACAAGAGATATATTTTTGAAAGCAATAAGCATGAAAGCCTCTAAGTGGGTAGGTAGGAGTCTGTCAGATGCCTCAAGCCTAGCAACCAATAAGATTAAGAAAGCATAAGAACCTATGAGATCTACGTAGAAACATAAAATTTGTGAGATAGAGAAGGTCCAGAGACTTATGGATTAAAGCAAGTATGACGACTTAACACTAGAGCCTAACAAGTGCGAAGCTATGAGGTGAGTATGTGCGAAAGCTTATGAGATGTAGCGAGCATGAAGGTTTATGAAGAAAGCACAATATCTTATGAGACATAATAGGTATAAGGGCCTATGAGGTGAGTAGATGTGAGACATATTAAGTGGTGTAAGCACCAAAGCTATTAGAACAAGCACGCTAAACTATGAGGTGTGCAATCTTAGGAGTGCATACGCACAAAAGCCTAATTAGGCATAGGTCCTATGTTTGTGTAAAAAGGCCTACAAGACGAGGTATGGACTTATGAAAGTAGAAAGCTTGAAAGCCTATAAAGTGTGTAAGTACAAAAGCTTGTAAGATAAAAAGGCATGGAAATCTATGAGATGAAGCAAGCATAAGGGCTTTGAGATTAGCTGACTTCAGCGCTTGTGAGATGAGATAGGCTCATGGGTCCGTGAAATAAGATAGCCATAAGTCCTATGAGATGGGTAGGTATAGAATTATGTGAGATGAAGAACGCACAAGAATATATTATAAGAAACAAGCACAAGAGCTTAAGATTGGTCGACATCATAGCTCATAAGATAAGATAGGCACATAGGACCTATGCGAGATAAAGAATGTACAAGAGTTTATGCGAAGAAGCAAGCACAAACGCGTGAGATTAGTTAACATCAAAGCTCATAAAATGAGATAGCCATGGGACCTATGAGATGAGTAGGTACAGAAGTATGTAAGATGAAGAATGCACAAGAATATATTAGAAGAAGCAAGCACAAGAGCTTGAGATTAGTTGACATCATAACTCATGAGATGATAGAAGTGTATGAGATGAAGAATGCGTAAGAACCTACGAGAAGAAGTAAGCACAAGTTCTTAATATTAGTTGACATCAGAGCTCATAAGGCACATGGGCCAGTGAAATGAGATAGCCTTGGGACCTATGAGATTGGTATGTACAGAAGTGTGTGAAATGAAGAATGTACAAGAACCTATAAGAAGAAGCAAGAGCAAAAGCTTGAGATTAGTTGACATCAGAGTTCATAGGATGAGATAGATACATGGACCCATGAAGTGAGATAGTCATGGGATCTATGAAATAGGTATGTACAAAAGTGTATGAGATGAAGAATACATAAGAACCTAATAGAAGAAGCAGGTACAGAAGGTTGAGAATAGTTAATATCAGAGCTAACAAGATAAGTTAGGCACATGGGCCTGTGAAATAAGATAGGCTTGGGACCTATGAGATGAGCATGTACTAAAGTCTGTGATATAAAGAATGCACAAGAACCTATAAAGAGAAGAAGGCACCACAGTTTAAGATTAGTTAACATCAGAGCTCATAAGATGAGATAGATACATAGACTTGTGAAATGTAATAAACATGAATCTATGAGATGGGTATTTACAGAAATCTGTGAGGTGAAGAATGCACAAGAACCTATGAGAAGAAACAAATACAGGAGCTAGAGATTAGTTGTCATCGTAGCTAATTAGATGAGATAGGCACATGAGCTCGTGAAATGGGACAACTGTGGGACCTATGAGATATGCAGGTATAGAAGTCTGTGAGATAGAGAATGCATAAAAACTTATGAGAAGAAGCAAGCACCAGAGTTTTAAGATTAGTTGACATCAGAGCTTATAAGATGAGATAGACTCATGGACCCTTAAAATGAAATAATCATGGGACTTATGGAGTGGAGTAGGCACATGGTTCTTCGTGGTGAACAAATATAGGCATAACAAGCTTATGGGGCTTTGAGTTGAGTAGCAACTAGAGCTTATGAGATGCAACAACAAACATAAAGACCTATAAGATTAGAAAAGCATGACAAGCTATGAAAGATAACATGTATAAAGGCCTATAAGATGATAGGTGCGAGGCTTGAGGTGTGGCAAATGCATGAGCCATTAAGAAGTAATAAGCATAAGGTCTATGGAATGAAGTAGACACAAAGACCTTTCAATGGTTAAAAAAGAGAGTTATGAGATAGAACCAATAAGACGATCTTTAAACCAAGAGTAAATGGTGTCCTTAATAGGAAGTAGGCATAAGGATTTGAATAACATGAACAAAGGCTTATGAGATGCGACTAGTAAGACGATCTTTGAACCAAGAGTTATTGGTGTGCTTGATAGGAAGTAGGCACAAGGACTTGAACAACAATAAATCTTATGATGCAACAAGTGTTTTTATGAAATGAAATTGACATTAACGTTTATCATATGCAACAAACATAAAAAGCTAAAACTATGGGTGGCTGAAAGATCAAGATAATCTAAGCACTATGAAAGACAATCTTAGTTGAATTAATTGATGCATGATGATATCGATGGTGCAAGATGTCAATATGATGCAAAATGCAAAATGAATATTAACAAATTATTTTTATTTTGAAATAGTTTGAAACATATCCTCTTTATAAAGTCATGCACCCTGTGAATCAAATATGAGTAAGAACTCGTGATTTCTTTACTTGGTTTATGACTAAAGACTTGGCCAATGTGCTTTAAGATTAGCTTCCACTAATATTTTGTGAGCTAAAATGATGATATGCTTATTTTGTCGTGTTATATTTATCGAGAACTCAATAAACTTCCTATGACTCAAGATAAATCAAAATAATTGCAATGTTCTTTTTTCTTGTGTGAACACATGTTTCCCTTCCATATATGTTTATCAAAATGCAAAATGAATTAATGGTAGAACAAAGAAAATCAACAATTTATTTAAGAGAGAAATGAAACACATTGCAAATAGAGTAATGTATGGTGGATGAGAATGAAATGCATATAGTTTTAAATAGATGGAATCAAAATGTAACATGAATGATTACAATGATACTAGAGTAGTTTTGTTTTTTTTTTAAATGAACAATGCTACTAGTATATGTCAGTAATATTGACCACTCATTAACAAGTTTCAGAGTAGGTTGACCAAGCTTGAAGTGCTTAGGATGGAGCTCCCTTCTTCAATCCCTAACGTGTTATGGACTCTGTCAGTTCTTTTTCTTCCATCTCCTCCTTGTCTCACTGTGTTCTCTTGAATTCATGCTCCTTTTTGTCTCCCAAGTTCTCTCAATTCTCTCTCTGTTTCTTCTCTCTTTTTTTCTCTGTGCTCTCAAAGTGTCCTTGCAAAAATAAAAGGTGTCCATCTAAAAGTCTCTCCTCTATAAAGACCTAAGCTTCCTATTTATAGGCATTTTCTAAAATCCTAGATCCTATTTATTTATTTATTTTTAATAAAGGCTCCCTTATTTTTCGATAACCAGTAATCAGTTTTTTTCTTTTTCACCCATTCTTCTAAAAACTACAAACTACTTTGACCATTTCTAAATCTGATTTTAAATTTTAAAATTGAAAATTTAAATTTAAATTTTAAATTATTTTTTTGTCTATTTTCTTAACCTCCTAAAAATTGAATCATTATTTTTAATTTTTTAAATTTAAAATTTATTTTTGAAAGGAACCCAGATAAAATTGAGTATTCACAGTGATTCTTATATCTTAGTGTATGTTTGGATGGGCATTTGCAAACATGAGTTTGAATGAACTTCATTTTGTAGAAATGATTTTATTTAAAGGTGAGTCTAAAGTAATGTGATTTATATTTGAAAACTATCACTTAAAGGTTTGTTGAAAATTCAGTATAAATTTTTCAAATCAACACCAAAGCTATAATTTATCATGTTGACTCAAATGTAAGTTTAGAGATAAAATCAATTATGTCATACAATTGCTAAACATGTTGGCACAAATTTCAAACTACATTTACATCTTTAAGCACAAGTTTAGAAGCTTCCATTGCTTATCCAAACATGCACTAGAATTGGTGTTTTTACTTGATGTCTATAATGTTTGAAAATTAAATGGTTCTTCTAGTTGGGAAAAGTTTGCAAGTTTGATTCAATTCTAATTGTAGTTTATAGTGCACTTTCACATAAGCATATCAAAATTCTATGACTACAATTAGTTCATTGACTATCACATGGCTGCAATAAGTATCTTAGCGCTTACTTGGATCCAATGTAATACTAATTTTTACTTTTTAAAATATTTTAATTATTAGTTTTTTTAAAAAAAGAATAGATGTTAAGATGTCTCACATTGGCTAAGAATAGAAAAAAAATACTGCTTATAAGGATTTGGATAGTTCTCCTCATAAGAGCTAACTTTTAGGATTAAGTTAGGTCTAAGTTTCTTAACATGGTATCAACACTTATTATAGATCTGATAATGAGCAACCTTGGATTGAAAAATAGAAACTGGCCCAACATAAAATTTGGTTTAAACACTTATTGTAGGCTTATCTAGTGTTATATTAAAAATATAAAGTCCTACAATTTCTATGTCCTAGCTATCTAATCTTGAACGTAAGAAAGTGTGTTAAAGTCTCACATCAACTATATAAGATATGGCTAAAAAAGAGCTTACAATTATAAAGGCTAAAGCAATCCTTAGAGCTGGCTTTAAGAGTTGAGTTAGGCCCAAGTTTTTTAACAATAGAAAATACCCTTTTCATAATTATCTTTATATGTAGCAAATTTTGCATAAAAGTAATTCATTCTATGACCATTTAAGGGTATTGAATAATGGACACTATCTTTAATGTCATTCAAGTTGAAATGGTTTATTCATAGCCCTTTTGCCAGTTTGAATCATGTGCAATTATGGATATATTTACAAATTGAATTGTGTATTCCTCAATCTGTCTCCACTGTAGTTGTAGTGCAAGGATAGGTCAAAATTACAGAAAGAATATTGAAATCCTAGACGTTCAAGAGATCCAGGCCTCTCCCAAAGCCTTACTAATACAATGATGCCCCCAATCTATGTGTTCCCCCCTTTTCCAAATTTCAATAATTAACTAACTAATCTACACTTACTATACGGTTAATATATTGGTTAGTAGCATGTGCAAATGACATCCCCTAACTGTTAAGCAAATTTTCAGTATTCCTGTAATATAGACTCCCTTGTAGTTTCATTTCCTTATTTAGTAACTTTCTCTATACTTTTAATTTTACAAATTTTAAATTAGAGAAAAATTAACCATAAATGAATGGGTATTTCTATATAAAAGAAAGGAGCATCCGAGCATGTACTCTAGTAGCATTGAAAGAGTTTCCCTAACTGACCCACTTCATAAGTTGTAACACCTTAAATTTAATTTTATAATAATAAATTTCACAAAATATGGATAATAAAATTTTCCTTTCAAATACCACTTCAGTACGTGGTCTCATTAAACATTTCAAAATGAAAGAAAAGGTTACAAGTTTATATCAAATAACTACTACAAGACCTATTCAATTACACCAGTTTCAAAATAATATTTTAAGTCCTATAATAGTTTCATCCACCCTTTCACTGAGTCCAGTGCTGATCGTCTTGATTACCTGAAAAATAAATGTAAGGGTGAGTACTCTACACTACCCAACACTCAGTCACACATCATTTCTAATACAAGTTATATAAATATATTCATAGGCAATATTACCACTCAATTCATTTTAATTCAACACTGATGCACTCACGGCACCTGATAAGTCTGAATTAGACCCTATTTTATAGCCCATATATTCATATTTGACCTTTATTTTATTTGAGTTTTACACTAATTTATATATTAATTGTGTAGTTTGGTATAAAGAGGCCGCAAGTAGATTTTGGGCCCAAATTGATAGAAGATTAGAGCTTCACAGTAGCCAGCACATCCAGACCCTTCCAACAAGCACAGGGATGCTTCAAACCCATGCGTGGTCGTGCTTAAGGCCTTGCACGGCCGTGCTCATCTACGAGAAGCCCAACTATGAATAATCTTTAGGGTTTTCAAACCCTATTAAAAGGAGATCTCAGGCATCGTAAAAAAGACCATTTTTATCTTACCTTTGGCTCTAGAATACTTCTCATCTCGTCTCTCTTGCACGGGATCCTTGGCACATGTTTGACGAGACTTAAAGCTTCAAGCGATCGTACTTGAAGACCGAAAACACATATCATACTCTAGTTTGCTATTTCTTTTGATTATGACTGTGTTTATGATTGTTTTAGTTCTTTTCTTTAGCATGAGTAACTAAGTCCATAGCTAAGACTATGGAAACTATTGTTCATGAATTTATGAAATTTTGATATTTGAATCTAAATTTGATTTCCGTTTTGTGATTAGATTTTATCCTATTGCGCTTCTTTCTTAATCTTAATTAATTATATCGTCAGGCGACCGTACCTTAGTTAATTAATAGATCTATAGGGTAAAACGAGACAAAGGATTAGGTGGACCAAACTAATTTTTCTCTTTTAATCGTTATTAAATTAAAAAGTTCATAGGTTCCTTAAGCTTTCTTAAATTGATGTCTTGCATGACCATTGAGGATGTTAATTTATAGAAAAGAATATTAATATTGCATGACTATTGGGTATTAATAGTATTCGTATGAATGATTGGTAATCACAAGAAAATCAGATTTAGAGTTAAATAGAAAAATAGCATAAAGGACTGAATGAGAAAACACATATGCCCTAGGTTCCTCTCCGATAAGTTTAACCAAGACATGCATTGTATTCCTTGCTCTTAGTTTTATAATTGATTTTATAAATTCTTGTTTTTAATTAATTTCGTATTTTTGAAGCTTAAGCAATTAAATTAAAAAATTCTTAGTAATTGAAAATCAATCCTTGTGGGACGATATTCCGGGAACTTAATTTAAGAACCCTTTATTAATTCTCAATGGGTACACTTGCCCTCCAAACAGTACCAAACAGTTTACACACACGTAAGTATTAAACAATAATCATGTGCACTCACTACACGTCAGCCACGCTTTCTGTGGCACTATGATAAAAGATTTTCACTATGGATGGTCGTCGGTTACCTCCGCCTCACGGATACCATATGGGCAATCACAGGTCGCTCAGCAAAGGTAGTGGTCAGAGGTCTAGTCAGGAAGAGAGTGTGTGGCCCATGGTACACCCGCTTCCACTATCGATGTCACCACCACTCTCTCTTCCCCAAGGTATTTCTATCGTCCCCATTTTTCACACACCCAGTGTATCGCTGAACTATTCACAGCACATTACACTGGCGTTAATCACGCCCTATTCACATACATTGCAATATTCATTCTCAGCATATGGCACAAAGCTCACAGTTATGCATAATACACGGCACTAGGACCACATTCGTTTTACAGTGCACGGCATAAAGCCTATATTTATTCATATTAAACGGTACATAGCCAACAATTATCCACAACACATAGCACATAGCCCACATTTATTCACCTTAACATTAATTCACCAATCAATGGCATATTAACACTCATTATTATCCCCCACGGGTCCAGCTATCCCATTACACATCACATTGCATCAAACACACATTCTCGCATCCACACACATAATATTCACATCTCACAGCACCTGACCCACATCATATTTCACAGCAATTTTCTACCTCTAACTCAACCACATCACAATATTCAAAAAAATAACAGCAAATCACACACAATAGGGTAGGGTACAGTCCCCCCCTTACCTTGGATTGAAAACCCACAGAGAGTTTCAACCCGGAAGTGCTCCCCACATGGATTTTGGCCTAAATACATGAAAAAACTCAATGAGAATCCAAGGAAACCGAGAAACAAAGAAAAAAGGGATGAAAAACAAAAACCCTAACCATTAAAACTCACCTTCAAGCGTTCCTCGCACGAATTTAACCTTTTATCTAGCTCCCGAACGGCTTTGGAAGCAATTTAATTGGTAGAATAGGGTTTTGGGTCGAGAGAATCGAAAAGATTTGGAAGGAAAATTGAGAAATGAAATCTCAATCCCTAAACCCCATTTTAAAACCCCTCTGGTCGTGACACCCTCGCTACAACGACACATTCTCGCTGCAACGACACCCCTTGTCGCCACAGCGAAAAACTCAGAGGAAACTGCACTCTGGTTTCTGCAGAATCTCGTTACAGCGAGACCCTCTCGCTACAGCAAAACTGTACCCAGAAATGCATCTCTCTTTGTCGCTCTCTCGCTGCAACGAGGGCTGTCTCGCTACAGCAAGAAGGCGACAGTTACACACCTTCCTCCCAGGGCCTTCTCGCTACAGCGAGAACACCCTGCACCAGACACTTAACCTGTTTTCAGCCCAATTATTCCAGTTCAAACATACACAAACACAGTTATACCCATCTCTATGCATTATATACATGTATATATTAATATTCAATATTCATTATGCACTCAAGTGCACATTCCAACATTCATTCACAAACACACACACACACACACACACACATATATATATATATACACATTAATTAATATTACAAGAACTCAGGGCATTACACAGGTCAGTTCCCTCTACATTCATTCTAACCCTCCTTTAATAAACTTTCTCAGTTTTAGGTCTATCCCAATCATATATGTACATATTTAAATTATTTTATTTTTGTATTTTCATTTTACTGAAATTTTTAGTTTTGATTTAACACTTAATTTGTTAGTCTTGTGATTATTTGTTGACTTGTAAATATTTTAATCCTTTCTTATTCTTTTGTAAATTTTAAGATTCATAATTTATTGTTATTATTTATCTTATGTAATAATTTAGTATGTGTAGATTATTATCTAATTTGTACAATCAAATTTACGCTGTGTTTGGGAGTCAATTTTACACAAGACAAAGAGAGAAACAGAAACCTTTTTTTTTTTCAAAAGAACCTTTGTTTGGTAATTTAAGAAAGTGGAGGTAAGAGTTGTGAATTTTTGTAAGCCCTCTAAAACCCCTATATCCATATGTTATTTTGTTCCCCTAGATCAGTTTTTTTTTTTATGAATGAAATTTTCCCTTTAGAATTTGTCTCCCCTAGCTCTCCTTGTAATTTGATCCCTTTCTCTGTCCTACTAACTCCCTCTACAATTTTGAACCCTAGCTCACTATTTTCTGATTTTGCAGCTCTCGTGGTTCTCTTGTAACATCCAAATATCAAAAGTTCGTACAATGTATATTTTGTACCATTATAATTCAATACAAAATAAAAAGTTTGTCTGTAAAAAAAATTATCATAACTAAGTACTGTAATCTTCTTTTTGAGGTAATATGCACAAATATCTCCGTTTAGATTAATAGAAATGGTACAATAAAATAAAATATTAATTGGTATGTTAAACATAATCAAAAGTTATAAGTTAAAGGGCTATGTATAAATAAAGTACAATAATTTATAAAGTGTTTGTCAAAATATACAAAGCTTAAAAAAAATATTTACATTGTTATACATTAAATTTAATTTCAAAATAATGAATTTCGCAAAATAAGGATAAGAAAATTTCCTTTTAAACACCATTTTCAGCACATAGTTTCACCAAAATGATTCATGATAAATGAAAGGGTTACAAGTTTATATCAAATGACTGCTACAAGACAAATTTAAATACAATTTTAAAATAATATTCTAAGCCCTATAGCAGTTCCATCCACCCCTTCACTGAGTTCGGTACTGATCGTCTTGGTTACTTGAAAAATGAATATAAAGGTGAGTACTCTACACTACTCAACACTCAGTCAAACATAAAGTCTCACCTTGCATACACATTCCACATCATTTCTAATATATTTTTCACAATATAATCACAAGCAGCATTATCACACATTTCATTTCAATTCAATACTGATGCACTCACGGCACCAAAACAATTTACACATAATTAACAAACAATAACTTCATGCGCTCACTGCACGTCAGTCACACTCACTGTGGCACTGTAATAACAGATTCATATCATTAATGGTCGTCGGTGACCCCCGCCTCATAGATACCATGTGAGCAGTCACAAGTCGCTCAACAAAAGTAGTGGTCATAGGTCTAGTCAGGAAGAGAGTGTGCGGCCTGCGGTGCACCCACGCTCACTGTTGGTGTCACCACTACTACTCTCTCTTTCCCAAGGTATTTCTACCGTCCCCACCTTCCACACCTTCAGTGTATCGCTGAACCATTCATAGCATCATTACAACGGCGCTTAACACACCTCATTCACACATATTTCAGTATTCATTCACAGCAAGGTCTGGTGTATTCTACTCCTAGGAAAGTCAAAAGGAATACTACAAGAAAAATTCATTTCTATCATAACAAAAACCCTAGGTTCATCTTCTACTAGTATAAAAAACTTAAAATAATTTACTCACTGATATTCATTAAATACATGGTTTAACCTAAAGTGTACGAAACTGTCTACTAATCTAATTCTTCCCTAATGCTCTGTCATCCTGATTCCCTAAAATTTTTAGTAAGAATGAGCATCTATTCTATCCATTTCATACATTCAACATAAAATAAAAAATTTAACATAAATACAACACATACAATTTCCTAAGTTCACATTCACATCATTTATTATCCATCTCCCTTTTCTCATATTCCAATACATACCCCTAGTGCACTGTGATCACAGATACTGATACCTCCAGCACTTCTCAAGGTCTTACTCAACTAGGTCAATAGTCACCGGTTAGCCCATGCACACGGATACAACATGCACAATACTCGAGCCCCTTAACAAAGGCATAGTCAAGAGTCTAGTCAAGAAACGAGTGAGGCCATGTGACGCATTCGTTCTCAAAAAGAGTGTGTACACATACTCGAATGTTGCTCACCACTCTACGTTTCCCCAAGATTTTCATCATCTCCGAACTCTATACTCCCAGTGTATATCTGTAACTATTCACACTGAATCCAATCCATATCTGACTCTTAGAGTCATTCTTAGAACTATTCTCTTTCTCACTCATAAGATCGTGCTTAGTAAAGCACTTCCAGACTAAGTCCATTCCCTTCCATCTCACACATACATTCATTGTTACAATTTCAACAGTAAATCTTTCATACCAACTTCATTTCCTTATATCATTTTACTCTATTATATTTCATAAAATCACTCATCATACATAGTAAGTAAGCATATATCAGACATTTGGCCCAAACAAGCAATTAGTCCAAACAATCAAATAGACATATTTTCATTCATACTTCACACAACAGATATCTCAACCAGCTATTTTCATAACATATTCACGTAACAGTGCTCTATGAGCATAAAATAAAAATTATACTCTAATGATAAAATAGAGTTTTCCTTACCTCAAAGATGAGTTTATGAAGATATGTTGAAAAAGAGCAAGGTTCATAGATGGAAGTTCTCTTAAATACCAAGAGATATCCATAAGAACAAAAATTAGGAAAAACGATGGGAGAAAATCAAGTTTAATTTGAAGAAACTTACGTGAGATCGTTTAGATTCAACGTCCAAACTTGATTATGGAGAGAAATCGGGGTTTCTGAGGCTTTTATCTAAGTGAAAGGAAGAGAAAGTTCAAAGAAAACTGAAGGAAAAGATGTGAGTTTGAAATAAAATGAATTTCTCAAGCGAGAAATCTCTTAAATACCCTCAGCTCTGCGCATTCTTGCTTAAGCGAGATACAGCTCGCTTGAGTGACGTCATCTCACTTGAGCGACTGGCATCTTGCCTGAGCGAGATATGCAGACAGTGGTCTCACCCCCTTTTCTGATATGCTCGCTTAAGCGACCTCCATCTCGCCTGAACGAGATGGTGTCCAGAGAGCATGATATTTCCCCAGTGGGTCCTCGCTTGAGCGACCCATCTCGCCTGGGCAAGGTGACAGTTAGGCCGAATTTATCTTCATCTTGCCTGAGTGAGATAGCCCTGCAGCAACATATTCCCGCACGCCCAATCTCGCTTGGGCAAGATTTACCTCGCCTAAGCGAGATCTCCTGCACTCAAACTCCTCTAAAATCCTCCAAACTCACATCTAAATGCATTCTAATACTACTTAACATTAATCACAACATAATGAGGATGTTACACTACTCTCACTCTTTTAGGATTTTCGTCCCCGAAATTCACTGATTCAGGAAAAGATAAGGATAAGCTTCCTTCATTTTGTCCTCAAGCTCCCAAGTAGCATCCATTTCATCACTTGCGTTCCAGATTACCTTTACCAATGAGATATCTTTACCCCTTAACTGCTTGACTCGACGATCAGCAATCTTGACCGGGATAACCTCATATGACAAATTTTCTTGAACTTGGACAGGGTCAAGCTCAATCACATGGGAGGGGTCCAGAATATATTTCCTCAGTTGAGACACATGAAATACAGGATGCAGATTGGACAGATTTGGAGGTAAAGCAATATGATAAGCCATAGGGCTAACTCTACTTGGAACTTTGAATGGTCGCTTTCGGGATTTCAACGCTCTATCGACTCCAGTAATGGGTGAGACTCTCAAAATTACATGATCACCAACTTGAAATTTCAATGGCTTCCTTCCCTGATCATAGTAGCTCTTCTGTCTATCTTGGGCAACCTTTATCTTTTCTCTGATCATCTTTACAAGGTCGTTCTTTGTTTGTACCACATCAGGTGCATACAAAATTGTCTCTCCAGCTTCGTACCAGCAGATAGGAGTTTGACATCTCCTTTCGTATAATGCTTCATACGTGTCATGCCAATGCTTGCCTGATAACTATTATTATATATGAATTATACCAAAGGTAGACATTCATCCCATGCTCTTTGTTGCTCCATCACGCAAGCTCATAATAAGTCTTCCAGCGTTTGGATAGTACGCTCCGTCTGGCAGTCAGTTTGAGGATGATATGAGGAGATAAGCTTTAACTTAGTCCCTAAAGCCATTTGCAGACTCTCCCAGAATTTTGATATAAACCTCGAATCTCGATCTGATACGATGCTCAAGGGTACTCTATGCAGTTTGATTATCTCCAATTTATACTTCATATTGATTGGAATAAAATGTGCAGTCTTGGTTAGATGATCTACAATTACCCACACAGCATCGTGATTTCTCTTTGTTTTTGGCAATCCCATAGAGATATTTTCCCATTTCTATTCTAGAATTTCCAATGGTTGCAATTCTCCTAGTACTCGTTGATGTTCTGCCTTTGATTTTCAGTATGTTAAACATTTTGCAACATACTCAACAATCTATTTCTTCATGCCATACCACTAAAAATTTCTTCACAAGTCTTGATACATCTTCAATACTCCAGGATAGAAACTCAACTTACTCTTATGCACCTCTTCCAATATCATTTGTTTTAATTCTTCATTTTGGGGAACTCATACTCTGCCCTTAAATTTGATAAGTCCATTTGAATCATGATAAAATCACAATAAAACTCTGAGCCCTTGCTTTCATCATTTGGTTTCACCTTATCTTACAGATACTGATCTTTCATTTGAGCATTCTGGATTTGCACATTAGGAAATCATTATTAATCTTCAAATTGCCTAAGTACAAACTTTTGGGTCGCATTTCTACCATCAAATTCAAATCTCTGAATTTTTCAATCAAATCCCACTCCTTTATCATCATGGCAAAAATGTGTATGAATTTCCTACTTAGTGCGTCTGCTACAACATTCGCCTTCTCAGGATGGTAGGACAGGGTGAAATCATAATCTTTGAGGAACTTCATTCACCTTCTCTGTCTCATATTCAGCTCTTTCTGATCGAACAAATATTTTAGACTCTTGTGATCACTGAATACTTCAAATCTCAATTCGAACAGGTAATGCCTCCAAATTTTCAATGCAAAAATTACTGCCACTAACTCCAAATTATATGTAGGGTAGTTAACTTCATGAGGACGAAGTTGTCTAGAAGCATATGCAACTACTCTCCCAGATTGCATCAGAACACACCAAAGTCCTTGTCCTGAAGCATCATAGTATACTTCGAACTTTTGCTCTAGATCTGGAAAAATCAATACTGGAGCAGAGGTTAACCTTTCCTTCAAGTTCTGGAAACTAACTTCGCATTCTTCACTCCACTCGAAGTCTTTTCCTTTTCTCGTTAATTTTGTTAAAGGTAGTGCTATTTTAGAAAATCCTTCAATGAATTTCCTATAATAGTCAGTCAATCCAAGGAAACTTCTAATCTCTGTCGGAGTTGTAGGCCTCGACCATTGAGCTACTGCTTCTACTTTTGCTGGATCGACCATAATTCCTTCCTTTGAGACAACATGTCCCAAAAATTGGATCTATGGAAGCCAGAACTCACATGCTCTTCGCAACACGATTCTTAAGTGTTCAACATGCTCTTCATGATTCTTGGAATAGATCAGAATATCGTCAATAAATACCACTACAAATCGATCCAAGAACTCAAGGAAAATCTGGTTCATATAATCCATGAACACCGCTGGGGCATTAGTCACACCAAACGGCATCGCCAGATATTCATAATGACCGTAGCGAGTCTAAAGGCTGTCTTAGGGATATCTTCTTTCTTCACTCGGATCTGATGATAGCTTGATCGCAAATCGATTTTTGAAAACACGGAAGCTCACGGTAGCTGATCCATCAGATCATCAATCTGAGGAATAGGGTACTTATTCTTAATCGTCACTTTATTCATCTGACGATAATCCACGCACATTCTTATGCTCCCATCTTTCTTTTTCACCAAAAGCACTGAGCTCAACATGGCGACACGCTGGGCCTAACAAATTGTCTTTGGAACAAATCTTCCACTTGCTTTTTCACCTCAGCTAACTCCACTGGTGACATTCAATATGGCGCAATAGATACAGGGCTTGCTCCCGAAATCAAATCGATAGCAAACTCAATCTCTCTTTCCAGTGGCAGTTCTATTACATCCTCCAGTAAAACTTCCAGAAAATCTTGTACCACTGGGATATGCTCAGCTCTCACTGCCTTATCCATCTCAGTAGAAAACAATACCATGAAAGCCTTAGTTTCACTCACGTTTCTGGTTTCACCCATATTCAGGAGTCTAGAATTTCCCGGTGTATCATCACTAAAAATCAGAGTTTTCTTCACACAAAAATTTCTACCATGAATCATTATAAAACATCTTAAGCACACAGAAGAAGTCACAATAGACTTAGTTGTAGGAGTACACACAAGAACATCACATGATAGAGAAGATATTGGCAATCCAAGGCAATTCACACAATCCATAGAAACAAAGGAATGTGTGGCACCAGAATCAAACAAAACATCGCAGAGTCTATCATTGATAATACATTTACTTTTAATCAACTCATCTGACTTCGATGCATCAGATCCACTCATGGAAAAAAACTTGCCCTGTACATTCGACTTTACTCCACTACTTGCTCAAGATACAGGTCGATTGCTTCCACTAGCACTTTCACTCCGTTTAGGAGCTAACCAGCAGTTATTCGTAGAATGCACTGTCTTCCCACAGATATTGCAAGCTGGTGGTGGCTATGAACAATTTCTAACCAGATAGGGTTCCCCACATCTGAAGCATCTCAGTGGTCCTCTTGAGAAATTGGAGCCACTGCTGCTACCTCCCACGAACTGCAGTCCCCAGTGACTGAGACTAATTACCACCAGAATAAGGTCCTCTAGGGAACCTTAGAGGTCTGTGATCCTGTCTCACCGGTCCTCCAATCCGACTATCTACTGTCTTGACTTTAGAATTTGCCTCAAAGATTTGACATTTGCTGACCAACGTCGGCAAGTCAATCAGCTGGAAAACACTGACCGTTGCTCGTATTGAAACCATTAGAACTATTGTTGCATTGGCAGCCACAAAAAATGAAGTATTTATCAGCTTGCTATTAAATTAGCCTTCCTACGTGAGGCAATCAATGAAGATGTCTACCTAGAACAACCACCAGGATATGTTTTTCAGGGACATGAAGATCAGGTATGCAAACTTAGAAAGGCCCTGTATGGCCTTAAACAGGCTCCTAGAGCCTTGTACAGCAAGCTAAAGTCTCATCTTGCAGCTAATAAGTTTCTAAAATGCCCACATGAACACACTTTATTTTTAAAGAAGGGGGGAGGTGAAATCTTAATTGTGTGTGTTTATGTAGATGATCTGATCTACACTGGTAGTCAAGTTTCAAGAGTTTAAAACTATGATGATGAATGAGTTTGCCATGACTAACTTAGGCAGGATGAGATATTTTCTAGGCATTAAAGTTTTGCAAGGCTATAATGGAACTTTTATCAGCAGAAGAAATATATTAAGGATATGCTGGTAGATTTAATATGCTTGACTATAATCTAGTGAAAAATCCTACTACTCTAGGTATTAAGTTGCTAAAAACAGACAAAGGGGCAGAAGTTGATGGTACTTTATTCAAGCAACTGGTAGGAAGTCTTATGTATCTTACGGCTACAAGATAGGACATTACATATTTAGTTAGCTTGATAAGTCGCTTTATGGAGCATCTTAAAGATAGTCATTTTTTTGTAGCAAAGCGTATTTTGAGATATTTATAGGGAACTCAAAATCTGGGAATTTTCTACAAAGCTGGAGGAAATGATACTTACTTGTACTGATAGTGATTATGCAGGGGATCTTGACGATAGAAAAAGAACATTTGGTTATGCTATCATGTTAGGAGGTGGTGTGATTTCGTAGGCATCAAAGAAACAACCCATGGTTAGCTTATCCACAACTGAAGTAGAGTTCATTACAGCTGCATTATGTGCTTGTCAATGTGTTTGACTGAGAAGAATTTTAGACCATCTAAATTGCTTCCAGGGAAGGAGCTACTATCATGCTTTGTGATAATGCTTCTACAATTAAATTATCTAAAAACTCAGTCTTGCATGGAAGAAGTAAACATATTGACGTAAGATTTCATTTCTTGAGAGATTTATGCAACAATGGTGTTATTGAGCTAAATTACTGCAATACAGGAGAGCAATTAGCAGACATAATGACAAAGTCACTTAAAGTTGAAAGTTTTCAGCACCTGCGGAGTGCTTTGGGCATGCTCGAAGAACGTAAGATAAACTGTTGCAAGGTGCATAAAGTTTAAGGGAGGGATTGTTGACTGAGTCAGTATTTTTAGACTAAAAAATATATACTTAAAGTCTGTCAGTTTCATTATTTTTCAAATGCGTTCTTTTTCTGTTACCCACATTTAGGACTTTGCTGTTAATACGTGGGGTAGTTGCCTATTTTCTAGTTCAAGCAGTTGTAGAGCTAAGCCTATAAACTTGGCCCGTTTCTATTTGATTGGTGAATAACACAAAAAACTCAATTTTTGTGCATTAACAATGATGTAGGGCAGGATGTATTCCCGATTCAAATAATTATGGCAGTGTAATCACTGCATTTTGCAGATTGAGAAAGACTGCTGAGGCACATGATTTGATGAAGCAAATGGTGGTTCAATATGGATTGACCCCAAGAGAAGGAACATTGCTGAAATTGTTGGGAGCATTACGGGCAAACTGGGAGATATGGAAGGCTGTTGAGATGATTGAGTTCCTGTAGAAAGAGGGTAACTCTGTTGGATTTGAGCTATGAGTTGGTGATTGAAGGGTGTTGGGAGAAGCGTGAGTATGTTTTGGCTGGAAAGGTTGCAATGAGGATGACAAAAAGAGTTTTTATACCATATATCAGTGTCAGGGAGAAGATAATTGAAGGTTTGGCCAGGGTTGATGAGTGAAGATAGCTTGTGCCCTGAGACAGAGATTTGAATCACTTAAATCTTAGATGTGAAATTCTTTATCATAGGCAAGTATAATTCTGAATGTTGAACAGGTGGCTATATAAATTTGCAAAATTTGTGGCTTCTGTATTGTATTGGATAGGACACTTCGATCATCATCACAAAAAAAGGAAACTGAATACCACTTTGGCCCAACAATAATGGCCAAAGCTTTACAAAATGCCTGAAACTTTACAAAATGGGCCACTAATGGCCTAGAATCAAAATCCCCCTATCCTTGGCCTAAGGCAGCATCTTCAACCCGATTATCACCTTCATAAGTTTGGACCTCCTCGGTAGCATCACCACGACCTTGGCAAGGAGCCTCGGCATCAGGCTCGTCATCAGCTACTTCATCATAACTCAAGAACTTTCCACCAAAAAAGTCCTTCATTAAGTCGAATTAGAAGTCCATGGAGACCCGACAAAATTTGACTGCCTACCTAGTAACATGACATAATCCAACCTTGTGTTCGACAATAATTTTGCCATGACACTTGGCCATGAATGCCTTCATGTCAGCATCAACTTTCTCCTTATTGCGCCTCTCCCTTGACAAGGCATTGGCCAACTCCAACCTTTTTGCCCTTTGTGCTTCCTCGATAGCCATGGCTCGACTCTCTATAGTGCGCAGTCACTCCTCCATAATGTTAAAGTGCTCCTTTAATTGAGCTACGTCAACTTCCAGCACTTTGTTGGTATCGGCAAGATTCGACCGAACCTCTTCACTCACCTCCAAAGCATTCTGGGTTGAAGAACATTGAGTTTGGACCTTTTCAAGCTAAAGCAAAGGTTCCAAAGCCAAGTTGCGTGCCATCACCGTAGCTCGAACCTGCAGCTCACAATACCATTGCCACCGAGACCTGTTATCTTGTTTATTTACAATGGCTCTCCCAATGTTTGATAACAGGTTTAGGGATACAAGCCTGGCAGCCCTAACCCCTTCAGTAAAAAAATTATCTGATAAGACCATTGGAGGGATGAAGGTCTGAGCCGAAGAGCTGCTTGGACCAGTTGATGTCTCGGTGCGAGCATGTTTTCGCTTTCAATCCTTTTAAGATTCCTTCCCCTTGCCCTTGTCTTTACTTTTCTTTTGGTGCCCTTCAACAAGGGGAAGGTCTTGAGGAAGAGGGCGCAATTCAGCTAACTCTATTATATGATCAATTTCAAGATGGTGATGTTGTTCGGCAGAAGTGCCTTCCGAAGCCCAACTCCTTAATGCCTTTCGATAGGACATGCCAACTCCTCTTTGAGCCATAATACTTGCACCCAAAAAAAGGAGTCAAATCAATATAGCAAGGTCGACAAAACGGAGGTAAAAGTCACAAAGCATACCCTCTAAGTCAAGCGGGGCTTAAAAGATTTTGGCAAAACTATAAGTGCTCAAGTAGGAAGTTCTCAGGGGAGAGATTTCAAATATTCTAGCATCGACAACTCCTCGTGACTAAGCATCACTTATTGATAGATGTCGTATCGACGAGGTACTCGGGTCCAGTAGAGGGGAAAGAATGGTTTATCTTCACTATCAAAAAAATATTTTTTGCTGACAATAGGGTCAACGGTTACTTTAAAGTATCCAGTCTTGAAACCCTTGAAAGAAGAAGTATAAGGTTTGAATAAGGACAGTTCGGCCTGCCTTATTAGGGACACCCTCCTTGCCTTATTTGAAGGTCAATTACAAAAAAAATGAAGAAACAAACCTACAATAAGCTCAATATAATGAAATTTACACAAGATTCGAAACGCCTGCATTGCCACCCACCCATTCAGATGCAATTGCGTTGGTGCGACATTCAAAACTCTTAATACACCCATTTGAAACTTATCAAAGGAAAGTACTACCCCTAATTCCCTAAACATGCATTCATATACAAAAAAAGTGTCGACCATCTCAGCACCATCACCTAAAAATATATATTTAAGGTTTACCAACTCGTCGCCTCGGCAAACCTTGACGGTTATTAGATAAGGATCAGAAGTATCCCACAATGCTATGTTACATTGGTCTACAAAACTTTGCAGTCGCCCTCGTTGTTTAAAGCGTGAGTAGTACGCAGTTACTTCTCCATCAACCCACTCGAAACCAAGGATAGTACAGGGCAAAAATTTGGGTCATTCTCTAGGAAGATTGGCATTCGAGAGTGACTCGTCCAACTCAGAGTCCTCGCCTTCGGCGTTAGACAGCTCAGCTTTGTCACTGGAATCCCTAACGGTATCATTAGGATCACTTATAACCCTGATTGTTTGAGAAGAGATACCCTCTACCCCTTCGTTCTCAACCACTTCGTCTATCTCATTTACAGATTAGGTCTTTGACCCCGAGTTATCTGATAGGGAATTCTCCCATTCCATTGCAGTATCCATACCCACAAGATTAAGAGAAAAAAGACAAAGAAGGTAACAGCAAAGCAAACATACCTTTGAAATTCAAAAATGCAAAATACTTGAACGATATAAGCAAAGTATAAAGTATACCCCTCGATGCAGAGCAAAAGTTTACATAATGCCTGGACCACAACCTTTTTATAAAGCACAAGCCTTTGGATAGATGAAGGGACACCCCTTTTCCCAACCATTAGATCTCCTTTTAGATCAACAGTTAAGAATGTGCAACCCTTCATTTTAGAGCACAAACCACGAGAAAACCTTGATTTTGCTAAAACCTTAGATCGACAAAACCCTAATTTGCCTAAGGCTTTAAATCAAAAAAGCCCTTGCGTCATACCTCCTTGGGCTTAGGGGACAAATGTACTAGATTGGACACTTCGGATAGAAAAAGGAAATTGAGTACCCTCTCGACCTAACTTATGTCGAATGGTACCCATGACCATTCGGCCTAGATGAACAAGAACCTCATCAAGAGCAATTTGGGCTTGGAGGGCAAGTGTACTAGATAGGACACTTAAGTTATCATCACAAAAAAAGAAAATTGAATACCTCTTCGGCCCAACACCAGGACGAAGGGTACCCATACTCTTTTGGCCACGAACACCTCTTCAATCATGTTAAAATATCCACATAAAAATAATTAAAGATTAATAATTGATTAATCAATAAGAAAAAGGTTAATTACTTAAGTAATCAGAAGACTAAGACCAAGACTGAGTCATGAAGTCTATTAGCCTAATATTTTATCTATAAAAAGAAAGTAAGAAGTATAAGTAAGGAATTGATTTCTAAATATGTCATAGCATTTACTATTCTACACTGAAAGCTAACTTTATTGTCGGAGTACCTTTATAGGTACTCTCCCCTACGTCATAGCAAAGAAGAATCTGAAATATTTCATGAAAACGTTATGTCAAGGGACAAGAGAGGAGAGACCACTGAAGACTAGTATATCCTTCACATGAACATGCATTAGGGTGCAATTGGTGTTTTCTCAATGACATTCCTATGCTTTGAGACAAAGTAATGTAGCACGATAATTACGACGCATGGAAAGAGCTGAGAATATTCAATGGAACTGCGTTTTATTTGAATTTGATGCATAAAAGCTAAAATGCATAAAACTTGCAACATCAATTAGAAAAGATGTAGGTTGATGTGCAAATATATCATTGTTAGCAGGTACATACCATTTGATCCTTTACCATGTGTCTCAACGTTTGTCATATTATCACAATCGGTCAATTGTCTACAATTAGAAACTACATTCTCATAATATGTCGGCAAAGAAAAAGATATATTAAAAATTTCATCATTTGGCTCCTCAAGTTAGCATCATATTTGTGTTAAAATAGTTGTACTCATTTTCATACTTTTATATTTATATATTGACAAGTGAATTCTTTTAATTTTTTCTTAGATTTTAAATTAAGAATATTAAATTCTCATCTCTAGTATGAATACTCTTAAAAAATAATCCCAAGAAATTAATATTCTTATAAATAATTTTAGACAAGTTTTCTCAGTATACATTCCTATAAGAGGGGTGAGAATTAAAATTTTTATGAAGGTAAGAGTAATGATAGAAAAATACAAACATATCCCTAAATGTTTTTAAATTTAAACTTAGTTTACATAATTTCTTCTCATAAGTCAGTCAAATTATATATTATGAAGTTACGTTTTTTACACTATTTATTTTGCTTTATATATAAAGGATATTTTAAAAAAATATTAATATTTAGGACATAATATTTAAATCAAACACAATATTAGAACTTTTAAGAAAATTTAAGATACATCATATATCTTTTTAACATTTTCATAAAGTAAAATCCCCAGAAATATGATTTTAAGAAAATATAATTTCAAAAACTCAAAAAATTAAGTTTTTGCCATTGTTATATTTTGACTTAGCGTATTATCTATAAAGAGAAAAAGCATCTAATTGCATATAATAATTACTTTTTCACGTATACATCATGCTATAAATGAAAAAGTAATTAAAAAAATATTCTCTGCTAAGTATTCTCTTACCATTCTACACATGTTTAGGTTTTTTTTTTTTTTTACCAAAAATTACATTATGTTCCTTTGCAAGTTAGCATGATATTTTACAAGAAAAATAAACAAATAAAAATAATGAAAAATAACGGATTATTTACAAATATGGATAATAAAGAACTGTTATTTTATCATTTTAAAAATAAATATGGATAATAAAGAAAAATTATTTACAAATTAGCATGATTTTTGTTTGCATCTTCATGATGCATCTAATATGAAGCTTTTGCATCTCATTAATTCAGAAATTTTATTTGCCTTTCTACATTAGCATCCATGCTCAAAATAAGTTTTAAATAATCAAATAAATGAGTTCAAAAATCAATCAAAACCATTTTCAACAGGTAAATCAATTCATAAATTTAAAGATTCAATAAATTATGAATTAAAAACTGACAATTTTTTTTATTTGTTTTATTTTTTTTCTTCCATATTTAAAACTAATCCAAACAAAATCATAATGAACTACATTTATATTAATTTTTTATTTTGTCCTTATGTGTACTAATCAAAATATATTTCTTTAAATATCTGTATTTTAAAGAAAAACTTGAAATTATTTAAATTTATGTTTTGAAATTTAGACTAAATTAAATTTATAATGATATTCAATGCTTTTGAGCAGCTTTTATTTTCAAATTATATATATATATATATATATATATATATATTAATAAGCATTTTTTCTGAAATTAATAAAAACTAACCACTAAAAGAATTTATATGTTAATTTTAGATGATATTCATGCTCTAGTTAATGAAAATTTATATATTACTAACCAACAAATCAAAGTTTTGTAAAACAAGAGAAAATATAATCCAATCAAATTCACAACATATTGATTAGAAATGATTCAATCTTAATATTATTCTCGGTAATTAAAATCAAACTGTGAATATTTCTAATAAATTCAACTGTTCTTCTTACATATTTTATTATATTGTTGCAATTTATTTTGTCTTCAAATAAAATATCTATCCAAATAAGGGTTTAATCATTATTACACATCAAAACAATAAGCCATCAATATAAATATCACTCAAAAATAATATAATAGTTATTTCTCAATATAAATATTACTCAAAAATAAGATAATGGTTATTTCTCATCATTAACATGCCATTTTTTATCTTAAAATTAAAAACAAAACTCTGTTATTTTTCTAAGCATCTTAAAAATAATAAGAAAATATTATTTCCGCTTGTTCTATTGATATGACATTTTGCATAAAAACAAAATGAAAAATAGAAAATTATGAGTTTCTCATTGTTTACGGCACTCTTCCTTGCCTAAAAAAAATTTCACTTAACGAAATTATATGATCTTAAAATAATTATAAATCAATTCATCTTTTTAAGCATGTCACATGATATGATAAGAAAATTGAAGAAAAAATAAATAACATTTTGTCTTTGCATGACATTGCTGTCAACATAATTTTTCTTGTCTTTGAGATTAATATAAAGGTGATTTAATAATTAAAAATAATATAAAATTATTTTAAATAATTATTAATTTATTTTTCTTTCTTAATTCATCTTTAAATATTATATTTTCAAATATGTTTATGTATTTTTTAAATATTAGCAAGAAATGGTATGTTAGTTGATTATTTTATAAATAATTAAAATGAAAGAGAATTAAGTAAAAATTATTTATCTTTAAGTCAAAATAGTTATTTTAATAAAATATATAAGTTTAAATACCTTTTAACTAACTCTAAATAGAACTTATTTCAAAAAACTACTTCATAATTTTTTTTTCATTTTAATGCCTAAATAATTTTTTTTCAATTTTATACCTAACATTAACGAAATTAAATGGTGACGTGACTAACAATTTGTCACATCACCGTCGATCTCTTTCATACATCTCATTATTAAATCACCACATTAGGATTCTACATAAGCATTTTTAAATTTTAACCTAAATGTTGTGTTTTGAATTTAACTGAAGTCTCATCATCTTTTCTTTAATTTTTGTCATTTTCTCTTAGTTATATTTTCAACTTCCATTAAATCATCCATCTTTGCCTACAACTTCTCAGCTATATTTATAGTTTCACTTTGCAAATCATTCGTTCAATCATTCTCATTTTCATCATCATCTTCACGCTTACTTCAGCAACTTATTCACCTAACATTTGGGCTATTAACATCCGACAACAACAGGAGTACATGCACTCAACCCTCAAAGTTCATATACCATTACAAGAGGGTTTATTTCATGATTCACAAAAGATAAGGATTGGGAAGATGAAAGAGAAAGAACTCACAAGGCCTTGATCATAACCAACATAGAGAAATTGCACAAAATGAAGGAACTTAAAATGGGTCCAATAAATGTCATCCACCCACAATCTGCAGCCATTACAATTTGAACTCCCCATTTGGATTAAAACAACAAAAACAATCAGATTTCAAAAAAAGTGCAAACTTTACTAGTTCAGAAGAAGTTGAAGCACTGTAGGGTACAAAACACAATGCTTAAACCTAGAATGCAAGAACAAAAGACACAACCCAAACCCACTAACTATAGAACCTATTATTATGATCTAACCAAACTAAGAGTTAAAATTGAGAGTGGTGTTACTGTTTTCAAGAGTTTGCACCATATTCAATAACGAGAGTTAATTCTTAAGAGGCCACCACGGTACTTGATTCGTGTTAAAACACCACTGCTGCATTGCTATTGTTATCGCTATTTTACTTGGGTTCATGTATTTAAAATAAGTACATAAAAGAATTTAAAATATTATTTATATAGGTTGTTGTCAGTGTCCAAGAATTTGTTGCAAGAAAACTTGTCATTAGAACTTGTGAGTGTTTGAGTAATGGACAGTGAAAGAATGAAGTGTTACTTTTTATCTTCGCAACCAAAAGGCGAAACAATGAACTAATGTTACTGATTTTTGTTGTTTGAAGAAGTGGAGAAAGATAATGTTACCTGCAAGATTCTGGCGAGAAAGATAATGTTAGCAGCGAGATTCTGACGTAATAGTTTAATGGTAAAATAGATGAAAGAAGTAGATGAGAGAGATCAATGAAAAGTAGCTAAGTGGATAAGAGAGATCGACGGTGACGTGTCAAACTGTTAGTCACATCACTATTATTTAACTGACGAAAGTTAACGTTAGGTATAAAATTGAAAAAAAAAATTTCTAAAGTAGTTATTTTAAATATACCCTATTTTGAAGTATTTAACAGGTATTTAAACCAAATATATATATAGATAAGCATAAATGACTTAGAACATTAAATATTTTAATTGGATTTCAATAAGTGTAGTTGGAGAAAAATCTCTCGTGATAAGTATCATACGAAAAATAGAGGACTAACTCAAAATTAAACTTTTAATGCAAATTTTATAATTTGTAAATAATTCTTTTTAATTTAATTTTATTAATATAATAGAATATTTATTAATAATAATAAAATATTTATTTATAAAATTTATTTTTGTAATAATATTGGTGCAAAGAAAAAAAAAAAAACTTATTTGCATTAAATATACGACGGTTAAGAGTTCGATAATGTTTAACAATTAAAAATTAATATATTAGGATAATTTGTATTTATGTTTGAAACAAATGAACACTAACTCAAAGTATTTTATTAGCAAAGCAAATACAATACCCGAAGTTTACACTAAATAAATACGCATCAGAATCAGATCAGTACCTTTATTATCGGTGATCATCCAAGGATAATACGTGGGATATGTGCGATTTGGCGACTAACAGCACTTGTCTCTGTTCGGCACTCTTTAAGTAAGAGGGAACAGCGCTGAACCTCAAAGATCTTTAAGTTGGTAAGACCAATCATTCCTTCGGGAAGCGATGCCAAATTTGGGCAACCGTAGATCTTGATGTGCTGAAGCGATGAGAGGTTGCAAATCCAATCTGGCAAAGCCTTTAGCCTTTCACACATAAGTATGCTGATTTTTCGCATAGAAGGAAGGCAGTTGGTGTCATCCTTAAACCCAGTTTCAAATTCTTGGAGTGTTTCATTGTCACACCATTGAATTCGAAGAGACTTGAGAGAAGTCAGATTTTGCATCCAACCCCTTGGTAAATTCATAGGATCAGAAATGGTCAATTTTTTAAGCATGGAAAGAGGAGCAGCTGAGGAAGATGAGTCAGCTGAACATGTTGACGCTCTTGTGTTTAGTGTCGCTATTAATGGCTCCCCATTGCGTTCATACCATCTTATAGCCTTAACGTTTGGAAAAGTAGGCATGCAAGTCAACTGTGGACATTCAAAGACTTCCAGTCGAGAAAGATGAGGAAAGGAAAGAGATGAGGAGAGTTTATGGGAATCATTGATATCATCTGCCCGCCTCCGCCATACCATAAGCTTAGGACAACTCTCTAATGTGAGGCTCTCCAAAGATTGGAAGAAGGTTACTGCAAAACCATCTTCGTAGAGATATATGTATTCCAATTCATACAGAGAGTGTATCATAAGGGACTTCAGGGACGGGAGACGTTCAAGCGGTGGGAGACAGCGACAATTATCAAACCCAAGGAGAGTGATGTCAACAACATTTGTGAGGAGAGAGAGCCAATTTGGGAAAAGCACGCCTGGATAATAAAACACCTCCAAACGCTTAAGATTACGGTGGGGTTGAAGGTTTTCCAATAACTGCAAGCTGTCACTGTTATGGATGTCTCCATGCGACCAATACAGAGTCAAGGATCGAAGGAAATTTTTTTCTTTTAAATTTACGTGCTGTGATTCCAGAGCCACTTCTCTCACACGATTCAGATGCACAATTTCTAAGTTGCCTCTTATTAGGTTTAAGTCCTTCAGTTCATTTAGCGTGCCATACTTTATTTCTTGGCTGTCTCCCACAACAAAGGTCGATAAGAACTGCAAAGAGCATAATTTTCCCAACCCAACTGGCATAGCACTCATCATGGAGTCATTATCTGCAATACCAAGGCACCTCAAATTGACTAATTTTGTGACTACTTCTGAAAATGATTCTTCGTCGCACTCCCACAATTTTAATGTTTGTAGGAAAACAAGATTGCTTATCGATTTGGGAAGACTTGTTTGTCGCCTTAAAACAAGGTATCTTAAATGCTTCGAATGTTCAGTGTAATCAGAGAGATGATGCATACTCAAGGCACGTAAGTATTTGAACTTTGCAATAACCGACAAATATTCCTCCTCTTCCAAGTCATCCGGCAAAATCAAAGTTCGCAGCCTGCTCGGATCTAATGATTTCAACAGATGAATGGTCTCATCAGATTCCAATGACACGTGCATGGGTCTACCTTCAACTTTTTCTGCCTTACTATTCAAGTAACAATAATCATTGCCAGCTACTAGCATTGCAAGATCATGCATTAAATCATGCATTTTGAAACTAATGATCTCACCATATTCATCGTTCTGCATCTTGAAAGAATGAGTTCATCAAAAGCATCTTTACAAATTGATTACCCACATCCTCCATGCACTGTTTCTCAGTTGAACATTTAAGGTAACCCTGTGCCATCCATAACTGAATCAACTCATCCTTCGGAATTTCTGAATCCTTGGGGTACAAAGAGCAAAAAGCAAAACATTGTCTCATGTCTGATGACAAGTTGTGGTAACTGAGTTTTAGAATTGGCATAACACTATCTTGCTCTTCACATAATTTCCAGAAGTCACCGTGTAAAACATTCTCCCATCCACTTTCTTGGTTTTGTCCTAGTAACAGGCCTCCCAGCGATTTAACTGCTAGTGGAACCCCTTTGCATTTTTTGGCTATTTCTTTCCCAATTGATTCTAGATTTCGATTGACTTTGGAATCATCCTCAAATGCAATGTTCTTCAACAAACTCCAAGATTCTTCATCAGTCAAACCTTTCAAAGGATAGGAAGTGCTAGCAGTCATTACCTTTGCTACATTTTTACTTCGAGTTGTCACTAAAATCTTGCTATCTTGAGCACCACACATCAGGTACTTTCTCAATTCAGCCCACTTTTTATGACTCTTATTCCAAATGTCATCCAAGACCAACAAATATTTCTTACCACTTAAACTTCTACGAAGCTCTTTTTGCAACTTCTCTAATGATTGGTCCTGTCTTTGGCCATCATGAATTGATTCTAATATTTTCTTCAGAATAGTTTTAACATCAAACTTATCAGAGACACACACCCACATTTGCATTTCAAAATAATTCTGCTCTTCCAATTCCTTATACACCAATTGAGCAAGAGCTGTCTTCCCCAAACCACCAAGGCCAACAATGGCAATCACAGAAACTTTTTGGTTTTCATGAGGTTGTATCAACAGACTGATAATCTCCTCTTTACTATCATCTCTTCCAATGATATCAGATTCTATCACAAAAGAATCTGTTTCCCTGCATTCACTTCGCTTAACCAGCATAGAATTTGAGATTAAATTCAAATCCTTCATTTCTTTCACTACATCGTTAAAACTTTCTCGTATTACTTTAATTTTGTCACGCATTTCACTGTATAAAGGAAGTTGATTTGAAGATGAAATGGAACGAAGTACCCTGTTTACTTCTTTTCCTTCGGCTGCACCCATGTTGTCTCTCCTAAATTCGATAGCAAGGTCATCTATGAAGTCATCTGCAGCATGGAGTACTTTTTTGAACCTTCTGATCCAAACTCGCACATCATCGTCTTGCTCTTGTTTATCGTCGGCATCAAGGAGCTTACCATTGATGGATTCAATAGTGTTCTTAAGCTCTTCTAACTCTTCCATCACACCATACTCAGCATACTCCTGTCCAAATTCAAGAAAATCTGCGGAAGCTAACCTGTGAATGAGATGTGAAGAGACACCAAATGGAAGTGACTTAGCGATCCTTAAAATGATTAAGAAAGTGTACATATAAGGCTATAATAAATATTTTACTATCTTCCTCCGTCACATTACTTCTTTTATATTTATATGATTTTTAATATATTTTAGTAAATAATTAAGGGCATGTTAAGAAGTATATCTAGTTTGTAAAAAGAAAGAGTTTAATAATAATAATAAATGTTTTCTTAAACTTTTAATGAGCATAAAAAAGAATAATTTTTTTTTTCAAAATGGTGACGGATAAAAAGGAAGGGAGAGAGTATATTCTTTTAACACTTTTCAATATATAAATTCATCCAAACTCCGACCTCATACTTTCTTTTTGTGTATTCATTTAAAAAAAATCTGATCAAATGACATTATTGTTATTTTTTTATAGCATATGATTATTTATACATAAAGAACTTGTTACCTTCAAGCTATTATTTATATTTAATATTAAATATGATTAAATTGTATGTATTAAATACATATTTTAATTATTGATTTTAAAAATTATTGTGCTCAAAATCACTTAAAATAATATTTTTTTTAAATTGAATTATACAAAAATTAAAAAAAAAAAGTGTTTCAAACAAATTTGGTGTTAATAGAAGGGATGTTTTTAGTGTTTCAAACAATGCTTTACAAAAATCATAAAATAGAAAATATGATGTTTTAAATTTTTTATGGGAAGAGATATATAATTTCAAAAATAGAAATGAGCATATCATAATATATCCATATGTTTGTAATTTCTTCAGAAGAAAATCATTGTGGTATTTTAGACGACATTATCTATTCCAATAAAATATTTTTTAAATAATATATTAATAGATCACATGCCCAACATCAGAGAAATTTAAAAACACAGACATAAACAGAGATTAGAAAAATAAAATACAACTAAACAGTTTATATGAAAGAATAAGAAACACGCATGATGAACAGTGTATGGTACAAAGTTAATGAGTTCAACAACTGAGAGAAACTCGTGAGATTTAAGGCTTACCTATGAAGCCTTGGAACAGCAACGGAAAGCTACGCTAAATTGAGTTAAAGGGTGAAGAAAGGGTGCGGAAAGGAACCTGTGAATGAGATTTGAAGTAACAGCAAATGGAATTGGTTCAGCCATCCCTGAAATGATCGAGAGAGAGAGAGAGAGAGAGAAGGCTCCTTCGTGTTTGAATATGAAGCTGCAATGTGTAGATTTTGAGATTGGGAACGGAGGAAGCAAAAGCCCTATGCGCATATGTACTCAGCGGCCCCAATGCATTAATGTGGAGTTCTGAGTCAATTGTCTGAGACGTGTGATTCCAACTAATCAAGGAAGCTAAGGACAAAAAAAATTAATATTTTAAAAGTAGAATTTACGAATAAAAAACGTGGTTGGTGTTACTCTGACGTGACTTCTCGAGAGGGAAAAAAATTTATATTTAACAATGTAAAAATTTTACATTAATTGTCATTATACACAGTTTAAAAATTAAATAATTAAATTTGATAATAATTTTTCTTCGTAATGAAAAGTATGTAAGATTTGAGAAATAAGGAAAATATATCAATTGTATTTACTAAAAATTGAAAGTGAAATTTATTTTAATCTTTCATATTTTTAGAGACATTTTGGAGTTACAAGAAACTTTTAAAACTAATTTATAATTTTTACATGTTTTTATAATCTTATTTTAATAAGTTTCTTATTATTAAACTAAGTTTTTAAATTTTTTTCAATAAGCTTCGTAATTAAATTTATATCATAAACTCATATAATAATCTGTGAAGAAAAATATTCAATTAAACTGTTCACTTGAATATTTTTAATTATTAATTAAACAGATAATTATAAATATTTTATTTCTTTAAAATATTAGAAAAAAACGTCAAAAATTCTTTTTATGAGAATTAATTTCAAAAACAGCAATATTCAGAGAGATTAAATTCTTATTTAATTTTATTTTAAAAGTTATATTTAACAATGTAAAAAATTTTCATTAATATTTTTTAATTAATAAATTTACAAATATCATTTATTTTAATCCTCTTTTAATTCAAAAAAAATAATAGAAAAAGTAAAATAAATTATCTTATGTAAAGAATTTGATAGACAAAATTTACAAAGTTCAATAATCTACATTTTTACAATTCTAAGATAGTAATTTTTATAACACAAATTTGTTATTTATTTATAAATTTCTAATTTTTTATGACATAACTTTACAAAGTAAGTAAAAAATTATTCAAACAAAATTATATGAAATTATATCACTAAAGATAATTATAATAAATTGTAAATTTACTCGTTGAAGACAATTTTTATGATAAAAATTATTGTATTGGAATTTTGAATTTTGTAAAAAGTAATAAGATATTTTAAGTTTGTTAGTAGTTATAAAGGAAACCTGACTAATTCTCTAGAGTATTAACCTTAGACAGTGGCCTTTTGTATCAATATATACACTTTAATTCATCTATTTAAGTTGAAGATATTGAAACTCAAACTAATATATCACTTAAACTAATTATCATACTAACTTATACATCACATTTAAATAATGAATTAACATGTTCTTATTAAAATAATAATTAAATTAAATTTATAAAAATTATTAAATAATTTAAACATATAATTTATTCATAAATTTAAAGTCTTAAGCTACAAACAAGCAGCTTATAAATTACAAAGATAAAAGTTAATTAGTTCGTGAATATGTATCGCAACTTAGAATGCTTAAATTATAAGTACATCAATAATGTTTAATCGGATTAAATAAATTTGTGAATTATTTTATTATTAAATTTTAGGATAAATTTGTGGATTATTTTATTATTAACTTTTAGGATGAATGAAAGTGTTAAAAAAAAATGCATCAAGTTGTTTTTTAAATGTTAAATCTATTAAAAACATAAGAACCGATCTAACAAAATATTAAAAATCATATTTTTTTTGCGAAGTTCAGTTTAATTTTTATTTTATTTTTTTGGTTAAATTTCAACTAAATTAAGATAAATCAAACTTATAATATATATTTATATTTTAGAAATTTAAGAAAGAGAAAATGTTGTCTTAGAAATTTTCATTATCTTAAAAGATAATTTTGAAATGGACTTCTGTGGTAATTTGATACTAGGTTTGTCTCCAAAGTTTATATTCGTAGCTGGACTTCTGCACTCAAGACTAGCAGTAGTGAGTCTTTACAAACATGCAGTACCAATAATAATAAAATTATAAGAAAAATAAATAAATAAAAAGGATTGAGCTTTAACATTCTGACAGTAGGAAGGTTATACGGTCTTTGGTTAATTGCAATAATACTAAAATGGTGTTTATTAAAATAGCGGTCAATTTTAGAGAGAGTAATATATCCCGTTTCTAAATTAACTTTTATAATTTTTCTAATATCTTAAAAATTAAAAAATATTTATATTTATTCTAAATAAATTATTAATTATATTATCCATTAATATAAACTTGTAATAATTATTTTGCATATGAAAAAATACATAATAGTTACTTACTAAAATATAATCCTTAAAAATTATTTAACATTAATACAATGTTAACCTGTTGTTTTGTTTATCAATACCCATTTTTACATGACAAAATCTTAAAACTCCCGTAAATAAAGTTCACAAGTAAAAAAAAAAATAAAAGAAATTAAAGTTTTTTATTTACCAAAACGGTTCATTCTACTAGTTAACTTGTAAATTTATTAACAAAATAGTATAAGTTATATATAGAATATATGACCCGCCTTTAAATATGACTATCAATATAAATATTTTTAAAAAATAAAAAAAAATTAGTATAAGAAATTTATAATTTTTATATTAATCAATCATATACAATATATGGCTCATTTTTTAAAATAAATAAATAAAATTATACATTATACATTATACATATACATATATATATATATAGCTAAACATCAACATTTTATCAAAAATAAATTTAGAGTACAGGAGTATTCTAACCTATTATAATTTTAAAGAAAATTAATAATACATGTTAATTGGTCATTAATCCAATTTACATGTACAATTGATCTTCTCAAAAGTCACTTATAAAAATGATACTCAATAGAATCTAACATTTTACTAACATTTAACACATTATTATTTAAGGGAATATTATTGTTGAAGTCAATTTGTCCATACTACCGCAAATCATATCATTACAACTCTCATCTACAACATCTTTATTTTATTAAATATAATAAAGAAATAGTTTGTAGTTAAGAAGGAAGAAATAAAATTAAATCTATTTACTAGCCAAAATAATATGTAGAATTATAAAGCAATTTACTTATTTTACTCAAATTTATAAAAACTTAAATACAAAGTAATAAAAAAATTAAATAAATTTAAGAAAAGGAATTGACATAACATCAATATATACATTTTAACATTAGCAAAATTTATATTAAAATACATTAGGACTCATTTACAATATTTACAAAATACAAAATACAACAAGTCCTAGTGAGTAGTCTATCTACCAAAAAAATTAAAAGAAAATATTAGTCATCCCCATGTCATCCTCTATCATCGCGATATCGTCAGAATTGAGATCATCATCTGATCTGAGATATAGATTGCCTGAATCTGCAGTAACCTCTATACCAGTAATTAGTTCAAAAGTCCATCAAGATTCAAGATGACCTTCCAAGGTGATCGTGATCAGGATATGTAAACAGGTAGGTTACAACTGCAGGAGTTCTAACTATACCATGATAAAGGTACATACATAAGGTATAGTGGATTCTATTGTTCGTAGAAAAATCAAAAGGAACATTATAAGATAGTTCCATCTCTAACATAATAGTGTTACGAGATACATCATCAATATGTAAGGTTAACTTAAAATAATAAAACCTATAGTATTCATTAAATACATAGTTCAACCTACATTGTACAAAACTATCTATGTGCCTAATGCTCTATTTAGGTGTTGTCATATTGATCCCTGAAATATTTATATAAGGATGAGTCTCTATTATTATTACCAAGCATGCATATATAATTAAATCAACGATACAAATAAGAAAATACTACAAATCATTATATAACAAGATCATCAATTATTTAACTTATTCTATTTTATGTCTATTAATACTTAAAACTTTCATCTCACATTTTTCTTGCCCTTAGGATCTCTTGAGGTCTTCCTTAGCATAGATAGTTACTGGATAGTCGTAGCTATACAGATACAACGTGTGTCGACCCAGCCCCTTTTAGCAAAAGCATGGTCAATAATATCAGTTAGAAAATGAGTGAGACCCGTGGTGCTCCTACTCTCATTTGTTTTGTGCAATTCAAAAGAAGCATCCACCACCCTCATTTTTCCAATATTTCTTAGTCATCTCCATCTTCTAAACTTCCAGCGTACCTCTGAACTATCCATACTCATCCTTATCGTATTCCTTTCTCATTTTATTTCTCTTTCCATAATTCCTATCTCATCTCACTATTTGACTCTAGTTTATTAATACATCATACATCAATCAATCATTGCTGAGAGTAGGTCACCCTTCGACTCAGTCTATAACATACATGCATATACACTCAGAATAAGAACTATTACACATCATCAAAACCACACACATGTTTCAAATATAACAAAAACATGTTCTCATCTAGCATATACTCAAAATCAAACATTTTATCACAACATTTTCATGAACACAAACACACCACTTTTTTAGTAACAAGATAGAGCTCTCCTTACTTTAAAGACAAGTTTGTTGAAGAAAAATGAGAAAAGGATGGTTCACGAACCAAGGTAGTTCTACATCTTACATAAAAGAGTATTCTTTGAGTAAAGAGGAAACATAGAAGATAGAAATAAGAACAAGGAGTTTGAGCTTTGAGATACTCACTGATGATTCTGTAGAGTCAAAGTTTGAGCTCAGATTTGGTGTAGTTTCTGAGTTTTCAAAGATTTTCTCTATAATAGGGAAGAGAGAGTTTAGAGAAAATGATAAAGGAATGTGAGTTTTGAAATAAATGAAATTTTTATGCTATGAATCTCTTAAATACCCCTCAGCCTGGCACGTTCTTGCTTGAGCGAGGAATAGCTTGCTTTATCATTACTTGCTGCAATTCCTAGTGCACTTGCTAGTGTTTAGAATTATTACAAGTTTTTAGTGCCGTTGCCAAGGAATTTTGTATTTCAATATCATTAGTAACAGAAAAAATTGCTAGATTGAGTTCTTGTTTTCTTAATTTTTCTCTGTAGTTAGTATTACATTCAAGTTACTTGGTTCTATTTTTAATAGATAATTGTAGAATAGTAGTAGAAGAATTTTGGCATAATTCTGCAATTGTTAGATTTTAATTTTACATGTTGCTGCTGATAATTTTTCTACATAATCTTTGTTGTGAAAATCTGAATATTGAGTTATAGTTTAACTTTGTTAATTTTGATTTGTATATGCGAGGAAAAAACATAAATAAAGCTACTTTGGTATTCGATCCAGATATTGACCAAACACTAAGGAGGTTAAGAAGTGAAGCAAGATTTAAGCAAGTTCAAAGAGAGGAGCAAGAGAGTTTTATACCTACACCTCAACCAAATCAGATTCACAGACAAATAAAGATGGTAGAGCCGCAAACACTAAGAACCTTAGGGGATTATGCAGTTCCTAATCTCCAGGGATTCAGTTCTTCTATTCTGAGACCTACAATTCAGGCCAACCATTTTGAGATAAAACCTGCACTCTTTGAATTTGGTACAGCAGGACCAATTTGCTGGACACCATTCAGATGATCCAAATTTGCACATCTCCAATTTCTTGCAACCTTGTGACACAATCAAAATCAATAGGGTAAGTAAGGATGCAATCAGACTTAGATTATTCCCATTCTCATTGAGGGATAAAGCCAAATGCTGGCTTCAAGCCCAGCCACAAGGGAGTATATCAACATGGGCTGATTTGGTGAACAAGTTCCTAATCAAGTATTTTCCCTCTTTAAAAGCTGCAAAAATCAGAGGGGAGATTACATCTTTTGCTCAACAAGATGGAGAACCATTGTATGAGGCATGGGAAAGATACAAGGAGTTATTAAGGAAATGTCCTCATCACTACATACCTGAATGGATGCAGCTTGAAACATTTTACAATGGAATGACTGCAGCAACAAAAACAATGATAGATGCAGCAGCTTGTGGTTCATTGAGTTCAAAGACTTTGGAAGAAGCACAGCAAATCATAGAAATGATGGCATCTTCAATGTATCAAAATATGAATGAAAGACAAGTTTCAAGGAAAGAAGGATATAATGTAAAATCCATAGAAGCCATGTTTGCTCAAAATCAACTTCAGAATCAACAATTTTCTGAACAGTTTGCTGCCTTGACTCAACAAATAAGTAACATGTAGACTGGTGTGGTTCAAAATTCACAACTGAGTTGTGATTTCTATGGTAGCAACCATGTGAATGGAGCTTGTGATCCCACAGTTATAGAAAAACCTGATCAAGTCAACTATATGGGCAATTATCAAAGGCCACAACAACCATATCCACCTGGTTTCCAGCTAAATAACAATAGAGGACAGCAGTTTTTCAAGTGGAATCTACAAAATTCTAATGCAAGAGGAAATACAGCTACTGCACCTTTCCAAAGTGCAGCTCTCAAGTCCAGCAACAATATTTTCAAGGAAATTCTTCTGCACAAATTTAGAAAAACCAAGGGTATTCAAATTCAAGACCCTTGAGTGAGAAAGTGAATGGAATTGAAGAGACACTACTACAGTTTATGAAGGTGACAGAAACTAATTTTAAAAATAAAGAAAGTTCTATAAAGAAGCTAGAAACACAAATTGGGCAGTTAGCTGAGCAACTAGCCAATAGAGATGAAGGAAGGTTTCCTGGTAGCACAATAGTGAACTCAAAGGAGCAATGCCAAGCCATAACCATTAGAAGTGGAGCAGTGGTTTCCAGCCCAAGAAAGAAAAATGAAGTCACAAATTTAAATGAGGAAAATGAGCTAAAACAAGAAGATTTTGAAAGTGTAAAATACACTATGCTGAAGAGGGGAGAAGAAGAAAACTGCTGTAACAAGCAAGAAAAGAAGGGTAAGAAACAGAGATTTGAGCAGGCTTGCAAACCTATTAATGAAGAGCAGTACAAGAGATTACCTTTTCCAAAAAGAGTACAAGATCCTAGACAAGAAAAACAGTTTGAAAGGTTCATTGATGTGTTCAAGAAGCTCCAAATTAATATACCATTTGTAGAGGCATTAGAGCAAATGCCTTCATATGCAAAGTTTATGAAGGAGCTTTTGTCTAAAAAGAGGAAGCTGGACAAGGAAAAATTGGTACCACTCACTGAAGAGTGCAGTGCCATTTTGCAGAGAAAATTGCCTTAAAAGTTGAAGGATCCAGGGTCATTTAGCATACCCTGCTCTATTAGAAACTGCACAATAGGAAAAGCTCTTTGTGACTTGGGAGCTAGCATAAATTTAATGCCTTTAGCCATTATGAAAAAGCTGGAAATTAAAGAGGTAAAGCCAACAAGGATAACACTTCAACTAGCAGACGAATCTTATACATATCCTTATGGAGTAGTGGAAGACCTCTTAGTCAAGGTAGACAAGTTTATATTCCCTACAGATTTTGTTAAACTTGATATGGAGGTAGATGCGGATATCCCTCTCATATCAGGAAGGCCATTCTTAGCCACAGGGAGAGCCTTGATAGATGTTTAGAAAGGTGAATTGATGCTGAGAGTACAAGAGGAGAAAGTCATTTTTAATGTATTTGAAGCTATCAAACATCCAAGTGATGATATGAGCTGCATGAAGATTGATGTAATAGATGCTATGATACCACCTTCTTTGGAAAAAAATTATGAAAGTGCAGTCTTGGAAAGCACATTAGCTGCAGCAAAATGTAGTATTTATGAAGAGCAAGATGAGGAAGTGAAAGACTGCATTCTGCAATTAGATTCCTTTCCCTGTATGAACAATGAAATAAACCAACTTAAGGAAGAACTACATCAAGAAGAAGAGAAGAAAGATGAGTCAAAGGTGGAGCTCAAGCAATTACCCTCTCATTTGAGGTACGTGTTTCTTGAAGAGGGCCATAACAAACCTATAATAATAAACAGCAATCTGCAGAAAGACCAAGAAGAAAAGCTCTTGAGAGTGTTAAGAAAGCACAAATCTGCACTAGGATGGCAGATTTCAGATTTGAAAGGTATAGATCCCTTTTTCTGCATGCATATAATTTTATTTGAAGGGAATTGCAAGCCTGTTGTCCAACCTCAAAGAAGACTTAATCCAACTATGAAGGAGGTAGTGAGGCAAGAGGTGATGAAATTACTAGATGTAAAAGTTATTTATCCAATTTCAGATAGTTCATGGGTGAGTTTGGTTCATGTGGTGCCTAAGAAAGGAGGTATAACTGTTGTTCCAAATGAAAAAAATGAATTAATACCTACTAGGACAGTAACCGGATGGCGAATGTGCATAGATTATAGGAAGTTGAATGATGCATCAAGGAAAGATCATTTTCCTCTTCCATTTGCTGACCAAATGCTGGAGAGATTGGCTAGATTTGACTATTATTGTTTCTTAGATGGATATTCTGGTTACAACCAGATTGCAGTTGACCCAAGAGACCAAGAAAACACAACATTCACTTGTCCTTTTGGAGTTTTTGCATATTGAAGAATGTCATTTGGGCTGTGCAATGCTCCAGCTACATTCCAAAGGTGTATGCTGTCCATTTTTTCTGATATGATTGAAAGAATTATAGAGGTTTTTATGGATGACTTTTTGTATTTGGTAATTCTTTTGATCAATGTCTAGCTAATTTATCTCTTGTTTTGCAGCGTTGTCAAGACTCAAATCTTGTACTTAATTGGGAAAAGTGTCATTTTATGGTACAAGAAGGGATAGTCTTAGGACATAAGATTTCAGCAAGGGGAATGGAAGTGGATCCTGCAAAAGTAGAAGTAATTGAGAAGTTGCCTCCACCTGTAAATGTTAGAGGAATAAGAAGCTTTTTGGGACATGCTGGATTCTATCGCAAGTTCATTAAAGACTTCTCTAAAATTGCAAAGCCATTGAGTGAGTTGCTGAGTAAGGATGTAGAATTTGTTTTTGATGATAAGTGTTTAATAGCTTTTAACACTTTGAAAGAGAAATTAATTTTTGCACTTGTACTTGTTAAACCAGATTGGGAATTACTTTTTGAGCTGATGTGTGATGCTAGTGATGTAGTTATAGGAGCAGTTTTAGGCCAAGGAAAAGACAAGAAACTGCATGTTATTCATTATGCTAGTAGAGTTCTTAACCCTGCACAAATTAATTACACTACTACTGAAAAAGAACTCTTAGCTATAGTTTTTGCATTTGACAAGTTTCAATCTTATTTGATAAGGTCCAAGGTTATAGTTTACACTGACCATGCTGCTCTTAAGTATCTTTTGTTCAAGCAAGATGTCAAACCCAGATTATTAAGATGGATCTTACTTCTTCAAGAATTCGAGTTGGAGATCAAAGACAAGAAAGGGAAGGAGAATGGAGTTGCTGACCACTTGTCAAGATTACCACTTGAGGCAATACCATTTGAAGTGGAGCAAATAAAAGAAGAGTTTCCAGATGAGAGCTTATTCAAGAAGAGTTCCCAACCCTGGTTTGCTGATATGGCCAACTTTAAAGCTACACATCATGTTCCAAATTGGATAAGTTGGCAGCAGAGAAAGAAAATCTCCCATGACAGCAAATATTGTGTGTGGAAAGATCCATTACTATTCAAAATTGGAATAGATGGGCTGCTGAGAAGGTGTATACCAGAAGAAGAGCAGGAAGATGTTTTATGGCACTGTCATAGCTCATAATATGGAGGACATCATGGTAGTTCAAGGACAACAGCCAAGGTCCTGCAATCTGGTTTTTTCTGGCCAACTTTGTTCAAGGATGCCAAGAACTATGTGGAAAGATGTGATAGATGCCAGAGAATGAGAAATATTTTCAGGAAACATGAGATGCCACTGCAAAACATACTTGAGGTAGAGCTATTTGACATGTGGGGGATAGACTTCATAGGTCCTTTCCCTACTTCATTCTCGAATGAGTACATGCTAGTAGCAGTGGACTATGTGTCCAAATGGGTGGAAGCAATTCCTACCAGATCCAATGATGCAAGGACTATTATTTCATTCATCAAAAAGAATATTTTCTCAAGATTTGGAGTACCCAGAATTCTGATAAGTGATGGAGGAAGCCATTTCTGCAACAAATATCTAGAATCAGTCCTAGAGAAGTATGGAGTCAAGCATAGAATAGCTACACCCTACCACCCTCAAATGAGTGGCCAAATAGAGGTTTCAAATAGAGAAATAAAATAGATTTTGGAGAAGGTGGTAAGTAGTTCAAGGAAGGACTGGTCCAAGAAAGTGGATGATGCTTTGTAGGTATACAAGACAGCCTTCAAGACACCAATTGGCATGTCTCCTTATCAGCTAGTGTATGGAACAACTTGTCACTTACTAGTGGAGCTAGAACATAAAGCCTTTTGGGCTATAAAATGGTTAAATTTTGATCAAGTTAGTGCAGGAAACAAAAGACTGTTACAGCTGCATGAATTGGATGAGTTGAAAATGCCAAAATATACAAGGAAAGGACCAAAAAGTTGCATGACAGATTCATTCTGAAAAGGGATATCAAACCTGGGCAATCTGTGTTACTTTTCAATTCAAGGTTGAGATTGTTTCCAGGGAAGTTAAAATCTAAGTGGTCTGGACCTTTGTGTGTCAACAAACAACAACAAGTTTTTTCTCACTCATTTCTGCACAAGGTACGCACACCCTCATTTCTCTAAAACTATGGATCAGTTTTTTTTTCTGTACTTGATGTTTTTAGGTAATCATGTTAGGGTAATGACAAACTATTCTGAGAAGGCATTACTCTGAATAGGGTTTATTTGGCATGTATGAATTTTGAGGGAGATTCTAATATACATTATACCATTCATCTGAATAAAATTTATGCAGAAACTGAGTTGACCTAAAAGAAGGCTTCAATGATAAAGAAATTAAAATTATTGAACATGAATTTCTGAAATTGATGATGGAACTATATTGAATGTTGCAAAGCTATGTTAAAAAATAGTAAAACTTGAAATGTGCCCCTTGCTGTTACCTTTTTGTGCTTTAATAGTGTATACATTCTTAAATTGCTATTTAGGGATACAATCGAATTCATTTTGGGGTAATGAGAACTGCTCTGGTATTATCCGATTCAACAATAGAGGACAAAATGCTGAATAGGTGTCCTCTATCAATTGTGATATTTTGTTGAGATAATTGAACCTAAATTGCAAATTGTATGAGCAAAGCTCTGCAGAATCTAAGTTGATCTAATTAAATATCTTTAAAAATGTTGAATTGATGATTAGAGTGCATAACTGGGTTGAAAATTAGTTACAAATTATGCTGTGAAGGATTAAAGTGCATAACTGTGGTTGAAAAATTGCTTAAGTCTTATGATAATTCTTCTGCGTTAACATGAAATGCAATGAGAGTGTCCACGTTCAACTTAATAACCAGGATTTAACATGTTCTGACTGTGAATGATTAATGTTGTGCAATTATACTTGTGTATTTGTATGATGATTTATCCTAACAGCAAACTACATGTTATTTTTTAGAAAAAAATGAATTTCTGTAATTTGTTTGATGGAATTTTCTTCATTACAGAATCTATACTTCTGCAGCTGTGTTTGGTAAAAATCTAAACTGACCAATTAGCGCTTTATTGCAGAACTTGAAAAATGGTCAGAACTTCTATGAACACACCAGTTGGCTCCTATAGGAAGACTCAGGCTGGATCTTCCAGCAACACTCCAAAGAGGAGATCCAACAGGAATATCCAAGCTGGAGCCACCAAAAACACACCCAAATCAAAGAAGGCCAGAACAGATGGTGCCTCAGCTTCATCCTCAATTGAACTATGTGATCCAAGATTCAGGAGCATTGCTCACGAAAACTTCTTCAAGGCCAATATTCTAAGGAGAAAAATTGTCCCTGATAAAGCATTCAAAATTGCTAGGGACAATTATCCAGAATACAGAGAGAGGATCCAGAAGATGGGATGCGAGTTCATCTATTTTGCAGCTGGCCTGGGTTGGAGGGAAATAACCCATGAATTCTATGCAAATGCCATGAGGCTCAAGGGAGATCAATTCCCTAGGTACAGCATAATGGTCAAAGGGATGAGGATAGATTTCAGTCCTGCCAATATCAATAGGGTGCTAGACATCAATGCTGAAAGACACCCTGCACAGTTAGACTTCAGCTCATTCAGGAAGAGCCCTGATATTGATTATGTGTAGATTTTGGAGAAAATTGGCAGGCCAGGTACAACTTGGAAGTTGAATCAGGCCAAAAAGCCAAAATGTATAATCACCAAGAACTTGCTGCCTTTTGCCAAGGTATGGAGCATGTTCATCCTGAACTCTTTCATGCCAGTAAAACACATCTCAACCTTGGCAAAGAAGAGGGCTGAGTTGTTGTTTGTAATAGTCACGTATATGTACATTGATGTGGGGGAGATAATAAGTGAGTGCATCCTGAATATCTTGAAGACAAAGAGGGATTCTCTAGCCTTCCCTTCAATTATCACACTACTCTGTGAAGATGCAGGGGTGGAGTTTGGGGACTATCAAGAAAAGATCAGAGCTGCACCTCCCATCTTTGCATCTTTGGTGAAAGAAATTTATGCCACCACTTCCTGCACCTCTGTAGCCCCCATTCCTTCCCAATACAAAAAGGAGAAACCAATGCTGATGAAAGATGCATTGAAGTTGATGGTTGAGAAACAAAATTAGCTAGCTGAAAGGCAAACTGAGCTACACAGCAGTCTCAAAGTTGGAATGTGTGCTACTCAACATTGGACAAAAGCTGGGAATGACTAAAGAGGAGATGTACCACACACCTATTCTGGCAGAAGATGCCAGTGCCTACGATCCTCTGCTTTTAAGGATTTACCAGTTTATAAAACACACAGTCCACAGTCAGTAGAGGAAGAAGTGGTAGAAGAAGAGGTGGTGGAGGAGGAAGAAGTAGAAGAAGAAGAAGAGGAAGATACCTTAGAGGAAGAGGATGGAGCAAAAGAATAAATTAGGATTTTAATTATGTTGTTTTAATTTTAGCTTTTGTAAATTTTAGCAATTAGCAGTTTAATTTCTGTAAATGCAGCTAGTTGCCAAAACAATTTTAATACTTTTCAGATGTAGTGAAGTTCAGTTTCTTTCGTTTAGTATTCTGAAAAATTTAATTACTGAAATTTTCTAATCATTGATGGAATTTTGGTGTTTTGTGCAGAGAATGTTATAATCACAGCACTCACACACAATGGATGTTGACACTTGCAAAAGCTGCCATGAAGGGGGGTTATTCTTTACCTCTTGATTCATGTGTTAGCTACACAATACACTGAAATTTTACTGATAGTAGAATAGATATTGAATTGTCTTCTGTGAAACAATTGCTTTTCAATTGATAATTCTATGGATTCTGATTTAAATTTTTTTAAGTTGTTTTTCTCATTCTCAAAATGAAATCACACTTATATTTTCAAAATGAGGGAGTCTTGCCACTAGGTGCATATAATTCTGAAAAGTGAATTGTGAGTTCATTGATTAACACATCACTTACAAAACCCTAGTGAAACTTGAGCTGCATGCTTCTTTTTCATGTGTGATTAGTCATAATTTGCTACACCCTCTAGAATTTGCCTGGTTTCTTGATTAAATATGCAATTTACAGTTTTCACATATATGATAGAGGCCATGTTTGATTATGCCTAGTTAGCCTAAATGCCTTCCTTGTGCTTGATTGTCTTAGTTCACTCCTTCGAGCTTAATATTCTTTTTCTTGAAATTACCTCATTATAAACCTTGCTGAAAAACCAGTCTTACCATTCAAATGAAAAGAGACATAGTGAGTTTAATCAAGAATGAGTATTGAAACTAAGTTTGGGGTGACATCCACATTTTAATTACTTGAGGACAAGCAATGTTTTAAGTTTAGGGTGGGGAATAGCAAACTATCTAAGTTTTGAGTTCAAAAAGTCAAAAAGAAAAAGCAAAAGTGCTGCAGAAAAATGAAAAATATGCAGCAAAGTTGTGAAAAGAGCAAAATGTGAGTTCAAAAGAAAGATTTACAACAAACTGCTGCAGAAAAAGAAAAAGAAATTCAATGAAAAGAAAATAGTGAATGAAATCAAGAAAAGAGGGAAAGAAAATGAAAATTCTACTGCACAAAAATAATTTTGTTTGTTGCATAGTTGAGGGTATTAGTGAAAAATAATGCAGACCCATGCTAGTTTTAAAGTCATTCACTCAAAATGCCTCTGATCTTTTGAAATTGCATGTATTGTTTCCCATTTTGTTCAATACCTACCTTGACCTTAACCATGTTATAACCTAAAAAAGTCCTCTGGATGTGTGATTAACTGTATTAAGCAGAGGAAATTGAGAATATGGGCAAGCATATGGTAGAGTGTAGTTAAATTGATGATCTAGAGAGAAAACAATACCTAAACATTATTGAGTGATGAGGGAAACACTTCCAAGTGAGCTGTGATCATGTTTATTAATTGTACTCACATGAATTTTGATGAATATATGAACTTAGATAGCAATTCTTACTCAATGATGATTATGCAGTATGAATATCATGATGAGTATTTGGATGAACAACTTGATTGAAAATTTTACAGAAAACACAGAATTAGAAATTGGAAAAATCTGAGATAAGCAGTTTGTGAATTGAATTTGAAAAATGGAAGAATTACCCTTGGTTTAGTTTGATTTGCTTGAGGACAAGCAAAAATTTAAGTTTGGGGTAGTGATGAATCCATATTTTGACTCATATTTTAGTGTAATTCTAACCCATTTGATAAGGAAAACATGTAAGAAACAGCAGAAAAACAAGAAAAATAGAATGATTAAAGGTTTTCTTTTATTATGTAGTTAGCTTAACATTTGTGAAATTTATGCTTGTTTTTGTAGGAATAATCTGAGTAAGGTTCATGGAAATGGAATATCAATGGAAAGGAAGAGGAAGAATAGCAGTTCTGGACTCCAAAACACAAGAACAATGGAATGCAGGCTGAGCGTGATCACTATTGTCAGTGAAAGTGATCACTCTAGAGCTCAAGGAAGAAGTGAAGTCTAGGCGTAACCACTTTTACCAGCAAAAGTGAGTATTCCAGAGAAGCCTCAGACTCAGCAGGCTCTGCGTAACCACTTTTATCAGCAAAAGTGGATATTCTAGAGAGTCCCCAACTTGGCAAGTTGTACGTGACCACTTTTACTCATAAAAGTGATTACGCACAACATCTCGACCTTTTGCATTGCAACTCTTAGCAGCGAAAGTGATAGTTCTAGTTTCCAGAAATCACATGAGCTGCATGGCCACTCTTATCAACAAGAGTGATAATGCACAGAATCGAGATTTCTATAAATACATGTTTTAAGCTCAGAACTCGGGCTCTTTGGTTCATTTTCCGTTTTTTCTGTTAGATTCTCATTGGGAGAGAGTGAGAGAGAGGAGTGAGGTTGAACCTCGAAACTTCAAGAAGAAGCATTGGATTAGAGCTCGTGGCTATGACTTTTTTGAGTTTTTTCTCTTCTTCTCCTTCTTTCTATTTCTCTGTCACAATGTCTGTGTAATTCTTTGTAGTTAGAAGTTTATAGATCTCGAATTGATGTATTGATTTGATTCTTGCTTCTAAAATTTGAGTTTTTGGATTAATTAAGTTGTTAATTTTGCACTTTACATAATCTTTGAATAGGAATTCATTTGATTAATCAAAGAGGAACATTTGCCAATGGGAATTGGATTTGATTCTTTGATCTGAATTAACAACCAGAATTAGGGAGTTTCTTAATGATAAGTACACTTAATTCTGCAATCCTACGGTTCTAAATCTTAATGCAACATGAAATTGAACTTCACCTAAGGGATTAGGGGGGTTTAGTGGATTGTTAGGGTTAATGAGTTAAGGGATTAACCTTTGACTAGTTATATGTGAAACTGATTGTCAATTAACCAATTGCTTGAATGTTCAGAAGTATAATTGAATCAATATTGACATTCTTGTAAAGTAAATTCCTAACTATTCTTCATTCCTATCTCATTTCATCACAACTTTCATACTCTGTTTTTAATGCAAGTTTTTTACCTTTTAATTGTGCTTGTTCTTGACTTTTGAATGTTACAAATCTTCCAAATTCGTATGGCTCAAATGGTGATTGTTCTGTGAAGTGATACTTGATTTCTTATTTCCCTATAGAGACAATATTCTTATCTTAAAAATTACTCATTACTTGCTGCAATTCCTAGTGCACTTGCTACTGTTTAGAATTGTTACAACATTCATCAATTCCATTTCAAAAATATGACTATTGAAGATTGTGAATTCATTAAAAAAAATATTACAATTTTAAGTATTTAGTTAATAGAACTACATTTGACATGAATATGAAATTTCTTTTCTTTTCTTTTTTCACACATAGGTTGGTCAAATACTTTCACTCCATTGTAAAGCACTCATGGTTAAGTTTCTTAACTATTTTGTCAATTTTTTTTTTCACATTAAAGACAATGATTTAAATTTTGTGGTGAAGGGTGTTGTATAAGTTATAAATTTTTACGAAATATTATCTCTACCTAATTAAATATATTTTCTATTAAAATTTACCTTATAATTTAAAACTCAATCTACATGCATATGACGAAACTTGTGATCACAACAAAATTTTAAAATAAATTAAACAAAAAATTTTAAGTCTATATTTTAATGCCTAATAATTGAATTGAGTATAACAACTCAAATAAGAACACGACTTTATCATAAATAAAAAAAATTTATAAAAAAATACATTATTCTTTAATTGTCATGCAACAAACAATGGAAATATTCTATAATGCTTAAATCACATCAATTTATTTAAATTTCTTAGATCTGATGAGATTCATTACAAATACACCCCATGATATTAAAAAATTTGCTAACTCAAATAATATTATAAAGGTAAACTGTTAATAACAATGACATTCATACATGTTATAATTTTTCTCATTTCACTAATAAACTAAAGTGATTTCTTAGTTCCAGAGATGGTGGAATAGGGTTGCATGGTTTGTTGGTTTAGACTATGAGTGTTGGTGCTCTAGTAGCAAAATAGTAATGTTGGCATGGAAATACTTAATGGTAAAGGAAAATGGGACGAGATACGTTTTGCTGTGTCTCGAAAGTGTTTTGGTGCAATGATGGTTAAGTGACTTGCAAGTTGCAACTATGATGAATGCCCCTCAATGCCTATCCTTTTTTAATTTGAATTTTTCTTCCAGATTTCTACATGTTGCCACTCTCGTCACGTCCCTGTTTTTTATGCACAAATTCAGCTTGAAAAACGAATGCAGCAGGCGCAAGCTGAGCAACTTAACAAGAAATTTTGAAGATTATTTTATTCATCTATTTTCATTTTTGAGAATTATGTTTCATTGAAATCAAGATTTCTAAAACTATTATAAATCCAATTGTCATAATTAAAGAATTTCTATAAATGTTAAACATTATTTTATGAGTACACTTAAAACTTTTTGCCTTTTTAAAAATCTTAGAATTTTCCTCTTTATTGGTGACAATATTTTATTAAAAAAAGATACAGTTAAAAAATATTTGTTAATTTTAAGGGAACCATTTTAAAAAGTTCATACTAAATAGTAAGAATAATTAATAACCTACATTTTGTATTATTTGATAAACAAAACATTACTTATAACCAAGAATCTTTTATTTTAATTATCATATTTTCTTGTAAAAATTTTATGCTATAAATGAAAGTGTTTCTATTAAACGTTCTGTTGGAAGTGCTGCTGTGAAGGGGTATGTTTTCCTTCTATTTCTTTTCTCCCAATCTAAATTCGTATTCTAATGCTCAGACTCAGTCAGTGTCTTCTGAAAATGAAACTAACACCTCATTATTGAGAAAACATAAGCAACGGGTAGCGAAGCCAAAAGAGAATGACGCAGAGATCCTTTAGAAGGATTCTAGACTGTAGATTCGTAAATTAGTCAATTGCTAGCCAGATTATGATTAGGTAGGTTAGTCCTTAATTTTTGACAAGATCACATGTGTTATTGTTTTTTGGTTGAAACATGGTAATTTTAAAGACAATACAAAATAAATTATAAATTTCCTTTAAATGTTTAACAAACTCCATATTCATTGTTTATTTTCATTTTGCTGCATGATATTCATTCTGCTTTTCTGTTTATGGAGGATGTTTTGTCCGCCAGTCTTGATTCCTGATTACCTTCTCTTTCAATTAATGTATTATTTTATTAAAATAGTATACTATACTCTCGTATAGGTCAAAATAGTTCTTATGTTACCCTTTTTTGATTCATAGAAGTTGTTTTTCTTTCTTCAGTTTGTTTTTTTGGGATATGATTATTATGTTCCTACAATCTTCCGTAGAAGTGTTTTTCAGCATAGGACAATCCCTTTCAATTGTTCATCATCATTCTGTGAAATGAAATCTTGGATATGGTTTATATGGCACTGAGTGCTACCTGCATTTTCTGGTTCTAGGATAAGTAATTTGACTCTATATAACTTAGTTTGAGCAATCTACAATAGCATTTTTGAACTGTCTTTTCTTGGCTAAATGCAGCTGTTAACTGTCGAGGTATTCATATCACAGGAAAAAAATTAATCAAACATATCTTTCATTTAGGCTACGTAAAATTTCTGAAGGGTTGTGACTGACTGGTTCATATATGGGAAGGGAAGAAGTGGATAGTTGGAATTTCAAGATACTTATTATCAATTAATGTGTTTTAACACTCTCAAAAGGTGAAGCCATTAAAGGTTAAAGACATTTTAAAATAACTGAAAAACTATAACTATTGCAAATCATAGGGGCTGAATTTCAGGGGGTTGGAGGATTTTCCAGTCTCCTCCGTCCGACTCATCTGAATGAATAATTTTTTTTCAAAGCAAGTTTTCTAACATCATCCCCCTCATGTCCATTGTTACATGAATGATGCCTTTGATTCGTGTAATGCTTTTGATTTCCTACCATATTTTGTTGATGGTTTGATGTTTGGTCATAATTGATCCATTCTACTTTAATGGTATGGCACTTGTCTCTGCCTTTTTGTAGTTGCCAAAGGGTTGAAATTCATTAGGGAGAATGAAATCAATACAAAGAAACAGAGAGAATTTGAACAAGAAAATCAGATGGCAAAATACTGATCAACGTTACAGCATATTATCATGAGACAATATTTTCAACCAGGTCAGTAAAAACAGAGAGAGACACAATAGCATAAATAACATCCACTTCATCACTTTGTGGAAATTTAAATGACGAGTTAAAGGATGTAATTTTTTTAAAAACTAGGGTAGAACAAAAATCGCACAATTGAAAATTAGAGAACCAAAATTGCATGAGTGTTAAACAAGTGGGACTAAAATCGCACAATTACAAGTTGAAGGACCAAAATCATACAAGTATTAATCCAAACATTTTTGTATTTAAGAGGGTAGTGGTGTTATCAATTTGTTAAATACGTTATATTTAACAAATTGGTAACATTATATTATTGGCGATCTTAATGCCTAAACACTTGAGGTGGATGCTGGATATAGATTCTTATTAATCAAAATCTATAGAAAAATATTCTTATGAGCAGAAATTTTTTTAGAATTGTTGGAGATCAGGTGGCCCATCAATATGGTGTTAGAATAGCAAAAGGTGCCCCATCAATCTCTCATGTCTTTTTTTTTTTTTTTTTTTTCTGTTGCTGATGAGAACCTCTTTTTGGAAGAGCCAATATAGAAGAGACAGAGTGCATCTTGTCAAACATGCTTCAGGACAAAGAGTCAATATGGAAAAAAAGAGTTATCTTTATATTGATAAAAGATAGAATCGGAAGCAGGATGGGAGTGAAGGTTGTGGAAGTCCATGACAAGTATCTTGGTTTACCAACTATGATTGGAAAGCTTAAGAATATTGTTTCCTCAAAAGTCCAGAACAAGTGTCAAAGAAATTGAATGGATGGAAGGAGAAAACTCTATCTAAAGCTGGAAAGGAGCTACTTTTAAAATCAGTGGCTCAGTCCATTCCAACATATATGATGAGTTGTTTTAAATTCTCAGCTGCTATATGTCAAAATATGGAATCGCTTATGGCAAGTTCAAAAGATATTGGTGAAATATTTTTAACATATTTTCTAACAAACTTTTCTTTATATATACAATGAAGTTAAAAGTCTAAAAGAAATCAAAACTTAAAAAAGCATCCTACTAATCCAACTGCCACAACCATCAAAACATAAAAAAGGAAGCAACTGAGAGACAATTATATCAAAATAATGAAAAGGTAAAGTGTCTTTTAACCTTATTTTAGCTAGTTTATCAGCACAACACTTCCTAAAAATATGGGTAAAATGAATAAATCTAATAAATTTGATCAAATTCCTAACATTACAGATCAAATCGAAATGGGGTAAGAAGGTTGTTAAACTTAAAGTACTAGCATAGAGCTTTCTTGAAGTCATTCTCCACCTATATAGTGTGAATCTCCTTGAAAGGTATCATTTGAAGACCCAAAAAGAGGCCCCATAATTCTGCAATCAGAAGAAGCAGAATTCAATGTTGATTATAAACAAGCTACAAGCGAATTCAATCAGAATAAAACAAACATTTTGAATTAGATAAATGTAGAGAAAGAGTAGATTAATCAAGTCAATTTCAAATTATGTTTTTTTTCAAATTATGTTTTTTTCTTTAAGTTTTACTTCAATAACTAGTGAATAATAAATACAATTATGAATCAAATTTAATGTAAAACTCACAGTAATAGAAAGTAGGTGCATTGATGTCACCCTAAACTCTAAGGTGCATGTTAGATAGTAATTAGAAAACATACTGAACATAAAGATTAACAATGACATAGTAGCTAAAAAATATGAGCACAAAACAAACACTTCATCTTGCATTAGGCAACACTAGATCAATTTTAAGGAACAAACTGGGTTCTTATAGCTTCCTCTGGACTGATGTTATGACTATTAATGGACAAAACTAACTCCAATAGATATACTCGCAACAACAGAATTCAATGAAATTGCATCATAAACTCTAGTATCTTTACTTGCATCAACTAACATTGGTTAATCTCAAGCCAACTGAAGTGAATCATTAGTCTATTTCTGCAACAAAAGCATTAAAGAAAGAAAAATTGTTGTTCTACATTATTTAGCCAATATCTTTGAAATTGTGTAATGAACAATATGATAAACAAAACTTGAACATGTAGATAGAATAATCAATTGATACGTAACAAAACTTTCCTTAACACAACAAATCTTGAAGTGTTGTTTTGATAATAACAAAGCATATTATCTTAAGCCATAAATGATTGAGCTTCTAATAAAATTTAACTAATTGAGTAACAACAATAATGTAGCAATACCTCAATGTGTCCAGTTGGATATGTGCTACTAGATCAAACAAATCCAATGAACTCTATAAAGAAATAAATTATAAGAATAAAATATTTCAAACAACGGTAATGTGATTTGATTTTGGACAAAAATTTAAAGTCTCTTTGACCAAACACAGAGAAATTTGATTCATAATACTTCCATTTTTATAATAAAAAAGTTCAATTTCAACACAAAATCAAGTAACATCACGCATTCTCTATGTTGTAATCCCAAAAGGCTTACCTATGGGAAAAAGCAAGGAAAAAAAAGAAACAAGGGCTGAGAAAAAAGGATAACCTGCATATTTTCTCTTATAGAGTCTCGATAGCACATTGGTAGCAGCATCCGGTCCACTTTCTTCAACTTTGCCTTCCAAAGAGTAGTTTTTATCAAAACTTTTCACATTACCCAACTCAAACAAGTCTTGAAATGAATAATAAAAAGAGTTATGTTCAATATGACCCAATGCAAAATTTGGCTATATTAACAACAGCTCAACTATTATAATCTTAGAAAATTGGGCTAGATTCAGGGATTTGAAGAACAATTTGGTGCAAAAAAAAAAGCTAAAAATGCCAAATTATGATACAAGTGCTCATAACATATCTTTAGAATTGAATACTTTTATATATTTCATTTACCAAGTTACATACCATCCTAAATTACTAATCTGGAGATCTATATTACAAATATTAAAATAATGATATAATAGGAAAATTTTCTTCCTTAATTACAAATCTTAAAATACCAGGCTTTTAGAAGAGAAAAACATGGATACTAAATGCGGTAACTGAGTTTTAGAATTGGCATGATACTGTCTTGCTCTTCACATAATTTCCAGAAGTCACCGCGTAAAACATTCCTCCATTCACTTTCTTCGTTTTGTCCTCGTAACAGGCCTCCCAGGGTTTTAATTGACAGTGGAACCCCTTTACATCTTCTGGCTATTATTTTCCCTATTGATTCTAGATTTTGATTGACTCCTCTGGAACCGTCCTCAAATGCAATGTTCTTCAACAGACTCCAAGATTCTTGTTCAGTCAAACCTTTCAAAGGATAGGAAGTGCTAGCAGTCATTGCCTTTGCTACATTTTCACTTCGAGTTGTGACTAAAATCTTACTATCTTGTGCGCCACACATCAAGTACTTTCTCAATTCAGCCCATTTGTCATGTCTATCGTTCCAAGTGTCATCTAGGACCAACAAATATTTCTTACCACTTATTTTTTCATGAAGTTTTCTTTGCAAGTTGCCCAATGATACTTCAATTTGGTCCCCAGTAATTGATTCTAATATTTTCTTCAGAATAGTTTTTACATCAAAGTCATCAGAGACACACACCCACATTTGCATTTCAAAAAATTCCTGCACTTCCAAGTGATTATACACCAATTGAGCAAGAGCTGTCTTCCCCAAACCACCAAGGCCAACAATGGCAATCACCGAAACTTTTTGGTTTTCATGAGGTTGTCTCAACAGACTGATAATCTCCTTTTTACTATCATCTCTTCCAATGATATCTGTCTCTAACACAAAAGAACATGTTTCCCTCCATCCACTATCAGTTTGCTTGACCATAATAGATCTTGGGCACAAATTTAAATCCTTCATTTCTTTTGCTACACCGTTAAAACTTTCTCCTATTTGTTTAATTTTGTCAGGCATTTCAGTGTATAAAGGAAATTGATTTGACGATGAAATGGAAAGAAGTACCCTGTTTACTTCTTTTCCTTCAGCTGCACCCAATTTGTCTTTCCTAAATTCGATAGCAAGGTGATCAAAGAAATCATCTGCAGCATGGAGTACTTCCTTGAAGTCAGATATCCAATTACGCACACGAACTTGATCTTGTTTGTCGTCAGCGTCAAGGAGCACATCATTGATAGATTCAATTGTCTTCTTAAGCTCTTCCAACTCTTTCTTCACATCATACTCTTCTCCAAATTCAATAACATCTGCCGAGGCCAACCTGTGAATGAGATGTCAAGTGACTTAGCCATCCTTAAAATGATATACAGAAGGCTATAATAAATATTTTACTATCTTCCTCCGTCGCATCACACACCTTATCATCATTGAAGGCTATCATAAATTTCTTTTGTTTTTTCTTTCGAAAAATTCTGATCAAATGACATTATTGTTAAATTTTTTACAGCATATGATTATTTACATCTAAAGAAGCTTTTACCATCAAGTTGTTATTTATAGTTAATATTAAATATGATTAAATTATATGTATTAAATACATGTTTTAATTATTGATTTTATAAATATTTAATTCAAAATTTCTTAAAATAATATTTGTTAAAAATTGAAATGTAAAAAAAAAGTGTTTCAAACAAATTTACTGTTAAAAGAAGGGATTTTTTAATATTTAACTGCATAACATAATTTTTATAATGGCAAGTAATGTGTGAATTTGGTCATTCTTTAAAAAATATCTTTTAGGAATTATATTTTTAATAAATTATTTTAATTGATACAAAATATGAATACTTTGATTAATTAAAAAAATATTAAATAAAGACACATATATATATATATATATATTAAAAATATCTCCTAATTATTAATTATTGTCATTATCTCCATCATTGTTAGAAGATTATTTAAAATATGAATATTATAGTTAATTATTATTATTTTTATAATTATTTATCATTATTTTTATGATCATTAGAAAATAATTTAGAATAGTATTTTATGTAAATATTAATATTACAGTCCTATATATACATGTAAATTATAATGTATAATGATAGGATACAATTCAAAATTTTAAATTGGTATAAAAGCCTTTGATTTAAGGGTCTTTACTTTCACACACCCAAACTCTAATAGTCATCTTTATTACAGCATACATATGCACAAGCTTTGACATTTTTTTTTTCTGCCTCAGTTTTCACTACCACTATCATGACTGTTACTATGGTTGGGCCACTAATCAACTTCGTCATTATGTGATGACGTAGAAGCTCTTGTCATTATGTGAAAGCCACATGTTGCCTTCTTGATCATTGTTGGCCTTTGTGCAAATGTCGTTTTGTTTGTCAAGACCTTCTTTCTTAGTTTTGACCTTTCTTTGCTTAAACAATATCTGTTTGGGTAATTATTTCTTCAACCTATAAGTTCTTTATTAAAACATAAGTATTTCTCACCATAGATGACTCGTGTTTATTCTTGCCATGATTGGTAAGAATTGTGATTTATCTTCATGTAATACCCCATGTTTTGTACTCTAGTACTTCCGATCACATAACTCTTAACATTTCTTCTCTTACTTCTTATTCCATTTTATTTGGCATACATTACATTATAGTTGCTAATAGTTTACAAACTCCTATTTTCTAATATTCAATTCACTGTTCTTTTATTAAAAAATATTCTTTATATTTCTCAGCTCTCCACTAATCTTATTTCCATTCATAAATTCTCTTGTGATCTAAATTATGCAGTAACCTTTTCTTTTCTTTTTTTTTCATCTCATTATGTTTTTCAAGATCTTGTCTTAGGAAGGATGATTGGAGTTGCTTAGGAACGAAGATGGTTATATTACTTTATGTAAGTGAAAACTAAGGTCCAAGAATAGTTTTTTGGAATAGGGAAACTCAAATTTTGTAACTAGTTTTCTTATGACTCTTCTCAAATTTCTCTTCACTGTAAGTGTTTAGGTCATCTACATTTTAGATTGCATAAAAATATGTTGCTTCCTTCTTTATGTTTGAAAGAATCAATTGAGTTTTTTTAATGTGATGTTTGTTAAGCATCATCATGTTATTTTTTCAAATAATTTTAAAAAGTAATACACCTTTTGATCTATCCATTTTGATATATAGGAACGTGCTCCTATTGCTAACTTTTTATAGTGCTTAATGGTTTGTATCCTTTATTAATGATTACAAACTTATGACGGATAAAATAGAAGTGATTCAACTATTTATAAATTTTTATTATTTAATTCAAATTCAATTTGAACAAGCAATTAAATGTTAATGGACAAATAATGGATGAGTATATGTGAACTAAAATTTGTTTTAATTGCTATAAGAAAATAGTGTTTTTCATGAGTTGACATGTTTAGATACTCCTTAACAAAATGTAGTTGCAAAAAGAAAAAATTGACATCTCTTAAAAATTACTAGCACTTTGTTATTTCATATGACAATGCCAAAATCATATTGAGAAGAATTTTAATGACTACTTACTTATCAATAGGTTGAAGTCACATTTTGAATGGCTACAGTCATGTTTAGTCTATGTCTACCTTTCATCCTTCTACTCATGTTTTCGTTTGTATTGCTTTTGTTTCATGTTCAGAGTCAACATTGTGGCAATTTGAATCCTAATGTTGTTAAGGATATTTTCATAGGATATGTTCCAAATAAAAAAAATTGTATATGTTATCATCCTTCAAGTTGTTCAGTTTATGTTTCTATAGATGTCACCTTTAATAGGACAAGTTTTAGTCACATATTCAACATTATGGGGAGAGTCATCATGAGGTTGAGTCTAGTGGTCCATATAATATTTATCTTTTCTTCCTCATAACTCTTATCATCTATAAGAATTTACTCCTCATTCCTCTGATTCAAGTAAAGAAGAAAGTGATGACTCATTGCAAATAAAAGCAAGTACACCTATCTTGGAAGAGAAGAAAACATGACTTTATCCAACGAAAACTTCAGTCAATTGAACTAGTGGTAAGTTTAAGTACCATTAATATTGAGTTATTAAATATTTCTTTAAACAATTGTGAGTCTAATATAGATTATCTGCCCATTGCTTTGCAAAAAGAAAAGGTTCATATGTCAAGTATTATATTTCTTAGTTTATATCCACTAAACATCTATTTGTAAAACATTAGAGTTTTATCTTTGCTATTGATTTTTCAAATATCCCTACGTCAATATAGGAAGCCTTAAAAGATGAAAATTATGTTCAAGTAATGAATAAAAAGATATAAAATTGGAAACAAATACCACTTGGGAGATTGTAGAATGACCTAAGAACAAGAAAATAGCGGTTCACAAGTGGATCTACACAATTAAGTATCAATCAAATAGTACCATTAATTAATACAAGGTCAGATTAATTGCAAAAAGATACACTCAGACTGATGGATTTGATTATGAGGAGACATTTGCACTAGTGACAAAAATGAATACTATGAGAACTATCATTTTCAATAGTAGCATACTTTGGTTGGATCTTACATATGTTTGATGTAAAAAAATGCATTCTTGCATGGAGACTTAAAGGAGAAAGTATATATGGATATTCTCTCAGGATTCAAGACCATTAATGGTGAAAACAAAGTGGTAGATTGAAGAATTATAGGCTTGAGCAATATCTTCATGCTTGGTTTGAGAGATTTACTTAGGCTATGTGTCCTTAAGATACAAGCAAAGCTAAGAAGATCATATTTTTTGGCTTAATTATGTTTTTAATCCCCATGAATATGAGACATTTTGCGATAAGTCCTTATAAAATGTTTTGTTAGAATTTAGTCCCTAAAATGTTAAGAAATTAGGATTTAGTCCCTACTGTCAACTCTCTTTTGTTAAGTACTGAGCTGACAGACAAAGTGCCAATTCAGCACACCAACGTGACACCATGTGACATGTCAGATTATATAATTTTTTTTATTACTTAAATTATATAATTACAGATAAATCCCTAAACACATTTTACATAATTGTAGAAAATCTCTTTTAACTTTTTTTCTTTCTTCTCTACAGCCTCGCTCCTTACCTCCTTACAACCCCTTTTCAACACCTTTTCCTTCAACCCCACTCCTTCCCCCTCCTTTATCTAGTACCTTGGTGGATGAATTTTTTCTATGAAAGATTCAATCTCTTTGTCGATGTGAGGCTAGCAAATTATCTTTATCTCACTCTACGAACAAGGCTCCAATTCCAGTTTCGTTCAAAAATTTATCATGGAGTAGTGCACGTATCTTTAGAGATTCAAAATTTGTAGTTTAGAAGCATTCAAACTCTAAAAATGCATGATGAAGAATTGATGTTTTAATGATTAAATTGATGTTTTTCTAAAGTTTCCTTAACAAAGCAGAAAATCATTAACACTTTTTCACTTTACATTGCATTAAACTCTCTCTCTCTCCACCCCATATTCAGACTATTCATTTTTAAACTTTGTACACATGCCAAATTAATTTTTCATCCCCTAACCCTCAATATCTAAAACACAAACAAAATTTTAATAGAAAAAAAAGTGAAAAACGAGTTGGAAATGTAAATGCGAATTGGAGGAAGGGGTGGAATTAGGAGTAAGAGTGTGCAGATGTGATGAGAATCAAGGAAGGCTCATTGAAGACAAAGACTTGAAGGAATTGGAAGAGCTTTAAGGACCAATGACAAGGACAAGGGCAAAAAGAATAAATGAAGACTTAGAAAAGATTGTTGCTGTCTTATTTGAAAGGGAGCTCAATTTAGAGTTAGAAAAGTCTAAGATAATCAATTACATATGCTTAGAGGATTTGAACTCTAACGAGTTTTATTAGGATTTAATTATTATGTTTAGTTTATTTATTTTAATATTAGTCATTACTTATTTTGAGTTTTTATTTAGGATAAAATCTTGTTATTTTATTTAGTTTATTTGAATTTAGGCTTGTTGGTACAAGAAGCCCATTAGGGTTTGCATTAGTATTAGTTTACAAGCATTAGGCATATATAAGCTCTTGTAAACACACTTTTAATTAGTTTTGAATATAATTTGAGATTGAACACTCTTGTGAGAGCGTGTGACTCTAGGTTCTTGAGTGAGCCAATTTTCTTTGATCTTATCAAGAGGGCAAAACTCTTGTGGCGATCGTTCCTTGGCTTATCAATCTTGCGATTGTGGCGCCATTTTCCATCTCTATTCTATTCTTACTTCTTATTAATTTTCTTCTTATTTCAATTCTTATTTGTGCCGTAATAATTTCATTTTTTATTGTGTGAAATCCAATTCAAGATCGTTTAATTCGGCAACACGGTTTGTGGTTGTCATCAATTGGTATCAGAGCTTGAGCCGGAGCCGATGGACCTTATCGGCGTATCCGTGGCGGCTTAAGTGCCTTATCGGTGCGTCCGTGGTGGACTCTCTTGAAGAAGGAGGGGATGATGAGTCCCACATCGGTTGGGGGCAGTGATTTATCAGTCTTTAAACAGCTGTGGCGTCCTTCCCACCGGTTAGCATGATATTGTCCGCTTTTGGGGGTTAACCCCTCACGATTTTGTTTCTCCTAGATATGACACTAGGAAAAGGAGGAAGGAGAAAAAGTGAGGACACTTCCAAATGAAAATAATGAGAGTGAAAAGAAAAGTGAAGAAAAAATTCAACATGAAATGAGAGAAAATTTATTTGTAAAAAAAAAGGAAGTGAGAAAAGCGTTATTGGCCTCTCGGCCTATGTATCTACTTTTTTGTAAAGAAAGTCCTCATAGTGATTATATTAATTCTTTTGCTAATAATACTTTGCCTAGTGGTGTTTCTTCTCTTTTGCAGGAATTTGAAGATGTCTTCCCTAAAGAAGTGCCTCACGGCCTACCTCCAATTAGAGGGATAGAACATCAAATTGACTTGACTCCAGGGGCAACCTTGCCCAATCGACCTGCATACAGGAGCAATCCTCAAGAAACTCAAGAGATTCAAAAACAAGTAGAAGGATTGTTAGAGAAAGGATGGGTAAAGGAAAGCCTAAGCCCTTGTGCTGTACCAGTCATCTTGGTACCCAAGAAAGATGGAAGCTGGAGGATGTGTACTGATTGTCGTGCCATCAATAATATTACTGTAAAGTATAGACACCCCATACCCCGTTTGGATGATTTACTTGATGAATTGTTTGGTGCTTGTTATTTTTCTAAGATTGATCTTAAGAGTGGATATCACCAAATAAGAATAAGGGAAGGGGATGAATGGAAAACAGCTTTTAAGACTAAATATGGCTTGTATGAATGGTTGGTTATGCCATTTGGGTTGACTAATGCACCTAGCACCTTTATGCGCTTAATGAATCATGTGCTTAGGAACTTCTTAGGAAAATTTGTTGTTGTTTACTTTGATGATATCTTAATTTACAGCAAATCTTTTAATGAGCATATGTTGCATTTGAGGTGTGTGTTGGAGGTTTTAAGACATGAACAATTGTATGCAAACATTGAAAAATGCACATTTTGTAAAGATCATGTAATTTTTCTTGGCTTTGTTGTTAATTCTAAAGGTGTGCATATGGATGAGGAAAAGGTTAAAGCCATTAAAGATTGGCCAACCCCTAGGACTGTGAGTGAAGTGAGGAGCTTTCATGGGTTAGCAAGCTTTTATAGGCGCTTTGTGAGAGATTTTAGTACCATTGCTGCACCCTTAAATGAAGTTGTTAAGAAAAATGTGGGTTTTAAATGGGAAAGGGAGCAACAAGAAGCCTTTAATACTTTGAAGAATAAGCTTATGCATGCACCGATACTTGCGCTCCCTAATTTTGCTAAATCTTTTGAATTGGAGTGTGATGCATCTAATGTTGGGATAGGGGCTGTTTTGACGCAAGAGGGACATCCCATTGCTTACTTTAGTGAAAAGCTTAATGGAGCATGCTTGAAGTATCCTACTTATGATAAAGAACTCTATGCTTTGATTAGGGCACTCCAAACATGGCAACATTATCTTTTATCTAAAGAATTTGTGATCCATAGTGACCATGAATCATTGAAATATCTTAAGGGTCAAGGAAAATTAAATAAAAGGCATGCTAAGTGGGTAGAGTTCCTAGAACAATTCCCTTATGTTATTAAGCATAAGTAAGGTAAAATGAATGTAGTGGCTGATGCATTATCTAGGCGTTATGTGTTGCTTTCTATGCTTGATACAAAATTGCTTGGATTTGAACATGTAAAGGAACTATATGTGCATGATGCTGACTTTGCTGAATTATATGCATCTTGTGAAAAGGGAGCTCATGATGGGTTTTATAAGCATGATGGGTATTTGTTTAAGGGGAATAAATTGTGTGTGCCTAAATGCTCAATTCGTGACTTGCTTGTGAGAGAAGCCCATGAGGGTGGTTTGATGGGACACTTTGGTGTACCTAAAACTTTAATGATATTGCAAGAACACTTCTTTTGGCCTAAAATGAAACATTATGTTTATAAATTTTGTGAAAGGTGTGTTGTGTGCAAGAGGGCTAAATCCAAGGTAAATCATCATGGCCTTTATACTCCATTACCTGTTCCAGATTACCCTTGGATTGATGTTTCTATGGACTTCATTGTAGGTTTGCCAAGGACAAAGACTGGCAAGGACTCCATATTTGTGGTTGTGGATCGATTTTCAAAGATGGCTCATTTTATTCCATGTAGGAAAGTAGATGATGCTACACATATTGTGGACCTATACTTCAAAGAGGTTGTAAGGTTGCATGGTTTGCCAAGGAGCATTGTTTCAGATAGAGATTCGAAGTTTCTAAGTCACTTTTGGAGGACCTTGTGGCAAAAACTTGGAACCAAACTTCTATTCTCTACCACATGTCACCCACAAACAGAGGTGGTAAATCGTACCTTAACTACTCTTCTCAGAACTATGGTAAAAAAAAATCTCAAATCATGGGATGAATGCTTGTCTCATATTGAATTTGCATATAATAGGACATTTCATTCAACTACCCTGCATTCACCCTTTGAGGTTGTTTATGGATTTAATCCTCTCACCCCGCTTGATTTGTTGCCACTTCCTAATGTTGCATCTTTAGTACATAAGGATGGCAATGCCAAGGCTGAATTTGTTAAAAAGTTGCATGAAAAGGTGAAGGCTCAAATTGAAAAGAAAGTTGAACAACAAGCAAAATATGCCAACAAGGGAAGGAAGAGAGTGGTATTTGAACCCGGAGATTGGGTTTGGGTACACATGCGTAAAGAGAGGTTTCCTATACAAAGAAAGTCAAAGCTTCAGCCAAGAGGAGATGGACCATTCCAAGTCTTAGAGAGGATTGGAGATAATACATACAAAGTGGACTTACCAGGTGAATATGGTGTTAGTGCTACTTTTAATGTATCTGATTTATCTCTCATTGATGTAGGTAATAAAGAGTCAAATTTGTGGACAAATTTTCTTGAAGAAAGAGGGATTGATGAGAATCAAGGAAGGCCCATTGAAGACAAAGACTTGAAGATATTGGAAGAGCTTTAAGGACCAATGACAAGGACAAGGGCAAAAAGAATAAATGAAGACTTAGAAAAGATTGTTGCTGTCTTATTTGAAAGGGAGCTCAATTTAGAGTTAGAAAAGTCTAAGATAATCAATTACATATGCTTAGAGGATTTGAACTCTAACGAGTTTTATTAGGATTTAATTATTATGTTTAGTTTATTTATTTTAATATTAGTCATTACTTATTTTGAGTTTTTATTTAAGATAAAATCTTGTTATTTTATTTAGTCTATTTGAATTTAGGCTTGTTGGTACAAGAAGCCCATTAGGGTTTGCATTAGTATTAGTTTACAAGCATTAGGCATATATAAGCTCTTGTAAACACACTTTTAATTAGTGTTGAATATAATTTGAGATTGAACACTCTTGTGAGAGCGTGTGACTCTAGGTTCTTGAGTGAACCAATTTTCTTTGATCTTATCAAGAGGGCAAAACTCTTGTGGCGATCGTTCCTTGGCTTATCAATCTTGCGATTGTGGCGCCATTTTCCATCTCTATTCTATTCTTACTTCTTATTAATTTTCTTCTTATTTCAATTCTTATTTGTGCCGTAATAATTTCATTTTTTATTGTGTGAAATCCAATTCAAGATCGTTTAATTCGGCAACACGGTTTGTGGTTGTCATCAAGATGGGGCTAGGAGTATGGGTTTTGGAGGGAGAGGGGTGTGGAAAAGGGATGATACAGATGTGAGTGGGGATGTGGGTGTTGGAGGGAGATAGAAGTGTGGGTGTTGGAAGGGGAAGGGGAAGAGAGGTGGGTCGGATAGGAGAATGGAAGTGGGTGGGGGAGAAGAGTGGTGTGAATGGAAGAATGGGAAGGGGTGGGAGAGGGGGTGGTGAGAATCAAGGTGGGAATGTTGGTATTGGAGGGAGAAGGAGTGTGGAAAAGGAAGAGAGGTAGTGCGGATGGGGGAATAGGAAAGGGTGGGAGAGAGGATTGATGCAAATGGGAGAATGGAAGTGGGTGGGGGAGAGGGGTGGTGTAGATGGGGTGGGAGTGGGGAAAAAGGGAGAGGGTGTGAGGGAAAGGGAGGAGTGGTGGTGTGAGAAGGGAGAAAGGGAGGGAGTGGAGGTAAGGGAAAGAGGAGGGGTAGGGAAAAGGCCTTTTATGCAATTATACAAAATAAGTTCAAGGACTTATTTGTAAATCTTAATTTTAAATAATAAATAAATAAATGACGTAACATGCTAGTTGACGTCATGTGGAGTGTTAAGCTGGCTGAAGGAGAGCTAGCTCAGTACTTAACATAGAGAGGGTTAACAACAGGGACTAAATATTAATTTTTTAACTTTATATAAACTAAATCCTAACAAAAAAATTTCTAGGAACTTATCACAAAATGACCAATATTTATAAAGACAAAAAATATAATTAAGCATATTCTTTTCATAAAACACTCCCAAGATGCTAACATTTTTATTGGTTTATATTGATGATATAATCATTGTAGGTGATGATGAGATTATAAAACAAAACTTGAAAGGCAAACTAGCTGCTCAATTTGTGGTGAACGATCTAGGAAGACTAAAATAATTTGTAGGAATTGAGGTGTCCCACTTGAAATAGGAAATTTTTATGTCTTGGAGAAAATATGTTCTAAATCTTCTCAAGGAAACTACAATATTGGGATTTAAAGTTACTGGAATACCTATAAAACAAAAATGTTGAATAAGAGGAAGAAAAAGCCCTCCTATAGACAAAGCCTGATACCAAAGACTAGTGGGAAAGTTAATTTGCCTATCTCATACTACACCTGACATTCCATATGTTGTTAGCATTGTTAGCCAATTTGTGCATGATCAACGTGAAATACATTGACAAGCAGTAAATAAGATTCTCCAATATCTAAAAGAAAGTCCTGAATGAGACACTCTTTAAAAAGGTAGAGAATCTCTTGCTTTGAAGGTATATACAAAGACTGGCTATATAGGTCTAATGCCTTACTAATTGAAAACTAAACATACATTAAATATTTTTACACATTAATTATGAAAGTATTTTTTACTTTTTTTTGGCTTAAATAAATATTTTAATTTTTATAATTTTAATAGAAAACCCATAAAGCCAATTGCATAAAATAAACTATCAATATTAATTATAATATAAATTTTTTTATAAATAATATTTTTTGAAAAAAATAATTTTTTAAAAAAATATATAAAATAAAAATCATAAAATTTAAAATGTGGTTAAATATTATGTTATCCAGTTTAAAATAATATTATAATATTTTAATCATAATATTATACTATCTATATTTATAAAACTATAAAATCAAAATAGAATAATTCTTTCTAATATAAAATTTTGAAAGTAATAAAAAATATTATACAGCTAAAAACCGAACAATAAAATTACAAAATATTATTAACATGTTAGTGTAATAATTAAAAACCTTAAAACCACAATAAAAAAAATTAAATTTATGTTATAATAAATTATTGTTACAAAAACTAGAAATATAATAAAAAATATGTTCTCTTGACATAGAATAATAATATCTACTGTCATTAATATTAAAATAAGTGTAGTATTATTAATAATTTTTTAACAATAAGAAAAATAAATCTTCAATATTATATCTTTTTATTTTCTAATATTAAAATATTATAATATCTAATTTCTCTCTTACATTGCCATATTTAACTATTACATTATTTGTCTGAATATTCATTTGTTATTTTTTTTATCATGTTTCTAAAATGTATACATTACTATTTTATTTAATATTATTTTCTTATTTTAAAATTTTAAAGGAATCATACAAAAAAAGTAATTCATTATTTTATAAAGCATACATAATGGAACAATATAAAATAATAAAAAAAACAATTAAAAATAATAAATTTTCTTGACATAATATAAAATTGGTTAATTATATTTAAATATAGCATATCAACATAATATATTTTTTAATACTTTATCTAATATTTTACACCTATTAAAAATATATTATTTAATTTATTTTAAATTTATAATTTTGATGTTTTTAAATATATGTAAACCCTATTATTTCTACAATTTATTCAAGTTCTAATACTTATTACTTTGTTTGGTTAATATATTAGTTATTGCCATTATCTCTATCATTGTTGTTAGAAGATAATCTAAAATATGATTATTATAGTTAATTATTATTATTATCTTTATAATCATTTGTCATTATCTTTATGATCATTAGAAGATAATCTATAATATTATCTTATGTAGGTGATGATGAGAATGTAAAACGAAATGTGAAAGGGAAACTAGCTACTAAGTTTGATGAAGAATCTAAGAGGACTAAAATACTTCCAAGGAATAGAGGTGACCTATTTGAAATAGGAAATTTTTATGACTTATAGAAAATATGTTCTAGAACTTCTCAAGGAGACTGAAACATTGGGACTAAAAGTTACTGGAGTACCTACAGAACAAAAATGTAGAATAAGAGGAAAAGAAAAAGTCCTACTGTAGACAAAGCTTGATACCAAAGACTAGTGAAAAAGTTAATCTACTTATCTCATACTAGACCTAACATTTCATATGTTGTTAGTATTACTAGCCAATTTATGCATGATCAATGTGAAATACATTGACAAGCAGTAAACAATATTCTCTAATATCTAAAAGGAAGTCCTGAACAAGACACTCTCATTAAAAGGGGAGAGTTTCTTGCCTTGAAGGTATACACAAACATTGACTATATAGGTTTCATTGTAGATAGAAGATCCACTTCAAGATATTGTATATTTCTAAGAAAAATCTAGTAACATGGAGGAGCAAGAAATAAAGTGTTGTGACCAAATTAACTGTTGAAGCTGAATTCCGAGCTATGACTCAAGAAATATGGGAACTTTTATAGATAAAGATCATTCTTGATGACCTTAAATTAAAATTCACTAGTTATGTAAAACTATTGTGTGATAATAAGTCCGTCATCAACATAGCTCATAATATTGTTTAACATGATAAGACAAAACATATAAAGATTGATCGATATTTCATTAAAGAAAAATTGGATAGTGGTCTCGTAGCTACTACTTATGCCTCTTTGAGAGATCAACTAATATATATGTTTACTAAAAATTTGGTAGTTAAACAAATATAAGATATTTCACACAATTTAGAATAATAGATACTCATTCACTAAATTGAGTGAGTGTTGAAAATATTTCTTAATTATTAAGATTTAATTATTGTTATTATCTTTGTAATTATTTGTCAATATCTCTATGATTATTAGAAGATAATTTAAAATATTATTTTGTGTAAATAAAGATTATATAGATAGTCTTAACTATGTTTTCTTTTTCTCTGTAAAAGTAACACCCTTTGAAATTAATCTTTAGAAAAATTGTTAAGATTTAATCCTTAATATTTTAAAAATGTTTGGAGTTAATTAGTATCTTCAACTTCCTTTGTTAACTAATGAGTCTACCTTAGTATTGTCATGACACCGTTATTTTTAATTTTATTACGTAAAAAAAGTTAAGATTTGAAAGAAAACAAGTCATCTTCATCTTCTCCATTTGGCCAATCTGAGACTCTTCTCTCTTCCTCTTCAGCCTTCCGATTACGACTTCTTCCTTCTCTCCTAAATTCCAAACTCAAACTTCAATTTTTGTGATCAATTCCTTTGTCAATTCTCTAGTCTTTTTTACAATTTTATTCATTCAAAGCACGCTTTCTCACACATAGCCTTGTTTTTCTCTATCTATTCCCCTTTTGCATTCTCAAAACCCTTTCGTTTGGGAAAGGTAAATTCACGAATCTTAACTTTGTTTCACACGCTTTCTTAGATCTGAAAAATTTTGTGATTATATTTTCTCAATTTGCACTTCATATCTATTCCTGTATAATTTTTTCTTGTATTTAGTTTCAAATTTTCTCCCTTATCTTTTTTGGTTTTGGGTTCTTAACATGGCTGTCACCATCGAAATTGACCACTGCATCGTCCAGGTTCTCAAGAAGTGCATCCTAGATTGTGACCTCTAAGGTAAGCTAAGGGTAAGTGTTAGCATTGTCTAACTCACCTCACTTGTTTGATGAAATGCCAAACCCAAAAATAACAAAAAATTAACATGTGATCTAAGTTTTGTGTAACTCCCTAATTTTTAGTGCCCTTGTTTTAAAAAACAGAAGAGTTTTATTTTAAAAAAGGTAGCAGTTCTCGCTCAAAGGAGAAATGTCTTGCTCAAGCAAGATTGTTTACTTTGGAGGGATGCCTTTGGAGCATTCTTGTTCAAGTGAGAGTGGATAAAAATTTCTCATATGTACTTTCAATCAAGGGAAGACCCTTCTCGCTCAAGTGAGATTGGGCGACAGAATAAAGAACTCTCTAGAACGTTTTTGCTCAGATAAGAGTGATCTCGCTCAAGCAAAAATATCAGCAAATGAGTAGAAAGTTTTTGTCTAGTTTTCTTACTCAAGCTAGAATGTTCTCTCTCAAGCAAGAAAGGATGTCACTCAAGCGAGAATGACCTTGCTCAAACAAGAATTCTTGAGAAAAATGAGTAATTAAGTGACTCTAACATTTTTAAAATGTAGATTAGAAGGCAAGGAACCATTCTCATCACACTCTTAGTTCTCTCACTTTCTTCCATAGCTAGAAAACACTCTTACTCTTAAAACCTCTCTTGAATACACTATTTGCTTATGTGTATGGTTATATGGTTCTTTGTTTTCAAAATATAAGTCTAAATGGATTCTTTGATTGTTGAGACTTAAGATTTGACTATAGGAGAAAATGAGATTTTGGTTATTTGCTTAAGTTAATAAACTTGATGACACATGTTTTGTTGTCTCTTGAATGACTAGAATGTAATTTATTGAAAATATACGATTTGAACTAAGTTTAGAGGTGTCTGACCTTCAGCATGATTTAATAAATATATGATGATAGTAGTGAAATCCTACTATGATGAGAAATAAAAAGGTAGAAATTGTATTATCATGAAATATGATGAAAATTAATGTGGATAGTTACAGAGACATACTAGAAGTATAAAAAATGGAAATAATGTTGGAAATCTAGAATAAATACAAGGTGATGAATGTCATTTGTGATTGTGCATAATTTAATTAGAGTGAAAGTTAATTCACACACTTATTTCTTGACTAATATTTCTAACTATATTTTTGCTAAGAAGTCAGGTTTGCGTACTATGTATCCATGTCACAACAACTAACCAGAGACTATTCATACATGTGAAAGACCTTAAGGGGTCTTATGAGAAATGATTGGTTATAATAAGAGTCCAAAAGAATGTTCAAAGTGCTGAAAGACTATGATTACAGTATACGGAAAATGGTGTATACATATTGAATAATGTGGTTTTAGTATATGTGATGATATGTTTGTTATGTTGTTTGTTGAGAAACTTCCAAAAGGATTATTTTGGGTATGTTTTACAGGTGAGGAGAAGACTCGTCCTTACTTACAGTTTCAAGATATAAAAATAGTAAATCTTTAGAGATCAGTTAGGCAGACTAATCCAAACTATGATCATATCCTCATGATTTTTTGTGTGAGTATGATGTGCTCATTAGGAGTTAGTGTATTTTAAATTTGTAATTATTTAATTTAAGTCCTAATATATTTTGATTATGTTTGGTAAATATTGAACTCACGTATTTGAGTAATACTAAATATGTTAATTATATTAATGTTGTTCAAAACTTAATTTTATTTAGCAAGTTATTTTATAATGAGAAACGCTTGATTTATTTTTTAAATCCTATCATTTTGAATAGTATTAAACTCTTTCACAAATTGAACGGCAAGAAATGAAAGTTTAAAATTTTATTAAGTTTTTTTTTTGTCTTCACAACTGGGAAAGATTTACTTAATAATTCAATTAAAATAATAAATTCTTTTATAATTTATAGAAAAATAATTTATCAAATAAGAGCATCATATTATAGTTCTTATAGGAAGAGATACATTGAAAAAAAAAATTTCCGCAATTTGATATAGCAAAATAAACATTCTTTTGGAATGTGTTTAAATTATACGAGAAAAAGATAAAAGTGGAACTTTATGTAAATATCAACTTTTTAAATAATAAAATATTAAAAAATAACAATCACAAATTTTGAATGTAAAAACTAAATTTTAAAAATATTATTATTAATAATAACAGTAATGTGATATTATTTAATTATATTTAAATTTAATTAATATAAATAATAAAAGAATCAATAGTTTCAAACAAAATGAAGTGAATGAAAGTAAATTTACTCATTTTAAATTGTTACACACTTTATTTGCATCATTCTTAGCCTATTTGGTTTATTAATACCTAAATTGAGTGATTCAACTAAATACATGGTGCTGAATTTAAATGTTATATTAACTCAGGCTACTAATTACTAAATACTAATATGTGTCGTATAAAATTTTTCTATTACTGATTTAAATACTTGCCGACACACTATAGTATTATTACTGATTTTTTGGTATATTGTACGGTATTATTAAATTAAAATATTTTTTAAAAAATAATTATACAACAATTTTAAAATTTAAGAAATTTATAAATTTTAAAACATTAAATATAATTACTAATAATAAATATTTTATTATATTAAGTAAATAAATAAGTAAAACAAAATTATAAACTTTCAAATTTTAATTTAATAAATTAAAAATAAATTATTAATATAATAAAAATCGCTTGGCACAATTAAAAATAATTAAATTTAGAAGTACTGTGTTTGAAAAATTTCTTAAAGATATTCTTAAAATTCATACTCAAGTTATATATAAAAGTTTATTATTGGATATTAATATAATATATTTAAAATGTTATCTAATTCTGTTATTTCTTATACCTGATATTATTTAATTTTTCTAGAGTAATTATATAAACGTGATAATTATATTTTATCATCTAGCAATAATAGGATTTGAGAATTTAGAGAAATTTAACTATATAAAAGAATTATAAAACAATAAAACTTAAAATAAAATAATAGGTTAGTAAATTAAAAATATCATCTCATTGTTATTCAATAAAGATATAAAGATATTAATTATTAAGAATTTAATTGAAAAGATAAAATTATAACAATTTAATTAAAAAAATTTAACTATAAGAAGTTAATTAAAAATTAAAAGAATTTGCGTGGAATCATAATTCATCCTTTTATATTTAACTTCTTTTACAAACTTTTTCACGTTATACATAAGTTTTTCTTTTTTATACTACCATGATTGAGTTGTGGTATTAATTAATAAATATAATCAATATTTTTATAAATTAATAATATATTTTATTCAACCCAATATTTATATTTATTAAAATATTAGAATCATGGTTGATGAAGAATCAATAAAAAGAAAATTCTTTTGCGCAATAAATAGAATATTAAATTAAAAATTTCCATCCTAAAATATGCATATATTACACCACACTCTCTTCTAAATGTATCACAATTTAATCCATTTTAAGTTTTTACTTAAATCACGGTTAAATATCTATTTGAAAATTTCTTACTAAAATAAATTTTACACTTTTTTTGTTAAATTTTCAAAAAGATAAACGAGCTTAATGTATTTTTTATGAATTTGTAAACACTTGTTATGAAAGTTTTAAAAACTTATCTATGCAACAAATAATGAAATAAAGATAAATATTTTTACATATGATGAAAATGTACAAGATATAGATAACTTACAACTTTATCTTATTAAAAACTGGTAAACTAAAAAAAAAATTTCATTTATTTAATAAATTGATGAATTATTTAGTATTGGATAGTATTAGAGTGTATTGGAATGAATTATAGGTGTTTTGGGTAGAAGTCTAGCATAGGGGATCTCGTTTAGTCGAGATAAGTCTCGCTCAAGTGAGATTAAGTGCCTAGAATTACATGTTTTCAGGACAATCTCGCTTAAGCGAGATAATTTTTGCTCAAGCGAGATAGGATAAATTCAGCCCAATTGTCACCTTGCCCAGGAGAGAGGCAATCTCGCTCAGGAAAACAGTGATATTGACCAAGCGAGCTGAGTCGCTCAGGTGAGCAGTGATTTGTCCAGGCAAACTCTTTGAACATTATCTCGCTCAGGCGAGTTTGACCTCGCTCAGGTGAGCTTGACCTCACTTAAGCTCTATTTTATCATTTATTTAAAGTATATATTTTCTGCTCATTGGAGCACTATTACCTAAAGATTTTATAAAAGTATATATTTGAAGAATTTGTGAGTAAAAGTTGATAATATGTAGGTTTGATTGTTTGGCTTGAATGGTCATGTTGTGTTCACATGAAATATATGATAAATACTCAATGTGGAGTGTTATGGAAATATGTTGATGTATATTGAATGTGATATTGTATTTATTCATTGAGATGCTCAAACTGTATAGATAATATGTGAATGACCTAATTGTGGAATTTGTAAGTAGAGTATTGATTGAGGTGAACTTAGTCCAAAAGTGCTTCACTAAGTACGATCTTATAAGTGAAGAATGAAAGGATTCTCAGGTTGAGTATAAGTGTTGAATATGGAATGTATCTAATGTGAATAGTTATAAAGATATATTGGCGATATAGAGTCCAGAGACAATGGAAAATCTAGAGAAAATATAGGATGGTGAGCGACATTCACATATTGTACACTCTATCTTAGAGTGAATGCGTCACATGACCTTACACTCGTTTCCTGACTAAACTCCTGACTATACCTTTCCTAAGGGGTCGTTATTATATATGTTGTATCTGTGTGCATAGGCTAATTGACGACTATTTACCTAGTTGAGTAAGACCTCAAGAAATGCTGAAGGCATTGTTGTCTGTGATTACATTACACTGGGAATGCATGTTTGAAGGAGAGAATTTAGATGATTTATGACAAACATGTGTGTTGGGATTATATGATTATTGTTGTTTTGTAAATTGATTGTGGAATGATTATGTTTTCTCTTATGCCATCACTATGATTTTCTGTAATATGGTTTGTAAATGGTAGAATAGACACTCATCCTTACTAAAATTTTTAGGGAATTAGGATGGTGGTATCTCAGGAAAGAATTAGATTAATAGATAGTTCTATACAGTGTAGACTTAATTATATATTTAATAAGTATCAGAGGACATCTTATTTTAAGTTGGTTGTACATGTTGATGATACACCTAGTCATATTATTATGTTGGAAATGGAATTATATTATAGCATCTCTTTTGACTTTCCTGTAAATAATAGAATCTACCATACCTTGTGTATATATATCTATAAAGGTACAGTTAGGACTCCAGCAGTCATCACATATTTGTGCATATACCATGATCATGACCATCTTAGAAGACCGACCCAAGTTACTTTTGGCGAGTTTATGGGGTGGAGGTTGTAGCTGACTTGGGAGATCTTTACCTTGGATCAGATGATAACCTTGATTTTCATAATTTAGTAGAGATAGAGAAATAGCATGGAGATGACTAGCACATGGTACTCAGTGTTTTGGATATATTTTGAGGCTGTTTTAGGACTTAGCCTATTTTTGGTGGTGTAATTATTATTTTAAGGCTCACATATTTTGATAAACAATTTGTAAATTATTATACTAATTTCATGTAAATGCAAGTTTAATTTTCATATTTTGTAAATATTTCTAATATATCATAATATTTAAACTTACAATTTATCTTATTTAGTATTCAAAGATGGCAAACTTAGTCAATAATTTTATTCATAAAAGAATTTTAATCTACTCATATTTATATTGTTTGTCATATATGAAAACTCACAATTTTTATCTCGATTTCGTACAAATGAAATGTGCAGTTAAAAACTAAAAATTTTAAGATGTTACAATTAGACTATAAGTAAAAAATAAAATAAAATTAGGATATACAAGTGTTTAACAATGCTTTACCTTATGTAATGTTAGCAATAAGATTGTTACCAAACTTTTAGTCAATAGACTCAGGGGCATTATGCCTAGATTAATCTCTAGTAATCAAACCAGCTTTATCAAAGATAGGCAGGGTATAGATAACATTTTAGTCCTTCAAGAGCTTGTTCACTCCTTTAATAAATTAAAAAAGAAAAGTAGGTATATGATGATTAAATTGGACCTTGAAAAGGCCTGTGATCAGCTTAGATGGGCTTTTATTAAAGACACTATTTAGCAGATAGGTTTAAAACCTAAGTTGATTGATCTCATTTATCAGTGTGTCTCTTCCCCCTCAATGTCAATTATCTAGAATAATGGGCATACTGATACTTTTATTCCCAATAGGGGTATTAGACAAAGGGACGCCTTGTCCCCTTATCTCTTTGTTCTTTGCTTAGAAAGATGTTAAATTTAATTCAAGACAGAGTGAATGCTGGTGATTGGATTCCTTTTTCTTTCAATATTAATGGGCCAAGAATTTCTCACCTCTTTTTTGCTAATGATATTGTTCTTATTGCTAAAGCTGGTGATTATAATGCTGATGTTGTCATTTTTGCCCTTAATATTTTCTCCTCTGCTTCTGTTCTTTCTATAAATAAAAATAAGTCCTTTGTCTTGTTTTCTAAAAACTGTGATTCTATTTTAGCTCAAAATATTAGTCTTAAACTTGGCATCAAACACTCTACTCAGTTTGGTACCTACTTGGGTTCCCCTATTAGTCATCTCAGCCCCACTAAGCAAGATTATACTTTCTTAGTTGATAAGATTAGGAAAAAAATTTCCCTTTGAAAAATGAATTTCTTATCCATGGCTGGGAGAGTTACCTTAACTCAATCCTCCATAATGAGCATCCCTGCCTACTTCATGCAGTCAACTCTCATTCCTAAATCTGTTTGTTCTGATTTTGACTCTATTTGTAGAAAGTTCATATGCGAATCTTTGGGTGGTAGGAAATCCTACTTAATAGGTTGGAGAAAGGTTTACAGACCTAAACATAAGGGGGGTCTTAGATTTAAGGAGACTCACCTTGTGAATCAAGCCATCATCATGAAACTTTGTTGGAGACTGATAACTTCTTCAAATGACCTTTGGGCTCAAGTTCTTTATAGTAAATACAAATTTTTCCTTGGGAAAAATCTCAATTTTGGCAATCCTCAGACTTATTCTCTCATAATGGATCTTGGAACTGGCATAAAATTCAATCTATGCTTCCTGCTAATATTTGTGAATCTATTGCTAAAATTAATCCCCCTGCATCTGCATCTGCAGAGGGACAGGATAGATTTTTCTGGAATTTTACTGATAATGGCCTCTTTTCAATTAAATCAGCTTACAACCTTATATCCTCCTCTATCTAGCATCAAAAATTACACCCCAATCTTTTTAAGATGATCTGGAATTGAGAAAGCCCTCCCAAAATTAATGTTTTGTTATGGAAAATAGCCCATGGCTGTTTGCTTACTAATGAGGAATGTTTTAAATATAAGATGTTTCAAACTTCTGTTTGTTCAGGTGCATTGAAAGTGATGAAACTATGACCCATGTGCTTCGAGATTGCTGGTTTGCTAGGCAAATTTGGAACAAACTCATTTTTCCAGATTGCTGGGCTACTTTCTTTAGTAGAGGCCTAACTAGCTGGCTATCTTTAAACTTATCTATCAATAGTTTATTTCCCTTTCCTAATTGGACACTCCTGTTTGGTATAACTGTCTGGAATTTATGGACTAATAGGAACAAGGAAATTTTTCAGAATTCCCCTTTGAATACTAAATCCTTGTTCTATAAAATTCAATCAGATTTTGACTAACTTATTTTTTATGTCAAGTCCAAGCAAAAGATAAGAGCTGGCTGGATGGGGGCTGAAATGGCAACCTCCTTTGTACTCTCAGCTTAAGCTAAATGTAGATGGTGCTGTCTCCCTTGATGATGGATCTACTAGCTGTGGAGGGCTCATTACGGACAGTCAAGGAAGGTTTCTTGCTGGATTTCACAAAGCTTTAGACTTGTGCTCCCCTCTGGCTGCTGAACTTTGGGGCATATTTTGGGGATTAAAGCTTGTTATCTTTAGGAATATTCATCATATTTGGATTGAAAGTGACTCAAAGAAGGTTATTTTCCTCATTGTGAAGATCCAAAATTGTAATCACCCTTTGTTCTCCTTGATTTGTGATATTAGAGATTGTAACATCCTAATTCTCAGTACCCGTGATCTGCTGAATTTTGACAGAATCTTTGTCAAGAAAAAAAAATTAAATTATTAGGAATTAGTTAATGTGACTTTAGAGTTTTATATTCATTAGATAATTTGTAATTTTCTAGAATTTTTCTGGAATTTTTAGGAAATACTTAAAATTGGCCTATTTTGCGAGAATCTTAGAAAAAATAAATAAATTTTTAAACTGAATCTAATTCTATAGCAAATAAAGCCGTAAAATTTTCAAAATTTTACGCGAGACTAATAATATTAGAAAGATCTTGGAAAGTAAATTTTTACAATGAAATTTGATAAATTTCAAAATTTTATTTTTCAATACATCTAATACGCAGACAAGAAACGAACTGATCCGAGAGCAATTTGAGTGAATTAAAATTTTAAAATTTTAGTGACTATCCCAGTATTATTCTAAATATTTTACTATTTTTTTTAAAAATTTTCTCTACCTGTTAAACTGAAAAAGAAATATATATTTGTAAAAGTGAAATTTTTAAGTTAAAAAAAAAAGATAAAGTAATTAATTTTTTTTTTTTTAAAAAGTGATTGAGAGAGAGAGTCATCTTCTACAAGTTTCCCGTAAGTTTTTTTTCATTTCTCTCTCAAATACACTACTCACCTTCAAGTTTGATTTTGAGGGCCAAAACTTAATCTTTTTGAAAAGCTTCAAGAGGTAAACTTGTTACCCTTATCTTCCTCTACACTTGTATGGTTTTATTTTTTTAAAATGGTGTTATTTAATTTTCTCTTCTTACTTGGATGAGCTTGAATAGGAATGGGAAGGGTGTTATCTTGATTTTATTGTTGTGGTTTTACATCTAGGATACAAGAATCATGCTTGAAATGGAGGATTAGAAGTGGTTGAGCTAAAAAACCTAAAAACCCAAATTCGCAGGTCACTGTTCACTAAATTTTGGGATTTTTATGGACTGAATTAAGAGTTTATGTCTTCATGAAAGTTGTATCCCTTTTAATACTTGAAATTTAGAAACTGGTTTCACCTCAAACGGATATTTGTAACTCAAGTTATGTCTATTTTACTAACAATTCTTCTAGCTGTCACCTTAGGAGGTTGCCCTGTTCTAACAGCCACGGAGTTTGATTTACTGAGACTTATGAGTGTAAAATTAGGACTCGACCCCTTCATAAATGTTGTAGATAATTGTATGCTTGAAATTTAGAAATTGGTTTCATGTCAATATCTTATGTGTAGCATGAGATATGGCTAGATTACTAAGGTATGTTCAGAGTGTTAGTGTAGTTGATCCCTGTCATAAGCAGCCACCGTAACCTGAAACCTGGCACTATTCTATAGGGTATTTGAACTTACTTCCTTCATAAAAGTTGTAGATAAATAAACCCTTGAAATTTAGAAACTGGTTTCATGTTAAAATATTAAGTATATCTTGAGTTATGGCAAAAACACTGAACCTTGTGCAATCTGCTCGAAAATTTCCCTGTCATGACTTTAATCAACTTTGTTGCACAATCTATTTCGAATTAGACTTTGACCTCTACATCAATATTGTAAATAATTACGTTATTGAAATTTGAGCTTTGACCTCATGCCAAAACAGTTTATATAACTCTAGAAAATTTCAAAGTACTGAACCTTATTCATGCTCGCCATTAGGATTCTTCCTACTCTAAGTGTGTACCAACTAGGATGATTTTTTTAAAGTTAAGTGTGGGGTAAATGTGAGCTTAACATATTAAAAAAAAAATTGGATTAACAAAACAAAGTGAGTTTAAATTCCCACGAGATAAAATCAGAGAACTATAAGGTTCTAACTAGCGTTTCATTACGTGTATAGATTTCGTCGGAAATCAACTTCAAGCGTTAGAGAGAACAAACGTGGACGTAACAGGTAAGGGGTGGGCTATGTAGTAAGGATTACATCATAAACTTATTTAATCTTATTTGTTGAAATTGTCTAAATTTTGTTATGATTGATGATTGTGATTTCCTTATATGCTTAATTTTGATAATGGTTTGACTATGTGTTTGGTGATGGAAATATATGTTTGATACTTCATTAAGACATAAATTGTGTTATATGATATGAGTCGTCTTTGAGTGAGCATTTATGTGCATGGTGGTTTTTCATGGAAAAGTTTAATGAAAACAAATTGAAATGATTGAATGATGGATTGAGAACTCTTATAAACCGTATTGGGAAGTTTTATGAGTGCAACAGATATTTGGAAAATTTTGAAAAATCTGTATTACAGAGGAAACTCTGTCAAAACTTTGAAAAATATTCAGACTTAGAAATTTTTTTTTATCATTCTCAAACAAATTTAAGAATTTAAAAATATAGGACTTTTCTGAGAGAAAAACCACTTAGGAACTCATACATTACTCATCCGAAAATGGTATTTTGTGCAAAATGGGGAATCAGAGACTATGGACTCTGGGAATACGATGGGGAGGCCCTGAGGGAGGACTTGGGGATAGGAAGGGTAGTGGTTGGAAGCCCTAAAAGGCTCAGGCTCGCTACCTGTTGTCGGGGATCCCACTGTACAAACTCTCCTGTACCTGACTGTACTCTTACAGTATATCATGGTCAGTGAGCTACTAGGTTCATATTTGAGCGTGGATCTCAACAATTCCGTGGGTGGATTTCCATACCTAGTAATGTCAACTCCTGGCTACCCCAGCACTGATTTAAGAAACAATTCGGGCCCGCATGCATGGACATATTAAAAAAAAAATAAATAAACTAAGATCATGCACCATCATCATCATTCATTTGAAATGTGATTGATCTGTGAATATTTGTGATGTTGGTTTTTAATGTGATGTATGAACTATTGCTCACCCTATTGTTGTTTCTATTTTCTTTATTGTTTTTTTTGTACCTGCGGTATTCATTGGACTTGGTTGGTTACCACCTGTAGCAGAGAGAGATGGCCCAGATTCCACACCAAATGAATATGACGATCAGGCTCATTAGCCCGGAGCCACATCGATGGCAGCACGATTGGGATAGACACACTCATACTTTTGCGGGCATACTTACTATATTTTTGAGGAGAGCGGCAGGACCTGGAGGTGGTGTCCCTATTACCATAAGGACTAGACTAACCCTTAACTTAGATAATAATAATCCTTTTCAGCCCATACCACTACCAATTCCCCCTCCAGCTGAGGAGGAGAAAATGGATATTGATATTCTAGAGGATTATAATCCTTTGATCACCGATGAGTCTGAAGATATGGATTCGGAGTAGGATTGATACTACTTTGTTTTTTTTTTAGTGGCGAAGGTTAGTCGTAGGTAGTATTTTGTTGTACATAGATCTTTATGGTATTGGGTAGAAGCCACTCTTTTTGATTAGTTATGTTGCTCTGTAGGAAGTCATCTCGTGTTGCTTTTATTATTTTGAAGAACTGTAACTAATGTTTTATATGAATGTAATTAAGTTGATAGGTGAAATGGTAATTGAGTTCCTCAATTAACAGTGTTGTGTAATGCGGAGAATTTACTAACCAATTTACCCTTTGTATTACTTCTAAAGGATATTTTAATATTTATGAAAGTTACCTTAAGTACTTTATACAGTGACAAAATTCTGAAATGTGTTATTTAAAATTTGCTTGTTAAAGTTTATTTTTGCAATTAATGGTTTAATACATTGTTATTATGTATGAGGGAAGATTATTGGTATATATATATATATATATATATATATATATATATATATAAAATCACTAATTCTCTAATTAAGGGTTTTAAAGGAGAGGGTTACAGAGATTTACTTAGAAGGATTAGTTTTATTAGATTTAATCATGTCTTAAGAAAAGCCAATCAGTGTGTTGATTTTTTGGCTAAGTTAGGGTCTAATTTTAGGTCCCCTCTCACTTATTTTGATGAGGCTCCCCTCTCCTTAATCCCCTTTCCCTCTTTAAATTCTCTAGGTTCTTATTTTCCTAGAGGATTAGTCTAGTGTTGTTTGTTTCTTTGGGCTGTTAGGCTCCGTTTATTAGCAAAAAATAAAATAAAATCACTTGGCACAATAAAGAATGAACTAAATTTAGATGTACTGTCAGTTGAAAATTAATTTTCTTAAAAAATATTTTTAAATTTCACACTGATAAATTATATATAAAACTTTATTATTGGATATTAATATAATGCATTTAAAATGTTGTCTAATGCTGTTATTTCATGTACCTGATAAATAATTTACCAACTTTAACATATTAAAAACTAGTAAAGTAAAAAAAATTTTAAAAATAAGACATTTAAATGAAGATTAGACTATAAGTAAAAAATAAAATAAAATTAGGACATACAAGTGTTTAACAAAAACCTTAAAATAGATTAAAATGTAATATATTTTAATTTTTTTTATGAGAGGACGCTATATAATTTTAAAATAGCAATGAGGGTAATATAATATAAATATCGTTATTCAAAATTTTTTAAAAACTGAAAATGTAATTTGGTTCAACTTGATATTTATTTTTATTAATTTATTGAAATATTAGAATCACGATTGAGAAACAATAAAATGAAAATTCTTCTGGACAATACGTAAAAGATTAAATTAAAATTTTCTCTCTTAAAAGATGCATATTACACTTCTCTATTTTAATTTAAAACTATACAATCTTTCTAAATTAAAATAATCACAATTTAATCCATTTTAAACTTTTCGATAAAGCATTAATAAATATTTCTTTGAATTTTTTACTAAAATGATTCTTTAAATAAGTTTACTTTTTTAAAAAAAATTCAAAAGGCTCAACGAACTCAATGTACTTTTTATGAAACAATAAGTACTTATTATTGTTATAAAAATTATAAAATTTTGTCTCAAGAGCAAATAATAAAATAAAACTAAAAAAATTCTCACATTTGATGAGTTACAACTTTGGCGTATTCAAAGAAAAAGGTAGAGTGCAAATTATTTTAAAGAAATGAAGGCATTTAAATAAAAATTAGACTATAAAAAAATAAAAAAAAAACATGTAAATGTTTAACAAAGCTATACGTAAAGCAGAAATAGAAAATATGATGTATTTTGATTTTTTATGGGAAGAGATATATAATTTCAAAATAGAAATGAGAGTATCGTAATATATCCATATGTTCTGAGAGAAGATTGGAATTTTCTCCGAAGAAAATGATTGTGGTATTTTTACATGACATTATCTATTCTAATAAAGTATTTTTTAAATAATATATTAATAGATCACATGCCAAACATCAGGGAAATTGAAAAACACGGACATAAAACTGTGTTAAAAACAATTAGAAGTAAAGAGAAATCTAATATAAACAGAGATTAGAAAAATAAAATAAAATACAAACTAAATAGATTAAGTTAAAGGTACGCTAAATAAACAGCAATAGAAAGGTATGGTAAATAGAGAGTTAAAGGTTGAAGAAAGGCTGAGGAAAGGAACCTGTGAATGAGATTTGAAGCAACAGCAAATGGAATTGGTTCAGTCATCCTTGAAATGATCGACAGAGAAGGCGACTTGGTGTTTGAAACTAAAGCTGCAATGTGTAGATTTTGAGATTGGAAACGGAGGAAGCAAAAACCTTGTTATTTGTTGAGTCAGTCAACCCATCATTTATTAATTCAATGCTTTCGTCTAATCTTCCATTATTTATTCCTTTAATGGTTTGGTCTTATCTTTAATATAATAAAGCCGTAGTTGCTACCACATTTCTACAATAAAAATATTTTTATGTCATCGTCAAGATTGGCAGCGGCCTCAGCATTAAATTTATTATGCCAAGTTCTCCACTGAAATTTAAAACGGAAAAAAATGCTTATAAGAATGTATGAGACATGAGTCCAACTCATCCAACAACGTAAAGACAGAAAAATTAATATTGAAAGTAGCATTTACGAATGAAAACATACTATTGTTAGTTAGTATTCTTACCTGACTTCTCGACTATCTGGAATATTTTTGGTACATTTTTGGTACGCACTTTATTGTGAATGAATTTATCATTAAAGATTTTTATATATACAATAACTTAAATATAAAACTTTATTTAAATAATACTAAGTCAGTTAACATTTAGACCAACCTCACTAAGTAATATTCTTACTATTTTAAGTTAAGCTAAATGTGACTGAGAAACTTTTTTATGAGAATCAATTTTAGAAACAGCAATATTCAGAGAGATTAAATTCTTAATTTTATTTTAAAAGTTATATTTAACAATGTAAAAATTTTACATCAATAGTTAACACTTTTTGTTTTTTTATAAATTCATGATACACAGGTTGAAAACTAAATAATTTAATTTGGTAATGATTTTTCTTCCTAAAGAAAAGCATGTATGATTTGAGAAATAAGGAAAATATATCAATTGTATTTCTTAAAAATTGTAAGTGAAATTTACTTTAATCTTTCATTTTTTAGAGACATTTTTGAAGGGTATAAGAAAGTTTTAAGAATTGTTTATAATTTTTATACACTTTTTAATCTTATTTTAATAAATTTCTTAATATAACTTATTAAACTAAGTTTCTTTTCTTTTTTAATAAGTTTTGTAATCAAATTAATATCATAAACTCTTGCATAATAATTTGTTAAGATAAATATTTAATTAAATTGTTCACTTAAATAATTTTTAATTAATAAATTTTCAAATATCATTTATTTTAATCCTCTCTTAATTCAAAATATAAATAGAAAAGGCAAAATAAATTATTTTTATGTAAAGAATTTGATAAATAAATTGATAAAATTTAATAATTCACATTTCTTGCACTCTTAAGACAGTAACTTTTATAACACAAGCTTGTAATTTATTTAAAAATTTATAATTTTTTATAACATAAATTACAATATAAGTAAAATTATTCAAACGAGATTATATGAAATTAAAATATTAATAATTATTATAATAAAATTTTAAATTGAAAACATAGCTTTTATAGTAAAATTTATCACATTTGAGTTTTGAATTTTGTTACAAGTAATAGATTAGATATCTATAATTTATTCTCTCAAATTACAACGAGCTTGTAATTTATTTGAAAATTTATAATTTTTTATAACACAAGTTTGTAATTTATTTAACCATTTATAATTTTTTATAACATAAGTGGTAGTGTATGTAAAAAATTATTTAAATGAGATTATATGAAATTAGAATATCAAAAGATAGTTATAACAAAATTTTACATTGAAGACATAATTTTTATAATTAAATTTATCATATTTTAACTTTGAATTTTAAGAAAAGTAATTGGATAGATAACATTACAACAAGTTAAACTCATGTTATTATATGATTCATTAGTAGTTACAAAGGGAATTTAACTAAATATACAAGGTATTAACCTTAGTTCTCTAACCATAGAGTTTTGTATTAAGACATATGTTAGGTCACGACAGGACGACCACATAAAGAAAAAGAAAAATTATAGAAAGTGTATAAAAGGTGTCAATCACATAAAGAAAAAGAAGAATTATAGAAAGTGTATAAAAAAATATTAGAAATTTTTTAATAAAATAAGAAAAGTTTTCAAACTTAGATTTGAATTCAAAGATAATAGCACACTACGATGTCTATAATAATTATTTTTTAATTAATTATGTAAAAATTATTTTTAGAATATTTATTTCATTCTAAAAGAAAATAATTAATAATTTTTCTATTTTTAAATTTATTATTATTTAAATTTATTTCTAATTTTTATAATTTTTGAGAGATTTTAATTTTATATTTTTCAAATAAAGAAAAATAGTAAAAAGTTCTTTTAATTAAAGAAATGAATTATTTATAAAAATATTATTCTTTTTTTATTTTTGTATTATAGAAATATATTTTAAAAAAATAACTTATGTTAATCCTTTTTTTTATAAAATAAAAAATAACAATTTCATTTTCTATTTTTTATAAAGATGAAGTGCTTGAAATTACTCTTAGTTAAAAAATAATTTAAAATATTTTGAACCTAGAAAAAAGTAAAAGATTTTGGACAAAATGAGTCAGGTTCTCACTCTTATGTATCTTCTTTGTGTAATGAAAAAAATAAAATCAGTTGTTCTTTTGAAAATTGAGTTTGGATGAGTTTTGAAAGTTTTTCTTTTCTTTTTTGGAAAACTTGATTTTTATTTTTTTTTAGTAAAACTTGATTTTTGAGGATTAGGTTTTAGAGTGGATCACCATTCTATTAAAATTGTTTCTCCATTGTGTTAATTCAAAAGACCCTTTTTTAGATAACCAAAATGTCTTGTTAATATTGGATATTTTGGTATACAACAAGGAAATAAAAGAGAAACACATAGAGTAACAAAAAAAAAATGCAAGAACAAACAAAAATAACAAGAAAATAATTATTATTTGATTTATGAATTAATTTTTTTAAAGATTTGCAAAGACATTGGGGTTTTTAGGATTTACAAAAAGAAGAATTTTTGGGTTTTGAAAAACTTAGATTTTTATAATTTGAAAATTTGTTAGAATTGAAAAAAATTACTTTTTAGGGTTTAGAAAAAAGGAATACTTGGGATTTTAAAAAAAAAATTATTTTTTAGGATTTGCAAAAAAGATATTTTAGGGTTAGAAAAAAATGTTTTAGGGTTTGGAAAAAGGATATTTTAGGGTTAGAAAAAGTTTATTTTTTCTTGAGGTTTGTAAAATAGGAAATTTTTGAGTTAGAAAAAAATGTTTTAGGGTTTGAAAAAAAGATATTTTAGGGTTAGAAAAAGGATATTTTAGGGTTAGAAAAAGTTTACTTTTTCTTTGGGTTTGTAAAATAGGAAATTTTTGAGTTAGAAAAAAATGTTTTAGGGTTTGAAAAAAGATATTTTAGGGTTAGAAAAAGTTAGAATTTTCTTTGGATTTGTAAAAGACTATTTTAGGGTTAGATAAAGTTAGGTTTTTCTTTGGATTTGAAAAAAAAAAAACATTTTAAGGTTAGAATAAGTTGGTTTTTCCTTGGGTTTGCAAAAAGACATTTTAAGCTAGAAAAAGTAGGTTGTTTTGGATTTACAAAACAGAGGATGTTTGGGGTTAGAAAAAGTTAGATTTGTAAAAAGGGATGATTTTTAGGTTAAAAAATATTAAATCTTGTGTCAACAAATGGGGAATAAAAGAGGAACACACAACAACAAAAAAGAAAGAAAAGAAAAAGAAAAAAAAAAAGAATAGGAACTCTTACTTGTTGAATAAAGACCCCTTCTAAAAAGCTCTTGGCCCACCCTTTACGTTCACGGTTAGTCAAGAATGAGATTAGGAGTTCGATTTCCTTTGACTTTCACCTTGCACGTTAAAACTAAATCTCTTGCACACACGTATAAGAATACCTTGCTGGCTATTCCTTATTCTTGATAGCACAGGAACGTTTTAGGATTCATGATGAGATCCCCTTCAACTCTCTAATTTTGTTCTCTTTGATTGATCTCAAGGTGTGCTTGGAGTGGCGATGTAACATCCTAATTTTTACTCCCTCCATGTTCATGTGTGTTAGCACGATTTAATCTGTTTCAAAGGTAATTAAATGCATTTTTGTAAAATTTTACGATATTGGTAAAAGTACTTATTTTTATTTCCTTAAAATAATTCGTCTTTAAATACATGTTTGATTTATTTTTGAAAAATGAGATTTTCTAATACTTTGAATTATTTAGAATCCCTTAAGTATAATTGATTACCAAATTTCTTACACACCAACAAAGGTGGTGTAGTGGTGTAAGGGCTGGTCCTTTACTTGTATCTGGCAATTCCTTGGTCTTCTTGAAAGCTCTCTCACTCTCTCTCAGTTTGTCTTCTCTCTCCCTACCATTTTCTCTCATTTTGCAGCAAGCATTGTGCTGGAAACCAACCTCCTTCCATAGCCAAAAATCTTGAACACTCTCCCCTCCATTCTTTGAGCAAGATTTTCCTACTTTTCCTTCTACAAAACTTGAAATAGCAACCTCCATTGCACCAAGGAAACTCATTTCTTTTGCCCTTGCATGTTGAAAGGAGTGTGTTGATTGTTTTCTGAACATCCAAGCAAGGTAAAAACACTCTTTCATCTTTCTTTCTCAATGTTTTCACCAATCAAAGAAAGGAGATGAACATTTTGCACCTCCTCCATGAAAAAGCATGGAGCTTTCTGCGTCCAGCCACTGTGTGAGTCAATTTTGACCATCTGAATGTATTTTTCTGAGCTAACATCTGTATATTTGGATTGTTCAGTGAAAGATCTTTCAAACGCAAGTGATTTCACTCAAAACGGACATCAAAATCATAAGTTATAGTGAAAATGGTGAGATCACTCCTTGTTCTACGTTTTCAGTGTTTCAGCAGCAAAGGAGACTGCTTTTCTCATTTCTGTGATCTCCAAAACCTGACATGCAACATCCTTATGTATTCTTTGCAGAATTATCTTTCCAACGGTGTATCGTGAGCTCGAATCCGACATGTTTGCCCCATCGCATAGAATACGTTAGCACCTTTATTTCTATGTTTTCTGCCAAAACAGTGTAAAGAAATAATTTTTACGCCCTCTGTATTGATCTGTTCAACCTGAAAAATTAATTTTTGTAAACTACATGAAAACGGCTTTCCAACGCATATTTTTATGTAAATTTTGAACTTCGTTTGAATACCTTACGAAATGAATTACAAAAAATGGTGTAAGTCTGAAAAAACTGTGTGAACAGAAGTGAAGTTTAATTTTTCTGCACTTTCCTGTGCATGAAAACTTAATTCTTAAAAGTTTATTTTGACCTTTAGGATCTTAGCTTTGTAACAAAATTTGCAGATTGTGATTTGGACATCGTTTGAATCCGTTACACTTAATTTTACAAACATTGGCAAATCTGAAGTTTTCCAGTTTTTTGCAATAAGTGCATGGCTGTTTCTGAATTATTTAAAAATACTAGCTCTTGGCCATTTTGGCTCAAAGGATTCTGATAAACTCCTCTCTGAACTAGGAACGCAAGGAACCAAGAAACTGCAAATTTTGACACCGGAAAGCCCAAGAAAAAGAACCTGCGGACTACCTCACTCACCAAGGTAAGGGGGAAGAAGTATTTCAAGTAAACAGTAAGAAAGGAAATGAATCAAAGAGGGTTGTCCCTTAACCCTAAGGTCTAAAACACATGTATTAGGAGACATGTGGTGTTGGAGTTACATGTTGACATTTTTATATTTACTTGAGACTTTTGATGTTTTAAAATATAATTACGAGTATATTTTGATATTGACGAATTTTGATTTTTGGGTAAAAATTATTTTACACTTGATATTTGAGTAAGTATTGCTTTGTGAAAATTGTAAATTATTTTAAGTGAACTATTTAGTCGAAGCTTGTCGAAAACCAAAGATCAATTAAATGAAATGTTTTATTAAAATGTCCAATATGAGTAATATGCCAGGTATATTTGAAAGGATATCTTATGTGTTGTACTCTTTAAAAATATATGGTTTGACGCATGTGTTGTGTGAAGCACTAAGAATATGCATATAGGCATATACAGGCTGAGTGGGCACATTTGTGAACTTGAGCCCTTTGAGGGTGGAAAATGCGTGATGATACGCTGAGAGTAAATTGGTATGTAAGTATATGCGCTCTAAGGAGTTTGGCCATGGTTTCAGCTTTAACCCTGAATTCAATAATTGAATCCAATGACTAAAAGTAAACCTTTGTGAAAACTTTGTTTTCTTTCTTTTTTGAAAATAAATGAGTAGTGTAACTCTAGTCGGGTAATGGTTGAAACTCAAGGAAAGAGACGAAGCTAGTGAGCTTGGAACACTTAGAGAAAGTGCATTGAAGTACGGATATAAGTACTTGCCAAGTGAAACTCCAAAAGTGTGCATGACTATTCAAAAGGCAAATATGTGCGAAATCCCACTCCCTTATGAAGGAAGTCACGAGGTTATTTTATAACTGTTGTTGGTGAAAGATAGGGAGGACCTCGACGTCTAGGGGATTTAATGGAGTTGGATGACTTACCAATAGCCCTATGAGTGTCCTAGGCCCCGGAACTCTGGCTGGGAGTCTCCACGCGATGCTCCTTTACCCTGACCTTCTCCTGAGGCTTATCTTGTTGGTTGAGCTAGATCGGTCGGTGGAGGTTCGAGTCCCCACCATACATGTGAAATGTAGGCTGGCTAGTTAAACTCCCTACAACTTCTGAACAATAGGATTGTTATGGATCTAGAGTCGCATAAGCATGAAAATAAGATTTTGCCAAATCAAGAGTTATCATTTGCATTAATCATGCATCATGTAATTAGACTTGCATTTTGTTAGATTGTAAAAGTTACAATTCTATTAATGTGATGTATGTTCGTACTTACTTTATTTTATTTCTTTTCTGAAAAATATTTACTTGAAAATATATCTCACTCCTTCTTTTCTTTGTTGAAATATGTTGTGGTGTTGGACATTTTCTTTTAGTTGTCACAGATTTTGAGGATGACCTTTCTCCGTCTTATTCTCCACGTTGAGCTTAATTTGAAGAGGATCCTTCAGATACCAAGGAGATAGAAGAGGACCCTTCCAAGGAGTCCTGACCGATGTTTTGTTATTTCTTTTGTTGTCCGATGCTAAGGGACTCCTCTTGTTGTACGGTGGAGAATTCGATACTATATATTTTATTTAGTAGCTTGGGTGTAATGTACTTTGTTTTGATACTCTGATGTTCGTGGATTATGTTTTAAGATTCTTGGATAAATTGCGGTTACTTTTGATAATTATGGGATTATTTATATGACCAGGTTTATTTTATCAGTTATCTTCTGATTTTTATTTGGATGGAATTAAATAGGCAGAAAAATTGGTTCTTCAATGCATTCAGGTAATGAACGTGAACTCTGTGGGTTCGTCCCATAAGAGAGTTCTAGTTGAAGTGATAAACCACATGTTGTATTTCATATTATTAGTAATTGACTCATGAGCAGGTGAAAAAGATTGGAGTCCACTTGTATAGTTATGTCAATACATGATATGGCTATATTATTCAAGTGGTACTTACTAATGTTATGATTTTCTAAACTATGAGTAAATGAAGAAAACAAAATCTCATGAGTAATTATTAGTAATAATAGTATGACATGAATCTTTATAAACTGTTGCTTATTAGGTGCATGAGGAATCAAGATCCATGCCGTGACTGCGAGTCACTTTAAATCATAATCAGAAGCAAGTTTCTCAATACTCAAGAATGATAATGGTATCCATAAACCAGGTTGAATAATCCTATGCACTCATGTTTCAAAAAAAAAAAATTCAATTTGGTCCAAGACTCTTAATAGCAATCTATATACATTACACGTCAAGTTATTTAAAAGTTGTAGGATTGTCGGTCACGATCGTCGTCGCCATTACAGGCGATGCCATACACAAAAAAGAAGAGACTCATAGAATGGTAGAGGTAAATAGAGCTTTTTCACATCTTCATTAATCCATGAACAGGATCTATATAGACCCATGGATCCATACATCTCGATTGAAAAAGAATCAGAATTGATTACTATATCTCTCGAAACAAACAAAAAGGAAACGAAAGACAAAACATAAATTATAGATCAATTAAGCCCTCTCGGGGACTTGCTTAAGAATAAGAAAAAGGAATCTTATGTAAATATCATGGAATAAGGTTTGGTCCTATTCATGGGTATTTTGTAAATATTCCATTCCAAAAAGAGAAAATTCGAAACCATTGGGATTGTTTTTGGAGATTGAATGCAGTTACTAATCTATGATATGACATGTGCTCTTGGAATGTTGATTTTCTATAACTCTCTCCTCCCTCTCTATTGCCTAATGCTTGTCAAAAGGATCTTTCTCTCTTTCACCCTGCTCCCCAAAAGCTGTCAGACCTAAGCTTCCTATTTATAGGTATTTTTTGAAACTTAGATACCATTTAATATACATTTATTTATTTATTTATTATCTTTTAGATACAATATTAGACCTAAGCTACATATTTATCTCTTAATAATGTTTAATTAGATACAATAAGTTTGTGGATTATTTTAATATTAACTTGTAGGATGAAGGTGTTAAAAAATGCATCAAGTTGTTTTAAAACATTAAAATTATGTTTAAATTTCATGTTTAAGAGAAGAGAGAAGGGAGACAGTGGGGTTAATGAGATTTAACTTTTACTTAAAAGTTAATTAATTAGAGAGAAAAGAGTTACGAGATCTTTCTAAACTCCAAAACCCTTCCAAGGTTGATTTTTTAAGTTCCTAGTTTCATGAGATTTTTCTCTCTTTCGCTTTCATAGTCTTTCATAATTAGGATTTATTTTTTTAAATATTGTAGTTTTTAAGGTGAGTTTTTTATAAAATATTTATAAAAGACAAAAATATTAATTTTTAGATAGAGAAATATTTAATTATTTGTACTTTAAAAAAAAGAAAATATAAATATAAATAAAAGATATAAAATATAATAACTTTCATGGTTAAACTTTATTACCCTCCCTTCTTAATATTAAATATCCAAAAGAGAGATGTTTAACCTTCCTTTCTCCTCCCTCTTCTTTTCCTCTCCCCTTTAAACACTTTCTTTTCTTCTAAACATCTAAACAAAGTATAATTTTTTTAAAAACATTAAAACTGATTTAACAAAAGATGAAAAAAAAATATTTTTTATGTGGATCAGTTTAATTTTTGTTTTCTGTGGTTAAAATTGAACTGAATCAAAGACAAACTAAATTTATAATATATATAATTATATTGTCAGAAATTTAGGAAAGAGAAAATGTTGAGTCTTAGAAAAATTCATTATCTTAAAAAAATATTTTCAAATGGACTTCTACGGTGGCTGGACTTCTATTGCCAAAGTTTACATTCTTAGTTGGACTTCTGCACTCAAGGCCACGATCCAATCCCCGTTCCCGCGCAATCTAAAGAGGATTCGGGCCCTCAATTCTACAATATTATAATTCTTTAACCTTAACTTTACTTATTTTATTACTATGATAATAAAGAAAAATATAAAAATTAAAATTGACTGTTTTACTAAAATATTTAGTTATTTTACACTTATCAAAATTTAAATTTAATCAATTTAATTATTATTATATTAAAACAAAAATTTATTTATTTTTCAAATGTTATAAATTAAAAATTTATAATGAAATAAAAAATAATATTTAATTATTAATTAAATATTATTTTTTATTTCATTATAAATTTTTAAATTATAAATATTAAAAAAATATTTATGTACACCATGAGGTGATCAGGAGTGTTTCGAAAAAAATATTGCTTAAGTATTTCATAAGAAGTGACCAATACCTTCAATCTCACATGTGCAAGATATATCAAGTGTATCTTTTTAGAACTATCCAAATAATAGGGCTATGCATTTGGTAACAGCTTATTTCTCAACCTCATATCAAGCACTATCCTATGCAATCCAATAGTCTATTTTTCTCCCAGATTTTGATTGAAACATCAATGCATACATGAGTACGTAACTATTGAAAAATATAGAACAAATATTTGCATTGTGCTTTGAACCATTTTCTTGAAAGCAAAATTTTGACAAAACTTTTAGTGTAATTTGATGATCAATTTTGCTCTTCAAGGTTACACTCTACTTGTTTGAACTTGTGCGCTCAAAGTCAAACATGGTAGAGTCTCACAAATAGTGCTTAGAAGGACAACAGAAAAACAAATGGTACATCAAAAGGAAAGACGCAACTACTTTATATATATTAAAAAAAAAAACCAAATATAGTAAGTACGATCATAAATGTGATTATCCTTTAATGATGAAGAATATTATAAACAAGTCAACTTAATAATAAAATTTGTCTCTCATAATTTTATGAATCATTGAAAATTTAATACACTTGATTTTTCATTATACGAACAAACTCCTGCAGATAGAAAACAAGTAAGAAAGAAGCAAGATGTAGAAGTTTTTTAGTAGCCAAAGAAATAATTTTGTGCGTAAATATTAATGTTTTAAAGAATTGAATTAACATATTGTGAAGTATTTTGAATTAAGTGAATTTGTTGAGTCTCCCACAACAAACATTATACATTTAAAATTGTGAAGATTGCTATAAAATGTTCAACAATAAATATGTTTCAAAATTGTCACTCACATAGCTAGATAATTTAAGTGCCTCTTCCTGGCTCTATCTAAATAATAACATTATATATCTATCAAGAGGGTATAAGAGGCTATAACTTATCATTTTTATAAATATTTATAAATACCTCAAGTCTGTCTTTATAACACTATGTGAGTTATGAATATATTAATAAGTATTAACACAAAATGCCATAAAGATAGAAATGTAATGCATATGATTAATCATATGGGTTTGTTTTACCAACAATGTATTTTTTTTCCCATATTTTCCATTTAAAGTTTAAGGTCTATTCTCCTTAATTATTTATAAAATTGTTTCTTGAGTAATTATTTATTACTTTGATATTTTTTTTACTAGTGTTTTGTTATTTTACACGTGGATTAATTATTTAACACAATATAAAAACTCAAATTTAAATGGAACAAAAAAACAATTTTAATTTGTAAGAAAAAAAAGCTCATTGAGAAAGAAATTTTGACTTTCATACATACGAACTCAACTTTAAATGTAATAATAATATTGATTTGTAATAGAAAATTTATGAAGAAATAAATTTTAAATTTGATATTCGTATTTTATATTTTGGAGAACAGCTATAAAAATCACTCTTTAAATAACATTTAAAACTAGACTCCAAACTAATGTGAAACCACTCTTTAATGTTTTTTTGTTGTAGCAAAAACATTGTTACTAACGAATATGAATTCACCAAAAGAGATATTACATGTGATAATCCATTCAATTTCAAAAGCATCATTAACTAAGATTGTGAATTTATCAAAAGAAATATTAGAATTTTAAATATTTATTCAATAGAACTGCATTTGACATGAATATAAATTTTCTTTTCTTTTCTCACGCATAGGTTTGTCAAATACTTTCATTCAACTATAAAGCACTTATAACTAAGTTTCTCAACTATTTTGTCAATTTTTTATTTTGCAAATCAATGGGGCTACACAGCCCAAGTAAACCTAACTAAGACTGGAAATACAATGCCTAAAGAGTCCAAGCTCAATAAAGAGACTAAACAAGAAGGACTCTTATCAAAGAAATGAGCAAATTTTGTAGAATCTAAGCCAACTTTGGCAAGAACATCAACACTTCTATTTCCATCCCTTAAAATATGTCTAAACCTAATAAAAGGAATCCCCTTTAAAATGTTCCTAATGGCAACGATCAAAGAGAAAGAAGGGTGGTTACAATTTTGAATATTTAACACTAGTTGTACAGCTTCTTTTGAGTCCAGTTCAATCCAAACAGCCTGGATATTCTTTTGGCAAACTAATATGAAGACCAACAAAGAGCCCCCACAATTCTGCATCAAGAGGAGAGCAGAAATTCAGGCCTTTATAGAATCCAGCAATAAGCTGCCCTGACTGTCTCTAACAAGGCCCCCACATCTGACACTTCTATAACCTTGAGACACAGCTCCATCAATATTAAGTTTAAGCTGGCCTTGAGGAGGGGGATACCATCTATCCTATGCTTAAGTGTCCAGCAGATGCAAAGTCAAATTATCCTTCCTCCTAAAATGTATATCTAAGTACTCAAACTGAAAGCAAATTTTAAGGTACAGAGAACTAGGAGAAATAATAGTTGATTGAAATAACAGTTGATGGAAATCTAACATTTCTGAATGGAATAAGTCTATTTTTGGAAAAAAAATTTATAAGAAAAAACATATTCTAAAAAGAATTTAGGGTATTTCTAATACGCTAGCCTCTAAGACTAATCCCTTCCTTACTAACCTAATGCACTCTCTATGGAATGAGTATCCACACTTGCTAGACCAAGAGGAAATGTTCTGGTTTCATCATTCTAGATCTAATTGGATTAGGTTAGGTGATAGAAATAATAAATTTTTTCACAGGGCTATTATTATTCGTAGGCATAGAAATTTAGTTGAGACCCTTAAAAATGATGATAATAATTGGAAATATGATCCTGTTATTTTAAAATCTCTGGCTTTGGAATACTTTAAGAACCTATATTCTAATAGTACCGCTTTTGTTCCTGACCTTATCAGCATTTCCTCCTTTCCTCTCCTTAGAAAGCAAGATCATGATAGACTTTATTCTAATTTATCCTTAGCAGAAGTTAGAGCCTCCCTGTTTAGTATTGGGAATTATAAATCCCTTGGCCCAGATGGGCTGCATGTTATATTTTTTAAAAGTCAGTGGAATATACTGGCCCTTTATATATTCTAGTTTGTTTATGATATTTTTTAGCAACCTCAAAATATAGGTGCAGCTAATGAAACTAGAATTTCTCTTACTCTTAAGTCTAACCACCCTGAACATATTAAGAACTTCAAACTAATTTCTCTATGCAATGTGAGCTATAAGATTGTGATAAATCCACATTTTATTAGATTTTTACTTGTCTTTTTAGTGTTCTTTGATAGAAAAAGTAGACTTAGGAAGTGTAAATAACATAGAGACATCATTTTGGTCAAATATCATAAGTTTCTTATGTTTTGGTTAATTTACATTGATTTACATATATATAATTTGTAATTTTGATCATTTGAATAATTGTGCAGGATTTTATAAGCTTATTCCATGAATTTTTAGCCTTTGAGAAAATTTGAGTTGAAAGTGACCGCTTTCAGAAGTGATAGTGGACATTACAACAAGCTAGATCCAGAGGGCAGTCCAAAGTGATCACTTTCAGAGTGATAGTGGACACTACAGAAATCCCAGACTGAAGAGGTCCTGCGCGTAATCACTTTAGATTTCATAGTGGACACTTCAGAGCGGGCCAAATTGATCCAGTCCTGTGCATAGCCACTTTCATTCCATAGTAGCTACGCGCGCTGCGTGTAGTCACTTTGAACTTCATAGTGGACACTCCAGAGAGGGATGACAAGATTAAAGACTGCATGTAGCTACTATGACTTTCATAGTAGTTACTATGGGCGACGACCATTGCACTATAAATAGAATTTTAGAAATTAGGGTTAAGATCTTTTTTACACTTTTAGATTTTTGCTATTTTGGGAACACTTGCAGACCTTAGGTCAGCCTTAGGTGATAGCCAAGGACTCAACCTAAGGTTTGATTCATATTTCTCTTTACTTTCCTTTGATTTTATAGCCATGTCATTGAATTCTCTTTATTTTCCTCTTGTATTTGTGAAACCCATCCTCATAGAGGGCTAGATCCTTTGTAATCCTTAGTGAGTTCACTTGGATTCTTGAATTCCTAGGTTATGAACGTTAATATAATTCCTTTTCCTTCATGAATTTCTTTCTCCCAATCCTTTGAATTGAATTAATGGTTGAATGAGGGAGACATTGCTTAATTAACCCTAATTCATTTTAATGAGATTCTTAACTTGGGTTGCTTAGTTCTGAGTTAATTTCTAAGGTTGCGTAATCTTGGAAAAAAAAGGTTGAAGTCCATTGAATTTGCTTAAATTCGTAAGGGGTTTTGAGATTGATTCTCGCTTATTGAATTAATCTAATTCAGAGGAAGAGGAAGAGTGTTAAATATTGAGAGAAATAAGGATAGAATCACGTGAATGAACTAAGGATTGCTACGTTTTATTGATTGAATTCGATAATCTCGTTACTTGCTTTTACATTGAATCTAGAAATCAAACAAACCCCCTTTTTACTTGCTTTCACAGTGAATGTATGTAACATGTTTAATGCGCATTTTCAACCAGAATCATCAGAGACAACTTAGACTTGCATCCTAGACTACACAAAATTTTCTGCATACTTTGATAAGGATTAACAACAAATCTTTATGCAATCCAAGCAATCATCAGATTGTTACTAAGTTGTTGGCTAATAGGATTAAAGAGTCCTTGCCTTACCTAATTTCTCCCAATCAAACTAGCTTTGTTCCAGGGAGACAGGGCATTGACAATGCCCTTATTTTGCAAGAGCTCATCCACTCCTTTGACAAATTAAAAGGAAGAAATGGATATATGATCCTGAAAATTGATCTTGAGAAACCATATGACAATCTGATATAGGAATTTATTGTTAATACCCTTCATAAAGTTGGGCTTGATCCTAAGCTAGTGAATCTTATCTATCATTGTATCTCTTCTATGTCTATGTGTATAAGGTGGAATAATAGTGATACTGACTCATTTAAACCAAGTAGAGGTATTAGACAGGGAGACCCTATATCCCCTTACATTTTTGTCTTATATTTAGAAAGATTGGCCCATTTGATCCAAGATAAGATTGCAAGGCATGAATGGGTTCCTTTTCCCTTTAGTCATTCTAGGCCTCAAATCTCCCATCTTTTTTTTCGCTGATGAAATCCTCTTGGTTGCCAAGGCTGACCTGCAACAAGCTTCTATTATCCATAAAGTCTTAACTGAATTTGGCTTAGCTTCTGGTTTGTCAATTAATAATGAGAAATCCTCTATCTTATTTTCAAAGAATACTGATCCTGTTATAGTTAAGGAAATTAGCAACAATCTCGGTATCAAAAGTTCTGGTAATTTTGGAAATTACTTAGGTATCCCTATTGTAACACCCTATTTTTGTTATTTAGAAAATTATGTTTTGTTTGATATTAAATAGCATTAGGATGTGTTAGGAGTAAATTAAGAAAAGTTTTAGAAGAAGTTGATGTAGGGAATCTCGCTTAAGCTAGACTGAGTGCCCAGAAATATCTTGTTTCAGAGCAATCTCGCTCAAGCGAGATAATTCTTGCTCAAGCGATATAGGATAGAATTAGTCCAATTGTCACCTCACTTAAGTGAGAGTGATCTCGCCCAAGCGAGCTATATTGTTCAGGTGATGACTCACACGAGAACTATCGCCCTCTCTTGTCGCTATCTCACTCAGGCGAGATAGAGCTCGCTCAAGTGAAAATACTAGAAGAACGTTGGAAAAATCATTGTTTGCATATCTCGCTCAGGCCGGGGATCTGTCACTCAAGTGAGATGTCATCGCTCAAGCGAGTTGTTCGTCGTTCAAGCAAGCGCGCATGGGACTGAGGGGTATTTAAGAGATTTCTAGCATGAAAATTCATTTCATTTTTACAACTCATGTTGCTCTCTCATATTCTCTGAACTTTCTCTTCCCTATCACAGATAAAAGCCTTAGAAACTCCAAAACTTTACGGAATTGTCGAACTACCTTAGTTCGTGAACCAACCTTCTCTTACTTTCTCAACACCAAAACTAGTTTTCTAAGGGAACTAGGATGATAGCACCCACCAAGAGGATTAGATTAGTAGATAGTTCTGTAACTAATTGGTTAAATTATGTATTTAATGAGTATCATAGACTTTATTTTTTAGGATTGTATATGAAAATGATGTACCTAGTGATCTTATTATGATGGAAATGGAATTAGCTTATAGTATTTCTTTTGATTTTCCTGTAAGTAGAATCCATCATACTTCTGTGTTTATATATTTTCCAACACCGTGAGAACCCTAGCCGCATTGATGTATTTGTTCACGTATCATGACCATGATTATCTTGGAAGACCATCTCATTGGATGTTTGAGCGGATTACGGGTACTTAGGTTACTACAGACCCTGGTGATGTATATCTCGGATCGGATGATGACCTCGACTTCGATGATATTGCGATGATAGAGGGATGGCACAGGGATGACTAGTGTCTTTTCAGTCTTTTAGTGGACAAACTGCTCATTAGGACTTATAATATTTTGTATCTTGTAAATGTTGGAAAAGAGTCCTAATATATTTTAATGAATATTTTGTATATTAAGGGAATAATGTATGTTCATGTTATTTTGATGTTTCCTCTTAAAATTTGTTTAATTATTATTGTTATGTTATTCAAATTTCTCATACATTTGAGCAAAATAAACAAAATATATGATGATTTCACGTGTTCTATTTGACCGGTAATAAATTTAACTAAATTTTCATATTATTTTCAAAATTATACTCTTATTGTTTTGAATAAAAATAAGGATTTACAAGCAGTTCAACTAGGGTTTGGTAGGGAGACAAAAATGTCACCTAATTAGTTGGGACAAAATTTGTCAGCCTAAGGATAAGGGAGGTCTAGGTTTCAAGGACTTTTCCCTATTAAATAAAACATACATGATGAAACTTCTGTGGAGATTAGTCAAATCTTCTAATGAGTTATTTACCCAGGTTATGTATAAAAAATATAACTTTAACATTGGTAAATATTGTGTCTCAGGGAGTAACTTGAAGATCTCCCATTTATGGAAGAGTATAACTACTGTTTGGGATTCCTTTACCCAAGGTTTAGGATGGATTATTAGTGATGGGCTATCAGCCAAGTTTTGGAAGGACAATTGGATCCCCTCTGTCTAGAACTTATCCTATTTAGCTTATGGGCCCATTCTAGAGCCAAACTTAGACACACCAGTTGCTCTGTTCACTCAGCAGGGGAATTGGGATTGGTTTAGGATTAAAAAATTGGTTCCTGCACCCATTTGTGATGCTATTTCCCAAGTCAGGCCCCCTGATATAAGTAGAGGTCCAGACCAGGTATTTTGGAGTCTCTCTAAAAATGACTTATTTTCAATTAAATCAGCATATAACCTATACAACCCTCCTGACCTTTATCCTAGTTTTTCTAATAATATCTTTAAAATTGTTTAGAAATGGGAGGGTGTAACATCCTCTTTTCACTTTTCATTAATTTATGTTTATTTAATGTTAAATGGTATTAGAGTGTGTTTAAAAGAAAATATATAGGATTTTTGGAAAGATTTTTGTGCAGCGGATCTCGCCCAGGCGAGATTGAGCGTGCAGGAATACTTAGCTGCAGAGCTATCTCGCTCAAGCAAGATAGGATAAATGTTGCCCAACTGTCACCTCACCCAGGTGAGAGTGATCTCGCTCAGGTGAGATGGGTCGCTCAGGCAAGGACCCACAAGAGAAATGACATGCTCTCTGGGCACTATCTCGCTCAAGCGAGATGGAACTCGCTCAAGCGAGCATATGATGAGTACTTGATGTGAAATGATAATGAACTTACTGAATGGTTATGATGACATTCTATGAAACATGTCTGAGTAAAATGATATGAATATGAAAATTTGTGGATGAAATTGTATCAATGAATGTGTGTGTGAAATGGATTGAAATAGACTTAGTCTGGAAATGTTTTACTAAGCACGATCTTATGAGTGAGAAAGAGAATAATTTTGAGAATGACTCTAAGAGTCAGATTTGGATTGAATCTAGTGTGAATAGTTACAAAGATACACTAGGGTATAGAGTCCGGAGACGATGAGAATCTGGGGAAAATGTAGGTGAGCGATATTTGCGTATGTGTACACACTCTTTCTAAGAGCGAATGCGTCACATGGCCTCACACTTGTTTCGTGACTAGACTCCTAACTATGCCTTTGCTAAGGGGCTCGATTATTGTACATGTTGTATCTGTGTGCATGGGCTAACCGACGACTATTTACCTAGTTGAGTAAGACCTCGAGAAGTGTTGGAGGCATCAGTATCTGTGATCACAGTGCACTAAAGTGCGTATTGGAATGAGATAATGAATAATAGATAATAAATTGTGAATGATGTGTATTTGAATATGGATTTGTTGTAATTATATTATAAATTATGATTTTGTGATATATTGTTTGTAAAAAGATAAAATAGACGTTCATCCTTACTAATAATTTTAGGGAATCAGGATGACGGATCCTCAGAGAAGATATAGATTAATAGATAGATCTGTACATTTTAAGTTGAATTATGTATTTAATGAATATCAAAGAATATGTCATTTTAAATTTGCTGTACTTGTAGAAGATAAACCTAGAGTTTTTGTTATGATAGAAATGAATTACTCTTACAGTATCCCTTTTGACTTCCTTAGGAGTAGAATACACCAGACCTTATGTATATATATGTATAGAGGTACTATTAGGAGTCCAGTAGCCCTTACATATGTATTCACCTACCACGACCATGACTCTCTCGAAAGACCGTCCAGATGGACCTTTGAGCGCGTTACTGACACAGAGGTTAGAGCTAATTCAAGCGATCTCTACTTGGGATTAGACGAGGATCTAGACTCAGAGGACCTGGCTGAGATAGAAAACTGGCACAAGATTGATGAATAGGACTGATCTTTAGTGCTAAGTTATGATCTGAGACTGCTTTGGGACTTATATTAGTTTATGTGATGTAAATATTATTTTAAGATTCATATATTTTGGATAAGTGGTTTGTAAATTATTATATTGGATCAATGGAATGTATGTATAGTCTTTTAACTTATAAAATTTGATTATGTTTATACAGCATTATAAAATTTTGCCATATCATTTATATTCATTTGATTGGAAATATTTATACAATTTACTATATTGCAACAAAAATTTCCTTAATCAGTCATAATCAAGTTCCTTATACACAATTTTGTATTTTACATTTAAATTATAAACAGAAAAATATACATTGTACGAAAAAATGATATAAGGATGTTACAGAGGGTGCTCTTAGAATTTCTCTATTTTTATGGAAAGTAGCCCATAGCAAATTGTTAACTAATGAGGAAAGATGGAAAAGGAAAATGGCTAGTTTCCCTCACTGTCGTAGATGTGATTCTGTCCCTCAGTCTATAATGCATGTTTTAAGAGACAGTTAGTTTGCTAGAAAAGTGTAGGATTATCTTATATTACCTAGTAACTAGGCTTCTTTTTTTAGTTTGGGATTTTCTGATTAGCTCTTTTCAAACTTATCCTTGCTTACTTGTAATAACTCTCAAAACTGGAACAAGTTATTTGGCATTATTATTTGGTTCATATGGAAGGAAAGGAAAGTTATTTGGCATTATTATTTGGTTCATATGGAAGGAAAGAAACATTTCCATTTTTCAATCAACTGTTATTTTGTCAATATTTTTGTATCATTAAAGGAAATGATTTAAATTTTATGACAAAGTCTATTGTATAACTCGATCTTCTCATAAATTTTTACAAAATAGTATCTCTATCTAATTAAATATTTAACTTATAATTATTTAAAACTTAATCTACATGCATATAACAAAACTTGTGATCACAACAAAATTTTAAAATATGATATTAAAATTGCTTGATAGAACGTATTTTAATGTTCATTACTTGAATTGAGTATAAGAATTGAAACAAGAACACTGCCTTATCATAAATAAAAAATTAAAATTTATTTTAATATAAAAATTATCAAAACATATATTATTCATTGATCATTATGCAATAAACAATAGAAATATTCTATAATGTTTAAATCACACAAATTTATTTAAATTTCTTATATCCTGATGAGATTCATTACATATACAGTTCATGATATTAAAAGTTTTGCCAACTCAAATAATATTATAAAGCCAAACTAATAACATCCATACTTTTATAGTTTAAAACTTTAAATTTATGAATAAATCATATGTTTGAATTATCTAATAATTCTTTATAAATTAACTTTAATTATTATTTTATCTTTTTAATATAAACATGTTAATTTATTATCTAAATAAGATGTATAAATAAATATAATAATTAATTTAAGTGATCATTAGTCTGAGTTTGAATATCTGTAATTGATTAAATAGATTAATAATTTGTATATTTAACTAGATTTCTTTATAACTACCAATAAATTATATAATAACATGAGTTCAACTTGTTGTAATTTGAGAGAATAAATTATAGATATCTAATCTATTACTTGTAACAAAATTCAAAACTCAAATGTGATAAATTTTACTATAAAAGCTATGTTTTCAATTTAAAATTTTATTATAATAATTATTAATATTTTAATTTCATATAATCTCGTTTGAATAATTTTACTTATATTGTAATTTATGTTATAAAAAATTATAAATTTTTAAATAAATTACAAGCTTGTGTTATAAAAGTTACTGTCTTAAGAGTGCAAGAAATGTGAATTATTAAATTTTATCAATTTATTTATCAAATTCTTTACATAAAAATAATTTATTTTGCCTTTTCTATTTATATTTTGAATTAAGAGAGGATTAAAATAAATGATATTTGAAAATTTATTAATTAAAAATTATTTAAGTGAACAATTTAATTAAATATTTATCTTAACAAATTATTATGCAAGAGTTTATGATATTAATTTGATTACAAAACTTATTAAAAAAGAAAAGAAACTTAGTTTAATAAGTTATATTAAGAAATTTATTAAAATAAGATTAAAAAGTGTATAAAAATTATAAACAATTCTTAAAACTTTCTTATACCCTTCAAAAATGTCTCTAAAAAATGAAAGATTAAAGTAAATTTCACTTACAATTTTTAAGAAATACAATTGATATATTTTCCTTATTTCTCAAATCATACATGCTTTTCTTTAGGAAGAAAAATCATTACCAAATTAAATTATTTAGTTTTCAACCTGTGTATCATGAATTTATAAAAAAACAAAAAGTGTTAACTATTGATGTAAAATTTTTACATTGTTAAATATAACTTTTAAAATAAAATTAAGAATTTAATCTCTCTGAATATTGCTGTTTCTAAAATTGATTCTCATAAAAAAGTTTCTCAGTCACATTTAGCTTAACTTAAAATAGTAAGAATATTACTTAGTGAGGTTGGTCTAAATGTTAACTGACTTAGTATTATTTAAATAAAGTTTTATATTTAAGTTATTGTATATATAAAAATCTTTAATGATAAATTCATTCACAATAAAGTGCGTACCAAAAATGTACCAAAAATATTCCAGATAGTCGAGAAGTCAGGTAAGAATACTAACTAACAATAGTATGTTTTCATTCGTAAATGCTACTTTCAATATTAATTTTTCTGTCTTTACGTTGTTGGATGAGTTGGACTCATGTCTCATACATTCTTATAAGCATTTTTTTCCGTTTTAAATTTCAGTGGAGAACTTGGCATAATAAATTTAATGCTGAGGCCGCTGCCAATCTTGACGATGACATAAAAATATTTTTATTGTAGAAATGTGGTAGCAACTACGGCTTTATTATATTAAAGATAAGACCAAACCATTAAAGGAATAAATAATGGAAGATTAGACGAAAGCATTGAATTAATAAATGATGGGTTGACTGACTCAACAAATAACAAGGTTTTTGCTTCCTCCGTTTCCAATCTCAAAATCTACACATTGCAGCTTTAGTTTCAAACACCAAGTCGCCTTCTCTGTCGATCATTTCAAGGATGACTGAACCAATTCCATTTGCTGTTGCTTCAAATCTCATTCACAGGTTCCTTTCCTCAGCCTTTCTTCAACCTTTAACTCTCTATTTACCATACCTTTCTATTGCTGTTTATTTAGCGTACCTTTAACTTAATCTATTTAGTTTGTATTTTATTTTATTTTTCTAATCTCTGTTTATATTAGATTTCTCTTTACTTCTAATTGTTTTTAACACAGTTTTATGTCCGTGTTTTTCAATTTCCCTGATGTTTGGCATGTGATCTATTAATATATTATTTAAAAAATACTTTATTAGAATAGATAATGTCATGTAAAAATACCACAATCATTTTCTTCGGAGAAAATTCCAATCTTCTCTCAGAACATATGGATATATTACGATACTCTCATTTCTATTTTGAAATTATATATCTCTTCCCATAAAAAATCAAAATACATCATATTTTCTATTTCTGCTTTACGTATAGCTTTGTTAAACATTTACATGTTTTTTTTTTATTTTTTTATAGTCTAATTTTTATTTAAATGCCTTCATTTCTTTAAAATAATTTGCACTCTACCTTTTTCTTTGAATACGCCAAAGTTGTAACTCATCAAATGTGAGAATTTTTTTAGTTTTATTTTATTATTTGCTCTTGAGACAAAATTTTATAATTTTTATAACAATAATAAGTACTTATTGTTTCATAAAAAGTACATTGAGTTCGTTGAGCCTTTTGAATTTTTTTTAAAAAAGTAAACTTATTTAAAGAATCATTTTAGTAAAAAATTCAAAGAAATATTTATTAATGCTTTATCGAAAAGTTTAAAATGGATTAAATTGTGATTATTTTAATTTAGAAAGATTGTATAGTTTTAAATTAAAATAGAGAAGTGTAATATGCATCTTTTAAGAGAGAAAATTTTAATTTAATCTTTTACGTATTGTCCAGAAGAATTTTCATTTTATTGTTTCTCAATCGTGATTCTAATATTTCAATAAATTAATAAAAATAAATATCAAGTTGAACCAAATTACATTTTCAGTTTTTAAAAAATTTTGAATAACGATATTTATATTATATTACCCTCATTGCTATTTTAAAATTATATAGCGTCCTCTCATAAAAAAAATTAAAATATATTACATTTTAATCTATTTTAAGGTTTTTGTTAAACACTTGTATGTCCTAATTTTATTTTATTTTTTACTTATAGTCTAATCTTCATTTAAATGTCTTATTTTTAAAATTTTTTTTACTTTACTAGTTTTTAATATGTTAAAGTTGGTAAATTATTTATCAGGTACATGAAATAACAGCATTAGACAACATTTTAAATGCATTATATTAATATCCAATAATAAAGTTTTATATATAATTTATCAGTGTGAAATTTAAAAATATTTTTTAAGAAAATTAATTTTCAACTGACAGTACATCTAAATTTAGTTCATTCTTTATTGTGCCAAGTGATTTTATTTTATTTTTTGCTAATAAACGGAGCCTAACAGCCCAAAGAAACAAACAACACTAGACTAATCCTCTAGGAAAATAAGAACCTAGAGAATTTAAAGAGGGAAAGGGGATTAAGGAGAGGGGAGCCTCATCAAAATAAGTGAGAGGGGACCTAAAATTAGACCCTAACTTAGCCAAAAAATCAACACACTGATTGGCTTTTCTTAAGACATGATTAAATCTAATAAAACTAATCCTTCTAAGTAAATCTCTGTAACCCTCTCCTTTAAAACCCTTAATTAGAGAATTAGTGATTTTATATATATATATATATATATATATATATATATATACCAATAATCTTCCCTCATACATAATAACAATGTATTAAACCATTAATTGCAAAAATAAACTTTAACAAGCAAATTTTAAATAACACATTTCAGAATTTTGTCACTGTATAAAGTACTTAAGGTAACTTTCATAAATATTAAAATATCCTTTAGAAGTAATACAAAGGGTAAATTGGTTAGTAAATTCTCCGCATTACACAACACTGTTAATTGAGGAACTCAATTACCATTTCACCTATCAACATAATTACATTCATATAAAACATTAGTTACAGTTCTTCAAAATAATAAAAGCAACACGAGATGACTTCCTACAGAGCAACATAACTAATCAAAAAGAGTGGCTTCTACCCAATACCATAAAGATCTATGTACAACAAAATACTACCTACGACTAACCTTCGCCACTAAAAAAAAAAACAAAGTAGTATCAATCCTACTCCGAATCCATATCTTCAGACTCATCGGTGATCAAAGGATTATAATCCTCTAGAATATCAATATCCATTTTCTCCTCCTCAGCTGGAGGGGGAATTGGTAGTGGTATGGGCTGAAAAGGATTATTATTATCTAAGTTAAGGGTTAGTCTAGTCCTTATGGTAATAGGGACACCACCTCCGGGTCCTGCCGCTCTCCTCAAAAATATAGTAAGTATGCCCGCAAAAGTATGAGTGTGTCTATCCCAATCGTGCTGCCATCGATGTGGCTCCGGGCTAATGAGCCTGATCGTCATATTCATTTGGTGTGGAATCTGGGCCATCTCTCTCTGCTACAGGTGGTAACCAACCAAGTCCAATGAATACCGCAGGTACAAAAAAAACAATAAAGAAAATAGAAACAACAATAGGGTGAGCAATAGTTCATACATCACATTAAAAACCAACATCACAAATATTCACAGATCAATCACATTTCAAATGAATGATGATGATGGTGCATGATCTTAGTTTATTTATTTTTTTTTTAATATGTCCATGCATGCGGGCCCGAATTGTTTCTTAAATCAGTGCTGGGGTAGCCAGGAGTTGACATTACTAGGTATGGAAATCCACCCACGGAATTGTTGAGATCCACGCTCAAATATGAACCTAGTAGCTCACTGACCATGATATACTGTAAGAGTACAGTCAGGTACAGGAGAGTTTGTACAGTGGGATCCCCGACAACAGGTAGCGAGCCTGAGCCTTTTAGGGCTTCCAACCACTACCCTTCCTATCCCCAAGTCCTCCCTCAGGGCCTCCCCATCGTATTCCCAGAGTCCATAGTCTCTGATTCCCCATTTTGCACAAAATACCATTTTCGGATGAGTAATGTATGAGTTCCTAAGTGGTTTTTCTCTCAGAAAAGTCCTATATTTTTAAATTCTTAAATTTGTTTGAGAATGATAAAAAAAAATTTCTAAGTCTGAATATTTTTCAAAGTTTTGACAGAGTTTCCTCTGTAATACAGATTTTTCAAAATTTTCCAAATATCTGTTGCACTCATAAAACTTCCCAATACGGTTTATAAGAGTTCTCAATCCATCATTCAATCATTTCAATTTGTTTTCATTAAACTTTTCCATGAAAAACCACCATGCACATAAATGCTCACTCAAAGACGACTCATATCATATAACACAATTTATGTCTTAATGAAGTATCAAACATATATTTCCATCACCAAACACATAGTCAAACCATTATCAAAATTAAGCATATAAGGAAATCACAATCATCAATCATAACAAAATTTAGACAATTTCAACAAATAAGATTAAATAAGTTTATGATGTAATCCTTACTACATAGCCCACCCCTTACCTGTTACGTCCACGTTTGTTCTCTCTAACGCTTGAAGTTGATTTCCGACGAAATCTATACACGTAATGAAACGCTAGTTAGAACCTTATAGTTCTCTGATTTTATCTCGTGGGAATTTAAACTCACTTTGTTTTGTTAATCCAATTTTTTTTTTAATATGTTAAGCTCACATTTACCCCACACTTAACTTTAAAAAAATCATCCTAGTTGGTACACACTTAGAGTAGGAAGAATCCTAATGGCGAGCATGAATAAGGTTCAGTACTTTGAAATTTTCTAGAGTTATATAAACTGTTTTGGCATGAGGTCAAAGCTCAAATTTCAATAACGTAATTATTTACAATATTGATGTAGAGGTCAAAGTCTAATTCGAAATAGATTGTGCAACAAAGTTGATTAAAGTCATGACAGGGAAATTTTCGAGCAGATTGCACAAGGTTCAGTGTTTTTGCCATAACTCAAGATATACTTAATATTTTAACATGAAACCAGTTTCTAAATTTCAAGGGTTTATTTATCTACAACTTTTATGAAGGAAGTAAGTTCAAATACCCTATAGAATAGTGCCAGGTTTCAGGTTACGGTGGCTGCTTATGACAGGGATCAACTACACTAACACTCTGAACATACCTTAGTAATCTAGCCATATCTCATGCTACACATAAGATATTGACATGAAACCAATTTCTAAATTTCAAGCATACAATTATCTACAACATTTATGAAGGGGTCGAGTCCTAATTTTACACTCATAAGTCTCAGTAAATCAAACTCCGTGGCTGTTAGAACAGGGCAACCTCCTAAGGTGACAGCTAGAAGAATTGTTAGTAAAATAGACATAACTTGAGTTACAAATATCCGTTTGAGGTGAAACCAGTTTCTAAATTTCAAGTATTAAAAGGGATACAACTTTCATGAAGACATAAACTCTTAATTCAGTCCATAAAAATCCCAAAATTTAGTGAACAGTGACCTGCGAATTTGGGTTTTTAGGTTTTTTAGCTCAACCACTTCTAATCCTCCATTTCAAGCATGATTCTTGTATCCTAGATGTAAAACCACAACAATAAAATCAAGATAACACCCTTCCCATTCCTATTCAAGCTCATCCAAGTAAGAAGAGAAAATTAAATAACACCATTTTAAAAAAATAAAACCATACAAGTGTAGAGGAAGATAAGGGTAACAAGTTTACCTCTTGAAGCTTTTCAAAAAGATTAAGTTTTGGCCCTCAAAATCAAACTTGAAGGTGAGTAGTGTATTTGAGAGAGAAATGAAAAAAAACTTACGGGAAACTTGTAGAAGATGACTCTCTCTCTCAATCACTTTTTAAAAAAAAAAAAATTAATTACTTTATCTTTTTTTTTTAACTTAAAAATTTCACTTTTACAAATATATATTTCTTTTTCAGTTTAACAGGTAGAGAAAATTTTTAAAAAAAATAGTAAAATATTTAGAATAATACTAGGATAGTCACTAAAATTTTAAAATTTTAATTCACTCAAATTGCTCTCGGATCAGTTCGTTTCTTGTCTGCGTATTAGATGTACTGAAAAATAAAATTTTGAAATTTATCAAATTTCATTGTAAAAATTTACTTTCCAAGATCTTTCTAATATTATTAGTCTCGCGTAAAATTTTGAAAATTTTACGGCTTTATTTGCTATAGAATTAGATTCAGTTTAAAAATTTATTTATTTTTTCTAAGATTCTCGCAAAATAGGCCAATTTTAAGTATTTCCTAAAAATTCCAGAAAAATTCTAGAAAATTACAAATTATCTAATGAATATAAAACTCTAAAGTCACATTAACTAATTCCTAATAATTTAATTTTTTTTTCTTGACAAAGATTCTGTCAAAATTCAGCAGATCACGGGTACTGAGAATTAGGATGTTACAATCTCTAATATCACAAATCAAGGAGAACAAAGGGTGATTACAATTTTGGATCTTCACAATGAGGAAAATAACCTTCTTTGAGTCACTTTCAATCCAAATATGATGAATATTCCTAAAGATAACAAGCTTTAATCCCCAAAATATGCCCCAAAGTTCAGCAGCCAGAGGGGAGCACAAGTCTAAAGCTTTGTGAAATCCAGCAAGAAACCTTCCTTGACTGTCCGTAATGAGCCCTCCACAGCTAGTAGATCCATCATCAAGGGAGACAGCACCATCTACATTTAGCTTAAGCTGAGAGTACAAAGGAGGTTGCCATTTCAGCCCCCATCCAGCCAGCTCTTATCTTTTGCTTGGACTTGACATAAAAAATAAGTTAGTCAAAATCTGATTGAATTTTATAGAACAAGGATTTAGTATTCAAAGGGGAATTCTGAAAAATTTCCTTGTTCCTATTAGTCCATAAATTCCAGACAGTTATACCAAACAGGAGTGTCCAATTAGGAAAGGGAAATAAACTATTGATAGATAAGTTTAAAGATAACCAGCTAGTTAGGCCTCTACTAAAGAAAGTAGCCCAGCAATCTGGAAAAATGAGTTTGTTCCAAATTTGCCTAGCAAACCAGCAATCTCGAAGCACATGGGTCATAGTTTCATCACTTTCAGTGCACCTGAAACAAACAGAAGTTTGAAACATCTTATATTTAAAACATTCCTCATTAGTAAGCAAACAGCCATGGGCTATTTTCCATAACAAAACATTAATTTTGGGAGGGCTTTCTCAATTCCAGATCATCTTAAAAAGATTGGGGTGTAATTTTTGATGCTAGATAGAGGAGGATATAAGGTTGTAAGCTGATTTAATTGAAAAGAGGCCATTATCAGTAAAATTCCAGAAAAATCTATCCTGTCCCTCTGCAGATGCAGATGCAGTGGGATTAATTTTAGCAATAGATTCACAAATATTAGCAGGAAGCATAGATTGAATTTTATGCCAGTTCCAAGATCCATTATGAGAGAATAAAGCCACACGCTGTAACACCTTAAATTTAATTTCAATTAAATAATAATTTCGCAAATCGGATAACCAAATTCTCATAAAAGATTTTGAAATAAGTGAAGGGTTACAAATTAATATCAAATAACAGCTACAGGACTAGTTCAATTACAACATTTTCAAAATAAAATCTAAGTCCTATAGCAGTCCATCCATTCCTTCACTGAGTTCGGTGCTGATCGTCTTGATTACCTGAAAAATGAATGTAAGGGTGAGTACTCTACACTACCCAAAAACACACAGTCAACATAGAGTCTCACCTCCAGCACATTTCCAAAACATTAAACTAATACAATCACAGGCAGCATTATCACATTCATAAGTACAATTCATAAACCTATGCATATGCACGCCAGCCACACTCACTGTGGCACTGTGATCACAGATTACACCATGAATGGTCGCCGGTTACCCCCGCCTCACAGATACCACGTGGGCAGTCACGAGTTGCTCAGCAAAGGTAATGGTCAGAAGTCTAGTCAGGAAGAGAGTGTGTAGCCTGTGGTGCACCCGTTCCGTAGTCAGTGTCACCATCACTCTCTCCTCCCCAAGGTATCTCTACCGTCCTCATCTCTCACACTCCCAGTGTATCGCTGAACCATTCACAGCACATCATAACAGCGCTGCATGCCCTATTTACACACACATTCCATTCACGCATGCAATAATTATGCTTACACATGGCACACAACCCACATCTCATTTCACAGCACAAGGCACATAGCCTACAATTATCGTTTATATTACACGGCCCTTGGGCCCTCATTCTCACAATATTCATTCAAATATACGGCACAAGTGTCCATACCCATTAACAGCACTCGGCATACATGCCCTCATTCTATCACACAACATTTACACACAATCCATATTCATCAATTTCGGGTCAACACACATAATGTTCACATATCATGTAACGCCTTATATTTCTTTTCTCAATATATAATAAATTTTCATAAAAAGTTAAATAGTAGAGTAAAGTTTTCTTTCAAAAACTCTCTAAATAGAAACAGACATGGAAATGACATAAGGTTCATAGAGTAAAATTTCATTAATTCATAAGTACTTTAGAAAAATAAAGATTCCAGAATTTTCATCAGCAATAAAAAGAAATAGTAGTTTTACAACTGTTTCAAAAGAACGCTATAGAACTAAAAATATTCATTACATAACTCAAAATAACTAAGTCCTATAGCAGTTCTCATCCATCCATGCACTGTGAGCCTGGTACTATTCATCCTGGTTTCCTGAAAAATGTTGTGTAAGGGTGAGTCTCTACCCTACCACTCATACATAACACATATTCATCACACACATCTTATCACGATTAAAGAAAACATCATGGCATTACATATCACAGTGTCATATATAGCATATTCTCATCTCAACACATTATATTCCATAGATTCACAATTTCTTTTACTTTCATCCGCGCTTACCGCGCCCTGTGGCCACAGTTATCTGATGCCTCTATTCGAGGTCTTACACATTCATGTAAATAGTCGCCGGATGGCCCAATGCAATACGGATACAACGCATGCAATAGACAGCCCCTTAGCAAAGGTAATGGTCAGGAGTCAAGTCGAGAGATGAGTGTGTGGCCATGTGGTGCATTCGAACACAATATTCCGTGCACAATCCCGAATGTCACTCACCACCCTACATTTCCCCAAGATATCCCATATCGTCTCCATCTTCCACTCCCCCAGTGTATCTCTGTAACTATTTACATCATATCTTTTTCCATCTCATACTCTTTCGAGTATATTCACATGTTCACATATGCCATTTCTCATGTTCACACATATTTTTCATCATATTTCCACATACTTTTCATCTCATATACATCAAACTATGGCATATTAACAATACACATCATTTTTACATGAACACAATATATTCAAACATGAAACATCCATCTCTTTGTATATTTCATATCACAAAATTATATAATCATATCAACCATCCTCAATATACCTTATCATGCCTTATTTGGACATAATATTACATTTTCACCATGTATTCATCATAAAATCACATAAATAATCAATTATTCTCACTTTTCACCGATTATTTTTCATAAAACAAGGATTATTCCACATATAATCACATACATGACAAGATCTATGGGAATACGATTAATAAGCATAACAAAATGATAAAGTAGAGCCCCCCTTACCTCAAAACAGAGCTTTTATAAGGATTTAACCGAAGGTTTAACTCTAGAACGGAGGTTTTCCTAAGAACATCATGAACATCTATAAGAAGAAGAAGAAGAAGAGAAACGAACGGTAAATCTAACTTCAAACTTAGAAAAACTTACTTGTAATCCTTTAGATTAAACGTAGAATCACAGATTTAAAGAAAAATCTAAGTTTAGGAGGTTTAGTATGGGAGAAAATGACGAGATATGACCTTAGAACCTTTGAGAACCTTGGATAAGAGTGAAGAAATGAAAATTTCGTCCGCAACCCCCTTTTTATAGAAAATTTTCGCAGTTACTGTTCACGCGCGGAATTTACTGTTCATCACCGGAAACACTGTTCACCGCCTTACTGTTCATGCCGGAAATACTGTTCACGGTAACTGTTCACGCGCGGAAACACTGTGCACACGTACTGTACACGGATTGTACGCGTACTATACGCGGATGTGACGTTAGCCATGACGTCATGCTGATGTCATTGATGACGTCATCGTCACTGTACAAAGGCGGTTTCACTGTTCATACACAGTTTACTGTTCATAGGCGGTTTACTGTTCATCGACACTGTTCATAGGCGGTTTTACTGTTCACTTTTTTTTAAAAAAAAATAAATAAATAAATTCTATCCAAATCTATTCCAATTATACTGTTCCAAGCGTTCTCCACACAGATTCAACCTTCGATCAAGCTCTCGAACGGCTTTGGGACCTCGTTGCAGCGTGAGGGGACACGCCCTCACACTGCAGCAAAAATATCAAAAGAAACTACACCTTGGTTTCTGCAGAATCTCGCTACAGCGAGACTGCACCAAGAAATTTACCCCAAACTGTCGTTCTCTTGCTACAGCGAGACGTTTCTCGCTATAGCGAGAAGGTGACAGTTTCAGTCCTTTCTCCCAGGGTCCTCTCGCTATAGCGAGAATCCTTTTGCTATAGCGAGAACAACCCAGTATCACGCCTTGCACTTAGGCACTTAGCCTATTTCAGCCCTATCCAGTCATGCATACACATAAATACACACATCCATGTACTTAATACACATAAACATCATTATCAAATAAATCAACACACATATGAATATAAATATAATAATTATTATTACCAAAATTTGGGGTGTTACACATGCTTTATAACATCCAAATCAGCAACCTGATAGAGGGCAGAGTTTTTAAGAAGTTGTTGGGGATGGACCCAATTATCCTCCCAAAATTTGATGGTCAAACCATCACCAACTATCCAGCCTAAACCAGCAGAGAAGCCCTTCCAAAACAGAAAGCATACTTCTCCATAGATGAGAATAAGTCTGAGGATTGCCAAAATTGAGATTTTTCCCAAGAAAAAATTTGTATTTACTATAAAGAACCTGAGCCCAAAGGTCATTTGAAGAAGTTATCAGTCTCCAACAAAGTTTCATGATGAAGGATTGATTCACAAGGTGAGTCTCCCTAATTTTGTCACTCAATTTCATGATGAAGGATTGATTCACAAAAATGCTCTAGAAAGTTCTCCATTTTGTCACCCAATTTCGCTTAAGCGAGAAGGCTCCTCCCTTGAGCGAAAGTACACATGAGAAAATTTTATCCACTTTCGTCTAAGCGAAAACTATCTTACTTGAGTGAGAATGCTCCAGAGGCATCCCTCCAAATTAAACAATCCCACTTGAGCAAGACATTTCTGGCTTGAGCGAGAACTGCTACTGTTTTTGAAATAAAACTCTTCCAATTTTTAAAATAAGTGCACTAAAAATTAGGATGTTACACCAAACTTAGATCACATGTTTATTTTTTGTTTGACATTTCATCAAACAAGTGACGTGAGTAAGGATGGAAACAGGTCAGGTGGCCTAACAAAGGTCTGGGGCCTGGCTTAACCTAGTCTCTTTTGTAAACAAACAAGACTTAGGTTTTCTTTAAAGCCTATTTAAGTAACTAGGTCAGGCCTAAATTGTTTATAAAGCCTGACAAGCTGACTTATATATATATATATATATATTATTATTATTCAAAGGCCTATTTATTGCTTGTTTACTGGCCTAAGCCTGATGGCTTATTAAGAGATTTATTTGTAGCAAGTTTTGTTAACAGGCTCAGGCCCAATAATTATGCTACAGGCTAGGCCACTGGCCTGGCCTATTTCCATGCCTAAAGGTGAGTTAGTCAATGCTAACACTTACCTTTAGCTTACCTTGGAGGTCACAATCCAAGACGCTCTTATGGAGAACCTGGAATATGCAGTGGTCAATTTCGATGGCAATAACCATGTTAAGATTTAAGTACAATTTATATATAAAAAAAACTCAAATTTGTGTCTAACCAAAATATAACGATCATTGAAACCTACAATCCTAGATTCTAGTTTAACATCAAAATAAAAAATTCATCTTATAGCAAAAGGGAAATGACCTATATACTAAGATCAACACACACCATAACTATGCATCAAGAAGAATCAAAACCAAAAAAAGAAAAAAAAAAGGGAGAAATTTTGAAACTAAATACAAGAAAAAAATTATATAAAAATAGATATGAAGTGCAAATTGAGAAAATATAATCAAAATTTTTCATATCTAAGAAAGTGTGTGAAATAAAGTTCAAATTCGTGAATGTACCTTTCCTAAACAAAAAGGTTTTAAGAATGCAAAAGGGGAATAGACAGAGAAAAACAAGGCTACATGTGACAAAGGAGTTTATTGCAAAAATTGAAGTGAGTTTGGAATTTTAGGAGAAAAGGAAGAAGGCGTAATCAAAAGGCTGAAAAGGAAGGGAGAAAAGTCTCAAATTGGCCAAATAGAGAAGATGAAGATGACTTGTTTTTTTCAAATGTTAACTTTTTTTACGTAATAAAATATTAAAAATAATGATGACATGACAGTACTAATGTAGATTCTAATCTTCATGAAAGAAAAGAATGTTTTAACAAATTCAAAGATGTTTTAGAATCAAAACCTGAACCTAAAGAATTATTTACTACTAATAAATTTGATATAACAAATATTTTCAAAAGATTAGAAAAGAATTCTAATATTAAACTAACTACTATCCAAGATCTCCAGATTGAGATTAACAATCTCAAGAAAGAGATTAGGGAAATCAAAGAACAACAACAAATTCATCAGGTTATTCTTTCCTAACTAGAAGATGATGATGATGAATCTGAAGTTGAGAAAGAGAAACCTCTAAAGAATAATGATTATGAGAAAATTGATTCTAGTAATCTAGAAGAAACTTTTATGTGTTTGATCAATAAGGTTAAAATTCAAAAATTTTATATTAACATCAGAATCATTATTGATGATTTTGTTCTTGATACTTTGGCACTCTTTGACACGAGGGCTGATTCAAATTGTATTCTAGAAGGATTAATTTCTACTAAATATTTTGGAAAAACTTCTGAAAAACTCAGCACTGTGAGTGGTTCAAAGCTTAAGATTAATTACAAATTATCTAAAGCTATTATTGAAAACCAAGGTTTTAAAATTGAAACAAACTTCCTTCTTGTTAAAAACCTGAAGAACGAAGTCATTCTGGGAACTCCTTTTATTAAGGCTCTTTTCCCACTTCAAATTTCAGATGATGGTATGTATACTTATCATTTAGGTAAGAGGATAACCTATAAATTTTTAAGAAAACCTTTTACTAAAAATATTAATTTTATTCAGAATAAGATTAATCAAATTAATTTTCTGAAAGAAGAAGTTTCTTTTGCTAATATTGATAAACATTTAAAAAATCCATCACTTCAGAAGAAGATTCAATCTCTTTTAGAAAATATCCAATCTTCTACCAAATGCATTTTGGAATAGGAAGAAACATATTGTAAGTCTTCCTTATGAGCCAGACTTCAAAGAAAGTCAAATCCCTACTAAAGCGAGACCCATTCAGATGAATGAGGAGCTCCTCCAATATTGTCAGAAAGAGATTAATGATCTCTTAGATAAAAAGCTCATTAGGAGAAGCAAAAGCCCTTGGTCTTGCTCTGCCTTTTATGTTAATAAACAGGCAGAATTAGAAAGAGGTACTCCTAGGTTAGTTATAAACTATAAACCGCTTAATCAAGCTCTTCAGTGGATTAGATATCATATTCCTAACAAAAAAGATCTTCTTAACAGACTCAATTCTGCTAAGATTTTCTCAAAATTCGATATGAAATCTGGATTTTAGCATATCCAAATTTGTGAAGAAGACAAATACAAAACTACCTTCACTGTTCCCTTCGGGCAATATGAATGGAATGTTATGCCTTTTGGCCTTAAAAATGCTCCTTCAGAATTTCAGAAAATCATGAATGATATCTTCAATCCTTATTCCAAATTTGTCATTGTTTATATTGATGATGTTCTAATCTTTTCACATTCTATTGATCAACATTTTAAACATATAAATGTTTTTATAAATGTCGTCAAGCATAATGGACTTGCCATTTCCAAGTCTAAAATCAATCTTTTTCAAACCAATATTCATTTTCTTGGTCATAATATCCACCAGAGAACTATCATTCCTATTAGTAGATCCATTGAATTTGCTAATAAATTTCTTGATAGAATCCTTGACAAAACCCAACTTCAGAGGTTTTTAGGATGTCTCAATTATGTAGGTGACTTTATCCCTCACCTTAATAATATTATAAAACCTTTATATGATAGGCTTAAGAAAAATCCTCCTTCCTGGAGATGCTCATACCAATGTTGTTAGGGATATTAAAAACAGAGTCAAAAATATAAATTGTCTCTATCTCCCTATCCCTCAAGCCTTCAAAATTGTTGAAACTGATGCCTCTGACATAGGTTATGGAGGCATTCTCAAACAAAGAGTTAATTCCCATGAGTATATCATTGTATACACTTCTAAACATTGGAATTCTGCACACAGAATTATTCAACCGTGAAAAAAGAACTTTTAGCAATTGTTTTATGTGTTTCAAAATTTCAATCTGATTTCTTAAATCAAAAGTTTCCTATTAGAGTAGACTGCAAGTCTACTAAAGAAATTTTATAAAAAGATGTTAAAAATCTTGCCTCAAAACAAATCTTTGCAAGATGGCAAGCAATTTTAAGTGTTTTTGATTTTGATATAGAATATCTAAAAGACACCTCTAATTCCCTTCCTGATTATCTTACCTATGAATATTTACAGGATAAGTGAGATGCACAAAAAGGCAATATATATATCATCCCAAATCAACTCAGAACAGAATTCGATTTGTATAGTCCATGAATACCACTACGATATTAGTTACACCAAAAGGTATAACTAAATGTTCTTAACGATTACAACAAGCTCTTCACATTATTCTAGGAATACCTAGTGAAAACTTCTAAAGATTTACTCTTTATCAGCATATTTATATCTTCCATTCTCATTTCTGCCGTCAACAAGAATTAATGTCATCAAAGTCTTAACACTCGTCATATTTCTTGAGTCACTTAAATCTAAGAATCTAGAGATTCCCACTATATGAGCACTCACAATTTTTACAACCAAGAAGAACATGATTAGACATCAACCAATCCATTACCAATATGATTTCAAATGGAGAGAAAGTAGACGAGTCAAATCTACTAAGAAGTTTTTCCAATTGCAAATCATTCTAGAATAGTATAAATATGCTTGTGAAGTAACAACAAGTTGATCTTTAAGAACGAATACTATACTGCTATATGGTAAGAAAGATACATATAGTTAAAACAACATATACAATCTAAAGAAACAAAAGAATATATACATATCACTAAAGTCAATTGAATATTTGTAAATTTGTCTTTCGTATTGCATTTACCTTTAGTTACATCATCAAACTTTGATGCCTCAGATCCACTCATCGCAAATACTTTACTTTGGGAGTTGGTTTTTGAATCATTATTAGTTATGGGTAACGGCCTATTACTTCCACTTTTTTGAGGTGCATACCAGCAAACACTTGTTGTATGTCCCATCCTTCCACAATTATTACACTTAGCAAGTGGTTGTGGGTAATCTTGCACTTTGTTAGGTCCTTTGCATAGAAAACATTTCATTGAACCTCGAGAGAAGCTTGGGATACTGCTATCATTTTTATGAGTTACAGTTCCACTGGCCTGAGACTGATTAGTGTCTACATATGGTCCCCTCTGAGACCTTAGAGATTCCCGATCTCGCCTCATCGGTCCCCCAATTCTAGTATCTACCAATTTTCCTTTGGAGTTAGCTTCATGGATTCGGCACTTGCTTACGAAGGTTGGCGAGTCCGATAACTGAAGCACACTAACTGCTGGTGCGAATATCATCTCTAAGTCCATTTTTAAATTGCGCACACAGATCTTCATTACCTTCTTTATGAAGAAAATGTGGCCAATGCTTTATTAGTTCTTGAAATTTAGCAGCGTATTCTCCCATCGACATATCACCTTTTTTTAACTCAAGAAATTCCCTAGCCTTTTGGTTCCTTATATCCCTAGGAAAATAATTTCCCAAGAAACTCATCTTAAATGTTTCCCAAAGAATTTATCCATTTTCTTGTGACAAGGTCTATTTTGCAAACCTCCACTAATCTTCCGCTTCTCCATTCAACATATAGGTAGCATATACTACCTTATGTTCCTCGCAACAGCCCATCACATTAAAGATCTTTTCTACTTCAGCTATCCACCTTTGAGCTCCTTCAGGGTCAAACTTTCCTTCAAATCTAGGGGGATTGTGTTTTGTAAACAATGATAATCCTCGATATTCAGCTGGCTCTGCATTTTGATTTTGTACTATAGCTTCTAGTACTTGGGTTATGCGGTTTAAGATTTCGTTCGAAACTTCTGCAGATCTACCTCTACCAGCCATAATTCTAATTGGGAGAAAACTAATTAAACAAAATACTAATCACTCATACACTTACACACATATAATCAATTAAACAATCCATACAAATCCCTATTGGAAGAACCCAATAGGTTATCTTAACAATCAATCTATTCATATTCTTATAAAGCAAACTATAAATGTAAATAGCATAAACGAGTTAGTCCCATACCCTAGGTTGGTTTAGATGAACTACTCTGATACTAAATTATAACATCCTACTTTTTAATTTCTAAAATAAATAATGATTTATTGTAAAACAAAAGAATAAATTTATTTTATTTATTTCCTGAAATACAAATATGCAAAAATTTGAACTTTTCTTTGATTGAAAAGATTTACAATGAATTTAATCAGTGAATTTATCAAAATATATCTATGAATCGATAATTATACTTAGACTAAAATCATATAAGGTGTACAAATACTAAATTTAAATTTACATATGAGAGTATATGTTTTACAGTCTATTGTCAAATTACAAATAGGATCTAGAGTATGTAATTCAAACTGAGTTAAGAGCAGTTTAGTTCCATAGCCAAAACCTTGAGAGTCTGATTCTAATCGTCATTCCTATTACTTGAAATATTTGTAAGGATGAGTTTCTTTCTTATCACTAAAACATAACAACAAAATTTAATTTGTATATTAGAAAATATATTTACAATTCATATGCAAAATGATTACATTAATTCGTATAAAAATTTCCATATCATATCCACATAAAATTTATAAAATCCCTGGTCATCAATCATATTCCAAATACATCAATTTCTGTGATAATGCTTATATCAAATTCAAATAAAACGCCACATCATTCATTATGATTCAATCACTTCTTCACTCTTACATATACTAATAATATATTCAATCCCTTTTCATTCTCAATTCAACAATTTATCATAATATGTGATCACATTCCATTGTTGCCTCCAGCATTTCATGAGATCTTACACAATAGATGAATAGTTGTTGGTTAACCCATGCATACGGATATAACGTATACACTTATAGGGCCCTTAGCGAAAGTACAGTCAGGTGTGATAGTCAAGAAACGTGTGTGTAGTCATATGATGCATTCTCAACTTTATAAATTGTGCACATTTAGCGAATATCATCCATCACCTACATTTCCCCTAGACTTCTATAGTTGGCTCCTTATTCCATACTCCTAGTCTATTAGTGTGCCTATTTACACTAATTCCTTTCTCATCAATTCATACATCATCCATAGATAAGCATGTTACACTACACGTATTATGGCCATATAATTCAATGTATTATGATACATATATTGTGAATACACCCGTCGATGTGTCACAATACCTGTATCATAATCACATCAATTAATTGGCTACAATTCTTGCATTGTAAATACACATCTTGTAACTTCACAATCTCATCAAAATTCCATACTTCTCAGATTTCAATTCTATTCAAATATTTTTCACAACAATATGTATTATACATATCATATACTTTCCATGCATACTATTCATCATTTAAATCATTTTCACATATATTCAACTTTCAATCAAATTCAACGACCACGTCATCATACGATTCACATATATAATCCAACTATCAATTAAACAATTTGCCAGAGATCAGATACCTCTAGACTTAACCCAAATCGAATAATGCACCTAATTATATTTTATATTACCTCAAAATAATCAGTTTTCATCAACTAAACCTCCCAAGGTCAGAAAAAGTATACATCATCAACCTATCATAATATTTAAAATTTCCATCTTAATATATATTTCCATAATTGAACCAAACACTACTGGGTTTTGGGAGTATAAATATTTCTATGTTCTAATGATAGAATTGAACTCTTCTTACCTCGATATGAAGATCTAGAAGGAGTTTGATGAAGAGGATCGCTTAGAACGAAGGTTCTTCCTATACAAAATGAGATAACTGTTAAAAATAGAACTTGGACAAAAACGATCAGTAAATCTAGATATAAACTCAAGGATTTTTAGAAGAAAAGGGAGTGAGAACTAAGAGAGAACAAGAGAAGTCGAGACGGAGATGATAGAAATGAAAATTTTACGGTTAAGATTCCTTGAATAACCCTGACCTCGCGCGCTCTCACTTAAGCGATGAGTACCTTGCCTGGGCGAGGTATGCAGAGAGTGGTTCCTTACTCATCTTCTGGTATTCTTGTTTAAGCAAGGCCCTTCTCGCTTGAGCGAGCTGGGTGTCCAGAGAGTTCTAGATTTCCTGCGATTCCTCGCTTGGGCGAGCTCCAATTCGCCTCAGCAAGGTGGCAGTTGGGGTGATCTAATCTAGTCTCGCTTGAGTGAGAATACTCTAGAAAGGGATAATTCTGGGCATGCAATCTCGCTTGAGCGAGATTTTCCTGCACCAAAACTCTACTAAACACTTAAAAATCCTCCTTAATACTTTATAATATCATCTAGCATCAATTAATACTCCATCACTAATACCACTCTAAAATGAGGATGTTACATACTTCCTACTTTGAGTCTCCATGCAAGAATGCATTCTTTACATCAAACATATGTAAGATCCAACCAAAGTATGCTACTAATGAAAATGATAGTTCTCATAGTATTCATTTTTGTCACTGGTACAAATGTATCCTCATAATCAAATCCATCAATCCGAGTGCATTTTTTTGTAATTAATCTAGCATTGTACCAATCAAGGATACCACTTGATTGATATTTAATTGTGTGAATTCACTTGCAACCTTCCATTTTCTTATTCTTGTGTCATTTTAAAATCTCCTAAGTGTATTTATTTCTAATGCGCTATCTTTTTATTCATTACTTGAACCCAATTCTCATCCTCTAAGGCTTCCTATATTGACTTAGGGATATTGGAAAAATCAATAGCAGAGATAAAACTCTATGTTGTACAAATAAATGTTTAGTGGATATAAACTAAGAATTATTATACTTGACATAGGAACATTTTTCTTTTTGCTAAGCAAAGACTCAATTGTTTAAAGGAATATTTAATAACTCAAGATGAATAGAACTTAAACATACCTCTGGTTTGATTGACTGAAGTTTTCATAGGATAAAGTCATATTTTCTTCTCCTTAAGATAGGTGTACTTGCTTTTGTTTGCAATGAGTCACTTTCTTCTTTGCTTAAGTTAGAGAAAGGAGGAGTAAATTCCTACAAATGATAAGGGTTAAGAGGAAGAAAAGATAAATATTATATAGACCACTAGACCCAACCCCAAGTTGACTCTCCTCATAAAGTTGAATATGTGAATGGAGATAAGATTAGTGGAGGGTTGAGAAATACAAAGAATATTTTTAATAAAAGAGATAAAGGGTTGAATATTATCATAACTAAGAATAGGAGTTTGTAAACCATGAGCACCTATAATGTAATGTATGCCAAATGAAATAAGAAGTAAAACAACAAATGTTAGGAGTCATGTAATCGGAAGTACCAAAGTCAATTATTCAAATATTTCCAGGTATAAAACATGGGGTATTAAAAGAAGATAAATCATAATTCTTACCAATCATGGCAAGAGTAGACATGAGTCATCTATGGTAACAAACGCTTATGTTTTAATAAAGAACTTATAAAGGTTGAAGAAATAATTACGCAAATAGATACCACTATTTAAGCAAAGAAAGGTTAAAATTGATAGAAAAGGTCTTGACAAACAAAACAACATTTGCAAAAAAAGCTAACAATGATCAAGAAGGCAACGTGTGCCTTTCATGTGATGACAAGAGCTTCTACGTCATCACATAATGAGAAAGTTGATTAGTGGTCCAACCATAGAAATAGTGATGGTAGTATTGGTGGTAATTGAGACAGAGAAAAAGAAAACGTTTAAGCATGTGCATATGTATGCTATAATAAAGATGATTATTAAAATTTGGGTGTGTGAAGAAAGTAAAGACCCATATATCAAAGGCTTTCATATCAATTTAAATTTCTGAATTGTATCATATCATTATGCATTATAATTTACATGTATATATAGGAATCTAATTAATATTTACATAAAATAATATTCTAGATTATCTTTTAATGATCATAAAAATAATGACAATTAATTACAAAAATAATAATAATAAACTACTATAATGTTCATATTTTAGATTATCTTCTAACAATGATAGAGATAATGGCAATAACTAATAATTATGAGATATTTTAAATATATATCTCCTATTTAATATTTTGTATTCATATTTTGTAACAATTATTTTATATTTTTCAAATATAATTTTTAAATATAAATATTAAAATTATAAAAAATGATATTACACTAATTGAAAATAAAAACTCAACATAACAGTAAAAAATATAAAAACAAGTAAAAATTATATTAACCAAACAAAGTAATAGGTATTAGAATTTGAATAAATTGTAGAAATAACAGTGTTTACATATATTTAAAAATATCAAAATTCTAAATTTAAAATAAATTAAATAAAAATATATTTTTAACAGGTCCAAAATGTTAGATAAAGTATTAAAAAAATATATGATGTTGATATTTTATATTTAATTATAATTAATAAATTTTATATAAATTGGTATGAGTTTATATTTAATTCACTATAATAAAATTATAAATTTTATATTATGTCAAGAAAATATTTTTATTTTTAATTAATTTTTTTATTATTGTATGATGTTCGATTATGTATGATTTATAAAATAATGAATTTATTTTTGTATGATTCCTTTAAAAATTTAAAATAAGAAAATAATATTAAAATAAAATAATAATGTATACATTTTAGAAACATGATAAAAAAATAACAAATGAATATCTAGACAAATCATGTAATAGTTAAATATGGCAATGTAAGAGAGAAATTAGAGATTATAATAAAATATTATAAAATAAAAAAGATATAGTATTGGTGATTTAATTTTCTTATTGTTAAAAAATTATTAATAATACTACACTTACTTTAATACTAATGACAGTAGATATTATTATTCTATATCAAGAGAACTTATTTTTCATTATATTTCTAGTTTTTATAACAATAATTTATTATAACTTCTAAATTTAATATTTTTATTGTGGTCTTAAGGTTTTTAATTATTACAGCAACATGTTACTTATATTTTGTAATTTTATTGTTCGTTTTTTAGCTGTATAGTATTATTTTATTAGATTCAAAATTTTATACTACAAAAAGTTATTCTACACTGATTTTATAGTTTTATAAATATAGATAGTATAATATATGATTAAAATATTATAATATAATTTTAAACATGATAAAAAATATTTGACCAAATTTTTAAATTTTATGATTTTTTTACTTTGAAAATAATATATTTTTAAAAACAATTATTTTATTATCAGAAAATATTATTTGTAAATATTTTTATATTATAATTTATATTGATAGTTTATTTTATGCAAATGGCTTTGTGTGGTTTCTATTAAAATATTTATTTAAGCAGAAAAAAAAAGTAAACAATAGTTTCATAATTAACGTGTAAAAATATTTATGTGTGTTTAGTTTTCGTTTATTAAGGCATTAAAATGTTATAAAATACAAAGACATTGTGGCGATCATATGTAAATTTTAAAAGTGATTTAAATAAGTTATTTTTAATATAAACAATTAAAATAATTTATTGAAAATATAATTCCTAAAAGATATTTTTTAAAGAATGACAAAATTCACACATTACTTGCCATTGTTAAAATTATGTTATACAGTTAAATATTAAAAGCATTCCCTTCTTCTAACAGTAAATTTGTTTGAAACACTTTTTTTTTTTACATTTCAATTTTTAACAAATATTATTTTAAGAAATTTTGAACACAAATATTTATTAAAATCAATAATTAAAACATGTATTTAATACATATAATCAAACATATGTAAGATCCAACCAAAGTATGCTACTATTGAAAATGATAGTTCTCATAGTATTCATTTTTGTCACTAGTGCAAATGTCTCCTCATAATCAAATCCATCAGTCTGAGTGTATCTTTTTGCAATTAATCTGACCTTGTATTAATTAATGGTACTATTTGATTGATACTTAATTGTGTAGATCCACTTGTAAACCACTATTTTCTTGTTATTAGGTCATTCTACAATCTCCCAAGTGGTATTTGTTTCTAATTTTATATCTTTTTATTCATTACTTGAACATAATTCTCATCTTTTAAGGCTTCCTATATTGACGTAGGGATATTTGAAAAATTAATAGCAGAGATAAAACTCTAATGTGTTACAAATAGATGTTTAGTGGATATAAACTAAGAAATATAATACTTGACATATGAACATTTTCTTTTTGCAAAGCAATGGGCAGATAATCTATATTAGACTCACAATTGTTTAAAGAAATATTTAATAACTCAATATTAATGGTACTTAAACTTACCACTAGTTCAATTGACTGAAGTTTTCGTTAGATAAAGTCATGTTTTCTTCTCTTCCAAGATAGGTGTACTTACTTTTATTTGCAATGAGTCATCACTTTCTTCTTTGCTTGAATCAGAGGAATGGGGAGTAAATTCTTATAGATGATAAGAGTTATGAGGAAGAAAAGATAAATATTATATGGACCACTAGACTCAACCTCATGATGACTCTCCCCATAATGTTGAATATGTGACTAAAACTTGTCCTATTAAAGGTGACATCTATAGAAACATAAACTGAACAACTTGAAGGATGATAACATATACAAATTTTTTTATTTGGAACATATCCTATGAAAATATCCTTAACAACATTAGGATTCAAATTGCCACAATGTTGACTCTGAACATGAAACAAAAGCAATACAAACAAAAACATGAGTAGAAGGATGAAAGGTAGACATAGACTAAACATGACTGTAGCCATTCAAAATGTGACTTCAACCTATTGATAAGTAAGTAGTCATTCAAATTCTTCTCAATATGATTTTGGCATTGTCATATGAAATAACAAAGTGCTAGTAATTTTTAAGAGATGTCAATTTTTTCTTTTTGCAACTACATTTTGTTAAGGAGTATCTAAACATGTCAACTCATGAAAAACACTATTTTCTTATAGCAATTAAAACAAATTTTAGTTCACATATACTCATCCATTATTTGTCCATTAACATTTAATTGCTTGTTCAAATTGAATTTTAATTAAATAATAAAAATTCATAAATAGTTGAATCACTTCTATTTTATCCTTTATAAAAAGGATCCATGTCATAAGTTTGTAATCATTAATAAAGGATACAAACCATTAAGCACTATAAAAAGTTAGCAATAGGAGCACGTCCCTATATATCAAAATAGATAGATAAAAGGTGCATTACTTTTTAAAATTATTTGAAAAATAACATGATGATGCTTAACAAACATCACATTAAAAAAACTCAATTGATTCTTTCAAACATAAAGAAGGAAGCAACATATTTTTATGCAATCTAAAATGTAGATGACCTAAACACTTACAGTGAAGAGAAATTTGAGAAGAGTCATAAGAAAACTAGTTACAAAATTTGAGTTTCCCTATTCCAAAAAACTATTCCTGGACCTTAGTTTTCACTTACATAAAGTAATATAACCATCTTCGTTCCTAAGCAACTCCAATCATCCTTCCTAAGACAAGATCTTGAAAAACATAATGAGATGAAAAAAAAAGAAAAGAAAAGGTTACTGCATAATTTAGATCACAAGAGAATTTATGAATGGAAATAAGATTAGTGGAGAGCTGAGAAATATAAAGAATATTTTTTAATAAAAGAACAGTGAATTGAATATTAGAAAATAGGAGTTTGTAAACTATTAGCAACTATAATGTAATGTATGCCAAATAAAATGGAATAAGAAGTAAGAGAAGAAATGTTAAGAGTTATGTGATCGGAAGTACTAGAGTACAAAACATGGGGTATTACATGAAGATAAATCACAATTCTTACCAATCATGGCAAGAATAGACACGAGTCATCTATGGTGAGAAATACTTATGTTTTAATAAAGAACTTATAGGTTGAAGAAATAATTACCCAAACAGATATTGTTTAAGCAAAGAAAGGTCAAAACTAAGAAAGAAGGTCTTGACAAACAAAACGACATTTGCACAAAGGCCAACAATGATCAAGAAGGCAACATGTGGCTTTCACATAATGACAAGAGCTTCTACGTCATCACATAATGACGAAGTTGATTAGTGGCCCAACCATAGTAACAGTCATGATAGTGGTGGTGAAAACTGAGGCAGAAAAAAAAATGTCAAAGCTTGTGCATATGTGTGCTGTAATAAAGATGACTATTAGAGTTTGGGTGTGTGAAAGTAAAGACCCTTAAATCAAAGGCTTTTATACCAATTTAAAATTTTGAATTGTATCCTATCATTATACATTACAATTTACATGTATATATAGGACTGTAATATTAATATTTACATAAAATACTATTCTAAATTATTTTCTAATGATCATAAAAATAATGATAAATAATTATAAAAATAATAATAATTAACTATAATATTCATATTTTAAATAATCTTCTAACAATGATAGAAATAATGACAATAATTAATAATTAGGAGATATTTTTAATATATATATATATATGTGTGTGTCTTTATTTAATATTTTTTTAATTAATCAAAGTATTCATATTTTGTATCAATTAAAATAATTTATTAAAAATATAATTCCTAAAAGATATTTTTTAAAGAATGACCAAATTCACACATTACTTGCCATTATAAAAATTATGTTATGCAGTTAAATATTAAAAAATCCCTTCTTTTAACAGTAAATTTGTTTGAAACACTTTTTTTTTACATTTCAATTTTTAACAAATATTATTTTAAGAAATTTTGAATTAAATATTTATAAAATCAATAATTAAAACATGTATTTAATACATATAATTTAATCATATTTAATATTAACTATAAATAACAACTTGATGGTAAAAGCTTCCTTAGATGTAAATAATCATATGCTGTAAAAAATTTAACAATAATGTCATTTGATCAGAATTTTTCAAAAGAAAAAACAAAAAGAAATTTATGATAGCCTTCAATGATGATAAGGTGTGTGATGCGACGGAGGAAGATAGTAAAATATTTATTATAGCCTTCTGTATATCATTTTAAGGATGGCTAAGTCACTTGACATCTCATTCACAGGTTGGCCTCGGCAGATGTTATTGAATTTGGAGAAGAGTATGATGTGAAGAAAGAGTTGGAAGAGCTTAAGAAGACAATTGAATCTATCAATGATGTGCTCCTTGACGCTGACGACAAACAAGATCAAGTTCGTGTGCGTAATTGGATATCTGACTTCAAGGAAGTACTCCATGCTGCAGATGATTTCTTTGATCACCTTGCTATCGAATTTAGGAAAGACAAATTGGGTGCAGCTGAAGGAAAAGAAGTAAACAGGGTACTTCTTTCCATTTCATCGTCAAATCAATTTCCTTTATACACTGAAATGCCTGACAAAATTAAACAAATAGGAGAAAGTTTTAACGGTGTAGCAAAAGAAATGAAGGATTTAAATTTGTGCCCAAGATCTATTATGGTCAAGCAAACTGATAGTGGATGGAGGGAAACATGTTCTTTTGTGTTAGAGACAGATATCATTGGAAGAGATGATAGTAAAAAGGAGATTATCAGTCTGTTGAGACAACCTCATGAAAACCAAAAAGTTTCGGTGATTGCCATTGTTGGCCTTGGTGGTTTGGGGAAGACAGCTCTTGCTCAATTGGTGTATAATCACTTGGAAGTGCAGGAATTTTTTGAAATGCAAATGTGGGTGTGTGTCTCTGATGACTTTGATGTAAAAACTATTCTGAAGAAAATATTAGAATCAATTACTGGGGACCAAATTGAAGTATCATTGGGCAACTTGCAAAGAAAACTTCATGAAAAAATAAGTGGTAAGAAATATTTGTTGGTCCTAGATGACACTTGGAACGATAGACATGACAAATGGGCTGAATTGAGAAAGTACTTGATGTGTGGCGCTCAAGATAGTAAGATTTTAGTCACAACTCGAAGTGAAAATGTAGCAAAGGCAATGACTGCTAGAACTTCCTATCCTTTGAAAGGTTTGACTGAACAAGAATCTTGGAGTCTGTTGAAGAACATTGCATTTGAGGACGGTTCCAGAGGAGTCAATCAAAATCTAGAATCAATAGGGAAAATAATAGCCAGAAGATGTAGAGGGGTTCCACTGTCAATTAAAACCTTGGGAGGCCTGTTACGAGGACAAAACGAAGAAAGTGAATGGAAGAATGTTTTACGCGGTGACTTCTGGAAATTATGTGAAGAGCAAGACAGTATCATGCCAATTCTAAAACTCAGTTACCGCAACTTGTCGCCAGAAATGAGACAATGTTTTGCTTATTGCTCTTTGTACCCCAAGGATTCAAAAATTCCAAAGGATGAGTTGATTCAATTATGGATGGCACAGGGTTACCTTAAATGTTCGACTGAAAAACAGCAAATGGAGGATGTCGGCAATCAATTTGTAAAGATATTTTTGATGAACTCATTTTTTCAAGATGCGGATAGTGAATACGGTGAGATCATTAGCTTTAAAATGCACGATTTAATGCATGATCTTGCGATGCTAGTAGCTGGCAATGATTATTGTTACTTTGATAGAAAGGCAGAAAAAGTTGAAGGTAGACCCATGCACGTATCATTGGAATCCTATGAGGCCATTCATTTGTTGAAATCATTAGATCCGAGCAGGCTGCGAACTTTGATTTTGCCGTATTACTTGGAAGAGGAATATTTGTCGGTTATTGCTGAGTTCAAATACTTGCGTGTATTGAGGATGCATAGTCTATCTGATTCCACCGAACATTTGAAGCATTTAAGATACCTTGCTCTAGCGCAACAAACAAGTCTTCCCAAATCCATGAGCAATCTTGTTTTCCTACAAACATTAAAATTGGAGAAAAATGTTTCTTTCCCACAATCATTAAAATTGCGGTGGTGCTTTGAAGATCCATTTTCAGAAGTAGTCACAAAATTGGTCAATTTGAGGTGCCTTGATACTGTTTACCGCTTGAATGGAATGGCAGTTGGGTTGGGAAAATTATACTCTATGCAATTTTTATCGAACTTTGTTGTGGGAGACAGCCAAGAAATAAAATATGCCACATTAAATGAACTGAAGGACTTAAGTCTCAGAGGCAGATTAAGAATTGAGCATCTCAATCGTGTCAGAGAAGTGGCTCTTGAATCACAGCACGTAAATTTAAAAGAAAAAGAATTCCTTCAATCCTTGACTCTGGATTGGTCTCGTGAAGACCTCTGTTACAGTGACAGCTTGCAATTATTGGAAAACCTTCAGCCCCACCGTAATCTTAAGCGATTGGAGGTGAATCATTATCTAGGCGTGCTTTTACCAAATTGGTTTTCTCTCCTCACAAATGTTGTTCACATCACTCTCAATGGGTTTGATAATTGTCGCTGTCTCCCACTATTGGAACGTCTCCCTTACCTGAAGTCACTTGATGTAGAGTTTCTTCGCGAATTGGAATATATATATACCTACGAAGATGGTTTTGGGGTAACCTTCTTCCCCTCTTTGGAGAGCCTCAAATTGTGGAGTTGTCCCAAGCTCAGGGGATGGCGGAGGCGGGGAGATGATATCAATGATTCACATAATCTCTCCTCTTCTCTTTCATTTCCTCATCTTTCTCAACTAAAAGCCCATTGCTGTCCACAGTTGACTTGGATGCCTACTTTTTCAAAAGTTAAGGTTTTAAAATGGTTTGAATGCAGTGCAGAGCCATTTAAAGGAACACTAAACACAGCAGCGTCAACATGTTCAGCCGACTCATCTTCCTCTGCTGCTCCTCTTTCCATGCTCAAACAATTGACGATTTCTGATTTTATGAATTTACCGGAAGGTTGGATGCAAAATCTGACCTCTCTCGAGTCTCTTCAAATTGAGGAGTGTAAAAGTGAAACACTCATGGAATTTGAAATTGGCTTTAAGGACGACACCATCTGCCTTCCTTCTCTGCGAAAAATCAGCATAAGTTGGTGTATAGAGCTAAAGGCTTTGCCAGATTGGATTTGCAGCCTCTCGTCGCTTCAGCACATCGAGATCTACGGTTGCTCAAAATTGGCATCGCTGCCCGAAAGAATGAATGGTCTTGCCAACTTAAAGATCTTTGAGGTCAGAAATTGTTGCCTCTTAATTAAAGAGTGCCGGAAAGAGAGAAGTGTTGTTAGTCGCCGAATCGCACACATCCCACAAATAATCCTTCATGATTACTGATAATAAAGATACTCATCTGATGCGTATTTATTGAGTGTAAACGTCGTGTATTGTATTTGCTTTGCCAATAAAATACTTTGAGTTAGTGTTAATTTGTTTCAAACATAAATAGAAATTATCCTAATCATATTAATTTTCAATTGTTAAGTTTTTTTTTTTTCACTTGCACCGATACTATTACAAAAATATAATTTTTAAATTAAACTTTAAATATTATAGAATTTAATAATTTTTTTACCAAGTTTTGTTATTTTATCGATTGATATTTTGTTTGCATGCTCAAGTTTTGTTTATCTTATTTTATGTTACACAATTTATAATATATTTACTAAAACAATCAACGCTATCAATTTTTTTATTGCTTTTGTTGAAGTAAGTTGTCAAAAATAATCTTATGAGTCAGTTGATTAGAGATTAAGCAATTAGAGATACTTAAGCTAATGAGATAACTTTGTTGGATTTGTGAGTACATCTACTGAGGTTGACTATGATATTTTCTTGAACATTATAATGGGGTAACATCTTCCCACATAAAGTCATTAGAAGCCGGTTTCTTCCTTAAAATTGACTTGTGCTTACTCAATGCAAATTGGATTGTGTCTGTGTTGGATTCATATTTTCAAAATACTATGATTTCATAGTTTTCTTAGATAATAGATAGAAGAAATTTGTGAAAATAGTATCTAATTTCTTTTCTACCGTAGTAACATATTTGTTTAATTGGTAATTATTTTAATTTATATGTTCAATATATATGCATAATTCTATCTAGCATTCACCTAGCTATTGAAGAACATTGATGTTTTTAGTTTTACTATCTATCATTGTATACTTTACATTAAATTTGATCTATGATTGTAATTCTCCACCACAATAAATCCATTGCTATTTGTAACACCCTCAATTTTAATGCCTTTGTATAAGAAAAATAAGAATTTAGATGCAGAGTTTCTCGCTTAAGCGAGATAGGATTTTCTAAAAGAAGGCGTTGTGGAGCATTATTACTCAAGCGAGATAGGATAAAGTTGCTCCAACTATTCCCTCGCTCAAGCGAGAAGGAGGCCTCACCTAGGCTGGAAGTAGCTCGCTCAGGCGAGAAGTCACAGGAAACAGGATACTCTCTGGACCAATCTCGCTCAGGCAAGAATACTACTCGCTCACACGAGAGGCATCTTGCTCAAGCTAGACGTTTCTTGCTTAAGCGAGAATATTAGAAAATGCTTAAAATGACCACTATTTGCATATCTTGCTTGAGCAAGATATGTGTTGCTCAGGCGAGGGTCACCTCCCTCAAGTGAGAATGTACGGACCTAAGGGGTATTTAAGGGACCTCAACGTTAAAACTTTCATTATTCTCATCAAACAACCTTCTCCCCTTATTTGTCTCTATTCACTTACTATCTTTTTCTCAAAGAAATCTCTTTCAAACTCTGAATCTTGCTGTGCTAGATAATATGATGAATATGTATGTGGTATGCTAGATGGAATATGTTGAACTTGATAGATTCATATAATCGATGAAGAATGTTTAAATGTTCTTAGATGAGAGAAGGGTATGATATACAAAAGTAATGTGAATGTGGAATTACGAGATGTGTAATTATAATATGAGAGTTATAACAGGTTGATAGATGTGATTATGATACAAGTATTGTGATACATTGAAGGGTATAATTATAATACATGTATTGTAATATATCGACTTATATAATCATAACTTACTCATTATGACATACTGATTGATGAAAAATATGTGGAAATGAAAAGATAATGATATGAGAAATGATGAGAAAAAGTATAGATAGTCACAAAGATACATTAGAGGTGTGGAAGGCGGGGAGATTGTGAGAATTTGGGAAAAATGAGAGTAGTGGATGCTTTTCCATAACTACGTAAATTTAATGAAAATAGAGAGAAAAGACATTACAAGCCTCACACTCATTTCCTAACCTAAACTCCTGACTACACTTTTGCTAAAAAGAGCCAGATCAGAACACATGTGTATCTGTATTGCTGCGGCTAACCAGCAACTATCTATGCTATGAAGTCCTTAATGGATCTCAGGGGCAATAATTGTGGAATATGATGAATGTGTAATAATATATGAATTATGTGATTATAATATATGCATTGTAACATATTGATTCATGTTGTTATGATATATGTGTTGTAATACATCGATAGATGTTATTAAGACACATATATTGTGACATATTGATCGATGTGATATAATATATGTACTACTACATATAAATCAATTAAAAAATATATGTGCTTTGTGGTAATAATGAATTGTATGATTTGTGTGTTTTGTTAATGAGTGTACATGCTAAAAATTGTATTAGATGATATTTTAAATATTATAAAATTCTTCTTTTAGGTAAGGGATTTAGCCAGATGGATTATACTCGCCTTACAAATTATTTTTCAGGAGGACAGAAAAGAAAGAAATAAGGATGTTTGATCCGTTTTAGGGTTATATTCGCAAAAAATTATGGGAAAGAGCTGCTATGTTATGATTAGTTTAATTTAAGGAATATAGTAGTCTTAATTGAGTTTTTATTTGAAAATTGTATTATTATAAAATGTACCTTTATTTCGTTAAGAATGAGACTCGCATATCGGACAAGTTTTAGAATCTTCTAATTTTTATTTACTTGTATTTATGTATTTGTTCCTCTTCTAAAGTTATCCAATTTGTTATGAATTTCATCCATCATATTTTTATAATATGTATTATCACATAAAATTATTTGGATTATAAGAAGGAATGTTACTCTATTCTTCACAAGTTTTTAATGTTTGAGCTTGTAATTCTTTTTAGAATTCCTTTTTACTTTTTTACAATTTTAAATTAGTCTTCTATTCTTCTCCAAGTGAGAATAGATTTAGTACTTTATATGATACATAATTGATTATTTAATGTGATTAAGTACTACTTGAATAGGATAATGATCGATATTTATGATAGGACATTATTCTCCAACTACGCGAATGTTAAAATCCAATCAAAATGCTTAATGATCCGTACATTATTCTCCTTCATTTTTAATTTTCTTGTAAAATAATCAATCCACATATCATCTCCTATAGATACTGGAAAAATACATAAATTCATTTAAAAATATAATATTTAGAAATGAATCAAGAAAGGTAAATTAATAACTATTTAAAATAATTTTATATTATTTTTAATTATTAAATTGCTTTTATATTAAACTCAAAAACAAGGAAAATTGTTTTGATAGCAATGTTATGCAAAGAAAAATTGTTATTCAATTTTCCTTCATTTTTCTTATCACATGAAATATCACGAGACCTACTTAAAAAGATAAATTGATTTATGATTTTTTAAGATTATGAAAGAATTTTGTATGCAAGCAAAAGTGTCGTAAACAATGAGAATTTCATTATTTTTCTCTTTCATTTTGTTTCTATGCAAAGATATCATGTCGATAAAAAAATGTGAAAATAAATATTTTTTAATTTTTTAAAATGCTTTGAAAAATAATGAGTTTTGTTTTATTTTTAAGATGCAAAAATAGCATGTTAATGACGAGAAATAACTGTCATATTATGCATTATTGTTTTGATGTGCAATAATTGTTATGATCTAACTCTATTTGGATGCCTATTTTATTTGAAGAGAAGATAAATTGCCACAATATAATAAAATATGTAAGAAGCATTGTTGGATTTATTAGAAAAATTTGTAGTTTGATTTTAATTGGTCTGAGAATAATATTAAGATCGAATCATTTCTAATAGATATGTTGTAAATTTGAGTGAATTGTTTTTTTCTCTTATTTTACAAAACTTTGATTTGTTGGTTAATAATAAATAAATTTTCATTAATTAGAGTAAGAATACTCTGAACACCTATATTTTTCCTTGAAATGCGAATTTTATTGAATAATAAATAATGAATTTTAGAAAATAAAAAATTATTTAAAAGATATATAATTAATAAAAATCATAAAAATATTTTGAAAATAATAATAATAATTTTTAATTTTAATTTTATTTAATTAAAAAATATATAGAATATAATCAAAATAATAAAAAAAATATACTTAATGTTTTTATTAGATACTAATCTTATTATAAATAGTGATTAACCTACATATGTGAGGGAGAATATTTATTTACAAAGATTTTTTCCACGAGGAATTTTTCACAGATAAAAATTTTCAAAGAATTTTCACATAAAAAAAATACAAACTATCGAAAGCTATCATTGAAAACCAAGGTTTTAAGATTGAAACAAACTTTCTTCTTGTCAAAAAATTGAAAAATGAAGTTATTTTGGGAACACCTTTCATCAAAGCTCTTTTCCCGCTTTAGACTTCAAAATATGAAATTTCTAGTTACCATTTAGGTAAGCAAATAAATTTTAAATTTTCTAGTAAACCATTTACTAGAAATGTCAATTTTATTCAAAATAAGATCAATCAAATTAATTTTCTGAAAGAAGAAGTTTCTTTTGCCAACATTGATAAGCAGCTGAAGAATCCTTTACTTCAGAAGAAGATTCAATCCTTTACTTCAGAAGAAGATTCAATCCCTCCTAGATTATATCCAATCCTCTATATATTCTGATCTTCCTAATGCATTTTGGAATAGGAAGAAACACATTGTTAGTCTTCCTTATGAATCAGACTTCAAAGAAAGCCAAATTCTCACTAAGGCAAGACTCATTCAAATGAATAAAGAACTCCTTCAGTATTGTCAAAAGGAGATTAAAGATCTCTTAGATAAGAAACTTATAAGGAAAAGTAAGAGTCCTTGGTCGTGCTCTGCTTTCTGCATAGGAAACAATGTGGAGATGATAGTTAAGTTCAAAGAAGATATAATGAAGATCCTTCAAAATGATCAACCTTGACTTGATGAACTACTTCCTTGGAATAGAGGTAAAATAAAAGAAAAAAGGGATATTTATCTCGCAAAAGAAATATGTTGAAGCATTTCTCAAGAAATTCCAGATGAATGACTATAAGATTGTTGAGACTCCATTAGTAACAAATGAGAAATTGAAGAAAAATGATAGAGCACTAGAAGCTGATGCATCACGCTACAGAAGTTTGATTGGAAGCTTACTATATCTCATAGCCACATGACTAGACATAATGTATGTTGTAAGTCTTCTTTCAAGATTCATGCAAAGCCCAAGCCAAATCCACTTTGAAACAACAAAAGGAATCCTAAGATATTTATAAGGCACCAAGGAGTATGGTATATGATACCAAACCATGAGTAACTCAAAGCTACTCGGCTACACTGATAGTGATTGGGCAGGATCGATTGACGACATGAAGAGCATGTCTAGTTATGCCTTTTCATTAGGATTAGGAACAATCTCGTGGGCTTCAAAGAAGCAAGCAATAGTTGCATAATCAACATCAGAAGTAAAATATATGGCAGCAGCTGAGACTACGAGTCTACTATAATCTACTGCGACAACAAATCAGCTATAGTAATGACAAAGAATCTTGTGCATTATAGCATAACAAAACACATAGTAATCAAATACCACTTCATTAGGGAAGTAGAAGGAACCAAAGAAATCAAGATCGAGTACTGCACGACTAAAGATCAAGTTGCAAATGTCACGACCCCTTTTATAAGGAACCAAGAACATTGTTTCTACATCACATACTTATTTAAGATAAATAAATAATAAAGAATATAAGTATAAAATTCACTTCTCATTCAAAATAAAACAAAGTTTCTTACAACAAATATCCAATAGAACAACATAATATTACATTTAGTTCATAATATTCAAAATACCCAAAATTATACTATGTAACTCCCTCTACATAAGGTTTTAAAATATAAGGAAAAAAAGAGTTTGATACAAAATTACTCGACTCCAGCTTCTAATATTTCTCTACTGGCCCCTTAGTTTGTGCAGTAGATGCAACACCTGCTATATCTGCTCATGTACCACCGTACGATCATCGCAGTACACACGCACACAACGACATAGAAAGAAATGCAAGGCTGAGCTTACAAAAATAAAATAAAATTGTATATCTATAACAAAACATTACTTACAGCAACAGCCCCATGCATTACCAGCCCATCTAATGCACAACATGAAAACTGTGACACCCTTACTACTTATTACGCCATCAATATAAATATAATATTAATATAATCCAAGCAGTAAGAAAGCCACATGTATGAGTTTACGTCTATTCACATTAATAGAAACTAAATACATCATCTGCACCAATTATCCAAATACATATATACATATCATTTGTCAAAATATACAGTCGTCCAGTCATATAAACATATACACATAGCTGATTTACATACAAAATAAAGTGGGGTCACGATATCAGAGACAACAACAACAAAAATGACCTCACAAGCTTTCCCCCTAGACCCATGATTATCAAAAATACCATTTCCTCCAAAAGTTAACAGTACTCTAGGAGTAAATGGAAAAGTGAGTCTCATGGGTACCCTGATGGGGATGGGGTATGCCCATGGGCCTGGCCCATTTCCATCTAACAAAAAGGTAATAGTGCCAGTATGGGTGAACTGTTGTCGTTCCCAATCGTACCCCCATCTTCCTTCAGGATCATATCTGACCGTGACGCTGAACTGGTATGGTGGTCGGGCCATTTGTGTCCTCACCTACTAAACATATTCACATACAACACACATAGCAACTAAAAGGGTGTGACAAACCCATTTCAACCAAAGTACAGTAGAAAACACGTCAAGATATTTACAATCATTATAGCAAATAGCAACAACTTAACACGCAATGTACATGCCATGTATGATTTTGTGCATAACCCAGTTAATTGCTATACTGACACATGCATGTGGGCCCACACCATTTTCTTTTTCTTTTTTCTCTTTCTTTCTTTCTTTCTTTCTGGGAAGGATCAGGAGTTCACTGTCATCAATCATTCTTGGTCATAACCATCTCATTAGATAGTTTCAAAAATATAGCTCAATTGATTCTGATAATCCATCGGGTTCTGTCAGGATAGTCCGGTTTTGCAGTGAGAACCGACAGCACAGGGTTGCGAGCCCTGACCTTTGCCCAGCTCAATCACACCCAACTATCCTCAAGACTAACCTGGAGTCTCCCCTAGATTTCGTATACTTCCCATCCAACATCATCATCATTACATGCTTATGATGCATGAACCTAATTTCAGTCTTTTAATTTTGTATTAAACATTTCTTTTTAATCAACAACATATATTTCAAAATTCCATCGACAATCCGGCAGAGTTTCCTCTATAATTCAGATATTTCTAAATTTTCTTCTCTCTGCAAAACAGCCAGAAAATTCCAATACACTTCAAATTTTAAACAGAGTCTCACCACCACCACATTTCACAACTTTTCTCTCATTTCAATGGCTCTCAAATACCTTTTTCCAATTATCACCACATTTCAAAATACCCATTTAAAATAATTCTTTAAAATGAATTAAAATCCTTTAAATTATTTAAATATGTATATAGGTATATTTTAAATATATAAAAACTATTAAATAAATTTTGATCAAACCACTTGAAATTAAAGAAGATTTTTTTTATTTTTTTTTATATATCTTTATTTCGCAATTCTCCAATTTTTTTCAACTTTCAACAAACCTTCTATATGCTCACTCCACATGAATGATAGTTCATTCCTCAAGTATTTTAGGTAATCAATTATTTATACTGAATTCAACAAACAATTATCATAGAAACATCATCACACATAAAATTAATTTCAAAAAGGAATATCAAACAATTGTACACTAAGTATGGAAATAATTATAAATTCCTTCAAATAATTCATATATACATAGCAAAGAATAAAACACTCATTTCTCAACGTTTTTCTACTATACCCGTGAAAATAGATATGTCCCCCCTTACCTTGAAGTGTATACCGATTTTTTTTTCTCACCAACAATTTCTTTCCACCACTTCTCAAACCATGATCCTAACCAAATAATCACACATAATCATGATCAATGTTAAGAGGCATTAATCACCCAACCCACTGCTAGTGAGTTGAAACTATCATTTTCTAATCTTCGCAAAAATGGCTTATGGGTCTTACAATTGTTTTCTATGATGTAAATGGAATACTATAAGCCTAAAGGTGATTAAAAATAATTATTTTTCCTTCATAACACTCTTGGGACAGCACCTCTAGACCAAGGGTTTTAAACCCCCAAATGTATTTTTAACAAAACAAAAAGCACCAAATTATTTATTATAAAATATAGAAAGATTAAGCTAATTAAAACATAATTTCAAAACAAAATTTTTGGACAAAATCTCCCCCTCATGCCACTGTTCCAACACCCAAAAAGAGGGAGAAAATAAAAAAATTAATCGGTTAAAAGTGTTCAAAATGATGAAAATAGCTTGAATATTAAAAAAAATTAATGAACTTACTTGGAAATTTAAGAGATTAAGACCAAAGATGATCAAATTACGGAAGTGAAAGGAAGAAATGGGAAGCTTTAGAGACTAATCCTTATCTTAAATAGTAAAAATAATAATATAATATTAGAATTTTCACTAATTCTTTAGTAATTAATTGAAATAATTAGATAAAAATCCCAAAATTTAAAAATAATCATGAAATATATTAAACATAATTATAAAATAATTTTTGACACTATTGATCCTTTAGTTGGTGTCCAAAATTTTTACACGCAATTTCTGCTTGAGCATATAACTAATTTACGTAAAATTAACCAGAAAATCCACAAATGCTCATTAATTACAAAAAAAATTATTTTTATATTCCAAATAATATTTATAAACAAAATATAAATTTTTTATAATTTTTATTATTATTATTGTTATTTTTTTAAAATAAAATGTTATTTTTAGTATTATACAGCAATTTTAACCAATACAAATTGACACTTTTTGAAACTTAAAAATTTTAAAATTAAAAATTACCAAACATTTCTTAAAAATATACCTAACAATTTTGTCTAAAGCATCTCATGCTAATTCTATCCCAATTTTTTCCAAAAAATCAAGTACTATATATTAACTTAGAACTATATTAATAAATTAATCGTTTAGCAAAAACGAGGATGTTACAAAAACGATTTCCAACTGGTTTCACAGCCTAAGTAATCCAGAAGGAACCGACCGATCTGGGAGCGACCCATTCCGGTATCTGGATCCAGATAGCACAGCACAACAGCTCAGCATGAACTTACCGTTACATATCTACCCACCTAAACATGTAACTCGGCTTTATAATGATGCAAAACATATATCTCAGCATGATGCACATCGCTAAAATTATTTTAACAGCTCAGCTAAGGCAAGTTAATTATAGATCAACCAAAATCTCAGCATTTTAAATCAATTAACAACAGTTACAACATTTTAAATCAAACTCCATCTAAATATATTCCAATACCAAATAATCCTTCAATTAACATTTAACAAGTATAAAATATTATAGATTACTTAATAATAAATTACAAGCCTAACAGCAAACATTTTTAATAAAGCACTATCAAGACCAAAATTTAAACAGTTACGCAAAATGCTTGGAGTTACAAAAAATTGTATTAAGGAGGAGCATTAGAAAATGATATAAATTTCTAGAATAGTCTAGAAAATTATTAGGAACAATCTAGGAAAAATCATTTTTATCTTCTAGTTTTAAGATAATTCTAGAGGGAGTTCTAGAATATTGTAAATATTAAAATATTTAACCATCTAAATACGATGGTGGAGGATGCCTATAAATAAGCATGCTATCACATTGTAGATATCATGAAGAAGTAATCAAGCTATCAATTCTCCATCTCTTAAGTGTCTTACTCAAACTTCTTCAACTATCATTTTCAACTATTCCAACTACTGTATTTCAACTATTTTACTCATCTCACCTACACCAAAAACTATCAATTCTGACGAAATGAAGAAAAGAAAGAAAAAGGATTTGAATTTTGGCAGCAATCCAAGGAAATGAGTTGGTCGGGAATTTTAATGTTGTTTTTGGCTTCTCCTTCGTCTCTAACAGCCTGATCAAGCTTTCGCAATGAAGACATTGAACGAACTGAAGAACATTGGCTCAGAATAGGGCAAAAATGAAGAAATTTGCAATGCATTGTTGTCCCACGACCATTCTTGATCAGCTAATATATTCCTACCCAAAGCAACTTGTAGCATAAGAAAAATAAAACCTGTTCAAATTTGTTAGAAAAATAGTTAGTAAACCAACAGGGGAAAAAATGAATAAGGATAGATATGTCACAAACAAAAAGAAACAAAAAATGCAAAGACGTGGCTGATCATTGATAAAATATCATTTTTTTTTCATATACAAAACAACGAGGCACCCTTACATAGAAGAATATGCTTGAAACTACCAATTGGACATTACAGTGGTTAAAAGAGAAAGTGTAACAGTGAAATCACAAAAATGTTGCATGTCATGCATGTAGCACATCATCACCAAAAGCCATGATATCTACATTGCAATGTATATCGTCCATGTTGAAACTAACAACAATAAACACAATGCAATGACAAAGAATAAACATATAATTCAGTACCTTCCTTTCCTTAAAAACCTCATAGGCAAGATTACAAGACTAAGACTCAACAAGAGACATAAGATTGAAGTCCATCTCCTTTATTAATCAATCATTACCTTCCTTTTCTTTTACGATAGGCACTCCCTAACTTTTTTCATTTTTAATCTAAAAAATTTAATTTTGAGCCCATTTTCAATTAAAATTGTTGATATATAAATACTATAATTAAAAACATAATATCAGAATTACGAAATACAATCATTAGGATTTTACACTTGTATAAATTCAATCCTTTGGGTCAAATGCAATACACACAAAAATATTCAAAACTCCTCTTCTCTCTTCTATATGGTATCAGTTAGGTTCCAAATCATTTTTTTCTGGTTGCTACAGTAACTGCGTGATTGCCCAGCCCGTTCTCCGCGGCCATCAACTTTCTCTGGCAACCTAATGCTTCGACTGGAAGTGCCTATTCCCAGCAACCACCATCAACCAAGCAGTGTCACCAACTGTCACCGCACACACCACCTCTGTCAGCATGTGTGCATCTCATATACTGTCACTGTTCTCACGATCCATCCTTTTCCATGCTAGTCTTGCTTTGGTCACTTTGTCCGGCGTCTTCACAACCTTTGATGACCTCCCAATACAGTTCTTGGATCTTTCTTTTTTTTTCTTTTCTTTTCTCCTTCACCTCCATTAGAATTATGTAATTATAATAATATTATAAATAGAGAAATTAATATTTTTGTAATTATAGTAACTTCTTATTATGTATTCATAATTCTTATTATAATTATATGTGCCAATATGTAGTTAAGATACAAGAATTCATTCTTCTCCAGCGCATCCGACACTGTCTCTGGCTGCCGCCTGTTTTGTTGGAGCAGCGGAAGGTTGCTCTCATCTGATCTATCTTTTATTCTTTGATCCAGGTTACGATCCCTAGTTTTTGGTTTTGTTTTTTTTTTTTTTTGTGCATTTCTTCCCCTGTTTTGTACTATTCAAGCTGTGTCATGGTTGGTTCTACCCCTTCCTACATCAAAACTCAGCAACGGCCAACACATGCTCCTTCACCCACATACGTGACTTTCTTCAATTGTTTGAGGAGTGTTAGGCCTTTAATCCCACTGTTGTGCACACAAGTAATTCTTTTGTTAGTGTCTCTCCTCCTTCCTTCCTTGGACAATGGGTTCTTAATTATGGGGCCTATTCCTTCCTTGGATAATGGGTCCTTGATTATAGGGCTACTGGCCACATCACTAGTAATAAATCCCTTTTTTTCACTATTTATACATCTGATTATTTCTGTCACAATGGATAATGGGTCTCAAACACAATATCAGGATATTAGTATTGTCCACCCATTTCCCTCCCTCTCTATTTATAATGTTCGTTATGTTCTCAGATCCCCTTTTAACTTACTTTCCATTAGTTGTCTCACCCGTTCCCTTGATTGTATTGTCTTTTTCGCAAAGGATTCTATTTACCTGTAGGATAGGACTGGAGTTCAAGCAGGATGAGTGGCACCAAATGTGAGTGTCATGGTCTCTACCATTTAAATGTTTATGCTTATTGTAGCACCCTCAATTTTGTGGCTCTTTATAGAAAAAAATGAGTTTTTGGTGCAAGGTACTATAGCGAGATATCTCTTACTGTAGCGAGAAAGATGTGTCTAAGATCAGACATTCTGATACTTTCTGGCTATAGTAAGGATGCTCTCGCTGTAATGAAGAGCTCTCGCTGTAGCTAGAATGACAGATAATAAAGGAAAATTTTGTTTAGTTTTCTCGTTGCAACAAGAGAAGAGCTCAGTGTAACGAGAATATCGCGAGTTAAGGGGTATTTAAGGGCATTCAACCTAGGAAACTTGGATTACAATCCAAAATCTTAATGTCTCCCTGTTCTCTTGACCTCTCACCCTCTCTTCTCAGAAATCCTCCTCTAAACCTCAATCTTCCTTCGAATTCGGGCTTGGGAGCTTAATCATTCAGATCCAAGTAAGTTTCCTTGAGCTTAGTTCTCTAACTTCATTCTTATTTCTCCATTTTATTCGATCTAAAGGTTTGTATTTTGTGATACTCAAGGAAGCCTTAACCCTTAAGACGATATTCTCTATCAGAATATTGTACCTCTCCCTTGGTTCTCTAGGAAAAATCGATCTGAGAGACTCATTTCCAAGTAAGGAGAGTGATCACAAACCCTAACTTCTCTTTCGTATTTTGATTTGAAAACCTTATGATTATTTTTAGAAATATCTAAATATGAATTGTAGTAAAAGCTCTGAAAAGAACCTTTTTGAGAATATTAGGATTTTACTAAGAAACATGGTTTAGAGATAGTAAGATTACTATTTTACGTTTTGAGAATGATAAACTTACAATGAATATTGAATGATGCCTGACTTTAAGATAAACGAATTTGTTATTATTAAGAAAGTGTGTATGTTAGATTGTACTATTTAAATTTTATTATAATTATTTTTTATTTTGATTTCATCTAATCTCGTTTAAATAATTTTTTACTTACACTGTAAACATATGTTATAAAAAATTATAAAATTTTAAATAAATGACAAACTTGTGTTATAAAAATTACTGTCTTAGGAGTGTAAGAAATGTAAATTATTAAAAATTGTAAATCTTTTTTTATCAAATTCTTTACATAGAAAAATATTTTATCTTACCTTTTATGCAAAGATTGAATTAAAAGAGGATTAAAATAAATGATATTTGTAAAATTATTAATTAAAGAATTTCAGTGAACAATTTAATGGAATATTTATCTTAACAAAATACTGTACAAAAGTTGATGATATAAATTTGTCTACGAAGCTTTTTAAAAAAAAACTTAGTTTAATAAGTTATCTTAAGAAATTTATTAAAATAAGATTAAAAAGCGTATAAAAATTATAAATTATTCTTAAAACTTTCTTATACCCTTCAAATGTCTCTAAAAAATGAAATGTTTAAATAAATCTCACTTACAATTTTTAAGAAATATAATTGATATATTATCCTTATTTCTCAAATCTTACATACTTTTCTTTAGGAAGAAAAATCATTATCAAATTTAATTATTTAGTTTTTAAACTGTGTAATTTTAATTACTTTTTATTTTTATATTTTGAAATTTTGAAAAAAATTATTAATAAATTAGTTTGATGTAAAGATGAACTACATTTTTATTAAATAAAATTACAATTGAATAAAAATAAAATATTATTTAGTTATTTTAATAATTAATTTTTTAAAATTTAATTAAATTATAAATATTAAAAAATATTAAAAATTAAAATTTAATTACAATAAAAATCATATATCATATATACGACTCCTATTATTGGGAAAAAAGTCATATATATAATATATAATTCTTATTTATTTATTTCAAAAAAATAAGAGCGGTAAATCATATATGACTTTTTGTTTATATAAAAAAAATAATATAAATCATATATACAATATGCATAAATAAATTATAAATCTTTAGTACAATTTTATTTTATGATTTTTAAAAAAATATTTAATTGATAGACATATTTAAAAGCGAATGCTATATTCTATATATAACTTACATTATTTTATTAATAAATTTGCAATTTAATCTTAGAGAGTGAACTATTTTGATAAAAAAAATTATTTTTTTATCTTTTTAATTTGTGAGCTTTATTCATGCAGAGTTTTACGGTTTTGTTTTATATATATATATATATATATATATATATATATATATATATAAATAAACAAAGCAAGTTAACATTCTATTAATATTAAATAATTTTCTAATATTATATTTTAATATATAATTTTTATTGGACCTTATAAATTAACAAGGCATTTTATATCACGTATAAAATAATTAGTATTATTAATTTTATATTAATAGATAGTAAAATTAGTAATTTATTTAAAATAAATATAAATATTCTTTACTAAAAAATCACAACTGTTAATTTAAAAAAGTTTGAGTTTACATTAGCATATCAAATATTATTTTAGTATTCTTGCAATTAAATAAAGAGTATATATCCTTTTTATGATTAGAGAACTAATTAAATAAATTAGTGTCTGGTATTTTCTTGACAATTGTTGCTGAATGCACTTCTTTTTAAGTGTTTGCTGATTGATCGAGGTGTTCAAATTGATGATATAATTTGTTGCTTCTATCATAGTTTAGAGGAACTTCCAATTCATTTATTTTTAACGTGTTCAGTTTCATCTCAAATCTAGTACTTTACTATGCGTTGGCTTAGATTCTCACTGGTTTTGCCTTCAGATATATCGACTCACTTGCTTTCTTGGGTTGGTGTTGGCTGTAGTTAAAGAGAAGGGATATCCTTATTAATTGTTTGGGTAAGTACAGTATGGTCTTTGTGGTTACATAAAAATAAAATTGTATTTTTCAATGGTGTTTTGGATGAGAGGAAAGTTCTATATTATATTATTTAGAGGTCCTGGAAATGGCTATCACTTGTTAGTAAAGGAGAACCTATTTTGTTAGCTGATTGATATTTAAACCCACGAAATTGCATCCGTCTTAACTTTGTATAAGTATATTTTTACTTTTTATTTCTCTGAGTTAGTAATTTTTTTCAGTGTATATGGGTTTTGAGTTCCCCTTGAACTCTCTCTAATAATATATGTTTTGCCTATAAAAAAAAAAGAAAACTAGTTCATTTCTTCTTATTTATTTTCTTTCTCTATTTCTCATTATTCGCACTACATATTTGTAAAGACTCATTGCTGCTGCCCTTGAGTGCATAAGTCCAACTATTAATGTAAACTGAGACGAACCTAGTATCAAATTACCACAAAAGTCTCTTTAAAAATAATCTTTTAAGATAAAAAAAAATTCTAACACAACATTTTCTCTTTCCTAAATTTCTAATAATATCAATATATATTATAAGTTTGGTTTGTCTTGATTTAGTTCAATTTTAACTATAGAAAACAAAAATTAAATTAAACTGCGTAAAAGTTTTTTTTTTCACTTTTTATTAAATCAGTTTTTATGGTTTTAATAGATTTAGCATTTTAAAATTAACTTGATGTATTCTGTAACACCCTCACTTATCCTAAAATTTAATAATGAAATAATCCACAAACTTATCACATACAATTAAACATTTGTGGTTCCTTATAATTTGTGCATTCTAAATTACAATATATATTCATGTATTAATTGAATGTTTATAACTTTGATCTATCTTTGTAGTTTACAACCTCTATCGTTTATAGCTTAAAACTTTTTTGAATTATCTAACAATTCTTTGTGAACTAAATTTAATTATTATTTTATTTTTTAATAAAAATATGTTAATTCATTTTTTAAATAAGATGTATAAGTAAGTATAATAATTAATTTAAGTAATATGTTAGTTTGAGTTTGAATATATATAAATTGAATAGATAAATTAAAGTGTATATCGTAATAGAAAAGTTTACTATTAAAGACCTAAGGTTAATACTTTGTATATTTAATTAGTTTTCCTTTGTAATTAGGGACAAATAATCTAATTACATGAGTTTAACTTGTTCTAGAGAGTTGTGGTTTGAGAGAATAAATTACAAATGTCTAACTTATTATTTATCATAAAATTTGATGTTCAAATTTGATTATTTTTATTATAAAGATTATATTTTTAAAAAATTAAACTTAGAATTTTATTATAATTATTTTTAGTTTTATAATTTATATAATCCCGTTTGAATAATTTTTTTATTAAACTTATATTATAAAAAATAAAATTTTAAAAAAATTACAAACTTATGTTATAAAAATACTATATAAGAGTTTATGATATAAATTTTATTACGAAGCTTATTAAAAAAATTAAAAAAACTTAGTTTAATATGTTATATCAAGCAAGACTGAACGTCTAGAATTACAAGTTTTCAGGGCATTCTCGCTCAAACGAGATAAAATAAATTTTGCCCAATTGTCACCTTATCTAGGCAAGAGGTAGTCTCGCTCAAGCGAGTAGTGATCTCGCCAAAGCAAGATGAGTCGCTCGAGTAAGGACTCACAGGAAAAGTGTTCAACTCTCTGGACATTATCTCGCTCAAGCGAGCATGACCTCGCTCAAGTGAGGAAATCAGAAAATGCTTGGCGAAGCCACTGTATAATGTTCTTGCTCAAGCAACCTATACTTCGCTCAGGCGAGAATCGCATTGCTCAAGCAAGAAGTTCCTCGCTCAAGTGAGAGCGCATGCATAAGGCTAAGGAATACTTAAGAGATTTCCAGCATAAAAATTTCATTTCATTCCAAACTTCACGTCCACTTCTCATTTTCTTTGAACTCTCACTTCCTTCTCTCATATAAAACTCCTTCAAACTCCAATCACTACTTGAATCTGAGCTTGGACGTTAACTTTAAATGAATCCAAGTAAGGTTCTCTAGGTTCAACTCTATTTTCTCTGTTTATTTCTCGTGTTTTGCATTTTTCAAGGATATCTCTTGATACCAAAGAGAACATCTATTATTGAACCATAATCTTTGCCACTCTCTCTCCGAATATTCTAATAGAGGTAAGGAGAGCTCTATTTTATCATTTTATTAAAGTGTATATTTTGTGCTCACTAGAGCACTAGTACATAAGGATTTTTTAAAAATGTGTGTTTGAAGGATAAAATTTGTGAGTAAAAGCTCAGAATATGCATGTATGCATGTTTGAGTGTTTGACTTAGATGGTAATATTGTGTTCATATGATATATATAATAAGTACTCAATGTGGAGTGTTATAGTAACATGTTGATGTATATTGGATGTGATATTATATTTATTCAGTGAAATGTTGAGATTGTATGGATAATATGTTGAATGTTGAGTAAGGTGGACTTGGTCTAGAAGTACTTTAATAAGTATGATCTTATGAGTGGAGAAATAAAGGGTTCTTGGGATGAGTATAAATGTCGAATATGGAATGAATCTAGTGTAAATAGTTATAGAGATACACTAGGAGTATAGCATCCGGAGACAATACGAAATCTGGGAAAATGTAGGATGGTGAATGACATTCGCGTATGTGTACACACTTTTTCTAAGAACGAATGTATCACATGGCCTCACACTCGTTTCTTGAGTAGACTCCTGACTATACGTTTACTAAGGGGCTCGTTATTGTATACGTTGTATCCGTGTGAATGGGCTAACTGGCGACTATTACCTAGTTGAGTAAGATCTTAAGAAATGCAGGAGTCATTGTTGTCTGTGATCACAGTGCACTGGGAGTGTGTGTTTAAAGAAAAAAATTAGATGATTTATGACAAACCTGTGTGTTGGAAATTATATGATTATTGTTGTTTTATAATTGGATTGTAGAATGATTATGTTTTTTCTTATGCCATAACTATTTGTTACCTGATTTGTAAATGGTAGAATAGACGCTTATCCTTATAAAATTTTTAAGGGAACCAAGATGACAGCACCTCAGGAAAGATTAGGTTGATAGATAGTTTTGTACGTTGTAGACTATTATGTATTTAATGAGTACCAAAGAAAATGTTATTTTAAGTTAGCTATACATGTTTATGACACACCCAATCATATTATTATGTTAGAAATGGAGTTATATTATAATGTCCCTTTTTATTTTCTTATAAATAATAGAATTCATCATACCTTATGTATATATATATAAAGGTACAGTTAGTACCCTAACAGCTATAATATATTTGTGCACATACCATGATCATGACCATTTTAAAAGGCCAACCATAGTTACTTTGAACGAGTCACAGATATGGAGGTCATAACTAATTTGGTAATCTTTATCTTGCAAATGATGAGGATCTAGATTTTGAGAATCTAGCTGAGATCGAGATATGGTACGGTGATGATTAGTACCGAGTCTTCATTGTTTTTGATATACTTTAGGATTGCTCTGGGTCTTAATTTATTTTGGTGCTGTAATTATTATTTTAAGTCTCACACATTTTGATAAACAATTTGTAAATTATTATACTCCTTATATGTAAATGCAAGTTTTGTATCCATATTTTGTAAATATCCTAGATATATTATAACAATTAAATTTATAGTTTATTTTATCTAATTTTATAAAACTGGAAAATTTGATAAATAATTTTATCCACAAAAAAATTTTAATTTACTTTTATTTATATTATCTGTCATATACAAAAATTTATATTTTTTTATTTTGAACAAATGAATTATATAGTTTGAGATTAAAAATTTTAGGATGTTACATGTAATTTTAATTAATTTTTATTTTTATATTCCATATGCTCGAGAAGTCAGGTCCAATAGTACGTTTTTACTCGTAAATGCTACTTTAAATATTAGTTTTTCTTTGTCTTGACATTATTTAATGACTTGGACTAACATGTCTCAGACATTTTTATAAACATTTTATTATGCGTATTATTAGATAAAAGATAAGACCAAACCATTAAACGAATAAATTATGGAAGCTTAGATGAAAGCATTGAATTAATAAATAATGGGTTGACTGACTCAACTCATTAAATATGCGAATAGGGCTTTTGCTTCCTCCGTTCCCAATTGCATTTGCTGTTACTTCAAATCTCATTCACAGGTTCGTTTCCGCACCCTTTCTTCAACCTTTAACTCTATTTAGCTTAGCTTTCCATTGCTGTTCCAATGCTTCATGTGTTTGTTTGCTGATATTATTTTGGAATTTCTACTTTTCTACTGAATTCCATTTTAACTGAAATCAAAGCAAATAATAATAATAATAATAAACCAATGTAAAATATTTGTAAAAAACACTTTGTGTAGCTCATTGTACAGACCTTATGCTTGAACATATTAGAAAACTTTGTAAATATAAAAGGATGAATTGATTATAACAAATAATGGAAGCATGTCTTGGCTTGTAAGATGTTGGAAAGTAAAAGCCACATCTTTATTGGACTCTTTGTGTAGCTCATTGTACAGACCTTATGCTTGAACATATTAGAAAACTTCCCTTAATAAAAACAATTCTAAAAGGAATGTATCTTGTTGATTTTATTTATAAAACAATTCCAAACGAAATATCTCTTGTTGGTTTTATCTGTAGTCATTCAAGTATCTTGAGTTTGTTGAAAATTTTTACAAACAAGGCATATGGTTTCTTGATTTGCAACTTCCTTTCTATCATTAGAAAGGCTTCATCAAGAAAAGACAAATTTAAAAAAAAATATTTACTTCAAAAAGTGGTGCAAAAACAATTTGTGAAAGAAAAATAAAGGGAAACAAGCCAAAAAAATTATATTAATGCCTTCATTTTGGAATTATGTGGTTTACGTTCTCAAAATTGTTGCTTCTTTTGTAATGAATAAGGCTATAGAAGCTATTATTAAGTCTTTCAAAAATAATAAAAGAAAATACAAAGATATGTTCACAATCATTAATACTAAATCAATTTGTCTACTTCGTTGTCCCTTACATGCAATTGGTCATTTTTTAAATTCAGAGTTGACAGGAACCCTCAAACAGAGTTTGATTTTGAAAGTCATGAATAGGTTATATGATTGTATCAAAAGGTTGACGTAGAGTTAGGATATGCAACAAAGTATATCACCCGAACTAACAATTTATAAGAATGGTAGTGATCTCTTTGAGTCCGACTATACAAAATTACAAAAAAAAAAGGTATTGCTCTGGGTAATTTATCAAAGGCTTCAATATTTTAATTTCGAGTTAATTTATAGTTAAGACTTTTAAAGTTATAATTAATCTTTGATTTTATAGCTTAACAGTGGAGAATGTAAGGTCATTCAACTCCAAACGTGTAGAAATTAGCCATCAAAATTTTGAGTTTGACATGTAATGCACTCAGATGTGAACGCAAAACTAGAGCATTTTTGGGCAAATAATTTCTCATCTCTCAAACCTAATACTTTCTTCTAGAAATTAGAAAGAAATTAATCAATACTTTTCTAATTACACTTACGTTGCAAATTTATTCAAAGAAGAGAAATAGGCTTGATTACAAAAAAAATTGCATTACTTAATTTATGTAAAATGCAACCCACAGCTCAAACAATATTACAATCTTAAAGATGTAATTGATTCAATTACACTTAATGACATTGATGAGTGTAATAAGTAGTTGCTTGGAGAGATGAATGATGATACTCATGATGATGATGCTGGAAATAACAGTTTTCTTTATGATGATGACACTTTAAATTTCCCAATTGTTTATGAAGTTTCTAGAGTTTGAGAGCGTAGAACATATACTATGCGTTATTCTAAGAAGAAAAAATCTATCAAATGGTATTATTATTAAAGCTAGCAAAGTTTCCAAGATAAAGTCATGTTTAACAAAAAAAAAGAAAAAAAAATAGTGATAGGAGTTGATGATGATGATAATATAAATTAAAAGATGTAATTGATTCAATTACACTTAATGACATTAATGAGTGTAAGGAAAAGTTGGTTGCAATATTGTTAGAAGACGACCATGGTAGATGGCGGTTTCCATGCTCTTCGTTGTTGGGTTTTAAAGAAAAATGATTTTTTTTTTCAGAAAAAAGGGATTAGGCTATGGATCTAACCCGACCCAAAGCAAGAACTTGTGAGCCCAACCCTAATAATCTTGCCTTTATGCTTCATCTCTCACTTCTCTCTTCTTCATCTCTGGTTTCTCTCTTCTTTGTTCTTCATTCAAAGATGTTGCAACTCTTGTTTTTCCAAATAGTGACGACTACATTTCTGGCGATTGCTCCTCCATATCTAGCGACTCCATTTTTTCAAGCAGCTTTTTTCCTTAGCTTTCCCTCTTTTCATTTTTCTTTATTTCTCTCATTTCAGTTTTTCCCTCTCTTACTTCTCTGATTTTTTTCTCTATTTTTCCTCTCCATTTTTCAGTTTTTCCTTCTCTAACTTCTTTATTTTTCCTATTCATTTTTTTAGTTTTTCCTTCTCTCACTTCTCTATTTTTTTTCTTTATATTTTCTTCTCCATTATTCAATTTTCTCTCCCCTTTATATCAGTTTTCCTTAACATGGATCAACAAGAATTATGTTTTAATTGTTAACTTTACATTTGATGACTGTTTATTTTGTAATGAATTATGCTTTAAATTGTAGGTTATACTACTTATGTTTTAAGTTAATTCATTTCTATCATTTCCTATGACCTATAATATTTTTTTATATATTTTATTATATCTTCTTAAGCAAAGATTTTGCTTAAGTGGAATTTTGCTTGAGTGATTTGTTTCGCTTAAACAAATTTCACGATTGTTGGAATTTTTTAAAGTCCCTCTTGTGGCTTCATTCTCACTCTCAAGGTTTCTCTTTTGAATCACAGAGCACTTTATTTTCTCAAAACATCTGACTCTCTTCCCATGCTTCAAAGGTGAGGAAAATTGTTTGTTTAGGTACATTATTGTGCAATGCCATTCCTTTCTCTATTGGTTGCCTTCATTGTTTTAAATTGTGGTATTTGATGTTACCACTCCTATTCCTTTTTTTTTGCAGGGATTATAAACCCTTCAAGTTGCTTAAAGTATTACTAGTATGTTTTAAACTTTTATTTTCATGTTGGTCTGATCGAAAACATTAAGTATTTAGATTAAATGTCACTTTTAGTGTATTTGTTGTTTGTACTTTAACTTTCGCTTAAGTGGAGTCTATTCGCTTAAGCGAGTAATCTTCAAGGGAAGGGAAAAGGGCGAGAGAAATTCGCTTAAGCAGATAAATTGACTTAAGCGAATTTTTGTAGCTTAAGCGAAAAAAACACGCTTAAGCAAATTTTCCTGAAATTTGTTTTGTGGTTTTGGTTTTAGGATGACACCAAAGAAGTCTATTCCTCAAAGAAAGAGGCAAAGACCTTAAGTTGGGTAAGCTTCACAACAACATGATGAACCCATTGATCAACAACAACAATCACCAGCTGAAACTTAAATAGAAACAGGAATCATATCATGGGATAGATATAGGTTCAAAACTAGGACCAAGGCTCAAAGATATCTTGACTTACAAGCTAGGAAATTTCTATTTGAGAGGAAGGTGTCTATAGAAGAAAGAGAGTACAGAGATTTTATACAAGAGATTAGGAGAAGAAATTGAGAGTTCTTGACAAATCTCCTCAACCAAATTCATGAGGTAATCATTAAAGAATTTTATGCAAATGCATAGCCGTTGATGTCAGAAAGATGGTCTTATGTTCGAAGGCACGCAATTGTTTATGACAGAAATGCAATTTTAACCTTGTTAGGCAACCCTCTGATTGTTGGAGAAGGGGACTTATGCCAATACCAGCAATGTCAAAATCGATTCTTAGGTTTTTTCAACCATAGGGTGGCTGAGACCTTATGTATCCCCTAAAAATCCTATGAAACAAATATAGTTGGAAAGCCAATGAGGTTCAAAAGACAATCTTTGAATACTTTGGTCCAAATCTAGACATTGTTTCTCTTTGCCAACATAGCCCCAACCACACACACCTCAAATCTCCATATGTCTCAAGCATATCTCATATACAACATCATGCATGGGATATTCATTGATACAGTAACAATCATTTCAAATGAGCTGCACCAATTTGTAATCTCCAACACGTCCACTACTACATTAGCAACAATACTTTTGGGATTTCCAACACTCATCACTGCTTTATGTGCTTCCCAAAACGTTACCATTCTAGATTGCTCCTATTAAACAATCACTTTGAAAAACCAATCAATTTCCACTTTATCACACATTATTGCACTAATCTATTGGAGCAGCCTACAGGACCTTCTTCTCAACCCTCTTCATTTGTACCACTTACGTCACAACCAAGACAACCACCAACACGACTATCCCTGCTTGACATGCCACAAATGGATTCAAGCATCCTACTCCATTCGAATCACATAGAGCAACAACTGGCAGCAAACAACCGTGCTTATACTCAGCTGAACAAGTCCTTCTACAGGTAAATCTCCTCTCATTTATCATTTTAAAAGATCTAATCAACTATGCAAGAGTTTACCCTCATTTTCTCTTTTCACAAGTTCACTCTACACCAACATCATGGTGAGACATCTGCTTTCCCATGGGCAACACTAAAGGTTTTTGCAGCAACTATATCATGATCTAGAGACAACCTTACCTTTCTAATTCAAGAAAAAACTATGCAGAATCACGTATCACTGCCAGAGAAAGGTGCTAACGAGAACATTCAGGACATTGAGGAGAATGAAGGGGGAGATGTACCAAAAGGTCAACACTTAGAGGAAGAAGGGGGATATGATGAGAGAAATGAGCCACAAGCCATGCAAGAGGAGTAGAATGTAAGACATATGATTACAATTAGGATTTTGTTATAATAAATTTTAATGACTCTTGATTTTTTGTTATGTAATGAATTTCATTTTTATTTTTTTAACGCTGAATTCTTTAATTTTCATTAATAGATTTTAATATTTATCGAAAATGGTACCTTATATTATGTTTCTTTTTTTGTAAGATATAAGTTAAAAAAATTATGTAATCAAGTATATTTGGCCCTCCTTGCATGTTGTCTCTGTGGTTAATAATTTATTTGAGATAAATATAAGTACTTTTTAATCTTGAAGTTATTAAAAAAATCATAAAAGTTAAACGGTGTATAATACTCTCTTTCAGATTTATCGCTATCGTAATAAACACTATTTTAGTATTATTGTAATTAAACAAAAACCATACAACTTTTTTAATATCAGACGTTAAAGTTTATTCCTTCTTATTTATTTATTTTTCCTATGATTTTCTTATTATTGGCACTGCATGTTTGTAATGACTCACTACTGTTAGCCTTGAGTGCAGAACTCCAACTAACTAAGAATGTAAACTTTGGACTTTGGAGACAAACTTAGTAACGAATTAAAAAAATGATTTTTTAATCTTTTGTTAAATCGATTTTTATGTTTTTAGTAGATTTAACATTTAACATTTAAAAAGCAACTTGATGTATTTTTTTTTTTAACACCTTCATTCATCGTAAAAGTTAATAATAAAATAATCCACAAACTTATTTAATCCGATTAAGCATTATTGGTGCACTTATAATTTGTGCATTCTAAGTTGCATTCTAACTTATTTTATCTTTGTAATTTACAAGTTGTTTGTTTGTAGTTTAAAACTTTAAATTTATGAATAAATTATATATTTGAATTATTTTATTATTTTAATAAAAACATGTTAATTCATTATTTAAATGTGATGTATAAATTAGTATAATAATTAATTTAAGTAATATGTTAATTCGAGTTTGAATATCTATAAATTGAATAAATGAATTAAAGTGTATGTCTTAATACAGAAGTCTGCTATTGAAAAACTAAGATTAATATTTTGTATACTTAGTTAAGTTGTAACTACTAACGAATTCAAAATATTTAACTTATTATTTGTCACAAAATTCAAAGTTTGAATATAAAAGTATGTCTTTAATGGGTAAGTTTACAAATTTTTTATAATTATCTTTGGTGATATTAATTTTATATAATTTTGTTTGAATAATTTTTACTTATATTGTAAAATTATGTTATAAAAAATTATAAATTTATAAATAAACAATAAACTTGTGTTATGAAAATTACTATCTTAGAATTGTAAGAAGATAGATTATTCAACTTTGTAAATTTTATTTATCAAATTCTTTACATAAGATCATTTATTTTACTTTTTCTATTAAATTTTTGAATTAAAAGAGGATTAAGATAAATGACATTTGTAAATTTATTAATTAAAAATATTAATGTAAAATTTTTACATTATTAAATATACTTTTAAAATAAAATTAAATAAGAATTTAATATCTCTAAATATTGCTGTTTTTGAAATTAATTCTCATAAAAAGAATTTTTAACGTTTTTTTCTAATATGTTAAAGAAATAAAATATTTACAATTATCTGTTGAATTCAAGATTTATAGGTTTACTCCATCTAAATAAAAATTATATTTTTACCGTCACATTTAGCATAACTTAAAATAAAAAGAATATTCGAGAAGTGAGGTCAGAATACCAACCACCAATATTATATGTCTTAGATTATTATAAACATTATTTTTCGCTGCCAAACTTGACGATGATTGAATTATGTGTGAATGCTTCTTCCACGATATGGAAGATTAGATGAAAGCATTGAACTAATAAATTATATATGGGTTGACTGACGATCATCAACTCATTACATATGCGAATAGGGCCTTTGCTTCCTCCGTTTCCAATCCCAAAATCTACACATTGCAGCTTTATTTTCACAGGTTCGATGGCTGAACCAATTCCATTCGCTGTTACTTCAAATCTCATTCACAGGTTCGTTTCCTTAGCCTTTCTTCAACCTTTAACTCTATTTAGCGTACCTTTCCATTGCTCTTCCAAGCCTTCATGGGTTTGTTTCCTCATATTATTTTGAAATTTCTACCTTTTATCTTTTTGTTAACAATTTTATCTTTTTAATTAAAGTCTTAACAATTAATATCATTATATCTCTATTAAATATCAATGAGCTGACATTTTTAATTTACTAACCTATTATTTTATTTTAAATATCAAGAACTAAAAAGTTCTTGTACATGGGGAACAGAATGAAGGCACAGATAGAAGGAATATGGACTTACAGATTGATCTTGCATACTAGTTGTTGCATAGATCTAGAAAAGTGACTTTATGTTCCTGAATGTGCTAGAAATTTGGTTTCTGTTGCAAAGTTGGATGAATTTGGTTTTAATTTTAAGATTAGAAATGGTACCTTTTCTTTGTATAAACACTCATACTATTTTGGATTTGGTACATTAATTGATGGTTTATATCGTTTCAATCTTAATATTAAATTTGCTGAATCTCTATTTTATGTTGAGAATGCTGTTAGTAGTAATTTAAATGTGCGTAATGAATGCTCTGCTTTCTTATGGCATCAAAGGTTAGGTCACATATCCAAAGAAACGATGATGAGGTTAATGAAAAGTTAAATTTTACCTCAGTTGGATTTTGTTGACTGGGATGTATGTGTGAATTGTATTAAAAGAAAATAAACCAAACACACATCATAGAATCCAGCCACAAGAAACAGTCAATTCTTAGAGTTGATATACACTGATATTTGTGGTCCATTTGACATCCCATCTTGGGATGGTGAAAGATATTTTATTTCCTTTATTGATGACTACTCACGTTATTGTTATCTGTATGTGTTGCATGAAAAATCTCAATCAGTGGATGTCTTACAGGTGTTCATTGATGAGGTGGAAAGGTAACTAGATAGAAAGGTAAAGGTTGTGAGGTTAGATAGAGGTGGTGAATATTATGAAAAATCTGATGAAAGTGGACAATGTCCAGGTGCATTTGCGAAACTTCTAGAAAGTCGAGGCATATGTGCATAATATACTATGCCTGGTACACCACAACAAAATGGTGTGGTTGAAAGGCAGAATCGTACTATCATGGAAATGGTTAGGAGTATGTTGAGTTACAGTTCTGTACCTATGTCTTTGTGGATGTACGCATTAAAGACCGCTGCATATCTACTTAACAGAGTTCCTAGTAAGGAAGTTCCAAAAATTCCTTATGAACTGTGGAAGAAAAGAAACCCAATTTAAGACATCTTCATGTCTGGGGTTGTCCAGCAGAAGTAAGAGTGTATAATCCACATGAAAAGAAGCTTGATGCTAGAACCATTAGTAGTTATTTCATCGGCTATCTTGAGAAATCAAAGGGGTACAGATTCTACTGTCCTAACCATAGTATGAGAATAGTTGAGTCTGGAAATGCAAGGTTCATAGAAAATGATCAGTTTAGTGGGAGTGGTGAAACACGAAAGGTGGAAATTAAAGAGACACGTACGGAAACTCCTGTAGTTGGTGTCTCTTCTCCAGTTGTTGTTCCTCTTGTTGTATCACAGTCACACAACATAAGGAGACAATAAGTTAATGTTCCAAACCTACAAGAACAACATATAGAGAATGAACCACCTGAAAATGGGCAAGTCACAAATGAACAAGAGAAATGTAAACCACAAGAGATAACATTAAGGAGGACTATAAGGCAAAAGAGACCTGTTATTTCGAATGACTATGTGGTTTACTCACTTGAGCATGAATGTGACTTGAGTATTGATGAGAATCCAGTCTCATTTAAGCAAGCTGTAACATCTTAAATTTAATTTCAATTAAATAACAATTTCGTAAAATTTGAATAATAAAATTCCATAAAATATTTCAAAAATGAGGAAGGGTTACAAGATCATGTCAAACAACTGCCACAGGGCTAGTTCAAATACAACAAATTTCAAAATATTATCCTAAGCCCTATAGCAGTTCATCCGTCCCTTCACTGTGTTCGGTGCTGATCGTCTTGACTCCCTGAAAAATGAATGTAAAGGTGAGTACTCTACACTACCAAATACAATCAAACATAGAGTCTCACCTTCACACTATTTAAATATATTCAGCAAAAAGATAGTACATTCACAAGCAGCATTTTAGTACAATTCATTTCAATTAAAACACTGATGCACTTACTGCACCTACAACAGTTCATACTTACCCTTCACAGCATATTCCACCGGCGTTAGCACGCCCCCCTTCACAGCATATTACGCCGGCGATTACTCGCCCCTTTTCACAGTATTTATACCGGCAACAACTCGCCCCATTCTCAGTATTTATATCGGCAATTACCCACCCCATTCACTTTATTTCACAATGCACGGCTCTAGGCCCATATTCATTTATAAAACACGGCACATAGTCTACTATTATCCATAACCCACAACAATTTATCCATATTCATGTCATACCATACGACACCTAGCCTATGTTCAGTCACAATTCACGGCACATAGCTCACATTCAGTTCTATTATATGGCACTCGAGCCTACACTTGTTCACACATCATCAAGCACAGCAAATTTCATCAAATACTCATATTCTCATCCACACACATAATATTCACATGGCCCTCATCACCTTCTACGACCATTTCCCTTCCCTATACATTTTCTACCCTCCAACTTAGCCACATTTCATATTCAATCAATTTCGCAGTTAATTACACGTAGAAAAAAGTAGGGTAGACTCCCCGCTTACCTTGGATTGAAGACTCACACTTGGATTCAATCTTGGAAATGTTCTCCCCACAGATTTCAGCCTACCCACACGGTTAATTTCATGAGAACCCCTTAAATCACCCCAAAATAGAGAAAGAGGAGGAAAAACAAAACCCTAACCATTAAACCTCACCTTCAAGTGTTCTCCACACGAATCTGAAATCCAATCTCGCTCACGAACGGCTTTGGAGGCAATCAATCGGTGGGAAAAGGGTTTGGGGTCGAGAGAATCAAAGGGATTAGGGAGAGGATTTGAGAAATAAACTTCAAATCCCTAAGCCCTCTTTTAAAACCCCTCAGATCGCGACACTCTAGCTACAGCGAGAAATTCTCGCTGCAGCGACGCCCTCTATCGCCATAGCAAAAATCTCAAACGAAACTGCACCCTAATTTCTGCAGAATCTTGCTGCAGTAAGACCCTCTCGCTACAGTGAGTCTATACCCAGAAATGCAGTCCCCACTGTCACTCTCTCGCCACAGTGAGACACCTCTCGCTACAGCGAGAAGGTGACAGTTTAGCCCTCTTCTTCCCAGGGCACTCTCACTACAGCGAGGATCCTCTCACTACAGTGAAAACACTTTGCACCAGCTACTTAGCCTATTCTTTCCAGCTCAGTCTATTCATACGCACATAACATTCTCGTATTCATTCATATACACATGCATATATACTCATACATTACTACCACACATTAAAATGTCATGCGCATTCTATCATTTCGCACTCGAGTGCACATTCCAACATTCATTTTCATATAAATACTCACATATCTATCTACATCAATAATAATGATTAATATTATCAAAATTCGGGGCGTTACACAAGCCATGGAATGTAACAATTCTGAAAAGTGGTTGAATGCCATGGAAGAAGAATTAAAATCAATGAGTGACAACAAGGTATGGGATCTAGTCGAGTTGCCTGAAGGTTCAAAAAGAGTCGATTGCAAGTGGGTCTTTAAGACCAAACGTGACTCAAAAGACAACGTTGAGAGATACAAGGCTAGACTTGTTGCTAAAGGATACACTCAAAAGGATGGCATAGACTATAAAGAGACCTTTTCTCCAGTTTCAAAGAAGGACTCTTTAAGAATTATTATGGCTTTGGTGGCTCATTATGACTTAGAGCTCCACGAAATGGATGTAGAGACCGCTTTTTTGAATGGTGACTTGGAAGAGGAAGTTTATATAGATCAGCTAGATGACTTCATGACCGCAGGTAAAGAAAGTATGGTGTGTAAGTTAAAGAAATTAATATATGGGTTGAAACAGGCTTCCAGACAATGGTATCTTAAGTTCAATGATACCATCACGTCATATGGTTTGGTAGAAAACACCATTAACCAATGTATCTATATGAAGGTCAGTGGGAGCAAGTTCATCATTTTAGTTCTATATGTTGATGACATTCTTCTTGCTACTAATGATGTTGGGCTGTTGCATGATATAAAGGAGTTTCTCTCTAAGAACTTTGAGATGAAATATATGGGTGAGGTTTCCTATGTGATTGGAATAGAAATATTTCGTAATAGATCAGAAGGATTACTAGGATTGTCTCAAAAAGGCTACATCAACAAAGTATTAGAGAGATTCAAAATGGAAAAGTGCTCACCAGGGGTGGTTCCAATTTAAAACAAAGACAAGTTTAGTGAAATGTAGTGTCCCAAGAATGAGTTGGAACAGAAAACAATGGAATCTATTTCCTATGCATCAGTGGTCGGGAGTTTAATGTATGCTCAGACATGCACTCGGCCTGATATCAGTTTTGCTGTTGGAATGTTAGGCCGATATCAAAGTAATCCCAGAATGGACCACTGGAAGGTTACAAAGAAAGTCCTTAGGTATGTACAAGGTACCAAGGACTACATGTTTACTTATAGGAGATCTAGTCACCTAGAAGTGGTTGGCTACTTCGATTCAGACTATGCTGGATGTGTATACTCAAGGAAATCGACCTTTGGCTACATCTTCTTGTTGGCTGGAGGTGCGATTTCATGGAAGAGCGGAAAAGAGTCCATTATTGCTACGTCTACCATGGAAACAAAATTTGTAGCGTGTTTTGAGGCCATTATTCATGCTTTGTGGCTGCGGAACTTTGTCTTAGGGTTTGATATTGTTGATAGTATAGAAAAGCCACTAAGAATGTACTGTGATAATTCTGCAGCTGTCTTCTTCTCTAAGAATGATAAGTATTCAAAGGGAGCAAAACATATGGACTTAAAATACTTATCAGTGAAAGAAGAAGTGCGGAAACAAAAAGTGTCTATTGAGCATGTTGGTACTGATTTAATGATAACAAATCCGCTAACTAAGGGATTGCTCCCTAAAACGTTTTCTGGCCATGTTGGTAAAATGGGCATTATAGACAAGTCCTTGTTGGTATGATTGTGTGATTCACATATATATGTATAGATTGTTTTGCTCATATTATTGTAGACATTTTGAGAATTCAATAAAAGTATTGTTTCTGCTTGTTTACTTGTTATCTGAATTATGTTAATGTACATGAATGGTTTGAGTTTGATAACAGGTTGAGTATTAAAAAAACACATCAGAATTATAGTCTGTAGTATGACTGATTAAAGCTATTTTGATTTGAGTTAGTTCTGTAATACTTGGAAGGAATCATATGGTCAAATGACTTGTGACTGCCATGATCCGATCAACTTAAATCATTAAAAGATGATGACTTGATATTATCAATGATATGCATACTTACAGTTCATTGAATCTTTAAGTCATCACATAGGCCAAGTGGGAGATTGTTAGATTATTTTGATAATCTTATTATAATGGCCTATGTAACTTGTAGCATGACTCTAATTAATGATTTAATGTGATAGTGGTTAAATATAAAATAAAGAGTCATTGAGAGTATAATTGTAAATACAATTATAAGGAAACCCTCCTCTCTCCCTTCAGATAAATAAAAGAGCAGTTACTAAATAGAGGTTACAGTATTATCTATTCTTTCATTTTCACGGTCTCTGAGTGAATTCATAAAAAAATGCAAGAAAGGAACTTTCTCTCAACCATCCGAGAGAAGCTAAAAGAGGAAGGAATTGTTGGGGAAAATACAAAGGGATCAAAGACATCAAAGAGAGAGATAACATCAAGGAATAATGGATTCAGGTTAGTATTCTCTAAACCCTTAATTGTATGAGAACCATATATTGTATTGTATTGTGAGAACAACTTAATTCAAAATCAAAAGGAAAAAGATAATTTCAGAATAGTCATTATATAATAGAAATTACATAATAGATTAAAGAAAATTCTAACATCATCTTGCGATGCTTGTTATTGTCAATGATTATTGTTACTTGGACACTAAGGCAGAAAAAGTTGAAGGTAGACACGTGTCATTGGAATCTGATGAGACCATTCATGTGTTGAAATCATTAGATCCGAGCAGGCTCTGAACTTTGATTTTGCCGAATGACTTCAAAGAGGAAGAAGAGGAATATTTGTCGATTATTGCAAAGTTCAAATACTTGCATGTGTTGAGGATCTGAATCGTGTGAGAGATATGGCTCTGGAATCAGAGTACGTAAATTTAAAAGAAAAAAAATTCCTTCAATCCTTGATTCTGAAATGGTCTAGTGAAGAGCAGAGAGACATTGTAACAGTGGCAGCTTACAATTGTTGGAAAACCTTCAACCCCACCGTAATCTTAAGCATTTGGAGGTGAATTATTATCCAGGCGTGCTTTTCCCAAATTGGCTTTCTCAGCTCACAAATGTAATTTACATTCGTCTCTATAAGCTTTGTAAATGCCGCTGTCTCCCAGAGTTGGAACATCTCCCTTACCTGAAGTCACTTGAGATAGTGTATCCTCGCCAACTGCCTTCCTTCTATGCGACAAATCACCATATACAGGTGTGAAAGGCTAAAGGCCTTGACAGATTGGATTTGCAACCACTCATAGCTTCAGCGTATGGCAATCTTACGCTGCCCGAAGGAATGAGTGGTCTTACCAACTCAAAACTAGTTCTCTGAGTAATCTACAAAGAGCTTCCACAGTATCCACGGAGATATATTCTGAAAAATAAGATTTTCTAAGTATTTCAAGATAAATATTCTATTATGAGAAGAGAACCAAAGAAAAGGAGTAAAATAGAGATCTGAGCTCTGAGAACTTATTTAGATCTTAATGGAATCGATGTTTGAGCTCGAATCTAGAAGAGATTCGAAGTTTGAGAGAGTTCTTTCTAGAGAGAGGAAGGAGAGAAAGTAGAAAAAATCTAGAGAGAAGTTGTTTCGTAAAAAATGAGTATTTTTGAGGCTGAGATCCCTTAAATATCCTTCTAAACTCGCGCGATCTCACTTGAGCGAGCTTCCATCCTTGCCTAGGCGAGTCTTCCTCGCTTGAGCGAGACAGCCATATAGTGAAACTACCCATTTTTCTGATATTCTTGCTTGAGTAAGATACAATCTCACTTGAGTGAGATCTATCTCGCTAGAGCGAGATTGAGTACAGAGAGTACCTATCTTCTCTGCGACTCCTCGCTTGAGTGAGCTCTATCTCGCTTGGGCGAGATATTTTTTATCCAAATTCCTATTTTTCTTATCTAAGATTAATAAAATTGAGGGTGTTACATGTATTAGTCACATGGTCAAAGATATAAACATCTTTAAGGACACCGATGAATCCATCAAAGTGAAAGTTTGAATGGGGAATGGTACTATTGTTGAGTCAAAAGGCAATGTACTGTTATGGTGGAGACAAAGAAAGGTGCAAAACGTATTACTGATGTCTTATTAGTTCCCAATCTCAAAGAAAATCTCTTGAACATTGGACAAATGATAAAGAAAGGTCATTCTCTCTACTTCAAAGGAGACACATTTAAGATATATGACAGTAAAAAGTAAGAAATTGACCAAGTAAAGATGGAGAAAAAAGTAGAAGTTTTCCAATAAACTTTTAACAAGGCACTAACATTACCATGAATGTAGAAGTTGATACTTCACGACTTTGACATCAAAGAATAAACTTTTTTGGTAAATAAAAAACTTTAATATTTTTTAGTCTTTTTACTTGTGCACTTTATTTTCTGGAGTTTTAAGATTTTATCTTGTAAAAATGCATATTGATAAACAAAACAACACGTTAACATTGTATTAATGTTAAATAATTTTTAAGTATTTTATTTTGGTAAGTAACTATTCTGTATTTTTTTCTATGTGAAATAATTATCACAAGTTTATATTAATAGACAATATAATTAATAATTTATTTAAAATAAATGTAAATATTTTTTAATTTTTAAGATATTAAAAAAATTATAAAAGTTAATTTAAAAACCGGGTATATTACTCTCTATATCGTAATAAACATAATTTTAGTATTATTGTAATTAACCGTATAACCTTCCTACTATCAGAATGCTAAAGTTCATTCCTTTCTATTTATTTATTTTTCATATGATTTTCTTATTATTGGCACTTTATGTTTGTAAAGACTCACTACTACTAGCCTTGAGTGCAGAAGTCCAGCTACGAATATAAACTTTGGAGACAAACCTAGTATCGAATTACTACAAAAGTCCATTTGAACATAATCTTTTGAGATAATGAAATTTTCTAAGACAACATTTTCCCTTTCTTAAATTTCTAACAATATAAATATATATTAGAAGTTTGATTTATCTTAATTTAGTTGAAATTTAACCCAAAAAAGAGAAAAATTAAACTGAACTTCGCAAAAAGATATGATTTTTTAATATTTTGTTAAATCGGTTCTTATGTTTTCAATAGATTTAACATTTAAAAAACAACTTGATGCTTTTTTTTAACACTTTCATTCATCCTAAAAGTTAATAATAAAATAATCCACAAATTTATTTAATCCGATTAAACATTATTGATGCACTTATAATTTGAGCATTCTAAGTTGCAATACATATTCATGAACTAATTAACCTTTATCTTTGTAATTTATAAGCTGCTTGTTTGTAGTTTAAAACTTTAAATTTATGAATAAATTATATGTTTAAATTATTTAATAATTTTTATAAATTAAATTTAATTATTATTTTAATAAGAACATGTTAATTCATTATTTAAATGTGATGTATAAGTTAGTATGATAATTAGTTTAAGTGATATATTAGTTTGAGTTTCAATATCTTCAACTTAAATAGATGAATTAAAGTGTATATATTGACACAAAAGTCCACTGTCTAATGTTAATACTCTAGAGAGTTAGTTAGGTTTCCTTTATAATTACTAACAAACTTAAAATATCTTATTAGTTTTTACAAAATTCAAAATTCCAATACAATAATTTTTATCATAAAAATTGTGTTCAACGAGTAAATTTACAATTTTATTATAATGATCTTTAGTGATATAATTTCATATAATTTTGTTTGAATAATTTTTTACTTACTTTGTAAAGTTATGTTATAAAAAATTAGAAATTTATAAATAAATAACAAATTTGTAAAATGTAGATTATTGAACTTTGTAAATTTTGTCTATCAAATTCTTTATATAAGATAATTTATTTTACTTCTTCTATTAATTTTTTGAATTAAAAGAGGATTAAAATAAATGATATTTGTAAATTTATTAATTAAAAATATTAATGAAAATTTTTTACATTGTTAAATATAACTTTAAAAAATAAAATTAAATAAGAGTTTAATCTCTCTGAATATTGCTGTTTTTGAAATTAACTCTCTTAAAAAGAATTTAAAGAAATAAAATATTTATAATTATCTGTTTAATTCATGATTTATAGAGGTTTACATATTTTTTTCTAATATTGCTGTTTAATTCGCAAGTTCTACTTTAAATATTAATATTTCTGTCTTTACATTATTTGATGAGTTGGATTCACACGTCTCAGACATTTTATAAACATTTTTTCCCGTTTTGAATTTCAGTGGACAACTTCACATAATAAATGTAATAAATATTTTAGTTGTACAAACGTGGTGGCACCTTGAAGTATGGAAGATTAGATCGAAGCATTGAATTGATAAACAATGGGTTGACTGACTCAACTCATTAGCTGGTACATATGCGAACAGGGCTTTTGCTTCCTCCGTTCCCAATCTCAAAATCTATACATTGCATCTTTACTTTCGATACTCTCTCTCTCGATCATTTCAAGGATGGCTGAATCAATTCCATTTGCTGTTACTTCAAATCTCATTCACAGGTTCGTTTCCGCACCCTTTCTTCAACCTTTAACTCTATTTAGCTACCTTTCCATTGCTCTTCCAAGCCTTCATAGGTGAGCCTTAAATCTCACGAGTTTCTCTCAGTTCTTAAACTCATTAACTTGGAACCAAAAACTCTGTTATTCTGTCTTCTAACTGTTTAGTTTGTATTTTATTTTATTTTGTTTTTCTAATATCTGTTTATTTTAGATTTCTCTTTACTTCTAAGTGTTTTTTTAACCCAGTTTTGTGTGTGCTTTTTCTCAATTTCTCTGATGTTTGGCATGTGAAGTTTATTTTGTGGTATTGTTTTTGTGTTTATACTTTTAACAGTGAATTTTATTTTTACGCTTTCTTTTATCTCTTTTATAAGCACCCTTTTTTTTTCTGCATAGTTTTCAATTGTCCTTATTATGTTTTTTGCGTTTTAACCATTCACTTTTTTTATTTTTTTCTCAAGTTAAGTTTCTAACTTTTTCTTAAAAAAATTAGTATTTAAAGTTTCTTAAAGCATACAACTCAATCATGATAGTAAAAAAAAACTAATGTATAATGTTTGTATAAAAAAGGTTAAATATAGAAAGATGAATTAATTTGTTATTCCACACAATTCTTTTCATTTTTAATTAAGTCCTTCTAGTTAAATTGTTTTTAATTAAATTGTTATAATTTTATCTTTTTAATTAAAGTCTTAATATCATTATATCTCTATTAAATATCAATGAGATAATATTTTTAATTTATCAACCTATTATTTATTTTAAATTTTCTTTTTTATGATTAATTTATACAGTTAAATTTCTCTAAATTCTCAATTCCTTTTATTACTAGCTGATAAAATATAATTACCAAGATTAACACCCTACATAATTGATTGTCTGAATGAAATACTATGGGTATGTTGAATATAATATCATGCAGGGAGAGTTTTACAGTGAGACCAAGTATTATTGGTAAAATACTAAAAATTACTCTAGAAAAATTAAGTAATATCAGGTATATGAAATAACAACATTAGAAAATATTTTAAATGCATTATATTAATATCCAATAATAAAGTTTTATATATAATTCATCAGCGTGAATTTTAAGAATATCTTTAAAAAAATAGCAAAAAAAAAAAAAGAATATCTTTTAAAAAAAATTCAAATGACAGTACATCTAAATTTAGTTCATTTTTTGTTGTGTCAAGTGATTTTTATTATGTTAATTATTTATTTTTAATTTATTAAATTAAATTTGAAACTTTATAATTTTATTTTATTACATTTTATACCTAATGTAATAAATATTTATTACTAATAATTAAATTTATTTTTTAAAAATTTATAAATTTGTTAAATTTTAAAATTGTTGTATAATTATTTAGTAAGAATTATTTTAATTTAATAACACTGTTCAATTTATCAAAAAATCAGTAGTAATACTATGGTGAGTCGGCAAGTACTTAAATCAGTAATAGAAAAATTTGAATTCGATAGCAATTAATATTTAGTAGCTTGAGTTAATATAACATTTAAATTCAGCACCGCATATTTAGTTGAATCACTCAATTTAGGTAATAAAAACCAAATAGGCTCATAATGATATTAATAAAGTGTGTTAACAATTTTAAATTAATAAATATACTTTCATTGTTTGAAATTATTGTTTTCTTTATTATTTATATTAATTAAATTAAAATATAATTAAGTGATGTCACATCACTATTATTATTAATAATAGCACTTTTAAAATTAATTCTTACCGTCTATTTTCTGTGTTAAATAATTTTTTCTTGTATGATCTAAAGGAAATATTTTACAAAGTATAAGAGAATAATTAAATATTAATAATTAGGTATTTTTAATACTCTCACATAGTTTAGTTAACTAGTATCTATTATTCTAAATGAAAGGTTTTAGAATTATTTTGCTACCAATTTTGTGAATATATTTATTAGTTGATATCTAGAAGAGACATAAATAGTAACTATAATATTATTATCTAATTTCTTTTTAATGAAATATCAATCGATCTTTATGTATTTTATTTTATTATGTTAGAAAATATTACAAGCTATGTTGATTGCAGACTTATTATTATACAAATAATTTTATAGAACCAATGGATTATAATTTAGGGTCATTAATAATGATATTCATTTATTAAAGGTTCACAAATTATGTAATGTTAGTCTAGTATGAGATAGGTAGATTAGCTTTTTCACTAGTCTTTGGTATCAAATTTTATCTAAAAGTAGGAGTTTTTTGTTCTCCTATTTGACATTTTTGTTCCATACAGTAGCTTTAAATACCAATTTTTCAATCTCCTTAAGAACATTTAGAACATATTTTATCTAAGAGATAAAAAATTTCTATTTCAAGTAAGTCACCTTAATTCCCATGAAATACTTTAGTCTTAGATAATTCATCACAAATCGAGCAACTAATTTCTTCTTTGAGTTCTGTTTTATGTAACCCCTTTTTTCCTTTGTTATACATATAAATTTTGATAAAACTTAATTAAAATAGATAAAGGATATGGATAATTTGAAAAATATACATTTATATAAATTTGAAACTAATAGAAGTTAACAAAATTTTAAAACTTTATATATATATATATATATATATATATTATTCATATTAGAGATGAAAATTAATTTACATAATATAAATTTTCTTTCTATCAAAGTAAGGATTGAAATTGCATTTTAAATAATTAATTACTTTATGATATATATATATATATATATATATATATGCAAGTTTAAATTATAAACAAACAAATTAAGTCTTGTAACTAAAAATTGAATCTAAATTTTACAAGTAGGATAATTAACTTACTAATTATTACAACTATTCCTCAGGTCGTCATTTACAACAAAATTTATCAAAATATTACAAATTCTAAAATTAACATTAAAATAATTACATATTGTTGTCAACTTTAATTCTAAATCAAAATTTATTACAACATCACAGTAATTTAAATCCTAATAGAGCAAGTCAATCCTTACAACACAACTGAGAATAGTAACAATTTGCACTGATATAGTGACACTTTGTAATGAAACTTATCCATACAAAAAATTTAATAATGACAATTTGTACTAAATTTTTTTATTCCACATGTATTCGTCACCCTTTCATAACATAAATCTTTTTATAAATTCTTTCCCTTTTTGGTGACAAAAAATTTTCAAATCCACACACATGAACATGTTCACACTTTTCATTCACATGCAATTAATTTTATACCTTTTTCATAAATTCAAACTATTATATAACAACATAGAAGTGAAATTGGGAGTTTAAGCTCTAAGAAATTACTTGGAATCTAGTAGAATAGATGTCCAAGTTTAGATTTGAAAAAGTTTTAAAGTTTAAAAGGGATTTTCTTTGAGAAAGGAAGTGAGAAAACAAAGAATGATAAGAGAATGAGTTACTAACTAGGTGTTCTAAGTTTTAAAACATTAAAACAATTTATTTACTATTTTCACTCGCAACTTCTGGCTTGAGCGAGCGAATTCTCGCTTGAGTGAGACTCATTCTCACTTTTGTGAGAACATTAGACAAAAATTTAGACATGTCTGCTAATAATCTCACCTGAGTGAGATGCCTTCTCGCTTAAGCGAGATCTGATTCAAAAAGCTATTCATTTTCCTATGCCTTCTTGCTTATACGAGAGGACAGTTGGGGTGATCTTACCTATTTTTGCTTGAGCGAGACTCATCTTACTTGGACAATAATGCCCCAAAGCACGTGTTCCAAAAAACTTAGTCTCGCTATAAGCGAGATTGCTTGCAGTTCCAAAAAATTAACTTTTTATATTTTTTTAAAAGTGCAATAATAATTAAAATAAATGTACTATTATAAAAATAAGAGTGTTACATTTTACAATCTCATCATCACCTACAATGATGATATCATCGATATAAACTAGTATAAATGTTAGTTTGCCATCCTGTGAGTGTTTTATTAAAAAAGTATGATCTTCTTAGCTTTGTTTGTATACTAAGGATATCATAGTTTGAGTAAATCTCTAAAACCAAGTATGAAGAGATGGCTTAAGCCTATATAGAGCTTTTTTAAATCTGCCACTTTGTTTCCACAATCAAAGGTCCTAAATCCTAAGAGAATATCTATATATACTTCCTGTGAGTCTCCATGCAAGAATGCATGCATTTTACATCAAACATATGTAAGATCCAATCAAAGTATGCTTGTTGTTAATGAAAAGGACAGTTCTTGTAACATCATTAATTTCGCATAAAAGTAAATAAATAAATTTTATAATAAAGGAAAAATAAAATAATTTTGTTCTATGTCATGAATTTAAGAATTGAATAAAACAAAACTTACCTCTTTCATGTAAATTTTATAAGATTTCAAAGTATTTAAAACTTTCAAAGGAATAATTTCAAGACTTAAAAGTAATAAATAAAACTTAAATTTACGTCTAACAAACTATTTGGTTCACAATATATACATATAAGTTTAAAATATCATTAAAAGCATATCCAAATTATTTATTACAACAAAATTCATCAAAACATTATAAATTCTAAAATTTGACATTTAAAATCATTTACAAAACTTGGTCACAAAAAATATAATTAGAATAAAAGATTACAATTTCTCAAACTGTTCTAGTCCTTCCTTCCAGTACCACTGGATTATGATTCTAGAATGAACCAGCCCTCTTTATCTCTTCACTTTTATTACCTGGAAATATTAGTAAGGATGAGTATCTCCCGTTCCACTAACTTTCTTATCTAATAGAAGAAAAGTGTATATATATATATATATATATATATATATATATATATATATATATATATATATATATATATATATTCACATACACATGGGATTAACAATAACATTCAGAGCATATAAATCATTACGAAACGAAGCACACACACACAACAATTCATTCATCTGTGCAAATATGGATGACATACATTTTCACACTAGTCAGTACGTTGTAATACGTATATTATACCATGTCAATCAATATGTCATAATACACGTGTCCTAATCGCATCCGTCAATGTATTACAACACACGTAACATAATAACATCAACCGATATGTTACAATGCATATATTATAATCATACAAGTTTTATACTACTTCACATTCATCACACTTTCACATTTAATACACTTTTATATTTATTGCTCCTAGGATCCCTTGCGGACTTCATAGCATAGATAGTCGCTGATTAGCTGCAGCAACACGAATATATGTGTACCGATCCGACCCCTTTTAGCAAAGGTATAGTCAAGAGTCTCGTTAAGAAATGAGTGTATAGCCTGTGAATGCTTTCAATTTTAGCAAATCATTGTGCACCCACTTACAATTAGCATTCACCACTCTCATTTTTCTAAGATTTTTCAAATCTTATCCAAACTCTATACCCTCAGTGTATCTTTGTAACTGTCTATACTTACTATCAATATTTCTCATTCTTTTCCATATCCTTCTCATAGATTAACGTGTCATAATATGTGAGTCTTGATCACATAACTTGATGTATTATAATACATGTATTGTGAGTACACCTTTTGATGTACCACAATACCTATATCGTAATCACATCCATCAATCTATTTTGGCCCTTATATTATAATCACATTTCTCACAATTCCACCATCATATTATATCATTTCATTTCATACATAAACTCTTTCTTCATTTAAGAATAATATAACACTTTTCATGCATAAAATAGTTTCACCCATTTTGACATACTTCAGCTATCAAACAACATATATATTCATTATATCATTTAATCGTGGAAATATCATCAAACAATTTCACACCACACAAGCCAATACAATGTGCCAAAGGTTGAACACCTCCGGACTCAGTCCAATTATACAATCCAACATACACTTTTTTAGTAATAACAAAGTCGTCTATCCTAAAATTTGGCATAATCTAGTGTTAATAATATGTCCACTATTTTAAAAACATCAAAAAGCAAATCTTAACTACTCCTAAACATTGTTTGCTTACAAAAATCATAGTATTCCTCAAAATTAGTTTTATTTAGAGCTTTTACTACAAGTTACATTTAGATAATTGTGAAAGTAATTAAGGGTTTCTCATGTCCAACTCTCTATTCCTACACTTTAGATTTTAAGAGAAGAATATAGGGTTCTAATAGAAAAGCTTAAGATTTTCAATTCAAAATACCAAAGAGAAGTTAGGATTTGGGATCACTCCCCTTACCTTGGAATAAAGACCCACCACGAAATCAATGGTAGAAATGCTCCCTATATTGATTCTTCCCCTAAATACATAGAATAATCCATGAGAAATCAAGAAGAATGAAGAAAGAGTAAGAACCAAAAACTCTAACTCATAGAACTTACCTGCAAACATCCAAAACATAATCATAACCTTCGATCTAGGACCCAAATGGTGAAAAATGACTAGGAATTGAGAGAATTGAAAGAGAAACGAAAGAGAAAGTGAGAAATGCATTTTCCCAAACCCCAAACCCTAAACCCTTAAATATACTAATAGTCGCAATATTCTCGCTACAGCTAGACACCCTCTCGCTGCAATGAAAATATTAGACAGAAACTCTACTTGTTTACTGCATAATCTCACTACAGCGATTTTAAACCCAGAAATCACACCCTCTCTATTATCCTCTCGCTATAGCGAGAATGCCCCTACAACAAAATATCAACCTATATTCTCAACCATTCAATACAGCCTACAAGTCAAAATTTCACATTTAAATCATAATATATATATATATATATATATATATATATATATTAATAATCATAGTGGAATTACAAAACTCGAAGTGTTATAGTTCTCATAGTACTCATTTTGGTCAGTGGTGCAAATGTCTCATCATAGTCAAATTCATCAGTCTGAGTGTATCTTTTAGTAATTAATATGGTCTTATACCAATCAAAGGTACCATTTAATCTATATTTAATTGGGTAGGGTCATTCTATAATATCTTAATTGGTATTTGTTTCTAATGTATTTATCTCTTTATTCATTACTTGAACCAAATTCTCATCTTTTAAGGCTTCCTATACTTACTTAGGGATATTAGAAGAATCAATAGTAGAGATAAAATTTTGATGTTGTATAGATAGATGCTTGGTAGATATAAACTGAGAAATATGATTCTTGATATAAGAAGTTTTTTTTTTTTCCAAAGCAATGGACATAGCATCTACATTAGAATCACAATTGTTTAAAGGAATATTTATAACTCAAGATTAATGGTATTAAAACTTACCTCTAATTTGATTGGCTAAAGTTGTTGTTGGATCAAATCAGATTTTCTTCTCTTCAAGATAGGTGTACTTGCTTTTATTTGCAACAAGTCACTTTCTTTTAGCCTGAGTTAGAGGAATGAGAAGTAAATTCCTATAGATGATACATGTTAAGAGGAAGAAAAGATAATTATTCATATGGACCACTAGAGTCAACATTATGATGACTTTCCCCCTGAAGTTGAATAAGTGACTAAAATGACTTTGTCTTATTAAAGGTGACATCTATAGGAACATAGATTCAATCTCCTAGATGATAACATGTACAACTTTTTTTTATTTGGAATATACACTATGAAAATACACTTAACAACATAAGGATTTAAATTTCCATAATGTTGGCTTTTATGAAACAAAAGTAGTATAACTAAAGACATGAACCTTAAGGTTGTTTAGGGCATGAACAAAAGGATTAAAGGTAGACATGGACTAAACAAGACTAAAGCCATTCAAAATGTGACATGACAACCTATTGATAAGTAAGAATTTATTAAAATTCTTCTCCTCAGTATGATTTTGGCATTGTCATATGAAATAACATAGTTTTAGTAATTTCCAAAAGATCAATTTTTTTTCTACAACTTCATTTTGTTGAGGAGTACCTACATGTCAAGTCATGAAAAACACTTTTTTTCTTATAGAAACTGAAATAAATTTTATTTCATAGATGCTCCTTCGTTATTTACCCATTTGAATGAAGTGATAAAAATTCACAAATAGTTGAGTCACTTCTATTTTATCCTTTATAAAAGGGATCCATGTCATAAATGTGTAATCATCAATAAATGATACAAAGCATTAAGTACCATAAAAACTTAGAAATCATAGTAGGTCCCTATAAATCAAAATGGATAGATTGAATGTAGCATTCCTTTTTCTAGAACTATTTAGAAAAGTAACACAATGATGTTTAACAAACTGACAAACATCACATTAAGAAAACTCAACTCATTCTTTCAAAAATAAAGAAGGAAAAATACTTTTATACAAGCGAAAGGTAGTACAATCTAAAGGTAGATGACCTAAATTGTGATATTGAATACATATTTGAGAATAGTCATACTCAAAAGAAGACTAATTACAAAATTGAGTCTTCCTCTTCCAAAAATGTTTTGGACTTTAGTTTTCATTGATGGAACGTAATATAACCATCTCTATTTCTAAGCAACTCCAATCGTCTTCCTTGAGGCAAGATCTTGAAAAACCTAATGAGATGAAAAAAAAAATATGTTACTACATAATTTAGATCACATGTCAGTGTATGAATGGAGGTAAGATTAGTGGAGAGCTGAAAAACATGAAGAATATTTTTTAATGAAAGAGGTAGTGTGTTGAATATTACCATAACTAAGAATGAGAATTTGTAAACCATTAGCAACTATAATGTAATGTGTACTAGATAAAGTGGAATGAGAAGTAAAAGAAGAAATATTAGGAGTCGTGTGATTAGAAGCATCAGAGTCAATTATCCAAATATCTCTATATACAAAACATGAGGTATTAAAAGAAGATAAATCAGAATTCTTACCAATCATGATAAGAGAGATACAAGAGTCATCTATGGTGAGAAACACTTATGTTTTAATAGAGAACTTATAAAGGTTGAAGAAACAATCATCCAAACAAATACAGTTTGTAGAAAGGCAAACAATGGTCAAGAAAGCAACATGTGGCTTTCATGTAATGACGTGAGCTTTTATGGTGTGGCAGTGCATGGAGGCTTTGTTGGATACAAAATGTTTTCAAATAGTATAGTTTTCCAAGTTGATTGGTGGTCCAACTATAATAATAGTAATGACGGTGGTGGTGGTAATTGGGACAAAGGGAAAAAAAAAACGTCTAAGCATATGCAAACATAAGTTGTAATCAGTGATGGGAATGGGTTCGGCCAGGTCAGGCTTAAGATTAAATGGGTCTACCCTACTACACAAAACTAGATATGACCTGACATAGGCTAAATTTTTAAGCTTGGACTAGCTTTCTTAGAAGTCTGACTTGGCTCAACAGTCTATTTAATATTAAGGCCTTCAAATAACCCTGACAATTTAAATTAAACAGGTTAATGGGTTAGTAGCCAATAAGCTAGCTAGCCAAAAGACCTACTATCAATAAAATAGAAAATATATGATAAGTAATTATATTTAAATACTAAGCTTAGTCAAGAATATATATATATATATATATATATATATATATATATATATATATAAATGGCGCGCTTCACAAATATCATATCTCAAAATGACTATATTCAATAACTCCAAAAAATTCTATATCTCAAATAATCCAAAAGCTAATAAAAGGTAATATATCTATATTATGTAATCTCAAATACTAAGCTAACAATTTAAATGTTTATTATGAAAAGAAAGTTAAAAGTGAGACTAGAACTTAGAACCCAACAAACAATTGCCAATTGTTAAGAAGTTGAAAAATATTAGAATTAAAAAGACTAAATAGAATTTAAAAATGAATGAATTCTAAGAATGGATTGAGATTTTTTTAGAAATTAGACAAAATTTTAATTCATAATTTTTTTACAGTAAGTTTTAATTTTGGTAATATAAATATAAATATTATATTATTATAATATAAATACTAAACTATGTTATACATTTTATATATATATATATATATATATATATATATATATATATATATGACTTTTCTAGACAGGTCTAAAGTTTTTTTTAAAAAAGTTTAAGTCTAACCTTTTTATTTAAATATTTTTTTTTTAAAGTTTAAGCTAGACTTTTCTAATAAACGGATCAAGTTAGACCAAACTTAAATAGGTCAAGTAATAAGCTCCCGATATATGGCCTAACCTATTTCCATCCCTAGATGTAATAAAACTACTAGAGTTTGGATGCAAGGCAGCTAGGATTTGGGTGTGCCAAAGCAAAGACTACCTGATCAAAATTTTTAATACAAACTCTAAATTATATGTTGTTATTATACATTATAATTTTACATATACAAGTCTAAGATTAATATTTACATAAAATAATATTCTAAATTATCTTTTGATAATTATAAAGATCATAACAATAAATATATAATATTTATATTCTAGATTATCTTCTAATAATAATGGAGATAATGACAATAATTAATAATTAAGATATATTTTCAATATATATATGTTTTTAATTAATATTTTTTAATTAACCATAGTATTCATTATTGATTATTTTATATTTTTTAAATATACTTTTTATATAAATATTAAAAATATCAACTGATATTACACTAATTAAAAATGAAAACTCAATGCAATTGTAAATATATAAAAACAAGAATAAATTATATTAATCAAACAAAGTAATAGATATTAGAATTTGGATAAATTATAGAAATAAAAGTGTTTACATATATTTAAAAATATAAAAATTAAAAATAAATTAAATAATTTTTTTAACAGGTATAACATATTAGATAAAGTATATAAAACTATATTACGTTGATATTTTTTAAAAATAATTAATCAGTAATTTTATATTTAATTATAATTAATCAATTTTAATTAATTATTGAGCTTATATATAATTTATTAAAATAACAATTGTAATTAATTTTAGATTATGTCAAGGAAATTTATTCTTTAATTAAGTTTATTTTATTTATTCTTGTATAATGTTCCATGGTGTATGATGTATAAAATAATGAACTATCGTTTTGTATGATTCCTTTAAAAATTTAAAAACAAGAAAATAATAATGTAGACATTTATTCTTGACATCTCATTCACAGGTTGGCCTCCGCAGAATTTCTTGAATTTGGACAGGAGTATGATGTGAAAAAAGAGTTGGAAGTGCTTAAGAAGACAATTGAATCTATCAATGATGTGCTCCTTGATGCTGACCACAAACAAGATCAAGTTCGTGTGCGTAATTGGATATCTGACTTCAAAGAAGTACTTTATGCTGCAGATGACTTCATAGATGATCTTGCTATCGAATCTAGGAGAGACAAATTGGGTGCAACCGACGTAAAAGAAGTAAACAGGGTACTTCGTTCCATTTCATCTTCAAATCAACTTCCTTTATACAATGAAATGCCTAACAAAATTAAAGAAATACGAGAAAGTTTTAACGGTGTAGTAAAAGAAATGAAGGATTTGAATTTTAGCCCAAGTTCTATGTTGGTTAAGCAAACTGACAGTGAATGCAGGGAAACAGATTCTTGTGTTAAAATCTGATATCATTGGAAGAGATGATAGCAAAAAGGAGATTATTAGTCTGTTGACACAACCTCATGAAAACCAGAAAGTTTCTGTGATTGCCATTGTTGGCCTTGGTGGTTTGGGGAAGACAACTCTTGCTCAATTGGTGTATAATGAATTGGAAGAGCAGAATTCTTTTGAAATGCAAATGTGGGTGTGTGTCTCTGATAACTTTGATGTTAAAACTATCCTGAAGAAAATATTAGAATCAATTCCTGATGGCCAAAGACAAGACCAATCATTAGAGAAGTTGCAAAAAGAGCTCCGTAGAAGTTTAAGTGGTAAGAAATATTTGTTGGTCTTGGATGACATTTGGAATGAGTGTCATACAAAGTGGGCTGAAGTGAGAAAGTACCTGATGTGTGGCGCTCAAGATAGCAAGATTTTAGTGACAACTCGAAGTGAAAATGTAGCAAAGGCAATGACTGCTAGCACTTCCTATCCTTTGAAAGGTTTGACTGATGAAGAATCTTGGAGTTTGTTGAAGAACATTGCATTTGAGGATGATTCCAGAGTCAATCGAAATCTAGAATCAATGGGGAAAGAAATAGCCAAAAAATGCAAAGGGGTTCCACTAGCAGTTAAAACGCTGGGAGGCCTGTTGCGAGGACAAAACCAAGAAAGTAGATGGGAGAATGTTTTACACGGTGACTTCTGGAAATTATGTGAAGAGCAAGATAGTGTTATGCCAATTCTAAAAGTCAGTTACCACAACTTGTCGTCAGACATGAGACAATATTTTGCTTATTGCTCATTATATCCCAAGGATTCAGAAATTCCAAAGGATGAGTTGATTAAGTCATGGATGGCACAGGGTTACCTTAATTGTTCAACTGAAAAACAGCAGATGGAGGATGTCGGTAATCAATTTGTAAAGATGTTTTTGATGAACTCATTTTTCCAAGAAACAACAAGGGATGAACATGGTGAGATCTTTAGTTTCAAAATGCATGATTTAATGCATGATCTTGCAATGCTTGTTGCTGGCAATGATTATTGTTACTTGGACAGTAAGACAGAAAAAGTTGAAGGTAGACCCATGCACGTGTCATTGGAATCTGATGAGACTATTAATGTGTTGAAGTCATTAGATCCGAACAGGCTGAGAACTTTGATTTTGCCGAATGACTTCGAAGAGGAGAAATATTTGTCGATTATTGCAAAGTTCAAATACTTGCGCGTATTGAGGATGTCATCTCTTTCCTTCCACAAATTATTCGATTCAATTGGAAAATTGAAGCATTTAAGATATCTTGACATCCTTGATGATTTCTCTTTGAGTGGGATGCCAGTTGGGTTGGGAAAGTTGTACTCGTTGCAATCCTTATCGACCTTTGTTGTGGGAGACAGCCAAGAAACAAAATATGGCACATTACATGAATTGAAAGACTTAAATCTAAAAGGTAAGTTAAAAATTCAGCATCTCGATCGTGTCAGAGACGTGGCTGTGGAATCACATGATGTAAATTTAAAAGAAAAAAAATTCCTTCATTCCTTGACTCTAGATTGGTCGATCGGAAGCATCATCGGTAACAGTTTACCATTATTAGAAAACCTTGAGCCCCACCGTAGTCTCAAGCGATTGGAGGTGAAGGAATATCCAGGCATGCGTTTCCCAAATTGGCTTTCTCTCCTCACAAATGTTGTTGACATTCGTCTCTATTTTCTTAGTAATTGTCGCTGTCTCCCACCGTTGGAACGTCTCCCGTCCCTGAAGTCACTTGACATAGAATTTCTTGATGAATTGGAATACATATATCTCTACGAAGATGGTTTTGCAGTAACCTTCTTCCCCTCTTTGCAGAGCCTCTTATTAGAAAGTTGTCCGAAGCTCAGGGGATGGCGGAGGCAGGGAGATGATATCAATGATTCACATAATCTCTCCTCACCTCTTTCATTTCCTCATCTTTCTCATCTACTTCTCTCCAAGTGTCCACAGTTGACTTGCATGCCTACTTTTCTGGCCCTTGAGGATTTAGGATGGTGTGATAGTAGTGTGGAGCCATTAATAGGAACACTAAACACAAGAGCGTCAACATGTTCAGCTGGCTCATCTTCCTCCGCTGCTCCTCTTTCCATGCTCAAAGAATGGAGGATTAGTAATGATGTAAACATCAAAGCGTTACCAAAGGGTTGGATGCAAAATCTGACTTCTCTCGAGTCTCTTCTAATTGATCAGTGTGAAAGTGAAACACTCGAGGAATTTGGAATTGGATTTAAGGACGACACCAACTGCCTTCCTTCTCTGCGAAAAATCAGCATTAGTGGGTGTAACGACCTAGAGGCTTTGCCAGATTGGATTTGCAATCTCGCATCGCTTCACCACATTGACATCTCTGGTTGCCCACATTTGGCATCGCTCCCCGAAGGAATAAGTGGTCTTACCAACTTAAAGATGTTTGAAGTCGGGGAATGTTCCCTCCTGATTGAAGAATGCCGAAGAGAGACAAGTGCTGTTAGTCGTCAAATCGCACACATCCCACAAATAATCCTTCGTGAAGAGTGATGATAAAGGTACTGATCTGATTCTGATGCGTATTTATTTAGTGTAAGCGTCGCTGCGTCGTGTATTCTATTTGCTCTGCTAATACAATACTTTTAACTAATTCTTGAGTTATTGTTCATTTGTTTCAAAAATAAATACAGATTATTCTAATAATATTAATTTTTAATTGTTAAACAATATCAGAGTCTTAACTGTCATGTATTTAATGCCAATAAGTTTTTTTATTTGCACCGATATTATTAAAAAAATATAATTTTTAAATTAAAATTTAAATATTATATCATTTAATAAATTTTATAACTGAATATTTAATTATTAATAATAAATATTTTAGTATATTAATAAGATTAAATTAAAAAAAGATAATTATAAAATTTGTATTAAAATTTTATTTATTTATGGAGTAAGATAATAAATTTTGTTATTTTATCAATTAATATTTTTTTCTACATGTTCAAGTTTTGTTTTTCATACTTTTCATTATACAATTATAAATATATCTGCTAAAGTAATAGACATTAACAATTCTTTTTCTTTTTTTATTGTTTTTGTTGAAGTTGTCACTTGTCAAGAATAATTCATGGTTAGAGATATATGAGCTTATGGGACAACTTTGCTGAATTCTCCAATGTGAGTGCATTTAATGAGGTCGGTTATGGCATTATCTTAGCCACCATAATAGGGACAACATCTTTCCAGAAGAAGTCATAAGAATCTAATTTTTTTTTTTAAATTGACTTAGTGCTTGCTCAATACAAGTTGGATTGTGTCTTCATTGGACTCATTTTCAAAATATTATAATTTCATGATTTTCTTAGATAATAGATAGAAGAAATTTATGAGGATAGTATTTAATTTCTTTTGCACTTTAGTAACATATTCATTTTAATCGATAATTATTTTAATTTATATGTTCAATATGTATGCATAATGCTATCTGGCACGCACTTAGCTGCTAAAGGACATTGATGTTCTTATTCTTACTATTTATTGTTGTGTGCTTTACATTAAATTGGATCTGTGATTGTAATTCTCCACCTCAAGAAGTCCATTGGTATTCTTCACAAGTTTTTAATATTTGAGCTTTTAATTCCTTTTAGGATCCCTTTTTACTTTTTTATAAATTTGAATTAGTCATATATTCTTTTTCATATGAGAATAGATTTAGTACTTTATATGTATATAATTAATCATTTAATGTGATTAAGTTCTACATAAATAGGATAACGATTAATATTTATTACAGGACATTATTCTACAACTACACTTATGTCAAAATGCTTAATGTTATGTATACTTTTTATTGACTATAACTGTTTTGACTTGAAAGTAAATAATATTTACCTAATTCTCTTTTATTTTAGTTTCTTATAAAACAATCAATCCATATATCATTTCTTGCATATACTTAAAAAAAAATACATGAATTCAATTAAAAATATAATATTTAGAGATGAATCAAGAAAGGAAGATGAATTAATAATTATTTAAAATAATTTTATATTATTATTTTTAATTATGTAATTACTTTTATACTAAACTAAAAGATAAGAAATTATTTTGATAGTGATGTTATGCAAAAAAAAAAAATATAGATGAATTTTTTTTGTCTATAACTTCCGCTTCAAAAATTTTGCTAATTTTTAAATTACAGACAAAAAATTCCGTTCCATTTGTAATTCTATCTGAGTTTTTGCGCCAAATAGCGGGTTGTAATATAGACGGATAATATAGATGAATTTTTTCCGTTTGTATTACAGACAAATTTATAGACAGATTTTTCTAAAAAATTGAAAAATACAGATGGATTTATTTTTTAAAGTTTTTAGAGAAATCTGTCTGTAAATCTATCTGTATTGCAGACAAAAAAAATCTATCTATATTATTCATATGTATAAAGTATGTTTCTAGTAGTGAGAGTAAACTACAAAATAAGATCTAACATATTACTTGTCATAGAATTCAAAGCTTGAATACAATAACTTTTATCTATAACAAATAAATTTAAAACTTTATTATAATTATCTTTAGCATTTTAATTTCATATAATCTCATTTGATAATTTTTTAATTATAATGTAAACTTCTGTTATAAAAAATTACAAATTTTTAAATAAATTACAATCTTATGTTATTAAAAATATTATCTTAGAATTATAAGGGTAGATTATTCAACTTTTTAAATTTTGTTTGTCAAATTCTTTACACAAAAATAATTTTTTATTGATATTTTGAATCAAAAAGGATTAAAATAAATTATATTTGTAAATCGATTAATTTAAAAAATTAGTGAAAATTTTAATTGAATACTTATCTAAAAAATTATTACATAAGACTTTATGATATAAATTTGATTACAGAATTTATTAAAAAATTTAAAAAATTTTGGGTTAGGCTCCCAACTATATGTCTAAATAGTTCAAACTGTGAAACCTATTTTGTCTCACTTAACCTAAGTGAAAAGAGGTCTTATTGGTCAAGAGAGGGTTTTAATTTTGCAACTTTTGAGAGAGAGAAAAAAGAGAGAAAGAGGACAAAAAATCGGTCTGCATATCCACATATACTATTCAATAAAATTGTGATTCCCGTTCATGGTTGGATTAAGCTGAAAATTGGACCACAAGTTTATGAGACAGAAATCTTTGTTTTGACTGTTGGGATCCTAGATTAGAAATATGTAGTTAGAGAAATCAATTTTACACAGTTGCTCTATTTTTAGGTTTTTTTTTTTTATTCTTCAAATTAAAAGCTTTATTGTTTTGATATATTAACTGATTGTAAGTATTTATTTGTACATTTGATTAGACTCTCTTATACCCCTTAATTGATTATAATGGACTTGATTAATTAGTTTATACCTGTGAGTTTTTACTTATTATATTAAAAGGATTTTCTCACGTTAAATATATGTGTCTATCTGGATTGCTATTATCATCTATTGTTGCTACTTTTCATTGGTTCGTGCAAGTTCAGAAAATTATTTTGGCTGTGCACTTTGGTACTTTTAGTGGTGTTGTTGTTTTCCCTATCAAAAAGTTTATTTTAATAAGTTTCTAATTTATTAACCTAAGATTAAAAAACTTATAAAAATTATAAATTATTTTCAAAATCTTCTTATACCTTTTAAAACTCCTTAAAAATAAAAAAATTAAAGTAAATCTCACTTACAATTTTTAGAAAATACAATTGATATATTTTCCTTATTTCTCAAACATTACATGCTTTTTTTTTATGAAACAAAATTATTATCAAATTTAATTATTTAGTTTTCAAACTGTGTATCACGAAATTTACCAACAAAAAAAAACAAAATATTAAGTGTTAATGTAAAATTTTTAACATTGTTCAATATAACTTTTAAAATAAAATAAAATAATAATTTAGTCTCTCTCTAAATAGTGCTGTTTTTTAAATTAATTCTCATAAAAAAATTGTTAACATTTAATTTCTAATATTTGAAAGGAATAAAATATTTATAATTATCTGTGTAATTCATGATTCATATGTTTACTTCTTTTAAACAAAAATTATAAATTTACCGTCACGTTTAGCTTGAATTAAAATACCAAGAATATTCCAGATACTTTTAGAACTGGTGATCACTGTATTCGTTGACCGTAAAATTGTGTGCATTCGTTAACTTTTTTGTTAGAAAGAGTACCAACCACCAATAGTATGTTTATTATTTGTAAATGCTACTTTGAATATTAGTTTTTCTCTGTCGTTACATTATTTGATGAGTTGTACTCACATTTTTACAAACAATTTTCCCGTATTAAATTTCAGTGGAGAACTTCACATCATAACTATTTGTATTTATAATTATTAAAGATAAGATCAAACCACTAAACGAATAAATAATTGAAGATTAGATTAAATAATTGAATTAATAAATCATGGGTTGCTGGGTTCATAAGAGAGTGTTTTTGCTTCCTCTGTTTCCAATCTCAAAATTTACACACATTGCAGCTTTTCAAATATCAAGTAGCCTTTTATAGTCTTTCTCGATTATTCTAAGGATGGCTGAACAAATTCCATTTGCAGTTACTTCAAATCTCATTCACAGGTTCGTTTCCTCTGCCTTTCTTCAACTTATAACCAATTTGGCGTAGGTTTCCGTTGCTGTTCCAAGGCTTCATACTTCCGTCTTCAAACTCGCAAATTACTCTGCTAAACTCACAAACTTAATTAGTACCAAAACACACTATTAATCATGTGTGTTTTTTATTCTTTCATATAAATTGTTTGATATGTATTTTATTTTACTTTTGTAATCTCTGTTTATTCTAGATTTCTCATAACTTCTAATTGTTTTTAAAAGTGTTTTATGCCTGTCGTTTTAAATTTTTCTCATGTTTGTCATTTAAAGTTTATTTTGTGGTATTGTTTTACCGTCTTTATATCTTTTAACGGTTGATACAACACAAGCCACCTAAAAGATAAAAAAAATAAAATAAAATTTACTTAATACGGTACTTCTAAACTTAAAACTCTTTTTAAATTATATTAAAATATTAAAAAATATTTGTTTTTTTCAAATATACCACTAACTCTCTATTATTAAAATTAAAGGTTATAATTGTTCCACATATACAAGAGTATAAACATTTTCTAAAGCACTATAGAATTTTTTTAAAAAAAACTTGTTTTAGAAATAAATGATATTTTAAATTTTTTTTATTATTATGGTTACATTTTTTCATCGTCTCTAAAAGTTAAAAATATATTTTTATATAAAAACTAATATATAATTTTTTTTACTTACAAGGATTAAATTGCAAACAAAAAATTACATAAAGACTAAAAATCATTTATTCCTTTATTATATTATAAAAAATTGATATTTTTTATTTTTATTTTTTATTTAAGACTTTTTTCTACGCTTTATTTTATCTTTTTTATAAGAACCTTTTTCCTTGTATAGTTTTCAACTGTCCTTATCTTGTTTTTTGAGTTTTAACCATTCACTTTTTTTTTTTTCTCAGGTTTCTAACTTTTTTCAAAACAATAATTAGTATTTAAAGTTTGTTTGCTGGTATTATTTTGGAATTTCTACTTTCCTACCAAATTATATTTTCACTCAAATCAAAGCAAATAATAATTATATTTTATCTAAATGCCCTATTTTTTTAAAAAAATTGCACTTTATCTTTTTCTTTGAATATGTTAAAATTTAACTCATCTACATCTTGTACGTTTCGATGAGGGAATTTGTTTAGTTTTATTTCATTATTTTCTCTTGAGACAAAATTTTATAACAATGGTAAGTGTTTATTTTTTTCATGAAAAATATATTGAAATCGTTGAGCTTCTTGAAAAATTAAAAGAATTCAAATTTATTAAAAAAATTATTTTAGTAAGAAAAATTCAAATAAATATTCATCAATGCTTTAACACAGTTTAAAATCTGTTGAATTGTGATGCATTTTAGTTTTTCACAAAAAATTAAATAATTTTAAAATAAAGGTAGAGTACTGTAACATATGCATATTTTAAGAGGAAAATTCAATTCAATCTTTTATGTATTGCGTAGAAGAATTTTTATTTTATTGTTTGTCAATCAATCATGACTCTAATATTTCAATAAATTAATCAAAATAAACATCGGGTTAAACTAAATTACATTATTCAGTTTTTTAAAAATATTGATTAAAAATATGTATGTTACATTACCCTCATTTCTTTTTTAAAACTATATAACCTCTTCTCATAAAAGAAATTAAAATGCATTACATTTTAATCCATTTTAAGGTTTTGTAAAGCATTGTTGAACATTTGAATGTCCTTATTTTATTTTATTTTTTTACTTATAATTTAATCTTCATTTAAATGTCTTATTATTTTTATAATTTTTATTTTGCATGTATTTTAACTTCTTTTAATATGTTAAATGATGAATTAATTTTTAGTCCATGTAGATTCTTTGCATTTTTAATTAAGTTCTATACGTTAATTTTTTTAATTAAAATGTTATAATTTTATTTTCTTAATTAAATTCTTAACAATTAATATCATTATATCTTTATTAAATACCAATGAGATGAAACTTTTAATTTACAAACCTATTATTTATGTTAAATTCTCTTTTTTACAATTATTTTATATAGATAAATTCCTCTAAATTCTCAAATCCTGTTATTGTTAGGTGATAAAACTAATACTAAATTAAGAACTTCTTATTAAACTCTATTTATACTCACATATATGCAACGACTAAAATATTTTAAATTACAAAACATCATGAATGAAAAGAAGATATTTTGAATTACTCTTAAATTCTAAAAAAATCTTAAACATTATTTTTACAAAAGAAAAAAATTTAAGTTTGGAGACTAACTTCTTTCACCCTGAATTCAAATTTTTAGACTAGTTTTGTATAACTATTTTTTATAATAAAATAATAAATCATGACTAAAAAATTTACTTTAAACTTATTTGTATCAACAAGTAGAATCTAAATGTCCTGATAATAATTTAACTTAAAAAATATCTCTCAATAATAAAAAATAAAAAATATAAAAACATGTAATTGTCAAATTATATAAATATAATAATTAATTATGATATGATTACCAAGTTTAACTCTACATAATTGATCGTCTGAATGAAATACTATGGCTATGTTAAATATAATATTATGCAAGGAGAGTTTTACAGTGAGAGTATATTTTATTGGTAAAATACTAAAATTCACTCTTAAAAAATTTAAATAATATCAGATATCTGAAATAGTAGCATTAGAGAACATTTTAAATGCATTATATTAATATCCAATAATAAACTTTTATATATAGTTTATGAGTGTGAATTTTAAGAATGTCTTTAACAAAGTTTTCAAATGACAGTATTTCTAAATTTGGTTCTTTTACTGTGGCAAATGATTTTTATTATATTAATTATATTTTTAAATTTATTAAATTAAATTTTGAAATTAATTCTTATAGTTTAATTTTTTTACCTAATATAATATATTATTTATTATTAATAATTATAAGATTTTATTTTTTAAAATTAATTAATTTGTTAAATTTTAAAATTTTGTATTGTATATATATTTATAATTATTCAGTGAAATATTATTTTAGTTTAATAATATTGTGCCATTTACTAAAGTAATACTATGGTGTGTCGGTAAGTATTTAAATCTGAAAGAAAAATTTTAATACAATACCTATTAATATTTAGTAGCTTGAGTTACATAACTTTGAAATTCAGCACCATTAATTTAGTTGAATCACTCATTTCGGTTAATAACAACCCAAATAGGCTACGAAAGTGTGTAACAATTTTGCCTTCATTGTTTGAAATTATTGATTCCTTTATTATTTATATTAATTAAATTCAAACATGTATATTATATATACTTAAAATTATGAATTATATTTTGTCATATATATATATATATATATAATCTTAATATTTATAATATTATAGATTATCTTCTTGTAATCATTAAAATAATAACAAAGATAATGAAAACAACTAAATCCTACCGCTCAATTCAGTGAATGTGTATCTATTAATTTAGTGAATGTATATTTATCTTTCTAGTACTCTCGCTCAATCTAGTAAATTTATATAGATGATAAGGGTTAAGAAGAAGAAAAGATAAAGATTTATAAGAACCACCAAACTTAACTTCATATTTATTTAAAATTACAAAAATTAAAATATTTATTTAAGCAGACAAGAAAGTAAAACTTTGTTTCATAATTAATGTCTAAAAGTATTTGATATATGTTTAGTTTTCAATAATTAAAGGCATTAAAACTTTATAAAATAAAAAGACATTGCAGCGATCACTTGTGAATTTTAAAGGTGATTTAAATAACTTATTTTTAATATAAAGAATTTAAATAACTTATTAAAAATTAATTCATAAAATATATCTTTTTCAAGAATGATTAAGTTGACAGACTACTTGGTCATTATCAAAATTATGTTATGCAGTTAAATATTAAAAAGAAATATCTTCTATTAATACTAAATTTGCTTGAAACACTTTTTTTTACCAATAATTTTTTAAAAAATTATTTTAAGAGATTTTAAGCACAAGTATTTATTAAAATCAATAATAAAATATATATTTAAAACATTTAATTTAATCGTATCTAATATTAAATACAAATAACAACTTAAAGGTCAAAAGTTCTTTAATGTAAATAGTCATATGCTATAAAAAAAATAACAATAATGTCATTTGATCAGATTTTTTTTAAATAAAGATAAAAAGAAAGTATGAAGTGGTAGCTTGGATAATTTTATATATTGAAAAGTGTTAAAGAATATACTTTCCTTTTCCCTTTTATCCGTCACCATTTTAAAAAAAAAGAAAAATCTTTTTTATGCCTCGTTAAAAGTTTAAGAAAACATTTATTATTATTACACTCTTACTATTTACAAATTAGATATATTCTTTTACATATAAAAGAAGTGTGTATATATATATATATATATATATCCAATGTCAATATCAACACTTCTTCGTCATTTTCTTTCACTAATGGCTAAGTTTGAATCAGTGCCATTTGCTGTTGCATCAAATCTTATTCACAGGTTAGCTTCCCCAGATTTTCTTGAACTTGGACAGGAGTATGGTGTGATGGAAGAGTTGGAAGCGCTTAAGAAGACAATTGGATCTATCAATGATGTGCTGCTTGACGCTGACCACAAACAAGAACAAGTTCGTGTGCGTAATTGGATATCTGACTTCAAAGAAGTACTTTATACTGCAGATAACTTCTTAGATCACCTAGCTATCGAATTTACGAGAGAAAAACTGGATGCAGCAGAAGGAAAAGAGGTAAAACAGGTACTTCGTTCCATTTCATCTTCAAATCAAATTCCTTTATACAGTGAAATGCCTGACAAAATTAAAGAAATACGAGAAAGTTTTAACGATGCAGTAAAAGAAATGAAGGATTTGAATTTAAGTCCAAGATCAAAAGTGGTTAAGCAAACTAATAGTGAATGGAGGGAAACATGTTCTTTTGTGTTAGAGTCAGATATCATTGGAAGAGATGACAGTAAAAAGGAGATTATTAGTCTGTTGAGACAACCACATGAAAAGCAAAAAGTTTCTGTGATTGCGATTATTGGCATTGGTGGTTTAGGGAAGACAGCGCTTGCTCAGTTGGTGTATAATAACTTGGAGGTGCAGAATTCTTTTGAAAAGCGAATCTGGGTCTGTGTGTCCGATAACTTTGAAGTGAAAACTATTATGAAGAAAATATTACAATCAGTTACTCGTTGCCAGATAGCAGACGGGTCGTCACTAGACTACTTGCAAGAAGAACTTCGTGAAAATTTAAGTCATAAGAAATATTTGTTGGTCCTGGATGACATTTGGAATGAGAATCGTAACAAATGGGCTGAATTGAGAAAGTACTTGATGTGTGGCTCTCAAGATAGCAAGATTTTAGTGACAACTAGAAATGAAAACGTAGCAAATGCAATGGCAGCTAGCACTTTCTATCATTTGAAAGGTTTGACTGACTTAGAATCTTGGAGTTTGTTGAAAAACATTGCATTTGAAGATGATTGCAAGGGAGTGAATCAAAATCTAGAATCAATGGGGAAAGAAATAGCCAAAAAGTGTAAAGGGGTTCCACTAGCAGTTAAAACGCTGGGAGGCCTGTTACGAGGACAAAATGAAGAAAGTGAATGGGAGAATGTTTTACGTGGTGACTTGTGGAAATTATGCGAAGAGCAAGACAGTATCATGCCAATTCTAAAGCTCAGTTACCAAAACTTGTCGCCAGAAATGAGACAATGTTTTGCTTATTGCTCTTTATATCCCAAGGATTCAGAAATTCCAAAAGATGAGTTGATTCAGTTGTGGATGGCACAGGGTTACCTTAAATGTTCAACTGAAAAACAGCACATGTACATGGAAGATATCGGTAACCAATTTGTAAAATTTTTTTTGATGAACTCATTTTTTCAAGATTCAAAGAGTGATAAATATGGTGAGATCATTAGTCTCAAAATGCATGATTTAATGCATGACCTTGCAATGCTTGTTGCTGGCAATGATTGCTGTTACTTGGATAGCAAGGCAGAAAAAATTGAGGGTAGTCCCATACACGTATCATTGGAATTTGCTGAGGCCGTTCATTTGTTGAAATCATTAGATCCGAGCAGGCTGCGAACTTTAATTTTGCCATATGACTTCGAAGAGGAGGAATATTTGTCAGTTATTGCAAAGTTCAAATACTTGCGCGTATTGAGGATGCATCATCTCACTGATCCCACTGAAGATTTGAAGCATTTAAGATACCTTGTTTTAACCCAACAAACAAGTCTTCCCAAATTTATGAACAATCTTGTTTTCCTACAAACGTTCAAATTGAGGAATTGCGGTGAAGAATCCTTTTCTGAAGTGATCACAAAATTAGTCAATATGAGATGGCTTGAGGTTGGTGATTATGACTTCTTGAGTCGGATGGCAGTGGGGTGGGGAAAATTATCCTGGTTGCAATTCTTACCCGTCTTTGTGGTGGGAGGTAGCCAAGAAGGCACACTAAATGAATTGAAAGACTTGAACCTAAGGGGAGAGTTAGAAATTAAGCGGCTCGATCGTGTAAGAGATGTGGCTCTGGAATCACAAGATGTAAATTTAAAAGGAAAAAGATTCCTCCAATCCTTGACTCTGACTTGGTCGCATGGAGACATACGTAACAGTGACAGCTTGCAATTGTTAGAAAACCTTCAGCCCCATCATAATCTTAAGCGATTGAAGGTGCATTGTTATCCAGGCATGCGTTTCCCAGATTGGCTTACTCTCCTCATAAATGTTGTTGACATCTCTCTCTTCATGTTTCGTAATTGTCGCTCTCTCCCACCGTTGGAACGTCTTCCCTCCCTGAAGTCACTTGAGATAACTAATCTTGATGAATTGGAATACATATATCTTCATGAAGATGGTTTTGCAGTGACCTTCTGCCCCTCTCTAGAGAGCCTCACATTACGTTGTTGTTTTAAGCTCAAGGGATGGCGAAGGCTGGGAGATGATATCAATGATTCTAAAAATTCACAACATCTCTCCTTACGTCTTTCGTTTCCTCATCTTTCTCAATTACACGTCTCGTACTGTCCAAAGTTGACTTGCATGCCTACTTTTCCAAAAGTTAAGGTTTTGGATTTTTGTGAATGCACTGCGGAGCCATTAGTAGCAACACTAAACACAACAGCTTCAACATGTTCAGCTGACTCATCTTCTTCCTCCGCTGCTCCTCTTTCCATGCTCAAAGAATTGGACATAACTGATACTACGAATTTACCAAAGGGTTGGATGCAAAATCTGACTTCTCTCGAGTCTCTTCGAATTGTATGGTGTAGAAGTGAAACACTCGAGGAATTTGAAACTGGATTCAAGGAAGACACCAACTGCCTTCCTTCTCTGCAAAAGATTTCATTATGTTATTGTAAAAACCTAAAGGCTTTGCCAGATTGGATTTGCAACCTCTCATCCCTTCAAGAGATCACAATTGCACTCTGCCCAAAATTGGCGTCGCTGCCCGAAGGAATGAGTCGTCTTACCAACTTAAAGATCTTTAAGGTTGCGAGGTGTTCCCTCTTAGTTGAAGAATGCCGAACAGAGACAAGTCCTATAAGTCGCCAAATCGCACACATCCCACAAATTATCCTTAGTGATTAGTAAAGGTACTGACTGATCTGGTGCCCTTTTCTATTGTGTTTGTTTTAGTGTAAACGTAGTAACTCAACAATTATTGCTGTGCTAATAAAATACTTTTAACTAGTTTTTGAGTTAGTGTTGCTTTGTTTCAAAGATAAATACGAATTATCCTGATAATATTAATTTTCAATTGCTAAACAATATCAGAGTCTTAACCATCATAAATTTAATAAGTTTTTTTCGCTTTGCACTGGTATTATTAAAAAAAGTATTTTCAAATAAAAATTAAAACATTATATGATTTAATAACTTTTATAGATAACTATTTAATGTTTAATAATAAATATTTTATTATATTAACAAAATTAAATTAAAGAGAATTTTTTATAAATTAAAAACTAATTATAAAATTTGTATTAAAAGTTTAATTATTTATGGTATAAGATAATAAGTTTTGTTACTTTGTCTATTGATATTTTATCTACGTACATAAGTTTTGTTTCTCGTGCTTTTTATTATATAATTTTAAATATATTTGTTAAAATAATGTATGATGACAATTTTTTTCTTTATTTCTTTTGTTGTAGATAGTTTAATAATTTAGTTTGTTAGAAATTAAGTAAAAATACTTGAGTAGATAAAGCAACTTATTGAATTTTGCTGTGTAAATACATTTATTAGACGTGGTTATAGCATTCACTTGTTCTTAGTCTTACTGTCTATTATCATTATGTAATTTTTTTATGACAAGAAGCCTGTTGCTATTCTTCATAGGTTTTTAACTTTTGAGCTTGTATTCTTTCTAGGATTCTTTTTTACCTTTTTATAAGTTTAAGTTAGTCCTCTATTCTTTTCCACCTAAGAATAGATTTATTACTATTCATTAACTTGCTTGCTATATGATACTCAGTTGATCATTCAATATGTTTAAGAACCACTTAAATATGATAACAAATAAAATTTATTATAAAACATTATTCTCCAACTATACTTATATCAAAATTCAATCAAAATGCATAATGTTCCAAGTTATTTAACGCTTGGCTATATATCTTTTATTGACAATAACTATTTTGACTTGTAATAATTTTTATGATACAATCAACTCACGTACCATCTCTTGTTGATACTTAAAAAAATACATGAACTCATTTAAAAATATAATATTTAGAGATGAATCAAGAAAGAAAGATAAATTAATACTTATTTAAAATAATTTTATATTTTAATTATTAATTATTAATTTACTTTTATATTAAACTCACTGATAGAAATATCATTATGAACTTCCATAAGATCTAAAGTGAAGTGTTTAAGTTGTTTCATATAATCAAATAAAAAATTGCATGCTATTAGTAAAAAAAACAATCTTCATCATAAGACACTTATGGATATTAGACTAATTGACTTTGGATTTAAGAAATCAGTTTTACTTAATTGTTCAAATTTTCTTTTTCTTTTTGTTTTCTTATCTTTTATTCAAAGGAAAATTACTATTTTCAATAGTTTATATAAGTTATTGAAAACTACCGCTATGGTTAATGTAAGCCTAGAAAAACATCTCATTTACAAGGTAATTCATCCATGTTCTAATCTAATAGCATTTTAATAAGTTCATATTTTGACATACTTTTTGAGCATGATCATATGCACTTATTATTAATTTGAATGGATTTTTACACTAAATACTCTGTTAATTGTTGTAGATGAGCATGTGTGAAGGCTCATGGGATTTATGGACATTTTGGGCACAATTTTGAGAGAATTAGGCTATTAAGGATGAAGCATGCCCATGCTTCATTAGCATGTACGGTCGTGCTGCAATCAAGCACGCCCATGACTCTAGCATAAGCACGATCATGCATTCATCTGGCACAACCATGCTCACCTACACAATTCACAAATTCTACATGATTTTGGTACTTAAAAACCTTATAAAATGAAGAATAGAAGCAGCAGTTCAGCATTCCATTCTTTAGACTTAAGTCTTGAGTTTCTGAGTAACTCCCTCTTCCTTCTGTATGGGATCTTTAGCATGTTTCTGGAGGATTTAGATCTTCAAGTGACTGGACTTGGAGAATGGTGTAACATCCTCAATTTCTTATTTAAAAATAAATAATTTTTTGTAACAAAAGGAGAAAAATAAGAGAATTTTGTTCCATTTTATAGATTTAAGAATTGAATAAAAGCAAAACATACATTCCTCTTATGAAAATTTTATAAGATTCCAAAATATTTAAAACTTCCAAAGAACTAATTTTGAGACATTAAAGTGATGAATAAAATTTTGAATTACATCAAACAATTATTCGGTTCGTGTCACATACATATAAGTTTAAAATACCATTAAGAACATTTCTAAATTATTCATTTCAACAAAATTTTCAAAAGTATTATAAATTCTAAAATCTGACATTTAAAATTATTTACAGATATTGGTCAACATAAAATGTAATTAGAGTAAAGTGCTACAATTTCTCAAATCATTTTAATCTCTACAGAGCAGTCTTCCTTCCAATATCATTGGACTATGATCCTAGAATGGATTAATCATCTTTATTCAGTCCTCATTCGCCTTCCTAAAAATAGTTAGTGAGGATGAGTATTTTTCGCCCTACTAAATTTCTTATTCGACAAAAGAAGATAAATAAATAAATAAATAAATAAATATATATATATAATACTGAAAATATTATCTAATATACATTGGATTAACGATAACACTTAAATCATATAGATCATTATCACAACAGAGCATACACACCAACCAATCAATCATCTTTGCAAATATTTATAACATGCATTTTCATACTAGTTTGTATGTCATAATACATGTATTATACCGCATCAATCAATATGTCACAATACATGGATGAACCAATTATAAGCGTGGGTTCACCACAGGCTATACACTTTTCTCCTGACTCTGTCTCTAATTAACACCTTTGCTAAGGGGCTCATGACCGCACACGTTATATCCGTGAGGTGGGGGTTAACCGGCAACCATCAATGGTGTGAAACTAAGTCCCTGAGGTTGAAGGCGTCATGAATCTGTTATCGCAGTGCCACAATGAGCGTGACTAACATGCAGTGAGCGCACGTTTATGTGGAATGTTTGGAATGTTTGAAAAAGCATGAATTTATGTTGTTTGATGATGATTTGATTAATGTTAGAAATGTGTGGAACATGCGAGGTGAGTATCTATGCTTGGTGTGTGTCTGATAGCGTAGAATACTCACTCTTACATTTATTTTTCAGGTGACCAAGATAATCAGCACCAGGCTCAGTGAAAGGATGGATGAAACTACTATAGGACTTAGGAAATTATTCTTTTGAAATTATGATGTATTAATTAAGTCCTGTAGCAATGATTTGGTTCAAATTTGTAATTCATCATTATTTTAAAATACTTAAATAAAATTATGTATTTGGAACCATTTGAATGAAATTTTTGTTATTCCCATTTTATTGCGAAATTGATTTATTTTAGAAATAAATTAAGATGTTACACATAAGGTCCTTAAACAATTTCACACCACACAAATCAATACAATATGCCGGAGGTCGAACACCTTCGAACTTAGTCCAATTATTGTACAATTTCAATCTACACGCTTTCTTAGTATCAATACAGTCATCTATCAAGTTTTGCAACATCTAATATTCACAGTATATCTATTATTTCAAAAATATCAAATTTGTAAATCTTAAATTACCTCTAAACAAGGTTTACTAGTAAAATCATTATATTTTTTGAAATAGTTTTGCTTAGAGCTTTTGTTACAAATTGTATTTAGTTAGTTTTGAAAATAAGCATGGAGTTTTCATGTCAAACTCTCTATTCAGGATCTTCCCTCTAGTTTATTTTTCACCTTTGTTTATGGCTTTATTTACAAATATTTTGGTTTCTTTCTTAAACATGAGTAACTAAACCTATAGCTAGGGCTATGGGAATTCTTGTTCATGACTTTATAGAGTTTTTATAATTAAATTTAGATTTGATTTATGTTATGATTAGTATTTTTCCTATTGCGGTTGATTGTGTATTGTGAACTGACCACTTGTATCATAATTCTAATTAATTACATTGTTAAGCGACTGTACCTCAATTAATTAATGGATCTGTAGGATAATACGAGACAAAGAATTAGATGCACCAAACCGGTCTTTCTCTTTCAATCGTTGTTAGATTAACAAGTTTATAGGTTCTTTATGCTTCCCTCAATTGATATCTTGCATGACCATTGGGGGTGTTAATTTAGAGGAAAGAATGTTAATAATGCATGACCATTGGATATTAATAGAAATTATATAAATAGTTGGTAATCATACGATCATCGAATCTAGAGTTAATTAGAAAAAGAATATAAAGGATTGAATGAGTAAACTCATATACCTTAGGTTTTCCTCCTATAATTTTTCCTAATACATGTGTTGTGATTTCTGCTTTGAGATCTGGTGATAATTGTTTTAAATTCTTTAGTGTAAATGTGCAATTTTGCATCCATTATGTTTAAATAATTAGACAGATAAATTTTTAGTAATTTGAACCCTTTTATTATTTTTTGACGGGTACATTTGTCTTCAGAATACATTTCTACCAAGCTTGGCAATAGACCAAATGCAAAATTCAAGTATTTACAATAATTTAATAAATAAATGGGTGGACATATATTGTTAGGATGACAACAAAAATTAAAATTTGCCTTCATATAAATTTCATCTATCTATTATCTAGTAAAAGAAAAAAATCCTTATACGAAAAATTAGTTGATTAAGGTAGACACAATCATACTCATGTTAAGCAAGCACTCAGTGAATTATATGACAAATTTGGTCCTTTGGACTTCTGTAGGACTAATGCTCACCGTTACAATCGCTAGGCTAAGGCCAAGATCAGCACCACACATGCTTTCACAACTCTAGAATTCAATGAACTTGCCTTAGCTCGAGTATCTCTATTCGTGTCAATTGACATTGCATGTTCTTATGCCAACTTTATCATTAGCTTATCTTTAGCGAATTATTGTGATAAAACCATTGAAAAGAAATCAAATTTGTCAGGAAATTTTAATAAATACAAATTTTATAATAAAAGACATAAACAAAAATTATGCATCAACAAAATATCAATTGATTTATTTGATACAAGAAATCTTAGAACTTATAAACATCAACCAAAGTACTGTTCTCTAGGTAGGATCAGATGCAAATATCAAAACATCACTACACTTAGTCAAATTTATATCTTATAAAAACCTGTCAGGGAATCTCAATCAGTCAAAGAAAATATTACCTAGATCTCATCAAGGATACCGGTCTCCTTGCTTGCAAACCTGTCAGGGCCCCTATGATCCATCATTCTAAACCCCAAGTGTAACACCCTCTTTTCATTATTCAATAATTTATGTTTTGTTTAATATTAAGTAATATTAGAGTGCATTTACAAGAGAGTAAAGAAGATTTTTGAAAGAATTTTAGTACAGGAAGTCTCACTCAGGTGAGGTAAATAATTACTTAAATAAATGATTACTTAAAAAATTAATTTTATATATGTTGAGCAGAATAGACCTTAAGCTTTAAAGGAGAAAATATAGGGGAAAAAAAACCCATTTGTTGCTAAAACAAAGCCATATGATTCATCATATGCATTATGTAACACCCTAATTTTCATTTGAATTTTTCTTGTTTTCAAACTAGAAGAGCCTTTTTAAGAAAAAATTCCTAAAAAGAAAAGAATATTCCTTTTGGCTTAGGAGAATATTCTTTTTTAGCTTAAGCAAAATTTTTTTGCTCAAGTGATAATGGATCAGATTTTCTAAACTGTATTCTACTTAAGTGAAAATTCACAATAGAAATGGGTAGCTCTCTATCATATTTTTGCTCAAGCAAAAATATTAGTAGAAAAGTAGCAATTTTTGTCTAGTTTTCTCACTCAAGCAAGAATGGCCTCGCTCAAGCGAGAATATGCGAGTTTTAAAGGGTATTTAAGAGATTTTACTCTAAAAATTGTATTATGAGGCAGAACCTCTCAACCACTTCTTCCTTTGTTCTCTTACTTCCTTTCTTCGGAGAAACCCTCTCAAACTTCAAATTACTTCTGAATCCGAGCCCAAATTCTCTTTCCTCTCAATCACAAGTAAGTTCCTTGGAATTCAATCCTACAATTTCATTTGTGTATTTCTCTATTTCCTCTTTTTTGAAAATAATTTTACTTTGTAATATATAGCAGATAATTGGTCTTTGGACAATATTTCCTTTGAAACATTGCACTTTCCTTTAAATCCTGAGGAGATCTTGGCTTTTGAAATACTAGCTGTCATCCCTTTGGTTGTGAGAGACCCATTTCCAGGTAAGGGGAGTTGATCCCAAACCCTAACTCCTTGTTCGGAGGGCAAGTGTACCCATGGAGAAGTAATAAAGGGTTTTGAAATTAAGTTCTTGAAATATCGTCCCACGATGATTGATTTTCAATTACTAAGAATTTCCTAACTCAATTATTTAAGCTTCAAAGATACGAGAGTAATTATAAACAAGAATTTATAAAATCAATTATAAAACTAAGAGCAAGGAACACAAAGCACGTCTTGGTTACACTTATCAGAGAAAAACCTAGGGCGTATGGGTGTTCTCATTCAATCATTTATGTTATTTTGCTGTTTAGATCATACTAATACATTAATTAGTATGATTGTGACACATGTATTAAGAAAATATCGATTGATATGAACAATATGATGTTGGTGTGCCATTGTTGAGTTTTTGTATGGATAGTTCAGAGATATACTAAGGATATAGAGTTTAGAGGCTATCTGGAAGAAATGAGGGTGATAAATGCTAATAGCTTATGTGTACACGATTGATAGCAAAAGCATTTATAGGCCTCACACTCATTTATTGACTGATCTCCTGACTATACTTTTGCTATGAATGCCTAATAAACCAAAGCAAACATATCCGTGTGTAGTGACTAACGACGACTATCAATACTGGTGTAAGTCCATAGTAACTAAGAAAATATGTTGGCAGCGATTTAAAGGCCTATAAGTATCTAAAGTAGTCTTAATGAACCCTATTATAAATAATGATTCAAGATTTATGTATAATATTTAATAGTTAATTGTTTGAATTTTAATTCATACCCAGCTTTAGTTAAAAGTTTATATTACTGAAAAATAGATTATTTGTTTTATGAACTTAATATATATATATATATATATATAATGTGAAAGTTTTGTTTTCATTCTATTTATAAATTTAAGTTAAGGAAATGCATTTTTATTTTTAAAATGAATCTTTACTTCACAATGAATAAAACTTTTATACAAGCAAAGTTTCAAAAATTAATTGTTGATCTTTATCAAATATATTAATATATTTGTACAATTTTCCAAGCTAGTAAAACCCCTTTCGAATTTTATCAAATTTTATTTCAAAATATTATATATTATTAAAGAGAATTATTTGAATAAAAGTAAGGATGTTATATGTTACATTTCTATTATTGTCACATTTTGTGGTAATACTTGTTAATAGATTCATAATTCACAAAGTGATACAGAGCCATACTTGAGGTATCTATAAATATTTGTGAAGAAGATAAGTTATAGCCTCTTAATAGATACATAGTCTTATTATTTGGGAAGTGCCAAAGAGATGCACTTAAATTATCTACCTATATGAGTGACAAGGTAGAGGTAATACCCTACCTTTCTTCATCTTAAATATATTAAGTTTATAAAAATTTAAAAAGAATAACTAACTTTTTCGTATAACCATTAATCAAATTTTTAAAAATAAAACCTTTCACAAGAGTAAATTTGTATATAAGACAATTTAAGAAAATAAATTGCGTGAATATATTGCAAATTAATATTTACATACTGAAAGAATTCTAGATACTAATTAATATATTGTATTTACATATCATTATCCAAAATATATAAGAATTTACAATAGTTCATACTCAGTCTCATATACTAAGGACTTGAAACTATTCATCTATATCATGTCAGCTCTTAATTTCCTCTTAAGTCCTCCGCAGTCAATTCATCATCCTCTCCAAGATAGACGTCACTAGAATCTACCATCATTTCTATACTAGAGAATCTCTTAAATATGTAGCTATTAGGCCTTCCTAGCAAATCATGATCATGATAAGTAAATATGTTATTCATGATCCGAGAAGACCTTTCGATTCCTCGGTATAGATAAAAACCAAGAGACTGATGAATTTGACCACTAGTTGGAAAATCAAAAGGTACTGCATTATAAATTACTTCTAATGTGTACTTCTTAATCATTTCCAAAATATACTCTAAAATGTAAATGTACAATACGTTTATATTTCCTAAATATATAATTTAATCTACTACTAGTATAGACATCCACTACATCAATGCGCACAGGATGTGTTGTCATCTTTACTACCTGCAAGATGGTGTAAGGATGAGCAACTATTCTACCTTTCAAACATAACACAATTGCACCATATCACTTATCGCAATAATTATAAATATGCAAAAATCATCACTTCATATCATATATCAATTATTCTCTTCCTAACATACAAATTCACATAATTACATTCCATTTCCAAACACGCACTTTCAGTGCACTGTGATCAGAGTTTTTCGATGCCTCCAGCAGTTCTCGAGGTCTTACTCAATTAGGTAAATAGCTGCTAATTAGCTCATGCTGTAACATCCTATATTTTGATTTAAATAAAATGAGGTTTGTTAAAGTATAATTGGAATAGATTTGGATAGAATTTATTAAAAAAAAAGAAAAAAAAAGAAAAAAAAAAGTGAACAGTAAAACCGCCTATGAACAGTAAACCGCATATGAACAGTGAAACCGCCTTTGTACAGTGACGATGACGTCATCAATGACATCAGCATGACGTCATGGCTGACGTCACATCCGCGTACAATCCGTGTACAGTACGTGTGCACAGTGTTTCCGGCATGAACAGTAAGACGGTGAACAGTGTTTCTGGCGATGAACAGTAAATTCCGGCGGTGAACAGTAACTTTCAAAAAATTTCTATAAAAAGGGGGTTTCAGACGAAATTTTCATTTCTTCACTCCTATCCAAGGTTCTCAAAGGTTCTAAGGTCATATCTCGCCATTTTCTCCCATACTAAACCTCCTAAACTTAGATTTTTCTTCAGATCTGTGATTCTACGTTCAATCTAAAGGATTACAAGTAAGTTTTTCTAAGTTTGAAGTTAGATTTACCGTTCGTTTCTCTTCTTCTTCTTCTTCTTATAGATGTTCATGATGTTCTTAGGAAAACCTCCGTTCTAGAGTTAAACCTTCGGTTAAATCCTTGTAAAAGCTCTGTTTTGAGGTAAGGGGGGCTCTACTTTATCATTTTGTTATGTTTATTACTTGTATTCTCATAGATCTTGTCATGTATGTGATTATATGTGGAATAATCCTTGCTTTATGAAAAATAATCGATGAATAGCGAGAATAATTGGCTGTTTATGTGATTTATGGTGAATACATGGTGAAAATGTGATATTATGTCCAAATAAGGCATGATAAGGTATATTGAGGATGGTTGATATGATTATATGATTTTGTGATATGAAATATACAAAGAGATTGATGTTTTATGTTTGAATATATTGTGTTTCATGTAAAAATGATGTGTATTGTTAATATGCCATGGTTTGATGTATATGATGAAAAGTATGTGGAAATATGATGAAAAATATGTGTGAACATGAGAAATGGCATATGTGAACATGTGAATATACTCGAAAGAGTATGAGATGGAAAAGGATATGATGTAAATAGTTACAGAGATACACTGGGGGAGTGGAAGATGGAGACGATATGGGATATCTTGGGGAAATGTAGGGTGGTGAGTGACATTCGGGATTGTGCACGGAATATTGTGTTCGAATGCACCACATGGCCACACACTCATTTCTCGACTTGACTCCTGACCATTACCTTTGCTAAGGGGCTGTCTATTGCATGCGTTGTATCCGTATTGCATTGGGCCATCCGGCGACTATTTACATGAATGTGTAAGACCTCGAGATAGAGGCATCGGATAACTGTGGCCACAGGGCGCGGTAAGCGCGGATAAAAGTAAAAGAAATTGTGAATCTGTGTAATGTAATGCGCGTTGAGATGAGAATATGCTTTATATAACCATGTGATATGTAATGCCATGATGTTTTCTTTAATCGTGATAAGATGTGTTTTGTGAAGAATGTATATGTTATGTATGAGTGGTAGGGTAGAGACTCACCCTTACACAACATTTTTCAGGAAACCAGGTTGAATAGTACCAGGCTCACAGTGCATGGATGGATGAGAACTGCTATAGGACTTAGTTATTTTGAGTTATGTAATGAATATTTTCAGTTCCATAGCATTCTTTTGAAACAGTTGTAAAACTACTATTCCTCTTTATTGCTGATGAAAACTTTAGAATCTTTGTTTTTCTAAAGTACTTATGAATTAATGAAATTTTACTCTATGAACCTTATATCATTTCAATGTCTTTTCCTTATTAGAAAGTTTTGAAGGAAAATTTATTTTACCATATTAATTTTTATGAAAATTTATCATATATTGAGGAAAGAAATATAAGGTGTTACACATGCAATACGAATACAACATATGCAATCACGAACACCTTAGCAAAGATATAGTCAGGAGTCTAGTTGAAAAATGAGTGTGAGGCCTTATGGCGCATTTGCACTAAACAATAATACGCAGACAATTGCAAATGTCGCTCATAACCTACATTTTCCTGAAATTTCCTTATCATCTCCAGACTCTATACCCCTAGTATATTTCTGTAACTATTTACACCAGTCCATTCAGCTCTTATATTCATTCCACCATCCAATCATAAAATCATGCTTATTAGCACTTCTAGACTATTGTCATATTGCTCATCACTTACTCATAATCTTAATAATCACATCATTCAATAAATCATCGATAACATATTCATCATTTTCAGACATATCTCAACAATAAGGTTATATTACATTCAGTACATTCATTAAACTTGTTTGACAATAATAATATGCTTTCTCATCATACATTTCATATTTACACAGTAAAACTAGTCAACCAAAACATCAAACATATTTATATCAGTAATCTTTTTGCATTATTACCTATTATTCATGCATATATTATAAAAATGCTATGTAAACATACTTTCCTAAGCTCAACATATGACCTATAACACATAATGATAAAATAGAGCTCCCTTTGCCTTACAATGAAGATCTAAATGGAGATTGAGGATTAAGAACGTCCTAAAATAGCACTTCTACCTAGATAACACAAATTTATTTCTTAAGAACAAGATTCAAAGAAAATGAACAGTAAAAACATGATTATACTTAAGAAAACTTACCTAGGATCGTTTAGAACAAACGTGTTTAGATAATAATTGGTGTTTAGAGAAGTTTTATCTAAGAAAATGTAGAGTGTTCAAAGAAAATGAAGTCTGGATGTGAGAGGAAGTGAAGAAATTAAGTTTTCATGTATGAAAACCCTTAAATACATTTACAATCGAGATATTCTCGCTACACCTAGCCTTTCTCGCTACAGCAAAACTCTCTCTCATTATAGCGAAAATATCAGACAAAATTGCACTCTATTTTCTGCACTTTTCGCTACAGTGAGGGATCTCTCGCTACAATAGGACCATTCTCTTAACATACTCTCACACATATTTATTATAAGCATATAATTTTAATTGATATAAAAATAGGAATGTTATAGTAGAAGTCGCCTTCTATAAAAGACTTAGGCAATTTTTAAAAAAAAGACTAAGAATTCCAAGGAGCATGAGATCAAATTTTGAAACATATTTATTGTTGAACATTTTACCGTAGTCTTCACAATTTTAAATGTATAGTGTTTGATGTAGGATGCTCAACAAAATTCATTTAATTCAAGATAATTCACTACATGTTAATTCAATCCTTAAACACATTAACACTTAAGCACAAAATCATTTCTTTGGCTACTAAAAAACTTCTATATCTTGCTTCATTCTCATTTTATCCCATCAGCAAGAGATTGTTTGTAGAATCAAAATTCTAGTGTGTTAAATTTTCAATGATTCACAAAATTATTAAAGACAAATTTTATTAATAATTTATTGACTTATAATTTCTTCATCGTTAAGAGATAATCTTATTTATGATTATATTCATTGCATTTAGTTTTTATTTTATTTTCTAATATATATAAAGTAGTTGCGTCTTTCCTTTTGATGCACCATTCATTTTATCCTTCTAAGCATTAGTTGTGAGACTCTATTATGTTTGACTTTAAGCACACAAGTTGGAACTTGTAGAATGTTAACCTTGAAGAGTAAAATTGATTATCATTTTTGTTTTCAAGACAATGGTCTAAAGTACAATGCAAATGTTTGGTCTATATATTTCAACTGCTATGTACTCATGTATGCATTGATGTTTGAATCAAAACTTGAAAGAAATTAAAAAATGACTATTGGATTGCATAGGATAACGCTTGATGTGAGCTTGAGAAATAAGGTCATAACATATACATAGCTCTATTATTTGGATAGTTTTAAATAGACGCACTTGATGTACCTACTTATGTGAGATTGAAGGTATAGGTCACTTTTTATGAAATACAACAATATTCTTTCAAAGCACTCCTTAGCACCTCAAAGTGTACATAAAAGCCTCAAACATTTATGAATTTTTTTAATATTTATTATTTAATTATTAAATTAATTAAATAATATTTTATTTTTAATTCATAACATCTGAAAAATAAAAAAGTTTCTGTTTTAATAGAATAATAATTTAAAATTGATTGAGTTTAAATTTTTATAAATGTCAAATAACTAAGAGTATGTTTGTTTGCATTTTTAAAAAGAGTTTTCTCTTTTTAAAAACTAAAATAAGAAAAAACTCTTTTTAAATATGCAAACAAACATACCATAAATATTTTAGTTAAATGATTAATTTTTAATTTTTATATTTTTTTTATCATCTTTATATTCTTTTTTATTGTCTTTCTATTTTCTATATTGTCATAGTAATAAAACAAGTAATATTAAGATTAAAAAAATGTTCACGTGTAGAATTGATGGTTATATAGAATGGAGGGTTATAATGAAGTAACCGTAAAATACGTCATCAAAGTTATATTATTATTATTATTGTATAATCTTGATTTATATAATTTTTACTTTAATCTTAATTAAAGGATAATTTATCTTCAGCGTAATTTTAATTAATTTTTATTATTATATTTTAAAATTTTGAAAAAAATTATTACTAAATTATATCAATATAAATATGAAATAAATTTTTATTAAATAAAACTATAATTGAATAAAAATAAAAGATTATTTAATTATTTTAGTAATTAATTTATTAAAATTTAATTAAATTATCATAATAATTAAATTATAAATATTATAAAAATAAAAAATTTAATTATAATAGAAATCGTATATCATATATATGACTTTTATCATTGAATAAAACAAATACTGCATACAATTTTTATTTATTTATTTATTTTTTAAAAAAAGAGTCGCATATCATATATTTTTGTTTATATAAAAAAAATAAATATAAGTCATATATACAATATACAATTATGTTTTAAAATAAATAAATATAAAAAATATCAATCTCTGGTACAATTTTATTTTATTATTTTTTAAAAATATTTATATTGATAGTTGTCTTTAAAGGCGGGTGATATATTCTATATATAACTTACACTATTTTATTGATAAGTTTATAGTTAACCTTGTAGAGTGAACTATTTTGATAAAAAAAAAAGAACTTTTTTTTTTGTTGACTCTTTTTTATTTATGTATTTATTCACGTGGAGTTTTAAAATTTTTTCTTGTGAAAATACATGTTAATAAACAAGACAATAAGTTAACATTGCATTAATGCTAAATGATTTTTCAAGTATTATATTTTAGTAGGTAATTTTTACGGTGCTTTTTAAATTAATAAGGTATTCTATATCTTTTCATATATGAAATAATTATTATTCTTAATTTTATATTAATAGATAATAGGGTTAGTAGTTTATTTAGAACAAACGTAAATGTTTTATAATATTTAAGATATTAAATAAATCACAATCATCAAATTTAAAGAAGGATATATAATACTCACTTAAATTTACATAAGAAGCATCATTTTAGTATTCTTGCAATTAAATGAAGAGCATATAACTTTCCTATTATTCTAGAACTGTTCATTCATTCTTATTTATTTTCTTTCCTTATGACTTTCTTATTATTGGCACTGCACGTTTGTAAAGGCTCATTGCTCCTAGCCTTGAGTGCAGAAGTCCAACTCCGAATGTAAACTGTGGAGACAAACCTAGTTTCAAATTACCACAGAAGTCCATTTAAAAATATTCTTTTAAGATAATGCCATTTTTTAAGACACAACATTTTTTTTCCTAAGTTTCTAACCATATAAATATATATTATAAGTTTGGTTTGTCTTGATTTAGTTCAATTTTAACCATAAAAAATAAAAATTAAACTAAACTGTGTAAAAAAAATGATTTTTTTCAACTTTTGTTAAATCAGTTTTTATGTTTTTAATAAATTTAGTATTTTAAAAAAACTAAATGTATTTTTTTTAACATCTTCACTCATCTTAAAATTTAATGATAAAATAATCCACAAACTTAATTATTGTATCCACTTAAACATCATTGGTCAAATTCTAAGTTTAGGGTAATCTGTGCATTCTAAGTTGTAATACATGTTGACTAATTGAAAGTTTATAACCTTTTATCTATTAAGTTTACAAGTTCGCTCGTTTATAACTTAAATATCTTAATTTATAAATAAATTATATGTTTGAATTATTCAATATTTTTTATGAATTAAATTTAATTATTATTTTACTTTTTTATAAAAAAAATATGTTAATTTATTATCTAAATGAGATGTATAAGTATAATAATTAATTTAAGTGATCCATTGATTTGAGTTTGAATATCTATAATTGATCAGATGAATTAAAGTGTATGTTTTAATACAAAAATTCACTATTGAAAAACTAAGGTTAACATTTTGTATGTTTAGTAAGGTTTCCTTTATAACTAGTGAATAATCATCTACTCACTGAGTGCAACTTGTTCTCAAAAATTGTAATGTAGGAGAATGAATTACTGATATCCAACATATTACTTGTAAAGCTTGAATATGATGATTTTTATTAAAAAAAATTACGTATTCAACAAGTTTTAAAGTTTATTATAATTATATTTTATGTTCTAATTTTATATAATCTTGTCTGAATAATTTAACTTACATTGTAAACTTGTATTATAAAAACTTATAAATTTTTAAATAAATGACAAACTTGTGATATAAAAATTACTGTTTAGAATTGTAAGAAATGGAGATTTCTCAATTTTGTAAATTTTTTATCAAATTTCTTACATAAAATTTATTTATTTTACTTTTTCTATTGATATTTTGAACTAAAAGATATTAAAATAAATGATATTTGTAAATTTATTAATTAAAAATATTCAAGTGAACAGTTGAATTGAATATTTTTTCATAAATTATTATATAAGAGTTTATTTTATAAATTTGATTACGAAGCTTATTGAAAAAAAAATAAAAACTTAGTTTAATAATAAGAAATTTATTAAAATAGGATTATTAAAACATGTAAAAATTATAAATTATTCATAAAAGCTTCTTATACCCTCAAAATGTCTCCTGAAAAATGAAAGATTAAAATAAATTTCATTTACAATTTGTAGGAAATACAGTTGATATATTTTTCTTATTTCTCAAATCTTAGATACTTTTATTTACGAGGAAAAATTATTATCAAATTTAATTATTTAGTTTTCAAACTGTGTATCATGACGGTTAATGTAAAATTTTTACATGGTTAAATATAATCTTAAAATTAAATTAAATAAGAATTTAATCCTCTAAATATTGCTGTTTTTGAAATTAATTGTCATAGAAATAAATTTTAATATTTTTTTGTAATATTTTAAAGAAATAAAATATTAATATTATCTGTTTAATTAATAATTTATAGGTTTACTTCTTTTAAACAAAAATTATATTTTTATCGTCACGGTTAGCTTAACTTAAAATACCAAGAATATTAATTGAATTTTGTTCATTCATAAATATTATATTTTTCTCTCGAGAAGTCATGTTAGAGTATCACCGACCGCGTTTTTATTCGTAAATGCTACTTTAAATATTAACTTTTTCTTGGTCCTTACATTATTTAATGAGTTGGAATCACGTATTAGACAATTGTGTCAGAACTTCAATCATTAGGGGCCTTGACGATGACTTAATTACGTGTGAATGCTTCTTCCTCGAAATCAAACAAATACAACGTATGTGTAATCAGTTGACTGACTCATCAACTGATTATATATGCGATTAGGGTTTTTTGCTTCCTCCGTTCCCAATCTCAAAATCTACACATTGCAGCTTTTGTTTCGATACAGTCTCTCTCGATCATTTCAAGGATGGCTGAATCAATTCCATTTGCTGTTTCTTCAAATCTCATTCACAGGTTCGTTTCCGCACCCTTTCTTCAACCCGTAACTCTATTTAGCGTAGCTTTCCATTGCTCTTCCAAGGCTTCATGTGTTTGTTTCATGATATTATTTTGGAATTTCTACTTTTCTACTGAATTATATTTTAACTAAAATCAAAGCAAATCGTAATTATATTATTCTTTTAGCCAAAATATCACTTTCAAATTATTAAATTTATTTTTAAAGTAAAGCAATCGACTTGATACGTAAAACAACAATATATCATATCTAAAATTTTAGAATAATTTTTTTGTCTCCCATAAAATCAGGTCTTCAATTCAAAAATCTAATACCTAAAATTCTAATAATTAATTATATGTTCTCTTTTATCTATCAATATATTATTTAATTTTTTTTATTAGAATAGATAATGTCATGTAAAAATACCACAATCATTTTCTTCATAGGAAATTACAAGATGGATATACTATGCGACTCTCACTCTCTACTTTGTGATGCATTTTAATTTTTCAGGAAAGAAAATTATATAATTTTAAAATAGGAGAGAGAGAGAGAGAGAGTAATGTAATATATGCATCTTTTAAGCTAGAAAATTTTAATTTAATATTCTATTTATTACCCAGAAGAATTTTCTTTTTATTGTTTCTTCGTCAATCATGATTCTTATATTTTAATAAATATAAATATAGGGCTGAATCAAATTTCATTATTAATTTTTAAAAATATTGATTATATTTATTAATTAATACCACAATTTAATCATGATAGTAAAAAAAAAAACAAAAACTAATGTATAATGTTTGTAAAAAAAAGTTAAATATAAAAAGATGAATTAAGTTGTTATTCCACACAGATTCTTTTTATTTTTAATTAAGTCATTCTAGTTAAATTGTTTTTAATTAATTATTATAACTTTATTTTTTTAATTAAAGTCTTAACGATTAATATCATTATATCTGTATTAAATATCAATGAGATGACATTTTTAATTTACTAACCTATTATTTTATTTTAAATTTTCTTTTTTATGATTAATTTATATAGTTAAATTTCTCTAAATTCTCAAATCCTATTATTGCTAGGTGATAAAATATAATTACCAAGTTTAACACTCTACATAATTGATTGTCTAAATGAAATACTATGGATTTGTTGAATAAAATATTATGCAAAGAGAGTTTTACAGTGAGACTAAATATTATTGGTAAAATACTGAAAATTACTCTAGAAAAATTAAATAATATCAGGTATATGAAATAACAGCGTTAGATAATATTTTAAATGCATTATATTAATATCCATTAATAAAATTTTCTATATTTTTTATCAGTGTGAATTTTAAGAATATCTTTAAATTTTTTTTCAAATGACAGTACATCTAAATTTAGTTCATTTTTTATTGCTCCAAGTGATTTTTATTATGTAAATTATTTATTTTTAATTTATTAAATTAAATTTTGAAATTTTATTTTTTTATTTACCTAATGTAATAAACATTTATTATTAATAATTAAATTTAATTGTTTTTAATTTATAAATTTGTTATAATTTTAAAATTGTTGTGTAATTATTTAGTAAAACATATTTTAATTTAATAATACGGTACAATTTATAAAAAAATCAGTGGTAATACTATGGTGTGTCGGCAAGTATTCAAATCAATAATAGAAAAAATTGAATGCGATACTTATTAGTGGCCTGAGTTAATATAACATTTAAATTCAGCACTGTGTATTTAGTTGAATCACTCAATTGTTTGAAATGATTGATTCCTTTAGTTTTTATATTAATTAAATTCAAATATAGTTAAGTGAGGTCACATCACTATTATTACTAATAATAGCACTTTTTAAAATTAATTCTTACCATTGATTCTTGGTGTTAAGTGATCTTTTTCTCGTATGATTTGAACACATCATAAAGGGAATGTTTGCCACTACTAGATCAAACTGCATAAACTTGCTTTTGAATGTGCCACTACTGTTAGACAAATAATTACAAAGTATAAGAGAATAATTAAATTGTAACACCTTAATTTTTATTTTAAATAAATAAATTTCGTAAAAATAGAAATAATAAACAATTCTTAATATATAATTTATTAAAGTATTTCAAAATAGGATAAATTACAAATTTGAATTAATCATTGCTACAAGACTTAATTAATACATTTTAGTTCCAAAAATAAATATTCTAAGTCCTATAGCAGTATTATCCATATTTTTACTGAGCCTAGTGCTGATCATCTTGATCATCTGAAAAATAAACGTAAGGGTGAGTACTCTACACTATCACACGTAAGTACAGACTTTTCCAACATATTCAAACATCATCACAATTACATCCAACATGCCATTCATGCACATTTCCAACCATTCAAATTATTTTGCATCAAGCAATGACATGCTAACACATAATTTCATCGACAATCTCAATCTAATCACAATATTCACAACATAGCACGTATGCCGACATTCAATCATGTTATATTTAACCACACAACATTTCCAACACGATTCCAATTACAATCAAACCATTATCAACACACGCACTATTCAACATCAACAACATTGTAGCCAATCACACAATTTTCATCACATTTCCTCACTAGTCATGTTCAACACGAAATGTACATCAAAACCCATATATTCTTACATTTTATCCTAATCATATTGCAATACATAGTCAAATAAACAGATTCAAAGCACAATGAGATAGGGTAGAATCCTCCCTTACCTCAATGTTCCCTACACAATGCTTCATCCCTAAAACATGGGAAATCTCCATGAGAACTCAAGAAAACAATGAAAGGGACGAAAGACCAAAACTCTAGCTCACAAAACTTAACTCCAAACGTTTCAAACATGATTTCAATCTTCAATCTAGCTCCCAAACAGCTTTAGAGGCAATTTAATCGGTGAAATAAGGTTGAGTTAAGAGAATCGAAGAAATTTTGAATGGAAAAATGAATTTCTCAAACCCTAAACCCCTCAAATATCCTTCTAGTCGCGACACTTTCGCTACAGCAAAAATCTTAGAGGAAACTGCACTTTAATTTCTGCAGAATCTCGCTACAATGAGACTGCACAAAAAAATGCACCCCCTCTATTGTCTTCTCGCTATAGCGAGAACGCAACAAATTCATGCTTTTTACCCAAGACCTTCTCACTACAGCGAGAATGCCACAGATCCGTGCTCTTCGCCCAAGGCCTTCTTGCTTCAGCGAGAATGCCCCTACAGCAGACACTTTCCCTATTGTCAATCCAATTCCAGTTATACTCAAATATTTTTCAATTCAATCACAAACCAACATATACGCTTATACTCATATACACATATTCATATAAGTCCACGTCATTACACATATATTCACATCATCATATACATATATCAAATACACATTCAAATAGAAACCCACACTTTATATTAATATATAAAATATCATTACAAAATTCAAGACGTTACATAAATCTTAATACTTAGGGGATATTTAACATTCTCACATAATTTAGTGAATTTTAATTTAAGGTCATCAAGAATGATCTTCATCCATAAAAGTTCACATACTTCAGTTTTAACACTTAATTTGGCCACAATATTTTGTTTCTTGCTCCTCCATGCTACTAGATTTTCTCTTAGAAACATACAATATCTTGAAGTGAATTTTCTATCTACAATGAAACTTGCATAGTCAGTATTTGTATATACCCCTAAGACAAGAAACTCTCCCCTTTTAAAGAGAATGTCTTGTTTAGGACTTCCTTTTAGATACTAGAGAATCTTGTTTACTGCTTGTCAATGTCTTTCTTGTTGATCATGCATGAGTTTGCTAGTAATGCTAACAATATATGCAGTGTCAGGTCTAGTATAAGATAAGTAGATTAACTTTTCCACTAGTCTTTGGTATTGAGCTTTATCTACAATAGGATATTTTTCTTCTCCTCCTATTCGACATTTTTGTTCCATAGGTATTACAATAGATTTAAATATCAAATTTTCAATCTCCTTAAAAAGATTTAGAACATATTTTCTCCAAGAGATAAAAATTTTCTATTTCAAGTAAGCCACCTTAATTCCCAAGAAGTACTTTAGTCTTCTCAGATCATTCATCACAAATCGAGCAGCTAGTTTCCTCTTCGAGTTCTGTTTTATGTAATGCCCTTATTCTTTTAAATATTTTTCCTTTGTTATATATATAAATTTTGATAAGACTTAATTAAAATAGATAAAAGATGGATAATTTGGAAAATTTTACATTTATATAAATTTGAAACTAATAGAACTTAACAAAATTTTAAAACTTCATACATATGTCTTATTCATATTAGAGATGAAATTTGATTTTCACAATATAAATTTTCTTTTTATCAAAGTAAGGATTGAAATTACGTTTTAAATAATTAATGACTTTATAATATATATGTATATATATATATGTATATGTGTATATATATATGTATATATATATATAAATAGGTTTTTCATAGCAAAAAGATGAGAGACAACATATCTAATATCAAGTTCTCCTTGATATTCAAAGGAAAGGTACAACATTTTTTATGGAAGATATTGTCCAAAGGACCAACGTTCTTCTTGAGCATGAAAAAGTAGAACAACTTTTGAGTAGAAGGAAAATAACAAAACAAAAGTGAAATTGAGAGATCAAGCTTTAATAACATACTTGGAATCAAGTAGAACAAACATCTAAGTTCAGATTTGAAAAAGTTTTGAAGTTTAAAAGAAATTTTCTCTAAGAAAGGAAGTGAGAAAAAATAGAATGATAAGAGAAGGAGTTACTAGCTAGGTGTTCTAAGTTTTAAAACATTAAAGCTATTTATATATTATTTTCACTCTCGACTTCTCGCTTGAGCGAGCAGATTCTCACTTGAGTGAAGCTCATTCTCACATGGGCAAGAACATCAGACATAAATTTACACATGTCCTCTGATAATCTGTCTTAAGTGAGATGCCTTCTCACTTATGTGAGATCTAGTCCAAAGAGCTATTAATTTTCTTGTGCCTTCTCGCTTGGGTTTACAATATATTAGGTGAGATCTTGTCTGAGTAAGACTCATCTTGCTTGAAAGAGAATGTGTTGGAACATATAGTCTAGAAAACTTAGTCTTACTTTGAGTAAGATTCCCTACAGTTCCAAAAATTTAACTTATTTTATTTTTTTAAAAGTGCAATAATAATTAAAATAAATATACTATAATAAAAATGAGGGTGTTACATTTTACAATCTCATCATTACCTACAATGATGATATCATTGATATAAACTAATATAAATGTTAGTTTGTCATCTTATGAGTGTTTTATTAAAAGAGTATGATCTTCTTAGCTTTGCTTGTATTCTAAGAACCTTTGAAACCAAGCATGAGGGGATTGCTTAAGTCTATATAGAGCTTTTTTCATTCTACCATTTTGTTTCCATCATCAATAGTCCTAAATCCTGAGAGAACATCTATATATACTTCCTTTGAGTCTCCATACAAGAATGCATGCATTTTTATATCAAACATATGTAAGATCCAACCAAAGTATGCTTGATGTTAATTAAAAGGATAGTTCTCATAGTATTCATTTTTGTCATTGGTGCAAATGTCTCATCCATCAGTCTGAGTGTATCTTTTATCAGGTAATCTAGCCTTGTACCAATAAGGGTACCATTTCATCAATATTTAATTGCGTAGGATCATTCTACAATCTCTTAAGTGGTATTTGTTTCCAATGCAGTTATCATGTTATCCATTACTTGATCCCAATTCTCATCTTTTAAGACTTCTTATAATGACTTAGGGATATTTGAAGAATCAATAGCAGAGATAAAACTTTGATGTTGTATAGATAGATGTTTAGTGTATATAAACTGAGAAATATGATTCTTGACATGGGAAGGTTTTTCTTTTTGCAAAGCAATGGACAGATCATCTACATCAGAATCACAGTTGTTTAAAAGAATATTTAATAAATCAAGATTATTAGTACTAAAACTTACCTTTAATTTGATTGATTGAAGTTGTTGTTGGATCAAATCAAGTTTTCTTCTCCTCATGATAGGTGTACTTGATTTTGTTTGCAATGAATCGCTTTCTTTTTTGCTTGAGTTAGAGAAAGAAGGAGTAAATTCATATAGATGATATAGGTTAAGAGAATGAAAAGACAAATACTCATATGGACCACTAGACTCAACCTTATGATGACTCTTCCCCTAAAGTTGAATAAGTGACTAAAATGACTTTGTCTTATTAAAGGTGATATCTAGAGAAATGTAGACTGAACAACTCGAACGATGATAATATGTACAACCTTTTTTATTTGGAATATATGCTATGAAAAATACACTTAACAACATAAAGATTTAAATTGCCACAATGTTGACTTTTAACCTAAAACAAAAGCAGTATACCTAAAGATATGAACCTCAAGGTTGTTTAAGACATGGACAAAAGAGTGAAAGGTAGACGTAGACTAAACAAGACTAAAGTCATTAATTTAAATGTGATTATTAAAATTCTTCTCCTCAATATGATTTTGGCATTGTCATATGAAATAACATAGTACTGATAACTTCTAAGAGATCAATTTTTTTCTACAACTCTATTTTGTTGAGGAGTATCTACACGTTAAGTCTTGAAAAACACTTTTTTTTTTTGTAGAAATTAAAATAAATTTTATTTCACATATGCTCCTCCATTATCTACCCATTTGAATGAAGTGATGAAAATTCACAAATAATTGAGTCACTTCTATTTTATCCTTTATAAAAAGGATCCATGTCATAAGTGTATAATCATCAATAAATGATACAAAGCATTAAGCACTATAAAAACTTAGAAATAGGAGCATGTCCCTTTACATCAAAATGGATAGACTGAAAGGTGCATTACCTTTTTTTAGAACTATTTAGAAAAGTAACACAATGATGTTTAACAAACTAACAAATATCACATTTAAAAAAGTCAACTGATGCTTTCAAAAATAAAGAAGGAAACATACTTTTATGCAATTTAAAAGGTAGATGACCTAAACACTTACATTAAATATATATTTAAGAATAGTCATAGTCAAAATAAGACTAGTTACAAAAGTTGAGACTTCCTCTTCCAAAATTGTTTTGGACTTCAATTTTCATTGACGGAAAGTAATATAACCATCTCTGTTCCTAAGCAACTCCAATTGTCCTCCCTAAGGTAAGATCCTGAAAAACATAATGAGATGAAAATAAATGTTACTGAATAATTTAGATCACATGTGAGTTTATGAATGAAGATAAGATTAGTGGAGAGTTAAGAAACATGAAGAACATTTTTAGTGAAAGAGGTAGTGGGTTGACTATTACCATAACTAAGAACAAGAGTTTGTAAATCATTAGCAACTATAATGTAATATGTACTAGATAAAGTGAAATAAGAAGTAAAATAAGAAATATTAGGAGTCATGTGATTGGAAGCATTGAGTCAATTATCCAAATATCTCCAAAAACAAAACATAAGGTATTAAAAGAAGAAAAATAAAGTCTTACCAATCATGGCAAGAGAGACACATGAGTCATCTACCTCATGTTTTAATAGAGAACTTATAACAAAACAATCACCCAAACCAAAAGGTTGATTTATGGTTTTATGGTGTGGCGACGCATGAAGGCTTTGTTGGAGACAAAATATTTTGGGTTTGGCCGATCTTGATCATTGATTGACGATTGCCGAGTCGCTATCAAAACAACTAAGTTTTCTATAGATTTTGTAGTATAGAGTTAAACCTAGGACAATTCACGAAGACACATTTTCAGTCAAATTCAATTTGAGGTTTTTTTTTTTATAAAAAATGCAAATAAGGTTTTTAGGGTATTGAAAATTGCAATTAATCAAATTAAAGTGAGTAAAAAATAAATTAAGAAATATCAATCCACAAAATACCAATTGCATGTAATTTCAACTATCATAGTATCTAAAGATTTAAATTCACATTTGAGCAATCACTCAATTCAATTATTAATTCAATCGAATAACCTAATTGAATGCAATTACAAATTAAGTCAAATAATCATTTAACCTAATTCGCATTAATTATCAAATTAGAGCATCAATCGAGTCCTAATTTGAAATCTAACAACAGAAAAGTCAATCACAATCGCAATAAACAATTCTGAGATTAGAGAGAAAAAGAGAACAAACTTAGAGCAATTAGTGCAGAACTGAAGTCAGAATTACAGGGTTTGGATTTTGCAGATTGAATGAGAGGTTTAGCCTTCCATCAAAACGCTTAACCTACACAAGAATGAGAGAGTTCGAGAGAAAGTAAAAACAATGATTCTTATTTCAGCCAAGTTTCAAAAGCTCAAAGTGTCTAATCACCTTCCCTAATTTAGAACCTTATTAGTCTATTTATAGATTCTGATTAAGGTAAATTAAGTGGCCAAAATGCAGGCCTCAATAATATCTAAAAGTCCAAATAAAATTATTAAATAACAAGGGTCCAAATGCAATCCCGCAACAATATTCAGCAAATCTGCCTCAACTTCAAAAAATCATAAAAAATAAAAAATGACTCCAAATCAAGCGATCTATATACGTATTTTGAAGCCTTGGATGTGTAGAATCCAATGCAAGTAGAATCAGTCAAAAATGATATATGTAGAAAATGTTATAGCCAAAAGAGTTTCTGATCATCCTTGCTTGGGGAACAGTTTGTTGCGCAACAGTTAGCTGTCTCACGAAAGTAGTAAGCTCTTTATTTCTGCTCTCAAGTCTGCTAGAATTTGCTGCCATATGATTTGGTTGCTACACATTATGCACCTCTCTCATTGGTGCCATGGCTCTTGTATTAAATTGCTGAGAGTTCTCTGCCATATTGTCAATTAGTGCTCTGGCTGCAGATGGTGTCTTGTCCATGAGAGTTCCACTGTTTGCTGCGTCAAGCATACTTCTCTCCATTGGAGCAAGGCCTTCATAGAATTACTAAATAAGCGGCTGGTCACTGATTTGATGGTGTGGACAGATTGCGCATAGCTTCTTGAATCTCTTCCAATACTCATAGAGACTTTCTTGGCATAACTGTTTGATGCCACTGATCTCTTTTCTTATTGTGGCTGCTCTAGAAGCAAGGAAGAACTTCTCCAAGAACATCCTCTTCATGTCTATCCAGCAAGTAACAGACCCTGGCTGCAGGTAATATAGCCAGTCTTTCGCTGCACCATCTAAGGAGAATGGAAAGGCCTTCAGCTTGATGTGGTCTTCAAGAACTCCTTGAGGCCTCATTTATGAGCAGACTATGCGAAACTCCTTTAGATGCTTATGAGGGTCCTCCCCTGCACTACCATTAAACTTAGGCAACAAATGGATTAGACTAGATTTTAACTCAAATGGAGCATCTATATCAGGATATTGGATGCCTAAGGGTTGGTATGTAGCATGATGCAGCTAATTCTTTAAGAGTCCTTTCGTGTTGATTATTAGCCATAATATCAGAATGCACAGATATTCTATCAGAATGATCACAATTAGAATGGTCACAATTAGAGTACATACTTACACTATCAAGGGTATCACTACAATAACTATGCACACTACCTTCCAATTTAAGTCTATTCAACATGTTCCAAGTGCGTTCAATCTCAAGATCAAATGCGAGTAATTGACCAGAATTGGTTCTAATCATGCACCAAAAAGCAGATCGGTCGAAGTCAACTGGATCAACAAGTCAAAGTCAACCTAATTGCGCTATTTTCTATTTTTAAGATTTTTTTAAAAAAAAATTATATATATATATATATTTGTGATATTTTCCTGTCCTAAAAAAATAAAATAAAATAAAATAAAAATTTAGAAAAGTGTTTTAAACGATAAATTTTGTGATTTTGAGCAGCACCGCACCTAAAATGAATAATATAATATCAATGATTTCTGCAACTCACAAAATAATAATAAATAAATAAATAAATAAATGTAGCGAGATAATAAAAGAATATGCTCCTACAGTGTTCTATCACAGTTCCTAGAATTCTATCCTAATGATTTATGATATGCATTCTTACCTTGGGTAGTTTGTAAGTCTTAAGATAAAAAGGTCACTAGAGCTAAAATTCATTCCATAAAATCATCCTCAATCAGTAGGTAGTCTACTAGATGTAGGGACTTATATAGATAAGATAAACTCTAGCTAAAGTTCTTGTGATAAACAAACAGAACATTCATCCAAATTGCTATCACTACACAACTCTTCTAAACCTAAATTTTACTCAGACCCGGGTATAGGGTCTCGCTCATGTTATGCATGATTAGTGGCGTGTGAGGGAACAAACAAATCTTATACAAATCAAATAACAAAAATATGCAAGGAAAAAAAATAAAAATCAACTAAATAAATTACAATAAAAAATGCAATAAAAAAATAAAAATAAAATTATTTGTTTATTTTTTTGAAAACTATTAATTAAATTTTATTTTCAAATTTTTTTAAATAAATAAAAATTCAAAATTTAAATTTAAAAATTGGTTAAATAAAGTTTGCTTTTTTTTCTTTCAAAATTTAAATATAAAACTAATCTATCTTAAAAAAACTAATCCTATCTTTAAACCCAAAACAAACTAAATCAAATCTTAACTATAATTTAAAATTTAAATTTATTTTTTTAAAAAAAAAATGAATCTAAACTAAATATGAGGGATCCTTATCTGCTGTTTCTTATTTCTGCAAGATCTATGCAAAATCTCTGCAAATCACACAATTCTGCAATAATACGCTATTAATCTAATATTTAAAAAAAAATATAAAATCTGAATCTAAAATTCAAAATTCACTAAAACAACACAATTTAATGAAAATTGAAATTAAACACATTCTATAAAACGAATAAATAAGAATATCAAATCGCAGCAACAGAGAAAGAAACGAAACAAAGACAAAAACAAAAACAAAATTATGAATTAGAAAGTGAAAACGCAATACTAAACCCTAAAATGAATCAAAACCGACAATGAGTCCCCGACAATTGCCAATTTGATAGACGATTGCCAAGTCACTATCAAAACAACTAAGTTTTCTAAAGATTTTGTAGTATAGAGTCAAACCTAGGTCGATTCAAGAAGACACATTCTTAGTCAAATTTAATTTGAGGTTTACTTTTAAAAAATGAAAATAAGGTTTTTGGAGTTTTGAAAATTACAATTAATCAAATTAAATTACGAACAAAATTAAAGTGAGTAAAAAATAAATTAAGAAATATCAATCCACAGAATACCAATTGCGTATAACTCTGACTATCACAGTATCTAAAGATTTAAATCTATGTTTGAGCAATCACCCAATTCACTTATTAATTCAATCGAATAACCTAATTGAATAGAGTTACGAATTAAATCAAATAATCATTTAACCTAATTCACATTAATTATCAAATTAGAGAATCAATTGAGTCCTAATTTGAAATCTAACAACAGAAAAGTTAATAACGATCGGAATAAACAATTCTGAGATTAGAAAGAAAAAGAGAATAAACTCGAAGCAATTAGCACAGAAATCAAGTCAAAATTACAGCGTTTGGATTTCGCGGATTGAACGAGAGGTTTAGCCTTCCATTGAAATGCTTAACTCATGCAAGAATGAGAAAAGAACGAGAGAGTTCAAGAGAAAGTAAAAACAAAGATTCTTATTTCGGCCAAGTTTCAAAAGCTCAAAGTGTCTAATCACCTCCCTTAATTCAAAACCTTATAAGTCTATTTATAGGTTCTGATTAAGGTAAATTAGTTGGCCAAAATGCGGGTCTCAATAATATCTAAAAACTCAATTACAATTATTAAATAACAAGTGTCCAAATGCAGTCGCGCAACAATATTCAGCAAATCTCCCTCAATTTCAAAAAATCATAAAAAATAGAAAATAACTCCAAATTTAGCAATCCATATATGCATTTTGAAGCCCTGAATGTGTAGAATATAATACAACTAGAATAAGTCAAAAATGATATTTGTATAAAAATTTATGCCAAAAGAGTAGTTAGAGGTCAGAATAACTGAATATATGAAATTAAAACATTTATTTGTAATAGGCCCAGTTTATTCAAATAAGTAAAAAATGATAAAAACTATAAAAATAAAGCATATGAAAAGTGTTTATTAATCAAAATAAAACATTAAATGTAAACATAAAATATGTTACATCAATCATGCTCTTGGGATAGTGTGGTTTTCAAAGTTGATTAATGGTGCAGCCATAATAATAGTGATGGTGGTGGTGGTGGTAACTGAGACAAAGAGGGAAAAAAAACTAATAAGTATGTGCAAACATATGTTGTAATTCGGGATAAGAATGGGACAGGCTAGGTCAGGCCTAAGGTTAAATGGATTTGGTCACTACACAAAACTAGAGCCTGAGCCTAAGCATATAACCTGACTTAGGCCAAATTTTTAGGCTTGGATTGGCCTTTTTAAAAGTCTGACTTGATCCAATAGCCTATTTGACATTAATGAGTCAATGGGCTAATGGACTAGTAGCCAACACACTAGCTGGCCAAAAGACCTAGTACTAATAAAATGGAAAACATATGTGGAAAACATATAATAAATAATTAAAATTAAATATTATGCTTAGCCAAAAAATATAAATAAATGGCTTCACAGATATCATATCTCAACAACTCCACAAAATTTCATATCTCAAATAATTCAAAAGATAACAAAAGGTAATATGCATTATGCCAGAAACAAGATTTTGGAGCGTTAACTTAGATAGCGGTTAGTCGAAATCGCTCTATAACAATATATTTAGATAGTGGTTAGCGTTGAATCGCTCCCAAATCTATACTTCTGAGAGCGGTTCTTTGTTAACCGCTTTCTAAAGTTATAATTTAGAGAGCGGTTAGTGTTGAACCGCTTTCTCAGATCTATACTTCTAAGAACAGTTTTCTCTATTAACTGCTCTCTAAAGTCACTCTTGGAGAGCGGTTAACAGATAACTGCTCTATAAAGTCTTTAATTTTTATAAATAAAGCTCGCTCAACAAACAATTGTTAATTATTAAGAAGTTGAAAAGTATTTGAATTGAAAAGACTAAATAGGAATTAAGAAAAAATAAATTTTAATAATTGATTGAGATATTTTAGAAATCAGACAAAATTTTAATTGATAGTTTTTTTCAATAAATTTTGATTTTGGTACTCTAATAGTATAATTATAATTATTATATTATTATAGTATAAATACTAAACTATGTTATACGTTACATATTATATATATATATATAATTTTTTTAGATAATTATATTTATATTAAATTATTACAAAAAAATAAATATAAATTATAAAATAATATAATTATTTAATTAGACCGACTCAACAGGTCTAAAAAGTTTTTTAAATGTTTAAGTCTGGCTTTTTTATTTAAATAGGCATTTTCAAAAGCCTAAATTTGACCTTTTTAATAAATTAGTCGAGGCAAACTAGACTCAAATAAGCCAAGCCATAGGCTCTTGACTCATGACTTGATCCATTTCCATCCCTAACTGTGATAAAGACAACAACTAGAGTTTGGTTGCCGGCAGATAAGTTTTGGGTGTGCAAAAGCAAGAGTGCAAGACTCCCTAGATCAAAGGTTTTGATACAAACTTAAAATTCTAAATTATATTTTGTTATTATACATTATAATTTTACATGTATATATACGAGTTTAATATTAATATTTACATAAAACAATATTTTAGATTATCTTCTAATAATTATAAAGATAATAATAATAAATAATCATAATATTTATATTCTAGATTATCTTCTAAATTCTAATAATGATAGGGATAATGACAATAGCTAATAATTAAGAGATATTTTCAATGTATACACATGTTCTTATTTAATATTTTTTTAATTAACCATAGTATTTATATTTTGTATTGATTATTTTATTTTTTTCAAATATAATTTTTATATTTAAATATTAAAAATAAAAACTCAATGCAATTGTAAAAATATAAAAAACAAGAATAAATTATATTAACCAAACAAAGTAATAGATATTAGAATTTTGATAAATTGTAGAAATAATAGTGTTTACATATATTTAAAAATATAAAAATTAAAAATAAATTAAATAGAAAATATTTTTTAAATATAAAAGTTAAAAATAAATTAAATAAAAATTATTTTTTAAGAGGTACAACATATTAGATAAGTATATAAAACTATATTATGTTGATATTTTCTGAAATAATATTTAATCATTAATTTTACATTTAATTATAATTAATTAATTTAAAATTAATTATTGAGTTTATATTTAATTCATTAAAATAAAAATTATAATTATTTTATATCATGTCAAGAAAATTTATTCTTTAATTAAGTTTCATTTTGTTTATTCTTGTATAATGTTCCATCATGTATGATATACAAAATAATGAATTATCTTTTTGTATGGTCCGTTTAAAAATTTAAAAATAAGAAAATAATAATGTAGACATTTATTCTTGACATCTCATTCACAGGTTGGCCTCCGCAGATTTTCTTGAATTTGGACAGGAGTATGATGTGAAAAAAGAGTTGGAAGAGCTTAAGAAGACAATTGAATCTATCAATGATGTCCTCCTTGATGCTGACCATAGACAAGAACAAGTTCGTGTGCGTAATTGGATATCTGACTTCAAAGAAGTACTCCATGCTGCAGATGACTTCTTAGATGACCTTGCTATCGAATTTAGGAGAGGCAAATTGGGTGCAGCCGAAGGAAAAGAAATAAACAGGGTACTTCGTTCCATTTCATCTTCAAATCAACTTCCTTTATACAATGAAATGCCTGGCAAAATTAAGGAAATACGAGAAAGTTTTAACGGTGTGGTAAAAGAAATGAAGGATTTGAATTTATACCCAAGATCTATTGTGGTCACGCAAACTGATAGTGGATGGAGGGAAACATGTTCTTTTGTGTTAGAGACAGATATCATTGGAAGAGATGATAGTAAAATGGAGATTATTAGTCTGTTGAGACAACCTCATGAAAACCATAAAGTTTCTGTGATTGCCATTGTTGGCATTGGTGGCTTGGGGAAGACAGCTCTTGCTCAATTAGTGTATAATCAACAGGAATTGCAGGAATTTTTTGAGATGCAAATGTGGGTGTGTGTCTCTGATGTATTTGATGTGAAAACTATTCTGAAGAAAATATTAGAATCAATTACTGGTGACCAAGTTGAAGACAAGTTATCATTAGGCAACTTGCAAAGAAAACTTCATGAAAAAATAAGTGGTAAGAAATATTTGTTGGTCCTGGATGACATTTGGAATGAGAGACATGACAAATGGGCTGAATTGAGAAAGTACCTGATGTGTGGTGCCCAAGGTAGTAAGATTTTAGCGACAACTCGAAGTGAAAATGTAGCAAAGTCAATGACTACTAGCACTTCCTATCCTTTGAAAGGTTTGACGGATGAAGCATCGTGGAGTTTGTTAAAGAATATTGCATTTGAGGATGATTCCGAAGGAGTGAATCAAAATCTAGAATCAATGGGGAAAGAAATAGCCAAAAAATGCAAAGGGGTTCCACTAGCAGTTAAAACGCTGGGAGGCCTGTTACGGGGACAAAAGGAAGAAAGGGAATGGGAGAATGTTTCACGTGGTGACTTCTGGAAATTATGTGAAGAGCAAGATAGTATTATGCCAATTCTAAAACTCAGTTACCACAACTTGTCGCCAGAAATGAGACAATGTTTTGCTTATTGCTCTTTATATCCCAAGGATTCAAGAATTTCAAAGAATAAGTTGATTAAGTCATGGATGGCACAGGGTTACCTTAAATGTTCAACTGAAAAACAGCACATGGAGGATGTCGGTAATCAATTTGTAAAGATGTTTTTGATGGACTCATTTTTTCAAGATGCAGAAAGTAATGACTATGGTGAGATCATTCTTTTCAAAATGCATGATTTAATTCATGATCTTGCAATGCTTGTTTCTGGCAATGATTGCTGTTACTTGGATAGTAAGGCGGAGAAAGTTGAAGGTAGACCCATGCACGTATCATTGGAATCTGAAGAGGCCATTCATTTGTTGAAATCATTAGATCCGAGCAGACTGCGAACTTTGATTTTGCCGTATGACTTGAAAGAGGAGGAATATTTGTCGGTTATTGCAAAGTTCAAATACTTACGTGTCTTGAGGATGTCATCTTTTCCTTTCTACAGATTGTTTGATTCAATTGGAAAATTCAAGCATTTAAGATATCTTGACATAACTGATGATTACAACTTGAGTGGGATGCCAGTTGGGTTGGGAAAGTTGTGCTGGTTGCAATTCTTATCAATCTTTGTCGTGGGAGACAGCCAAGAAACAAAATATGGCACATTAAATGAATTGAAAGACTTAAACCTGAGAGGAAAATTAAAAATTCGGGATCTCGATCGTGTCAGAGACGTGGCTCTGGAATCACATGATGTAAATTTAAAAGAAAAAAAATTCCTTCGTTCCTTGACTCTAGATTGGTCGTATGAAAAGATCATCGGTAACAGTTTACAATTGTTAGAAAACCTTGAGCCCCACCATAATCTTAAGCAATTGACTGTGCATGGTTATCCAGGTATGCGTTTCTCAGATTGGCTCTCTCTCCTCACAAATATTGTTCACATCTCTCTCTCCGACCTTTGTAATTGTGGTTGTCTCCCACCGTTGGAACGTCTCCCTTACCTGAAGTCACTTAAGATTGACTGTTGTTTTGAATTGGAATACATATCTCTCTACGAAGATGGTTTTGCAGTAACCTTCTTCCCCTCTTTGGATAGCCTCAAATTATTTGATTGTCCCAAGCTCAGGGGATGGCGGAGGCGGGGAGATGATATCAGTGATTCACATAATCTCTCCTCATCTCTTTCATTTCCTCGTCTTTCTCAGCTGCAACTCTATCTCTGTCCACAGTTGACTTGCATGCCTACTTTTCCAAACGTTAAGGATTTAAGATGGCGTTATAGCAGTGCGGAGGCATTAATAGGAACACTAAACACAACTAGAACAGCGTTAACATGTTCAGCTGAATCATCTTCCTCCGCTGCTCCTCTTTCCATGCTCAGAGAATTGGGCATATCTGCTGATCCAATGAATTTACCAAAAGGTTGGATGCAAAATCTGACTTCTCTCGAGTCTCTTGAAATTGAACGGTGTGACAGTGAAACACTTGAGGAATTTGAAACTGGGTTCAAGAACGACACCAACTGCCTTCCTTCTCTGCGAAAAATCAGCATATATGAGTGTGAAAGGCTAAAGGCTTTGCCAGATTGGATTTGCAACCTCTCATCGCTTCAGCACATCAGGATCTACGATTGCCCAAATTTGGCATTGCTCCCCGATGGAATGCGTGGTCTTACCGACTTAAAGATCTTTGAGGTCATCTATTGTTCCCTCTTACTTAAAGAATGCCAAACAAAGACTGTTAGTCGCCAAATCGCACACATCCCACAAATCATCCTTCGTGGTGATTAGTGATGATAAAGGTACTGATCTGATTCTGATGCGTATTTATTTAGTGTAAACGTCGTCTATTTATTTGCTTTGCTAATAAAATACTTTTAACTAGCTTTTGACTTATAAATACAAATTATCCAAATAATATTACTTTTTAATTGTTAAACAATATCGGAGTCTTAACCGTCATATATTTAATGTCAGTAAGTTTTATTTATTTATTTGCACAGATATTTATTACAAAAATATATTTTTAAATTAAAATTTAAATATTATATTATTTAATAAATTTTATAAATAAATATTTAATTATTAATAATAAATATTTTAGTATATTAATAAGATTAAATTAAAGAAAGATAATTATAAAATTTGTATTAGAAATTTATTTATTTATGGGGTAAGATAATAATTTTTTTTTTATTTTATCAATTGATATTTTGTCTACATGCTCAAGTTTTGTTTATCATGTTTTTCATTACACAATTTCAAATATATTTGCTAAAATAATACACGTTAACAATTCTTTTTCTTTTTTTATGCTTTTTGTTGAAGTAAGTTGTCAGAAATAGTCTAATGATTTAGGTGGTTAGTGTAACATCCTCATGTTTTTAGATGGTGTTAGCGATGGATTATTGATTGATGCTATATAATATTGGAAGGTATTAAGGAGGATTTTAAGTGTTTAGTAAAGTTCTGGTGCAGAGGAATCTCGCTCAAGCGAGACATGCCTTACTCAAGCGAGATTGAACGCTAAGGATCATTCTTTTTTGGAGCATTATCGCTCAAACGAGATCAATCTCACTTAAGCAAGACTAGATCAGGTTGCTCAAACTATCACCTCGCTTAGGCGAGATGGAGCTTGCCCAGGCGAGGAGTCGCAGAAAAATCTGGAACTCTTTAAACATCTCCTCTTTCAAGCAAGAAGGGTCTCGCTCAAGCGAGGATATCAGAAAAATAGGTAGAAGACCACTGTCTGCACAGCTTGCCTAGGCGAGATGTGTCTCGCCCAGACGAGGTACTTCTCGCTTAAGCGAGAGCGCGCGAACTGAGGGTTATTTAAGGAATTTTCAAAGTGAAATATTTCATTTCTCTTAATCCCCGTTTCAATTTCTCTCATTTCCTTTGGATTTCCACTCTCTTAATCCAAGCTTGGACACCTAATATAAGTAATTCCAAGTAAGTTCCTCTGAGTTTAAGTTTAAGTATTCCGTTTATTTCTCAGCAAGTTCTATTTTTAAAGGTTATCTTGTGTTATTTAGGGAGAACTTTCATTTTAACTGATCCTCTTCATCAAACTCCTTCTTGATCTTCATATCGATGTAAGGAGAGTTCAATTCCATCATTAGAATGTAACAATATTTGTACTCTTGAAACCCTAATAGTGTTTGTTTATGTTGTGAAAATACATTAAGATGAAAATTTTAGGTGTTATGATAGGTTAATGATATATATGTTTCTCTGACATGAGGAGGTTCAATTGATGGTAATTGATTATTTTGAGATATTATGAAATATAATTGATTGTAATATCTAATTTGGACTGAGTCCAGAGGTATCCGATCTCTAACAAAATTGATTGAGTGATGTAACACCTTATATTTCTTTCCTCAATATATGATAAATTTTCATAAAAATTTATATGGTAAAGTAAAAGTTCTTTAATAAAAACTCTCTAATGAGAAAGAAACGATGAAATGATATAAGGTTCATATAAGTACTTTAGAAAAATAAAGAATCTAAAATTTTCATCAGCAACAAAAAGAAATAGTAGTTTTACAACTGTTTCAAAAGAATGCTATAAAACTGAAAATATTCATTACATAACTCAAAATAACTAAGTCCTATAGCAGTTCTCATTCATCCATGCACTGTGAGCCTGGTACTATTCGTCCTGGTTTCCTAAAAAATGTTGTGAAAGGGTGAGTCTCTATCCTACCACTCATACATAACACATATTCATCACAAAACACATCTTATCACGATTAAAGAAAACATCATGGCATTACATATCACAGTGTCATATAAAGCTGTTGAAAATATGCCTGCAACAACTGCACACGTGGCTGTTTTATCCAATTTTTAAATTTTAATTTTCTGTTATTTAAGACCTAGTCATTAGGAGTTTTTGTTTCTGTTTATCAGATTGAATTATTGTTAGTCGTGCCTAAAAATAAGAGATATTTTATTTTGTATGTTTGACTCTAGCTCTATTTAAAACGAGCAAGTGAATAATATCATAGTATTCTCCGCAAAACATTTTTATCCTTCTACTCTTATTTTATGTTAACAACAACAAATTGGTATCAGAGCCTTTATCTTTGAGGGATCTATGAGTTGAGAGAAACACCAATGGAGGATAATACATACACAGTAGGTTCACCGCCAATTTTTGATGGTGAGGAATATGAATTATGGGCTGCAAGGATGATCTGTCATCTTGAAGCATTGGATCTTTGGGAGGCAGTAGAAGAAGATTATGATGTTCCTATATTGCCTGACAATCCAACTGTGGCTCAAATGAAGTACCACAAGGAGAGAAAGACAAAAAAGGCAAAGGCAAAAAATTGCCTTTTTTCTGTTGTGTCAAAAATCATTTTTACAAGAATTATGAATTTCAAATCTGCCAAAGAGATTTGGGATTATCTCAAGAAACAATATTCTGATTGTGAAAGAACCAAAGGCATGCAAGTGCTTAACTTAGCTAGAGAATTCGAGATGCAGAGCATGAAGGAGACAGAAACAATTAAAAATTATGTTGATCGACTGATGAATATAGCAAATAAAGTGCAGCTTCTCGGGAAAGACTTTCCTGATGAAAAAAATAGTTCAAAAAATTCTAGTTACTGTACCAGAAAAATATGAATCAAAGATATCAGCATTGGAGGAGTCAAAAGACATGTCAACCATCACCTTGGGAGAATTGGTAAATGCTTTACAGGCCCAGGAGCAAAGAAGAATGATGAGACAAGATGAGACGGTACAAGGTGCTTTTCATGTAAAAGCACAAAATTCAAAAGGTGGCAAAAACAACAACAAATGGAAGAACAAAAAGCTAGAAGATTTCAACGAACAGCAAGGTGAGAACTTTTCCCCTTGTCCACATTGCAAAAAGACAAATCATCCAAAAGAAAGATGTTGGTGGAGGCCAGATATCAAGTGTAGAAAATGTGGTGATTTGGGACATGTAGAGCGAGTCTGCAAGTCTAAATGAAAAGAGGCAAATGTCACCTTGGAGGAGCAAGAAGATGAGCAACTCTTTGTTGCAACATGTTTTTCACTACAATCAACTGTTCTAGTGACTCATGGTTAATAGACAGCGGCTGCACAAACCACATGACCCACGACGAAAAGTTTTTTAAAGAGCTTGACAAAACCACTATTTCCAAAGTAAAAATTGGAAATGGTGATTTCATCTCAGTTAAAGGGAAAGGGACCATCGCTATTGAAAGCTTGACAGGTTTGAAGTATATCTCTGATGTTTTATATGTGCCTAACATTGACCAAAATTTGCTTAGTGTTGCACAACTTGTGGAAAAGGGCTTCAAAGTCATATTTGAAAATAACTGGTGCTTGATCAAAGACACAAAAGGCAAAGATGTATTTAGAGTGAAAATGAGATCTAAGAGCTATGCTCTAAATCTGATGGAGGAGGAGCAAATAGCTTTTTCGAGCACAACCACCAATGCTGATCTATGGCACAAAAGACTTGGACATTTTCATCTTGCAAGACTGTTATACATGCAGAAACATGCCTTGGTGAAAGGTGTCTCGATGCTTGAAGACAAGTTGGTAGATTGTGTGGCTTGCCAACTTGGTAAACTAGTCAGAAAACCATTTCCTCAAACCACTTGGAGAGCAACTCAAAGGCTACAACTTGTTCATACAGATGTTAGGGGACCTCAGAGAGTATTGTCTTTAAATGCATTTGTGGAAAATCAAAGTGGTTGCAGATTACAAATAATAAGGTCTGATAATGGAAAAGAATATACAAATGACGTTTTTGATAAATTTTGTGAAGAAGCTGGCATTGAGCACCAACTTATAGTACCATACAACCCACAACAAAATGGTGTAAGTGAGAGAAAAAATAGAAGCATCATGGAGATGACAAGGTGCATGTTACATGAGAAAGATTTGCCAAAGAAGCTGTGGGCAGAGGCAGCAAGCACTGCTGTATTTTTGCTGAATAGGCTGCCAAGTAGAGTTTTGAACAAAAGAACTCCATTTGAAGGCTGGTTTGGGTACAAACCAGATTTACAAAATTTGAGAATTTTTTGTTGTGTTTGTTTTTCTTATGTTCCACAGGTTAAAAGGGACAAACTTGACAAAAAGGCTGAACCCGGAGTTTTCATCGGATATAGTAGCACGGCTAAAGCTTACAGAATTTTCCAACCACAAAATGGAAAAATTCTTGTGAGTAGAGATGTAAAGTTCATGGAAGATCAACAGTGGAGTTGGGAGAAGCCAGTAAGAAAGCAACTTCTAGAAACTCCACAACTCCTTAATGATGAAGTTGATGAAATTCCTGTCAGAGGTACAAGATCTTTATATGAGATTTATCAAAAGTGTAATGTGGCTGTCTTAGAACCTGCTGAATTTGAAGAAGCTGAAAAGGATGAGAAGTGGATTAATGCTATGAAGGAAGAACTTAAGATGATTGAAAAAAATGACACTTGGGAGCTAGTAGATCGACCTCAACACAAACAACCTATAGGAGTCAAATGGGTTTATAGAACTAAACTAAATGCAGATGGTTCTATAAATAAACACAAGGCCAGGTTGGTGGTAAAAGGTTATGCTCAAGTGTTTGGAGTGAATTTTTCAGAAACGTTTGCTCCCGTTGCACGTCTCTATACAATCAGAATGCTGCTTGCTTTGGCTGCACACAAAGGTTGGAAAATTTACCATTTAGATGTAAAATCTGCATTTTTAAATGGTTATTTGCAAGAGGAGATATTTGTGGAGCAGCCAGAGGGATTTCAAGTTAAGGAACAAGAAGATAAGGTTTACAAGCTAAAGAAAGCCTTGTATGGTCTTAAACAAGCTCCAAGGGCTTGGTATGGAAGAATTGATGATTATCTTAAAAAACTTGGATTTATTAAAAGTCCAAATGAAGCTACATTATATGTGAAAATGGCAGGAGGTGATTTAATTATAGTTTCTATTTATGTTGATGACCTCTTTGTGACAGGCACTAATGAAAAACTAATGGAGTTCAAAGCTAAAATGCTTCAAATGTTTGAGATGACAGATCTTGGTTTAATGTCCTTTTTTTTGGGAATGGAGGTGAAGCAAGAAAAAGATGGAGTTTTTCTATGTCAAAAAAAATATGCAAAAGAAATACTGAAAAAGTTCTGCATGGAGGACTGCAAAAGCATTGATACACCAATGAACCAGAAAGAAAAATTCAGCAAAGATGATGGAGCAGATAAGGTAGATGAATATCATTATAGAAGTATAATTGGTTGCCTAATGTATCTTAGTGCAACTAGACCTGATATCATGTTTGCAGCAAGTGTCCTTTCAAGATTTATGCATTGTGCTAGTGAGGTCCATCTTCAAGCTGCCAAACGGATTGTGAGATATGTCAAGGGAACTATAAATTATGGCATCAAGTTCACTCACTCTCAAAATTTTCAGTTTCAAGGATATTCTGATAGTGATTGGGCTGGTTCAAATGATGACATGAAAAGTACAACAGGTTACTGTTTCAGCTTTGGTTCGGGTATGTTTTCATAGAGTTCCAAAAAACAAGATATAGTGGCTCAAAGCACAGCTGAGGCAGAATATGTGGCAGCCACTGCAGCTGTGAATCAAGCTATTTGGCTAAGGCATATACTTGTTGATCTACATATGGAGCAAAAAGAGCCAACACAGATTTTTGTTGATAATCAAGCAGCTATTTCTATTTCAAATAATCCTGTTTTTCATTGCAAGACTAAGCATTTTAAGATTAAGCTATTTTTCTTAAAAGAAGTACAAAGAGAAGGTGAAGTCAAACTTCTTTATTGCAGAACTGAAGATCAAAGTGCAGATGTTTTAACAAAAGCCCTTCCAAAATCTAGATTTGAAGCTTTGAGAAACAAATTAGGTGTTTGTAGCTATTGAGGCAAGGAGGAGATTTGTTGAAAATATGCCTGCAACAACTGCACACGTGGCTGTTTTATCCAATTTTTAAATTTTAATTTTCTGTTATTTAAGACCTAGTCATTAGGAGTTTTTGTTTCTGTTTATCAGATTGAATTATTGTTAGTCGTGCCTAAAAATAAGGGATATTTTATTTTGTATGTTTGACTCTAGCTCTATTTAAAACGAGCAAGTGAATAATATCGTAGTATTCTCCGCAAAACATTTTTATCCTTCTACTCTTATTTTATGTTAACAACAACAAAAGCATATTCTCATCTCAACACATATTATATTCCACAGATTCACAATTTCTTTTACTTTTATCTGCGCTTACCGCGCCCTGTGGCCACAGATATCCGGTGCCTCTATCCCGAGGTCTTACACATCCATCTAAATAGTCGCCGGATGGCCCAATGCAATACGGATACAACGCATGCAATAGACAGCCCTTTAGCAAAGGTAATGGTCAGGAGTCAAGTCGGGAAACGAGTGTGTGGTCATGTGGTGCATTCGAACACAATATTCCGTGCACAATTCTGAATGTCACTCATCACCCTACATTTCCCCAAGATATCCCATATCGTCTCCATCTTCCACTCCCCCAGTGTATCTCTGTAACTATTTACATCATATATTTTTCCATCTCTTACTCTTGAGTATATTCACATGTTCACATATGCCATTTATCATGTGCACACATAATTTTCATTATATTTCCACATACTTTTCATCATATACATCAAACCATGGCATATTCACAATACACATTATTTTTGCATGAAACACAATATATTCAAACATGAAACATCCATCTCGTTGTATATTTCATATCACAAAATCATAAAATCATATCAACCATCCTCAATATACCTTATCATGCCCTATTTGAACATAATATCACATTTTCACCATGTATTCATCATAAAATCACATAAACAGCCAATTATTCTCACTTTTCACCGATTATTTCTCATAAAACAAGAATTATTCCACATATAATCACATACATGACAAGATCCATGAGAATACAAGTAATAAACATAACAAAATGATAAAGTAGAGCCCCCTTACCTCAAAACAGAACTTTTACAAAGATTTAACCGAAGATTTGAACTCTAGAATGTAGTTTTTCCTAAGAACATCATGAACATCTATAATAAAAAGAAGAAGAGAAATGAACGGTAAATCTAACTTCAAACTTAGAGAAACTTACTTGAAATCCTTTAGAACGGACATAGAATCACAGATCTGAAGAAAAATCTAAGTTTAGGAGGTTTAGTATGGGAGAAATTGGTGAGATATAACCTTAGAACCTTTGAGAACCTTGGATAGGAGTGAAGAAATGAAAATTTCGTGTGAAACCCCCTTTTTATAGAAAATTTTTGAAATTTATTGTTCACTGCCGGAAACATTGTTCACCGCCTTACTGTTCACGCCAGAAACACTGTTCGCAGTCACTGTTCACGCTGGAAACATTGTGCGCACGTACTGTACATGAATGTGACGTCATGCTGATGTCATTGATGACGTCATCGTCACTGTACATAGGCGGTTTCACTGTTCATCAACATTGTTCATAGGCGGTTTTACTGTTCACTTTTTGTTTTTTGTTTTTTTAAATATATATTCTATCCAAATCTATTCCAATTATACTTTAATAAACCTCATTTTATTTAAATCAAAATGCAGAATGTTACAAGTGATAGTTGGATTATACGTGTGAATCGTATGATAGTGTGGTTATTGAATTTGATTGAAAGAGTATATGTGAAAATAAGTTAAATGATGAATATTATGTATGAAAAGTATATGTATAATGTGCATTGTTTTGAAAATATTTGAATAGAACTGAATCTGGGAAGTGTGAAATTTTGATGAGATTGTAGGGTTATGAGATGTGTGCTTACAATATGTGAGTTGTAGCCAATTAATTGATATGATTATGTTGTAGGTATTGTGATACATCGACAAGTGTATTCATAATATATGTATTGTAATACATTGAATTATATAGTCATAATACGTGTATTGTAACATGTTGATCTATGAATGGTGTATGGATTGATATGAAAGGAATTAGTGTGAATAGCCACAACGATACACCGGGAGTATGGAATAGGGAACCGATTATGAAAGTCTGGAGGAAAGGTGGGGTGATTGTAACACCTTAAAATTAATTTTAATTTAATAATAATTTCACAAATTAGAATAACCAATTTTCATAAAATACTTCAAAATAAGGGGAAAATTACAAATTAATATCAAATGACTGCTACAAGACTAGTTCAGTTACAACAATTTCAAAATAAAAGCTAAGTTCACCCATCCCTTCATCGAGTCCAGTGCTGATCGTCTTGATTACCTAAAAAATGAATGTAAGGGTGAGTACTCTACACTATCCAAAAACTCACAATCAACATAGAGTCTCACCTCCAGAACATTTCCAAGACGTTAACAAACACAATCACAAGCAGCATTTCACATCCATAAGTACAATACATAAGCCCATGCATATGCACGTCAGCCACACTCATTGTAGCACTGTGATCACAGATTTACACTATGAATGGTTGCCGGTTACTCCCGCCTCATGGATACCACGTGAGCAGTCACGAGTCGCTTAGCAAAGATAGTAGTCAGAGGTCTAGTCAGGAAGAGAGTGTGTGGCCCGTGGTGCACCCATTCCGCAGTCGGTGTCACCACCACTCCCTCTTCCCCAAGATATTTCTGTCGTCCTCATCTCCTACATCTCTAGTGTATCGCTGAACCCTTCACAACACATTACAACGGCGCTAACAAGCTCGTTCACACATATTCCATTCACACATGCAATATTCATGCTTGCACACGGCACATAGCCTATATTCAATTCACATTACACGGCACATAGCCCACATTTTATCCACAATATACGGCACATAGCCTTCATTCATTCACAATATCATTAACTCACCAATCAATGACATTCTATCACATACAATCACCCCCAAGGGCCTAACTATTTCATCACACCTCATATTACATACCAATTTCCATCAAACACACAATTCCTACTCTCTATCTCAGCCACATTGCATTATTTGACAAAACACACAAGAAATTCTATACATTGAGATAGGGTAGAGTCCTCCCTTACCTCGGATTGATGTCCTACACACTAAATCCACCAAGAAGTGCTCTCCCTCACGGATTTCATCTTAAACACATGGAGAAACCCCATGAGAACCTAGGAAAACCACGAAAACAGAGAAAAGGGATGAAAAGCCGAAACCCAAACCATTAAAACTTACCTCCAAGCATTCTCCACTTAAATCCAACCTTCAATCAAGCTCCCGAATGGCTTTGGGGGCAATTTAATCTGTAGAAAAGGGTTTGGGAATGAGAGGATTCAAGGGACTTTGAAGAGAGAGGGAGAAATAACTCTCCTCGAACCCTAACCCCTTTTAAATCCTTTTTTGGTCGCGACACTCTCGCTACAGCAAGATATTCTCGCTGCATCGAGGTCCCCTTACTGCAGCGACATGCCCTCATGCTGCAGCGAAAATCTCAAACGAAACTGCTTTCTGGTTTCTACATAATCTCACTACAGCGAGAAGGTGACAGTTCTGGTCCTTCCTGTAACATCCTGTACTTTGCTTTAAATAAAATGAAGTTTGTTAAAGTATAATTGGAATAGATTTGGATAGAATTTATATTTAAAAAAAATGTGAACAGTAAAACCGCCTATGAACAATCTCGATGAACAGTAAAATCGCATATGAACAGTGAAACCGCCTATGTACAGTGACCGATGACGTCATTAGTGACATCAGCATGATGTCATGGCTGACGTCACATCTGCGTACAGTACGCATGTACAGTGTTTCTGGCGTGAACAGTAAGGCAGTGAACAATGTTTCCAGCGATGAACAGTAATTCTGGCAGTGAACAGTAAATTTTAAAAAATTTCTATAGAAAGGGGGTTTCACACGAAATTTTCATTCTTCACTCCTATCCAAGGTTCTCAAAGGTTCTAAGGCTATATCTCACCATTTTCTCCCATATTAAATATGACACCCAGGCACTAGATGAGGGTAGGGAGTGATCGCCGGTGCAATGTGGCACGGACAAGGAGCGGCTACCTAGCAGGCTTCCGGCGGTAAGGGGCACATAAATGAATCGAATTTACATCGGAATGAGAGGGGGATCTAGAGACTGTGTATACAGTTAAGGATAGCTTAAAGGAATTGATTAGGACTACGTATACCAACAAAATGCATTTACTTTTCGGTGGCCTATCACTTAAGAACTCCAAAGTTAAGCATGCTTAACTTGGAGCAATTATGGGATGGGTGACCTTCTGGGAAGTTCCCCGGAAGTGTGCGAGTGAGGACAAAGCACAGTGAAAAGTCTCGTGTTGGTTTGTGAGGACAGTTGTCAGTTCCGAATAAGTTGCCGGGATGTTACACTAAACCTCCTAAACTTAGATTTCTCTTCAGATCTTTGATTCTACGTCCGTTTTAAAGGATTTCAAGTAAGTTTCTCAAAGTTTGAAGTTAGATTTACTGTTCGTTTCTCTTCTTCTTCTTTTTCTTATAGATGTTCATGATGTTCTTAAGAAAAACTCTGTTCTAGAGTTAAAATCTTCGGTTAAATCTTTGTAAAAGCTCTGTTTTGAGGTAAGGGGGCTCTACTTTATCATTTTGTTATGTTTATTACTTGTATTCTCATAGATCTTGTCATGTATGTGATTATATGTGGAATAATCCTTGTTTTATGAAAAATAATCAGTGAAAAGTGAGAATAATTAGTTGTTTATGTGATTTTATGATGAATACATGGTGAAAATGTGATATTATGTTCAAATAGTGCATAATAAGGTATATTGAGGATGGTTGATATGATTTTATGATATGAAACATACAAAGAGATGGATGTTTCATGTTTGAATATATTGTGTTTCATGTAAAAATGATGTGTATTGTGAATATTCTATAGTTTGATGTATATGATGAAAAGTATGTGGAAATATAATGAAAAATATGTGTGCACATGATAAATGGCATATGTGAACATGTTAATATACTCAAGAGTAAGAGATGGAAAAAGATATGATGTAAATAGTTATAGAGATACACTGGGGGAGTGGAAGATGGAGACGGTATGAGATATCTTGGGGAAATGTAGGGTGATGAGTGACATTCGGAATTGTGCACGAAATATTGTGTTCGAATGCACCACATGGCCACACACTCATTTCCTGACTTGACTCCTAACCATTACCTTTGCTAAGAGGCTGTCTATTGCATGCGTTGTATCCGTATTGCATTGGGCCATCCAGTAACTATTTACATGGATGTGTAAGACCTCGGGATAGAGGCATCAGATAACTGTGGCCACAGGGCGCGGTAAGCGTGGATAAAAGAAAGAAAAAGAAATTGTGAATCTATGGAATATAATGTGTTTATGTGTTGAGATGAGAGCATGCTTTATATGACATTGTGATATGTAATGCCATAATGTTTTCTCTAATCGTGATAAGATGTGTTTTGTTATAAATATGTGTGATGTATGAGTGGTATGATTGAGACTCACCCTTACACAACATTTTTCAGGAAACCAGGACGAATAGTATCAGGCTCACAATGTATGGATGGATGAGAACTGCTATCAAACTTAGTTATTTTGAGTTATGTATTGGATATTTTCAGTTCTATATCATCCTTTTAAAACAGTTGTAAAACTACTATTTCTTTTTTGTTGCTGATGAAAGTTTTAGGATCTTTGTTTTTCTAAAAGTACTCATGAATTAATGAAATTTTACTCTATGAACCTTATATCATTTCATTGTTTCTTTCTCATCAGAGGGTTGTTGAAAGAAAATTTACTTTGCCATTTAAATTTTTATGAAAATTTATCATATATTTAGAAAAGAAATATAAGGCCTTACACTTCCTCCCAGAGTCCTCTCGCTGTAGCGAGAACAGAAGTGCACTAAGCCCATTTCAGCCCCATCCAGTCATGCATACCCATATATATATATATATATATATATAAAGTCACAACATACATATATGTTAATATATTCATACTCATTACACACAAAGCACCATCATTATGCATCCAATGCAATTTCACAGTATTCATTTACACTTATACACACATATATATGCAATTAGATTTATGTAAATAACAATAATTAATATTACAAAATTTGGGGCATTACAGTGATGGATGACATTTGATGAGTGTGCATAGGTACGTTGCAGTTATTCACTTATTGTGTAAGATCTCATGAAATGTTGGAGGCAATTATGAAATGTGATCATATTGTATGAGAAATTATTGAGTTGAAACTGAAATGAATTGAATATATTATTGATATGTGTAAGAGTGATGATCTGATTGGCACATAATTATTGATATAAGTGCTATCATAGAAATTGATGTATTCATCCTTGTATGCAAAGATATAAATAGATTTACATATGCATTAAAAATATATTTCTGGTTATATTTTAATGATGGGGAAGGAACTCATCCTTACAAAATATTTCAGGAAATAAAAATAACGATTCAGATCAAACTCTCAACGTTTAGGCATGGATCAAAACTACTTTCTAAGAAGAAATTTTTTTCTTTTGCTTATTTTGGTCATATAATGATGTATTCTAAATCAAATATGTATTTGGGTTAACAGTCTGTACAAAGTATACTTCTAAATACAACTTAAATTGAATACTTGGACACTCAATATTATTTAAAATTTAGTTGTTATCATAAATGGCAAGTAAATTTTGATTATTTTATTGTTTAAATCCATTGTGAATATATTCAAGCAAGAAAAGTTTCAATTTCAAAATATTTATACTACTTGTTTTAATGAAGAATCGATTTATTCTGTTGGTTTGCAATAAATTATTATTTATTTTCAGAATTTAAAAAGTAGGGTGTTATAGTTAGAGATTAGGCAAGTAGAGATAATTGAGCTTATGAGACAACTTTGTTGAATTTTGCCATGTGAGTACATTTATTGAGGTTGATTATGGCATTATCTTAGCCATCATAATAGGGGCAACATCTTTCCAGAAAAAGCCATAAAAACTCAATTTTTTTCCTTAAAATTGACTTAGTGCTTACTCAATGTAAGTTGAATTGCATCTGGGTTGGGCTCATATTTTCAAAATACTATGATTTGATAGTTTCTTAGATAATAGATAGAAGAAATTTGTGTAAGGATAGTATCTAAATTCTGTTGCATAATAGTAACATATTTGTTTAAACAATAATTATTTTAATTTATATGTTTAATATGTATGTGTAATGCTATCTAACATGCACCTAACTGTTGAGGGACATTAATGTTCTAACTCCTATTGTCTATCATTGTGTATTTTACATTAAATTTGACATATGATTGTAATTATCTATCAAAAGAAGTCCATTGCTATTATTCACAAGTTTTTAATGTTTGAACTTATTATTCTTTCTACGATTTCCTTTTACCTGGGTGGGAGTGAAGCCCTCTACCAAACACTTGAAATTTTTGGTTCAATATGTTATATTCAAATTACATGAGTTAAAAGAACCAAATTGGATGATAAAGATGAAATGGGGTTTTTTCTTAAGCTATGCTGTATACTCTAAAGGTTATAGAGTGTACAATTTCAAGTCAAAACAGATAGTGATTAGTGATGAATCCACATGTTATAGATATTTTGTTTGGTTTTTATAAAGTTTTAATAGAAAAAAATAGACTTAGAGGTTGTAAATAACAATAAAATCTTATTTAGGTAGAAAACAATAGCTTTCTTAATTTTTGTCTTATTTCCATTAATTTTTGTGAATATATTTTGCAATTTTGATCATTTGAATAATTATGTAGGAAATTCTAGACAAATTTCATGAATTTTTGGCTCTTTGGAAAAATATGAACTGAGAGTAACTACTATCAGATACCAGAGTAATCACTCCAAGGAGCTGGTTTCAAGGGATAGGCCAGAGTAACCACTTTTAGATATAAGAGTGATCACTCCAGAAGCCCCAGACTTCAAGTGTCCTACGCGTAAACACTCTCAGAAATGGGAGTAATGACTCCAGAGACGCCCAGAAGGAAGTGCCCTGTGCGTGTTTACTCTTAGAAATGAGAGTAATCACTCCAGAAAGGGAAAAAGCTAAAGTTGTTGCGCGTAAACACTCTTGTTTTACAGAGTGATCACTATGGGGCCATGTCAGACTTAGTATATACAGACTTTTAGAAATTAGGGTACGGGATTATTCATTTTCCTTAGATTCTTTTGCCACTTTTGGAGCATTTTGCAGAGCTTAGGATTCTTGGGTGACAGCCAGGGATCCATTATAGGTTTTAATTTCCAATTTCCCTTTTGATTCTCCTTGATTTTACATTAATGTTGTTTATGTTTCTACATTTCCTTCTTTCATTTGTTAAGCCCATCCATATGGAGGGCTAAATTCTCTTGTAATTTCTAGTCAACTCATTTGGTTCTTGAATTCTTGGGTTTAATGGCAATATTACTCTTTCTTTCCTTGGATTTATTAACTCCAATCTCTGAATGAAATGAAATTTGCATGAGGGGAACATTGCGTAATGAACCCTAAATTACCCAAACGAAATTCTAATCTAAAATTGCTTAATTTTGATTAATCTTTGAGATTGCTTAATCTTAGGGATAGAGGTTGGAGCTAATTAAGATGCTTAATTTTAATTGGGATGCTAAAGTTAATTTTCGCTTGTTAGATTAACTTAATTCAAGGGAAAAATAGAGGATTATTGAATTATTTGAAAGAATAGGGATAGAACTCATTGATTGACTAGGGATTACTCTTTCTAATTGATTGAATTTCATTAGTTTACATTCTGCTCTTGATTAAAATCTGGAAATTGACAAACCTCCCCCTAATTTACTTGCTTTAAAATATATGTTTACACTTGTTCAATGTATGTTCCTAACCAAAAGCTCCTTGGAGATAACCTAGGACAACACCCTAGTATTGCATTTATATCTTGCATATTTGATGAGGATTAACGACAATCTTTGTGCATAACGTGTAGCGAAAAATCGTTCCATCAAATTGGCGCCATTGCCGGGGAACTTTGGTGTTAATTTTGCATTGAACTTGTTAGTTGCTCTGTTTTAGTGTTCTGTTTTCTGTTTTTCTGCATTATTACTCTGTTTTTGCTGCATAATTCTGCAGCATTTGCTAGCAGAATTCTGCAGCATTTGCTAGCTTGTGTTGCATTTTCTTGCAATTAATTGCAATTCCTTTTCTGTTTTTGTTGCTTAACCTCTTTGCTTCATTTTACTACACATAGACATTAGTTTTCTGCATAATTGTCATCTGATTTTTTCTGTATTTTTTGCTGCTTCATCTAGCTTACTTCTTTTCATTCCTTATAATTAGTTTCTAGTGCATGACCAGATCGAATCCTGGGGACTTGTATCCACTTGACCCAGAGATTGATAGGACATTTCATAGTAGCATTAGAACACATAGGAATAGTTCTAAACATTTTGAAGAGTTTTCATCTCCTTCATCTATCTATTCATCACCCCATTCATTAGAATTTGAAATTCAAAACATGGCTGACAATGAAAGAACATTAAAGGAACTAGCTGCACCGGATGTAGCATATCAAACTTTATGCATACAGTATCCTGATATTGATGCTCCTTTTGTTCTAAAAACTGGATTAATACACTTGTTGCCAAGATTTCATGGCCTTGCAGGTGAAGATCCGCACAAGCACCTCAAGGAGTTCCATATTGTTTGTTCAACTATGAGGCCACAAGGTGTGCCTGAGGAGCATGTCAAGTTAAAGGCTTTTCCGTTCTCTTTGATGGATGCAGCCAAGGATTGGCTCTACTATCTCCCTCTAGGATTTATTGCTAGTTGGGACAACTTGAAGAGACTTTTCCTGGAGAAATTTTTTCCAGCATCAAGAGCTGCGTCCATAAGAAAGGAAATATGTGGGATAAGGCAACTTGAAAGAGAGACCCTCTATGAATATTGGGAAAGATTCAAGAGGTTGTGTGCTAGCTGCCCTCATCACCAAATTAGTGATCAATTGTTGATACAGTACTTCTATGAAGGACTGCACCCTATGGACCGAAGCATGATAGACGCTGCAAGTGGAGGGGCGTTGGTTGACAAAACTCCAATTGCAACCCAGAATTTGATAGAGAATATGGCTGCCAACTCACAACAATTTGCAATAAGGCAAAATTCTTGTGTTACCAGAAATTTGAGTGAAGTTCAAGTTGCTAAGTCTAGTAAAATAGAACACAAGCTTGATGAATTGGCATCCATGGTGAAGCAATTGGCTTCTATGCAAAAGAGTGTTGTTGCATCCTCATCTGTTCCACCACCCATTCCAGCCATGTTGTGTGGTATTTGCTCAGCTACAGACCATTACACTGATAGTTGTCCTACACTACAAGAATCTGATACTTTATAAGGTAATCCTCAGGCCTATGCTGCAAATATTTACACTAATAAATTTCCTTTTCCAAATTCGCAGCAGCAGCCCAATTGGGATCTATCTTCCAATAGATACAACTCAGGCTGGAGGAACCATCCAAATTTGAGATGGGGGAACAATTCTCAACAACAGAACCAGTAGCATGGCACTCAATATCAAGCACATCATGCTGGCCCAAATAGATTCCATCCATCTCAACATCAACCACAACAAGCCCAACAACATCACCAACCATCTTCCTCACAACCAAATGCACCCCAGAAAAATGAACTATCACTGGAGGAGCTCATGAAGCAATTGACCATGAATAACATCATTTTCCAGCAAAGAACCGAGGCTAGTATTAAGACTTTGGAGAACCAAATGGGACAACTAGCCTCATCTCTGAACCAGATGCAATCTCAAGGTTCAGGAAACCTCCCTGCACAAACTGTAGCAAATCCTAAAAATGTGAGTGCAATCACTCTGAGGTCTGGAAAGGTGATGCAAGAGCCCACAGTGTCCAGAGAGAAAGAAGACCCAAAATGTGCTCCATCTACAGTTGATCTAAATGGAGAGGAAAAGGTTAAAGAACAACCAGAACCTACATCTGCCTAACCAAAGGTGGCAGAAAATGTTGATAGGCCAATTCCTCTACCATTTCCTCAGAGAGTTATCCAGCCAAGCAAGAAGATTGAAGAGGCTGAGAAAGAGATTCTTGAGACCTTCCGAAAGGTAGAGGTGAACATACCTCTACTAGATGCAATCAAGCAAATACCCAAGCACGCCAAGTTCTTGAAAGACTTATGCACCCATAGGAGGCGTCTTAAGGGTAATGAGAAGGTAAATATGGGTAGGAATGTTTCTGCACTCTTTGAAAAATAAAGGTCCACAATGCCTGAGAAATGTAAGGACCCAGGAACATCACTATCCTATGCATTATTGGTAATAATATGATTGAGAATGCCATGCTAGATTTAGAAGCATCTATAAATGTCATGCCATTGTCCACTTTTACTTCACTGTCTCTTGGCCCTCTGCAGCCTACAGGTGTGGTTATTCAACTAGCCAACAGAAGCATAACAAACCCAGCTGGGATTGTTGAAGATGTATTAGTCAGAGTGAATGATCTCATCTTCCCAGCTGACTTTTACATTTTGGACATGCAAGAGGGAGAATCAGTGAAGGGTGCTGCACCAATCATTTTGGGAAGACTGTTCTTAAAGACGGCAAAAATGAAAATTGATGTGCACGCTGAGACGCTCACTATGGAGTTTGGAGACAGCATTGTGCGCTTCAACATTTTGGACGCCATGAAGCATCCATTGGAAGAACACTCTGTTTTCCAAATTGATTTGCTGGATGATTTGATAGATGATCAATGTTCTGAATTTTTAGAAGAAGATTTTGCTCTTAATTTTTCTGAATTTATAGACAATTCCATTTGTGAATACTGTAATAATTCTTCTGTATGTGACAATTGTATTTCTGACTTTTTGAATGTGAATTCTGCAACTTCTGTTATTGAGGAAATTGGAAAATCAATAGGGGAAGAATGTGATATTTTGAGTTCAGCAAGTCACTTCCCTTTGTGGAGCAATCTCCTACACTAGAGCTTAAACCATTGCCAGAGCATTTGAAATATGCCTATTTAGAGGAAAATGAGAAGCTCCCAGTGATAATCTCCACCAAGCTGAATATCAATCAAGAGGAGGAGCTCCTAGAAGTGATAAGGAGGCACAAGAAGGCTATAGGCTGGACGCTTGCTGATATTCCTGGAATCAGCCCCTCTCTTTGTATGCACAGAATATTATTGGAGGAGGGTGCTAAACCAGTGAGACAGCCTCAGAGGAGGGTAAATCCCATCATTTTAGACGTGGTGAAGAAGGAAGTCACCAAGTTGCTGCAAGCTGGGATTATCTACCCTATATCTGATAGCACTTGGGTCAGCCCGGTCCAAGTAGTTCCCAAGAAATCTGGACTCACTGTCGTGAAGAATGAAAAAGATGAGTTAATACCAACCAGAGTCCAGAACAGTTGGAGAGTCTGTATACACTATCGGAGACTTAACCAAGCGACCCGGAAGGATCACTTCCCATTGCCTTTCATTGACCAGATGTTGGAAAGGTTGGCTGGTAAGTCTCACTATTGTTTCCTTGATGGTTTTTCCGGTTATTTTCAAATTTGTATAACACCTGAAGACTAGGAAAAAACCACTTTTACATGTCCTTTTGGCACTTTTGCCTATAGGAGAATGTCGTTTGGCTTGTGCAATGCTCCAGGCACATTTCAAAGATGCATGCTCAGTATTTTTTCTGATTTAGTGGAGCATTGCATAGAAGTCTTTATGGATGATTTTACTGTATATGACCTATCTTTTTCTGTCTGTTTGGTTAATTTGGAAAAAGTTTTGAAAAGATGTATTGATACTAACCTTGTGCTAAATTTTGAAAAATGTCATTTCATGGTAAAACAAGGTGTAGTCTTAGGCCATATCATTTCTGAAAAAGGAATTGAAGCAGAGCCCGCAAAACTTGATGTTATTGCACAACTGCCTTACCCCTCTTGTGTTCGAGAGGTTCGTGCTTTTCTTGGTCATGCAGGGTTCTACAGGAGATTCATTAAGAACTTCTCCAAAATTTCCATTCCCTTGTCTAAGCTTTTGCAAAAGGAGGCTGAGTTCAATTTTGATGAAAAGTCCAAAGAAGCATTTAATATGCTTAAGGAAGCCCTGACTACCACACCCATCATCCAACCTCTGGATTGGACCACACCATTTGAATTAATGTGTGATGCATCCAATTTTGCAGTGGGGGCTGCATTGACTCAGAGGGTTGGTAAGTTTCCTCACATCATTTATTATGCTTCTAGAACTTTGGATTAAGCACAATGTAATTATACCACAACTGAAAAAGAATTGTTGGCCATTGTTTTTGCACTGAATAAGTTTAGATCATATTTGTTAGGGTCAAAAGTTGTGGTTTTTACTGATCATTCTGCTTTGAAGTATTTACTGAAAAAGACAGATTCTAAGCCTCGGCTTATAAGATGGATGCTTTTACTTTAAGAGTTTGATCTGGAGATCAAAGATAGAAGCAGAACCCAAAATCTGGTAGCTGACCACCTGAGCAGGATAGAGAGAGTTCCTAACCCAATTCCAATCTTAGATGACTTTCCTGATGAACAACTCTTGGAGTTGTATGCTTCACAGGCACCTTCGTACGCTGATATTGTTAATTTTCTTGCTGCAAGAGTTTTTCCAGCAGGTGCACCAAAAGCTAAAAGGGATAACATAAGAAGTGATGCCAAACACTATGTTTGGGATGACCCTTATTTATGGAAATTCTGCAGTGACCAAGTCATTTGAAGATGTGTGCCTGATGAAGAGATTCAATCCATACTACAGTTCTGTCATGCCTCAGTTGTAGGAGGTCATCAAGGACCCCAAAGGACTGCAAGAAAAGTATTGGATGCAGGACTATATTGGCCCTCCATTTTTAAGGATTCATGGCAAGCATATTCCACCTATGAAAGATGCCAGAGAGCAGGCAGAGTAATTACCTGGAGACAGGAGATGCCCCAGCAACCCATCCTGTACTGTGACATCTTTGATGTCTAGGGTATTGATTTTATGGGACCATTCCCTTCCTCTTTTGGTTTTCTGTATATACTTCTTGCTGTTGATTATGTCTCAAAATGGGTGGAAGCTAAAGCCACCAGGACTAATGATGCTAAAGTTGTTGTAGATTTTGTCCGTAGCAACTTGTTTTGTAGGTTTGGAATCCCTAGAGCCATCATTAGTGATCAAGGAAGTCATTTCTGCAATAGGACTATGGAAGTCTTATTGAAGAAATATGGAGTTGTGCACAAAGTTTTCACTGCCTATCACCCACAGACAAATGGGCAGGCTGAGCTCTCCAATAGGAAAATCAAGAAAATACTTGAGAGAGTAGTGCAGCCCCATAGAAAAGATTGAAGTCGCAGGCTTGATGATGCCTTGTGGGCACATAGAACAGCATTTAAGACACCATTGGAAATGTCACCATACAGGGTGGTCTATAGAAAAGCCTGCCATCTACCAGTTGAAGTAGAACACAAAGCTTACTGGGCATTAAAGACTTGCAATATCCATTATGACTCAGCTGGAGAGCAGAGGAAATTACAGCTGCAAGAGTTGGAGGAGCTACGTCTGGAGGCCTATGAGAACTCCAGAATTTACAAGGAAAAGACCAAACAATATCATAACAAGAAGATCTCAAGCAAAGAGTTCTACGTTGGTCAAAAGGTTCTTTTGTTTAATTCTCGTCTTAAACTTATGCCTGGAAAGCTCAAATCAAGATGGCTTGGACCCTTCACTGTTACAAAGGTATTTTCCCATGGTGCAGTGGAAATCATAAGTGACTCCACTAGCAAAAGCTTTATGGTGAATGGACATCGGTTGAAGCCATTCTTGCAAAATTCAGTTACCTTGGAAGGAGTTGAGGAGATTGAACTGCACTCACCATGCACAAATCTCTCGTACAACCTATCGTCTGAGTAATCCACTTCATGCGTCAAGCTAGTGACGTTAATGAAGCGCTGTGTAAGAGGCAACTCACAAAAGATCTTATGAATTTTTAGTTATTTTTCTGCAATAAATGCTGGTCTTACATTTGAGCCTCTCTATTTTGATACTTCCTTATCTTTGTACCTTGTTGCACTAACTAACATGGTTTTTTCTGCATAGTTTCCATTTTTGCAGAGTGAGATCATGATTGTGGGGGCTAAATGCTGCACAAAGTCAAGGAAATTTGGGATGCAGCAGGATGGTAAATATTTTTCAGGATTAAGGCAATCCCCTTGGTAAGAAAACAAAGGATCATCATGAAAGTAAGCACTTTCCTGAACAAAAGTAATCACTTTCAATTCTAACTTGCATATTCACTCTCTATAGTGAACACTCTCACATTTAATAGTGATTACTTTCATTGCATGTAAGCCTAAGGTGTTGCGCTTGTTTACTCTTAAAAAGTCATAGTGAACACGCCCAAGCCTTTTAGCACAGCGCCCAGGGTGAAGCTTCTGGAGTGTTTACTATTGAAAAGTTGACAGTAAACACGCGCAGAGCTTGTTACCCACTTTCACCCTGAAGCTTCTGGAGTGTTTACTATTGAAAAGTTGGTAGTAAACACGCGCAGACTCATTCCTCTTTTTGAACTTAGATGCCTCTGGAGTGTTTACTCTTAAAAAGCAGAGTGAACACGCCCAGCTCATTTGTACCAAAACCTTGTGCGCATGTTCACTGTTAACTTTTGAGAGTAAGCACTCTGGCCCCATATATATATAAAGTGCTCACTCTCTCACACACTCTCACCTCAATTCTGAACAATTCTCACTGCCATTCTCAAATTCATCCCCCTCCTCCATTCGTATTTGATTCATTGCCCCAAAGGTTCAGTTGCTCACATCTGTTTCGCACCTTGCACATCCAACTCAGGTAATTTTTAACTTTTAATTCCTGGAATTAGGGCTCTTGCTGTGAAATTAGGGATTTCAATTTTGCAACTTCCTGGACTGCAATTGGGTGTTTTAATCTGTCATTCCATCAATATTTCTGCATTTGAGACTTAATGGACCAGTCACTTGCGTTTAATTGCTGCACTTTTGACATTTTAAACCCTAGGGTAGTTGCCCTGTGCACCCAGAGTGCTCACTTTGGATATTCTGCATTTGGACCTTTTGGATTGAAATTGTTAACTTGCTGCAGTTATTAATTGGATGTTTAGATGATTGAAAGATGAAGGGGGCATTTCATCTGATTGTTCTGCTGAATTGAGAAGTGTTACCTTAGGAGTAACCACTCCCATGTGCAATAGTTTTCAATTTGAGTGTTCTGCTGTGCTGATATTTACATAGTTCAACTAGGATGTGTAGTTTTTAATATTTGATGCATTTCCTGAATTCACTACTAATTACACAGTTCCCTTGTGCTATCCTTGTTATTTTAACAGCAATTAAGCCTTATAGTGATCATTGCTATGAACACAAGTAACCATTTTGTCCGCACCTCCCCCACCACAATGTGATATTTTGGGATTCTTTGCTGTCTTGAATGTGATAGATTGTTATCATTGCTGCACTTTTATGATACACATTCAGTCACCCTTGAGCACCTCTTTCATGTTGCTGAAAATTTGCATAATCATACACCGCATACACCTTATTTTTAATGCTCTGCATATTGAGAATGGTTGCTCTCATATCCACAAATATGCCCTGTCCATATATACCATCCTTGAAGCTAGAGTAGTTATTAGATACTGCATTTTGATCTGCTTGAACTCATTATTTTTGTTACCTGCTGCACCAATTCAACCTCTAATAAGCACATTTTTTTCTGCATTTTCATTCACTTTTGTCATTTTCCATATTGTCACACTCTGTTGGATTGCTGCTGAGTAACACTTACCAGAATTAAATCTCAAAGTAGCTATTGTCTATCATTTCTCATATTGGGCATTTAGGTGCATAATTCTCATTTTGCAATTGCATAACACTATCTGTTCACTTTCATGCTCAAATGCATTTACTGACTATGTGTACAATTTCTGAAGCATGTATACTCACTATGAACCTTCATCCACATGCTTAGCCTAGTTATTTTTGCAATCTGCTGCATCATACCTGTCAAGACTAGATTCTAGAGTGATTACTGTGTGCCATGATCATTATTTTTCCATGTTCTTTACTGCATATGTATAGTATATCTGCCACCACACATGCAGCAGCAGTTCTACACACTATTTCTTGTCAAGTCTGCCTTTTTGAACTGATATGTTTTAACCTTTCTGCATAAATTGTTGCTGCCCTGTGTCCAAAGTAGTTACTGTCATTCTGCATAGTGAACACTTTGGCAGCACAACACCTCACAGTGCACACTCTGACATCACTTAAACTGTGAATATGCAACAACATGGCCAATACACCCAGGAAGACCACCCCTAGAGCCAAGAGAGCCAGAGCTGCTGGAGCTTCATCATCCAGACCCCCTCCTGCACATGACTCGAGGTTTCGCTCATTAGCTCATGAAGAATATTTCAGAACCAACATCCTTCGAAGGCAGATAGTGCAAGATCGTAATTTTGAGATCCAGGAGGGCACCTACACTCAATTTCAGGAGGAAATTCAGAGGAAGGGCTGGGATCTGTTTACCTCTTGTGATGGAAATGGGTGGAAGGAGATCAGCCAAGAATTTTATGCTAATGCAATGAGGGTAAAAGGAGACCAGCTGGCCCTTAGGCACACTATGGTAAGAGGTGTAGAAATTGATTTTTCTCCATCTAACATTTAGAGGGTTCTGAACATACCTCCAGTGGAGAGGAGAGCTGGACAACTTGATTTCACTACATTCAGCTATCTAGAAGAGAAGGACTACAAGCCCATACTCCAGGCCATCTGTAAACCAGGAGAAAATTGGGAGTTTGACATGTACCTCGTGCCAAAGAATCTGACCACCAAACACCTCCTCCCACCAGCCAAGGTGTAGAGCATCTTCCTACTGAGTTCCTTCATGCCAGTACGCCATTCCTCTACATTGGCTGTCAAAAGAGCTGAGCTCATATATGCCATCCTCACTGGTATGCCAATCCATATGGGAGACATTATCAGCAATATCATCATGAGCATCTTGAGCACCAAGAGGGACTCCCTTGCTTTTCCTTCCATCATCACCATGCTCTGCCAGGATGCTAGAGTGGACATAGGTGAATATCAGCAGAGAGTCAAAGCTGCCCCTCCCATCACTACTGCCATAGTGAAAGATATTTTCAATGCTAGAAAGAAATCTGCTGACCCAGGTCTCTCCTTACCTGCTGAATATAGGAAGAGAAGCCAGTTGAATCTTAGAGAACAGGTCAAGCAAATAGCACTGAGGCAGGATGCAATCCATGCTGGCCAAAAATCCATGCTGACCCTCCTGGAAACTATGTCCCTTAATATAGGAAAGAAGCTAGGCATGACATCAGAACAAATTTATGACGCCCCTACCTTCACTGCCCCTTTCCTTAGAGCAGCAGTTAACCAGGATTTACCTCCATTCACCACCACCCATGCACCTGCAGCTAAGAAGGATAACAGCTCTAGTTCTTTAGAAGAGGAAGAGGAGGAAAAGGATAATGATGAGAATGATGATAATCTTTCATCCTCCAGCTCAAATGAAGATCTTATCTAGCTTTGCTTTTCTTTCTGTCATTTATATTTCTGCAATTTCTAGTTCATTTCCCTGTATTTAGTAAATACTACTTTCATTGTAATTATCATCTTTAGTACTATTTTCCCCTTTATTTTCATGCATCACCCCTTGAACACTCTTTGACGCTTTTATATATATACTATTTGCAGTTTAAATTCCATTCTTATACTCTGTGCTGAATCTACTGTGCGTCTTTGTGCAGAGAATGCCCTCAGTAACATTAAGAGGAGCATGAAATTGATCTCTGAGTGTGACTCTGAAAGGGGGGTGATCTCTTTGCCTCTGTTTCACATTGTTTAGTCTGTTTTTCCTGCATAGTCCATAGATAAAATACAAAAACAACTTCTTTGTTTCTTTATTTTTTATTTTTTTTTTGATGAAATTTAGTTTTCTAATTCTGATTTTATATTCTGATCGCACTTCCTATTCAATTCAATCATTCTCTGTTTTGTAAATAATTATCGTTCCTACCATACTGAACATAGTTTCCTGTAAGGTGAACTGTATTCACATGTTGCTACATAATTATCATCTTTTACCATGGTAAGGAATTGGGCCTTAAAATTCTTTTCTGTGTGCACATTACATGTACTTTTGCATTCATCTTTTAGAACTTGCCCTGTTTCTTAATTGAATATGCATTGTACAATTTTTCATCTAGATGATTGATGCCTTCTTTGCACATACCCACCCTAGACACCCTCCCACCAAATTTCCTTTGTTCTACACTCCCTTCTTTTGCTAAACTTAACCTGCAAACATAGTTTCCTTCCCTTAAGAGAGGTATTTCTTTTGAGTTGCGTCAAGAATGATTGCAAGAAACTAAGTTTGGGGTGCTAATTGTGACTGTAGTTGCTTGAGGACAAGCAAGATCTTAAGTTTGGGGTGGTGAGCATATTACATATTCATATTACATGTCAATATATATATATATATATATATATATATATATATATAATCTTAAACTTTCTTCCCAATCCCTTCAACCTTGGAGCGTCAGTTTGCTACTTCTCAGACAATGAACAGACTAATCAACAAAAAAACCCTCATCCCACTCGGTGAGATTGACTATATAGATCAAATGACAATAAAATGTCCTAGCCATAAATCATGTTTAACGACACAAATCATATAAATTTAAATCCTTCTCAGTGGTTTGGTGGCCTACAGTTTTTCAAGGGACAAATGTTGTATTGATCAAGACCAAAAAGAATAAAAAAAAAAAAAAAAAAAAAAAAAAACAGGCACAGCTCATATCCCCTACCTACAAGCCATTCATAGTTCTATCTGAAATTACCTGAACTGGACCAGCTGCTTTAAGGGGCCCACCAACTCCACCACCTATGATTTGTCCATCAGTATTAGATAGGCATACACTAAGAAGGGGTAACTGCCTTTCTAGGCATCTTACTTATCCTGTAAATATTCACGGGTAAGATAATCAGGAAGGGAGTTTGAAGTGCCTTTGAGATATTCTATATCAAAATCAAAAACACTTAAAATTGCTTGCCATCTCGCAAAGATTTGTTTTGAGGCAAGATTTTTAACATCCTTTTGTAAAATTTCTTTGGCAGACTTGCAGTCTACCCTAATTAAAAATTTTTGATTTAATAAATCAGATTGAAATTTTGAGACGCATAAAACAATTGCCAAAACTTCTTTTTTTACAGTAGAATAATTCTGTTGTGCAGAATTCCAATGTTTTGAAGTATATGCAATGATATGCTCATGAGACTCAATTTTTTGTTTAAGAATGCCTCCATAACCTATGTCTGAAGCATCAGTTTCAACGATTTTGAAGGCTTGAGGGATGGGAAGATATAGGCAATTTATCTTCCTGACTTTGGTTTTGATTTCTTTAACGACATTAGTGTGGACGTCAGTCCAAGAGGGAGGATTCTTTTTAAGCCTATCATGTAAAGGCTTGATAATGTTATTTAGGTGGGGGATGAAATCTCCTACATAATTGAGGCAACCTAAAAACCTTTGCAATTGGGTTTTATCAAGAATCCTGTCAGGAAATTTATCAGCAAATTCAATGGATCTGCTGATAGGAATAATAGTACCTTGGTGAATATTATGTCCAAGGAATCTGATATTAGTTTGAAAAAGACTAATTTTTGATTTTGAAACGGCGAGACCGTTTTGTTTAATAACATTGATAAAAACATTTATATGTTTAAAATGCTGATCAATGGATTGAGAAAAAATTAAAACATCGTCAATGTAAACGATGACAAATTTTGAATAAGGATTAAAAATGTCATTCATGATTTTTTGAAATTCAGAAGGGGCGTTTTTTAGGCCAAAGGGCATAACATTCCATTCGTAATGCCCAAAGGGAACAGTAAAGGCAGTTTTGTACCTATCATTTTCGCAAATTTGGATTTGCCAAAATCCAGATTTCATATCAAATTTCAAAAATATCTTAGCAGAATTAAGTCTGTTAAGAAGATCTTTCTTATTGGGGATAGGATGCCTAATCCATTGAAGGGCTTGATTGAGAGGTTTGTAATTGATGACAAGTCTGGGAGTACCTCTCTCAATCTCAGCAGGTTTATTGACATAAAATGCTGAGCAAGACCAAGGACTCTTACTTTTCCTAATAAGGTTTTTGTCTAAGAGATCAGTAATCTCTTTCTGACAATAATGAAGAAGTTCTTCATTCATCTGAATTGGTCTGGCTTTAGTGGGAATCTGGGTATCTTTGAATCCCGATTCATAAGGGAGACTGACAATATGTTTTTTCCTATTCCAGAAAGCGCTGGGTAGGTCAGAACATATAGAAGCTTGGATTTTGTTTAAAAGAGCTTGGATCTTCTTCTGAAGTGAAGAATTACATAAATATTTTTCAATATTAGCAAAAGAAACTTCTTCTTTTAAAAAATTGATTTGATTAATTTTGTTCTGGATGGAATTAATATTTTTTGTAAAAGGCTTATTAGAAAATTTGAAGGTTACTTGTTTTCCTAAATAACGAGTGGATATGCCATCTTTCGAAATTTGCAAAGGGAAAAGAGCCTTTATGAACGGTGTTCCCAAAATAACTTCATTTTTTAAATTTTTAACAAGAAGAAAATTTGTTTCAACCTTAAGCCCTTGATTTTCAATCACGGCTTTAGAAAGTTTGTAATTAATTTTCAGCTTTGAACCACTAGCAGTGCTGAGTTTTTCAGAGGTTTTTTCAAAATATTTTGTAGGAATTAGACCTTCTAAGATACAATTTGAATCAGCACCTGTATCAAAAAGGGCCAAAGTATCAAGAACAAAATCATCAATAACGATTCTGATATTAATATAAAATTTTTGTATTTTGACCTTGTTGATCAAGCACATAAAAGTTTCTTCTGGATAATCAGAATCATCTTTCACTGAATCATTTTTTTCAGGAAATTCAACTTTCTCATTGTCAGAATCATCATCTAATTGAGAAAGGATAATTTGATGAATTTGTTGTTGCTCTTTGATTTCTCTGATCTCTTTCTTGAGATTATTTATCTCAATCTGGAGATCTTGAATGGTGGTTGGTTTAATACTAGAATTCTTTTCTAATCTTTTGAAAATGTTTGTAATATCAAATTTGTTTGAAGTGAAATATTCTTTAGGTTTAGTTTTGTTTTCTAAAACCTCTTTAAACTTGTTTAAAAAATCTTTTCTTTCTTGAAGATCCGAAATAGAGCTTATAGCTTCAAAAAGAAGGTCTTGTTCTTTTGTCAAAACATTGATCTCTGGAGTTTCATCACTGTCAGAAGAAGAGGCTTGGTCATCATTTTGAATTTGGTTGACCTCTTCTTCGGATTCTTTTATAGAATCCTCATCAGAAGTATTAGCCAGGAGATTGTTGATTTGGTCTTCTAAGGAAGGCTCTAAATTGAGACTACTAATCTTTTTCTTTAACCTGCAATATTTACTAATATGGCCAGGTTTACCACAATTGTAACAAGTTATGCCTGTTCTGGGTTTTTTGGGAATATTGGTGGGGATGACATTATCCCCTTGTTTCTTAGGACTGGGTTTTCTATTGTACCGGCGCTTATAGGGCTTTTTGTACGGTTCTACAGCCTCTTTCTTAGGGGCATGTTTCTTCTTTTTGGGAGAGCAGGATGGAAGACCAAACTGTTCGCAGAATGAACCTAATTCTTTCTTGCTTAAAGCCTTTTCTTTGGCAAGCTCTTTTTGGAGTTTATCTTTCTGGCAGGCTTTAATACCGCTATGGATGATAATAGCAGTAAGCTGACCATAATCATAATTATCATAATTAATTTCTCCAGTGGGAGAACGACTTCGGAGTTTACTTCTAATAAGATCTCTGAAGGCTTTAGGAAGACCATCAAGATATTTTTCTTTCCAATAAGCCTGGTTGCAATCTTCCCTAGTAAGGACCCTAGACATGAAGGTATCTTTATACCATTTGAAATGTTCTAAGGAATCACATTTGAGTTTTGACAGTAACTCACCGGATCTCTCTCTCCAAAGAGAAGGATCACCAAGGAAATGTTGAGATATTGTGTATAATAACGTATACACAGCATCGGGGAGACGCTCATTATCACTGACAATGGTTTTCCCTTTATCATCAATTTTGACTGCAGAGAGAATGTTATCTCTGTCGGCTTCAGTGAGATAATTATCCCACCAGCCTTTGAGTTGGCCCGTAAAGCCAACGACTAGAATATAGACAATGGTGTCTTCAGGCATATTTTGATTAGTAAAATATCCCATAGCAACAACCGACATATTTTGAAGTTTGGCAATGATATTATATTCAGATAATCCATCGATATTCCAAATATAAATATCATTAGAATTAAAACTTTGAATAAAATCTTGTTTTTCTTCTAAAACAAGATCAGGAGCAGTAGCCCTATTATAATAAAGCTTGGAAGAATTTTTCCAATTATTGATAGGATTAATAGCTAAGACAGAGTCTGTTTCAGAACAATGTTCTGAATCAGTCTTAGAGATGGCATTGATAGTTTTGGCAAGAGACCTAGTTCTGGGTTTAGCACTAGATTCTTCAGAAGGTTGAGGAGTGTCTGGGATGGTAGTGAGGAGACTAGTAATTTTACTAAGCAACTCATTTTGATTTTCCTCATTTATTTTGGTTTTCTCTTTTTGCCTAAGTTCTAAGATTTTCTGCTTAGCTTTGGCGCTGATCTTAAAAGGTTTAAAAAGAGGTTTTTCTAGTTGTGGTTGGGAGGATGAAGAAGCAGTTTCTTCAATTTTCGTTTTGACAGGATTAACAGAGATTTTCTCTCCTAAAACCTGAAGGTATTTATTGGTATAATTGGCCTGTTCCATAAGGCCTTGGATGTCATGAGGAGTGATAGACTCATCAGCACTCTTAGACTTGAAAGGAGTGGCAGTAACAGGGTTACCGCCTTTGTCTTTCAAATTAGGCAATTGGTATTGAGATGTGGGCGGTAAATCACTTTGGACTATTTGTCCATCTTTGATTTGCCAGGTTATAACATTAGCAGAGGAGGTGCTAATAACATCTTCTTGCCAGGGATAATTAATATTATTTCGAATGGTATAAGCATGATACCAATCAAAGAATGGAATATTTTGTTTGACCTTTTCGAGAAATTGATAGAATTTCTCTTGGATAGCAGACCTGTCTTTTCCCCTATAATTTTGAAAGAACCACTCTCTTTGAGGTTTCCATTCCTCAGAGTAAAAATCTTTCCTAAGGGTTTCCTTATCTATAATGAATTTATGAGATAACATCATAAGACTCATTAAGGGAAGAGTAAGTTGGAGATTGGATACTCTGATTTTCGTCTTCTTTTTCAGAAGTCTGATAAACATTTCTAGGAATCCTAGAAGAAGTGTCTAAACCTTGAAGATTTAGAGAGGGGTCATGATTAACAGACCTAGGAATATCAGGTCTAACATAAGATCTAGAAGAAAAAGATCTCCTAGCAGAGACAAAATCAGATCGATTACTATAAGCATCGATCCTAGAGGAGAAAGAGTTTCTCCTATCAAAGGTTATTTCAACCTTTCCAGAATTGTCCTGTGAGATGTCCTGTATTTGAGGAGCAGGACGAGGAACACTAGGTGAGGCTTTATCCATCACCCATTTTTCTGGGAGAGTAACCTCATCCCATTTAATAATTCTAGGTAGAGAAACATTAGCCTTTGTCATATCAGTGATAAACAAAGTAGTTTCTCCTTTTTGAGGCTTGAGAAGGACTCTAGAGGCACAAGAATTCATGACCTTATACTGAATCCTATAGATTAATGCGGCGGGAATAGATCCCTCTTTCATGTCTAACCCATGAAAGCAAATATTAAGAAATAAGGAGTCTAGGATGTGTTCATCCATAAGACTCACAGTTTTGTTGGTAAAACAGTTAAAATAAATCGGTCCTTGACCGAGACTGGTTTCAACTGTTCCTATGAGAGAATCATCAAATTTATTATGACGAGTATCTCTTAGACAAATTAAGACAGCAGCATCTATGCCTATGTCTATCAAAGGTTTAATTGCTACCTGAACACATCCTATGTGAAGGTATTTGTACTTTCTTTTATGGTCATTGAGGGAGGATTTGGACAGGAGATGAAATTCTTCTCCTATGCCTTTCCCTAAAGGGATATTATTTTCAACAGTCTTGATAATATAATCAGAACTGTTTTTCTTGGGTTGGTCTTCAGGAACATATAATGTATCCTGAGGAATGACTGGAATAGTCCAGTCATCCATACTTTGATTGATCTCTTCAAAACGAACTTCTTCGTCGAAGAGGTTGTGTTTGGGTGTAATTTCAGGAGAATGATTCTCCTGGTCATTAAAGAGATTGTTTTTAGTAGGAGAGGAGGAGGAGGAACTGGAGCCAGAACGAAAAGAAATACGAGAGAAAGAGCGTAAGAGTCTAGACATGATATAAAAACATCTGGCTCATTACCCTCATTTGGTTCCGTAACAATACATCTGTTAATTATTTATAACTTATTCAACTGGATCTGGTTATTTTTGGACTTTTTTTTTTTTTTTTTTTTTTTTTTTTTTAATTTGATTTGTTTACAAAATTCTGAAAATTCTTTTACTATAGCCACCAGCTTCTTATGTTCTTTTTGTTTCTTTTGAATACAGCATCGTCAAATTAGCCTTACTGCCCTTTCAACCATACGGGACTTACTGCTACAGCCCTATTCAAAAGAACGAAGAACTGCTGTACTTCCAGTAAAGGATTTTCAGATATGCAGAACTGTACAAAAGCAATATTTCAGTACCATTAGTTCGTGGCGTTGTTACAGACAGGGACGATCATTACTGATCTCACCCGAAGGGCCTGTCAGCTGTCCAGCCTATAAACCATGGTTACAGAAATTTCATAAAGGAATTTAAAGTCCAGATCCAGAAGAACATAGTTATAGACAATTAACAGTTATATTCCTACTTCCCCATCAGGCTCTGATACCAGAAAACCCGAAGTGGATCAAGGAAAACAAAAATATGTAGAATAAAAGACTGAAAGGAAAGTAGGCAGTAGCAGGACTACTAAATGATATGCAGAAATTAAAAGTGCAGTATGTAAAACAGTTAATTCATAAAGAAACTAGAACGGTGGTATAACCAACACAGATCTAGTAAAGAGAGAAGAGAAGAAAGCCGGAGCGACGGTAGTCCGAACAGGACCGGCTAAGAGGGAGAAGAGAGGAAAATAATTTGAAACAGCAAATTTTATTGAAAGATCTCAAAGAAGAAGAAGGCTTACAAGAAGTTTTCTCTCTGAGCTTCTCTCTCTTAAATCTCTCTTATCTTGCTAAATGAAAGGGTGCCTCACAATATAGACGAGGTCTCCTTATATAGAAATTTTTAAAGTACTATTTCTACAGTTCCGGTTGGTGACTGGAACTATTCACTATAGTACCGGTTACTAAAGATCTTGGATATCAATACCGAAACAATCATCTTCATTCTGATTATCTTCAATATTGGCATCTTGGTTAGAAGTTTCTCCTTCTTCTTGGCTTTGCAATAACAGGAGAACATCTTGAAGATTTTTCTTCATTTTTTCTTTGGTGTCGCATCCTGATAAGAATGCTGCAATTTTGGATTTCTGATTAAGGAATTGAAATGTTGCTGGGTCAGCAAGATTTAATAATTTGGGATTTTTCCCAAAATATTCAGCAACTCCTTCTGGTCCGGCATGATCTGCATTGAATTGATTCCACCACTTTACAAAGGAATACCTATGCAATAGAGGGAGAGTGTCTTCATTCTCTGTCTTGCCATATCTGTATTGCCATGAGAATACCCATGCCAGGGCAAAGTCAGAGAAGTATTTAAGATCTGCTGGAATTCTTGATTCTCGCAGATATCTGCCTTTGTAGATCTTGTATCCTTCCTTGACAGGGGTGGGAAGGATTTCTTCTATTGGCCCAAAATAATCCCACCATTGGAGGAACCAATTTGGAAAGTCATAATTCTGATTCTTTTTAAAATATATTAACCAAGAATGTCGGTTAAGTTTATTCTGGAACCAGAAAGTTCTTGTCCAAGCGTCAATGTAATCCCAATAATTGTATCCTGCTGGATCAAATGGTTGGGAAAACTTTTTATAAGAATTCAAATTTTTTCCAAAAGCCTTTGGAGTTAAGACTTTCAGGATCTGGATTGTCGAATGGGTTGTGACTGATGGGTCTTTGTGGTCTTTGTAGTGTTTGATGGAAACAGAATCTGAATCTACTAAGATAAACTCATAAAACTGTCTAGTTTTATTAGCCTGATATGGCCTGAAATGAAACCCTGGTGGGAAAACTTTGGTAATTGCCTTGTATGGGTTTTTGTCCCAAAATTCAGGTTCCATTTGTATAACTGAGGAGAATTTTCCTTTGGCTATATAATGGCTTGGACTTGAAGTTTTTTGTTTTCCTTTTTGAAGGTCAAGGGTCCCTTCTGGTCTATTGGTTATTGTTTTCTGGGTTTGGTTGAAGGACTGTATTATAGTGTTTAGGCTGGCTAAATCTAATTCCATTTCTTCTTCAGAGGCAATGTCTGCCCAAGATTTATTTGGTAGGCTATTCAAGCTTCCTTGTTGGACAGCTAAAAGCGTACTAATTGGGAGAGCATAGTCTGCTTTGGTTTGTTTGGTGGTTTTTACAACAGAATCAGTCTTTTTAGAGGATTCTTTTGGAGTTCCAGATTGCTGAGTTGATGACTCAACAATTTGGATTGCCTTTTGAGTCGATGACTCAATGGGGGTAGATGACCCAGAAGAAGAGGTATTTGGGTCTGCCGAAGCAGATTGTGATTTTGATTTGTTTAAAGTCAGAGCTAATCTGACTTTTCCGCCTTTAGTGGTTCCTCCCCTAGATATATATATATATATATATATATATATATATATAAAATAAAAATGAATGAATGGAAGTAAAAGGAAAAAAAAGAAAAAGAAAAATATAGCAAGTCATTTTGATAGAAAAAGAAGTTCCACATAAGGCAAAATAATGAAGAACATGATGAAAGAATGCCTAAACCTCATAAATTGCATCCTTTAGTGCATTCCGTTCTAGTTGTTGTACTCGTTCACTCAAAAGAATTTGCCTTTCTTAAAAACCCACTTGAGCTTTTGCCCTTCCTTGATCAAAAATTAAACCTAATCTAACCACAATTGTGACCGACAAAGCCCTTATGATAGGTGGTTCATTGTATCTAGGCAAAGGAGATTGAGAATATGGGCAAGCATATGGTAGGATGAGGCAAAATGCATGAATTGAGAGAAACACTGAGCTTACAACATTAATGAGTGAGAGTAAAACACTATACTGTGAGCTAGATGATTTCTTTGCATTGTGTGGACTGCATGAAACCTTGTTGGATTTTTTGTTTCGGTTTAGTGGGACTTTGCATGAACATAGATGATATGAGTGTGATTGTTTTGTTGAATGAATCCATGATTTTGAAAATATTGGAAGTGCTAATTGGAGTCTAAGATTGGAATGGAAATCTTTGAGAAATTTTTTGGATAAATCCAACACTTTACCTTCAATTTTCTTGAGTTTTAGTTTGCTTGAGGACAAGCAAAAGTTTAAGTTTGGGGTTGTGATGAATCCACACTTTATAGATATTTTGTTTGGTTTTTATAAAGTTTTAATAGAAAAAAATAGACTTAGAGGTTGTAAATAACATTAAAATCTTATTTAGGTAGAAAACAATAGCTTTCTTAATTTTTGTCTTATTTCCATTAATTTTTGTGAATATATTTTGCAATTTTGATCATTTGAATAATTGTGCAGGAAATTCTAGACAAATTTCATGAATTTTTGGCTCTTTGGAAAAATATGAACTGAGAGTAACTACTATCAGATACCAGAGTAATCACTCCAGGGAGCTGGTTTCAAGGGATAGGCCAGAGTAACCACTTTCAAATATCAGAGTGATCACTCCAGAAGCCCTAGACCCCAAGTGTCCTGCACATAAACACTCTCAGAAATGAGAGTAATCACTCCAGAGACGCCTAGAAGGAGTTGCCCTGCGCGTGTTTACTCTCAGAAATGAGATTAATCACTCCAGAAAGGGAAAAAGCTAAAGTTGCTGCGCGTAAACACTCTTGTTTTACAGAGTGATCACTATGGGGCCATGTCAGACTTAGTATATATAGACTTTTAGAAATTAGGGTACGAGATTATTCATTTTCCTTAGATTCTTTTGCCACTTTTGGAGCATTTTGCAGAGCTTAGGATTCTTGGGTGACAGCCAGGGATCCATTATAGGTTTTAATTTCCAATTTCTCTTTTGATTCTCCTTGATTTTACATTAATGTTGTTTATGTTTCTACATTTCCTTCTTTCATTTGTGAAGCCCATCCATATGGAGGGCTAAATTCTCTTGTAATTCCTAGTCAACTCATTTGGTTCTTGAATTCTTGGGTTTAATGGCAATATTACTCTCTCTTTCCTTGGATTTATTAACTCCAATCTCTGAATGAAATGAAATTTGCATGAGGGGAACATTGCGTAATGAACCCTAAATTACCCAAACGAAATTCTAATCTAAAATTGCTTAATTTTGATTAATCTTTGAGATTGCTTAATCTTAGGAATAGAGGTTAGAGCCAATTAAGATGCTTAATTTTAATTGGGATGCTAAAGTTAATTTTCGCTTGTTAGATTAACTTAATTCAAGGGAAAAATAGAGGATTATTGAATTATTTGAAAGAATAGGGATAGAACTCATTGATTGACTAGGGATTACTCTTTTTAACTGATTGAATTTCATTAGTTTACATTCTGCTCTTGATTAAAATCTGGAAATTGACAAACCTCTCCCCAATTTACTTGCTTTAAAATATATGTTTACACTTGTTCGATGTATGTTCCCAACCAAAAGTTCCTTGGAGATAACCTAGTACAACACCCTAGTATTGCATTTATATCTTGCATATTTGATGAGGATTAACGACAATCTTTGTGCATAACGAGTAGCGAAAAATCGTTCCATCAATTAGCAAGGATATTCAATTTGATGAGAATGCATATTAGGATTGGGAAAATAATGAGGTTCAAAGAAGCATAAAGTTTGAACAGCGGCAAGATACAAATGATGATGAAGTTCAGATTGTTGAATTTGATTCCCTAGTGTTGAAAACAAAGTCTTTGGCTGAAATTTATAAAAAAATGCAATTTTGTTGTGAATAAGCCTTCTAATTTTGAAGAGGCTTTAATGCTAATAGAATGGAAAGATGCAATGAAAGAGAAGTTGACTATGATAAATAAAATTGGTACTTGGGAACTTACTTCAAGGCCTAAGGACAAGCATGTTATTGGTGTGAAGTGGGTTCATAGAACCAAGTTGAATCCTGATGGTTTTGTTCACAAACATAAAGATAGACTTGTTGTGAAGGGATATTCTCAATGGCTAGAGTTGATTATGGAGATACATTTGTGCTTGTCGTAAGGCATGAAACAATCAGATTAATTGTTTTATCAGCTCAATATGGGTGGAAAATCTTTCACTTAGATGTCAAATCAGCTTTCTTAAATGGAGTTTTGGAGGAAGAAATTTATGTTGAGTAGTGTCACCTTCTCAATAGAAGTAATTTTGACTAACAAGTGTACTAGTATTATTGTAGCAAGTTATAAAATTTTTAGAACTATGTTTGAGTCCCAAATATCGTCCTCAAGGAATAGAATTCTCAAATATCACTTCACAAGTCCACAATTGATTGAGCTTAACTAAATTCAGTTAAAGTTTGGAAGCAAAAGCAACAAATATTAAACTTCAGAAAACAAAACAAAACAAACGTCATGAAAATGTTTATTTAACAGATGTAGAAAACATAGTTAGGGATTTGTTTCACCAAAACTTCAGTGTTGATTCAATAAAGTTCTGAACTTGTAAGTACTTAGATGGAATGACAATCAATTTCACAATATATTAATCAAAGGTTAATTCCTTAACTCAATGAATCTAACATTAAATTTAATCATTCTAATTCCTTAGATCTGGTTCAATTAAATGTTGCATTAATCATTAGAAACTAAAAGATTGCAAGATAAAGATGTCTTATCCCTAAGAAATCAATAATCTTGATAATTGATTCAGATATGAGAAACAAGTTCAACTTCCATTGATAAAAGTTCCTCTGTAATTAGTTAATCAAATTTTCATTCAACAACTACTTGAAAAGCAGAATTAATTACTCAATCCAATCCAGCACTCAAAGTTCATATCCAAAATCAATTCAACACTTCCATTTCAGATCCACAATCCCTAACTACAAAGAGTTTAAGCAACCATTACAAAATGGAAAAAGAAAGAAAGAGAAGAAGAAGATGAACGAAGAAGCATCTCCAAGCCAATGTTCAATCTGATTCCTCAAGATTTGAAGCTTGGTGTTCGTCCCCAATCTCTCTCTCAGACTCTCTTAATACCAGAAAACAAATAGAAAGTAAAAATGAACAAAAGATTCTAACAGATTTGAGCTAATTCGTATTTATAGAATTCTCGCCTTTCTGGCATGGTCACTATTTTTCATTGTAGTAGCAACGCAAAGGCCTTTGTGATAATCTTTAGGACTGGAACGATCATTATTCTTCATAAAAGTACCAATGTAGAGGTTCGAGGTTTTCGCATGTTCACTTTCATGAACAAAAGGAGACACGCGTAGCTTGCAGTGATGGAAGTCCTTCTGGAACAATCACTTTGGTGAACAAAAGTGATAACGCGCATCTTTACTATGCTGGAGCTCTCTCTGGAACGATCACTTTTGTGAACAAAAGTGATAACGCGTACCTTACTATGCTTGAAAGCTTTCTAGAACGATCACTATCATCAGCAATAGTGATAATGCATAGGTCATCCTTCTATGTTAGGCTCTGGAACAATCACTTTTGCTAGGAAAAGTGATCACGCCCAGCTTTTGCTTCATCAGACCTTGTTCTTTGCTTTCAATTTTTGCTACTTTTCTTCTATCTTTCCCTTGATCTTCCAATCTTATGAACTTAGCTCAGAATTTCCTACAAAAATATGATTAGATCATTACTTTTTACACAGAAAATTCATAAAATCTAAACAACTATGTATTTAGGAAAGACTTTAAACATTCTATCATTTTTATGAGTTTTTCAGCTTTTTTTAATATGTTTTCATTATCAAATGTATTAAAACTAAGATAAAATACTGGTAAAATATGGATTTATCAAGTAGCCTGCTAGTTTTATTGTTTAGGTCATGAAGATAAAGTTTATAGGATTCACAAAGCCTTGTATGGGCTAAAACAAGCTCTAAGAGCTTAGTACAACAAAATTGATTCACACTTTTTACAAAATGATTTTAGGGGAGTCAAAATGAGCCCACTCTTTATGTTAAAGATTGTGGCAATGAGAAGAAAGTTTTTGTTTCACTTTATGTTGATGATTTGCTGGTTACATGTGATGATATTAATGAAATTGACAAATTTAAGAGGAGCATGTTGCAGGTTTTTGAAATGACAGATCATAGAATAGTGAAATATATTTTAGGATTGGAAGTGTATCAGCTCAATGATGGAATCTTTCTCTCACAGAAAAAGTATGTTACTGATTTGCTTAAAAAATTCAAATTGGAGAGTTATAATCCTGTTTCAACTACCCTTGTTATGAATGAAAGGCTCTTCTAAAAAAAAGGAAAAACCTACTTCTCTCTTTCTCTCCTGTAAAATTGACTTCCAAACAAAGCATAAATTTGATTGTACAAATTAGAGAATAATCTACACATACTAAATTATTACATAAGATGAATTAAACAATAAATTATGAATCTTAATATTTACAAAAGCATAAGAAAGGATTAAAATATTTACAAGTCAACAAATAATCACAAGACTAACAAATTAATTATCAAATCAAAAACTAAAAATTTCAGCAAAATGAAAATACAAAAAAAATAATAATTTAAATATGTACAAATATGATTGGGATAGACCTAAAATTGAGAAAGTTTATCAGAGGAGGGTTAGGAGGAATGTAGAGGGAACTGACCTGTGAAGTGGGTCAGTTAGGGAAACAATTTCAATCCTACTAGAGTACATGCTTGGATGCTCCTTTCTTTTATATAGCAATTCCCACTCATTTATGGTTAATTTTTATCTAATTAAAAATTTGTAAAATTAAAAGTACAAAGGAAGTTACTAAATAAGTAAATGAAACTGCAAGGAAGTCTATATTATAGGAGTACTGACTATCGTAAATGTAGATTAGTTATTTAGTAACTAAAATTTGGAAATGGGAGAACCTAGTTGCATGGATACAAGTACGGTATCGGTACTAGGTACATGGGTATGCTAATTTTTCAAAAACTAGAGTACAGGTACATTTATATATAATAAAAAATAAATAAATAAAATTTAACATGGACATGATTAAATAACATAAAATTGTCTAACAATCCATAAAAAATATATAACATAAAGTGAATCACATTTTTTAACAAATAAGATTCCAACAAAAATACAAATTTATAAATTGTTTGACAATTAATAACAAAAAGGCTAAGCATTCACACTTTAATAGTGTTAATCTCATCATTCTCTTCTTCATCATCAGTAAAAGGTATTACCTCCAAATCTGGTTCATTACGGGAAAGAGTAGTAACTTTTTTTTAAATGACCAAAACGATGTCGTTTCAATAGATATACGTATCCGAAGTGTACCAGAAGAGTACCTAATATGTACCCACACAATGTATCCACATTTTTTTTAAAAATATTCTCAAATACATATATCTTATACGTACCCAGTACCAATACACTCATTTTTTTCATGTACTCGTGCTTTGGAGGGGAGAACACATAGATTAGGAGTATCAATTGTATTAGTAAGGAATTGGGAGAGGCTTGGATCTCTTGAACATCCAAGATTTCAATATTCTTTCTGTAATTCTGACCTATCCTTGGACTACAACTACAGTGGAGACAGATTAAGGAATACACAATTCAATAAAAATTCAATTTGAAAATATATCCATAATTGCACATGATGCAAACTGGCAAAAAGGCTATCAATAAACCCTTCCAACTTGAATGACATTAAAGATAGTATCCATTATTCAATACCTATAAATGGTCATAGAATGGATTAATTTTATGCAAAAGTTGCTATATATAAAGATAATTATGGAAAAGACATTTTCTATTGTTAAGAAACTTGGGTCTAACTCAACCCCAAAAGCTAACTCATAATGTGAGGATTGTTTTAGCCTTTATAAGCTTTTATTTAGCCATATCCATATTTGATGTGGGACTTTAACACACCTTCTCATGCTCAAGATTGGACACCTAGGTATGGAAATTGTATGACTTTTTTTAAAATAACACTAGATAAGCCTCCAATAAGTGTTTATATTATTATTTTTTGTTGGGCCTAGTTTTTTTTTTTTTTTTTTTAGTCAAGGGTTGATCATATCAGATCTACATTAAGTTTTGATACCATGTTAAGAAACTTAAGCCTAACTTACTCCTAAAAGCTAGTTCTTATAAGGAGAACTATCCAAGTTCTTATAAGCATTATTCTTCCTCTATTCCTAGTCAATGTGAGACATTTTAGCATCTATTTTTTTAAATAATAATTAAAATATTTTAAAAAGTAAAAATTGGTATTACATTGGATCCAAGTAGGAATGGAAACAGGTCAGGTCAGGTCAAACTTTTCTCTAAACAGGCCTGGCCTATAACATAATTATTAGGACAGAGCCTGACCTGTTACCTGTTAAAGGCTTTATTTTAAGCCTGGCCTGACTTGAAGCCTGTTAACAAAAAATTAATATTAATAAAAATATAAATATTTTATTATCAAATTAGTTCATATATTTTTTTAATTTCTATCTATGTTATTAATAATTATTAAATAATTATAATAATATTTATATAATTTTATAAATAATTTTTAAAATATTTTAGTTTTATTTTAGAAACATATTTTGTTTGTTTTAAGACATCTATATTTAACAAATAAAGTTATAGTAAACACATAAAATTCATAAAAACAAAACATAACATTCACACAATTTGTTGAATCAATTAAAAGAAAATTATTATATTTTAAAACAGAAATAAATTTAAGCTTAATGCAATATATATATATATATATATATATATATAATTTAATAATAATAACTATTAAATTAAAAATATAATTATTTGTTATTTTAAATTAACAAATAAACATAAATATAACTACATTATAACATTAATGTAATATAGAAAATATTACTGACACAATAAATTAAAATATATACTTATATATTACATATAAATAGATAAATTAACTAATAATTTAATTAAAACACGTGCAGGTTACAAAAATATATATTATTATATAATTTATTTATAATTATATTATATATATTGTTTGTTACATGGTCTGATTATATATATATATATATATATATATATATATATATATATATATATTATAATAAATTTTTTATTTTATTTTCTTATCATTTTTTATAAATTTTTCCTTTCAAATAAAATATAATTTATATTTAAGCAATTTCTATTTATGATAAATATAAAAAATTATAACATAATATATTATATAATAATTAAATATTAATAATAATAAAATTAAAAATATAAAAATTTATTAAAAGAATATTTATATTTTATTTTTAAATTTTAATTCATTTAGTTTTAATCGTGTCGTATTCTTCTTCAGCTTGTTTAAATATAACAAATATAATAATTTATGATTAAATAAATTTATTTTTTAAACACGTGTAATCGTGTATAAATATTTTTAGTTTCGAATATAATATAATTTTTTTATTATAAATAAAAATTATAACATAATATATTAATATAATAATTAAATATTAATAATAATAAAATTAAGAATATAAAAAATAAATTAATATAATATTATTATTTTATTTTTAAATATTAGTTTCTTTAATTTTAATTGCGTTCTAATCTTATTCAAAGACTTTGTTACACTTCAACTTGTTCAAACAAATATAATAATTTACCTTATATTTATATTCAAAGTAGCTATAGATAATAATAAAATAAAAAAAACAAATAAGTGCGATAGCAACTTTGGCTCAGAGGTATGTGGTTGTGTTAAGTTTGTGATTTGTTGTGATATAGTGAATACAATCAATGAAATTTTTTATTATAAATTTTATACCAATAAAATTGCTTAAGAAAATATAAAAAAATAAAATCAAATTTGTATAATATTAAAAATTTATAATGATTGTTGTTATTGAATAATATTAATAAAAATATAATTATTTTATTATCAAATTAGTTTACATATATTCAAATTTTTATTTGTGTTATCGATAATTATTAAATAATTGTAATAATTTTTATACGATTTTATAAGTATTTTTTAAAATATTATTTGAGCATTAATTATAAATATTTTCATATTATAAAATTTTTATATTTTTATTTTTATCAATTTAATTTTATAAAATTGTTAAATTATTAAATATTTTAATTATTTTTATGATAACTGTATTTTGTTTGCATAAAGATGTCTTATATTCAATAAATAAAATTACAGTAAACACATAAAATTGATAACAAAAAATAACACTTATAAAAATTATTGAATCAGCTAAAAAAATTATTATATTTTAAAAAGTAAATAAATATCGTCATTATAAAAATTGTAGATAAAAAATATTTATATTATAAAATTTATACATGCAGAAAAATAACATGAGCATGAGAAGAATTATTAAAATTTAAATTAAAATTAAAATAACTTATATTTTTAAATTTTTATCTTAATAAAAAAATATGTGATAAAACTTAATATACTATATATATATATATATATATAAAATGGCAATAATAATAACTATTAAATTAAAAAAATTATAAAATATTTAATTTTATTTGTTTCATTAATTTGTTGTTTTAAATTAACAAATAAACGTAAAATTAACTACAGTATAACATTAATGTAATATAAAAAATATTACTGATACAATAAATTAAAACATATACTTATATATTACATATAAATTGATAAATTAACTAATAAATTAATTAAAACACGTGTAAGTTATAAAAATATATATTATTATATAATTTATTTATAATTATATTATTTATATTATTTGTTACATGGTCTGATTATATATATATATATTAATATATATTATAATAAATTTTTTATTTTATTTTGTTAACATTTTTTTAAAAAAATTTTTACTTTCAAATAAAATATAATTCATATTTATATTATTTCGTTTAATTTTGATTACGTCTTATTGTTGTTTAAAGACTTAACTATTCTTTAACTTGTTTAAATATAATAAATATAATAATTTATTATTAAATAAATTTATTATTTAAAAAGTGTAATCATGTATAAATATTTTTAATTTTTAATAGAATATAATTTCTGTTTATTATAATTATAAATAAATAAAATTATAACATAATGTATTAATTTAATAATATCAGAATTAAGAATATAAAAATATATTATTAAATAACTTTATTATTTAAATATATTTTGACAGCTCTATTTTTAAATTATATATATATATATATATATATATATATATATATATATATTTATACAGGCCGGCTTGTCAGGCTTAACAGGCTTTATAAACAGGTCTTAGCCTGATTTGTTTATTAAAAAGGTCAGGCCTGGTTTATTTAATTAAACAGACCTTAAAAAAAGTCTTAGCCTGATTTGTTTATTAAAAAGGTCAGGGCAGGTCAAGCCTAAACTAAGCCAGGCCTAGGGATGGCAATGGGTAAAGTACCCAATGGGCACCCGCAAAATTTATCCACAATGGGTAGGGTATTTACCCGCTATACAGGTACGAGTATGGGTGTGGGTAAAAACCCGCAAATTTTAATGGGGATGGATGCGGGTATGGGTATCTAAGTACCCACCCCGCCTCATACCCGCATATATATATATATATATGCTTGAACTTTATTCTACAATTATGCATTGAATTTTTGTATTATTATATTACTTATGTGAAGTTATATAAGATTAATATAAAAATATATTTAATAATAAAGCAAACCAAAAAATTTATTTTGGTTTATATTTTTAATAGAAAAATTTATTTACTATTTTATATAATTTAATTAGGCTAACACAATTTAATTATTACATAGTTAATATAAGATTGACTTTTTTTAAAATATTATTTATATATGACACACATAAAATATTTTTTACACAAATATTTTTGTTAATAAAATCATATTGATGTTTAAATCATAAAGTGAATGATAAATAATAAATATATTATAAATTTTACAATCACCTACTATTACCATAAACTTATTATTTATTAATAATATTTAAATTTTATTTTTATATTTTAATTTAAAATAATATTTTTCTATATAACATATGTATTACAAGCACAATTATAATCTATTGAATCTAAATAATATTATTCTTACTATTAATTCACATTCAAAGAAGTTTTTGAAAAGATATAAATATAAAAAGTTATTGTTAATTTTTATTTGTTAATTTTTTAAAGATAAAAAAGTATAATTTTTTAATATACACGTATATTTCTTTATTATAAAATTTTATTGTAATTATTTATCTTTTATTCAAATTCTTTTTTTTAAATATATATACATTATAAATATTTAATTCACTAAAATATTTTTTCAAAAATTTATATTTTTGATAAAATACTTTCGTATAGTATATGAGTTAAAAAATACTAGTATTAATATATATATATATATATATATATATATTAATTATATTATATTATTTTAATTAAATCTATTATTTTTCTTACAATTTCAAATTCAAAAGTTAAAAAAAATATTTTATGTATCAACTTTCTGTTATTAGTATTGAACTTCTCTACTTTAACTCTATTCTCATTCTCAATGTCTGTCTCACTAAAACTTAATAACTATGAAATGTTATTCATTAGAGTTAGTTGTTAATGCCGTCACAAAAGGTTACTAAGTGATCCTACATGAAGGGACAACCATTGTATAGATTTATTTCGTTGTCGTTTTGACATTACCAACAATCAAATCTCGCACAAGATAGAATTATCACTGACAAATAACTTGTGTGTTTAGTTTTTGCTTATTGTTTCTAAGAATTTTAGTTTAGAAAATTATTATATTAAGATACATTTAACATTTATGATCTTTGAATATTTGTTTTTTATCTATATTTGTACCTTGTTCGGCAACTACATATTGAATTTTTGTATTATTATGCTACTTATGTGAAGTTATATAAACATATTTTTCTTTATACAAAATGGGTATACGGGTACCCAGAGGGTACGGGTACGGGGATTAATATTCATACCCACGCGGGTATGGGGCCAGGTATGGGTATTTTTTTAAAACGTGGGTATGGGGATGGGTACTGTAGTACCCTACCCATACCCTACCCATTGCCATCCCTACAGGCCACAGGCCCCTGTCAGGCGGCCTGACCTGTTTCCATCCCTAGATCCAAGTAAGCATTAGGCTACTTACTATTTTGAAACAGTTTCGTAAAAGTGCACTAAAGACCACAAGAATTGTATCAAACCTTCAAACTTTTGCCAACCTAGAAGAACCATGGGAGAAACACCGATTCTAGTGCATGTTTGTATGATATAATTGATTTTATCTCTAAACTTACATTTGAGTCAACATGATAAATTATAGCTTTGGTGTTGAGTTGAAAAATTTATCCTGAATTTTTCAACAAACCTTTAACTGATAGTTTTCAAATATAATCACATCACTTTAAACACTTTTAAATAAATCATTTCTACAAAATAGAGGTAACTTTTTCATAGAGGAACAATACAAAGACTAACTCAACCTGCTGAAATAGACTGAAACTAGAAACACATCACATAGCACTAATCAAGTATCAATGTGGAAGAATAATGAAACTTCAAGTGCCAAATCAAACAATGCAGGTATCTCTCCTAATGATCAACATTTTGCTTAAGGTTGGATTGTAGATTCAAGAGCCTCAGACCACATACGTAATTCACTGAGTTTATTCATTTCTCACAAAGCAATTGATCCTTTAGAGGTCAAGTTGCCAATTGGTACTATGACTAAAGCCAACACTCATAGGCACTATACAATTCTCATTATATTTGATCTTGAAAAGCACATTATTCTTGCCAAATTTTGCACTCAATCTGAGATTAGTGTCTAGACTATGCACAGATCTGAAATGTCAATTGTTCTTTGACAATGGTACCTGTGTAATGCAGGATGGGAGGAGCAGAAAGATGATTAGTGCAGCTAAGCTACTGAATAATTTGTAGTACATTACTTAGCCACAGGTTTGTCAAAGTGTCACCAAATTTGTGAATGTGAACAATATTGAAAATATGTGTAGCATTAGTAATGGTAATTCTGCAATACATCCCTTATTTGTACCTAAGAGTGGTCTCTGGCATTATAGACTTCGTCACTTGTATAATAAGATATTGAGATTGATAAAATAGAAGTATAATTTTGTCTCATGTAGTGATTGTGATTTGTGTGATGTTAGTCAAATTTCTAAGAAAAAGAGACTAATATTCCCTATTATTTGCACCATTGCTAGGTCTAGTTTTGAGTTTTTGCTTCTAGACATTTGGGGACCATTCTCCACAAGGTCAATCAATGGTCATAGATACTTTCTAACTATGGTGGATGACAATTTGAGATATGTGTGGACTGTCATGCTTAAGTCCAAGTTTGAAGTCAAACCATATATCCTCAATTTCTTAAGACTTGTAGAAGTGCAACATGCTACTAAAGTCAAGAAGATTTGAAGTGATAATGGCCTAGAATTTATAATGATAAACTTTTACAACTTAAAAAGAATTATACATAAGGCTTCTTACCCTAAAACACCTCAACAGAATGGTAGGATGGAGAGAAAATATCAACACATCCTCAATGTGGCAAGGGCTCTGATGTTTCAATCTCAATTGTAGTGTAGAAGCATAACATAGTGAGCCGAATACCTTGAGGTCATGCAGAAATATGTGCATTTATTGGCAGTAGGAATCGAAGGTTATTTATTGTTGAATCTACAAACACAGGCCATCACTGTCTCCAAAAGTGTGATTTTCTATGAACATATTCTATTTTTCAAGGAACAATCTGCAACTTCACCTCTCTCACCAAACCAACCAACTACATGGAAATACATTAAGCAACCTACACCTCTCACACCAAAACCTCTTATAAACAACAACCTACATCACCAATTGCACCAATTTCATCACCTACTTCTTCACAATCTAACCCTACAGTTTCCTAACTCCTTTCAGAATCACTCACTAGACCTGCTAGACATAAACTTTTCCCCACTTACCTCAAAGACTACCACTGTAACGCTATACAATCACAAGTGAGATATCCTATCTTAGATGTGATGAGCTACAGCCACCTTCCACAAGAACACGGGATCTATACTGTTAAGATTGACCAACAAAGTGAGCCAAGAAATTACAATACAGCATCACAATCACCACACTGGCAAGAAGCAATGCAGAAAGAATTTGCTACATTAAGCAGAAATCATACCTGGAAAATTGTTGATTGTTCTCCTCATGTAACTTCTATTAGCTGCAAATGGGAAAAGGAAGGCAGATGGATCAGTGGAAAGGTACAAAGCACGCTTGGAAGCTAAGGCATCCACTCAAATTGAGAGCCTAGATTACATGGAAACTTTCTCTCCTATGGTCAAGATGACAACAATCAAACTTTCTTAGGCATCCATCAAACACTAGCACGTTCATTAACTTGATATTGACAATGCCTTCCTCCATGTTGACTTGAAAGAGGAAGTGTATAAGCGTATATCCGAGGGAATGTCTTCTTCAAAACTAGGAAAAGTTTGCACATTGCTCAAGTCTCTCTATGGGCTCAAGCAGGCCAGTCGTAGTTGAAATGAGAAACTTACTCAGATCTTTACACAGCTTGGGTTTGTCTAAACAAAATCTGACCATTCTTTGTTCCTCAAACACACTCCATCTTTCATGGCACTATTGGTATATGTAGATGATGTTATTATGGGTGGAGATAACATTAATGCTTTTGATTCCATCAATTCCAAACTTCATCAAGCTTTTGGAATCAAGGATTTAGGCATACTGAAATTTTTTTTTAGGGCTTGAAATTCATCACAGTAATGAGAGAATCTCAATCAGTCAAAGAAAATATTGCCTAGATCTCATAAAGGATGCTTGCAAACCTGTCAAGGCTCCTATGATCCTTCATTCTAAACCCCAAGCTTCATGCAAGGATCCTTTTTCCTCCACAGAGCCCTATTTAGACCCTCTAGCATATAGAAGACTGGTTGGAAGGTTGATATACCTCACCAATACTAGACCAGACATAATGTATGTTACACAACAACTTAGTAAATTTATGCATGCTCCTACATAGGGACACTATACAGCTACCACACGAGTGCTCAAATACCTCAAGAATTCCCCAGGCCTAGGCGTATTTTTGCCTAGAGATTCATCACTGTAGAAACTTGGATACAGTGATTCTGACTGGGAAAGGTGTCCAAACAACCATAGGTCAATGTTCAGGTATTGCTTTCAACTTGGGAAGTCTCTAATAAGCTGGAAATCGAAGGAACAATCCACAGTTTCTAGATCTTCCATAGAAGCTGAATATAGAGCCCTAAGTGATGCAACTTCAGAGTTGTTTTGGCTCACCTATATCTTTGATAGTTTTTAGTGTGGGTGAGATGAGTAAGATAGTTGAAATGTGTTAGTAGGAATAGTTGAAAATAGTAGTTGAAGAAGTTTTAGTAAGAGACTCAAGAGATGGAGAATTGATGTCTTGATTACTTCTTCTTCATTGCATTTACAATGAGGTAGCATGCCTATTTATAGGCATCATCCACCATTTGGGTCAATATACTAGAGCTATCTAGAAACTTGAAGATTTACAATATTCTAGAACTTTCTCTAGAAGCATTTACATACCAGAAGATACAATTAGTTTTTCCTAGATTGTTCTTAGTATTTTTTCTAGACTATTCTAGAAATTTGTATCAATTTCTAATACTCCTCCTTGATGCAAATTTCTGTAACTCCAAGCTTCGTGCGTAGCTGTTCAAATTTTGGTCTTGGTAGTGCTTTAGTAAAAATGTCTGCAATTTGATCTTCAGTTGTGCAATACTCGAGCTTGATTTCTTTAGTTCCTTCTGCTTCCCTGATAAAGTGATATTTGATTGCTATGTGTTTTGTTCTACTATGATGCACTGGATTCTTTGTCATTGCTATAGCTGATTTGTTGTCACAGTAGATTGTAGTAGGCTCATTTTGTTTTTCTCCCATTTCTTCAAGTATTCTTCGTAACCATATTGCTTGACTTGTAGTCTCAGCAGCTGCTACATATTCTGCTTCTGTTGTTGATTGCGCAACTGTTGCTTGCTTCTTTGAAGCCCATGAGATTGTTCCTGATCCTAGTGAAAAGGCATAACCAGATGTGCTTTTCATGTCGTCGATCGATCCTGCCCAGTCACTGTCGGTGTAGCCAAGTAGCTTTGAGTTGCTCATAGTTTGGTACCATATACCATACTCTTTTGTGCCTTGTAGATATCTTAGGATTCTTTTTGCTGTTCCAAAATGGATTTGGCTTGGACTTTGCATGAATCTTGAAAGAAGACTTACAGCATACGTTATGTCTGGTCGTGTGGCTGTGAGATATAGTAAGCTTCCAATCAAACTTCTGTAACGTGATGCATCAGCTTCCGGTGCACCATCATTTTTCTTCAATTTCTCATTTGTCACCAATGGTTTCTTGAGTAGTGCTTCAACATATTTCTTCTGTGAGATAAATATCCCTTCTTTCTTTTGTTTTACCTCTATTCCGAGGAAGTAGTTCATTAAGCCAAGGTCGGTCATTTCGAAGGTCTTCATCATATCTTCTTTGAACTTAGCTATCATCTCCACATTGTTTCCTGTGCAGATAAGATCATCTACATACAAGGAGACAATGAGTATATCATACTGACCTTGGATCTTGGTGTATAAAGTTGCTTCACTTTTGCTCCTCCTGAATCCTTGGTCTGCAAAGTATTGATCAATTTTGCTGTACCATGCTCGTGGAGCTTGCTTCAATCCATATAGAGCTTTTTTCAGTCTTAGTACTTTGCCTTCATTACCTTTGCTGACGAAGCCTTGCGGTTGCTCCACATAAATCTCTTCTTTAAGAATGCCATTGAGAAAGGCAGATTTTACATCGAGTTGATAAATGTTCCATCCTTTTTATGCAGCAAGGGCAATCGGAGTTCTTATAGTATCCAGGCGAGCAACTGGAGCAAATGTCTCGTTGTAATCAACTCCAAGTTGTTGTGAGTATCCTTTAGCTACCAGTCTTGCCTTGTACTTTTGTATGGTGCCATCGGGATTAAGCTTGGTCTTATAGACCCATTTTACCCCAATGATATCTATATCTGTGGGGCAATCTACTAGCTCCCATGTGTTATTTTTCTCAATCATTTTTATCTCTTCTTCCATTGCCTTGACCCATACTTCTTGTTTTAACGCTGCTTCAAAGCTCTCAGGTTCAGTTATGGCCAGGTTACAGGTCTCGTATATATCCACCAAAGATCTAACTCATCTTGGAGTAGACTCTGGTGAGGAATGTTGTTGTTGTGGAGGTGAAAAATTCTCACCTGAGACTTCTTCAATTTCTTGAGGTTGCTGAATTGGTATGGAAACATTTTTCTGAACCTTTTCATCTTTCCAATTCCAAGCAGCATTTTCATCAACTTCAACATCTCGACTAATGGTGAGCTTCTTGGTTTGCAAGTTGTAGACTCGATATCCTTCTGACTGTGTGCTATATCCCAAGAAGATACCTCGTACAGTTTTGTCTTCTAGTTTGTGTCTCTTCTCTTCTGGAATATGTATGTAGCAAATTGATCCGAAAATCCTTAGATGTTTTGCTGATGGTTTTTGCCCACTCCAAGCTTCAATTGGAGTTTTATCTTGGATAGCCTTAGTTGGACATCTGTTAAGTATGTAGACAGCAGTATAAACTGCTTCAACCCAGAAAGTATTTGGCAATTCTTTCTCCTTCAACATGGATCTAGCCATCTCCATTACCGTGCGGTTTTTCCTCTCAGTTACTCCATTTTGTTGTGGAGTATATGCGACAGTAAGTTGTCGTTGAATGCCTTCATCCTCACAGAATTTATCAAACTCTTGAGATGTATACTCTTTGCCACGATCACTTCTTAATACTTTTATCTGTTTACCACTTTGCTTCTCAACAAGAGCCTTAAACTTCTTGAAAATTCCAAAGACTTCTGACTTTGCTTTGATGAAGTAGACCCAAGTCATTCTAGAAAAATCATCAATGAAAAGGATAAAATACCTGTTATCATGTAGTGATGGTGTCCGCATTGGTCCGCAAATATCTGTATGAATAAGCTCTAATAAGTCTTTTGCTCTCCAAGCTTTTCCAGTAGAAAATGGCAATCGATGTTGCTTGCCAAGGAGACATCCTTCACAAGCTTCATTATTTTCTTCAAGATATGGAAGATCTTTCATCATATTCTTTTGATGTAGTAGTTTTAAGGCATGAGTATTGAAGTGGCCAAATCTTCGATGCCAAAGTCGTGAAGTATCAACTTCTGCTTTCATGGCAATATTGGCGCCTTGTTGAAAGCTTATTGGAAAACTTCGATTTCTTTTCTCCATCTTTACTTGGCCAATCTCTTGCTTTTTGTTGTCATATATCTTACATGTGTCCCCTTTGAAGTGAAGAGAATAACCTTTCTCCATCATTTGACCAATACTCAAGAGATTTTCCTTGAGGTTGGGGACTAGTAAGACATCAGTAATAAGTTTCGTACCTTTCTTTGTCTCCACCATAACAGTGCCTTTGCCTTTTGACTCAGCGATAGTACCGTTCCCCATTCGAACTTTCACTTTGATGGATTCATCAATATCCTTGAAGATGTTTATATCTTTGGCCATGTGATTGCTGCAACCACTATCCAAGTACCAATTTCCACTCGTTTCAGTACTGGGATCTTGGGTAGCATAGAAAAGATGTGGTTCTCGATCATCCTCTTCAGCGAAATTTGCTGGATACTTGTTTTTGTTGCGACAATACTTTTCCACATGTCCAAATTTCTTGCAGTGTCGACATTGTGGTTTTCCACGATACCGACATTCTTCTTCAGCATGATTTGTCCTCTTACAAATACCACATGGAGGGTATTTATCTTGATTGTTTCTAGAGAAATTTCTAGAATTCTCTTTGTTTCTAGAAGTTTCTCCATTATTCTTTCTTGCTTCATTCCCTTTATTCTGAGACCGTAATTTGAGCTTTGATTGAAAGACATTTTCTATTGAGTCCTCATCATGCCTTTTCAACCTTTGCTCATAAGCTTCAAGGGACCCTACCAACTTTGTCACTGATAGAGTAGATAGGTCCTTTGTTTGCTCAATAGTGGTGACAATTGGATCATACTTACGGGGAACTGTAATCAGTAATTTCTCAACAACTTTTTTGTCAAGAATATTTTCTCCGTAAGCTCTCATTTGATTAACCATTTCTTTTATTTTGGAATAGTAATCCTTGACAGTCTCAGACTCTTTCATTTTTAATAATTCAAACTCTCGTCGTAGAGTTTGTAGTTTTATAGCGCGTACCTTTTCGCTTCCTTCAAACTCCTCCTGCAACGTACTCCATGCTTCTTTGGCTGTTGTAGCACCCATTATTCTTGGAAAAATTGCATCAGTCACAGCTTGTTGTAGAGTAAACAAGGCCTTTGAATCCTTTTGTTTATTTTCCTTCATTTCTTTTCTTTGAGTTGCAGTAAGGGATGATATGTCTGAGGGAGTAGTGAATCATTCTTCCACAACATCCCACAAATCTTGGAAAGTGAAATATGTTTTCATTTTTGTGCTCCAAAAATCATAATTTTCGCCATTGAAAATGGGGACGGGAAGAGATGATGGTTGAGTAGTGCTAGCCATGGGTTAGGAAATTCTTGGAAGTAGTTTATTTTAATTTTGAAATAGTATGGTAATATTTCTACGCCCAGTAGATGACCGAACGTAGCTCTGATGCCACTGATAGTTTTTAGTGTGGGTGAGATGAGTAAGATAGTTGAAATGTGTTAGTAGGAATAGTTGAAAATAGTAGTTGAAGAAGTTTTAGTAAGAGACTCAAGAGATGGAGAATTGATGTCTTGATTACTTCTTCTTCATTGCATTTACAATGAGGTAGCATGCCTATTTATAGGCATCATCCACCATTTGGGTCAATATACTAGAGCTATCTAGAAACTTGAAGATTTACAATATTCTAGAACTTTCTCTAGAAGCATCTACATACTAGAAGATACATTTAGTTTTTCCTAGATTGTTCTTAGTATTTTTTCTAGACTATTCTAGAAATTTGTATCAATTTCTAATAATCTTACATGATCTTAACATCAAATATAATAGGTCTGTTGCCTTATTTTGTGACAACCAAAGTGCAAGACACTTGGCTACAAATTCAACATTCAATGAAAGAACCAAGCATCTTGAGATAGATTGCCACTTCATAAGAGAGAAGTTTCTCAATGGTGTATGCAAATTGCTCCTTGTATCATCCAACAACCAATTGACTGACATTCTCACTAAGCCTTTGCCTCCTAATACTTTTTCCTCTGCATTATCCAATCTTGCTATGGTTGATGTCTACCACCCATCAGCTTGTGAGAGGGTCATAGAACCAACTACCAAGACAACTCAGTGCCACGTAGAGAGTAGTTAGTTAGGAAATTAATTGTTCTAGTTATTTTGTTGTTAGTTTTATTTGCCTGTACTGTGTGTGATTAGCAGTAACATTACATCAAGCTAGCCATATAAATTCCTTTATTAGTTTCTATGATTGATTATTTTCGAACGAACTTCAATCAACAAGCATATTCAGTTTTCACCCTAAATCTTTTTTAAACCATATCCAAGATTTCATTTCACATAACGATGATAAACAAATTGAAAGGGATTGTCCTATGCTGAAAAACACTTCTACGGAAGATTGTAGGAACATAATAATCATATCCCGAAAAAACAAACTGAAGAACAACTTCTATGAATCAAAAAACGATAACACAAGCACTATTTGACCTATATGAGAGTATATTATACTATTTTAATAAAATAATATATAAATTGAAAGAGAAGGTAATCAGGAATCAAGATTGGGGACAAAACATCATCCATAAACAGAAAAGAAGAATGAATATCTCGCAGAAAAATGATAATAAACAATGAATATGGAGTTTGTTAAACATTTAAAGGAAATTTATAATTTATTTTATATTGTCTTTAAAATTACCATGTTTTAACCAAAAAACAGTAACACATGTGATCTTGTAAAAAATTAAGGACTAAACTACCTAATCATAATTTGGCTAGCAATTGACTAATTTATAAATCCACAGTCTAGAAGCCTTCCTAAGGAACTAGCCTTGATAGTCTCCAAAGGATTTCTGCATCATTCTCTTTTGGCTTCGCTACCCGTTGCTTATGTTTTCTCAATAATGAGGTGTTCGTTTCATTTTCAGAAGGCACTGACTGAGTCTGAACATTAGAATAAGAATTTATAATGGGAGAAAAGAAATACAAGGAAAACATATCCCTTCAAAGCAGCACTTCCAACAAGACATTTAATAGAGACATTTTCATTTACAGCATAAAATTTTTACAAGTAAATATGATACTTAAAATAAAAGATTCTTGGTTATAAGTAATGGTTTGTTTATCAAATAATACAAAATATAAGTTATTATTTATTCTTACTATTATAATATGTTTATATAAAACCTATATTACTAATATTTCTCGTGCATCGCATGAGTTGGATTTCTAGTTAACAGCAAAAGTAAAATTACTATCCTAATTTTAAGAGTGTTTTGTATAAGAATTCTTTTAAATTGTTTAGAAACCTAAGTTAGGAATGTTAGATCGTCCTATTTAGTATGAACTTTTTAAAAATGTTCCCTTAAAATTAACAAATACTTTTTAACTATATATTTTTTAATAGAATATTGTCACCAATAAAGAGGGAAAATTTCTAAGATTTCTAAAAAGGTAAAAGGTGTTAAGTGTACTCATAAAATAATGGTTAATATTTATAGAAATTTTTAAATTAAAACAATTGGATCTATAATAGTTTTAGAAATCTTGATTTCAATGAAACATAATTTTGAAAAATGAAAATAGATGAATAAAATAATCTTCAAAATTTCTTGGAAGTTGCTCAGCTTGCGCCAGCTGCATTCGTTTCGAGCATAAAAAACAGCTGAATTTGTGCATAAAAAACAGAGACGTGACAAGAGTAGCAAAATGAAGAAATCTGGAAGAAAAATTCAAATTAAAAAAGGATAGGCATTGAGGGGCATTCATCATAGTTGCAACTTGCAAGTCAACCATCAGTGCACCAAAACACTTTTACACAGCAGAACGTATCTCTTCCCATTTTCCTTTACCATTAAGTATTGCCATGCCAACATCACTATTTTGCTACTAGAGCACCATCACTGATAGCCTAAACTAACAAACCATTCAACGCCACTCCACCATATCTGGAACCAAGAAATCAATTTTAATTTATTAGTGAAATGAGAAAAAATATAACATGCATGAATGTTACTATTAATATTAGTTTAGCTTTATAATATTATTTGAGTTAGCAAAATTTTTAATATCATGAAGTGTATTTGTAGTGAATCTTGTCAGGATACAAGAAATTTAAATAAATTTGTGTGATTTAAGCATTATAGAATATTTTATTGTTTATTTCACAATGATTAAGGAATAATGTATTTTTTATACTTTTTTATTAAAATAAATTTTAATTTTTTATTTATGATAAGCGTTATTCTTGTTTGAGTTCTTATACTAAATTCAAGTATTGAGCATTAAAATACATTTTACCTAGCATTTTGGTGCTTAATAGACTAATGATAAGTCTGTAGTTAGGCCCTCTTTTACAGCCTATATATTCATATTTGATCTTTATTTTATTTGGGTTTTACACTAATTTATATATTAATTGTACAAGTTGGTATAAAGAGGCTGCAAGTGAATTTTGGGTGCATTTTAGGCCCAAATTGATGGAAGATTAGAGCTTCGCAGCAGTCAGCACGCCCAGACCCATTCAATAAGCACAGGGATGCTTTGAGCCCATGCACGGTCATGCTTAAGGCCTTGCATGGCCGTGCTCATCTGCGAGAAGCCCAATTATGAAGAGTTTTTAGGGTTTTCAAACCCTATTAAAGGGAAGACCGGAGGCACCATTGGGGACGGTTTTTGACATCTTGGCTTTTGCTCTGGGATACATCTTTCATCTCGTCTCTCTTGTACGGGATTCTTGGCACATGCTTGGTGAGACTTGGAGCTTTAAGCGACCGTACTTGAAGACTGGGAACTCATCACACTCTAGTTTTTCTATTTCTTTTCTTTATGGCTTTATTTATGAATGTTTTAGTTCTTTTCTTTAGCATGAGAAACTAAGTCTATAGCTAGGGCTATGGGAACTATTGTTTATGAATTTATGGAATTTTCATGTTTGAATCTTAATTTGATTTCGTTATGTGATTAGATTTTATCCTATTGCGCTTCTTTCTTAATCCTAATTAATTATATCGTCAGGCGACCGTACCTCGATTAATTAATAGATCTATAGGATAAAACGAGACAAAGGATTAGGTGGACCAAACCAATCTTTCTCTTGTAATCGTTATTAAATTAACAAATTCATAGGCTCCTTAGGCTTTTTCTAAATTGATAACTTGCATGACCATTGGAGATATTAATTTAGAGAAAAGAATATTAATATTGCATGACCAGTGGATATTAATAGTATTAGTATGAATGATTAGTAATCACCAGGAAATCAGATTTAGATCTAAATAGAAAAATAACATAAAAGATCTAATGAGAACACACATACGCCCTAGATTCCTCTCCGATAAGTTTAATCAAGACGTGCATTGTATTCCTTACTCTTGGTTTTATAATTGATTTTATAAATTCTTGTTTTTAATTAATCTCGTATCTTTGAAGCTTAAACAATTGAATTAGAAAATTCTTAGTAATTGAAAATTAATCCTTGTGGGACGATATTTCGAGAACTTAATTTAAGAACCCTTTATTACTTCTCGATGGGTACACTTGCCCTCCGAACAACTCACTACGCCAGAATGGAGATCTGAGAGCGGTTCCATTCTAAATTAAAGAGCGTTTAGAACTGCTCATTTTAAATTATAGAGTGTTTAGAACTGCTCTAAAATCTTGCGCTATCTGATGTGTTATATTTAAGAGAGCGTTTAAACAACCACTCTTAAAAGTTAAGATTGAAGAGCGGTTCCATGCAGAACTGCTCTATAAAGTATAGGTATAAGATTAGAGAGCGGTTCCACGTGGAACTACTCTCCAAAGTATAAATGTAGATCGCGAATCTGAAATTTGAAATTGATTTCTTTTTGAGTTTTTTGCTGCAAAATAAAATGAATTTATTATTACATTTAAATCAAAATTTGAAATTGATTTCTTTGTGAGTTTTATTCATTTTTTTTCACAAATCAAAATTGAATCTTGAGTTTAAACATTTGGTGTTAACCAAACAGTTCACATCTGCATGAATCAAATAGACAAATTAGTAAGATAATTTTTAATGTTAATAGAGAGAAAAAAGAAATAAAGAGATTACAAATGATTCGCCATTAACAAATAGAAGAAGAAAAAGAGAGAATGAAAAAGTACCTACAGATGTGGAAAAAGAAAACAAATTTGTTAGCGCAGAAAATATGAAGAGAGCAGGCTAACAAAGAATGAAGAGGTACCTACAGATATGAAAAAAAAACCTAATTATTAGCGCAGAAAAGATGAAGAGAGCATGCTAACAGAGAATGAAGAGGTACCTACAGATGTGGGAAAGAAAAACTAATTTGTTAGTGAGAGAAGACAAAGAGAGCAAACTAACAGAAAAAATGAAGAGAACATAAGAGATCAGAGAAGACAAACAGAACTTATAGTAAAAGAGACCAACTTTGTTAGTTAAGAAGAAGAAATGTATTGACTATGTTTTATTTATAAACAATTTTGATGACTTTAGAAAGCGGTTCTTTATTAACCGCTCTCTAATGTGTGATTTTAGAGAGCGATTAATAGAGAACTGCTCTTAAAAGTATAGTTCTGAAAGCGGTTAACAAAGAACCGCTCTCAAAAGTATAGATCTGAGAGCGATTCTCTATTAACCGCTCTCATAAATATAGATCTGAGAGATGTTAATAGATAACCGCTCCCTAAATATATAGTTACAAAGCAGTTTTTATTAACTTTTGTCTAAGTTAGACTCCAAAAACTCATTTCATTTGTGCTCAATTTATTTTAAAATTTTGTTGTGATACAAGTTTTGTCATATTCATGTAGATTAAGTTTTAAATAATGAGAAGGTAAATATTTAATTAGCTAGAGATAATATTTTGTAAAAATTTATGAGAAAACTTATACAACACACTTCATCATAAAATTTAAATCATTGCTTCTGATGCGACAAAAATATTAACAAAATAGTTGAGAAACTTAATCGTAAGTTCTTTATAATTATAGTTGAATGAATGTATTTGACAAACCTATATGTGAGAAAAGAAAAGAAAATTCATATCAAATGCAGCTTTGTTAAGTAAATACTTAAAATTATAATATTTATTTTGATAAATTCACAACCCTCATTAGTGATGCTTTTGAAATGGAATAGATGAATACACATGTAATATCTTGTAACATCCTTAAATTCTTATTCCATATAAAAAATAATTTATAATAAAAGAGGGAAATGAAGTGAATTTTTTATTTTTTTGTTTTTAGCTTAAAAAGTTGAAAAAAATATATAGAACTTACATTTTTTTTATTTAGTTTATGAAAATTCAAAGTTATTCAAATATTATAAGGAATAGTCTTTTTAAAATTTAAAATTTATAAATAGAGTAACATTAAAATTTATATTCCTGACATTCAGTTTATGAAAAATTAAAGTTATTCAAATATTATTCTTAATTTTATATTAATAAATAATAGGGTTAGTAGTTTATTTAGAACAAACATAAATGTTTTATAATCTTTAAGATATTAAATAAATCACAATCATCAAATTTGAAAAAGGATATATAATACTCTCTTAAATTTATGTAAGAAGCTTGATTTTAGTATTCATGCAATTAAATGAAGAGCATATAACTTTCCTATTATTCTAGAACTGTTCATTCATTCTTATTTATTTTCTTTCCTTGTGACTTTCTTATTATTGGCACTGCATGTTTGTAAAGACTCATTGCTCCTAGCCTTGAGTGCAGAAGTCCAACTGCGAATGTAAACTTTGGAGACGAACTAAGTTTCAAATTACCACAGAAGTCCATTTAAAAATATTCTTTTAAGATAATGCCATTTTTTAAGACAGCATTTTTTCTTTCCTAAATTTCTAACCATATAAATATATATTATAAGTTTGGATTGTCTTGATTTAGTTCAATTTTAACCATAAAAAATAAAAATAAAACTAAACTGTATAAAAAAATGATTTTTTTTAGCTTTTGTTAAATCAGTTTTTATGTTTTTAATAAATTTAGAATTTTAAAAACAACTTGATGTATTTTTTTTTAACTGCTTCACTCATCTTAAAAGTTTTTTTTTATAGGCAAAATAAATATTATTAGAGAGAATTCAAAAGGAACTCAAAACCCATATACACAGAAAAAATTTAATTAATCAGAGAAATAAAAAGCAAAAATATACTTATACAAAGCTAAGACGGAAGCAATTTCGTAGGTTTAAATACCAATCAGCTAACAAAATAGTTTCTCCCTTACTAACAAGTGATAGTCATTTCCAGGACCTCAGAATAATAGAATCTTGGACTTCCCTCTCATCCAAAACACCATTAAAAAACACAATTCTCTTTCTATGTAACCACAAAGACTACACTGTACTTACCCAAACAATTAATAAGCATATCCCTTCTCTTTTACTACAGCCAACACCAACCCAAGAAAGCAAGTGAGTCGATAAATCTAAAGGCAAAACCAGTGAGAATTCAAGCCAACGCGCAGTAAAGTACCAAATTTGATATGAAACTGAGCACGTTAAAAATAAATGAGTTGGAAGTTCCTCAATTTGAACACCACGATCAATCAGCAAACCTTTACAAGGAAGTGCATTCAATAACAATTGCCAAGAAAATACCAGACACTTAAGAGGGACCTTTCCTCTCCATAGCCTTTGCAAGGCATCTGTCGTACACTGATCTACACTATTAAGACCACCAAAAAGTTCAAATAGCCATGAATACACAGATTGCACTAAATAACAATCTGAAGAATCTGCCCTCCATACATATTTATCTTCTTGTAGTAACTTAATAGAAACTTCATCCATAAGTTCCAACAAAAGATTAAAGCTTGAGATCTCATGTTGAAAGAGTCCTCTTCGTCAACTAACATCTCAAACTCACCTAGTGTCATTATAAAAACCATTGTCCAATACGCATGATTCAACATTTCTCACCACTGCAAACAATCGCGGAAATGCTTCACACAATCGCACCCTGCCTACCCACTTATCTCTCCAAAAAAGAGTGTGTAAACCTGCACCCACACTCCTATCAAACTTCTCATTCAGCCATGAATTTCCTTGATGAATAACCTCCAGCAAATCACGTCACCACAAAGAACATCTATTGTGAACTGATGAACGCTGAATAGAAAAAGCTAATCTACCATACCTAGATTCCAACACCCGCACCCACAATGAACTAGAACAATTAACACCTCACCACATCCATTTACCAAGAAGCGCCCAGTTAAACCATTGCACATTCCTAATGCCCAAGCCACCATTCTTTCGCGGTCTACATACCATTTCCCATTTCACCCAGGAGATTTAGATCCATCCTTAACACCCTTCTATAAAAAATTTCGTTGGATTGTGACAATCTCCTTTATCACCGACTTTGGCACTTTAAAAACAGATAACGAGTGCAATGTCATAGAATTAAGAACGGCATTAATCAAAGTCACTCTGCCTCCAATCGATAAATACCTATATTTTCATGACGCTAACCTCTTTTTAAGAGCCTCTAACATACCCTTATATGCACTAGGCTTTCTCGGGTTAACACCTAACTGTAACACGAGATATTTTAATGGAAAACTACCAATCTTACAATGTAGGAACTACGCAGCCAAGTTTTCAAAGTCATCACTAGATTTAATCCCCAATACACAAGATTTATGAAAGTTAATTTTCATACCTGACATTAATTCAAAGCTACGCAATACTGCTTTCAAAGTCCACAAATTCTAAACGGAAGCCTCTCTCATAATCAATGTGTCATCTGCAAACTACAACAAAGAAATATCTGGTCCTCCTACCCCAATCTTCACATCAGAGAACAACCCACAAGCCACTGCCTTCCGCATAAGAACTCCTAACCCTTCCACTGCCACAAGCAAAAGAAAAGGGGCAAGAGGATCTCTCTGTTTTAGGCCCCACTCAATATGAACTTCCAATGCAGGACAACCATTAGTCAAAGCTGATAGGCTACCCCCACACACACAAGCTTCCATCCAACTGACCCATTTTTCTGAAAATTCAAAGTTACGGAACATAAACATAAGATATCCCCACTCTACCGAATCATAAGCTTTCTCATAATTAAGCTTTAACACAAAACACCTCTTGTTATACCTCCGCACATAATCAACTACATCATTAGCCACAAGCACACTATCTAACATGTTTCTTCGCAGGATAAAGGCTGATTGTTCTTCTGAAATTATTGAATCCAAATCCCTCTATTTGCCAAAAGCTTAGAAACAATCTTATAAAGACAACATAATAATGAGATCGTCCAAAAATTAGATATCTGTTATGGGCAAGACACTTTTGGCACAAGTGCTACAAAGTAAGATAACAAAGATCTAGATAGTTTCCCATTTCTACAAAATCCAGTAAGCATACCTATCACTTCCTCCTTGATCACTCCCCAAAACTTCTTAAGGAACACAAAATTGAAACCATCAAGTCCCAGACTTTTATCTTCCTCACACTCTAAAATCATTCTTCCCACTTCCTCCTCCGAAAAAGCATCTCTCATCTTAAAAGTTAATGATAAAATAATCCACAAACTTATTGTATTCACTTAAACATCATTGGTCAAATTCTAAGTTTAGGGTAATTTGTGCATTCTAAGTTGTAATATATATCGACTAATTGAAAGTTTATAACCTTTTATCTATTAAGTTTACAAGTTCGCTCGTTTATAATTTAAAAATATAAATTTATAAATAAATTATATGTTTGAATTATTTAATATTTTTTATGAATTAAATTTAATTATTATTTTACTTTTTTTATAAAAAAAAATATGTTAATTTATTATCTAAATGAGATGTATAAGTATAATAATTAATTTAAGTAATCTATTGATTTGAATTTGAATATCTATAATTGATCAGATGAATTAAAGTGTTTTAATACAAAAATTCACTATTGAAAAACTAAGGTAATATTTTGTATGTTTAGTTAGGTTTCCTTTATAACTAGTGAATAATCATCTAATCACTGAGTGCAACTTGTTCTCGAAAATTGTAACGCAGGGGAATGAATTACTGATATCCAACATATTACTTGTAAAGCTCGAATATGATAATTTTTATTATAAAAATTACGTCTTCAACAAGTAAATTTTAAAGTTTATTATAATTATATTTTGTGTTCTAATTTTATATAATCTTGTTTAAATAATTTTACTTACATTATAGACTTTATTATAAAAACTTATAAATTTTTAAATAAATGACAAACTTGTGTTATAAAAATTACTGTCTTAGAATTGTAAGAAATGTAGATTTTCCAATGATATTTGTATATTAAAATAAATGATATTTGTAAATTTATTAATTAAAAATATTCAAGTGAACAGTTGAATTGAATATTTTTCTTCACAAATTATTATATAAGAGTTGATGATATAAATTTGATTACGAAGCTTGTTGAAAAAAATTTAAAAACTTAGTTTGGTAATAAGAAATTTATTGAAATAAGATTGTTAAAACATGTAAAAATTATAAATTATTCTTAAAAGCTTCTTATACCCTCGAAATGTCTCCTAAAAAATGAAAGATTAAAATAAATTTCATTTACAATTTGTAGGAAATACAGTTGATATATTTTTCTTATTTCTCAAATCTTAGATACTTTTATTTACGAGGAAAAATTATTATCAAATTTAATTATTTAGTTTTCAAACTGTGTATCATGACGGTTAATGTAAAATTTTTACATGGTTAAATATAATCTTAAAATTAAATTAAATAAGAATTTAATCCTCTAAATATTGCTGTTTTTGAAATTAATTGTCATAGAAATAAATTTTAATATTTTTTTGTAATATTTTAAAGAAATGAAATATTAATATTATCTGTTTAATTAATAATTTATAGGTTTACTTCTTTTAAACAAAAATTATATTTTTATCGTCATGGTTAGCTTAACTTAAAATACCAAGAATATTAATTGAATTTTGTTCATTCATAAATATTATATTTTTCTCTCGAGAAGTCATGTTAGAGTATCACCGACCACGTTTTTATTCGTAAATGCTACTTTAAATATTAACTTTTTCTTTGTCCTTACATTATTTAATGAGTTGGAATCACGTGTAAGACAATTGTGTCAGAACTTCAATCATTGGGGCGTTGACGATGACTTAATTACGTGTGAATGCTTCTTCCTCGAAATCAAACAAATACAACGTATGTGTAATCAGTTGACTGACTCATCAACTGATTATATATGCGATTAGGGTTTTTTTGCTTCCTCCGTTCCCAATCTCAAAATCTGCACATTGCAGCTTTTGTTTCGATACACTCTCTCTCGATCATTTCAAGGATGGCTGAATCAGTTCCATTTGCTGTTACTTCAAATCTCATTCACAGGTTCGTTTCCGCACCCTTTCTTTAAATTTATCTCAGTTCATCTTACGAGTATCTGAGTTGTTAAACTCATTAACTTAGTACCAAACACTTTTAATCGTGTGTTTTTTATTCTGTCTTATAAACTGTTTAGTTTGTATTTTAATTTGTTTTTCTAATCTCTGTTTATTTTATAATTCTCTTGTCTTTCTAATTGTTTTTAACACAGTTTTATGTCTGTGTTTTTAAATTTCTCCGATGTTTGGCATGTGATCTATTAATATATTATTTAAAAAATACTTTATTATAATGTCATGTAAAAATACCACAATCATTTTCTTCTGAGGAAATTACAATCTTCTCTCAGAACATCATATTTTCTATTTTATGATTTTTGTAAAGCATTATTGTTAAGCATTTACATGTCTTTACTTTATTATTTTTTCATAGTCTAATTTTTATTTAAATGCCTTCATTTCTTACAAAAAAAATTACACTTTACCTTTACCTTTACCTTTTTCTTTGAATACGCCAATGTTGTAACTCGTCTACATCTTATACCTTTCATCAAATGTAAGAGATTTGTTTAGTTTTATTTCATTATTTGCTCGTGAGACAAACTCTTTAAAAATTTTATAACAATAATAAGTATTTATTATTTCATAAAAAATACATTGAGTTCGTTGAGCCTTTTGAAAAAAATTTTAAAAAAAGGTAAACCTATTAAAAGAATTATTTTAGTAAAAAAATTTAAATAAATATTTACCAATGCTCTAACGAAAAGTTTAATATAGATTGAATTGTGATTATTTTAATTTTTAAAAAAATTATATGATTTTAAAATAAAAGAGGATAGTGTAATATGCATCTTTTAAGAGAGAAAATTTTAATTTAATCTTTTATTTATTGTCCAGAAAATTTTCATTTCATTGTTTCTCAATCAATCGTGACTCTAATATTTCAATAAATTAATCAAAATAAATATCAAGCCGAACCAAATTACATTTTCAGTTTTTAAAAATATTGAATAAGGATATGTATATTATATTACCATCATTTCTATTTTAAAATTATATAACTTCCTCTAATTAAAATATATATATATATATATATTATATTTTAATCCATTTTAAGGTTTTTGTAAAGCATTGTTAAACTCTTGCATGTCCTAATTTTATTTTATATTTTTACTTATAGTCTAATCTTCATTTAAATTTCATTTTTTTTAATTTTGCCATTTTTTTAATATGTTAAAGTTGTAAGTTATTTATATCTTATACATTTTCATCAAAGGTAAGAGTATTGGGTTTTATTTCGTTATTTGTTGCATAGATAAGTTTTTAAGACTTTTATAACAACAAGTGTTTACAATTTCATAAAAAAAATACATTAAGCTCGTTAAGGAAAAACTTAAAATAGATTAAATTGTGATGCATTTTAATTTTTATGACAGAAAGTTATATAATTTTAAAATGGAAGAGAGAGTAGTGTAATATATATATGCATCTTTTAGGATAGAAAATTTTAATTGAATATTTTATTTATTGCCCAGAAAAATTTTCTTATTATTGATTCTACATCAATAATGATTCTAATATTTTAATAAATATAAATATTGGGTTGAATCGAATTACATTATTAATTTTAATACCACAACTCAACTTATGTATAATTTGACAAAGTTTGTAAAAAGAAGTTAAATATAAAAGGATGATTTATAATTCCACACAGATTCTTTTCATTTTTAATTAAATAGTTATAATCTTATCTTTTTAATTAAATTCTTAACAATTAATATCATTATATCTCTATTAAATATCAATGAGATGATATTTTCAATTTACTAACCTATTATTTTATTTTATAATTATTTTATATAGTTAAATTTCTCTAAATTCTCAAATCCTATTATTATTGCTAGATGATAAAATATAATTACCAAGTTTTACAACCTACATAATTGATTGTCTAAATGAAATACTATGGGTATGTTGAATATAATAATATGCAGGGAAGTTTTACAGTGAGACTAAATATTGTTGGTAAAATGCTAAAAATTACTCTATAAAAATTAAATAATATCAGGTATATGAAATAACAGCATTAGACAAAATTTTAAATGCATTATATTAATATCCAATAATAAAGTTTTATATATAAATTATGAGTGTGAATTTTAAGAATATCTTTAGGAAAATTTTCAAATGACATTACTTCTAAATTTTATTGTGTCTAGTGATTTTTATTATATTAATTAATTAATTTTAATTTATTAAATTAAAATTTGAAATTTTATCATTTTATTTTAATTTTTAATTTACCTAATATAATAAAATATTTATTATTAATAATTATATTTAATGTTTTAAAATTTATAAATTTGTTAAATTTTAAAATTTTTGTATAATTATTTTGAAAAGAATATTTTAATTTAAAAATAGCTACAATTTACCAAAAAATCAGTAGTAATAGTATAGTGTGTGCAATTATTTAAATCAGTAATAGAAAATTTTTAAGACGATACTTATTAATATTTAGTAGCCTGAGTTAATATAACATTTAAATTCAGCACTATGTGCTCAGTTTAGGTACTAATAAACCAAATAGGCTAAGAATGATGCCAATAAAGTGTGTAACAATTTAAAATTAGTAAATATACCTTAATTCAGTTTGTTGTTTGAAATTATTGATTCCTTTATTATTTATATTAATTAAATTCAAATATAATTAAGTGATGTCACATCACCATTATTATTAATAATCGTATTTTTTAAATTTAGCTCCTACCGTCGAATACATCACTGTTATTTTGTAATATTTTATTTTATAAAAAGTTGATATTTACATAAAGTTACACTTTATCTTTTTCTCACGATTGAAACACATCCCGCACTACTAGATCAAACTTTGGAAATTTACTTTTCAATGTATCTCTTCCTATAACTACAAGAATCAAAACTTGGATCACATGTTTTTTGTTTTTTTTTTTTTTGGGTTTGGCATTTCATGAGGTGAATTAGTCAATGCTAACACTTATTCTTAGGAGTGAGTCTATGATACTCCCATTTACTTTGAAAAGTAAAAGAATTAAAAAAGTAATATTTTTGTATAAGAAAAATATAAATAATTTAAGACTGTTGATTTAATTTTGCAGTAAATCAATAGCTAGAATTGGAACGGACAAAAATAAAAACTGAATGCGTAACAATGTATTAAATTTTAATCATATATGGTAGAAAAATAAATTGTTCTATTTTTGTATCTACACGTTGATTATGGCCTAAAGACTCTGGTCTTATTTCTATAGTTACTGATTTCTCTCTTTATAAGCATAGGAGTTGTAAGATTCTTAATATATTATATTACACAAGCATGTATAAATAATATTGATTCTGCCAAACAACTCATGTTATTCAAACTTTGATATTGATTCTGCATCGTCAGAGAAGATAAAATGTTATTGGCAGGTGATGGAAAGTGGAAAAGAAATGCTACTCTCTATCACACCCTATTCCCTTGCGGCCTTCTTGTTTTATCTTTGATTTTTAACTATCACAATCACAATGAAGGACTCTTTAATGTAGAAGATAGATTAAAAAAATGCTACTTTCTATATTTACGTCTCTACTTTCTACATATGTTATTTGAGAACTGATATATAAAGTATTCTTTTTTAAAATAAAAAAAAAACCCTACTTTCTATGTATTTAAGACTATACATATAATCTTAATATTTACACATGATAATACTTTAAATTATCTTTTAATAATCATAGAAATATTGACAAATAATTACAAAGATAATAATAATAATTAAATCTTAATAATTAGGAGATATTTCAACACTCTCACTCAATTTAGTTCCAAATTGTGTTAAAGATCTTAGAATTATTTAGCTACCAATTTTTTAGTCAACATGTCTATTAGTTAATCTCTAGAAGAGACATAAGTAGTAGTTATAAAGCCACTATCCAATTTCTCTTTAATGAAATATCAATCAATCTTTATATGTTTTGTCTTATCATGTTGAACAAGATTATGAGCTATGTTGATGACATACTTGTTATCACATAATGGTTTTATAAAACCAGTGAATTTTAATTTAAGGTCATCAAGAATGATCTTCATCCATAAAAGTTCACATGTTTCTTGAGCCATAGTTCATAATTTAGCTTCAACAATTAATTTGGCTAAAACACTTTGTTTCTTACTTCTCCGTGTTATTAGATTTTCTCTTAGAAATATACAGTATCTTAAAATGGATCTTCTATCTAAATAAAACTTGCATAGTCAATGTTTGTATATACTTGCAAGGCAAGAGACTCTTTTTCCTTTTAAAGAGTGTCTTGTTTAGGACTTCCTTTTAGATACTGAAGAATCTTGTTAACTGCTTCTCAATTTTGGTCTAGTATGAGACAGGTAGATTAATTTTCAAACTAGTCTTTGGTATTAGGCTTTGCCAACAGTAGGACTTGTTTTTTCTCCTATTATTTGACATTTTTGTTCCGTAGATATTCTAGTAGCTTTAAATCCCAATGTTCCAGTCTCCTTGAGAAGATCTAGAAAATATTTTCTCCAAGGCATAAAAATTTCCTATTTCAAGTATGCCATCTCAATTCCCAAGTACTTTAATCTTCCTAAATCCTTCATCACAAATTGGGCAGCTAGTTTTCCCTTCAAGTTTTCACTACGCCAAAAATGAGATAAGAGAGCGGTTCCGTTTCAAATTAGAGAGCATTTAGAACTGTTCTAAAATCTCGTGCTATCCAATATATTACATTTAGGAGAGCAGTTAAATAATCGCTCTCAAATGTTAAGATTACAGAGTGGTTCCGCGTGGAACCGCTCTCAGAAGTATGGGTGTAAGATTAGATAGCGGTTCCACGCAGAACTGCTCTCCAAAATATGAATTTAAACCGTGAATCTGAAATTTAAAATTTATTTATTTGCGAGTTTTTTGTAGCAAACTAAAATTAATTTATTGTTACGTTTAAATTTTAATTTACAAGTCTGACAATCAAAATTTCTTCATTTTTATCACAAATCAAAATTGAATCTTGATTTCATACGCTATGTTAATCAAACAGCCATATCTGCAAAAACCAAACAGTAAACAGAGAAAAAGAGAACAAATTAATAGGATAATTCACCGTTAACAAAGAAAAAATGAAAGAAAGAGAGAATGAATGATTTACTGTTAATAAAGAGAAAAAGAAAGAAAGAAAGAAAGAATTGGAAGAACTGTGAAAAAGGTACCTACAAATGTGAACAAATAACTGTGAAAACATAGAAGATGAAGAGAACCTACAAACATGAAAGAGAACAAATTAGGAAGACAAAGAGAACTGTGAAAACATAAAAGATGAAAGGAACTTACAGAGGTAAAAGAGACTAACTTTGTTAGGAAGACCGAGATTCATGAGTTGAGCGTGAGCGTATTTCATTTATAAAAGTTAAAGACTTTAGAGAGTTCTTTATTAACCGCTCTCCAAGAACGACTTTAGAGAGCGGTTCTTTATTAACCGCTCTCTAATATATGACTTTAGAGAGTGATTAATAGAGAACCGCTCTCACTCAGAAGTATAGATCTAAGAGCGGTTCAACACTAACCGTTCTCTAAAGTATATTTTAGAGAGTGGTTAACAGAGAACCGCTCTCAGAAGTATAGAACTGAGAGTAGTTTAACGTTAACCGCTCTCTAAATATATTGTTACAAAACAGTTTTTACTAACCGCTAAGTTAGCACTTCAAAAGCTTATTTCTAGCGTAGTGTTTGTTTTACAATTTCATCATCACCTACAATGATTATATCATCGATATAAACTAGTAAAAATGTCAGCTTACTATCTTGTGAGTGTTTTATGAAAAGAATATGATCTTTTTACCTTTGCTTGTATCCTAAGGACATCATAATCTGAGTAAATCTCTCAAACCATGCATGAAGAGATTGCTTAAGCCTATAATTCTTCAATTTGCCACTTTGTTTCCACGATCAATAGCCTAAGTGTATTTTTTTTATTTTTTTTTGCAATTAATTTGGCCTTGTACCAATCAAGGGTAGCATTTGATCGATATTCAATTGTGTAGATCCACTTCCAACCCACCATTTTCTTGTTTTTGGGTCATTCTGCAATCTCCATTTGGTATTTGTTTTCGATGTACTATCTTTTTATTCATTACTTGAACCCAATTCTCATCTTTTAAGGCTTCCTATACTAACTTACGGATATTTGAAAAATCAACAACAGAAATAAAACTCTAATGTTATACAAATAGATGGTTAGTTGATATAAATTGAGAAATATGATACTTGACATAGGAACTTTTTTCATTTTGCAAAGCAATAGGCAGATAATCTATATTAGACTCAATTATTTAAAGGAATATTTAATAACTCAAGATTAATGGTAATAAAACTTACATCTGGTTTGATTGACTGAAGTTGTCATTGGATAAAGTCAAGTTTTCTTCTCCTCAAGATAGGTGTACTTACTTTTGTTTTCAATGAGTCATTTTCTTCTTTGCTTGAGTCAGAGGAAGGAGGAGTAGATTTTGACAGATGATAAGGGTTAAGAGGAAAAAAAGACAAAAATTCATATGGACCACTAGACTCAATCTCATGATGACTCTCCCTATAATGTTGAATATGTGACTAAAATGACTTTGTCTTATTAAAAATGACATCTATAGAAACATAGAATGAACAATTCAGAGGATGATAACATATACAACCTTTTTTATTTGGAGTATACCCTATAAAAATACACTTAACAACATAAGGATTCAAATTGACACAATGTTAACTTTCAACATGAAACAAAAGTAATACAACCATAGACACGAACCTCAAGGTTGTTCAGGACATGAATAGAACGATGAAAGGTAGACATGTACTAAACAAGATTAAAGCCATTCAAAATGTGACTTGACAACCTATTGATAAGTAAGTAGTCATTAAAATTCTTCTTAATATGATTTCGGCATTGTCATATGAAATAACAAAGTTCTGGTAACTTTCAAGAGATGTCAATTTTTTCTTTCTGCAACTGCATTTTGTTGAGTAGTATCTAAACATATCAACTCATGAAAAATACTATTTTCTTGTAGATAATTGAAAAAAAATTTAGTTCATATATGTTCATCCATTATCTACTCATTAATATTTAATTGCTTGTTCAAATTGATTAATGATAAAAATTCACAAATAGCTGAGTCACTTCTATTTTATCCTTTATAAAAAGGATCCATGTCATAACACTACATAAAAAAGAAGTTATGAGAGCAGTTTCATTTTAAATTAGAGAGCGTTTAGATCTTCTTTAAAATCTCGCTCTATCCAATATGTTGCATTTAGGAGAGCAGTTGTTTAAATCACACTCAAATGTTAAGATTAGAGAGCAGTTTATGTAGAACTGTTATCCAAAGTATGGGTGTAAACCACGAATTTAAAATTTAAAATTTATTTCTTTATGAGTTTTCTAGATCGGTTGCAAACTAAATATAATTTATTATTACGTTTAAATTTTAATTTATAAGTCTGACATTCAAATTTTTTTCATTTTTATCACAAACCAAAATTGAATCTTGAGTTTATACAATATGTTAACCAAACAGTCAACATCTGCATGAACCAAACACAAGTAAGCAAAGAAAAAGAGAACAAATTAATAGAATGATTCACTATTAATAAAGAGACAAAGAAAGAAAGAGAGAATGGATGATTCACGGTTAATAAAGAGAAAAAGAAAAAAAAAAGAATGGAGAAAACTGTGAAAAAAGTACCTATAGATGTGAAAAAAAATAATTTATTAGCACAAAGGAGATAAAGAGAGCATAGAAGACAAAGAGAACCTACATACGTAAAAGAGACAAAAAGAACTTACAGAAGTAAAAGAGACCAACTTTGTTACCAAGACAAAGAGTGAAGAGATTCATGAGTTGAGCGAGCTTTATTTATAAAAGTTAAAAATTTTGGAGAGTGGTTCTCTATTAATCGCTCACCAAGAGTAACTTTAGAGAGCATTTAGTAGAGAACTGCTCTTAGAAGAATATATCTGAGAGCGGTTCAATGCTAACTGCTCTCTAAAATATAACTTTGGAGAGCATAGAACCACTCTTAGAAGTATAGATGTGAAAGCGTTTCAATGCTAACCACTCTCTAAATGTATTATTACAGAGCAGTTTCTACTAATTGCTATATAAGTTAGCGCTCCAAAAACTCGATTCGGCGTAGTGTAAGTGTATAATTTGTAACATCCTTGCTAAATTCAACTAATTTCCCATATTAATATATAATACTTTGAATAAAAACTTAATGAAAAATTATATTATTCAAAAAGTTTGGAATGTTGTACAATTATATAAATACAAACTAATAAAATTAGCAAGTTCTAAAACTTGATCAATATATATATATATAAATCTCATTCGTGATACAAACAAACTATCCTTCAATAATTTTGAAATAACAACTAAATTTGAATAAAAAGTAAGATCTGAAGCAAATAACTTATTCAGTATTTCCAATAAAATTTGAATCATGTTTTCAGTAGAGTTCATCAAAATAGTATAAAGTTCTAAATGTAAACTTAATTAATATGATTACACATCTCAAATAAACTTATTCAGTATTTCCAATACAATTTGAATCATATGTTTACAATAGAATTCATCAAAATCATATAAAGTTGTAAATGTAGACTCAATTAATATGATTACACTTCTCAAATCAAAGTAATTTTAGCAGAGTAATCCTCTTCTCATATAGTCCCATGCGAGTATGATCTTGGAACAAATTTATCTTTACTTATTTCTTCTTTATCTGAAAATGTTTATAAGGGTGAGCATCTCTTGCCCAACCAAATCTCATTTGATAATAAAATCAAAATAATATAGTAACGTTCTAATACAACATACAATAGGATAGAACTATTCCATTCTTAACAAATGTTACTAGACAAAATTATCCATATACTTCATACATCCATTACTCATTCATATTTCATTTCTCATTTAATCAATCCAATCAATTTCAATTTCTAAATTCATATTGCTTTATTCATTTATACAATCGTAAATCAAATAGCATCACTGTAAGGTCCTTATTTCAAATATCCGTACAATGTAAAATTTGGCAGTTTAAATCAATCCCGATATGCACAAAATATGATTTACAACATTTAATCCATAAGTAAAAACTGATCATAACTTAAAAATTTACAACAAAAAAACTGTGCATACATTGATTACAGTAATTTACAAAATATCGTTTAAAATATACAATTTTCCTAAATATTTACATCATTATGCATCACAAAAGATCCCAGAGCAGCCTCAACACTAATCTTCCTCAGAGTCCAAACCCTCTAGTACGGCTAGGTCATCATCCAGACCAAGATAACTATCGCCGGGGTCAGCCTCCACTTCCGTCCCAGTACCCCGCTCAACTGTCCATCGGGTGGAATTCCCTAAATGATCATGGTCATGGAACTCATAGCCATAGGTGATGACTGTTGGGGTCTAACTGCACCCCTATACATATATACACTCATGGTTTCGTGTATTCTATTATTGGAAAAGTCAAAGGGTGTGCTACGGGCAAAATGTAATTCTATAGTAATTTCTATACTGGGATCATTACCTATTAATACAGAAAATTTAAAATAATCTACTCTCTGATGCTCATTGAACACATAGTTCACTTCCAATATTATATCACTCTCTACTATCCTAACTCTTCTCTGAGGGTCCACCATCCTGATTCCCTGCAATGGTTTGTAAGGATGAGCATCTATTTTGACAAACAATATCATACAATATAAACATCATACAGCAATATCATGCATATTAATCAACTAGTCTCATAGCAATTCATCACATAACTACTCTTATACTACAAACACACTCAGCAAATCACTCATTCATTCTTCTTTCTCATATTCCATTACGCACTCTCAATGCACTGTGATCACAGAAACGATGCCTCCAACACTTCCGAGGTCTTACTCAACTAGGTAAATAGTCGCCGGTTAACCTATGTACAAGGATACAACATGTACAATATTCGGGCCCCTTAGCAAAGGTATAGTTAGGAGTCTAGTCAGGAAACGAGTGTGAAGCCATGTGGGGCATTCGCTATCACAGAGTGTGTACACAACGCGAATGTCGCTCACCACCCTCATTTCCCCAAGAATCTCATCATCTTTGGACTCTATACCCCCCAGTGTATCTCCGTAACTATTCACACTAGATTATCCATATTTGACTCTTAGAGTCATTCTCAGCAGATTTTCTCTTGCTCACGCACAAGATCGTGCTTAGTAAAGTACTTCCAATCTAATTCTTTCCCACTCATTCACACAGGTAACTCTAACAATAGGTTATTATACACCGCTGACAATTCAGCGTATCATTTCAACAACATTTCATATACATAGTCATATTCCATACCATTTCACACAGTCTCAATTCAGCAGATCATTCCAATTCTACATTACTCAACAAATCTCATAACAGATATTTACTATACAAAGCAAATATACATGTATCAGCCATTTTGGCCCAACAACCAAATCATTCCAAATCATTCAGATAGGTATATTTTCAACCATACATCGTATAACAAGTGTCATTCTCAGCTAATATTCTCCCATTCTCTCACAAAAGTGCTCTACGAGCTTAAAATCCTAGTTTGTCCAAACTTCAAAATAGAGCTCTCCTTACCTCGATGACGAGCTTACGAAACACTTTATAATAAAGGAAGGAAACTTTTCAACCGAAGATAGCTTGAGTATTAAGAGATATACATCAGAATCCAAAAACTAAAACGAACGGTAAAACTAAGATTTTTACTATAGAAACTTACCTCAGATCGTCTAGCACTCAAGTCCAAACTAGTTCACAGCGTTTCTATGGCTTGAATTCATGTAAAAAGGAGAGAAATATCAGAGAAAATGAGAGAGGGTTCATGTTTTGTGTTTTTGGAATGAATTTTCATGCTCGAAATTCCTTAATTACCTTCAGCTCCCGCGCATCTCGCTTGACCGACACCCCTGGTCGCTTGAGCGACCATAATCTCTCTTGAGCGAGATATGCAGACAGTGGTCTAGAACTTTCTTCTTTGATACACTCGCCTTGAGCGAGCTCTACCTCGCCTGAGCGAGATGAGGACCCAAGAGCATGCATTTCCACCTGTGCGTGCTCGCCTGGGCGAGATCCTCTGCACCTAAACACCTCTAAACTCGTCCAAAACCCTACAAAACACATCCTAACACTTATTAACATTAAATACACACTAATTACAGGGAAAAAGATAAGGGGATGTTACAATCACTCATGCATAAATTCCTCCATATTTAACCAAATATCATTTCACAACTTTGTGGCACTTTATTCATTTCAAATCTCAACATTTTATTAATTATCGGTACCCTAGGTACTCACAGATCAATTAATGGTACTCTAGGCATTCACAGCCCCTAAATCTCTATCAACATACTCTCACTAAGTATGAAGGACTTACGCTAGCATGAATAGTCGTTGGTCAGCCAAATCACAAACAGATACAATGTGTGCGTTCACGGCCATCATAGCAAAGGTATAGTTAGGAGTTTTGGTCAAAAAATAAGTGTGAGACCTATAAATGCATCCCACATTTACACATGTACACATAAGTGAACATTTACCACTCTCACTTCTCCCAAATTTTTTCAATCAACTCCAGACCCTATACCCCCAATATATCTCTGAACTATCCACACCATATCTTAGCAGTGGCACCAAATGGTGTTTTTATAACACACGTATTAGTCATACTTTTATCTTGCTCATAATTTCTCAACATTTTCATATATTTCAAAAAATTCATCCACCAGCAACTTTTGTGGATGAATATCAATTTCATACATTAACCATTATCATATATATATATATATATATATATATATATATATATATATATATACATGTTTAAACTTAACCCAATTCACACATCCAGACTTATCCTGATTCACATATTCATTTTAAAATACATTTCTTCATCTAAATACTAAACAATTTTCATCAAGCTCATACAATCATAAGTTCCTTCATTTCAGCACATATTTACAAGACAATAACATATTTATCATACAATTCACCACAATATGCCAAAGATCAGACACTCTCAAACTAAGCCCAATCTCGCAGTTGATACACAAATTGTCAGAGGTTACATTCTCTCAGTCTTAATAGAGTCTTCTAACCTAAAGTTTAGTATTCTCTTCCTTTTCATCATTGAACACATACTATTCAGAGAGGTAATAACTTACATTATCAAATATATATATATATATATATATATATATATACATATATACATACATACATACATATTGGGTAAGTTGTCTCTAAGACTTCTTAAAATCATTCTTGCTCTTGACTTTTACTATGAACTCAATTTTAAGTTATTTCAAACAAATCAAAAACCCCTTTCTTATACCAAAAATTCATTTTTACGTTATAATTTCAAAAAAATTCTATAGATTGCTATTTAAAAGAAATAATCTTGATTTTCTCAAATTGACATATATATAAATGAAATCTAGAGCTCAAAAATAACTCCCTTTACCTGAAAATGGATTCTAAGGCTAAGTTCTTTGTGTGCTCTAGAGAGAAACTCTACGTCTTGACTAGAGACACTATCCAAGAACCAAAGTTCTTCCTAAGATCACGAGATAAAATTACTATCATGAAAAGAGAGAATGGAAAAACAATAATGAGATTTAAAAGCTGAGCTCTAGAAACTTACTTAGATTAGAATGAAATAGACGTGAGAGCTCAACTCTAAGATGATTCAAGGTTGGAGGAACTTTTTTCAGAGAAGGGGGAAGGAGAGAACGAAAGGAATGGAGAGGGAGATACGTTTTGACAAAAAAGTAAAGTTTTTCAACGTAACTTCCTTAAATAACCTTCAATCTCACTACAGCAAGAGATTTTCGCTACGACGAAAAAATCAGAAAATGATTTTTTTCCTTTGTTGTTTTTCATCCTAACTACAGCAAGAGCGTTCCAGAAAAAGCTTGATTCTATCGCTTTATTCTCGCTGCAACGAGAAAGCTTCAGAGAGCATGGTTCAAAAATCTTTCTCGCGTGAGCGAGAATTGCTGCACTGAAATCCTTATTTTCTTCAAAATAGAGGAAATAAAAGTAACTGTGTTACATAATTATCAATAAAGGATACAAACCATTAAGCACTATAAAAACTAAGCAATAGGAGCACGTCCCTGTACATAAAAAATGGATAGATCAAAAAAAGCATTACTTTTTAAAACTATTTGGAAAAGTAACACGATGATGTTTAACAAACTAAAAAATATCACATTAAAAAAGCTCAACTTATTCTTTCAAAATTAAAGAAGGAAACGTACTTTTATACAATCTAAAAGGTAGATGACCTAAACACTTACATTGAAGACAAATTTAAAAAGAGTCATACTTAGAAAAAGACTAGTTACAAAATTTGAGTTTTCCTCTTCCAAAATTGTTTTTGGACTTTAGTTTTCACTGACAGAAAGTAATATAACCATCTCCATTCTTAAGCAACTCTAATCGTCCTTCCTATAGCAAGATCCTAAAAAACATAATGAAATTAAGAAAAAAAAAATTACAATCACAAGTGAATTTATGAATGGAGATTAGTGAAGAGCTGAGAAATATAAAGAACATATTTTAATAAAAGAGGTAGTGGGTTGAATATTACCAAAACTAAGAATGGGAGTTTGTATTGTAAACAATTGACAACTATAATGTAATGTGCACTAAATAAAATGGAATAAAAAGTAAAAGAAGAAATGTTAGGAGTCATGTAATCAAAAGCAACAGAGTTAATTATCCAAATAACCCCAGGTACAAAACATGAGGTATTAAACGAAGATAAACCATAATTCTTACCAATCATGGAATGAGAGACATGAGTCATCTATGATAAAAAAATACTTATATTTTAATAGAGAACTTATAAAAGTTGAAGAAACAATCACCCAAATAGATACGGTTTGAGTAAAGAAGGGTCAAAATTGAGAGAGACGGTCTTGACAAACAAAACGACATTTGCAAAAAGGCAAACAACGATCAAGAAGGCAATGTGTGGCTTTCACGTAATGACAAGAGCTTTTATGATGTGGCAGCGCATGGAAGCTTTATTGGAGACAAAATGTTTTAGGTTTGGCTGATCCTTGTCATGCGCTTCAGATGGTGTGATTTTCAAAGTTGATTGGTGGTCCAACCATAGTAATAGTGATAATAGTGGTGGTGGTAGAGACAGAGGGGAAAAAAAATATCTAAACATATGCATACATATGCTATAATCAAGACAATTACTAGGGTTTGGGTGATAGGTAGCTAGGGTTTGAATGTGTTGAAGCAAAAATCCCCTGAATCAAAGTTTTTGATACCAACTTGAATTTCTAAATTATATGTTGTCATTATACATTATAATTTTACATGTATATATATAAGTCTAATATTAATATTTACCTAAGATAATATTCTAAATTATCTTATAATAATTATAAAGATAATAACAAATAATTGTAAAGATAATAACAATAACTGACCATAATATTCATATTTTATATTACCTTCTAATAATAATAGAGATAATAACAATAACTAATAATTAGGAGATATTTTTAATATAATTTATTTAATATTTTTTTAATTAACTATAGTATTCATATTTTGTACTGATTATTTTATATTTTTCAAATATAATTTTTATATATAAATATAAAAAATATCAAATGATATTACGTTAATTAATTGAAAGTAAAAACTCAACGCAATTGTAAAAAAATATAAAACTAAGAATAAATTATATTAACCAAACAAAGTAATAGATATTAGAATTTGGATAAATTATAGAAATAATAGTGTTTACATATATTTAAAAATATAAAAATTATAAATTAAAAATAAATTAAATAAAAATATTTTTTTAACAGGTATAAGATATTAGATAAAGTATTAAAAACTATATTACGTTGATATTTTCTTTAAAATAATTGGAAAATTTATTTAAATAATACTATTTTTAAAAAAATTTCTTAAAATATAATTTTTTAAAAACATATTCCTTGTCTGGTGTGATTTTTGGCCAAATTAACACTTGTATCACACATGCATATCTGATAGAATTTTTTTATTAATTTTTTAATACTATCGTTTCTCACCATACGATACTTGTTCATACATTGACACGTGGTGAAGAGAGAATAAATATCAGGCAGATCAAAGCGTTAAATGTAACATACTACTTCCATATTTAAAAATAGTTCGATGTCCTCAGGTTTTCTTTTAGAGAAGAGATGAAAAATTCAATCTTCATGTATAACTATTTATAGATTTTCAAAACCAATTGGTAAAACAATCAAAACTGTCATATTAAAAATTTCTCAGCAAATTTATCCAAAATACTTTAACTCCAACTCAAAATTTTCATCATATAATTACAAGTAATAATTGACCTTGAATAGAAAATATTCATAAATATCATTACATTCTCTCCCATAAACAATTTTTTCTACTCAGAGCAATTTCTTTCCTACCATTCTTTGCAGGTACAATCCTAGCACGAATAGACCTTTTTTTTTTAAAAAATATTTGTAAGGGTGAGCATCCCTTGCCCACTAAAGCCTTAATTATAACAGAAAGAAAATATACATACCATATGTTAACACACTCATTTCTACCCCATCCAGACATCTATTGATCATGGCATAATCTCATAAATCAATTCGTTTCCCACTACCATATCAATTTTGACATACTATACATTTCAACTGGAGATACACATATTCTATACTTCTTCTCATATACATGTAAAACATAATTCATTTTATTCTTGAGAATCAGATAACCCTTCCACATCAATTTTCTCTACCATTAACTTATCTATCAAGCATACAATCATAAAACATCGCAACATATCATTTCTCACTTAACCAAATATCATCCTTTTCATAATTCATGCCACACCACTTTATACTTAAACAAATATCAGCCTTTCACAATTCTGTGCCGCACTACTGGCACTTAATCAAATATCAGCATTTCACAATCACATGCCACATTGCTTGCACTCAATCAAATATCATTATTTCATACTTTCATGCCATATACTCATCAACACATTTTCATGCCACATCATCATTATTCCACATCATTCGTTCGTTATCGAACATTGATCAATTTCAACGGTACTCAAGGTACTCTCGGGCCCCCAAACTACTGCCAACGTACTTTTTTCAGTTACAATGGACTTACGCAACATAAATAGTCGTTGGTGAGCCAAACAACACATGGATACAACGTGTGCGTTTCTGGCCTTCCAAACCAAGGTATAGTTAGGAGTTTAGTCAGGAAATGATTGTGAGGCCTGTAAATGCTTCACACTTTTAATCATGTACACATCAGTGAATGACATTTACCACTCTCACTTTCCCCAGATTTCCACAATCGACTCCAAACCCTATACCCCAGTGTATTGCTGAACTATTCATACTCTATCTCAATCGTGACACATCACATTATACTATTCTAATACATATGTAACAACTACACTAACCGATGTACTACAACATATAAGTTATAATCTCACCTGTTGGTGTACTACAACTCAAATACTATAATCGCATCAATCGGTGTATTTGTAACACATGTACTAGTATTCCACTTTCCATCACACATACTCATGAGATACTTCCATCCCATTTCATATCATATAACTTTCCAGAAATCAAATTCATTACATTTTATTCATGGTGATCATTTTCATTCCCCTTTCTCATCATCATCTCAATCAGAGCATATTTACATATATATATATATATATATATATATATATATATATATATATATACATATCAACCAGATTCAGATTCATACATCAATAGATTTCTTCTTTCCAACATTCTCTAAATTTCATTACATTCATACAATCATCCAATTTCCTTTATTTCAGCACATTAACTTAAACCATATTACCTCATCAGCAATCCAGCATATTTATCATGTCACATTACATCATCATAGAATTATCATTTAACAGCATATTATTACATACTTTCACACAATCAACATCTCATCTTACTCATCATCATATGAACAATATACTAACACTTTATCACACAACATACTGGGGGTCGGACACCCTTGGACTCCGCCCAAATCATGCAATCTCATAACACTTAATTTAAGATCATAATAACTCATCTCTAATAGGGTCTTCTAACTTAGAGTTCAACATTGTCTGTATTTCATCACTTAGCTCATATATTTCCAGACCATCCACTACCTTTCTTTAAGCCCAAAAATACACTTTTACCATATATTCTCTCTAACATCTCAGATTTTTACCAGGATAGATTACTTAGATTCTTATGGAGTCGTTACATATACAATAAATTTAAGGTCAAGAATACCCCCTTACCTTGAAATGAGTCCGAACAATAAGCTCTCCTTGAGCTCTAGGAAGAAACTCCACGTTTCAATCGGTAGAACTTCCCAAAAACTAGATCTCTCTCTAGTACCACCAAAAAGATCACCATCAGAAGGAGAAAAACCAAAAAATAGAAACTGGGTCCAAATGTTAGGCTCCAAAAACTTACTCAAATCCAAGTAGAACGGACGATAGAGCTCAGATCCACAGAGATTTAGATGTATTGAGGGTTTTCTCTAGGATAGGAGAGGAAGAGAACAGAGAGATATCAAAGGAAGAGAAGTAGTTTTGGTGAGAAATAAAATTTCTCAATGTCGAAGTCCTTAAATACCCCTCAAACCCGCGCGATCTCGCTTGAGCGAGCGGGCTCTCGATCGCTTGGACGAGCTCTTCCTCGCCTGAGCAAGCTAACCAGACAACAGTGTTTCTGATATCCTCGCCTGAGCGAGAAGTATTCTCGCCTGAGCAAGGATGGGTTCAAAGAGTGCCAGATTTCTCTGTGACATCTCGCCTAAGCGAGCTTCATCTCGCTTGGGTGAGCTGCCCGTCGCCTAGGCGAGCCTCCCTTCTGATCGGGAAGACAGTTGGGGCATTTCTATCCCTTCTCGCTTGAGCGAGGCTTACCTCGCTTCAGCGAGATTTCTCCAGACTACCTTATTTTGAAATATCTGTCTCTCTTGAGCGAGAAATCCTGCACTAAAATTCCTCCAGCAATCCTTTACACTCTCTTCCAGATGCATTCTAACACTACTTAATATTAAACAAAACCCCAATTACCAAAAACGAAATGAAGATGTTACATTAAATAAGGGACGAAATGGATGAGGACACGTGTTGACTGGACAATAGTATCAGCTAGTCAAAAACGATAGGAATATTGTTGGTCAAAAAGCGGCAGGGTTATCGAATGAGAGAGTGCGATACTAATAGCATTTTTCTTGCATTTCGGGTCTTGTTGGATGGGGTTCTACTGAAAGAACCGCAAATCTCTAATTGAGCCTTTACGACTGTCGTTGAGGTGGATGAGGAGTTGGCTGAAGGCACTGGGGATAAGGGGTTTGCTGATTTTGTTGTTGATGGGGTGCCCCGGGTTGAGGATGTGGCTATTCAACTAAGGGCAATTGGTATTGCTGATTTGGAGTTCCTGAGATGGAACGGGTGATGGGAAGTATTGATCTCTCTGATGAGCAGCTTTGATTTGGTTATGAGAGAATTGATTTGGAAGTTGAACTAGCGGTGGCAAACCCTGTTGTGGAGGAGGTTGTGGGGGTGCATTAGGGGGAGGAACAACAGGAATTGATTGTGGAAGATTAGCTGAGGCAGGAACTTGTTGAGATTGCAGGGGAGCAATGCAGCTTGCTGCGTCTGATTTGTAATTATGCTAGTTTGCATTTCAGATTGATGTTTCGTCTTGTACACTTGTAGCTTTGCCAGTTGCAGCTCAGCTTGCACTATATCTTGCTTGTCCTTGATGGTCTGCACCCCTGATTGCACCTGTAAATTTTGTGTGTAAAACAAAACAGTAAAAAAAAGAAAAAAAACTAGGGGACTTGTGACTATACTGAGAGACTGATCGGACTCTCTCATTCGATAATCCTGCTGGTGTTTGACCAACCATATCTCTATCATTTTTGACCGACCGATACTATTGTTCAGTTAACACGTATCATCATCTATACTGTCTTTCATTTAAAAAATTAATAAAAAAGTTTTATCGGACATGCATGTGTGATACAAGTGCTAATCTCGCCAAAAATCGCACCAAACATGGAATATGTTTTTTAAAAAAATCCTATTTTGAGAAATTGTTTTAAAAATATTATTATTTAAATAAATTTGCCAAAATAATTAATCATTAATTTTATATTTTATTATAATTAATAAATTTTTTATTAATTGTTGATTTTATACTTAATTCATTACAATAACAATTATAATTAAATTTATATTATGTCAAGAAAATTTATTCTTTAATTAAGTTTATTTTATTTATTCTTGTATAATGTTCCATCATGTATGATTTATAAAATAATGAATTATCTTTTAGTATGATTCCTTTAAAAATTTACAAATAAGAAAATAATATTAAAATAAAATAATAATGTAGACATTGTAGAAACATAAAAAATAACAAATTAGCATTTAGACGAATCATGTAATAATTAAATATAGCAATGTAAGACAGAAATTAGAGATTATAATATTTTACTATTTTAAAATAAAAATATATATTATTAAAGATTTATTTTTCTAATTATTGAAAATATTGTTAATAATACTACACTTATTTTAATATTAATGACAGTAGATATTATTATTCTATATCTAGAGAACTTATTTTTCATCATATTTCTAGTTTTTGTAACAGTAATTTACTATAACTTATGAATTTAATTTTTTTAATTGTGGTTTTAAGGTTTTTATTTATTAGAGTAACATGATACTAATATTTGGTAATTGTATCATTCGTTTTATAGCTGTAAAATAATGTTTTATTACTTTCATACTTTTATTCTATAAAAAATTATTCTATTTTGATTTTATATTTTTATAAATATCGATAATGTAATATTATGATGAAAAATATTATAATATTATTTGTAAACAGGATGACAAAATATTTGACAACATTTTTAAATTTTATGATTTTTTATTTTGAAAATTAAATATTTTTTTAAAAATTAATTTTATTATCATAAAATATTTTAAAAAAATTATTTTACTATTATAATTTATATTTATTGTTAATTTTATGTAATTTTTTTGTGGGGTTTCTATTAAAATTATAAAAATTAAAATATTTATTTAAGCAAAAAAAATAAAAAATTGTTTCATAATTAATGTGTAAAATTTTTTAATGTATGTTTAATTTTCAATTATTAAGGCATTAAAATATTATAAAATAAAAATACATTGTAGCGATCACCCGTAAATTTTAAAGGTGATTTAAATAACTTATTTTTAATCTAAATAATTAAAATAATTTATTAAAAATATAATTCCTAAAATATATCTTTTCAAGAATGACCAAGTTTACAAACTATTTGGTCACTATCAAAATTATGTTATGCAGTTAAATACTAAAAACATCCCTTCTATTAACACTAAATTTGTTTGAAACACTCTATTTTTAATTTTTGTATAATTCAATTTAAAAAAAATATATATTATTTTAAGTGATTTTGAGCACAATAATTTTTAAAATCAATAATTAAAATATGTATTTAATACATACAATTTAATCATATTTAATATTAAATATAAATAATAGCTTGAAGGTAAAATTCTTTAGATATAAATAATCATATGCTATAAAAAAATAACAATAATGTCATTTGATCAGAATTTTTTTAAATGAATACACAAAGAAAGTATGAGGTGGGAGCTTGGATGAATTTATATATTGAAAAGTGTTAAAGAATAACTCTCCCCTTCCTTTATAGCCGTCACCATTTTCAAAAAAATAAAATTATATATATATATATATATATATATATATATTCTTTTTTGTACTCATTAAAAGTTTAAGAAAATATTTTTTTTATTATCATTATTATTATTATTGCACTCTTTCTTTTTGCAGACTAGATATACTTCTTAACATGCCCTTAATTATTTACTAAAATATATTATAAATTATAAAAATATAAAAGATATATATATATATATATATATATATATATATATATATATATATATATATATATAGTTTTCTTATAAATTAATGTGACGGAGGAAGATAGTAAAATATTTATTATAGCCTTATATGTACACTTTCTTAATCATTTTAAAGATGCTAAGTCACTTCCATTTGGTGTCTCTTCACATCTCATTCACAGGTTAGCTTCCGCAGATTTTCTTGAATTTGGACAGGAGTATGCTGAGTATGGTGTGATGGAAGAGTTAGAAGAGCTTAAGAACACTATTGAATCCATCAATGGTAAGCTCCTTGATGCCGACGATAAACAAGATCAAGACGATGGTGTGCGAGTTTGGATCAGAAGGTTCAAAAAAGTACTCCATGCTGCAGATGACTTCTTAGATGACCTTGCTATCGAATTTAGGAGAGACAAAATGGGTGCAGCCGACGGAAAAGAAGTAAACAGGGTACTTCGTTCCATTTCATCTTCAAATCAACTTCCTTTATACAGTGAAATGCGTGACAAAATTAAAGTAACACGAGAAAGTTTTAACGATGTAGTGAAAGAAATGAAGGATTTGAATTTAATCTCAAGTTCTATGCTGGTTAAGCAAAGTGAATGCAGGGAAACAGATTCTTTTGTGGTAGAATCTGATATCATTGGAAGAGATGATAGTAAAGAGGAGATTATTAGCCTGTTGAGACAACCACATGAAAAGCAAACAGTTTCTGTGATTGCCATTGTTGGCCTTGGTGGTTTGGGTAAGACAGCTCTTGCTCAATTGGTGTATAATGAATTGAAAAAGCAGAATTCTTTTGAAATGCAAATGTGGGTGTGTGTCTCTGATAACTTTGATGTTAAAACTATTCTGAAGAAAATAATAGAATCAATTACTCGTTGCCAAATAGCAGTCGGGTTATCGTTAGACTACTTGCAAGAAGAGCTTCGTCAAAATTTAAGTGGTAAGAAATATTTGTTGGTGCTGGATGACATTTGGAATGATAGCTATAAAAAATGGGCTGAATTGAGAAAGTACCTGATGTGTGGCGCTCAAGATAGTAAGATTTTAGTGACAACTCGAAGTGAAAATGTAGCAAAGGCAATGACTGCTAGCACTTCCTATCCTTTGAAAGGTTTGACTGATGAAGAATCTTGGACTTTGTTGAAAAACATTGGATTTGAGGATGATTCCAAAGGAGTGAATCAAAATCTAGAATCAATGGGAAAAGAAATTGCCAAAAAATGTAAAGGGGTTCCACTGGCAGTTAAAACCCTGGGAGGCCTGTTACGAAGACAAAAGGAAGAAAGTGAATGGGAGGAGGTTTTACGTGGTAGTTTCTGGACATTATGCGAAGAGCAAGATAGTATCATGCCAATTCTAAAACTCAGTTACCGCAACTTGTCGCCAGAAATGAGACAATGTTTTGCTTATTGCTCTTTATATCCCAAGGATTCAGAAATTCGGAAGGATGAGTTGATTCAGTTATGGATGGCACAGGGTTACCTTAAATGTTCAACCGAAAAACAGCACATGGAGGATGTCGGCGTTCAATTTGTAAAGATGTTTTTGATGAACTCATTTTTTCAGGATGCAGAGAGTGGTGAATACGGTGAGATCATTAGTTTCAAAATGCACGATTTAATGCATGATCTAGCAATCCTAGTAGCTGGCAATGATTATTGTTACTTGGACAGTAAGGCAGAAAAAGTTGAAGGTAGACCCATGCACGTGTCATTGGAATCTGATGTGAACATTAATGTGTTGAAATCGTTAGATCCGAGCAGGCTGCGAACTTTGATTTTCCTACCGTATCACTTCGAAGAAGAGGAATATTTGTCGGTTATTGCAAAATTCAAGTACTTGCGTGTCTTGAGGACTCATTGTCTCTCTGATTCCACTGAAAATTTGAAGCATTTAAGATACCTTGTTTTAACAGAAAATACAAGTCTTCCCAAATCTATGAGCAATCTTGTTTTCCTACAAACATTAAAATTGAAAGATTGTGATGAAGAATCATTTTCAGAAGTAGTCACAAAGTTAGTCAACTTGAGGTGCCTTGATATTGCTTATTATGACACCGTGTGTGGGATGGCAGGGTTCGGAAAATTATCCTCATTGCAACTCTTATCGACCTTTGGTGTGGGAGACAGCCAAGAAATAAAACATGGCACACTAAATGAACTGAAGGGCTTAAACCTCAGAGGCCGATTAGAAATTCAGCATCTCAATTGTGTCAGAGAAGTGGCTCTGGAATCTCAGGACATAAATTTAAAAGAAAAAAAATTCCTTCGATCCTTAACTCTGGATTGGTGGAATGGAGACCTCCGTAACAGTGACAGCTTGCAATTATTGGAAAACCTTCAACCCCACCGTAATCTTAAGCGATTGGAGGTAAATCATTATCCAGGCGTGCTTTTCGCAAATTGGCTTTCTCTCCTCACAAATGTTGTTCACATCACTCTCTCTGCTTTTGATAATTGTCGCTGTCTCCCTCCGTTGGAACGTCTCCAGTCCCTGAAGTCACTTAACATACAGTTTCTTCGTGAATTGGAGTGCATATATCTCTACGAAGATGGTTTTGCAGCAACCTTCTTCCCCTCTTTGGAGAGCCTCACGTTATATCATTGTCCCGAGCTCAGGGGATGGCGGAGGCAGGGAGATGACATCAAAGATTCACATAATCTCTCCTTACCTCTTTCATTTCCTCATCTTTCTCATCTATATGTCTTTCGGTGTCCAAAGTTGACTTGCATGCCTACTTTTCCAAATGTCAAGGATATAGACTGGTTTCATAGCAGTGCGGAGGCATTAATAGGAACACTAAACACAATAGCGTCAACATGTTCAGCTGACTCATCTTCCTCCGCTGCTCCTCTTTCCATGCTCAAACAATTGAGCATTTCTGATCCTATGAGTTTAACAAAGGGTTGGATGCAAAATCTGACTTCTCTCGAGTCTCTTCAAATTCAATGGTGTGACAGTGAAACACTTGGGGAATTTGAAACTGGGTTTAAGGACGACACCAACTGCCTTCCTTCTCTGCGACGATTTTCATTATATTATTGTCAATGGCTAGAGGCTTTGCCAGATTGGATTTGCAACCTCCCATCGCTTGAGGAGATCTCAATCTCATTGTGCCCAAAATTGGCATCGCTGCCCGAAGGAATGAGTCGTCTTAACAACTTAAAGATCTTTTTATGTTGACAGCAATGTTATGCAAAGACAGAATGTTATTAAATTTTCTTTCAATTTTTATATCATATGAAATATCATGCGACATGCTTAAAAAGATGAATTGATTTATGATTTTTTTAAGATCATATAGTTCCGTTAAGTGAAAAGATTTTTAATGCAAGCAGGAGTGTCGTAAACAATGAGAAACTCATAATTTTCTATTTTCCATTTTGTTTTTATGCAAAAATGTCATAACAATAGAACAAGTGGAAATAACTATTTTCTTTTTTTTTTTAAGATCCTTAGAAAAATAACAAGTTTTGTTTTTATTTTTAAGATACGGCATGTTAATGATGAGAACTAACTATTATATTATTTTCGAGTGATATTTATATTGATGGCTTATTATTTTGATGTGTAATAATGATCAACCCTTGTTTGGATACATATTTTATTTGAAGACAAAATAAATTGCAACAATATAATAAAATATGTAGGAAGAACGGTTGGATTTATTAGAAATATTCACAGTTTGATTTTAATTAGTATGAGAATAATATTAAGTTTGAATCATTTCTAATCAATATGTTGTGACTTTGATTTGTTGGTTAGTAATATATAAATTTTCATTATTTAGTGCAAGGATATCATCTAAAATTAATATATAAATATATATATATATATATATATATATATAAAGTTTGAAAATAAAAAGTTCAATTATTATATATATATATAATTTGAAAATAAAAAAATACTCAAAGCATTGAATCTCATTATAAATTTAACTTAGTCTAAATTTCAAAACACAAATTTAAATAATTTCAAGTTTTTCTTAAAAATACAAATATTTAATGAAATATATTTTGATTAGTATACATAAGGCCAAAATAAAAAATTAATATATTTGTAGCTCATTATGATTTGGTTTGGATTAGTTTTAAATATGTAAACAAAAAATCAAACCAAATAAAAAAAATTGTCATTTTTTAATTCATAATTTATTCAATCTTAAAATAATCGATTTACCTGTTGAAAATGGTTTTGATTGAATTTTGAACACATCTATTTGATTATTTAAAACTTATTTTGAGGATGGATGCTAATTAGAATGGCAAATAAAATTTTCTGAATTAATGAGATGCAAAAGCTTCATATTAGATGCATCATTTTTATTATGAAGATGCAAACAAAAATCATGCTAATTTGTAAATAATTTTTCTTTATTATCCATATTTATTTTTAAAATGATAAAATGACCAATTCTTTAAATTCTAATTAACTCAAGATTTTTTATCCTTTTGTTGTTTTTGAGTAGGTTTTTGTACTCCGATGGTACCTATTTCTTTCAGTTATATTTCTTTATTTGGTAAATTTTTCTTTCTTTTTAATTTTGAAAAAATTTAAATTAGGAATAAACTAACCATATATGAGAGGATATTGCTATATAAAGGGAATATGTACTGTAGAAATACTGAAAAAGTATCCGTTATTTTTTCATCATTTTTTATTTGTTTATTTTTCTTGTAAAATATCATGCTAACTTGCAAAGGAACATAATGTAATTTTTGGTAAAAAAAAAAAAAACCTAAACATGTGTAGAATGGTAAGAGAATACTTAGCAGAGAATATTTTTTTAATTACTGTTTCATTTATAGCATGATGTATACGTGAAAAAGTAATTATTATATGCAATTAAATGCTTTTTCTCTTTATAGATAATATGCTAAGTCAAAATATAACGATGGTAAAAACTTAATTTTTTTAGTTTTTGAAATTATTTTTTCTTAAAATCATATTTTTGGGGATTTTACTTTATGAAATGTTAAAAATATATCTGATGCATCTTAAATTTACTAAAAAGTTCTAATATTGTGTTCTATTTAAATATTATTTCTTAAATATTAATATTTTTTAAAATATCCTTTATATATAAAGCAAAACAAATAGTGTAAAAAACGTAACTTTATAATATATATTATTTGACTGACTTATAAGTGCTGATGGTTATGAGAAGAAATTATGTAAACTAAGTTTAAATTTAAAAATATTTAGGGATATATTTGTATTTTTTATTATTATTCTTACCTTCATAAAATTTTTAATTCTTACCCCTCTTATAGGAATGTATTCTGAGAAAACTTATCTAAATATTTATAAGAATATTAATTTTTTGAGACTATTTTTTAAAAGTATTCATGCTAGAGATGAGAATTTAACATTCTTAATTTAAAATTTAATAAAAACTTAAAAGAACTCACTTGTCAATATATGAATATAAAAGTATAAAAATGAGTACAACTATTTTAACACAAGTATGATGCTAACGTGAGGAGCCAAATGATGAAATTTTTAATATATTTTTTTCTTTGCCGACAGATTATGATAATGTAGTTTCTAATCGTAGACAACTGACAGATTGTGATAATATGACAAACGTGGCGACACATGGTAAAGGATCAAATGGTATGTACCTGCTCACAATGATATATTTGCACATCAACATGCATCTTTTCCAATTGATGTTGCAAGTTTTATGCATTTTAGCTTTTATTCATCAAATTCAAATAAAACGCAGTTCCATTGAATGTTCTCAGCTCTTTCCATGCGTCGTAATCATCGTGCCACATTACTTTGCCTCAAAGCATAGGATTGTCATTGAGAAAACACCAATTGCACCACAAATTTTGCAAATTTATGTAGCCACCTGTTCAACTTTCAGAATTGTACTTGCCCACGATAAAGAATTTCACATCTAAGGTTTAATTGATGCAAATCTCTGTCTCAGGCCACAAGCTATCTTCACTCATCAACTCTGGGCAAACCTTCAATTATCTTCTGCCTGACACTGATATATGGTATAAAACCTCTTTTTGTCGTCTTCATTGCAACCTTTTCGGCCAAAACATACTCACTTTTCTCCAAACACCCTTCAATCACCAACTCGTAGCTCTCAAATCCAAAAGAGTTACCCTCTTGCTACAGGAACTCAATCATCTCAACAGCCTTCCATATCTCCCTGTTTGCCCGTAATGCTGCCAACAATTTCAGCAGCATTCCTTCTCTTGGGGTCAAGCCATATTGAACCACCAACCATTTGCTTCATCAAATCCTGTGCCTCAGCAGTCTTTTTCAGTTTGCAAAATGCACTGATTACAATGCCATAATTATTTGAATCGGTAATGCATCCTAACCCACACCATGTTTAACACCTTTTTCATTATTCAGAAAATAATGTTTTATTTGATGTTAATTAGTATTAGGATATGTTTGGGAATGAATTATGAAGAGTTTTTAAAAGAAGTTGGTGTAGGGAATCTCGCTCAAACGAGGTTGAGCGCTCAGAAACACTTTTATTTCAGGGTAATCTCGCTTAGGCGAAATAGGATAAATTCAGTTCAACTGTCACCTCACCCATGCGAGAGTGATCTCGCTTAGGCAAGCTGAAATCTCGCTCAGGCAAGATGAGTCGTTCAGGCATTAGGGGATGTCTATATTACAAGTACAGAGGAAGTTACTAAATAAGGAAATGAAACTGGAAGGAAGTCTATATTACAGGAGTATCAAAAATTTGCTCAGCAGTTAGGGGATGTCAATTGCACATGCTAGTAACCAATATATTAACTATAGTAAGTGTAGATTAGTTAGTTAGTTACTGAAATTTGGAAAAGGGGGGAACACACAATTGGGGGCATTAATTGTATTAGTAAGGATTTGGGAGAGGCCTGGATCTCTTAAACATCTAGGATTTCAATATTCTTTCTATAATTCTAACCTATCCTTGGACTAAAACTACAATGGAGACAGATTGAGGAATACACAATTCAATTTGAAAATATATCCATAATTGCACTTGATTCAAACTGGCAAAAGGGCTGTCAATAAACCCTTTCAGCTTGAATGACATTAAAGATAGTGTCCATTATTCAATACCCATGAATGGTCATAGAATGGATTAATTTTATGCAAAATTTGCAACATATAAAGATAATTATGAAAAAAGTATTTTCTATTGTTAAAAAACTTGGGCCTAACTCAACCCTTAAAGCTAGCTTTGAGGATTGCTTTAGTCTTTATAATTGTAAGCTCTTATTTGGCCATATCTTGTATAGTTCATGTAGATAGCCATATCTATAGTTGATCTAGGACTTGAACACACTTTCTTACGCTCAAAATTGGACATCTAGGACATGGAAATTGTAGGACTTTATTTTTTTAATATAGAAATAGATAAGCCTACAATAAGTGTTTATACCAAATTTTATGTTGGACCAGTTTCTATTTTTCAATCAAGGGTTTCTCATCATTGGATCTATAATAAGTGTTGATACCATGCATGTTAAGAAATTTGGACCTAATTCACTCCTAAAAGTTAGCTCTTATGAGGAGAACTACCCAAGTCCTCATAAGCAGTATTTTTCTTCTATTCCTAGCTAATGTGAGACATCTTAACATTTATTTTTTTTTTAAAAAATAATAATTAAAATATTTTAAAAAGTTAAAATTACTATGACATTGGATCCAAGTAAGCACTAAGCTGCTTAACTGCAGTCATAGAATTTTGATATGCTTATGTAAAAGTGCACTATAAACCACAACAAGAATTGAATCAAACCTCCAAACTTTTTCTTACTAGAAGAACCATTTAACTTTCAAACATGACAGACATCAGGGAGAAACACCGATTCTAGTGCATGTTTGGATAAGCAATGGAAGCTTCTAAACTCGTGTTTAAAGATGTAAACGTGGTTTGAAATTTGTGCCAACATGTTTGGCAATTGTATGACATAATTAATTTTATCTCTAAACTTACATTTGAGTCAACATGATAAATTATAACTTTTTATAACTTTGGTGTTGATTTGAAAAATTTATATTGAATTTTCAACAAACCTTTAAGTGATAGTTTTCAAATATAAATCACATTACTTTAGACTCACCTTTAAATAAAATCATTTCTACAAAATGAAGTTCATTCAAACTCAAGTTTGAAAATGCTCATCCAAACATACACTAAGATATAAGAATAACCAAAAAGCATTCAAGACCCAACAGTGCATTACACAGAAAATTGGCTCCAATTTGACTATAATCATCTAGTATTTCAATACAGTGAATAGAATGCAAATTTTAAGAGGTTAAAACCATGAAAATTAGCTTTCAACAGAATCAAAGGACTTTGATTTTGAGTTGTATAGCTCAAGTTTTCATCGAAGGAATAACACTTTTATAAGGGGAATTATGAAGAAAATAGGTTCAAACTTGGAACATAGCTGATACTATTGACAAGGAAACTAAACCTAAAATTTATATATTCTAAACCAAAGAGTGTTCATTTTGACATGTACAACAAGAAATAATGATTGTAACCAGGAAAAAACAGCCTAAGAATTTAGTTAAAAATCAAGGAATATTTTCAGCATTTTCAGAGCTGGTAGTGTGAGGTTTATAGTGTAACACCCTCTTTTTCATTATTCAGTAAATTATGTTTGGTTAATGTTAAGTAGTATCAAAATGCATTTAGAAGAGAGTATAGAGGGTTTTTGGAAGGATTTTAGTGCAGGGAGTTTCGCTTAGGCGGGACAAATCTCACTCAAGCGAGACTGAGCGCCCAGAAATATTATGTTTCAGGGCAATCTTACTCAAGCGAGATAGAATCGATTCAGCCCAACTATGACCTCGTCCAAGTAAGAGTGATCTCGCTCAGACGAGCTGAGATCTCGCTTAGGCGAGGACTCACACGAGAAATATCCTACTCTTTGGACGTCATTTCGCTCAGGCGAGATAGAGATCACTTAAGCGAGCATATTAGGAAATATGGGGCTAAACCACTGTCTGTATATCTTGCTCAAGCGCGATATCCGTTGCTCAAGTGAGATTTCCGTCACTCAAGCGAGTTGTTCCTCGCTCAAGCGAGAGCGCACAAGGCTGAAGAGTATTTAAGGGATTTTCAACATAGAAATTTTATTTCATTCTAAATTCACGTACCTCTCTCAGTTTTCTCTAAACCCTCTTTTTTTTTTCTTAGATAAAAACCTCAGAAACTCTGATTATTCTTCAAATTTGAGCTTGGACGTTGAATCTAAACAATTCTAAGTAAATTTCTCTGGATTAAACTTTATTTTCTATGATCATTTCTTGTATTTTCTCATTCCTTATGGATATTTCTTGGTATTCAAGAGAACTTCCATAGTTGATCCTTGATCTTCTTCAATATCTCTCTATAAAACTTGTCTTTGAGGTAAGAAGGACTCTATTTTATTGTTATATTACAAGTATTTATTTTGTGCTCATTAGAGTACTATTACATGAATATTTTATGAGAATATGTGGTTGATATATCTTTTGTGTGAAAAATGAATGAAAATATGCTTGTTTGATTGTTTGGACTGATTGGTTGGTTGGACTAAATGGTTGGTATATATGCATTATATAATGAGTAATTAATGTAAAATAGTATTAAACTTGCTGAGTAATCATTATTTTATGGAATATGCATGAACAAAATGATATGATAAAATGTAATACTGATCTGAAGGATTTAGTAAGTGTAATTACATTAAAAAGAGGTATAAGTGGAATGGATTTAGTCTGGAAGTGCTTTACTAAGCACGATCTTATGAATAGAAAAAAGGATAAATTCTGAGAATGACACTAAGTGTCAAAGATAGACTGTATCTAGTATGAATAGTTACAGAGATACACTAGAGTATAGAATCTGGAGACGATGAAAATCTGAGAGAAACGTAAGGTGGTGAACAACATTCGCGTATATATACACACTTTATCTGAGAGCGAATGCGTCATATGGCCTCACACTCATTTCCTGACTAGACTCTTGACTATACCTTTGTTAAAGGGTCCGATTATTGTATACGTTGTACCCGTGTAAATGGGCTAACCGGCAACTATTTACCTAGTTGAGTAAAACCTTAAATAACACTGGAGGCATTGATATTTGTGATCACAGTGCACTGGGAGTGTATATTGGAATGAGAGAATTCATAATAGATAATAAACTATTGAATGGTGTGTGATGTGAATATGTTTGCAATATAAATTTAGTGTGAAATTGAATACATTGTATTTATACTATAAACTATGATTCTGTGATAATTAGTTTTGTAAATGATAGAATAGATGCTTATCCTTACTAATATTTTCAGGAAAATAGGATGACAGAGCTCCAGGAAAGAGTTAGATTATTAGATAGATCAGTACATAATAGGCTAAATTATGTATTTAATGAATATCAGAGATTGTGTTATTTTAAGTTTGTTGTTCTTGTTGAAAATTGATGACAACCACAAACCGTGTCGCCGAATTAAACGATCTTGAATTGGATTTCACACAATAAAAAATGAAATTATTACGGCACAAATAAGAATTGAAATAAGAAGAAAATTAATAAAAAGTAAAAATAGAATAGAGATGGAAAATGGCACCACAATCGCAAGATTGATAAGCCAAGGAACGATCGCCACAAGAGTTTTGGCCTCTTGATAAGATTAAAGAAAATTGGCTCACTCAATAACCTAGAGTCACACGCTCTCACAAGAGTGTTCAATCTCAAATTATATTCAAAACTAATTAAAAGTGTGTTTACAGGAGCTTATATATGCCTAATGCTTGTAAACTAATACTAACGCAAATCCTAATGGGCTTCTTGTACCAACAAGCCTAAATTCAAATAAACTAAATAAAATAACAAGATTTTATCCTAAATAAAAACTCAAAATAAGTAATGACTAATATCAAAATAAATAAACTAAACATAATAATTAAATCCTAATAAAACTTGTTAGAGTTCAAATCCGCTAAGCATATGTAATTGATTATCTTGGGCTTTTCTAACTCTAAATTGAGCTTCCTTTCAAATAAGACAGCAACAATCTTTTCTAAGTCTCCATTTATTCTTTTTGCCCTTGCCCTTGTCATTGGTCCTTGAAGCTCTTCCAATGCCTTCAAGTCTTTGTCTTTACTGGGCCTTCCTTGATTCTCATAAAAAATGAACCTAGGAATTTTGTAATGTTAGAAATGGATTACTTTTATAGTATTCCTTTTGATTATCTTAGGAATAGAATACATCAAACTCTATCTATATATATATATAGTGGTATTGTTAGAACTCCAACGGCCCTCACATACTTATTTACATACCACAACCACGATTATCTCGAGAGACCGTCTAGATGGACCTTTCAGCGAGTAACTAACACAGATGTTACGACTGATTCAGGCGATTGTTACCTTGAATCATATGATGATCTAAATTCTGAAGATCTGACCGAGATAGAGAGCTAGCATGGAATTGTCTAGTACCAGACCTTTATGATTGGGGTGTGTTTTGAAGACTGCTCTGAGACTTGGAATTTGTTTATATTATGAAATTATTTTAGTTGTGTAAATGTTGTTTTAACCCCCTCATATAGTCTGGCAAACAGTTTATAAATTTGTACAATTGATATATATGTAATGTATAACCAGGTTTCCCACTGAAAATACTAAATCTTGGGTTGTGATATTTAATTATTTTACTCTTATTTTATCATTGTATTTCCATTAGTATTGCAAAGTTCAAAATTTTGGCCTATACATATGTCTATCTAAAAGAAAAACTTCAAAGTTCATTATATCTAAGTATTCGTCTTTTATTCCAAATTACTAGAAATAAGAATACATTTTCTAGAACTGAAATTTTAGGGTGTTAAATACAACGAAATCCTTATGTATCAAAGCAAACAACCAGCTAATCATCTTAAAGCAAAAATAAAGGCTCCCATATTGTAACATTGTCATCTTTGACACAGCCTTTATTCTTCTAATAATTGGCAACAATTAAGAAATACCCCTTTAGCAAATCCCAGGAAAATGAACTTCCATCAATTAAACCACGTTAAAGCTACAACTCAAACTTATTGATTTTGTCAAACACCTTGCAGGCATTCATGAAATAAACAAGTGTGTATTACATTTATTAGCTTGAGTACGAAAGGTTATGGACTACGACGAACCTGACTCAAAGTGGCGCCATAGTCTCTCTCACTTTCCTCTTGCTTTTTTTCTTCTCTCTCACCCTTTTTTGCTTATGCTTTTGGTTGCTTGATCTATGTATGTAAGCAATAAGCACATTGAAAATAAAACCATAATAAAATCGTTAACAAGTTCACTGACTGTATTTTCAATTTTTTCTAAAACCTACTGTTCGGGGTAAGAAAAATTTTCTAAATTAAAAAATTACATTGAAAGAAGCAACATCACGACAAATTTTAAAAGGTCAGAAAAGGGGCCCTTTCCTAGGCAAAAAGTAAAGTTGAATCCAAGAAGCACTAAAAGATAGATTAGACCCATTACTCGAAAAAGGCAAATTTCAAGTAGTTCTAGAGATTTATGTCACATCTCTAGTTTCCCTTAAAACTGCTTAAAAAAAGAGAGTAATAAATTATTCGAAGTTCACAAAACTAAAGGTCTTTTTGAGGTGTTTTCAAGGATACCTTGGCCCCTGCATTGAAAATAGCCAAAATTGCTCAAAAAATGGAAACAATAAGAAATTATTCTAAGTCCACAAGATAAGAGGATTTTTCGAGAAGTGTTTGAGTAGCCCTCAGGTTCCTTACACACAAAATGGCTCGAAAGACAAAAATAACAGGAAAATATTCTAAGTCCTCATAACTGAGTCTTTCGAAGAGTTTTTGAGGGTTTTTCCTGACACACAAAATTACTCGAAAAACAAAAGATGGCCAGAAAATATTCCAAGTCCACAAACTTGACAGAGTTCCAGATCTTCTCTAAAATTGCTCAAAAACCAGGAAGCGGTTAGAAAATATTCTAAGTCCACAAATCTGGTTGAGCTCCGTATTCCCTCTAGAATTGCTTGAAAAATAGAAATGATCAGAGAAAGTATTCGAAGTCCGCGAGGCCAAGAGAAGCTCTCAAACCTCCAAAATTAGTTGAAAAGAAAAGTCAAGAGGAAAATATTCTATGGCCAAAATGCTAAATGTGCCTCCTCGATTTCTCCAAGAAATTAGTCAAAAGAGAGAAAATAAAAGGTCCTGATAGGACTCAAAAAATATTGTAACTTTCAAAAGCAGCTGCTAATAGTTACCACAAGACGAAGGTTCACCAACATGAAGATAGATCGTGGGCGATAGCAGTTACAAGAGAAACCCCAATCGACAACACGATCACAAGCTATTGTGGATAATGGGCATCAACAGTTGAAGACAGTTGTTAAGAAGTGTTCGCCTAAGGAGGAGAACGATGATGATCCTTGCCTATAAATACTTTAAAGCTCCACTTTCTAGAGGATGACTTTTGCACCTAGACACCTGCACCCAAAACCTCTGCACGGTGAAAACCTGCACTATGCCAGACACCAGCTACCAAGAGACTCATGGTGTTGCTGCTTATTGCTAGGAGTCGTATGTTTAATTTATGCAAATTTACCTTTCTGCATTTTAACTCCAGTTCGTTTGCTTATTTCTTTTCTACAATTTGATTTTTGTTTTAGCAAATTATTGTAAAAACCTCCACACTGTAATTCAGTTTTATATTATTCTTGTTTAACAATTTGTTTCACAACATTCATTTAATCACAACACACTTAAAAGAATCCAACGGGGACCTAATCCTGTCCTCAGATTACTCTTGAATTATTTGTTTACAAATTGTCATTTTTTATCGTAAACAATTACCTTAAAATCTACTTAAATTTCATGTATATATTATTCAAAATCTACATTTAACGTTTCCTTTTCTGACATAGACCATGAAAATAAATTTTACGTGTAGTACTAAAATTTACATTTGATGATATTATTTGTTGTAAAATTTATTATGAAGCTTTGATTCTTGGATTGACAAAATAGGAGATTGGAGTTACAAAATTAATTTTAAATGCTAAGAAACATTATGATAAATTTCTAGAATCCTAATAGAAGTTTTACAAGAAAACATAAGTTTTCTTAGTCGAAAAATTAATTCTATAGTTTAAGCCTATCTGGAATCAATTATCAAAAACTTATTTCGGCATATGATGCCTTAGAATTATGTTTAGAACAATTTATCAGAATAAAAATAAAATAAAATCAAACAAGATAAGTTTACATAACAATTTGAGCTTACAATGAATTGTAAAAAAGTATATAAGGTCAAATTAGGTCTAATTTATTTTCTTTAGGCCTAAGAATCAATGAATACCGTAGAACTATCTCCTAAAAGAGGGATTGCTTTTTACACCCGACTTTTGTTCTTTTCACCATCTTTATTTTTCTTTTTGTTATTTTTTTATCCTTTTGTGATAAACTGATAATAAAAAATTATCTGACCCAATGTAATAGTGATATATTTTTTTTTACTCATGTACCATTCAATATATATAGTCTTATTGAATCACTATTGTTTCACAATACATCTTTTCATCAATTAATTTACCTCTTAAAGTCGTTGTGGCAGTATTTAGAAGGTTGTTAATCTTTTCTTTTCGTTAATCATTTTTTGTTATCGTGATTATTTTGTTATTTTTAATTGAATTTTGGATTATTATAAAATTAATTTCTATTGTTTTGGTTTTTTGCTTCTAAAAATTAAATACTAAAAGTGTAAATATTAAATTTCCATAAACATGATTATGAAATTATAATTTACAAGCGTCAAAAAATAAGATTTTGAAAACTAATTTTTACGATTCCAAAATTAAATTTTTAGAATCTATGTACTTATAAAAAATTAATTTTACATTTATAATTTACAAAAGTTTTCATCATTAAGATTTTAAAACTTGATTTTTTTTCATTTTTGAAATTAAGTTTTAAAAAGATAATTTTTACATTTTTAGAATTTAATTTCTGTAAGTGTTATTAACTTCTTCTAAAAAGATCATTTACAGGCTTCTAAAATTAAGCTTTTGGAAACCATTTTTACAAGGTAAATTCTATGGTACCTTTAAAAATTTTCAGGATATTATATATAAAATTTTTTAACTAATAATATTTAGAGACGTATTTAAATAATAAATTTATTTAATAATAAATTATTATATTTGTTATATTTGAATAAGCTGAATAGCAATTAAGTATTTAAACAAAAATAAAATGTAATCAAAATTAAATAAACTAAAATTTAAAAATAAAATAATAATATTATACTAATATATTTTTATATTTTTAATTTTATTACTATTAATATTTAATTTTTTAATTATTATATTAATATATTATATTATAATTCTTTTTATTTATAATAAATAGAATTATAATTTTAAATAAATAATATAAATAATATAATTTTAAATAAATTATATATAATAATATATTTTTTAATTTATCACATATCTCTTTTTTTATTGATTTTGAGTACGGTATTTATAAAAAAAAAATTTAAGTACCACAACACACACATCATTTTACAATTCCATAATTTTGAGAGCAAAAGTTTGGATTTAATAACCAAAGTTTCAAAATTGTAAGTGTGTCATTTACACAGTCATCACCTTCTAGAGGCACTATAAATGTGAATTTATTTAACGCTAATTGTATTATATTAATGTTTAACATTGAAACTTGGTGGAGAGAGTAGCAAAAATTTGAGAAAGGGCATCATTCTAATCTTTAATGCTAGGAGCCAACTAAGACTCAAAAGAAAATTTAATTTCTTGGGAACTTTGATTTTTTATTTGAGAAAAGGCGTCGTTCTAATTTGCTTGGATACTTATTTGTTTAATTTTTATTTTTAATAATATTTTTCTTTTTTAAAAGTAAAAAAATGATAAAATTTATTTGTAACATAAGTTTTATTTTCATTTTCTTCTTAAAAACAATTTTAATTTTTTTAAATATAATTTTAAAATTTAAAAACCAAAACAGGAACAAACTTAATTTCTGAAGGTATTAAAATAAACTTCCAAAAATATGTTTTAAGAGCTTCTGAAATTTAATTTTTCAAATATTATTTTCTGAATGATAGACTTTTTGAAAACTAGTTTTCAAAATTATTATTACATTCTTCTAAAAATAAATTTATTGAATTGTATTGAAAAATACCTCTAAAAATAAATATCTGAAATAATATTTAAGAATATTTCCAGAAATGTAATTCTGCAATATATTTAACTGAAGGTACATTTTCCACTCTTCATGGGCATTCCTCTAAAATTTTATGCAATATGTTTTAGTTGATAAATAATATGGGCATTCCTCTAAAATTTTATTTTATTTCTAGAGTCAATTATCTGATCAATAACAGTCTAAGTCACTTGGTGTAAACCAGAGGTGAATGGTATGGTAACACATGAAATGCCTTCTCTAAGCATAAATTATTAGACATTTTCAGGCGAGAAAAAGGTCCAACAAAATTATGCATGAATATATCTCAAACAACAAGATGCTCCAAATAAAACATATGAATGATTTCTTTACCTAGGAACAAAATACTTTTATAGACAGCAGTATCATGCCAGTTTGAGCATAATTTGCAAAGAGATGTTCCATAGTTACGACAATCTGCCTAAGCTACTAAGAGAAGTGTTGGAGATTGAAATGAGAAAGCCACAAGCAAACTAGATCCGTACATGTAATCACTGATGGTATCTATCATTGTATTGCCACACATAAGAGGGACGAAAACTGACACCCTAGCCATTAAAACTCACCTCCAAAAGTTTCAAATTTGCTTTCAACCTTCAATCTTACTCCCAAACGGCTTTTGAGATAATTTAATCGGTGAAATAGGGTATTGGGACGAGGGAATCGAAGAGATTTTGAAGAGATATATGAGAAATGAAATTCCCCAAACCCTAACCCTTTAAATCCTCTTCTAGTCGTGACACTCTTGCGACAACGAGATATTCTCATGACAGTAAGGGACCTCGCTGCAACGACACCCTCTCTCGCTACAGCGAAAATCTCAGAAGAAACTGCACTTTAATATTTGCAGAATCTTGCTACAGAGAGACTGTACCCAGAAATGCACCCTCCACTGTCACCCTCTTGTTAAAGTAAGGGAGTTCTCGCTACAGCGAGAACGCAACAGTTTCATCCCTCGCCCAGTGCCTTCTCGCTATAGCCAGAACAATATAGTTTTATGCCTTTCGCCCAAAGTCTTCTCGCTACAACGAGAATCCTCTCACTACAGTATCCACACTTAGCCTATTTTCGTCAGTCCAATTCCACCTACAAACCAACATATATACATATACATATACATATTAACAATTAAACAATATTACAAAATTCGAGGCGTTACAACAGTGACTGTATAGAAGAAAAGCAGTATGTAGAAAAAGGGTTGCAATCAATTTCAGAAAGACTGATGAAAGAGAGTTGCCACTAAAGTTTAATAAATAAAATTTTGAAAAAAACTTTTAATAAAAAAATCTTCAAAATTAAATTTGGATTCATAGTCATTTAAGCGTAAGTAAGTTATTAGCATCCTACAACGTCCATTAAATAAAACAATTACCTTCTAATTAATAATACAAAATTATTTTAACTTTAAAAATACTTATTTCACTTCCTAAGAAAATAATTCACGATTTTGTTTTGTTTATTTAGTATTATTGCTTTATTTTTAATTTTAAAATTTAAGTAAAGACATAATTTATATAATATTATTTCTTTATATTTTTATGATAAAAAAACGTAACTTTAGAAAGAAAACATTTTTAAAAAAATTTAAATTAAAGGAATAAACTATGTACAAAAAAATATTATTATTTATTTATTTTTATAAGAGGAATAAATTCAAAAAATTATTTTGCACATTTTTTATTTTTAATTAAATTAAAAAGGTACTAGTTTAATTTTTTTTTAGAAAAAGAAGAGAGTTTTGAAAATATTTTTGGTTTTTTTAAATTCAAAATTAGAAAAAAATATTTTGAAAAACATTCTTGATGTTTTAGAACCTAAAAAAAATTTTAAAAAAAATTTTGAACTTCAAATGTCAAATCCCACTCATACTCCCGAGTATAATAGAGAAATTAAAGTTATATAGTTATTTTTTTTTAAAATTGGATTTTGGACAAGTTTCAAATATATTCTTTTTATTTTCAGAAAGCTTGATTATTTCTTTATTATTATTTTTAAGTAAAATTAGATTTTTTAAAAATCGGGTTTTAAGATAAGTTTAAAAGATTTTTATTTTTTTTTGAAAACTTGACTTTTACTTTATTATTATTCTTTTAAGCAAATTCACTCTTGCACAGGGTTCAAGTTAGCACACGGCTACTCAATAAACTCTTACGATCCAAGCAAAGTTGAAAGTAGATCCACCATTCTATCAAAATCGATTGACCATAGTGTAGATTCAAAAGATTTTTTTTTTTTTCAGATAACAAAAGATTTATGTGTCATATATGAATTCAAAAGATTCTCTTTTTCAGATAACAAAAGAGAAACATATAGAATAAATGAAAAAGAACAAATACAATAGTAAACAAAAATAATGAGAAAATAATACTAACTTGGTTTAAAGATTAGTTATTTATTCTTAGGATTTGCAAATAAATTAGGTTTTCGTTTTAGGATTTATGAAAAAGATTTGATTTTTAGGGTTGAAAGTGATTTGATTTTTAGGATCAAAAGAAAATTTAGGTTAAAAGGTTCAATTTTTATTTTATTTTTTTAAAGTCTTAGAAAATGTTTTTTTTAGGGTTTGAAAAATATTTAAATTTAAAACAAAAAGAAAGAAGGAAAAATCATTTTAGGGTTTCACAAGATTAGATTTTTAGGATTTTGGATAAAGTTAAGGTTTTGTAAAAATTAAAATTTTACCAGTAAAAAGAAAGGAACAAAAGGAAAAAAAAAATTTAGGTTAGATTTTTTTTTAAAATTTTTTTTTTTGGCATATACAAGTGAGAATCAAGAAAACAAGAAGAAAACAAAAAAAAGAAAAAGAAAAGAAAACACATGAAGAATTATAAAAAAAAATAAAAAAATAAGTCTTTACCTTTGTAACACCCTAAAATTTATTTATATAATTTTTTCTTTTAGATATAGAAACACTAACATGATTTGCCTAAAATAAGTGAAAGATAGATGAATGTAGAATATATATATATATATATATATATATATATATATATATATATATATATATATTCTTCAGGATTCCCAATTCACAATTTAAAGAAAACTAAACTATTATATTAATCATCTTTCTCAGTAAATTTATCAAAATGGTTTAACTTTAAATTAAAAACTTTCATCAATATAATTACATAAGGTAAATGACTTTGAATAGAAAACATTCATTACTATCTTTACAATTTTCCCTTAAATAAATTAAACTCTGCAGAGCAATTCCCTTCCTACCACTCATTGCGAGTATGACCCTAGAACAGATCGACCTTCTTTACTTGAAAAATAGTTGTAAGGGTGAGCATCCCTTGCCCACTAAATCTTAATTTTTAAAATAATGGAATTAATGCAGAAAGTATTTTCAAAAGCCACATATAATAAGTTAGGAACAGTCTATTTTTAACAAATTCATTCATCATTTGATTAAGTAATATCTATTCCTCCTTATTTAATACGATAATTCAATTATTCGATTCATTTCAACTTTATTGTATTGATTGCAAAGTATTTATCAATTTATATCTAAAGCACATGCAGTCCTACATCTTTTAGCATACTCATGTAACATAACTTCTTTTATTATTGAAAGATAGTTAATCCATTCACATCAATTTTCCTCCAGACTTAACTTCTCAATTAAACATACAATAATAATACATGAAAACACATCACTTTACACTTAGCCAAATATCATCATCCAATCCATAATTTCGTGCCACTTTATCTCTTTCAAATCTGACTATTCCATCAATTCAACCCCTAAATCGTTGCCAATGTACTTTCTCTAGTTACAAAGGACTTGTGCAGCATAGATAGTTGTTGGTGAGCTAAACCACACACGGATACAACGTGTGCGTTCACAACCTTCCAAACAAAGGTATAGTTAGGAGTTCGGTCAAGAAAGAAGCGTGAGACCTATAAATGCTTCCCACTTTTACATCGTGTATACATCAGTAAACTGTATTTACCACTCCCATTTCCTCCAGATTTCCATAGTCAACTCCAGACCCTATACCCTCAGCGTATCCCTGAACCATTCATACCATATCTCAATCGTGGCACATCACTTTATACAATTCTAATACATATGTTGCAACCACATTAATCGATGTATTATAACATATGTGTTATAATCTCATCCATCGATATATTACAACACATATATCATAATCGCACCAATCGGTGTCTTTGTAACATATGTACTAGTATTCCTTTTTCTTTCCTCCACACATATCATTACTTTTCATATCATATAATTTTTCAAAAGTCATACTCATACACCTCTATTCACGGTCATATTTTCCATCCCTTTTTCTCATCATTGAATTAATCAAAACATGTTCAGTAATTCGCATATCCTAACAAATTTTGATTCTCATATTAATACATCTATTCTTCCCAGTACCAGCTAAACTTTATCAAATTCATCCAATCATCACATTCTACTATTTCAGTACATAACCTCAAACCGTAACATATCATCATGCAATTCAGCACAATTATTATGTTATATCATTTCATCACTCATTTATTAGACAATAACACATTAGCACACAATATGTCGGGGTCGGCACCCATGGACTCAATCCAAATCGTGCAATTTCATAATAATTCACCAGAGGTCATATTTCCTTAGTCTCAATATAGTCTTCTAACTTAAAGTTCAATATTTTCTGTCTTTTAGTACTTAACTTATATACATCCTAAGTAACTTAGTCATAAAACTTCTTAATATTGTTCTAGCCCATAACTTTTGCTAAGAATTTGATTCCAGTGATTTCAAATAAACTCAAAACCTTTCTTTATATCAAAAATCTACTTTCACCATATGGTTTCATAAAAATTATAGATTATTACTAAAATAAGTTACTCAGATTCTCATTGGATCACTATGTATATAAAAATAAAACTAAGGCTGGAGAATATACCCTTTACCTGGAAATGGGTCAGAAAACTAAGTTCTTCGTGAGCTCTAGGGAGAAACTCCACGTCTTAATTGGTAAAACTTACCAAGAACTAGAGTTCTTTTCTAACATCATGAAATATATTACTATTAGAAGGGGAAGGAGTAGAGAAATAGGAATTAAATTTAAAGGTTGGACGCTGGAAACTTACTTAGATTTGAGAAGGACATATGCTTGAGCTCAAATCCACCTGAGATTTAGAGGTATTGAAAACTTTCTCTAGGATGGGAGAGGGAGAGAATAGAAAGATCAGGGAAGAAGAAGTGGTTTGGTGAGAAATGAAATTTCTTAACATAGAAGCCCTTAAATACCCTTCAGACCTGCGTGATCTCGCTTAAGCGAGCGGGCTGTCGCTTGAGCGAGCACATCCTTGGTTGAGCGAGATCTTCTTCGCTTGAGTTTTTCTAATATCCTTGCCTGAGCGAGAGGTATTCTCGCCTGAGCAAAGACGGGTCCAAAGAATTCCATATTTTTCTGCGACACCTCGCATAAGCAAGAGGACAGTTAAAGTAACTTTATCCTTTCTCGCTTTAGTGAGGCTTACCTCATGATAAGTCTGTAATTAGGCCCTCTTTTACAACCCATATATTCATATTTGACCTTTATTTTATTTGTTTTACACTAATTTATATATTAATTGTGCAATTTGGTATAAAGAGGCCGCAAGTAGATTTTGGGTGCATTCTGCGCCCAAATTGATGGAAGATTAGAACTTCGCAGTAGTCAGCACGCCCAAACCCATTCAATAAGCATGGGGTGCTTCGAGCCCATGCACAGTCGTGCTTAAGGCCTTGCACGACAGTGCTTATCTGCGGGAAGCCCAATTATGAAGAGTTTTTTGGATTTTCAAATCTTATAAAAGGAAATATCTCAGGCATCGTAAAGGGGACCTTTTTACACCTAGTCTTTGGCTTTCGGATACAGCTCTCGTCTCTTTTCTCTTGCACGGGATCCTTGGCACATGCTTGACGAGACTTGGAGCTTCAAGCGATCGTACTTGAAGACTAGGAACACATTTCATACTCTAGTTTGTTATTTCTTTTGATTATGGCTTTGTTTATGATTGTTTTAGTTCTTTTCTTTAGCATGAGTAACTAAGTCCATAGCTAGGGCTATGGGAACTATTGTTCATGAATTTATGGAATTTTGATATTTGAATCTAAATTTGATTTCCGCTTTGTGATTAGATTTTATCCTATTGCGCTTCTTTCTTAATCCTAATTAATTATATCGTCAGGTGACTGTACCTCGGTTAATTAATAGATCTATAGAGTAAAACGAGACAAAGGATTAGGTAGACCAAAGTAATCTTTCTCTTCTAATCGTTATTAAATTAACAAGTTCATAGGTTCCTTAAGCTTTCTTAAATTGATGTCTTGCATGACCATTGGGGATGTTAATTTAATGAAAAGAATATTAATATTGCATGGCCATTAGGTATTAATAGTATTCGTATGAATGATTGGTAATCACAAGGAAATCGAATTTAGAGTTAAACAGAAAAAATAACATAAAGGGTTGAATGAAAAAATCCATATGTCCTAGGTTTCTCTCCGATAAGTTTAACCAAGACGTGCATTGTATTCCTTGCTTTTAGTTTTATAATTGATTTTATAAATTCTTGTTTTTAATTAATTTCGTATCTTTGAAGCTTAAACAATTGAATTAGGAAATGCTTAGTAATTGAAAATTAATCCTTGTGGGACGATATTTTGGGAACTTAATTTATGAACCCTTTATTACTTCTCGATGGGTACACTTGCCCTCCGAACACCTCACTTGAGCGAGAATGCTCCAGAATGCCCAGTTCAGAAAATATCTATCTCGCTTGAGCAAGAAGTCTTGCACCAAAACTCCTATTTTTGCCTAAAATCAAGGAAATAAAAATGAGTGTGTTACAACCTTACTGTTCAACAAAGAGAAGTTTATTCTTCTTTGTTTTTGTTTTGCCGACTCCTTCGTGTGGCTTATGGTTCTTTAATTAGAACTCTCTTCTTCAACCTCTAACTATTAATGGCTATAGATCATGTACTTTGAAGATTCTAGTGCTTTCAGAATATTTGTTTTTCTCTGACTTTTTCCTCTCTTCTTTATTTCATTGTATCCTAAAAAATGTTTCTTCTTTTTTTCTCTCTCCCTTCTATCTTTTCTCTTTGTTTCTCAAACTCTCTTGAGTTCTCTCTCTCTCTCTCTTTTCTCTTCTCTTTTGTTTCCTGTCTTCTCCAAAAGATTTCAATTTTTTCTCCTTTTGTTTCACTGTCTTTCAAAAAAAGTCTCCTTTATTTGACGACCTAAACTTTCTATTTATAAGCACTTTCTGAAATCCTAATCCATGAAATATACTTTTTTTTTTAATTTAGAAAAAGACTCCAACTTCCAATGACCACCCATCCATTTGTTTTCAACTGACTAATCTAATTTTCCTAAAAACTTACTCTCCAATCATTTTTTTTTACCTAACCAAAATATTTACCTATTTAAAATTTAAAATTAAAAAATATAACCTTTTATAGATCTAAAATTTTAAGTCCTAATTTTATTTTATTTTATTTATATATTTATTATTATTATTTTAAAAAAATTATTTAGATTGAATTTAGATAAAATTAGATATTCACCCCTCTATTAAAAGAATACTTTTAAGTTAATTACAATAACAAAAATAGGAGTCAAATATCTGCGCCAATAAAAATAACTCACCTAACATTAAGAGGTGATAAAACTAAGTGTTGAGACATATAATGCTTTAAAAAAATAAGTGTTCATGATGCGTTTCTTTCTTTTATGAATAATTAGTAACTTTTCTGGACTGTGATTACTATTTGGATGGAACACTTGTACTGTTTTGACTCAACTTCTCCTTATCTACCGTTTAGTAAAAATAATTATTTTACGGGTCATTGTTGTTTTTTTCTATGGGACACAAGTTTCGATTGAATCAAATTCGCTTTGATGGAAATGTTGAAAATAGGGATCCACCCGACATTTATCAAGATTTGAAATCTTCAACCAAGTGAGAAATATTTTAAAGATTTATTTTCTAACCAATTGTTGGCAGTTGGAATCCCTACAAAAGTTGCGTCAGATTTGTCGGCGATTAGTAAAAATTGCTAGAATATTGTTGTAGAGTCATTGATTTTTAATGATATTTTAATCAACCGATAAAAATAATTTAGAGGTGGATTAACCTGCCAATAAACATAAGAAAAAACTACCACTAATCTTTGATTTTTTTTTTAGTGGCACCATTTTTTTTCTTTTGTTGTCCTTCTAAGCACTAGTTACGAGACTCCACCATGTTTGACTGAGTGCACAATTTTGAGCATGTTGGGTGCTGTAAATCTTGAAGAGCAAAACTGATTATCAAATTACACTTCAGGTTTTACCAAAAAAATAAATAATTTTCAAGACAATGGTTTGAAGTATAATTGAAATGTTTGTTCTATATTTTTCAGCAGTTATATACTCATATATGCACTGATGTTTGAATCAAAACCTTAGAGAGAAAAATTAACTATTGGATTGTATAGGGTAGTGTTTGATGTGGGGTTGAGAAATAAGTTTTTGATAGATACATAACTCTATTATTTGAGTAATTCTAAATAGATGCACTTCATATATCTCTTTATGTGAGTTTGAAGGTATAGGTCATTTTCTATGAAAGACTTGGGCAATATTCTTTCAAAGCACTCGGAAGCATCTCAAGGTTTACATAAAGGTCTTAAACATTATGCGAGCATTTTAGCATCTCAAGGTACAATGCATGTTTATGAGAGTCTCGTATGAAATCAATTAACTTAAAGAAATTTCTACATGCAGTTTTGCCTCATATCATTGTGTTAATTCAATTCAATGGACACAGTAATACAAAAAAAAAAAAAAAACTTTTAACATATGTTAAAAATGACATTTAACATCAGTTGTTAATCTGATATAAAAAGTCCCGACTTTCTATATCAATTATGAACAATTAATCTTAAAAGTGTTTTTATTCATTAATAGCAAGCAATAGTATTAATGTTCATTGTCAATATTTTTCCTCAATGTTCATCAATATTTATTTAAGATTAATTAATCTTTGTTGTGTTCTTAATGGTCATCAACATGCAGAATTCATTGTCAATTTTTATTGAGCCTGTAAATGAAAAATATGCAAATGATCCTAAATATCATGTACCAATAGGTTAATGAAGAAAAAATAGGTAATGAAGTGAGATAAAATTATTGATGTACCTCGTAAGAATTTGTGTTTATTAATGGCATAGGAAAAAAAATTAATAGAAGCATGGAAATATAAGTAAAAAATTCATATTTGTTGTGTCCAATTTATTTTATTTCACTAGTGTTGATAAATTCATATTTTATGAAAATTTTAGTTAGTTTTTTACTAGCTTTTTAATAAAAAAATTAGAGTTAGGAAGATTAAAATCTCATAAAAGTGATAATTGTTCAAATAAGTTCAATTTTGCTAAAATAGTTCAAATTGTTTAGATTTAAGATATTTCTTATGTAACTTTGTTGATTGAAATAAATTTGCAAGAAATTTTGAGCCAAGATTCTTGAGTTAAAGACATTCAGAGGGCAATTTGGATGAAAGTGATCACTTTAAGCACAAAAAGTGACAACTCCAAAAGTATGAAACATCAAGCTATGCTAGGCGTGGCAACTCTGGGCATCAAAATTGGCTACTTGAAGGTTGTTTGATGAGAAACATGATGAATGATAAGTCTGTAATTAGGCCCTCTTTTGCTGCCCATATATTCATATTTGACCTTTATTTTATTTGGATTATACACTAATTTATTTATTAATTATGCAGTTTGGTATAAAGAGGCCGCAAGTGCATTTTGGGTTTTTGGGCCTAAATTGATAGAAGATTAGAGCTTTACAGCAATTAGCATGCCCAGACCCTTCCAATAAGCACGGGAGTGCTTCGAGCCCATGCGATCGTGCTTAAGGCCTTGCACGGCCGTGCTCATATGCGAGAAGCCCAATTATCAAGAGTCTTTAGAGTTTTCAAACCCTATTAAAAGGATATCTAAGGAATCGTAAAAGGGGACCGATTTTTACATCTAGTCTTTGGCTTTCGGATACACTTCTCATCTCGTCTCTCTCTTGCATAGGATCCTCGGCATATGCTTGGCGAGATTTGGAGCTTCAAGCGATTGTACTTGAAGACCGGGAACACATCTCATATTCTAGTTTGATATTTCTTTTGATTATGGCTTTGTTTATGATTATTTTAGTTCTTTTCTTTAGCATGAGTAACTAAGTCCATAGCTAGGGCTATGGGAACTATTGTTCATGAATTTATGGAATTTTGATGTTTGAATCTAAATTTGATTTCTGTTTTGTGATTAGATTTTATCCTATTGCGCTTCTTTCTTAATCCTAATTAATTATATCGTCAGGTGACCATACCTCAGTTAATTAATAGATCTATAGGGTAAAACGAGACACAAGATTAGGTGGACCAAACCAATCTTTCTCTTCTAATCGTTATTAAATTAACAAATTCATAGGTTCCTTAAGCTTTCTCAAATTGATGTCTTGTATGACCATTGGGGATATTAATTTAGAGAAAAGAATATTAATATTGCATGACCGTTGGGTATTAATAGTATTCGTATGAATGATTGGTAATCACAAGGAAATCAAATTTAGAGTTAAATAGAAAAATAACATAAAGGATTGAATGAGAAAACCCATATGCCCTAGGTTCTTCTCTGATAAGTTTAACCAAGACGTGCATTGTATTTCTTACTCTTAATTTTATAATTGATTTTATAAATTCTTATTTTTAATTAATCTTATATATTTGAAGCTTAAACAATTGAATTAGGAAATTCTTAGTAATTGGAAATCAATTCTTGTGGGACGATATTTTGAGAACTTAATTTAAGAACCCTTTATTACTTCTCGATGGGTACACTTGCCCTTCGAACAATGAACATGATCACTTTTAGCACCAAAAGTGATAACTACAAAGCCTGATTAGAAGAACCCATGGTCGTGTTACTGTATACCTTGATTAACAAGTGAAATTGATTATCAATTAATCAAAATACTTAGGATTTCAAAACAGATTCAAGTGTACAATTGATAATTTGGTGAAGTAATCTCTAACTTCATTTAGCATGTCATTTCATTACTAAAATTTGTAGCTCTGTTTTGCTGAACTTTTGTATTTTATTGCACTTTCTACTTTTGTTCTTTATTGATTTAAAATTTCTCCAAATTTCATTTGGCGCAAATAGTTATTAATCTTGTGAAGTGGTAATTGAATGATCCAATTCCTGAGAACAAACACGAAACTCAAAGAATTTTGAATTTATAACTCATTACAACTACTTAGTATACTTGCTAGTAGTACTCTAAGAGTGTGATAAGTTTTTGTTATCGTTGTTGGGGATTGTTTACTTTCAATATCATTAGTAGCAGAGAGATAGTTAGATTGAGCTCTTATTTTCTGTTTTCTATATTATAATTTGTCTGTACAATTTTCCACATTTTTCTGCTTGTTCTATTTTGTATTTTTTTGCATCATTCAATTTTTTTTTTGCTTGATTACTGATTTGCTTTCAACTTTGTTTACTTCTATTTTTGTATGCAAGGAAAAAAAACAAAGTTGCTCTATTGTTTGATCCTGACACAGACAAAACTCTAAAGAAATTAAGAAGTGAAGCTAGAGCAGAAAATTCTCAAAGAAGAGATTAAGAACTGGAATTAACTCCTTCTCCAGAAAAGTTTACTAAATATCTAACTACACCTCCTCCACAACAAACATCATAGGATAATTTGATGGCTTAGAATAATAGAAGGAGAACTCTAGGAGACTATGTTGTTCCAAACATGCAAGGCCACAACTCATGTATTGTTAGACCAACAATGCAAGCTAACGACTTTGAGGTCAAACTTACCTTGTTGCATTTGGTACAGCAAGATCAATTTTTAGGAAGCATCTCTGATAATCCCAATCTGCACATCTCTAATTTTCTACAGTTGTATGACACTATCAGAATTAATGGAGTAAGTGAAGACACTATCCATTTGAGATTGTTTCCTTTCTCTCTAAGGGATAAGGTAAAATGGTGGCTTCAAGCTCAACTATAAGGAAGTATAACAACATGGACAAATCTAGTAAATAAATTTTTTATCAAGTACTTTCTTTCCTTAAAGGCTACCAAGTTGAGAGGAGAAATCACTTCCTTTGTGCATCAAGATGGTGAGTCTTTATATGAAACTTGAGAAAGATTCAAGGAGCTATTGCGAAGGTGTCCTCACCATTGTATTTGAGAATGGATACAACTTGAAACCTTCTACAATAGAATGAATGCTACCATTAGAACAACGATGGATGCAACAGTTGGAGGATCATTAAACACTAAATCATTGGAGGAGGCTTAACAAATAATAGAGATGATGGCAACCAAGATGTATCAAAATTTCAACGAAAGACATGTTGCAAGTAAGGGAGCATTTGAAGCAAAGACACTTGAAGCTTTAATTACTCAAAACCATAGGCAAAATAAATTGCTCTCAGAACAACTTGTAGCCTTGACTCAACGAGTTAGTAGTTTTCAAGCTGGAGCTGCACAAATAAACTCTTTGGTATGTGATTTTTGTGGTGGAAATCATATGAATGGAGCATGTGATGTATTTACATAGAACCTCAAGAGCATATTAATTACATGGAGAATTTTTAAAGATCTCAATCTCTATTTCATTATGATTTTCAATATCAAGTCAATAGGACTCAACCAAATCACCAGTGGAATCAACAAAGTCCTACATCAAAGAGTAATATTGCGTCAACACCATTGTCCAATGGCAATTTTTAGCCTCTATAATTATACTTTCAAGGAACATCTTCTTCTGAACCTCCAAGAAGACAAAAATTTTCAAAAACTTTGTCTGAGAGGATGAATAAAACGGACGAAACATTGCTACAATTTACGGAATTTACACAGACCAGCTTAAAAAATTAAAAGGCATCCATAAAAAAGCTGGAAACTCAGATTGGATAACTTGCTGAACAATTGGCTTACAGAGATGAGGGTCGATTTCCTAGCAGTACCATTGTCTCTCCAAGGGAGCAATGTCATGCTATCATCATAAGAAGTGGAAACAATGGCATCTAACCCCCAAGCTAAGGAGAAAAATTCAGGTTTTAAGAAATTGGAAGAAAAGCAATAAGATGATTTCAAAGAAAAACATTTTACTCTTTTAAGAAGAGAGCAGCAAGACATAACCTGAAAGAAAAACCAAAAAATAATTGCTTGAATGTGCATTGGGATATCAAGATAATGAAGAGTAGGAAAAGAAACTTATTGATTATATCAAATAGCTAGAAGTCCCTCCACATTTATTTCTTTCAGGTTCTCAAATAAATGAAAAGTTGCAAGTTGGTGAGAAAAAGAGGAAATGTTTGAAGATAGAGCAAGAGCCGTTACCATCAAAGTTATCCTTAGAGTTAAAAATCATTAGGCGTCAAGCTTGTGATGTTAAAGAAGCACTATGTGAGAGGCAGCTCACACTTCTTTCCCTTTAATTTTTGCTAATTTCTAGTTTTTGATTGCATTTTTCTACATATTTTGAGTTTTGAGCTGTAGGTGAACACTTTTGAGAACAAAAGCATCAACTATTTGAGGAGAATTTTGATTCATTTTACTAGGGTAGACACTTTTAATATATAAAGTAAACACTATGAAGCATATCGCAGTTTTTTGGATGGAAAGTTTCAACTTGCAAGGATTGGGTGTCACTGGACTAGCCACTCTCTGAGCTCCACTCTCTGAGCAAAAAGTAGCCATGCGCAAACTGTTCTGGACACTTTGGAAGTTTTGATTCTTTGGAACATCAACTTTTGGGGCAGAGAGTAGTCACGCGAAAGTCATTTGGGACAATTGAAGGTTACACGTAATCATTTTTTGCTCAAAAAGTGATTACGCGCATACAAATAGAGGAGACAGGAAAATTGAGCTTGCTAGAACAGCCACTCTCAACACAAAAAGTAGCTATGCATAAGTGCTTCCTGGCTGAAAAAGCTATGCATAACCACTTTTTGCCCCAACAAGATCTATGCGCAATCAAGTTGAAGGATTGGGGGTTTAACTCGCTGGAATGTCCATTTTTTGCCCCCAAACTAGCTACGTGCACCAAAAGCTTACCTTAGCACTTGCTGGAACAAACACTTTTGGCGCCAAAAGTAGCTATGCATCTTAGCGTAGGCATATATACATAGGTTGTGCATGGTTACAAACTTACTTCCCACCTTTCACGTTCAAATTTCTCTCATTTCTCTCTCTCCCAAAAATTTATTTTCCCTCAGATTTTGCTTCCCAAATTAATTTTGTGTGGCTGTCCATTTATTAGGAACTAAAATTAAACTGCCACTAGATGATTAGCTTTAGATTAGAATTTTATTTTTTCAGTTATTTCCTTTTCCTTATTATTTATAGGGCTTTATTTCTATTTTACAAAAGCTAGAACTTGTTTACTTTCAGTTTTAGTATTTCATGAGTTGTAAGCATTTTGCAGTATTGTTGTAACACTTTAATTTAAATTTTCTAAATAAATAAATTTTTGCAACAAAAGGAAGTAAATAAAATTACATTTAATTAGTTCTCAATACGTAGTTCAATAAGGTATTTTAAAAACAAGAGAGAGCTACAAGTTTGTATCAATTAAGTGCTATAGGACCAAATTAAATACATCAAATTTTAAAAATTAATTTCCTAAGTCCTATAACAGTTTTATCCCTCCCGTTCACTGAGTTCGGTACTGATCATCTTGGTCACCTGAAAAATAAATGTAAGGGTGAGCACTCGACACTATCACACACAAGCACAGAGACTCATCTTGTACATTTCACACATTTACTAACATAACTCAATCGTGCATCAAATAGGCATAAAGCAATAATTTCAACATTTCATTCTCATTCATACATAGGTGCATTCACTGCACCATCAAATAATCCACACACACGTGCACTCACTGCATGTTAGCCACGCTCACTGTGGCACTGTGATCACAAATTCCTGATGCCCTCAACCTTAGGGACTTACTCAGTTCACACCATGGATGGTCATTGGATAGCCCCCGCTCCATGGATACAACGTGTGCAGTACTGAGTCCCCAAGCAAAGGTATTAGTAAAAGGTCGAGTCAGGAGGAGAGTTTATAACCTGTGGCACACCCACGTTCACTGTTGGTGTCACCACCACCCTCTCTTTTTCAAAGTATTTCTACTGTCTCCATCTTCCACACCCCCAGTGTATAGCTAAACTATACATAATGTTTTCAACATATTCAAACACAACCAACATGTCATTCACACATATTCACCCATTCATATTATCCATCATCCATCAATGACATGCAAACATATACAATCACCTACATTTTCAATCACATCATAGTTTCATCTTCACACATCACATGTACACACATAATCGGTCACATTACACTTAAACACACCACAATTCCATCACAATCCTATGTCAATCAAATTCATTTCTTCACACACATCACCCAATAACTACCCTATCATATTTCACATGAAATTTTCATTAAGGTACACACTTTCTTACATTCTATCTCAACCACATTTCATTATCTAGCTTTAACAATGAATTTCAAACTAAAAGAGATAGGGTAGAGTTTTCCTTACCTTAGAATGAAGACCCAATATGAAACAATAGCAGAAAACGTTCTCCACACAGTGCTCCGTCCCTAAAACATAGGAAATCTCCATGAGAATTTGAGAAAACAAAGAAAAGGACGAAGGAACAAAACCCTAGTCCATAAAACTTACCTCCAAGCGTCTCAAACGTGATTTTAACCTTTAATCTTACTCACAAACAGCTTTGGACGCAATCTAATCGGTGGAAAAGGGTTTGGGGTCGAGAGAATCGTGGGAGAAGGAAAGGAAAATGTGAAAAATACATTTCCTTGAACCCTAACCCTTCAAATACCCTTCTATTCACGATATTCTCGCTACAACGAGACATCTTTACCTCGCTGCAGTGACATCCCTTCTCGCTAGAGCAAAAGTATCAGAGGAAATTGCACTCTAATTTTTGCAGAATCTCACTACAGCAAGGCTGCAACCCAAAAATGCACCCTCTTCTGTCGCTTTCTTGCTACAGCGAGGAGCATTCTCACCTAACTCGCCCAGGGCCTTCTCACTACAGTGAAAATTCTCTTGCTAAAGCAAGCATGTCCCTGTAGCACACACTTAACCTATTCTCTCAATCACTCCCACTCAACTACTAGTCAAACATTCTCAATCAATTCACATATATTCATGCACACGTATTCGCATCATAACACAGTCAAATGTATATATCCATATCATCATATATCTCAAACACACAAACATATAACGATCCATATATACTTACATTAATAAATTAAAATATTATTGTTACAAAATATGGTGCGTTAATTGTTGTTTGGTAATTTTAGTTTATGCCTTATCTGCTATATTGAGCTTAATTCTTTGTTTGTTTGTGTAGACCATGCTTTTAATCTCACGAGGTGGAGCACATGGATTCTTATCTGTGAACAAATCTCATGGAAAGGGGGTTTCTTTCCTTGCCTTTAAATTCATATGATGAATTATATCATAATTTCCTGCTTAACTACATAAAGAAAAAGAAAAACATAAAAACATATTGGTTTATCCTTGTTTGTGTCTTAGGTTTTTTTTTTTTATGCATAAATATAGTTTCTTCTTTTTCCACTTCAACATTTCTTATTTTTGAATACATACATAAATTGTTTGTAAATATTCTTCATATACTTACATTATTTTCTTTCCTTATGACTTTCTTATTATTGGCACTGCACGTTTGTAAAGGCTCATTGCTCCTAGCCTTGAGTGCAGAAGTCCAACTCCGAATGTAAACTGTGGAGACAAACCTAGTTTCAAATTACCACAGAAGTCCATTTAAAAATATTCTTTTAAGATAATGCCATTTTTTAAGATACAACATTTTTTTTCCTAAGTTTCTAACCATATAAATATATATTATAAGTTTGGTTTGTCTTGATTTAGTTCAATTTTAACCATAAAAAATAAAAATTAAACTAAACTGTGTAAAAAAAATGATTTTTTTCAACTTTTGTTAAATCAGTTTTTATGTTTTTAATAAATTTAGTATTTTAAAAAAACTAGATGTATTTTTTTTAACATCTTCACTCATCTTAAAATTTAATGATAAAATAATCCACAAACTTAATTATTGTATCCACTTAAACATCATTGGTCAAATTCTAAGTTTAGGGTAATCTGTGCATTCTAAGTTGTAATACATGTTGACTAATTGAAAGTTTATAACCTTTTATCTATTAAGTTTACAAGTTCGCTCGTTTATAACTTAAATATCTTAATTTATAAATAAATTATATGTTTGAATTATTCAATATTTTTTATGAATTAAATTTAATTATTATTTTACTTTTTTATAAAAAAATATGTTAATTTATTATCTAAATGAGATGTATAAGTATAATAATTAATTTAAGTGATCCATTGATTTGAGTTTGAATATCTATAATTGATCAGATGAATTAAAGTGTATGTTTTAATACAAAAATTCACTATTGAAAAACTAAGGTTAACATTTTGTATGTTTAGTAAGGTTTCCTTTATAACTAGTGAATAATCATCTACTCACTGAGTGCAACTTGTTCTCAAAAATTGTAATGTAGGAGAATGAATTACTGATATCCAACATATTACTTGTAAAGCTTGAATATGATGATTTTTATTAAAAAAAATTACGTATTCAACAAGTTTTAAAGTTTATTATAATTATATTTTATGTTCTAATTTTATATAATCTTGTCTGAATAATTTAACTTACATTGTAAACTTGTATTATAAAAACTTATAAATTTTTAAATAAATGACAAACTTGTGATATAAAAATTACTGTTTAGAATTGTAAGAAATGGAGATTTCTCAATTTTGTAAATTTTTTATCAAATTTCTTACATAAAAGTTATTTATTTTACTTTTTCTATTGATATTTTGAACTAAAAGATATTAAAATAAATGATATTTGTAAATTTATTAATTAAAAATATTCAAGTGAACAGTTGAATTGAATATTTTTTCATAAATTATTATATAAGAGTTTATTATATAAATTTGATTACGAAGCTTATTGAAAAAAAAATAAAAACTTAGTTTAATAATAAGAAATTTATTAAAATAGGATTATTAAAACATGTAAAAATTATAAATTATTCATAAAAGCTTCTTATACCCTCAAAATGTCTCCTGAAAAATGAAAGATTAAAATAAATTTCATTTACAATTTGTAGGAAATACAGTTGATACATTTTTCTTATTTCTCAAAACTTAGATACTTTTATTAACGAAGAAAAATTATTATCAAATTTAATTATTTGGTTTTCAACTGTGTATCATGACGGTTAATGTAAAATTTTTACATGGTTAAATATAATCTTAAAATAAAATTAAATAAGAATGTAATCCTCTAAATATTGCTGTTTTTGAAATTAATTATCATAGAAATAAATTGTAATATTTTTTCTAATATTTTAAAGAAATAAAATATTAATATTATCTGTTTAATTAATAATTTATAGGTTTACTTCTTTTAAACAAAAATTATATTTTTATCGTCACGGTTAGCTTAACTTAAAATACCAAGAATATTAATTGGATTTTGTTCATTCATAAATATTATTTTTTCTCTCGAGAAGTCACGTTAGAGTATCACCGACCGCGTTTTTATTCGTAAATGCTACTTTAAATATTAACTTTTTCTTGGTCCTTACATTATTTAATGAGTTGGAATCACGTATTAGACAATTGTGTCAGAACTTCAATCATTGGGGCCCTTGACGATGGCTTCATTACGTGTGAATGCTTCTTCCTCGAAATCAAACAAATACAACGTATGAGTAATCAGTTGACTGACTCATCAACTGATTATATATGCGATTAGGGTTTTTTGCTTCCTCCGTTCCCAATCTCAAAATCTACACATTGCAGCTTTTGTTTCGATAGAGTCTCTCTCGATCATTTCAAGGATGGCTGAATCAATTCCATTTGCTGTTTCTTCAAATCTCATTCACAGGTTCCTTTCCGCACCCTTTCTTCAACCCGTAACTCGATTTAGCGTAGCTTTCTATTGCTCTTCCAAGGCTTCATGTGTTTGTTTCATGATATTATTTTGGAATTTCTACTTTTCTACTGAATTATATTTTAACTGAAATCAAAGCAAATCATAATTATATTATTCTTTTAGCCAAAATATCACTTTCAAATTATTAAATTTATTAAAAAAAAGAAAAGCAATCGACTTGATACGTAAAACAACAATATATCATATCTAAAATTTTAGAATAATTTTTTTGTCTCCCATAAAATCAGGTCTTCAATTCAAAAATCTAATACCTAAAATTCTAATAATTAATTATATGTTCTCTTTTATCTATCAATATATTATTTAATTTTTTTTATTAGAATAGATAATGTCATGTAAAAATACCACAATCATTTTCTTCATAGGAAATTACAAGATGGATATACTATGCGACTCTCACTCTCTACTTTGTGATGCATTTTAATTTTTAAGGAAAGAAAATTATATAATTTTAAAATAGGAGAGAGAGAGAGAAATGTAATATATGCATCTTTTAAGCTAGAAAATTTTAATTTAATATTCTATTTATTACCAAGAAGAATTTTCTTTTTATTGTTTCTTCGTCAATCATGATTCTTATATTTTAATAAATATAAATATAGGGCTGAATCAAATTTCATTATTAATTTTTAAAAATATTGATTATATTTATTAATTAATACCACAATTCAATCATGATAGTAAAAAAAAAAAAACTAATGTATAATGTTTGTAAAAAAAAAAGTTAAATATAAAAAGATGAATTAAGTTGTTATTCCACACAGATTCTTTTTATTTTTAATTAAGTCATTCTAGTTAAATTGTTTTTAATTAATTATTATAACTTTATTTTTTTAATTAAAGTCTTAACGATTAATATCATTATATCTGTATTAAATATCAATGAGATGACATTTTTAATTTACTAACCTATTATTTTATTTTAAATTTTCTTTTTTATGATTAATTTATATAGTTAAATTTCTCTAAATTCTCAAATCCTATTATTGCTAGGTGATAAAATATAATTACCAAGTTTAACACTCTACATAATTGATTGTCTAAATGAAATACTATGGATTTGTTGAATAAAATATTATGCAAAGAGAGTTTTACAGTGAGACTAAATATTATTGGTAAAATACTGAAAATTACTCTAGAAAAATTAAATAATATCAGGTATATGAAATAACAGCGTTAGATAATATTTTAAATGCATTATATTAATATCCATTAATAAAATTTTCTATATTTTTTATCAGTGTGAATTTTAAGAATATCTTTAAATTTTTTTTCAAATGACAGTACATCTTCTTTTTTTATTGCTCCAAGTGATTTTTATTATGTAAATTATTTATTTTTAATTTATTAAATTAAATTTTGAAATTTTATTTTTTTATTTACCTAATGTAATAAACATTTATTATTAATAATTAAATTTAATTTTTTTTAATTTATAAATTTGTTAAAATTGTAAAACTGTTGTGTAATTATTTAGTAAAACATATTTTAATTTAATAATACGGTACAATTTATAAAAAAATCAGTGGTAATACTATGGTGTGTCGGCAAGTATTAAAATCAATAATATAAAAAATTGAATGCGATACTTGTTAGTGGCTGAGTTAATATAACATTTAAATTCAGCACTGTGTATTTAGTTGAATCACTCAATTTAGGTACTAACAAACTAAATAGGCTTAGAATGATACTCATAAAGCGTGTTAACAATTTAAAATTAGTAAATATACTTTCATTGTTTGAAATGATTGATTCCTTTAGTTTTTATATTAATTAAATTTAAATATAGTTAAGTGAGGTCACATCACTGTTATTACTAATAATAACACTTTTTAAAATTAATTCTTACCATTGATTCTTGGGGTTAAGTGATCTTTTTCTCGTATGATTTGAACACATCATAAAGGAAATGTTTGCCACTACTAGATCAAACTGCATAAACTTGCTTTTGAATGTGCCACTACTGTTAGACAAATAATTACAAAGTATAAGAGAATAATTAAATTGTAACACCTTAATTTTATTTTCAAATAAATAAATTTTGTAAAAATAAAAATAATAAACAATTCTCAATACATAGTTTATTAAAGTATTTTAAAATAGGATAAATTATAAATTTGAATCAATCATTACTACAAGACTTAATTAATACATTTTAGTTCCAAAAATAAATATTCTAAGTTCTATAGCAGTATTATCCATCCTTTCACTGAGCCTGGCGCTAATCGTCTTGATCATCTGAAAAATAAACGTAAGGATGAGTACTCTACACTATCAGTAAGCACAGACTTTTTCAACATATTCAAACATCATCACAATTACATCCAACATGTCATTCATGCACATTTCCAACCATTCAAATTATTTTGCATCAAGTGATGATATGCTAACACATAATTTCACCGACAATCTCAATCTCATCACAATATTCACAACATAACACGTATGCCCACATTCAATCATGTTATAACCACACAACATTTCCAACACGATTCCAATTACAATCAAACCATTTTCAACACACGCACTATTCAACATCAACGATATTGTAGCCAATCACACAATTTTCATCACATTTCCTCACTAGTCATGTTCAACACGAAATGTACATCAAAACCCATATATTCTTACATTTTATCCTAATCATATTGCAATACATAGTCAAATAAACGGATTCAAAGCACAATGAAATAGGGTAGAGTCTCCCCTTATCTCAAAATGAAGACCCAACACGAGATAATAGCAAAAAATGTTCCCTACACAGTGCTTCATCCCTAAAACATGAAAAAACTCCATGAGAACTCAAGAAAACAATGAAAGAGACAAAAAACCAAAACTCTAGCTCACAAAACTTATCTCCAAACGTTCCAAACATGATTTCAATCTTCAATCTAGCTCCCAAACGACTTTAGAGACAATTTAATTGGTGAAATAAAGTTTTGAGTTGAGAGAATTGAAAGGATTTCGAATGGAAAATGAATTTCTCAAACCTTAAACCCCTTAAATATCCTTCTAATCGCAACACTCTCGTTACAGCAAAAATCTCAAAGGAAACTGCACTTTGATTTCTACAGAATCTCGCTACAGCGAGACTGCACCAAAAAATGCACCCCCTCTGTTTCCTTCTCGCTATAGCGAGAATGCAACAAATTCACGCTCTTTACCCAAGACCTTTTCGTTACAGTGAGAATGCCACAGATTCGTGCTCTTCGCTTAGGGCATTCTCGCTACAGTGAGAATACCCCTACAACAGACACTTACCCTATTATCAATCCAATTCCACTTATACTCAAACATTTTTCAATTCAATCACAAACCAACGTATACGCTTATACTCATATTCACATATTCATACAAGTCCACGTTATCACACATATATTCACATCATCATATACATATATCAAATACACATTTAAATAGAAACCCACACTTTATATTAATATATAAAATATCATTACAAAATTCAGGGCATTACATAAATCTTAATAATTAGGGGATATTTAACACTCTCACATAATTTAGTGAATTTTAATTTAAGATCATCAAGAATGATCTTCATCCATAAAAGTTCACATACTTTAGTTTCAACACTTAATTTGGCCATAATATTTTGTTTCTTGCTCCTCTATGCTACTAGATTTTCTCTTAGAAACATACAATATCTTGAAGTGAATTTTCTATCTACAATGAAACTTGCATAGTCAGTATTTGTATATACCTCTAAGGCAAGAAACTCTCCCCTTTAAAGAGAATGTCTCGTTCAAGACTTCCTTTTAGATACTAGAGAATCTTTTTTACTGCTTGTCAATGTCTTTCTTGTTGGTCATGCATGAGTTGGCTAGTAATGCTAACAATATATGCAGTGTCAGGTCTAGTATAAGATAAGTAGATTAACTTTTCCACTAGTCTTTGGTATTGAGCTTTATCTACAATAGGACATTTTTCTTCTCCTGCTATTCAACATTTTTTTTCCATAGGTATTACAATAGCTTTAAATATCAAATTTTTGATCTCCTTAAAAAGATTTAGAACATATTTTCTCCAAGAGATAAAAATTTTCTATTTCAAGTAAGCCACCTTAATTCCCAAGAAGTACTTTAGTCTTCTTAGATCATTCATCACAAATCGAGCAGCTAGTTTCGTCTTCGAGTTCTGTTTTATGTAATGCCCTTACTCTTTTAAATATTTTTCCTTTGTTATATATATAAATTTTGATAAGACTTAATTAAAATAGATAAAAGATGGATAATTTGGAAAAGTTTACATTTATATAAATTTGAAACTAATAGAACTTAACAAAATTTTAAAACTTCATACATATGTCTTATTCATATTAGAGATGAAATTTTGATTTTCACAATATAAATTTTCTTTTTATCAAAGTAAGGATTGAAATTACATTTTAAATAATTAATGACTTTATAATATATATATATATATATATATATATATATATATATATAGGTTTTTCATAGCAAAAAGATGAGAGACAACATATCTAATATCAAGTTCTCCTTGATATTCAAAGGAAAGGTACAACATATTTTATGGAAGATATTGTCCAAAGAACCAACATTCTTCTTGAGCATGAAAAAGTTGAACAACTTTTGAGTAGAAGGAAAATAACAAAATAAAGTGAAATTGAGAGATGAAGCTTTAATAACATACTTGGAATCAAGTAGAACAAACATTTAAGTTTAGATTTGAAAGAGTTTCGAAGTTTAAAAGAGATTTTCTCTAAGAAAGGAAGTGAGAAAAAATAGAATGATAAGAGAAGGAGTTACTAGCTAGGTGTTCTAAGTTTTAAAACATTAAAGCTATTTATATACTATTTTCACTCTCGACTTCTCGCTTGAGCGAGCAGATTCTCACTTGAGTGAAACTCATTCTCACATAGGCAAGAACATCAGACATAAATTTACACATGTCCTCTGATAATCTGGCTTAAGTGAGATGCCTTCACACTTAGGTGAGATCTAGTCCAGACAGCTATTCATTTTCTTGTGCCTTCTCACCTGGGTGAGAGGACAGCTGAGGTAATCTTATCTATTCTTGTCTGAGTAAGACTCATCTTGCTTGAAAGAGAATGTGTTGAAACATATAGTCCAGAAAACTTAGTCTCACTTTGAGTAAGATTCCCTACAGTTCCAAAAATTTAACTTTTTCTATTTTTTTAAAAAGTGCAATAATAATTAAAATAAATATGCTATAATAAAAATGAAGGTGTTACATTTTACAATCTCATCATTACCTACAATGATGATATCATTGATATAAACTAATATAAATGTTAGTTTGTCATCTTGTCAGTGTTTTATTAAAAGAGTACGATCTTCTTAGCTTTGCTTATATTCTAAGAACATCATAGCTCAAGTAAGTCTTTGAAACCAAGCATGAGGGGATTGCTTAAGTCTATATAGAGCTTTTTTCATTCTACCATTTTGTTTCCATCATCAATAGTCCTAAATCCTAAGAGAACATCTGTATATACTTCCTTTGAGTCTTCATATAAGAATGCATGCATTTTTATATCAAACATATGTAAGATCCAAGCAAAGTATGCTTGCTGTTAATTAAAAGGATATTTCTCATAGTATTCATTTTTGTCATTGGTGCAAATGTTTCATCCATCAGTCTGAGTGTATCTTTTAGCAAGTAATTTAGCCTTGTACCAATAAGGGTACCATTTCATCAATATTTAATTGCGTAGGGTCATTCTACAATCTCTTAAGTGGTATTTGTTTCCAATGCACTTATCTCTTTATCCATTACTTGAGCCCAATTCTCATCTTTCAAGACTTCTTATAATGACTTAGGGATATTTGAAGAATCAATAGCAGAGATAAAACTTTGATGTTGTATAGATAGATGTTTAGTGTATATAAACTAAAAAATATGATTCTTGACATAGGAAGGTTTTTCTTTTTGCAAAGCAATGGACAAATCATCTACATTAGAATCACAATTGTTTAAAAGAATATTTAATAAATCAAGATTAATAGTACTAAAACTTACCTCTAATTTGATTGATTGAAGTTGTTGTTGGATCAAATCAAGTTTTCTTCTCCTCATGATAAGTGTACTTGATTTTGTTTGCAATGAATCACTTTCTTTTTTGCTTGAGTTAGAGAAAGAAGGAGTAAATTCTTAAAGATGATATAGGTTAAGAGGATGAAAAGACAAATACTCATATGGACCACTAAACTCAACCTTATGATGACTCTTCCCCAAAAGTTGAATAAGTGACTAAAATGACTTCGTCTTATTAAAGGTGATATCTATAGAAATGTAGATTGAACAACTCGAACGATGATAATATGTACGACCTTTTTTATTTGAAATATGCTATGAAAATACACTTAACAACACAAAGATTTAAATTGCCACGATGTTGACTTTTAACCTAAAATAAAAGCAGTATACCTAAAGATATGAACCTCAAGGTTGTTTAAGACATGGACAAAAGAGTGAAAGGTAGACGTAGACTAAACAAGACTAAAGTCATTAATTTAAATGTGATTATTAAAATTCCTCTCCTCAATATGATTTTGGCATTGTCATATGAAATAACATAGTATTGATAACTTCTAAGAGATTAATTTTTTTCTACAACTCCATTTTGTTGATGAGTATCTACACGTCAAGTCTTGAAAAACACTTTTTTTTTATATAGAAATTAAAATAAATTTTATTTCACACATGCTCCTCCATTATCTACCCATTTGAATGAAGTGATGAAAATTAAAAAATAGTTGAGTCACTTCTATTTTATCCTTTATAAAAAGGATCCATGTCATAAGTGTATAATCATCAATAAATGATACAAAGCATTAAGCACCATAAAAACTTAGAAATAGGAGCATGTCATGTCCCATCAAAATGGATAGATTGAAAGGTGCATTACTTTTTTTTAGAACTATTTAAAAAAGTACCACAATGATGTTTAACAAAATGACAAATATCACATTTAAAAAACTCAACTGATTGTTTCAAAAATAAAGAAGGAAACATACTTTTATGCAATCTAAAAGGTAGATGACCTAAACACTTACATTGAATAAATATTTAAGAATAGTCATAGCCAAAATAAGACTAGTTACAAAAGTTGAGACTTCCTCTTCCAAAATTGTTTTGGACTTTAGTTTTCATTGACGGAAAGTAATATAACCATCTCTATTCCTAAGCAACTCCAATTGTCCTCCCTAAGGTAAGATCCTGAAAAACATAATGAGATGAAAAAAAATGTTACAGAATAATTTAGATCACATGTAAGTTTGTGAATGAAGATAAGATTAGTGGAGAGTTAAGAAACATGAAGAACATTTTTAGTGAAAGAGGTAGTGGGTTGACTATTACCATAACTAAGAACAAGAGTTTGTAAATCATTAGCAATTATAATGTAATATGTACTAGATAAAGTGAAATAAGAAGTAAAATAAGAAATATTAGGAGTCATGTGATTGGAAGTATTGAGTCAATTATCCAAATATCTCCAAAAACAAAACATAAGGTATTAAAAGAAGAAAAATCAAGTCTTACCGATCATGGCAAGAAAGACACATGAGTCATCTACGGTGAGAGACACTTATGTTTTAATAGAGAACTTATAATAAAACAATCACCCAAACCAAAAGGTTGATTTATGGTTTTATGGTGTCGCAGAGCATGGAGGCTTTGTTGGAGACAAAATATTTTGGGTTTGGCCGATCTTGATCATTGATAGACGATTGCCAAGTCGCTATCAAAACAACTAAGTTTTCTAAAGATTTTATAGTATAGGTCAAACCTAGGACAATTCACAAAGACACATTCTCAGTCAAATTCAATTTTAGGTTTTCTTTTAAAAATGCAAATAAGGTTTTTACGGTTTTGAAAATTGCAATTAATCAAATTAAATTGCGAAAAAATTAAATTGAGTAAAAAATAAATTAAGAAATATCAATCCACAGAATATCAATTGCGTGTAACTCTGACTATCACAGTATCTAAAGTTTTAAATTCACGTTTGAGCAATCACCCAATTCAACTATTAATTCAATCGAATAACCTAATTGAATAGAGTTACAAATTAAATCAAATAATCATTTAACCTAATTCACATTAATTATCAAATTAGAGCATCAATCGAGTCCTAATTTGAAATCTAACAACATAAAAGTCAATCATGATTGCAATAAACAATTCTGAGATTACAGAGAAAAAGAAAACAAACTCAGAGCAATTAGCGCAGAACTCATGTTAGAATTACAGCATTTGGATTTCACGGATTGAATGAGAGGTTTAGTCTTCTATCGAAACGCTTAACCTACATAAGAATGAGAGAGTTCAAGAGAAAGTAAAAACAAGGATTCTTATTTCGGCCAAGTCTCAAAAGCTCAAAGTGTCTAATCACCTTCCCTAATTCAGAACCTTATCAGTCTATTTATAGGTTCTGATTAGGGTAAATTAAGTGGCCAAAATGCAGGCCTTAATAATATCTAAAAGTCCAAATACAATTATTAAATAACAAGGGTCCAAATGTAATCCCACAACAATATTCAGCAAATCTGCCTCAAATTCAAAAAATCATAAAAAATAAAAAATAACTCTAAATCAAGCGATCTATATATGTATTTTGAAATCTTGGATGTGTAGAATCCAATGCAAGTAGAATCATTCAAAAAAGATATCTATAGAAAAAGTTATAGCCAAAAGAGTTTCTGATCATCCCTCCTTGGGGAACAGTTTGTTGCGCAATAATTAGCTATCTCATGAAAGTAGTAAGCTCCTTATTTCTGCTCTCAAGTCAACTAGAATTTGCTGCCATATGATTTGGTTGCTTCACATTATGCACCTTTCTCATTGGTACCATGGCTCTTGTATTAAACTGTTGAGAGTTCTCTACCATGTTGTCAATTAGTGCTCTGACTGCAGATAGTGTCTTGTCCATGAGAGCTCCACCGTTTGCTGCATCAAGCATACTTCTCTCCATTGGAGCAAGGCCTTCATAGAAGTACTAAATAAGCAGTTGGTCACTGATCTGATGGTGTGAACAGGTTGCGCGTAGCTTCTTGAATCTCTTCCAGTACTTATAGAGGCTTTCTTGGCTGAACTGTTTGATGCCACTGATCTCTTTTCTTATTGTGGCTGTTCTAGAAGCAAGGAAGACCTTCTCCAAGAACATCCTCTTCATGTCTATCCAGCAAGTGACAGACCCTAGCTGCAGGTAATATAGCCAGTCTTTCACTGCACCATCTAAGGAGAATGGAAAGGCCTTCAGCTTGATGTGGTCTTCGGGAAATGCTTGAGGCCTCATTGTTGAGCAGACTATGTGAAGCTCCTTTAGATGCTTATGAGGGTCCTCACCTGCACTACCATTAAACTTAGGCAACAAATGGATTAGACTAGATTTTAACTCAAATGAAGCATCTATATCAGGATATTGGATGCTTAAGGGTTGGTATGTAACATCTGATGTAGTTAATTCTTTAAGATTCCTTTTGTGTTGATTATTAGCCATAATATCAGAATGCACAGATATTCTATCAGAATGCACAGATATTCTATCAAAATGATCACAATTAGAATGCTCACAATTAGAGTGCACACTAACACTATCAAGAGTATCACTACATTGACTATGCACACTACCTTCCAATTTAAGTCTATTCAACCTGTTCCAAGTGTGTTCAATCTCAGGATCAAATGCGATTAATTGACCAAAATTGGTTTTAATCATGCACCAAGAAGTAGATCGATCGAAGTCAACAAGATCAACAAGTCAAAGTCAACCTAATTGCGTTATTTTCCATTTTTAAGATTTTTTTAAAAAAATTATATATATATATATATATATATATATTTGTGATATTTTTCTGTCCTAAAAAAATAAAATAAAAATTTAAATAAAAAATATCAAAAATAAAATAAATTTAGAAAAGTGTTTTAAACGATGAAATTTGTGATTTTGAGCAGCACTGCGCCTAAAATGAATAATATAATATCAATAATTTTTGCAACTTACAAAATAATAAATAAATAAATAAATGTAGCGAGATAATAAAAGAATATGCCCCACAGTGTTCTATCACGGTTCCTAGAATTCTACCCTAGTGATTTATGATATGCATTCTTACCTTGGGTAGTTTGTAAGCCTTAAGATAAAAGGTCACTAGAGCTAAAATCCATTCTATAAAGTCATCCTCAATCAGTAGGTAGTCTACTAGATGTAGGGACTTATATAGATAAGATAAATTCTAACTAAAGTTCTCGTGATAGACAAACAAGACATTCATCTAAATTGCTATCACTACACAACTCCTCTAAACCTAAAATTTACTCAGACCCAAGTATAGGGTCTCGCTCATGTTATGCATGATTAGTGGTGTATGAGGGAACAAACAAACCTTATACAAATCAAATAATAAAAATATGCAAGAAAAAAACAAAAATCAACTAAATAAATTATAATAGAAAATGAAATAAAAAATAGAAATTAAAATTATTTTAGTTTATTTTTTATTTTTTTTGAAAACTATTAATGAAATTTTATTTTCAAAATTTTTTAAAATAATTAAAAAATTCAAAATTTAAATTTAAAAATTGGTTAAATAAAGTTTGCTTTTTTTTTTTCAAAATTTAAATATAAAACTAATCTATCTTAAAAAAAACTAATCCTATCTTTAAACCTAAAACAAACTAAATCAAATCTAATCAAATCTTAACTATAATTTAAAATTCAAATTTAAAAATAATTTAAAATTTAAATTTAATTTTTTTAAAAAAAATTGAATCTAAACTAAATATGAGGGATGCTTATCCGCTGTTCCTTATTTCTGTAAGATCTATGCAAAATCTTTGCAAATCACACAATTTTGCAACAATACGCTATTAATCTAATATTTAAAAAAATATAAAATCTGAATCTAAAATTCAAAATTCACTAAAACAACACAATTTAACGAAAATTGAAATTAAACACATTCTATAAAACGAAGACAACAGAGAAAGAAACGAAACAAAGACAAAAACAAAATTACGAATTAGAAAGTGAAAACGCAATACTAAACCCTAAAACGAATCAAAACTGACAATGCATCCCCGGTAATTGCCAAGTTGATAGACGATTGTCGAGTCGCTATCAAAACAACTAAGTTTTCTAAAGATTTTGTAGTATAGAGTCAAACCTAGGTCGATTCAAGAAGACACATTCTCAGTCAAATTTAATTTTAGGTTTACTTTTAAAAATTGAAAATAAGGTTTTTGGGGTTTTGAAAATTGCAATTAATCAAATTAAATTATGAACAAAATTAAAGTGAGTAAAAAATAAATTAAGAAATATCAATCCACAGAATACTAATTGCGTATAACTCCGACTATCATAGTATCTAAAGATTTAAATCCATGTTTGAGCAATTACCCAATTCACTTATTAATTCAATCGAATAACCTAATTGAATAGAGTTACGAATTAAATAAAATATCCATTTAACCTAATTTGCATTAATTATCAAATTAGAGCATCAATCGAGTCCTAATTTAAAATCTAACAACAGAAAAGTCAATTACGATCGCAATAAACAATTATGAGATTAGAAAGAAAAAGAGAACAAACTTAGAGCAATTAGCACAGAAATCAAGTGAAAATTATAGCATTAGATTCCACGGATTGAACGAGAAGTTTTGCCTTCCATTGAAATGCTTAACCCACGCAAGAATGAGAAAAGAACGAGAGAGTTCAAGCGAAAATAAAAATAAAGATTCTTATTTCGGCCAAGTTTCAAAAGTTCAAAGTGTATAATCACCTCCCTTAATTCATAACCTTATTAGTCTATTTATAGGTTCTGGTTAGGGTAAATTAAGTGGCCAAAATGCGGGTCTCAATAATATCTAAAAACCCAAATACAATTATTAAATAACAAGGGTCCAAATGTAGTTGTGCAACAATATTCAGCAAATCTGCCTCAACTTTAAAAAATCATAAAAAATAGAAAACAACTCCAAATCTATCAATCCATATATGCATTTTGAAGCGCTGGATGTGTAGAATCCAATGCAACTAGAATCAGTCAAAAATGATATCTATAGAAAATTTATGCCAAAAGAGTAGTCAGAGGTTAGAATAACTAAATATATGAAATTAAAGCATTTATTTGTAATAGGCCCAATTTATTCAAATAAGTAGAAAATGGTAAAAAATATAAAAATAAAGCATATGAAAAGTGTTTATTAATCAAAATAAAATATTAAATGTAAACATAAAATATGTTACATCAATCATGCTCTTGGGATAGTGTGGTTTTCAAAGTTGATTAATGGTCCAGCCATAATAATAGTGATGATGGTAGTGGCGGTAACTAAGACAAAGAGGGAAAAAAAACTAATAAGCATGTGCAAACATATGTTGTAATTAGGGGTGAGAATGGGACAGGCTAGGTCAGGCCTAAGATTAGCATATAACCTGTGACATAGGCTAAATTTTTAGGCTTGGATTGGCCTTTTTGAAAGTCTGGCTTATCCAATAGCCTATTAGTAGCCTATTTGACATTAAGGCCTTCAAATAACAATAACAATTTAAATTTAATGAGTCAATGGGCTAATGGACTAGTAGCCAACACGCTAGCTGGCCAAAAGACCTAATACTAATAAAATGGAAAACATATGATAAATAATTATATTTAAATATTATGCTTAGCCAAAAAATATACATAAATGGCTTCACAGATATTATATCTCAACAACTACACAAAATTTCATATCTTAAATAATTCAAAAGATACCAAAAGGTAATATGCACTACGCCAGAAATAAGATTTTGGAGCATTAACCTAGATAGTGGTTAGTCAAAATCGCTCTATAACAATACATTTAGAGAGTGGTTAGCGTTGAACTGCTCCCAAATCTATACTTCTGAGAGTGGTTCTTTGTTAACCGCTTTCTAAAGTTATACTTTAAAGAGCGGTTAGTGTTGAACCGTTTTCTCATATTTATACTTCTAAGAACAATTTTCTATTAACTACTCTCTAAAGTCACTCTTAGAGATCGGTTAACAGATAACCACTCTATAAAGTCTTTAATTTTTATAAATAAAGCTCGCTCAACTCATTAATCTATTGGCTCTTCGTCTTGTAAGTTGATCTCTTTTACTTTTGTAAGTTCTTTTCATCTTTTTTACATATGTAGGTTCTCTTCGTCTTGTATGCTCTCTTCATCTCTCCTGCGCTAATAAATTATTCTTTTTTCACATCTATAGATTCGTCTCTTGTATGTATATAGATTCTCTTAGTCTTCTACGCTTTCTTCATCTCCTCTGTGCCAATAAATTGTTCTTTTTTCACCTTTACAGGTACCTTTTTCATAGTTCTTTCCATTCTTTCTTTATTTTTTTTCTCTTTATTAACGGTGAATCATCCTAATAATTTATTCTCTTTTTCTCTGTGTACTTGTGTTTGGTTCATGCAGATGTAGACTGTTTGGTTAACACACTATATAAACTCAAGATTCAATTTTAGTTTATAATAAAAATGAAGAAATTTTGAATGTCAGACCTATAAATTAAAATTTAAACGTAATAATAAATTAAATTTAGTTTGTAACATATCTAGAAAACTCACAAAGAAATAAATTTTAAATTTTAAATTCGCGATTTACACCCATACTTTAGAGAGCAATTCAGCATTTGACTGCTCTCCAATCTTAACATCCATACTTTGGAGAATGATTCCGTATGGAACCACTCTCTAATCTTAACATTTGAGAGTGGTTTAAACAACTGCTCTCTTAAATCTAACACATTGTATAACGTGAGATTTTAGAGCAGTCATAAACACTATTTAATTTAAAACATAACTGCTCTTACAACTCCTTTTTGGCATAGTGATGTATATATTATGTAATCTCAAATTCCAAGCTAACAATTAAGATGTTTATTATGAAAAGAAAACTAAAAGTGAGACTAGAACCTAAAACCCAACAAACAATTGTTAATTGTTAAGAAGTTGAAAAGTATTTGAATTGAAAAGACTAGATAGGAATTAAGAAAGAATGAATTTTAATAATGAATTGAGATATTTTAGAAACCAGAAAAAATTTTAATTGATAGTTTTTTCAATAAATTTTGATTTTGGTATTCCAATAGTATAATTATAATTATTATATTATTATAGTATAAATACTAAACTATGTTATACATTACATATTATATATATATATATATAAATTTTTTAGATAATTATATTTATATTAAATTATTATAAATAAATAAATATAAATTATAAAATAATATAATTATTTAATTGGACCGACTCAACAAGTTTAAAAGGTTTTTTAAATGTTTAAGTTTGGCTTCTTTATTTAAATAGGTATTTTCAAAAGCTTAAATTTGGCCTTTTTAATATATTAGCCGAGACAAACTAGACTCAAATAAGCTAAGCCATAGGCTCTTGACTCATGACTTGATCCATTTTTATCCCTAACTGTAATAAAGACAACTACTAGAGTTTGGGTGACTGGCAAATAAGTTTTGGGTGTGCAAAAGCAAGAGTGCAAGACTCCCTAGATCAAAAGTTTTTGATACAAACTTAAAATTCTAAATTGTATTTTGTTATTATACATTATAATTTGACATGTATATATACGAGTTTAATATTAATATTTACATAAAACAATATTTTAGATTATCTTCTAATAATTATAAAGATAATAATAATAATAAATAATCATAATATTTATATTCTAGATTATCTTCTAATAATGATAGAGATAATGACAATAGCTAATAATTAAGAGATATTTTCAATGTATACACATGTTTTTATTTAATATTTTTTTAATTAACCATAGTATTTATATTTTGTATTGATTACTTTATATTTTTCAAATATAATTTTTATATTTAAATATTAAAAATATCATATGATATTACACAATTAAAAATAAAAACTCAATGCAATTGTAAAAATACAAAAACAATAATAAATTATATTAACCAAACAAAGTAATAGATATTAGAATTTTGATAAATTGTAGAAATAATAGTGTTTACATATATTTAAAAATATAAAAATTAAAAATAAATTAAATAAAAATTATTTTTTAAGAGGTATAACATATTAGATAAAGTATATAAAACTATATTATGTTGATATTTTCTGAAATAATATTTAATCATTAATTTTACATTTAATTATAATTAATTAATTTTAAATTAATTATTGAGTTTATATTTAATTCATTAAAATAAAAATTATAATTAATTTTATATCATGTCAAGAAAATTTATTCTTTAATTAAATTTCATTTTGTTTATTCTTGTATAATGTTCCATCATGTATGATATACAAAATAATGAATTATCTTTTTGTATGATCCGTTTAAAAATTTAAAAATAAGAAAATAATAATGTAGACATTTATTCTTGACATCTCATTACAGGTTGGCTTCCGCAGATTTTCTTGAATTTGGACAGGAGTATGATGTGAAAAAAGAGTTGGATGAGCTTAAGAAGACAATTGAATCTATCAATGATGTCCTCCTTGATGCTGACCATAGACAAGAACAAGTTCGTGTGCGTAATTGGATATCTGACTTCAAAGAAGTACTCCATGCTACAGATGACTTCTTAGATGACCTTGCTATCGAATTTAGGAGAGACAAATTGGGTGCAGCCGAAGGAAAAGAAATAAACAGGGTACTTCGTTCCATTTCATCTTCAAATCAACTTCCTTTATACAATGAAATGCCTGGCAAAATTAAGGAAATACGAGAAAGTTTTAACGGTGTGGTAAAAGAAATGAAGGATTTGAATTTATACCCAAGATCTGTTGTGGTCAAGCAAACTGATAGTGGATGGAGGGAAACATGTTCTTTTGTGTTAGAGACAGATATCATTGGAAGAGATGATAATAAAATGGAGATTATTAATCTGTTGAGACAACCTCATGAAAACCATAAAGTTTCTGTGATTGCCATTGTTGGCATTGGTGGCTTGGGGAAGACAGCTCTTGCTCAATTAGTGTATAATCAACAGGAATTGCAGGAATTTTTTGAAATGCAAATGTGGGTGGGTGTCTCTGATGTATTTGATGTGAAAACTATTCTGAAGAAAATATTAGAATCAATTACTGGTGACCAAGTTGAAGACAAGTTATCATTAGGCAACTTGCAAAGAAAACTTCATGAAAAAATAGGTGGTAAGAAATATTTGTTGGTCCTGGATGACATTTGGAATGAGAGACATGACAAATGGGCTGAATTGAGAAAGTATTTGATGTGTGGTGCCCAAGGTAGTAAGATTTTAGCGACAACTCGAAGTGAAAATGTAGCAAAGTCAATGACTACTAGCACTTCCTATCGTTTGAAAGGTTTGACGGATGAAGCATCGTGGAGTTTGTTAAAGAATATTGCATTTGAGGATGATTCCGAAGGAGTGAATCAAAATCTAGAATCAATGGGGAAAGAAATAGCCAAAAAATGCAAAGGGGTTCCACTAGCAGTTAAAACGCTGGGAGGCCTGTTACGGGGACAAAAGGAAGAAAGGGAATGGGAGAATGTTTCACGTGGTGACTTCTGGAAATTATGCGAAGAGCAGGATAGTATTATGCCAATTCTAAAACTCAGTTACCGCAACTTGTCGCCAGAAATGAGACAATGTTTTGCTTATTGCTCTTTATATCCCAAGGATTCAGAAATTCCGAAGGATGAGTTGATTCAGTTATGGATGGCACAGGGTTACCTTAAATGTTCAACCGAAAAACAGCACATGGAGGATGTTGGTATTCAATTTGTAAAGATGTTTTTGATGAACTCATTTTTTCAGGATGCAGAGAGTGATGAATACGGTGAGATCATTAGTTTCAAAATGCACGATTTAATGCATGATCTTGCAATGCTGGTAGCTGGCAATGATTATTGTTACTTGGATAGTAAGGCAGAAAAAGTTGAAGGTAGATCCATGCACGTGTCATTGGAATCTGATGTGAACATTAATGTGTTGAAATGGTTAGATCCGAGCAGGCTGCGAACTTTGATTTTCCTACCGTATCACTTCGAAAAGGAGGAATATTTGTCTGTTATTGCAAAGTTCAAATACTTGCGTGTCTTGAGGACGCATTGTCTCTCTGATTCCACTGAAAATTTGAAGCATTTAAGATACCTTGTTTTAACAGAAAATACAAGTCTTCCCAAATCTATGAGCAATCTTGTTTTCCTTCAAACATTAAAATTGAAAGATTGCGATGAAGAATCATTTTCAGAAGTAGTCACAAAGTTAGTCAATTTGAGGTGCCTTGATATTGCTTATTATGACACCGTGTGTGGGATGGCAGGGTTCGGAAAATTATCCTCATTGCAACTCTTATCGACCTTTGGTGTGGGAGACAACAGCCAAGAAATAAAACATGGCACACTAAATGAACTGAAGGACTTAAACCTCAGAGGCCGATTAGAAATTCAGCATCTCAATTGTGTCAGAGAAGTGGCTCTGGAATCTCAGGACATAAATTTGAAAAAAAAAAAATTCCTTCAATCCTTAACTCTGGACTGGTGGTATGGAGACCTCTGTAACAGTGACAGCTTGCAATTATTGGAAAACCTTCAACCCCACCGTAATCTTAAGCAATTGGAGGTGAATCATTATCCAGGCGTGCTTTTCCCAAATTGGATTTCTCTCCTCACGAATGTTGTTGACATCACTCTCTCTGCTTTTGATAATTGTCGCTGTCTCCCTCCGTTGGAACGTCTCCCGTCCCTGAAGTCACTTAACATACAGTTTCTTCGTGAATTGGAATACATAGATCTCTACGAGGATGGTTTTGCAGTAACCTTCTTCCCCTCTTTGGAGAGCCTCACATTATTTCATTGTCCCAAGCTCAGGGGATGGCGGAGGCGGGGAGACGATATCAATGATTCACATAATCTCTCCTTACCTCTTTCATTTCCTCATCTTTCTCGACTGGAAGTCTCTAAATGTCCACAGTTGACTTGGATGCCTACTTTTCCAAACGTTAAGGATTTAATATGGTGTCACAGCAGTGCAGAGCCATTAATAGGAACACTAAACACAACAGCGTCAACATGTTCAGCTGACTCATCTTCCTCCGCTGCTCCTCTTTCCATGCTCAAACAATTGAGCTTATCTGATCCTATGAATTTAACAAAGGGTTGGATGCAAAATCTGACTTCTCTCGAGTCTCTTCAAATTCAATGGTGTGACAGTGAAACACTTGGGGAATTTGAAACTTGGTTTAAGGACGACACCAACTGCCTTCCTTCTCTGCGACAATTTTCATTATATTATTGTCAATGGCTAGAGGCTTTGCCAGATTGGATTTGCAACCTCTCATCGCTTCAGGAGATCACAATCTCATTGTGCCCAAAATTGGCATCGCTGCCCGAAGGAATGAGTAGTCTTACCAACTTAAAGATCTTTGAGGTCTGGGAGTGTTCCCTCTTACTTGAAGAATGTCTAACAGAGACAAGTGCTGTTAGTCGCCAAATCGCACACATCCCACATATTATCCTTAGCGATTAGTGATGATAAAGGTACTGATCTAATGCATATTTATTTAGTGTAAACGTCGTGTATTATATTTGCTTTGCTAATAAAATACTTTTAACTAGTTTTTGAGTTAGTGTTCATTTATTTCAAACATAAATACAAATTATGCTAATCATATTAATTTTTAATTGTTAAACATTATCGGACTCTTAACGGTCATATATTTAAGTTTTTTGTTTTTTTTTTACTTTGCACTGATATTATTACAAAAATAAATTTTATAAATAAATATTTTATTATTATTAATAAATATTCTATTATCTTAATAAGATTAAATTAAAGAAAATTATTTACAAATTAAAAATTAACTATAAAACTTGAATTAAAAGTTCAATTTTGAATTAGTCTTCTAATTTTCGTATGATACTTATCACAAGACATTGTTCTCTAATTACATTTATTGAAATCCAATTAAAATATTGAATGTTTTAAGTTATTTATTGCTTATCTATATATATATTTTTTATTAAAGATAATTATTTTGACTTAAAAGCAAATAATTTTTACTTAATTCTCTTTCATTTTAATTTTTAATAAAATAATTAACTAACATATCATCTCTTGTTGATATTTGAAAAATACATAAACATATTTAAAGATATAATATTTAAAGATGAATCAAGAAAGAAAAGTAAATTAATAATTATTTAAAATAATTTTATATTATTTTTAATTATTAAACCACCTTTATATTAATCTCAAAGAGAAGAAAACTTATGTCGACAGCGATGTTATGCAAAGACAAAATGTTATTAAATTTTCTTTCAATTTTTATATCATATGAAATATCATGTGACATGCTTAAAATGATGAATTGATTTATGATTTTTTTAAGATCATATAATTCCGTGAAGTGAAAAGATTTTTAATGCAAACAAGAGTGTCGTAAATAATGAGAAACTCATAATTTTCTATTTTCCATTTTGTTTTTATGCAAAAATGTCATAACAATAGAACAAGTGGAAATAACTATTTTCTTATTTTTTTTAAGATGCTTAGAAAAATAACGAGTTTTGTTTTTATTTTTAAGATACGGCATGTTAATGATGAGAAATAACTTTTATATTATTTTCGAGTGATATTTATATTGATGGCTTATTATTTTGATGTGTAATAATGATCAACCCTTATTTGGATACATATTTTATTTGAAGACAAAATAAATTGCAACAATATAATAAAATATGTAAGAAGAACGGTTGGATTTATTAGAAATATTCACAGTTTGATTTTAATTAGTCTGAGAATAATATTAAGATTGAATCATTTCTAATCAATATGTTGTGACTTTAATTTGTTGGTTAGTAATATATAAATTTTCATTATTTAGAGAAGAATATCATTTAAAATTAATATATAAATTCTTTTAGTGGTTAGTTTTTATTAATTTTCGAAACAATGCTTATTAAGTAAAAAGTCAAATTATATATATATATATATATATATAAATATAATTTGAAAATAAAAAATACTCAAAGCATTGAATCCCATTATAAATTTAACTTAGTCTAAATTTCAAAACACAAATTTAAATAATTTCAAGTTTTTCTTAAAAATACAAATATTTAATGAAATATATTTTGATTAGTATACATAAGGACAAAATAAAAAATTAATATATTTGTAGTTCATTATGATTTGGTTTGGATTAGTTTTAAACATGTAAACAAAAACTCAAACCAAAGAAAAAAAATTGTCATTTTTTAATTCATAATTTATTCAATCTTCAAATTTATGAATGGATTCACCTGTTGAAAATGGTTTTGATTGATTTTTGAACACATCTATTTTAACACAGGTATGATGCTAACGTGAGGAGCCAAATGATGAAATTTTTAATATATTTTTTATTTGCCGACAGATTATGATAATGTAGTTTCTAATCATAGACAACTGACAGATTGTGATAATATGACAAACGTGGCGACACATGGTAAAGGATCAAATGGTATGTACCTGCTCACAATGATATATTTGCACATCAACGTGCATCTTTTCCAATTGATGTTGCAAGTTTTATGCATTTTAGCTTTTATTCATCAAATTCATTAAAACGCAGTTCCATTGAATATTCTCAGCTCTTTCCATGTGTCGTAATCATCGTGCCACATTACTTTGCCTCAAAGCATAGGAATGTCATTGAGAAAACACCAATTGCACCATAATGCAGAAGCCACAAATTTTGCAAATTTATGTAGCCACCTGTTCAACATTCAAAATTGTACTTGCCCACGATAAAGAATTTCACATATAAGGTTTAATTGATGCAAATCTCTGTCTCAGGCCACAAGCTATCTTCACTCATCAACTCTGGCCAAACCTTCAATTATCTTCTGCCTGACACTGATATATGGTATAAAACCTCTTTTTGTCGTCTTCATTGCAACCTTTTCGGCGAAAACATACTCACTTTTCTCCAAACACCCTTCAATCACCAACTCGTAGCTCTCAAATCCAAAAGAGTTACCCTCTTGCTACAGGAACTCAATCATCTCAACAGCCTTCCATATCTCCCTGTTTGCCCGTAATGCTGCCAACAATTTCAGCAGCATTCCTTCTCTTGGGGTCAAGCCATATTGAACCACCAACCATTTGCTTCATCAAATCCTGTGCCTCAGCAGTCTTTTTCAGTTTGCAAAATGCACTGATTACAATGCCATAATTATTTAAATCGGTAATGCATCCTAACCCACACATGTTTAACACCTTCTTTTTCATTATTTAGAAAATAATGTTTTATTTGATGTTAAATAGTATTGGGATATGTTTAGGGATGAATTATGAAGAGTTTTTAAAAGAAGTTGGTGTAGGGAATCTCGCTCAAACGAGGCTGAGCGCTCAGAAACACCTTTATTTCAGGGTAATCTCGCTTAGGCGAAATAGGATAAATTCAGCTCAACTGTCACCTCACCCATGCGAGAGTGATCTCGCTTAGGCAAGCTGAAATCTCACTCAGGTAAGATAAGTCGTTCAAGCATTAGGGGATGTCTATATTACAAGTACAGAGGAAGTTACTAAATAAGGAAATGAAACTAGAAGGGAGTCTATATTACAGGAGTATCAAAAATTTGCTCAGCAGTCAGGGGATGTCAATTGCACATGCTAGTAACCAATATATTAACTATAGTAAGTGTAGATTAGTTAGTTAGTTACTGAAATTTGGAAAAGGGGGGAACACACAATTGGGGGCATTAATTGTATTAGTAAGGATTTGGGAGAAGCCTGGATCTCTTAAACATCCAGGATTTCAATATTCTTTCTATAATTCTGACCTATCCTTGGACTAAAACTACAATGGAGACAAATTGAGGAATACACAATTCAATTTGAAAATATATCCATAATTGCACTTGATTCAAACTGGCAAAAGGGCTGTCAATAAACCCTTTCAACTTGAATGACATTAAAGATAATGTCCATTATTCAATACCCATGAATGGTCATAGAATGGATTAATTTTATGCAAAATTTGCAACATTTAAAGATAATTATGAAAAAAGTATTTTCTATTGTTAAAAAGCTTGAGCCTAACTCAACCCTTAAAGCTAGCTTTGAGGATTGCTTTAGTCTTTATAATTGTAAGCTCTTATTTGGCCATATCTTGTATAGTTCATGCGGATAGCCATATCTATAGTTGATCTGAGACTTCAACACACTTTCTTACACTCAAAATTGGACATCTAGGACATGGAAATTGTAGGACTTTATTTTTTTAATATAGAAATAGATAAGCCTACAATAAATGTTTATACCAAATTTTATGTTGGACCAGTTTCTATTTTTCAATCAAGGGTTTCTCATCATTGGATCTATAATAAGTGTTGATACCATGCATGTTAAGAAACTTGGACCTAATTCACTCCTAAAAGTTAGCTCTTATGAGGAGAACTACCCAAGCCCTCATAAGCAGTATTTTTCTTCTATTCCTAACTAATGTGAGTCATCTTAACATTTATTTTTTTTTAAAAAATAATAATTAAAATATTTTAAAAAGTTAAAATTACTATGACATTGGATCCAAGTAAGCACTAAGCTGCTTAACTGCAGTCATAGAATTTTGATATGCTTATGTAAAAGTGCACTATAAACTACAACAAGAATTGAATCAAACCTCCAAACTTTTCCTTACTAGAAGAACCATTTAACTTTCAAACATGACAGACATCAGGGAGAAACACCGATTCTAGTGCATGTTTGGATAAGCAGTGGAAGCTTCTAAACTCGTGTTTAAAGATGTAAACGTGGTTTGAAATTTGTGCCAACATGTTTGGCAGTTGTATGACATAATTAATTTTATCTCTAAACTTACATTTGAGTCAACATGATAAATTATAGCTTTGGTGTTGATTTGAGTCAACATGATAAATCACATTACTTTAGACTCACCTTTAAATAAAATCATTTCTACAAAATGAAGTTCATTCAAACTCAAGTTTGCAAATGCTCATCCAAACATACACTAAGATATAAGAATAACCAAAAAGCATTCAAGACCCAACAGTGCATTACACAGAAAATTGGCTCCAATTTGACTATAATCATATAGTATTTCAATACAGTGAATTAGAATGCAAATTTTAAGAGGTTAAAACCATGAAAATTAGCTTTCAACAGAATCAAAGGACTTTGATTTTGAGTTGTATAGCTCAAGTTTTCATCGAAGGAATAACACTTTTATAAGGGGAATTATGAAGAAAATAGGTTCAAACTTGGAACATAGTTGATACTAATTGACAAGGAAACTAAACCTAAAATTTATATATTCTAAACCAAAGAGTGTTCATTTTGACATGTACAACAAGAAATAATGATTGCAACCATGAAAAAACAGCCTAAGAATTTAGTTAAAAATCAAGGAATATTTTCAGCATTTTCATAGCTGGTAGTATGAGGTTTATAGTGTAACACCCTCTTTTTCATTATTCAGTAAATTATGTTTGGTTAATGTTAAGTAGTATCAAAATGCATTTAGAAGAGAGTATAGAGGGTTTTTGGAAGGATTTTAGTGCAGGGAGTTTCGCTTAGGCAGGACAAATCTCACTCAAGCGAGACTGAGCGCCTAGAAATATTATGTTTCAGGGCAATCTTACTCAAGCGAGATAGAATCGATTCAGCCCAACTGTGACCTCGTCTAGGTAACAGTGATCTCGCTCAGACGAGATAGAGATCGCTTAAGCGAGCATATTAGGAAATATGGGGCTAAACCACTATCTGTATATCTTGCTCAAGCGAGATATCCATTGCTCAAGTGAGATTTCCGTCATTCAAGCGAGTTGTTCCTCGCTCAAGCGAGAGCGCACGAGGCTGAGGAGTATTTAAGAGATTTTCAACATAGAAATTTTATTTCATTCTAAATTCACATACCTCTCTCAGTTTTCTCTAAACCCTCTCTTTTTTTTTCTTAGATAAAAACCTCAGAAACTCTGATTATTCTTCAAATTTGAGCTTGGACGTTGAATCTGAACAATTCTAAGTAAATTTCTCTGGATTAAACTTTATTTTCTCTGATCATTTCTTGTATTTTCTCGTTCCTTATGGATATTTCTTGGTATTCAGGAGAACTTCCATAGTTGATCCTTGATCTTCTTCAATATATCTCTGTAAAATTTGTCTTTGAGGTAAGAAGGGCTCTATTTTATTGTTATATTACAAGTATTTATTTTGTACTCATTAGAACTATTACATGAATATTTTATGAGAATATGTGGTTGATATATCTTTTGTGTAAAAAATGAATGAAAAGATGCTTTTTTGATTGTTTGGACTGATTGGTTGGTTGGACTAAATGGTTGGTATATATGCATTATATAATGAGTAATTAATGTAAAATAGTATTAAACTTGCTGAGTAATCATTATTTTATGGAATATGCATGAACAAAATGATATGATAAAATGTAATACTGATCTGAAGGATTTAGTAAGTGTAATTACATTAAAAAGAGGTATAAGTGGAATGGATTTAGTCTGGAAGTGCTTTACTAAGCATGATCTTATGAATAGAAAAAAGGATAAATTCTGAGAATGACACTAAGTGTCAAAGATAGACTGTATCTAGTAAGAATAGTTACAGAGATACACTATGAGTATAGAATCCGGAGACGATGAAAATCTGAGAGAAACGTAAGGTGGAGAACAACATTCGCGTATATATACACACTTTATCTGAGAGCGAATGGGTCATATGGCCTCACACTCATTTCTTGACTAGACTCCTGACTATACCTTTGTTAAAGGGTCCGATTATTGTATACATTGTACCCGTGTAAATGGGCTAACCGACAACTATTTACCTAGTTGAGTAAAACCTTAAATAACACTGGAGGCATTGATATTTGTGATCACAGTGCACTGGGAGTGTATATTGGAATGAGAGAATTCATAATAGATAATAAACTATTGAATGGTGTGTGATGTGAATATGTTTGCAATATAAATTTAGTGTGAAATTGAATACATTGTATTTATACTATAAACTATGATTCTGTGATAATTAGTTTTGTAAATGATAAAATAGATGCTTATCCTTACTAATATTTTCAGGAAAATAGGATGAAAGAGCTCCAAGAAAGAGTTAGATTATTAGATAGATCAGTACATAATAGGCTAAATTATGTATTTAATGAATATCAGAGATTGTGTTATTTTAAGTTTGTTGTTCTTGTTGAAAATGAACCTAGGAATTTTGTAATGTTAGAAATGGATTACTTTTATAGTATTCCTTTTGATTATCTTAGGAATAGAATACATCAAACCCTATCTATATATATATATATATAGTGGTATTGTTAGAACTCCAACGGCCCTCACATACTTATTTACATACCACAACCACGATTATCTCGAGAGACCGTCTAGATGGACCTTTGAGCGAGTAACTAACACAGATGTTACGACTGCTTCAGGCGATTGTTACCTTGAATCATATGATGATCTAAATTCTGAAGATCTGACCGAGATAGAGAGCTAGCATGGAATTGTCTAGTACCAGACCTTTATGATTGGGGTGTGTTTTGAAGACTGCTCTGAGACTTGGAATTTGTTTATATTATGAAATTATTTTAGTTATGTAAATGTTGTTTTAACCCCCTCATATAGTCTGGCAAACAGTTTATAAATTTGTACAATTGATATATATGTAATGTATAACCAGGTTTCCCACTGAAAATACTAAATCTTGGGTTGTGATATTTAATTATTTTACTCTTATTTTATCATTGTATTTCCATTAGTATTGCAAAGTTCAAAATTTTTATATACATATGTCTATCTAAAAGAAAAACTTCAAAGTTCATTATATCTAAGTATTCGTCTTTTATTCCAAATTACTAGAAATAAGAATACATTTTCTAGAACTGAAATTTTAGGGTGTTAAATACAACGAAATCCTTATCTATCAAAGCAAACAACCAGCTAATCATCTTAAAGCAAAAATAAAGGCTCCCATATTGTAACATTGTCATCTTTGACACATAGCCTTTATTCTTCTAATAATTGGCAACAATTAAGAAATACCCCTTCAGCAAATCCCAGGAAAATGAACTTCCATCAATTAAACCACGTTAAAGCTAAAACTCAAACTTATTGATTTTGTCAAACACCTTACAGGCATTCATGAAATAAACAAGTGTGTATTACATTTATTATCTTGAGTACGAAAGGTTATGGACTACAACGAACCTGACTCAAAGTGGCGCCATAGTCTCTCTCACTTTCCTCTTGCTTTTTTTCTTCTCTCTCACCTTTTTTTGCTTTTGCTTGCTTGATCTATGTATGTAAGCAATAAGCACATTGAAAATAAAACCATAATAAAATCGTTAACAAGTTCACTGACTGTATTTTCAATTTTTTTCTAAAAACTACTGTTCGGGGTAAGAAAAATTTTCTAAGTTAAAAAATTACATTGAAAGAAGCAACATCACAACAAATTTTAAAAGGTCGGAGAAGGGCCCTTTCCTAGGCAAAAAGTAAAGTTGAATCCAAGAAGCACTAAAAGATAGATTAGACCCATTACTCGAAAAAGGCAAATTTCAAGTAGTTCTAGAGGTTTCTGTCACATCTCTAGTTTTCCTTAAAACTGCTTAAAAAAAGAGAGTAATAAATTATTCCAAGTTCACAAAACTAAAGGTCTTTTTGAGGTGTTTTCGAGGATACCTTGGCTCCTGGATTAAAAATAGCCAAAACTGCTCAAAAAATGGAAACAATCAGAAATTATTCTAAGTCCACAAGACAAGAGGATTTTTCAAGAAGTGTTTGAGTAGCCCTCAGGTTCCTTACACACAAAATGGCTCGAAAGACAGAAATAACAGGAAAATATTCTAAGTCCTCATGACTGAGTCTTTGAGGAGTTTTTGAGGGTTTTTCCTAACACACAAAATTACTTGAAAAACAAAAGATGGCCAAAAAATATTCCAAGTCCACAAACTTGACAGAGCTCCAGATCTTCTCTAAAATTGCTCAAAAACCAGGAAGCGGTTAGAAAATATTCTAAGTTTACAAATCTAGTTGAGCTCCGTATTCCCTCTAGAATTGCTTGAAAAATAGAAATGATCAGAGAAAGTATTCGAAGTCCGCGAGGCCAAGAGAAGCTCTCAAACCTCCAAAATTAGTTGAAAAGAAAAGTCAAGAGGAAAATATTCTATGGCCAAAATGCTAAATGTGGCTCCTCAATTTCTCCGAGAAATTAGTCAAAAGAGAGAAAATAAAAGGTCCTGATAGGACTCAAAAAATATTGTAACTTTCAAAAGCAGCTGCCAATAGTTACCACAAGATGAAGGTTCACCAACATGAAGATAGATCGTGAGCGATAGCAGTTACAAGAGAAACCCCAATCGACAACACGATCACAAGCTATTGTGGATAATAGGCATCTGCAGTTGAAGACAGTTGTTAAGAAGTGTTCGCCTAAGGAGGAGAACGACGATGATCCTTGCCTATAAATACTTTAAAGCTCCACTTTCTAGAGGATGACTTTTGCACCCAGACACCTGCACCCAAAACCTCTGCACAGTGAAAACATGCACTACGCTAGACACCAGCTACCAAGAGACTCATGGTGTTGCTGCTTATTGCTAGGAGTCGTATGTTTAATTTATGCAAATTTACCTTTCTGCATTTTAACTCCAGCTCGTTTGCTTATTTCTTTTCTACAATTTGATTCTTGTTTTAGCAAATTATTGTAAAAACCTCCACACTGTAATTCAGTTTTATATTATTCCTGTTTAACAATTTGTTTCACAACATTCATTTAATCACAACACACTTAAAAGAATCCAAAGAAGACCTAATCTTGTCCCCAGATTACTCTTGAATTATTTGTTTACAAAGTGTCATTTTTTATTGTAAACAACTACCTTAAAATCTACTTAAATTTCATGTATATATTATTCGAAATCTACATTTAACGTTTCCTTTTCTGTCATAGACCATGAAAATAAATTTTACGTGTAGTACTAAAATTTACATTTGATGATATTATTTGTTGTAAAATTTATTATGAAGCTTTGATTCTTGGATTGACAAAATAGGAGATTGGAGTTACAAAATTAATTTTAAAATCTAAGAAATATTATGATAAATTTCTAGAATCCTAATAGAAGTTTTACAAGAAAACATAAGTTTTCTTAGTCGAAAAATTAATTCTATAGTTTAAGCCTATCTGGAATCAATTATCAAAAACTTATTTCGGCATATGATGCCTTAGAATTATGTTTAGAACAATTTATCAGAATAAAAATAAAATAAAATCAAACAAGATAAGTTTACATAACAATTTGAGCTTACAATGAATTGTAAAAAAATATATAAGGTCAAATTAGGTCTAATTTATTTTCTTTAGGCCTAAGAATCAATGAATACCATAGAACTATCTCCTAAAAGAGGGATTGCTTTTTACACCCTACTTTTGTTCTTTTCACCATCCTTATTTTTCTTTTTGTTATTTTTTTATCCTTTTGTGATAATAAAAAATTATCTGACCCAATGTAATAGTGATTTATTTTTTTTTACTCATGTACCATTCAATGTATATAGTCTTATTGAATCACTATTGTTTCACAATACATCTTTTCATCCATTAATTTACCTCTTAAAGTCGTTGTGGCAGTATTTAGAAGGTTGTTAATCTTTTCTTTTCGTTAAGCATTTTTTGTTATCGTGATTATTTTGTTATTTTTAATTAAATTTTGGATTATTATAAAATTAATTTCTATTGTTTTTTTTTTTTTTGCTTCTAAAAATTAAATACTAAAAGTGTAAATATTAAATTTCCATAAACATGATTATGAAATTATAATTTACAAGCGTCAAAAAATAAGATTTTGAAAACTAATTTTTACGATTCCAAAATTAAATTCTTAGAATCTATGTACTTATAAAAAATATAATTTTAAATTTATAATTTACAAAAGTTTTCATCATTAAGATTTTAAAACTTAATTTTTTTTTCATTTTTGAAATTAATTTCAAAAGCAAATTAGACTCCCGAAACATAATTTATAAGATTTCCAAATTAAGTTTTAAAAAATTAATTTTTACATTTTTAGAATATAATTTCTGTAAGTGTTATTAACTTCTAAAAAGATCATTTACAGGCTTCTAAAATTAAGTTTTTGGAAACCATTTTTACAAGGTAAATTCTATGGTACCTTTAAAAATTTTCAGGATACCATATATAAAATTTTTTAACTAACAATATTTAGACACGTATTTAAATAATAAATTTATTTAATAATAAATTATTATATTTATTATATTTGAATAAGCTAAATAGTAATTAAGTATTTAAATGAAAATAAAATATAATCAAAATTAAATAAAATAAAATTTAAAAATAAAATAATAACATTATATTAATATATTTTTATATTTTTAATTTTATTACTATTAATATTTAATTTTTTAATTATTATATTAATATATTATATTATAATTCTTTTTATTTATAATAAATAGAAATTACTTAAATATAAATTATATTTTATTCAAAATTAAAAATTTATAAAAAATTATAAAAAATAAAATAAAAAATTCAATTTATAACACACATATATATATATATATTTAATAAAATCATATAGCAAATGATATAAATAATATAATTTTAAATAAATTATATATGATAATATATTTTTTTAACTTATCACATGTCTCTTTCTTTATTGATTTTGAGGACAGTATTTATAAAAAAAAATTTTAAGTACCACAACACACACATCATTTTACAATTCCATAATTTTGAAAGCAAAAGTTTGGATTTAATAACCAAAGTTTCAAAATCATAAGTGTGTCATTTACACAGTCATCACCTTCTAGAGGCACTATAAATGTGAATTTATTTAACGCTAATTGTATTATATTAATGTTTAACATTGAAACTTGGTGGAGAGAGTAGCAAAAATTTGAGAAAGGGCATCATTCTAATCTTCAATGGTAGGAGCCAACTAAGAATCAAAAGAAAATTTAATTTCTTGGGAACTTTGATTTTTTATTTGAGAAAAGGCGTCGTTCTAATTTGCTAGGATACTTATTTGTTTAATTTTTATTTTTAATAATATTTTTCTTTTTAAAAGTGAAAAAATGATAAAATTTATTTGTAACATAAGTTTTATTTTCATTTTCTTCTTAAAAACAATTTTAATTTTTTAAATGTAATTTTAAAATTTAAAAACCAAAACAGGAATAAACTTAATTTCTGAAGGTATTAAAATAAACTTCCAAAAATATGTTTTAAGAGCTTCTGAAATTTAATTTTTCGAATATTATTTTCTGAATGATAGACCTTTTGAAAACTAGTTTTCAAAATTATTATTACATGCTTCTAAAAATAAATTTATTGAATTGTATTTAAAAATACCTCTAAAAATAAATATCAGAAATAATATTTAAGAATATTTCCAGAAATGTAATTCTGCAATATATTTAACTGAAGGTACATTTTCCACTCCTCATGACAATGAGCGTGTTGTTAATGCTTCTATGCGTCTTTTTCATATTCATATTAAGGCAAAATTTTTTTATTTCTAAAATATTTTAGGCAGCATACCTTTTAAGCCCAAAACAAAAGATCATCATCACTATATTTTCTATTCCTCTCCTTTCACTTAACTTTAAAATTCAGAAATTTGTTGAATAACTTGGAGAGAGTGGAGGAAGGAAAAAAGGCATTGATACTGGTTTGCCAGGCAATGGTAAGTTCGAAATTATAAGAGAAACCTGATTTTACATTGATAATTAAAGACCCTAAATAATACGAGCATTTGTATTGTTTTAGTTGAGAAATAATATGGGCATTCCTCTAAAATTTTATTTTATTTCTAGAGTCAATTATCTGATCAATAACAGTCTAAGTCACTTGGTGTAAACCAGAGGTGAATGGTATGGTAACACATGAAATGCCTTCTCTAAGCATAAATTATTAGACATTTTCAGGCGAGAAAAAGGTCCAACAAAATTATGCATGAATATATCTCAAACAACAAGATGCTCCAAATAAAACATATGAATGATTTCTTTACCTAGGAACAAAATACTTTTATAGACAGCAGTATCATGCCAGTTTGAGCATAATTTGCAAAGAGATGTTCCATAGTTACGACAATCTGCCTAAGCTACTAAGAGAAGTGTTGGAGATTGAAATGATAAAGCCACAAGCAAACTAGATCCATACATGTAATCATTGATGGTATCTATCAATGTATTGCCACAGAGAAGAGGGACGAAAGCCAAAACTTTAGCCATTAAAACTCGCCTCTAAAAGCTCCAAACTCGCTTTCAACCTTCAATCTTACACCTAAACGGCTTTGGAGATAATTTAATAGGTGAAATAGGGTTTTGGGACGAGGAAATCGAAGAGATTTTGAAGCGATATATGAGAAATGAAATTTTCCAAACACTAACCCCTTTAAATCCTCTTCTGGTCGTGACACTCTTGCTTCAGTGAGATATTCTCGCTGCAGCAAGGGGACCTTGCTGCAATGACACCCTCTCTGCTACAAGTAAAATTTCAGAGGAAACTACACTTTGGTTTCTGCAGAATCTCGCTATAGTAAGACCCTCTCGCTACAGCGAAACTGCACCCAGAAATACACCCTCAACTATCGCCCTCTCGCTACAGCAAGAACGCAACAGTTTCATCCCCTCGCCCAGTGCCTTCTTGCTACAGCGAGAATGACACATTTTCATACCTTTCACCCATAGTCTTCTCACTACAACGAGAACACTCTGAAGCATCCACACTTATCCTATTTCCCTCGGTCCAATTCCAACTACAAACTAACATATATATATATATATACACACATATTAATAATTAAATAATATTATAAAATTCAGGGCGTTACAACAGTTACTACATAGAAAAAAAGAAGTATGTAGAAAAAGGGTTGCAATCAATTTCAGAAAGACTGATGAAAGAGAGTTGCCACTAAAGTTAAATAAATAAAATATTGAAAAAAATTTTAATAAAAAAAAATTTAAAATTAGAATTGCATTCACAGTCATTTACGCGTAAGTAAGTTATTAGCACCCTACAATGTCCACTAAATAAAATGGTTACCTTCTAATTAATAATACAAAATTATTTTAACTTTAAAAATATTTATTTCATTTCCTAAGAAAATAATTCACAATTTTGTTTTGTTTATTTAGTATTATTGCTTTATTTTTAATTTTTAAAATTTAAGTAAAGACATAATTTATATAATATTATTTCTTTATATTTTTATGATAAAAAAACATAACTTTAGAAAGAAAATATTTTTAAAAAAATTTAAATTAAAGGAATAAACTATGTACAAAAAATATTATTATTTATTTATTTTTATAGGAGGAATAAATTCAAAAAATTATTTTGCACATTTTTTATTTTTAATTAAATTAAAAAGGTACTAGTTTAATTTTTTTTAGAAAACGAAGAGAGTTTTGAAAATATTTTTGGTCTTTTTGAATTCAAAATTAGAAGAAAAGATTTTAAAAAAACATTCTTGATGTTTTAGGACCTAAAAAAAAATTTTAAAAATATTTTGAACTTCACATGTCAACTTCCCACTCCTACGTATCTCTCGAGTGCAATGGAGAAATCAAAGTTATATAGTTATTTTTTTAAAAATTGGATTTTTGACAATTTTCAAATATATTTTTTTTATTTTCAGAAAGCTTGATTATTTCTTTATTATTATTTTTAAGTAAAATTTGATTTTTTAAAAATTAGGTTTTAAGGTAAGTTTAAAAGATTTTTTTTGAAAACTTGACTTTTACTTTATTATTATTCTTTTAAGCAAATTCACTTTTACACAGGGTTCAAGTAGCACACAGCTATTCAATAAACTCTTACGATCTAAGCAAAGTTAAAAGTAGATCTACCATTCTATCAAAATTAATTCACCATTGCGTAGATTCAAAAGATTTTTTTTTTTTAAATAACAAAAGTTTTATGTATCATATATGGATTCAAAAGATTCTCTTTTTCAGATAACAAAAGAGAAACATATAGAATAAATGAAAAAGAACAAACACAATACTAAACAAAAATAATGAAAAAATAATTCTAACTTGGTTTAAAAATTAGTTATTTTTTTCTTAAGATTTGCAAATAAATTAGGTTTTTGTTTTAGGATTTATGAAAAATATTTGATTTTTATGGTTGAAAGTGATTTCATTTTTAGGATCAAAAGAAAATTTAAGTTAAAAGGTTCAATTTTTATTTTATTTTTTTAGAGTCTTAAAAAATGTTTTTTTTAGGGTTTGAAAAAGGTATAAATTTTTTTAAAAAAAGGAAAAATTATTTTTAGAGTTTCACGAGATTAGATTTCTAAGATTTTGGATAAAGTTAAGGTTTTGTAAAAATTATAATTTTACCAGTAAAAAGAAAGGAATAAAAGGAAAAAAAATTTCTAGGTTAGATTTTTTTTTAAAATTTTTTTTTGGCATATACAAGTGAGAATCAAGAAAACAAGAAGAAAACTAAAAAAAAAAAAAAAGGAAGAGGAAAACAAAACACATAAAAAAGATTTATAAAAAAACAAAATAAAATAAGTCCTTACCTTTGTAATACCCTAAAATTTACTTATATAATTTCTTCTTTTAAATATAGAAACACTTACATGAATTGCGTAAAATAAGTGAAAAATAGATGAATGTAAAAAATATTCCTGAATATGTAGATTTTAAGTCAATGAAAATGTAAAAAATTTTAAAATCATATATATATATATATATATATATATATATATATATATATATATGTTCTTCAGATTCTCAATTCATAATTTAAAGAAAACTAATATTAATCATCTTTCTTCGTAAATTTATCAAAATAGTTTAACTTTAAATTAAAAACTTTCATCAATATAATTACATAAGGTAAATAACTTTGAATAGAAAACATTCACTAATATCTTTACAATTTTTCTTTAAATAAATTAAACTCTGCAGAGTAATTCCCTTCCTACCACTCCTTACGAGTATGATCCTAGAATGGATTGACCTTATTTACCTGAAAAACAGTTGTAAGGGTGAGCATCCTTTGGTCACTAAATCTTAATTTATAAAATAATGGAATTAATGCAGAAAGTACTATGCCAGAAATGAGCTTTTGAAGCACTAACTTAGACAGCGGTTAATAAAAACCGCTTTATAATTATATATTTAGAGAGCAGTTCTCTATTAACCGCTCTCAGATCTATACTTCTGAGAGCGGTTCTTTATTAATCGCTCTCTAAAGTACACATTAAAGAGCAGTTAATAAAGAACCGCTCTCTAATCTCATTCTTGGAGAGCGGTTAATAAAGAACCGCTCTCTAATGTTATTAAAGTCATTTATAGATGAACACGCTCAACGCATTTCTTCTTCTTAGCTAACAAAGCTAGTCTCTTTCACTGTAAGTTTCTTCTTTGCTCTCTTATGTTTTCTTCATCTTCTCATTAGCCTGCTCTCTTCGTCTTCTCTCGCTAACAAATTAGTTTTTTTTTCCATCTGTAGGTACTTCTTCATTCTGTATTAGTCTGCTCTCGTCATCTTCTTTACGTTATTTTTCCACATCTGTAGGTACTTCTTTCTTCTTCTCTTTGTTAACGGTGAATCATCCATTCTCTCTTTCTTTCTTTTTCTCTCTATTAATGTTAAAAATTATCCTATTAATTTGTTTTCTCTTTTTTCGCTGCTTACTTGTGTTTGGTTTATGCAGATGTGGACAGTTTGGTTAACACCAAATATATAAACTCAAGATTCAATTTTGATTTGTAATAAAAATGAAGAAAACTCACAAAGAAATCAATTCCAAATTTTGATTTAAACGTAATAATATTTGCAACAGAAAACTCAAAAAGAAATTAATTTCAAATTTTAGATTCGCGCGCGATCTACATTTATACTTTGGAGAGCGGTTCCATGCGAAACTGCTCTCTAATCTTACACTTATACTTTGGAGAGCGGTTTTGTCTGGAACCGCTCTCTAATCTTAACATCAGATAGCGCTTGTTTAACCGCTCTCTTAAATATAATACACCAGATAGCGCAAGATTTTAGAGCAGTTCTAAACGCTCTGTAATTCAAAATGGAACCTGTTTGGGATAAGGAAAATTTTCTAAGTTAAAAATCATGTTGAAGGAAGCTACATTTCGACAAAATTTTAAGGGTCAGGAAGGAGCCTAAAAATAGGTCCAAACTTAAGAAGTATCAGAAAGTTGTCCAAGACTTTTTAGTTTCATATCAAAAAAGATACATTTCAAGCTATTTTAGAGGTTTTTGTCACCTTGTTGATTTTTCTCTAAAACTGCTCGAAAAATAAGACTGACAAGAAGATATTTTAAGTCCACAAAACTGATGGCTTTTTTGAGGAGTTTTGAGGGGTTTGCAAGTCACTTACATCTAAAACTGCTCAAAAAACAGGACTGACAAGAAGATATTCTAAGTCCACAAAAACTGATGGCTTTTCGAGAAGTTTTTGAGGAGTTTTCAAGTCCCCGACATCCAAAACTGCTTGAAAAACAAGAAGTGGTCAGAAAATATTCTAAGTCCACAAACCTAGCTGAGCTCCAGATTTCCTCCAGAAATTGCTCGAAAAATAAGAAGTGGTCAGAAAATATTCTAAGTCCACAAACCTGGTCGAGCTTCAGAGTCCCTTCAGAATTGCTCGAAAAATAAGAAGTGGTCAGAAAATATTCTAAGTCCACAAACCTGGTCGAGCTCCAGAATCCCTCCAGAATTGCTCGAAAAATAGAAATGAGCAAAGAAAATGTTCCAAGTCCACAAGACCAAGACAGGTTCTCAAAACTCAACAATGGCTCGAAAAGAGAAGTAAAAAAGAAACTATTCTAAGGCCATAACATTTAAGGAGTCTCCTAGATTTCTCTCAGAAATACTCGAAAGATAGGAGTCTTGGAAAATTCAAAAGCGGTTACCAATAGTTATCAATATTCAGCACTACGTAAAGGAGATCATGGGCGATAGCGGTTACAAAAGAAGCCTCAACGAACAGCACGATCACAAGCAATCGTGGATAGTGAACATCAACAGTTGAAGGCAGTTACTAAGAAGTGCCCGCAAAAGGAGGAAAACGGTGATGATCTTCATGTCTATAAATACTCCAAAGCACCATTTCACAAAGGACGACTTTTTGCACCCAGACACCGCACCTAAACACTCTGAGACGCTGAAACCCTGCACCGCGCCAGACACCAGCTACAAGGAGACCTACGGTGGCCGTTGTTCGCCGTTGTGAGGAGTCGTACGTTTACATTCACGCACCTTTAAATTCCTGCATTTACCTTTCTGCATTTTAATTTCAGTGCTTGTTGCTTGTATCTTTGTACACTGTTTGTTTCCTGTTTACTACATTTTTTGTAAAAGCATCCACGTTTGATTCAATTCTGCTCATTTATTATTCACTATTCTTGCTTAATACTCTTTTACGCCGTTAATTTGAGCATCACGTTAACAACACACTTAAAAGAACCCAAAGAGGACCTAAATCCAGTCCCCAGATTGATCTTTGGATTATTTGTTTACAACTGTCATTTTTCACCATAAACAGAACCACTCTCAAATCTCTATTTTGACGTAGTGAAGTATTTTCAAAAGCCACATATAATAAGTTAGGAACAATCTATTTCTAACAAATTCATTCATCATTTGATTAATTAATATCTATTCCTCCTTGTTTAATTCGATAATTCAATTATTCGATTCATTTCAACTTTATCGTATTGATTCTAAAGTATTTATCAATTTATATCTAAAGCACATGCATTCCTACATCTTTTAGTATACCCATGTAACATAACTTCTTTTATTAGTGAAAGATAATTAATCCATTCACATCAATTTTCCTCCAGACTTAATTTCTCAATTAAACATACAATAATAATACATGAAAACATATCACTTTACACTTAGCCAAATATCATCATCTAATCCATAATTTCATGAGAATTTATCCCTTTCAAATTTGATTATTCCATCAATTCAACGATACTCTAGGTACTCTCAGGCCCCTAAATCGCTGCCAACGTACTCTCTCTAGTTATGAAGGACTTATGCAACATAGAAAGTCGTTGGTGAGCTAAACCACACACGGATACAACATGTGCATTCACAGCCTTCTAAACAAAGGTATGGTTAGGAATTCAGTCAAGAAATGAGCGTGAGGCCAAGAAATGAGCGAGCACATCCTTGCTTAAGTGAGATCTTCCTCGCTTGAGTTTTTCGGATATCCTCACCTGAGCGAGGACGAGTCCAGAGAGTTACATATTTTTTTGCGACACCTTGCTTGAGCGAGCTACCTTCTCGCCTAAGCGAGAGGACAATTAAGCAACTCTATCCTTTCTCGCTTAAGCGAGACTTACCTCGCTTGAGCGAGAATGCTCTAGAACGCCCAGTCCAGAAAATATCTATCTCGCTTGAGTGAGACACATTTCGCTTGAGCGAGACTTCTTGCACCAAAACTCCTATTTTTGCCTAAAATAAAGGAAATAAAAATGAGGGTGTTACAACTTTACTGTTCAACAAAGAGAAGTTTATTCTCCTTTGTTTTTGTTTTGCCGACTCTTTCATGGTGGCTTAAGGTTCTTTAATTAGAACTCTCTTCTTCAACCTCTAACTATTAATGGCTACAGATCATGTACTTTAAGGATTCTAGTGCTTTCAAAGTATTTGTTTCTCTCTGACTTTTTCCTCTCTTCTTTGTTTCACTGTATTCTAAAAAATGTTTCTTCTTTTTTTTCTCTCTCCCTTCTATCTTTTCTCTTTGTTTCTCAAACTCTCTTGAATTCTCTCTCTCTCTTTTTTCTCCTCTCTTTTGTTTCTTGTCTTCTCCAAAAGATTTCAATTCTCTCTCCTTTTGTTTCACCGTCTTCCAAAAAAAGTCTCCTTTATTTGACGACCTAAGCTTTCTATTTATAGGCACTTTTGAAATCCTAAATCTCATGCAATATACATTTTTATTTTTTTTAATTTAGAAAAAAGACTCCAACTTCCAATGACCACCCATCCATTTGTTTTCATCTGTCTAATCTACTTTTTCTAAAAATTTACCCTCCAATAATTTTTTTTCCACTAACCAAAATATCTGCCTATTTAAAATTTAAATTTAAACAATCATAACCTTTTATAGATCTAAAATTTTAAATCCTAATTTTATTTTATTTTATTTATATATTTATTATTATTATTATTATTTTAAAAATTTTATTTAGATTGAATTTAGATAAAATTAGATATTCACACCTCTATTAAAAAATACTTTTAAGTTAATTACAGTAACAAAAATAGGAGTCAAATATCTGCGCCAATAAAAATAATTCACCTAACTTTAAGAGGTGGAAAAACTAAGTGTTGAGACATAAAATGCTTTAAAAAAATAAGTGTTCATGATGCTTTTCTTTCTACTTAGTAACTTTTCTGGACTGTGATTACTATTTGGATGGAACACTTATACTGTTTTGACTCAACTTCTCCTTATCTACCGTTTAGTACAAAGTATTATTTTACGGGTCATTGTTGTTTTCGTCTAGGGGACACAAGTTTCGATTGAATCAAATTCGCTTTGATGGAAATGTTGAGAATAGGGATCCACCAAGACAATTATCAAGATTTGAAATCTTCAACCAAGTGAGGAATATTTTAAAGATTTATTTTCTAACCAATTGTTGGCAGTTGGAATCGCTACAAAAGTTGCGTCAGATTTGTCGGCGATTAGTAAGAATTGCTAGAATATTGTTGTAGTGTCATTGAATTTTAATGATATTTTTATCAACCGCCAAAAATAATTTAGAGGTGGATTAACCTGCCAATAAACATAAGAAAAAACTACCACTAATCTTTGATTTTTTTTAGTGGCACCATTTTTTTTTCTGTTGTTGTCCTTCTAAGCACTAGTTACGAGACTCCACCATGTTTGACTGAGTGCACAAGTTTGAGCATGTAGGGAGTAAATCTTGAAGAGCAAAACTGATTATCAAATTACACTTCAGGTTTTACCAAAAAATAAATAATTTTCAAGACAATGGTTTGAAGTATAATTGAAATGTTCGTTCTATATTTTTCAGCAGCTATATACTCATGTATGCATTGATGTTTGAATCAAAACCTTAGAGAGAAAAATTAACTATTGGATTGTATAGGGTAGTGTTTGATGTGGGGTTGAGAAATAAGTTTTTGATAGATACATAACTCTATTATTTGAGTAGTTCTAAATAGATGCACTTCATATATCTCTTTATGTGAGTTTGAAGGTATAGGTCATTTTCTATGAAAGATTTGGGCAATATTCTTTCAAAGCACTCGGAAGCATCTCAAGGTTTACATAAAGGCCTTAAACATTTATGAGAGCATTTTAGCATAAACACATCACAAGTTTAAGGGTACAATGCATGTTTATGAGAGTCTCGTATGAAATCAATTAACTTAAAGAAATTTTTACATGTAGTTTTGCCTCATGTCATTGTGTTAATTCAATTCAATGGACACAGTAATACAAAAAAAAAAAAAAAGTTTTAACATATGTTAAAAATGACATTTAACATCAGTTGTTAATCTGATATAAAAAGTCCTAACTTTCTATATCAGTTATGAATAATTGATCTTAAAAGTGTTTTTATTTATTAATAGTAAGCAATAGTATTAATGTTCATTGTCAATATTTTTCCTCAATGTTCATCAATATTTATTTAAGATTCATCAACATGTAAAATTCATCGTAATGGTATTAATGTTCATTGTTGTGTTGTTAATGGTCATCAACATGTAAAATTCATCATCAATCTTTATTGAGCTTGTAAATGAAAAATATGCAAATGATCGTCAATATCATGTACCAATAGGTTAATGAAGAAGAAAACAGGTAATGAAGTAAGATAAAATTATTGATGTATCTTGTAAGAATTTGTGTTCATTAATGGCATAGGAAAAAATATTAATAGAACCATGAAAATGTAAGTAAAAACTTTATATTTTTTGTGTCCAATTTATGTTATTTAACTAGTGTTGATAAATCCATAAATCCATATTTTATGAAAATTTTAGTTTGTTTTCTAGTAGCTTTTTAATAAAAAAAATTAGAGTTAGGAAGATTAAAATCCCATAAAAATGATAATTGTTCAAATAAGTTTAATTTTGCTAAAATAGTTCAAATTGTTTAGATTTAAGAGATTTCTTATGTAACTTTTTTTATTGAAACAAATTTGCAGGAAATTTTGAGCCAAGATTCTTGATTTAAAGACATTCAAAGGGCAATTTGGATGAAAGTGATCACTCTAAGCACAAAAAGTGACAACTCCAAAAGTATGAAGCATCAAGGTATGCTAGGCGCGTGGCAACTCTGGGCATCAAAATTGGCTACTTGAAGGTTGTTTGATGAGAAACATGATGAACATGATCACTTTTAGCACCAAAAGTGATAACTACAAAGTCTTATTAGAAGAACCCATGTTCGTGTTACTGCATACCTTGATTAACAAGTGAAATCGATTATCAATTAATCAAAATACTTAGGATTTCAAAACAAATTCAAGGGTATAATTGATAATTTGGTGAAGTAATCCCTAACTTCATTAGCATGTCATTTCATTACTAAAATTTGTAGCTCTATTTTGCTGAACTTTTGTATTTTATTACACTTTCTACTTTTGTTCTTTATTGATTTAAAATTTCTCCAAATTTCATTTGGCACAAATAGTTATTAATCTTGTGAAGTGGTAATTGAATGACCAATTCCTGAGAACAATACGCAAAACTCAAAGAATTTTGAATTTTATAACTCGCTATAATTACCTAGTATACTTGCTAGTAGTACTCTAAGAGTGTGGTAAGTTTTTGTTGTCGTTGTTGGGGATTGTTTACTTTCAATATCATTAGTAGTAGAGAGTTGAGCTCTTATTTTATGTTTTCTGTATTATAATTTGTCTGTACAATTTTTCGCATTTTTCTGCCTGTTCTATTTTGTATTTTTCTGCATCATTTCAATTTATTTTTTTTTTTTGCTTGATTACTGATTTGCTTTCAACTTTGTTTACTTTTATTTTTGTACGTAAGGAAAAAAACAAAAACAAAGTTGCTCTATTGTTTGATCCTGACACAGACAAAACTCTAAAGAAATTAAGAAGTGAAGCTAAAGCAGAAATTTCTCAAAGAAGAGATCAAGAAATGGAATTAACACCTTCTCCAGAAAAGTTTACTGAATATCAAACTACACCTCCACCACAACAAACATCATATGATAATTTGATGCCTGAGCATAATAGAAGGAGAACTCTAGGAGACTATGTTGTTCCAAACATGCAAGGCCACAACTCATGTATTGTTAGACCAACAATGCAAGCTAACGACTTTGAGGTCAAACCTACCTTGTTGTATTTGGTACATCAAGATCAATTTTTAGGAAGCATCTCTGATGATCCCAATGTGCACATCTCTAATTTTCTACAGCTGTATGACACTATCAAAATTAATGGAGTAAGTGAAGACACTATCCATTTGAGACTATTTCCTTTCTCTCTAAGGGACAAGGCAAAATGGTGGCTTCAAGCTCAACCACAAGGAAGTATAACAACATGGACAGATCTGGTTAACAATTTTTTGATCAAGTACTTTCCTTCCACAAAGGTTGCCAAGTTGAGAGGAGAAATCACTTCCTTTGTGCAACAAGATGGTGAGTCTTTATATGAAGCTTGAGCAAGATACAAGGAGCTGTTGCAAAGGTGTCCTCACCATTGTATTTCAGAATGGATACAACTTGAAACCTTCACAATGGAATGGATGTTACCACTAGAACAATGATGGATGCAACAGTTGGAGGATCATTAAACACTAAATCATTGGAGGAGGCTAAACAAATAATAGAGATGATGGCAACCAACATGTATCAAAATTTCAATGAAAGACATGTTGCAAGTAAGGGACCATTTGAAGCAAAGACACTTGAAACTTTAATTACTCAAAACCATATGCAAAATAAATTTCTCTCTGAACAACTTGTAGCCTTACCTCAACGAGTTAGTAGTTTTCAAGCTGGAGTTGCACAAATAAACTCTTTGGTATGTGATTTTTGTGGTGGAAATCATATGCATGGAGCATGTGATGTATTTATATTAGAACCTCAAGAGCAGATTAATTACATGGAGAATTTTCAAAGATCTCAACCTCTATTTCATTTTGATTTTCAATATCAAGTCAATAGGACTCAACCAAATCACCAGTGGAATCAATAAAGTCCTACATCAAAGAGTAATATTGCATCAACACCATTGTCCAATGGCCATTTTTAGCCTCCATAATTATACTTTCAAGGAACATCTTCTTCTGAACCTCTAAGAAGACAAAATTTTTCACAACCTTTGTCTGAGAGGATGAATAATGTAACACCTTAATTTTAATTTCAATTAAATAATAATTTCGCAAATCGAATAGCCAAATCTTCATAAAAGATTTTGAAATAAGTGAAGGATTACAAATTAATATCAAATAACTGCTACAGGACTAATTCAATTACAACATTTTCAAAATAAAATCTGAGTCCAATAGCAGTTCATCCGTCCCTTCACTAAGTTTGATGCTTATCGTTTTGATTACCTGAAAAATGAATGTAAGGGTAAGTACTCTACACTACCCAAAGACACACAATCAACATAGAGTCTCACCTATAGTACTTTTCTAATACATTAAACAATTACATTCACAAGTAGCATTTCACATCCATAAGTACAATTCATAAACACATGCATATGTACGCCAGCCACATTCACTACAACACTGTGATCACAGATTTACACCATGTATGGTCGCTGGTTACCCCCACCTCACGGATACTACGTGGGCAGTCACAGGTCACTCAGCAAAGGTAGTGGTCAGAAGTCTAGTTAGGAAGAGAGTGTATGGCCCGTGGTGCACCCGTTCCACAAGGTATTTCTACCGTCCTCATCTTGCACACCTCAGTGTATCGCTGAACCATTCACAGTACATTACAACGGCACCACACGCCCCATTCACATACATTTCATTTACACACGCAATATTCATACTTACACACGACACACAGCCCACATCGCATTCAAATACACGGCACTAAGGCCACAGTCATTTCACATCACACGGCACATGGCCAATATTCATCTATATTACACGACCCTCGGGCCCACATTTATTCACCATATCATTTATTCACTAATCAATGACATTCCATCACACACACTCATCCCACGGGGTCTAATTATTCCAACACACATCACATTGCACATCAATTTCATGCAACACACAATCTCTACTTCCTATCTTAGCCACATTGCATAAATCAACAAAACACACAAGAATTATAACACATTAAGATAGGGTAGAGTCCTCCCTTACCTTGGATTGAAGACCCACACACAGATTTAATCACAGACGTGCTCTCTACACATATTGCAGCCTAAAACACATGGAAGAACTCCATGAGAACCCAAGGAAACCCAGAAACAGAGAAAAGGGGATGAGAACCGAAACCCTAACCATTAAAACTCACCTCCAAGCGTTCCCCACACATATTTAACCTTTAATTAAGCTCCTGAACAGCTTTGGAGGCAATTAATCGGTGGAATAGGGCTTTAGGCATGAGAGGATCGAAGGGAGAGGGAGAAATAACTCTCCCCGAACCCTAACCCGCTTTAAATCCTTTTCCGATCATGACACTCTCGCTACAGCGAGATATTCTCGCTACAACGAGGTCCCCTCGCTGCAGCGACATTCTCTCTCGCTACAGCAAAAAAACCAGAGAAAGCTGCAATCTGATTTCTGTAGAATCTCGCTACAGTGAGACTGCACCCAGAAATGCACTCCAGACTGTCGCTCCCTCGCTACAGCGAGACGTCTCTCGCTGCAGCGAGAAGGCGACAATTTTGGTCCTTCCTCCCAAGGCCCTCTCGCTACAGCGAGAACATCCTAGTACCACGCTTGCACTTAGGCACTTAGCCCATTTCAGCCCTATCCAGTCATGCATACAAACATATATATATACACACATCCACAACATACATATATTTATACTCATTACACACAAAACACCATCATTACGCATCCAATGCAATTTTTGACATCCATTTATGCTTATACACACATATATATCTCCCCTCCTTGAATGAATTTCGTTTCTAAAATTCAACCAAACCCCGCACATAAATTACCCAAACAGCTCCGGGTATAACTTTCTCATTCTACTCTCCGTTTCCCATGTGGCATCTCCCTCATCACTCGAGCTCCATATTACCTTCACCAGTGATATCTCTTTACCCCTCAGCTATTTAACACGATGATCCACAATCCTCACCGGGCACACATCATACGACAAGTCTTCTCTTACTTGAACCGGGTCAAGATCAATCACATGGGAAGGATCTAGCACATATTGCCTAAGCTGTGACACATGGAACACCGGATGTAGATTCGAGAAGTTCAGAGGCAACGCAATCTAGCATGCAGCAGGACCAATTCTACTCAGCACTTTGAACGGCCCAATAAACTTAGGAGATAGTTTCTGAGACTTCAGAGCTCTCCCCACTCCAGTTACAGGTGAGACCTTCAGAAACACATGGTCCCCCACTTGGAACTCCAACAGTTTTCACCTTCTATCATAGTAGCTCTTTTGCTTGTCTTGTGCAGCCTTCATTTTATCTCTGATCATTTTGATTTGCTCATTCTGTCTTTGGATCATATTCGGCGCACACAGAGTCGCCTCTCCGGTTTCATACCAACATAACAGAGTTCTGCACCTCCGCCCATACAAGGCCTCAAACAGTGCCATTCCAATACTAGCATGGTAACTATTGTTGTACGTGAATTCCACTAGCGGCAAGCACTCTTCCCAAGTTCCCTGCTACTCAAGCACACAAGCCCTCAGTAAGTCCTCCAGGGACTGGATGGTCCGTTCAGTCTGATCGTCAGTTTATGGGTGATAAGCTGAGCTCAGTCTCAACTTAGTCCCCAACGCCCGTTGCAGGCTCTCCCAAAACCTCAAGGTAAACCTTGGATCTCTATCTGACACCACACTAGTCGGCACTCCATGCAGCCTAACTATCTCCCTACATATAACTCTGCAAGTCTTTCCAACTTATACTTCATGTTCATTGGGAGAAAGTGTGCAGCCTTGGTGAATCGATTCACTATCACCCAGATGGTATCATCGTTGTTTCTGGTCTTAGGCAACCCGAAAACAAAATCCATGGAGATATTATCCCATTTCCACTCAGGGATCTCCAACGGCTGTAACAACCCACGTGGACGCTGGTGTTCTACCTTCGCCTTCTAGCAAGATAGGCATCTAGCCACATATTCAGCCACATCCCTCTTCATTTCATTCCACCAAAAACTCTTCCAGAGGTTTTGATACATTTTAGTTGCACCGGGGTGAAAACTCATCCAACTCTTATGCGCTTCCTTTAGCACCATCTACCTCAGCTCATCCACTTGAGGAATGCACACTCGATCCTGGAACTTAATCACCCTGTTTTTATCACGGTGGAACTCCAAGTCCTTCCCCTCACCTTTCTGTCTCATCATGTCTTGCAGGAAGGCATCTCCTTGCTGTGCACCTCAGACGTACACCAGGAAGTTGTTGTGAATCATCGTTGTTCCAAGATATAAACTCCCAGGCCTCACCTCCATGGCCAAATTCATGTCCCAAAATTCCTCAATTAACTCCATTTCTTTCACTATCATTGCTGCCACGTGCAATGATTTTTGGCTCAACACATCGGCTACCACATTTGCCTTACCAGGGTGGTAAGACAATGTGAAGTCATAGTCCTTGAGGAATTCCATCCACCTTCTCTGTCGCATATTCAGCTCCTTTTGATCAAATAGATACTTCAAGCTCTTATGATCACTAAACACCTCAAACCTCGCCCCATACAGGTAGTGCCTCCATACCTTAAGAGCAAAACCACCGCAGCTAACTCCAGATCGTGAGTTGGATAGTTGACTTCATGCGGACATAACTGTCTTGAGACATAAGCAACTACTCGCCCATCTTGCATCATGACACAGCCAAGTCCTTGCCCGGATGCATCACAATACACATCAAATTTTTGCTCTAGGTCGGGTAGAGCTAACACTGGCACCGAAGTCAGCTTTATCTTCAGGTCCAAGAAACTAGCTTCACACCTGTGGTCCACTTGAACTCCTTTCCCTTGCAGGTCAGCTTCGTTAAGGGCAACGCTATCTTAGAAAATCCTTCAATGAATTTCCTATAATAGCCCGCCAATCCAAGGAAACTGCGCACCTCTATCACATTCGTCGGCCTCGGCCACTCAGTCACTGCTTCCACCTTTGCAGGGTCTACCATGATTCCTTCCTTCAACACCACATGCCCCAAAAATTGGATCTTTGTTAGCCAGAATTTACACTTAGAAAAATTTTCATAAAGTTATCTCTCTCTCAGAATTTGTAGAACAATCCTCAAGTGCTCGGCGTGTTCTTCTTGAGTCTTTGAATAAACTAGGATGTCGTCGATGAACACCACCACAAACTTATCCAAAAACTCGTGAAAGATCCTGTTCATGTAGTCCATGAACACCGCAGGCGCATTAGTCACCCCAAACGGCATCACCAAATACTCATAGTGACCATACCGCGTCCTGAACGCCATCTTAGGTACATCTGCATCCTTCACTTAGATTTGATGGTACCCCGACCTCAAGTCAATCTTTGAGAACACTACTGCTCCTCTTAGTTGGTCCATCAAATCATCGATCCTTGAAAGTGGGTACTTGTTCTTGACTGTTACCTTATTCAACTGCCGGTAATCCACACACATCCTCAAGCTTCCATCCTTCTTCTTCACCAAGAGCACTGGTGTTCCCCACAGTGACACACTCGGTCTCACAAACTGTTTCTACAACAAGTCTTCCACTTGCTTCTTGACCTCTGTCAACTCCACTGGTGACATCTTGTAAGGTGCCACAGAAATTGGACTTGCTCTCGGAATGAGGTTAATAGCAAACTCTATTTCCATCTCAGGCGGTAGTTCAGAAATATCTTCGAGAAATACCTCCAAGAAATCCTTTACCACTTGAATATACTCCGGCTCCACCACGCTTTCGGCTTCCATTGAGAACATAACCATGAAAGCCTTGGCATTTACCGTGTTCTCCCACTATGGCTCATAAGCCTTGGAACCTCTGCCATTGTTGCGCCGAAGATCAAAGTCTTCTCCCTATAGTCCAGCAGCACATGGTTGGCAGTAAGTCAATCCATTCCCAGAATTACATCCAATTGTGAAAGAGATAAACAAATCAAGTCCACCTCAAACTCCCTACCATGTACCATTATTGCGCACCCTAAACACACCCATGACGTCACAACCGGCTTACCCCGTAGGGGTAGTCACCACAACATTACAAGGCAGTTTAGTCACATACAAATTTAGGCTCTTCATATAGTCTACAAATACAAAAGAGTGCGTAGTACCCGAGTCAAATAACACACCATGTAATCTGCCTTTAATTATACATTTACCTCGGATCAGCTCCTCAGATTGTGAAGCCTCTGCCCCACTCATAACAAAGACTCTACCAGGAATGCTCGGCTTCTACCCCGTACTCGGCCCCGTACTTTCTCTTGATTCTGACCTCTAAGCTGTACTTGTACTGCCTCTCCTCTTGGCGGCCCAGCACTCATTGGCAACGTGCGCAGACTCCCCACAGTTGCTACAAGTTATCCTCGGCTGTGGGCAGTCCTTCACCATGTGTGGCCCTCCACACCTAAAGCACTTAAGCGGTCCTCTGAAAGAACTTGTTCCCGAGCCACTCTCACTACTCCTCTCTTGAGAAGAACTCCCTCGGGATTGAGAACTATTTGAGCTCGAGTACGGTCCTCTTGAAAACATAGGGGGTCTTCTATCTTGCCTCACTGGGCTGGCTCCCCTAGTGTCCACCGTCTTCCCCCTTGAGTTGGCTTCAAAGATTATGCTCTTGCTCACCAGAGTAGACAAGTCCGTTAGTTGAAACACACTGACCGCAGCGCGAATGTATGGCCTCAATCCATGCTCAAACTGAGCACACAGATCCTCCTCTCCATCACCATGCTGATAGTGAGGCCAGTACTTCATCAACTTCTGGAACTTAGCTGCATATTCCCCCTTAGTCATACTTCCTTGCTTCAGTTCAAGGAACTCCCTAGCTTCTGCTTCCTCAAGTCCAGGGGAAAGTAGTTCCCTAGGAAGATGGTCTTGAATGCTTCCCATTGAACATAGTCATCTTCTTGTGGCAGAGTCTGACCGGCAAACCTCCACCAGTTCTCAGCCTCCCAACACAGCAAGTAGGTGGCATAGGCAAACCTTGTTCTCCTCTCGGCACCCCATTGCATTGAAGATCTTCTCCACATCAGCCACCCACTATTGAGCTCCTTCGGGTTGAATCCACCCTCAAACTTTGGAGGATTATGCCTAGTGAAGGCAGATAACCCTCTATACTCAGCTGGCTCTCTGCCTTGATTGTGCATCATGGCTTCCAAAATCTGAGCCACGCATTCCATGAGGTCATTGGTGCCTCTAGCTCCTCTACCTCTACCTCTACCTCTACCAGATATATTCAATCTAGCTACATCATGTCAGTAATCACATTCCAACACATTAGTTCAATTTATACATTATAATTCAGGCAAACAAAACAATCAACACTTATCTTGGACGTTTCAGCCTGATACCCCAGTCCGGTTTGTATGAACTGCTCTGATTCCAAAATTGTAACACCTTAGTTTTAATTTCAATTAAATAATAATTTTGCAAATCGCATAGCCAATTTTTCAAAAAAGATTTTGAAATAAGTGAAGGATTACAAATTAATATCAAATAACTGCTACAGGACTAATTCAATTACAACATTTTCAAAATAAAATCTGAGTCCAATAGCAGTTCATCCGTCCCTTCACTGAGTCCGGTGCTTATCGTTTTGATTACCTGAAAAATAAATGTAAGGGTAAGTACTCTACACTATCCAAAGACGCACAATCAACATAGAGTCTCACCTTTAGTACTTTTCCAATACATTAAACAATTACATTCACAAGTAGCATTTCACATCCATAAGTACAATTCATAAACCCATGCATATGTACGCCAACCACATTCACTGCAACACTGTGATCACAGATTTACATCATGTATGGTCGCCGGTTACCCCTACCTCACGGATACTACGTGGGTAGTCATGAGTCACTCAGCAAAGGTAGTGGTCAGAAGTCTAGTCAGGAAGAGAGTGTATGGCCTGTGGTGCACTCGTTCCACAAGGTATTTCTACTGTCCTCATCTTCCACACCCCAGTGTATCGCTGAACCATTCACAGTACATTACAACAGCGCTACACGCCCCATTCACATACATTTCATTTACACACGCAATATTCATACTCACACACGAGACACAGCCCACATCGCATTCAAATACACGGCACTAAGGCCACAGTCATTTCACATCACACGGCACATGGCCAATATTCATCTATATTACACGACCCTCGAGCCCACATTTATTCATCATATCATTTATTCACCAATCAATGGCATTCCATCACACACACTCATCCCACGGGGTCTAATTATTCCAACACACATTACATTGCACATCAATTTCATGCAACACACAATCTCTACTTCCTATCTCAGCTACATTGCATAAATCAACAAAACACACAAGAATAATAACACATTGAGATAGGGTAGAGTCACCCCTTACCTTGGATTGAAGACCCACACTCGGATTTAACCACGGACGTGCTCCTTACACATATTGCGGCCTAAAACACATGAAAGAACTCCATGAGAACCCAAGGAAACCCAGAAATAGAGAAAAGGGGATAAGAATCGAAACCCTAACTGTAACACCTTAATTTTTAAATTTCTGAATAAATATGTTTTTGCAAAGTTTAGAGTAGTGAAAATTTTCCATTTAGATAATTGTTCAAACATAATTTCGTAAAATGTCCCAAAATAAGAGGTTATAGTACAATTTGCGTCGTTACTTGCTACAAGACTTAAACATACATCAAATTTTCAAAATAAATTTCTAAGTCCTATAGCAGTTTCATCCTCCTTCCTTCAAGGGCTCCGGTGCTGATCATCTTGGTACCTAAAAAAAATAAATGTAAGGGTGAGTCCTTTACGCTAGTAGAAACATACAGACAAGCATTAGACTCACCTGACCCATTATACGTAAATTCTAAACATATTAGGAGCATACATCAATGATCATCATGCATCCAGTTTCTCAATTACAATAGGTGCATTCACTGTACCAATTACAAATCCATGCATTTACACAAACACACGTAGCCACGCTCACTGTGGCACTGTGATCACAGATTCCTGATGCCCTCAACCTCAGGGACTTACTCAGTTATACTATGGATGGTCGCCCGAATATCTCTCGCTCCACAGATACAACATGTGCAGTATTGAGCCCCTAGGCAGAGGTGTTAGTCAGAGGCCGAGTCAGGAGGAGAGTGTGTGGCCTGTGGTGCACCCACACTCACTGTGGGTGTCACCACCGCCCTCTCTTCCCCATGGTATTACTACTGCCCCCATCTTTTGCACCTCGAGTGTATCTCTGAATCATTCATAGTTCCAACACCCAAACACATCATCCTTCATTCAACATGCCATCCACACTCATTTCCAACCATTCATATTATTCAAATTGCAATCAAGGGCATGTCAACACAATTTCATTCATATTGCAACCAACCATTTCATCACAATCGTCACACATCATGCTCACATATTCACAATCACATCTCTATCATACACACATCATTTCCTTACATCCAATGGCAACCAACACAATGACATCACTTAATTTCACATAATATGCCGGAGGTCGAACACCTCCGGACTCAACCCAATTCGTACAATTCATCAATACACATAACCTCGTCTCCTATTTTTATCACATTACTATATTCATTCAAATAAACTCATTCCTAACAAAGATAACTAGAGTAAAGTACTCCCCTTACCTCAAAAATGAAGACTCGACACGAAACGTTGATGGAATCGCCTCCCCACACAGATTTTGTCCCTAAAGCACCAAGAAATCCCAAGGAAAATTAGGGGAAACCTCAGAAAATAAAAGAGAGGGATAAAAATTGAAACCCTAACCATAGAACTTACCCTCAAAGACTCCAAACGTATTTTCAACCTTCAATCAAGCTTCCAAACGTCTTTGGAGGGCTTTTAATCAGTAGGAATGGGTTTGGGTAGAGAGAATCATGAAGAAAAGAGAGGGAAATTATGAAAAATAACCCTCTCCTCGAACCCTAACCCTTCAAATACCCCTCTGGTCATGACACTCTCACTACAGCGACACACCCTCTCGCTACAGCAAAAAAACCAGAGAAAACTGCACTCTGGTTTCTGCAGAATCTCGCTACAGTGAGACCCTCTAGCTACAGCGAGACTGCACACAGAAATGCACCCCAAACTATAGCTTTGTCACTACAGCGAGACGTCTCTCACTACAGCGAGAAGGCGACAGTCGTATGCCTTTCTCCCAGGGACCTCTCGCTACAGCGAGAATTGTCTCGCTACAGCGAGAATGCTCTGCATCATAACTTAACCTATTTCTTTCAATCCAATTTCCAATCACTCACACATTCCCATCAAATTAAGGCACATCCATACATCCCTATCACCACCAAGTCAATCATCATACTACAAATAGTAAATATATATATATATATATATGCTCAAACAATATTACATTTTTGGGGCGTTACAACTCTCCCCTCCTTTAAGGAATTTCGTCCCTGAAATTCAACCAAACTACATAAACAAGTGTGGATATAACTCTCTCATTCAGCTCTCTGTCTCCCATGTGGCATCTCCTTCGTCACTTGAGTTCCATATCACCTTTACCAATGAGATCTCCTTGCCCCTCAGTTACTTAATACGATGATCTGCAATCCTCACCGAGTATAACTCATATGACAAATCCTCCCTCACTTGAATTGGGTCGATTTTAATCACGTGGGAAGGATCTGGCACATACTGCCTGAGTTGTGACACGTGGAATACCGGATGCAGATTTGAGAGATTCGGAGGCAATGCTATCTGGTACGCCGCACGACCAATCCTACTCAGCACTCCGAATGACCTAATGAATTTAGGAGATAGCTTCCGAGATCTCAGAGCTCTCCCAACTCCCGTAACAGGTGAGACCTTCAAAAAATACGTGGTCACCCACCTGAAACTCGAAGGGTTTCCTCCTCTTATCATAGTAGCTCTTTTGCCTATCATGTGCAGCCTTCATTTTCTCTTTGATCCTTTGATCTATTCAGTCTGTTTCTGGATCATATCAGGTACACATAGAGTAGCCTCTCCGTCCTCATACCAACATAATGGAGTTCTGCACCTTTGCCCATACAAAGCCTCAAATGCTGTCATCCCAATACTGGCGTGATAACTGTTATTATATGTGAACTTTACTAATGGTAAACATTCCTCCCAAGTCCCTTGTTGTTCGAGCACACAAGCTCTCAACAAATCTTCTAGAGACTTGATAGTCTACTAGGTTTGGCCATCAGTTTGCGGATGATACGCCGAACTGAATTTCAACTTAGTGCCCACGCCCTCTGTAGGCTCTCCCAAAATCTCGAGGTAAACCTTGGGTCTCTATCCGAAACTACACTAGTAGGTACTCTGTGCAGCCTGACTATCTCCCTCACGTATAGTTGTGCAAGTCATTCCAATTTGTACTTCATATTGATTGGGAGAAAGTGTGCGGCCTTAGTCAACCGGTCCACTACCACCCAAATGGCATCATGGTTGTTTCCGGTCCTCGGCAACCCAAAAACAAAATCCATAAAAATGCTATCCCATTTTCACTCAGGGATCTCCAATGGTTGCATCAATCCAGGTGGTCGCTGGTGTTCTACCTTCACTTTCTGCCAAGTTAAACATCTAGCTACATATTCAGCCACGTCTCTCTTCATTCCATTCTACCAAAAACTCTTCTGGAGGTTTTGATACATTTTTGTCGCACCAGGGTGAAAGCTCATCCTGCTCTTATGCACCTCCTCAAGTATCATTTGCTTTAGTTCGTCCACTTGGGGAATGCACACTCTGTTTTGGAACTTAATTACTCCATTCTCATCGTAGTGGAACTCCAAGTTTTTACCTTCACCCTTTTGCCTCATCACATTTTGCAGGAAAGCATCTCTCTGCTGAGCTTCCCGGACGTACACTAGAAGATCATTATGAATTGTCGTCATTCCGAGATACAAACTCTTTGGTCTCACCTCAATAGCCAAATTCATATTCCAAAATTTCTCAATCAACTCTATCTCCTTCACCATCATTGCTGCCACATGCAGTGATTTTCTGCTCAAAGCATCGGCCACCACATTTGCCTTACCGGGATGGTAAGACAACGTGAAGTCGTAGTCCTTGAGAAATTCCATCCACCTCCTCTGCCTCATGTTCAATTCCCTCTGATCAAATAGATACTTTAGACTCTTGTGGTCACTGAACACCTCGAACCTCGCTCCATAAAGCTAGTGTCTCCACACCTTGAGGGCAAACACCACCGCAGCTAACTCCAAGTCATGAGTCAAATAGTTGACTTCATGCGGGCATAACTGTCTTGAGACATAGACAACCACTCACCCGTCTTGCATCAAAACACACCCAAGTCTGTGCCTGGATGTGTCACAGTACACATTAAACTTCCGTTTCTGGTTGGGTAGAGCTAACACCAGTGCTGAAGTCAAGCTTATTTTTAACTCCAAGAAGCTAGCCTCACACCCCTTGGTCTACTTAAACTCCTTCCCTTTACGGGTCAGCTTCGTTAGGGGTAGAGCTATCTTAGAAAACCCTTCAATGAATTTCCTGTAATAGCCTGCCAAGCCTAGAAAACTACGGACCTCAGTTACATTCGTCAGTCTCGGCCAATCGACTACTGCTTCCACCTTTGCAGGGTCCACTCTTATTCCTTCCTTTGACACTATGTGTCCTAGAAACTGAATCTCTGTCAACCAGAATTCACACTTGGAATTTCGCGTAAAACTATCTCTCATTCAGAATTTGTAAAACAATCCTTAGATGTTCAGCATGCTCTTCCTGAGTCTTCGAATAAATTAGGATATCATCGATGAACACCACCACAAATTTATCCAAAAACTCATGGAAGATTCTAGTCATGTAGTCCATGAATACCGTAGGTGCATTGGTCACTCCAAACGGCATCACCAAGTACTCATAGTGACCATACCGCGTCCTGAACGCCGTCTTAGGAACATCCTCATCCTTCACTCTGATCTGATGGTATCCTAATCTCAAGTCAATCTTTGAGAACACTGCAGCTCCCCTCAACTGGTCCATCAAATCATCAATCCTCAGCAGTGGGTACTTGTTCTTAATTGTGACCTTGTTTAACTGTCGGTAGTCTACACACATCCTCGTACTTCTATCTTTCTTCTTCACCAATAGTACTGGCGCTCTCCATGGTGATACGCTTGGTCGCACAAACCGCTTCTGCAATAAATCCTCCACTTGCTTCTTGACCTCTGCTAACTCCACCGGCGACATCCTATAAGGTTCCACAGAAATCGGAATTGCTCCCGGAATGAGATCAATAGTAAACTCTATCTCTCTTTCTGGTGGTAACTCAAAAACATCTTCTGGAAACACTTCCAAGAACTCTCTCACGACCAGTATACACTCCGGTTCCATTGCACTCTCGGCCTCCATTGAGAACATAACCATGAAGCCCTTGGCCTCCACCGTATTTTCCCATGCTCAACAGCTCAAAAGTCTCGGAACTTCTAACATTGATGCACCAAAGATCAACGTCTTTTCTCTACAGTTTAACAGCACATGGTGGCGGCTAGCCAATCCATCCCCAAAATTACATCCAACTGAGAAAGAGGCAAACAAATCAAGTTTACCTTAAACTCCCTACCGTGCACCATGATTACACACCCCAAGCACACCCACGATGCATAACCAGTTTACCAGTAGGGGTAGTTACCACAACGTTACATGGCAATTCAGTCACATACAAATCTAGACCCTTCACACAATCCATAGAAATAAAGGAGTGCGTAGCACCGGAGTCAAATAACACATCCAACAACCGACCCCTAATGGTGCATTTACCTCAGATCAGCTCTTCTGATTATGATGCCTCCGCTCCACTCAGAGCGAAGACTCTTCCAGGTATGCTCGGTTTCGGCCCAGTACTCCCTCTGGATTTAGGTCTCTGGGCTGAGCTTGTACCACTGCTCCTCTTTGGGGACCAGCACACATTGGCAGTGTGCCCCAACTTCCCACAATTTCCGCAGTTCGTTCTTGGATGTGGACAATCCCTCAGCATATGTGGCTTTCCACACCGGAAACATTTAATCAGCCCTTTGAAAGAGCTAGTACCAGAGCCGCTCCCACTGCTACTCTTCTCTTGGGATGAACTCCCTCTGGAGTGAGATTTGCTTAAGCCTGAATACGGTCCCTTCGAAAATCTAAGGGGTCTTCTATCATGCCTCATTGGACCACTCCCCCTAGTGTCCATAGTCTTGTCCTCTGAGTTGGCCTAAAAAATTCTCTGAGTTGGCCTCGAAAATTCTACTCTTACTCACTAAGGTAGGTAAGTCCGTCAGCTGAAATACATTGACTGCAGCTCTGATGTCAGGTTTTAGCCTGTGCTCAAATAGAGAACACAGTTCTTCTTCTCTATCCCCGTGCTAGTAGTGGGGCCAATACTTCATTAACTCTTGAAACTTTGCCGCATACTCTCCCACGGTCATACTTCCCTGTCTCAGCTCAAGGAACTCCCTGGCTTTCTGCTTCTTTAGGTCTTGGGGAAAGTAGTTTCCCAAGAAGATGGTCTTGAAGGCCTCCTACTGTATGTAGCCATCTTCTTGTGGCAAGCTCTGGCTACCAAACCTCCACCAATCTTCAGTCTCTCCACACAACAAGTAGGTGGCATAAGGAACCTTGTGCTCCTCACGGCATCCCATGGCGTTAAAAACTTTCTCCACATCTGTCACCCACCTCTGGGCTCCTTCAGGGTTAAACCCTCCTTCAAACTTTGGAGGGTCATGCCTAGTGAAAGCAGACAACCCTCTGTACTTCACTGGTTCTCCACCTTGGTTGTGTACCAAGGCCTCCAGTATCTGGGCTATGCGTTCCATAGAATCCTCGATGTTTCTAGCTCCTCTACCTCTACTAGCCATGCTTTATCTAAGCTAATCATAATCAACAAACAATATTCCATTACATCATATTAATTATAACATTTATAATTCAGGTAAACAAAACAATCAACACTTATCTTGGACGCTTCAGCCTGATACCCCAGTCCGGTTGGATGAACTGCTCTGATACCAAATTGTAACACCTTAATTTTTAAATTTCTGAATAAATATGTTTTTGCAAAGTTTAGAGTAGTGAAAATTTTCCATTTAGATAATTGTTCAAGCACAATTTCGTAAAATGTCCCAAAATAAGAAGTTAGAGTACAATTTGCATCGTTACTTGCTACAGGACTTAAACATAGGACTTTGGAGGCAATTAATCGGTGGATTAGGGCTTTGGATATGAGAGGATCGAAAGGAGAGGGAGAAATAACTCTTCCCGAATCCTAACCCCCTTTAAATCCTTTTCTTGTCACGACAGTCTCGCTATAGCGAGACCTCGCTGCAGCGACACACCCTCTCGCTACAGCAAAGAAACCAGAGAAAACTGCACTCTGATTTCTGCATAATCTCGATACAGCGAGACGCCTCTTGCTACAGCAAGAAGGCAACAGTTTTAGTCCTTCCTCCCAGGGCCCTCTCGTTGCAGCGAGAACAGCCCAGTACCACGCCTGCACTTAGGCGCTTAGCCCATTTTAGCCTTATCCAGTCATGCATACACACATATATATATATATATACACACATCCACTACATACATATATTCATACTCATTACACACAAAACACTATCATCACGCATCCAATGCAATTTTTGACATCTATTTATGCTTATACACACACACATATATATATATATACCTTTAGATTTTATATAATTATCAATAGTTAATATTACAAAAATTTGGGGCGTTACAAATAAAACGGAGGAAACATTGCTACAGTTTACGGAATTTACACAGACCAGCTTTAAAAATCAAGAGGCATTCATGAAAAAGCTGGAAACTCAGATTGGATAACTTGCTGAACAATTGGCTTACAGAGATGAGGGTCGATTTCCTAGCAGTACCATCATCTCTCCAAGGGAGCAATGTCATGCTATCATCATAAGAAGTGGAACAATGGCATCTAACCCCCAAGCTAAGGAGAAAAATTCAGGTTTTAAGAAATTGGAGGAAAAGCAATAAGATGATTTCAAAGAAGAACATATTACTCTTTTAAGAAGAGAACAACAAGACATAACCTGAAAGAAGAACCAAAAAGCAATTGCTTGAATGTGCATTGGGATATCAAGACAATGAAGAGTAGGAAAAGAAACTTATTGATTATATCAAATAGCTAGAAGTCCGTCCGCATTTATTTCTTTCAGGTTCTCAATTAAATGAAAAGTTGTAAGTTGGTGACAAAAAAAGGAAATGTCTAAAGATAGAGCAAGAGCAGTTACCATCAAAGTTATCCTTAGAGTTAAAGATCATTAGGCGTCAAGCTTTTGATGTTAAAGAAGCACTATGTGAGAGGCAGCTCACACTTCTTTCCCTTTAATTTCTGCTAATTTCTAGTTTTTGATTGTATTTTTCTACATATTTTGAGTTTTGAGCTGTAAGTGAACACTTTTGAGAACAAAAACATCAACTATTTGAGGAGAATTTTGATTCAGTTTACTAGGGTAGACACTTTTGACATATAAAGTAAACACTATGAAGCATATCGCAACTTTTTGGATGGAAAGTTACAACTTGCAAGGATTGGGTGTCACTGGACTAGCCACTCTCTGAGCAAAAAGTAGCTATGCGCAAACTATTCTGGACACTTTTGAAGTTTTGATTCTTTGGAGCATCAACTTTTGGGGCAGAGAGTAGTCACACGAAAGTCATTTTGGACAATTGAAGGTTACACGTAATCATTTTTTTGCACAAAAAGTGATTACGCGCATACAAATAGAGGAGACAGGAAAATTGAGCTTGCTGGAATAGCCACTCTCTGCATAAAAAGTAGCTATGCACAAGTGCTTCCTGGCTGAAAAAACTATGCATAACCACTTTTTGCCCCAACAGGATCTATGTGCAATCAAGTTGAAGGATTGGGGGTTTAACTCGCTGGAATGTCCTTTTTTGCCCCCAAAGTAGCTACACGCACCAAAAGCTTACCTTAGCACCTGCTGGAACAAACACTTTTGGTGCCAAAAGTAGCTACACACCTTAGTGTAGGCATATATACATAGGTTATGCATGGTTGCAAACTTACTTCCCCCCTTTCACGTTCAAATTTCTCTCATTTCTCTCTCTCCCAAAAATTTATTTTCCCTCAAATTTTGCTTCCTAAATTAATTTTGTGTGGCCGTCCATTTAGTAGGAACTAAAATTAAACTACAACTACACTTTGATTCCAAATCCAAGTACTGCAACAAAGGAAACAAAAGAGGATGAAGAAGAAAGCTTTGTAGAGGAGGCTGATGATTAGCTTTAGATTAGAATTTTATTTTTCTGTTATTTCCCTTTCCTTTTAATTTATAGGGCTTTATTTCTATTTTACAAAAGCTATAACTTGTTTACTTTCAGTTTTAGTATTTCATGAGTTGTAAGCATTTTGCAGTATAGTTGTAACACCTTAATTTAAATTTTCTAAATAAATAAATTTTTGCAACAAATGGAAGTAAATAAAATTACATTTAATTAGTTCCCAATACGTAGTTCAATAAGGTATTTCAAAAACAAGAGAGAGTTACAAGTTTGTATCAATTAAGTACTATAGAACCAAATTAAATACATCAAATTTTGAAATTTAATTTCCTAAGTCCTATAGCAGTTTCATCCCTCCCGTTCATTGAGTTCGGTACTAATTATCTTGGTCACCTGAAAAATAAATGTAAGAGTGAGTATTCTACACTATCACACACAAGCACAGAGACTCACCTTGTACATTTCATACATTTACTAACATAACTCAATCGTGCATCAAACAGGCATCAAGCAATAATTTCAACATTTCATTCTCATTCATACATAGGTGCGTTCACTGCACCATCAAATAATCCACACACACATGCGCTCATTGCATGTTAGCCACGCTCACTGTTGCACTGTGTTCACAGATTCCTGATGCCCTCAACCTTAGGGACTTACTTAGTTCACACTATGAATGGTCGCCGGATAGCTCCCTTTCCACGGATACAGCATGTGCGGTACTGAGCCCCCAAGCAAAGGTATTAGTAAGAGGCCGAGTCAGGAGGAGAGTGCATAACCTGTGGTGCACCCACGCTCACTGTTGCTGTCACCACCACCCTCTCTTTTCCAAGGTATTTCTACTGCCCTCACCTTCCACACTCCTAATGTATCACTAAACCATTCATAGTTTTTACAACATATTCAAACATAACCAATATGTTATTCACACATATTCACCCATTCTTATTGTCCATCATCCATCAATGGCATGCAACCATGTAAAATCACTCATATTTTCAATCACATCATAGTTTCATCTTCACACATCACATGTACACACATAATCGGTCACATTACACTTAAACACACCATAATTTCATTAGAATCCTATGTCAATCAAATTCATTTCATCACACACATCACTCAATAACTACCCTATCATATTTCACATGAAATTTTCATTAAGGTACACATTTTCCTAGATTTTATCTCAACCACATTTCATTATATAGCTCTAACAACGAATTTCAAACCAAAAGAGATAGGGTAGAGTCCCCTTTACCTCAAAATGAAGACCCAATATGAAATAATAGCAGAAAACGTTCCCCACACAGTGCTTCATCCCTAAAACATAGGAAATCTCCATGAGAATTTGAGAAAATGAAGAAAGGGACAAAGGAATGAAACCCTAGCCCCATAAAACTTACCTCCAAGCATCTCAAACATAATTTCAACCTTCAACCTTACTCACAAACGGCTTTGGAGGCAATCTAACCAGTGGAAAAGGGTTTGAGATCGAGAGAATCATGGGAGAAGGAAAGGGAAATGTGAAAAATACATTTCCTTGAACCTTAACCCCTCAAATACCCTTTTGTTTGCGATATTCTCGCTATAGCGAGACATCTTTACCTCACTGCAGTGACACCCCTTCTCGCTATAGCAAAAGTATTAGAGGAAATTACACTCTAATTTCTGCAGAATCTCACTACAGCGAGGCTACAATCCAAAAATGTACCTTCTTCTATCGCCTTCTTGCTACAGCGAGGAGCCTCTCGCTGTAGCGAGAGTGCAACAGAATCACCTAACTCGCCTAGGGCCTTCTCGCTATTGTGAGAATCCTCTTGCTATAGCGAGAATGTCCCTGCAGCGCACACTTAACCTATTCTCTCAATCACTCCCACTCAACTACCAGTCAAACATTCTCAATCAATTCACATATATTCATGCACACGTATTCGCATCATAACACAGTCAAATATATATATCCATATCATAATATATCTCAAACACACAAACATATAACGATCCACATATACTTACATTAATAAATTAAAATATTATTGTTATAAAATCTAGGGCATTACAATTGTTGTTTGGTAATTTTAGTTTATGCCTTATCTGCTATATTGAGCTTATTTCTTTGTTTGTTTGTGTAGACCATGCTATTAATCTCACGAGGTGGAGCACATGGATTCTTATTTATGAATAGATCTCATGGAAAGGGAGTTTCTTTCCTTGCCTCTAAATTCATATGATGAATTATATCATAATTTCCTGCTTAACTACATAAAGAAAAAGAAAAACAGAAAAACATATTGGTTTATCCTTGTTTGTGTCTTAGGTTTTTTTTTTATGCATAAATATAGTTTCTTCTTTTTCCACTTCAACATTTCTTATTTCTGAATACATGCATAAATTGTTTGTAAATATTCTTCATATGATGATCACGCTTTGTTTTAAAAAATAAAAGGGTTAATACCATTTTGAGTATATGAATCTAAAAGGTGAATTGTAAACATATTTTGACAAGATATTATAACCTAATTCCAATGGTAAGATTTGAGCCTTCTAAATGATTTCTTTCTGGTCTGTTCATTTTAATCATAATTTTCATTCACTCTCTAGAACCTGCCTTGTTTCTTGGTTAAATATGCCATTTGCAGTGGTCACATACATGATGGAGGCCTTGTATGTTTGTAACTAGTGAGCCTAAATAGCCTCCTAGTGCACTTGATTATCCTAGTTCACTCCATTTGAGCTGAATAGCCTTTTTCTTGACTTACCTCATCACAAGCCTTAATGAAAAAACCATTATACCTATTCAAAGGAAAAGAGACCAATTTGTGTTTTCTCAAGAATGAGTTTAAAACTAAGTTTAGGATGACATCCACATTTTAAATTGCTTAAGGACAAGCAATGTTCTAAATTTAAGGTGAAGAAGAGGAGAATAGCAGAATCACTTGACCTATGTTCAAAAAGAAATAAAAAGCAAAGTTGTGTTTGAATACAAAAATATTCATAAAAGTGTTGTTATAGAAAACAAATTAATAAAAGAAATGAAAAGAAAATAGTGAATGAAGGCAAAAGAAAAGAATAATTGAAATTGTTTGACAAAATGAAACATGGTTTTTGATCAGAAATAGTTCTATTTGTTGCATAATTGAAAGGATGATTGAAACAAATAATGCAGTTCATGTTAGTTTTAAGCTCATTCACTCAAAATATCTCTTTTCTCTTTAGAATTACCTAAATTGTTTTCCCATTTGTATAACACTTACCTTAACCTTAGCCTCATTTTTAACCAACAAAAGCTCTCTTGATATGTGATTAACTCTATATAAGTAAAGGAGATTGATAATTTTGGCAAACATATGGTAGGGTGAAGAAAAATTTGATGATTTTGAGGGAAAACACTTACCTTAAACACTAATGAGTGAAGAGAGAATGTGATGATTTCTATCATTAATATGTTGCATGAAGCTTTTCTGATTTATTAGCTCAAAGTAGTAAGATGCTACAAAAAAGAATGTGTTTAATTGTGATTGATTGTGAAAATGAAACTATGGAAGGATAGTTAGAAAGCATGAAGTGGAATGAAAGAACTCTGAAAAATTTGAAAATACTTGTGTAAAAAGATTTCTCATTTTTTGCTTTAATAAATGGATAGATTAGATCTCTTTGTGTGTTCTAATTTGCTTAAGGACAATAAAAAATTCAAGTTTGAGATGGTGATAAATCCATATTTTACTGAAATTTTAGTTAGTTTTCTAGTAGCTTTTAATAAAAAAATATAGTTAGGAAGGTTAAAATCCCATAAAAATGTAATTGATCAAATAATTCAATTTTGTTAAAATAGTTATAATTGTTTAGATTTAATAGATTTCTTATGTAATTTTGTTGATCAAAATACATCTGTAGGAAATTTTAAGCCAAGATTCATGAGTTAAAGACATTCAGAGGGCAATTTGGATGAAAGTGATCACTCTAAGCACAAAAAGTGACAACTCCAAAAGCATGAAGCATCGAGGTATGCTTAGCGTGGCAACTCTAGGCATCAAAAGTGGTTACTTGAAGGCAAGTTGATGAGAAACATGATGGGCGTGATCACTTTTGGCACTAAAGTGACAACTACAGATCCTGATTAGAAGAACCCATGTGCGCATTATCATTTTATAGGCAAAAAGTAACAATGCTAAAGAGTATAGGAAGAAAAGCTCTGCGCATGGCTACTTTCCTTACTAAGAGTGACAAGTCTAGAGACCTTGTGAAGAAATGCAAGTGCAAATGGCTACTTTCAACACAAAGAGTAACAACGTGTAAGCCTGTTATGAAGAAACCAAGGTGTGTGTGGTTACTTTCAATGCAAAGAGTGACAACGCGCAAGCCTTGTGGAGAAATGCAGCTGTGCGTGGTTACTTTCCTCATAAAAAGTGATTGTTCTAGACTCTTGTCTTTCAGAAAGCCTTGTACATGATCACTTTTCTCACCAAAAGTGATTATACTAGAAAAGCCGAAAAAATTATAAATAGCTCAAAAGCTCATAATTTCAGGATCTCATTTTTTTTGTTTTACACTTTAGAAGAGTTAAAGGGAGAGATTGAGGGTTCAAGCTCTAGATCTTGATAAATCATACTAGGTTTTGGAATCATGAAGGTCTTATTTAGCTTATCTCCTTCTTTTCTTTCTTTCTCTCTCTCATCTATGATGTTGTTCTAATTCTCTTTAGTTAGCAATTTATGGATCCAAATTTGAAATTGTAACTTGATTATGTATCTGGACCTTAAGGTTTTGAATGAACTATTAATTCTGTTCTTAATACAATTATTGGATGAACTATTCAATTGAATTGAGCTTAGAGGAATTTTTATCAATGGATTTTGAACTAATTTTTCAAATCTGAATTGTATGCCAATGTTACTAATAACTTAAGGATAAGCATTCATAACCTTGTAATCTTGTGATTTCTGACACCTAATGCAATGTTTAATTGAATTATACCTAAGGAATTAGGGTAGTTAAATTGAATATTAGGATCATTAAGTCAATAATTGATCATTGATTAAATAAGTGAAATTGATTATCAATCAATCAAAATACTTAAGAGTTCAAAAAATATTCAAATGTGCAATTAATAATTTAGTGAAGTAGTCCCTAGCTTCATTAGCATATCATTTCATTACAAATATTCGTTGCTATGTTTTACTAAACTTTTGCATTTTACTCCACTTTGTTCTTTTGTTCTTAATTGATTCAAAACTTTTCCAAATTTTGTTTGGCTGAAATAGTTATTAATCTTGTGAAGTAGTAATTGAATGATCTAATCCCCAAGAACAAACGATATACAAAACTCAAAAAATTCTAAATTTTATAACTTAATACAATTATCTAATACACTTGTTTTTTCTATTTTTATAATTTTTTCCTATTTTAAATATTGGTTCAAAAAATAGTTGATATAGAAAATATATTTTATATCGATTATTTTGACAACTAATGTTAGAAAATTTTTATTATTTTCAAAAATATTACTGTATTTTTTATTAAATTGATTAATTATTAACTGATGTAAAAGTTTATTATAATTTTTTTTTTTTTGTATTAATGATCACAAAATTCTTTCATTGTGCCTTGACGTCTCCGGTTAGAGATTGCTGGTACATTCCATTATAGTTAAAAACAACACTAATATTAAATTTCCTATTTTTTAGCTTTTTTTCCTTTTACCAATATCTACATTTTAAAACATTAATTACCGGTGTAACTTTTAAATTTATTATCAAAATAGTGTAAATCATATATACATCACTCATATATAAAAGAGTCGTATATTATATTATATTATATTATATATGACTTCTATTTGTTTATTTTAATATTTTGATTTGAATTATTAAAATAATTAAATAGTACTTTATTTTTATTTCTTTATAATTTTTTAATTCATAAGATCTAAAAAATAAATAAATTTGTTTTAATAATAATTAAACATTGATTGAATTTAAATTTATATAAATGTAAAATAACTCAATATTTTAGTAAAATGGTTGATTTCTAAATTTTAAATTTAATTTTTATATTTCTCTTCATTATCATAGTAATAAAATAAGTAAAGTTAAGCTTAAAAAAACATTAATTGTATAAAATTGAGGATTATAGTAAAGTATCTATCAATTGGCAACACCGCTATCAAAGTTAAATTATTATTATAAAATCTTGATTCATGTAATTTTTAATTTAATTAGAGAATAATTTATCTTCATTGTAATTTTACTTATTTTATTATTATATTATATTTTCAAATTTTGTAAAATTTATTAGTAAATCAATTTTATATGAACAAAATTTTATTAAATAAAATTACAATTAAATACAAATAAAAAATATTTAATTATTTTAATAATTAAGTTAGAAAATTTAATTAAATTATGCATATTCAAAAATTAAAAATTTAATTATAATAGAAGTCGTATACAATATGTACGACTTTTGTTATTGAGAAAAAAAAGAGAGACTGAAATGCTATATATGATATAAAATTCTTATTTATTTATTTAAAATAATTAAGAGTCGTATATCACACATGACTTTTGTTTATATACAAAAGTTAATATAAGCCATATATATGATATATATATTTATGTTTTAAAATAAATATAAAAATTGTATATCTCTGATACAATTTTATTTTATTATTTTTTTTAAAAATTATTGATATTCGAATTTTGTAAATACAACTCATAAAAAATTAAAGGGAGGTCGTATATGTTATATATAACTTATATTATTTTATTAATAAATTTACAAGTTAACATTATAGAGTATTATCTTGATAAAGAAAAAAGCTTTATTTTCTTTTGAGTAAGTTGAGTCTTTCTTTTTTGTGCAGTACATTTCTGTCCTATGAAAATACATATTAATAAACAAACCGACAACTTAACATTGTATTAGTGTCAAAATGATTTCTAAATGTCATATTTTGGTATCCTTGCAACTAAAGAAAGAGACCTACGATGTAATATCCTCTTTTCACTTTTTGGTAAAATATATTTTGATTAATGTTAAGTGGCATTAGAGTGCATTTAGAAGGGAGTATAGAGAATTTTTGTAAGAATTTTGGTGCAATAGATCTCGCTCAAGCGAGATAAACCTCGCTCGGGCGAGATTGAGCGTGCAGGAATACCTTGTTGCAGGACTATTTCGCTTAAGCGAGATAAGATAAATATTGTCCAACTGTCACCTCGCCCAGGCGAGAGTGATCTTGCCTAGGCGAGCTAAGGATTTCGTCCAGGCGAGATGGGTCACTCAGGCGAGGACCCGTAGAAAAAATAATATGCTCTCTAGACACCATTTCACTCAAGCGAGATGGAACTCGCTCAAGCTAGCATATTAGGAAATAGTAGGCAAGACCACTGTCTGTATATCTTGCTCAGGCGAGATGCCTATCGCTCAAGCAAGATGTCCCTCGCTCAAGCGAGAACGCGTAGGGCTGAGGGGTATTTAAGAGATTTCCTGCATGGAAATCTCATTTGTTTCTGAACTCACGTCCCTTTCTCAAGTTTTTTCTGAGCTCTATTTTATTGTTATATTACAATATTTATTTTATGCTTATAGAGCAATGTTATGTGAATATTGTATAAGAATATGTGGTTGAGATATCTATTGTGTGAAGTATGAATGAAAAGATGGTTGTTTAATTGTTTGTACTGGTTGGTTGTTTAGACTAATTGTTTGGGCCAAATGGCTAGTATGTGCTTATATGCATCATATGATGAATACTCGATGTGAAATTATTTGTGAATCTGCTAAGGAATATTATGGGATTCTATGAAGTACATATGAATAAAATGATATAAGGAAATTGTATCAATGAATGTACGCATGGAATGGACTTAGTCTGGAAGTGTTTTACTAAGCACGATCTTATAAATGAGAAAGAGAATAACTCTAAGAATGACCTAAGAGTTAGATATGGATGGAATTTAGTGTGAATGGTTATAGAGATACACTGGAGTATAAAGTCCAGAGACGATGAGAATCTAGGAGAAACGTAGGATGGTGAGCCATATTCGCGTATGTGTACACACTTTTTTTAGGAGCGAATGCGTCACATGGCTCACACTCATTTCCTGCCTAGACTCCTGACTATGCCTTTGCTAAGGGGCTCGATTATTGTACATGTTGTATCTGTGTGCATGGGCTAACCGACGACTATTTACCTAGTTGAGTAAGACCTCAAGAAGTGTTGGAGACATCGATATTTGTGATCATAGTGCACTGGGAGTGCGTATTGGGATGAGAAAATGGATAATAGACAGTGAATTATGAATAATGTTTGTGTGAATATGTTTGTAATGTGAATTTAATGTGAAATTGAATATGTTGGCTTTATACTATAACTTATGATCTTATGATATAATGTTTGGAAAGGATAGAATAGATGCTCATCATTACTAATAATTTCATGAAATCAGGATGACAGAGCCTCAAGGAAGGATTAGATTAATAGATAGATCCGTACATTTTAGGTTAAACTATGTATTTAATGAATATCAAAGAGTATGTTATTTAAAATTTGTTGTACTTGTAGAAGATGAACCTAGGATTTTTGTTATGATAGAGATAGATTACTCTTGTAGTATTCCATTTGATTTTCTAAGAAATAGAATACACCAGACTTTATGTGTATATATGTATAGAAGTACGGTTAGAACTCCAACAGCTCTCACTTATCTTTTCACCTATCACAAGCACGACCATCTTGGAAGACCGACCCGATGGACCTTCGAGCATGTTACTAGCATAGAAGTCAGAGTTGATTTAGGTGACGTTATCTAGGTTCAGATGACAATCTAGATTCAGAGGATTTGGCCGAGATAGAGAATTGGCACGGGTTGATGAATAGGACCAATCTTCAGTGTTGGTGTTGACTTGAGACTGCTCTGAGTTGTAATTTTGCATATATGATGTACTTATTTTGGTGACGTAATTATTATTTTAAGTCCCATATATTTTGATAAATCTTTTATAAATTATTATACTCAATTTATGAAATGCATGTACAGTCTTTTAAATTTTGAATTTTGATTATGTTTAATACAACATTTAAAATTTTGTTGTACCATTTATACTAATCTGAATGGAAACATTTGTACAAATTACTGTATCATGATAAAGATTTCAGTAATTAGTCAGCATAAAGCCCAGTATACACAAACTTCGTATTTTACATCAAATTATAAAGTATAAAATATACATTGTACGAAATTTTGAGATAAGGATGGTACATACGACCTTCTTTAGCTAATGTTTATTCTTTCTTCTTCTTTTTATTCCTGTGATATTCTTCTTTTATATTATTTGTAAAGACTCAGTGCTCTTAGCCTTGAGTGTAGAGTTCCAGCTATAAAGCTATGTAAACTTGGGAGACAAACCTAGTATTGAATTGCAACGAAAGTTGGTAAAGGTAATGAAAATTTTTAAGAAACGACATTTTCCCTTTCCTAAATTTGTGACAATATAAATATGTATTATAAGTTTGGTTTGGCTTTATTTACTTTACTTTTAAATAATAGGGGACAAAAATTTGTTAACAACTGATTTTTGTTTGTAGTTTCAATTTTCAAGGGATATTACGTGATCCACATAACCTCATTATCTGTATCCGTTTGTTCCACGCGGAGGTTATTTTTACTAGTTTATCGAAATGGGCTCTATGATAGGTAGAACCCTATAAATATTTCACACTCTCATGGTTTTAGGTCACCAAATCCGCTCCTCTTCTTAGAACAAAACACACCATCGTGCTTGAATAAGTGAGGGTTTGGAAACTAGAACTGTGACCACGAATCAACTTTGCAATGGCTGAAGGTTAGTGTTCTCAATCTGTTTCGCTTCCGCATAGCCTTATTATGGTTTTCATTTGGCTTTTCTTCATTTACAAAATTAAACTGAACCCCGTAAGAAATATAATTTTTTTTAATCTTTTGTTGAATCAGTTTTTATATTTTTAGTAGATTCAGCATTTTAAAATCAATTTAATGCATTTTTTTAACACCTTTACTATCCTAAAAGTTAATAATAAAATAATCTACAAACTTACTGTATCCAATTAAATATTACTAGTCCGCCAAAGACCATTACAGGCAAAAAAATTCGTCTGTAGGTAGGTAGATGAAAAGTTAGTAAAAATGGCCATATTTATAGACTAATTTTTCTCGTCTGTAACCCCTGCTCCAAAATATCTGCTAATTTTGAAATTATAATTGAAAATTTTCATTTGTAATTCTATCTATGATTTTTTTGTGACAAATGGCGGGCTGTAATATAGACAGATTTCTCTAAAAAAATTTGAATATCCATCTATAAATCCGTATTATAGACAAATAAAATTAGTCTGTGAACTTATTTGATGATTTTTTGTGTTAGACTGATATAATACAATAAATATGAATGTTTGTCTAATAGCTAAGGTATATTGAAATTGGTGGATTTATATTATTGATGAAAAGTGATTAAATGTGGCATGATTGTGGAATCATGAGATGTGTGATTATAATATATGAGTCATGATAGATTTATGGGTGTGATTATAATACAGATATTATAATACATCATAAGATGTACTTATAATAAATGTATTATAATACATTGATTTATATAATTATAACTCACATATTATGACATGTTGATATATGAAAAGGATATGAAAATTAAATGAGAAATGTTGAGACTAAGTATAGATAGTCACAAAGATACATTGGAGTGTGAAAGATGAGGGTGCTTTTGAAAATAGTGAGATAATTAGGGTGGTAGATGCTTTTCTATGATTATGCACAATTAATAAAAATAAAGGAAAAGGACACAATAAGTCTCACACTCATTTCCTGACCTAAACCCCTTACCATACTTTTGCTAAAAGGGGTAGATTGACATACATTGTATTCAATAGCTAACCAATAACTATCTATGCTATGAAGTCTTCAAGAGATCCCAGGGACAATGATTGTGAAATGATGATGGATGTGAAATAGTATATAAATTGTGTGATTATAATATATGTGTTGAAACATATTGATTATTGTTGTTATGATATATATGTTGTAACACATCCACATGTGTGATAAGGATATATGTATTGTGACATATTGATTGATGTAATATAATAATGTATTATGATGTACAGATTAGTTTAAAAATGTATGTTATAAATATTTGCTAAGGTGATTGATTTGTTGTATATGCTACGTTGTGGTAATAATTTGTATAATCTGGGTGTTATTGTTAACTAAAGTATAATAGATAATATTTTCAGTATTATATATATATATATATATATATATATATATCTTCTATCGAATAAGAGATTTAGTAGAGCGGTAAATATTCACCTTTACTAACTATTTTTAGGAAATGGATTTGAAGAAATTAAAGAGGATTAACCAATCTAGAATCACATTCTTGTTGGAATTGTAAGGAAGAGCTACTCTATTAGTGTTTAGAGTATTTTCAAGACATGTATTATTTTATTGAACTTTTATTCAAACTGACAAAGTTATGTAATTATTTTAAATAATGATTTTTAAATTTATAATATTTTAATAAGTTTAGTTGTAAATATTAATTTGAAGTATATCTGTAATATTAATAATTGGCTATTTAAATTATTGATTACAATCGTTTTATAAAAATTTACCCTGCTACAAAATAATGTCATTTGTATTTCAAATTTTTATGTATATATCATGAATTAAGTAAATTCTTGAAATGAAAATATTAGTTTTCACCCTATTTACAAATTTAACTTTTATAAATGCTTCCTTTAAAAATTTTGAATACCTTCAAGTTTTCGCTAAATTAAATAATAGAATAAAAGTTTGATCTCTTCCTTAATTCTTTTAACCATAACTATAAAAAGTATTTACAATATCTGATTTTATTTACTACAAATTATGTTAAAAAGTTATTTTCAAATAACGATTATATTATTTCGCTTTGCAAATGATCACTTTAAAAGATGTACAATGACGTAGTCTTTTGAGATTTACTCGATGAATATATAAGTCAAACGTGAGAAAAGTTTTAAATTTCTTGAAGAGTAATGCACTTAAATTATCTAGTTACGTGAGTGACAAGGTAGAAGTTGCCTTCTATGAAAGACTTAGGCATGAGATTGAATTCTGAAGCATATTCATTGTTGAACATTTCATAGCAATCTTTACAATTTTAAATGTATAGTATTTGTTGTGGGAGGCTCAATCAAATTTATTTAATTCAAGATAATTCACTACATATTAATTCAATCCTTTAAGACATTAACGCTTAAGTATAAAATCATTTCTTTGCCCACTGAAAAAACTTCTATATCTTGCTTCATTCTCACTTTTTTCCATCAACAAGAAACTGTTTGTACAATGAAAATTCGAGTAATGATTCATAAAACTGTTAGAGATAAATTTTATTAATAATTTCTTGACTTGTTTATAATTTCGTCATCATTAAAGGATAATCTTATTTATGATTTTATTTAGTTTTTCTTTATTTTCATATATATATATATATATAAAGTAGTTACGTCTTTTCTTTTCCTTTTGATGCGCCATTCATTTTGTCCTTCTAAACTCTGGTTGTGAGACTCTACTGCATTTGACTTTGAGCGCACAAGTTGGAACATGTAGAATGTTAACCTTCTTAAAGAGTAAAATTGATTGTAGATTACGCTCAAGGTTTTGCCAAAATTTTGTTTTCAAGACAATGATTTAAAACAGAATACAAATGTTTGTTCTATATTTTTCAATAGTTATATACTCATGTATGCATCGATATTTGAATTAAAACCTGAGAAAAAAGTTGACTATTAAATTGCATAGGATAGCACTTAACGGTTGAGAAATAAACTCTTAATAGATATATTGCTCTGTTATTTGGATAGTTCTAAATAGCTGCATTCAGTGTATCTAGTTATGTGAGTTTGAAGGTATAGTAGCTTTTTATGAAATATTTAAGCAATATTCTTTCAAAACACTCATGGCACTCATGAGCATCTCAAGGTGTATATAAAAGCCTCAAACATTTATGAATTATTTTTATCATATTTAGAATTTATTATTAAAATAATTAAACAGTATTTTTATTTTATTGTAAATTTTTATTTCATAACATCTGAAAAATAAATAAATTTTTGTTTTCATAAAATAATAATTAAAAATTGATTGAGTTTAAATTTTGTAAATTTAAAATAGCTAAATATTTTAGTAAAATGATCATGCTTTTCTTTAGGAAGAAAAAATATTATTAAGTTTAAGAATTTAGTTTTCAAACTATTGTGTTATGAAATTTATAAAAAAAAAAATGAAGTGTTAACTATTAATGTAAAATTTTTACATTGTTAAATATAACTCTTAAAATAAAATTAAGAAAGAATTTAATATCTCTGAATATTGCTGTTTTTTAATTTAATTCTCATAAAATAAATTTCACCGTCACATTTAGCTTAACTTAAAATACCAGGAATATTCCAGATGCTCGAGAAGTCAGGTCAGAACACAAACCACCAATAGTGTGTTTTTATTCGTAAATGCTACTTTAAATATTTATTATTCTCTGTCTACATTATCTGAAGCGTTGGACTCAGATGTCTCATACATTTTTATAAACATGTTTTCCCGTGTTAAAGTTCAGTAGAGAACTTCACATAATAAATTTAATGCTGAGGCCGCTGCCAATCTTGGGGATGACTTAGTTATGTGTGAATGCTTCTTCCTCTAATTAATTAGTCTAATTAATAATAAATATTTTGTGTACAAATGTGGTAGCACCTAGGGCTTTATTATATATGTGTATTGTTAGATTAGAGATAAGCTCTTAAACGAATAAATAATGGAAGATTAGATGAAAGCATTGAATTAATAAATAATGGGTTGACTGAATCAACAAATAATAAGGTTTTTGCTTCCTCCGTTTCCAATCTCAAAATCTACACATTGCAGCTTTATTTTCGATACAGTCTCTCTCGATCATTTCAAGGATGGCTGAACCAATTCCATTCGCTGTTACTTCAAATCTCATTCACAGGTTCGTTTCCTTATCCTTTCTTCAACCTTTAATTTAACTCTATTTAGTGTACCTTTCCATTGCTCTTCCAAGCCTTCATGTGTTTGTTTCCTCATATTATTTTGAAATTTCTACCTTTTATCTTTTTGTTACAATTTTATCTTTTTAATTAAAGTCTTAACAATTAATATCATTATATTTCTATTAAATACCAATTAAATGACATTTTTAATTTACTAACCTATTATTTTATTTTAAATTTCTCTAAATTCTCGAATCCTATTATTGTTAGGTGGTAAAATATAATTACCAAGTTTAACACCCTATATAATTGATTGTCTAATTGAAATACTATGGGTATGTTGAATATCATATGCAAGCAGGGTTTTATAGTGAGACTAAATATTATTGGTAAAATACTAAAAATTATTCTAGAAAAATTAAATAATATCATGTATATGAAATAACAGCATTAGACAACATTTTAAATGCATTATATTAATATCCAATAATAAATTTTTATATATATATATTTTATCTGTGTGAATTTTAAGAATATCTTTAAAAAAAATTCCAAATGACAGTACGCCTAAATTTAGTTCATTTTTTTTATTGTGCCAAGTGATTTTTATTATGTTAATTATTTATTTTTAATTTATTAAATTAAAATTTGAAATTTTATTATTTTATTTTATTTTTTATTTACCTAACGTAATAAATATTTATTATTAATGATTAAATTAAATTTTTTAATATTTATAAATGTGTTAAATTTTAAAATTGTTGTATAATTATTTAGTAAAAAATATTTTAATCTTATAATACCGTACAAATTACCGAAAAATCAGTAATAATACTATAGTGTGTCGGCAAGTAATTAAATCAGTAATAGAAAAATTTGAATACGATACCTATTAATATTTAGTAGCCTGAGTTAATATAACATTTAAATTCAGCACCATATATTTAGTTGAATCACTCAATTTAGATTTTAAGTACTAACAAACCAAATATGATACTAATAAAGTGGGTTAACACTACCAATTTTTAATGAACATATCTATTAGTTGATAAGTAGAAAAGATATAAATAATAGTAATGATACCACTATCCAAATTTCCTTTAATGAAATATCAATCAATTTTTATGTATTTTATTTTATTTTGTTAGACAAGATTACGAGCTATGTTGATGACAAACTTGTTATCACACAAATAGTTTTATAGAACTAATGAATTTTAATTTAGGGTTATTAAGAATGATCTTTATCCATAAAAGTTCACATATTCAGCTTCAACACTTAATTTGGTTATAATACTTTATTTCTTACTCTTCCACTACTAGATTTTCTCCTAAAAACATATAATATTTTGAAGTGAATCTTCTATCTACAATGAAACCTCCATAGTCAGTGTTTGTATATACTGACAAGGCAAAAAACTGTCCCCTTTTAAAGAGAATGTCTTGTTCAAGACTTCTTTTTAGATACTAAAAAATCTTGTTTACTGGTTGTCAATGTCCTTCACATTGATCATGCATAAGTTGGCTAGTAATGCTAACAATATATGCAATGTCAGGTCTAGTATGAGATAGGTAGATTAACTTATTCACTAATATTTGGTATTGAGCTTTATCTATATTATGACTTTTTTCTTCTCTTCCTATTCGACAATTTTGTTCTATGGGTATTACAGTAGCTTTAAATTCCAATTTTCCAATCTTCTTAAGAAGATCTAGAACATATTTTATCCAAGAGATAAAAAAAAATTTATTTTAAGGTAGCCACCTTAATTCTGAGGAAGTATTTTAATCTTCTTAAATTATTCATCGCAAAATGAGCAGCTAGTTTCCCCTTCGAGTTCTATTTTATGTAATGCCTATACTCTTTTTAATATTTTTCCTTTGTTATATATATAAATTTTGATAAAACTTAATTAAAATAGATAAATGATATGAATAATTTAAAAAAGTTTACATTTATATAAATTTGAAACCAATAGAAGTTAACAAAATTTTAAAACTTCATACATATATCTTATTTATATTAGAGATGAAACTTGATTTTTACAATATAAACTTTCTTTTTATTAAAGTAAGGACTAAAATTGTATTTTAAATAATTAATTACTTTATATATATATATATATATATATATATATATATATATAATCTCTACAAACTTAACGTAGTTTTGTTTGCTGAAAATAATTTGCTGAAAAGTAGGTTTGTTTATAATTTAAACTTATATATATATATATATATATATAAGTTTAAATTATAAACAAACCTACTTTTCAGCAAATTATTTTCAGCAAACAAAACTACGTTAAGTTTGTAGAGATTTTTGAAAAATTAAAAAAATGATAAAATTTATTAAAAAAATTATTTTAGTAAGAAAAATTCAAAATAATATTTAGTATGATTTCCTTAGCTTTGCTTATATTCTAAGGATACCATAGCGCAAGTAAACATCTCAAATCAAGCATGAGGAGATTGCTCAAGCTTATATAAACTTTGTTTCCACTATTAATAATATTAAATCTTAAGAGAATATCTATATTTACTTTCTCTTGAGTCTCATTTTTTACATCAAACATATGTAAGATCGAAATATGTTGCTAATAAAAATGATAATTCTTATATTATTCATTTTTGTCATTCGTGCAAATGTCTGCTCGTTGTAAAAGTTATTGGTCTGAGTGTATCTTTTTGCAACTAATCTAGTATTGTATCAACCAAGGGTACCATCTGGTCGATATTTAATTGAGTAGATCCACTTGCAATCCATCATTTTCTTGTTCAAGTCATTCTACAATCTCTCAAGTAATTTTCATTTCTAATTTGTTTATCTTTTTATTCATGACTCAAACTCAATTCTCATCCTCTAAGGCTTCTTGTACTAACTTAGAGATATTTAAAGAATCAATAACAAAGAGAAAACTTTGATGTTGTACAAATAGAAGTTTAGTGGATAAAAACTGAGAAATATAATACTTGACACAAGAATATTTTTCTTTTTGCAAAGCAAATTGTTTAAAGGAATGTTTAATAACTCAAGATTAATGGCACTAAAACTAACCTCTAGTTTCGATTGATTGAAGTTGTCAATGATTTAAGTCAGATTTTCTTCTCCTTAAGATAGGTGTACTTGCTTTCATTTGCAATGAGTCACTTTCTTTTTTTACTAAGTCAAGGGAAGGAGAGTAAATTCGTACAAATAATAAGGGTTAAGAGGAAGAAAAAACAAAGATTCATATGGATTACTAGATTCAACCTCGTGATAACTCTTCCTCTGAAGTTGGGTATGTGAGTAAAATGACTCTATCTTATTACAGGTGACATCTATATAAATGTAGAGTGAACAACTCAAAGGATGATAACACTTACAACTCAAAGTTAAATATGGCAATGTAAGAGAGAAGTTAGAGATTATAATATTGAAGATTTATTTTTCTTATCATTAAAAAATTGTTAATAATACTACACTTATTTTAATATTAATGAAAGTAGATATTATTATTCTATATCAAGAGAACTTATTTTTCATTATATTTCTAGTTTTTGTAACAGTAATTTATTGTAACTTGTGAATTTAATATTCTTATTGTGGTTTTAATATTTTTAATTATTATAGATGTTGCTAATATTTTGTAATTTTATCGTTCGTTTTATAGCTATATAATATTATTTTATTACTTTCATAATTTTACACTATAAAAAAATATTCTGTTTTGATTTTATATTTTTATAAATATAGATAATATACTATTGTGATTAAAATATTATAATATTATTTAAAACAGGAGAACGAAATATTTGACCACATTTTTAAATTTTATGATTTTTTATTTAAAAAATAATATATTTTTTAAATAAAATTATTTTATTGATATAAAATATTATTTGTGAATATTTCTTCTATTATAATTTATATTTATAGTTTTTTATGCAATTGGCTTTGTGGGGTTACTATTAAAATTATAGAAATTGAAATATTTATTTAAAGCAGAAAAAAAGTAAAAATTTGTTTCATAATTAATGTGTAAAAATATTTAATGTATGTTTATTTTTCAATAATTAAGGCATTGAAATCTTATAAAATAAAAGACATTGTAGCGGTCACCTGTAAATTTTAAAAGTTATTTAAATAACTTATTTTTAATATAAATAATTAAAATAATTTATTAAAACATAATTCTTAAAAGATATCATTTTGAAGAATGACTAAGTTCATAGACTACTTGATCATTATCAAAATTATGTTATGCAATTAAATATTAAAAAAAATCCCTTCTATTAACACTAAAGTTGTTTGAAACAATTTTTTTTTTACAGTTGAATTTTTAACAAATATTATCTTAAGAGATTTTGAGTACAAATATTTCTTAAAATCAATAATTAAAATATGTATTTAATTTTAAATATAAATAACAACTTGAAGGTAAAAAGTTCTTTAGATATAAATAATCATATGCTATAAAAAAATTTAACTATAATGTATTTGATCAGTTTTTTAAAAGAAAAAGAAAAAGAAAGTATGAGGTGGTAGCTTGGATGATTTTATAATTTGAAAAGTGTTAACGAATATACTCTCCTCCTTGCTTTTTATCCGTAACCATTTTGAAAAAAAAAATTATTCATTTTTAATGATTCATTAAATGTTTAAAATAACATTTATTATTATTTTTCTTACACTCTTACTATTTACATACTATATATACTTTTCAACATGCTCTTGATTATTTACTTATATATATATTGTAAGTTAACCAGAGAAGGGAATGATAAGGTGTGTGATGTGACGGAGGAAGATGGTAAAATATTTATTATATCATTTTAAGGATCACTAAGTCACTTCCGATCCATTTGGTGTAACTTGTCATCTCATTCACAGGTTGGCCTCTGCAGATTTTATTGAATTTGGAGAAGAGTATGATGTGAAGGAAGATTTGGAAGAGCTTAAGAAGACAATTGAATCTATCAATGATGTGCTCCTTGATGCTGACCACAAACAAGATCAAGTTCGCGTGCGTAATTGGATAATGCACTTCAAGGAAGTACTTCATTGCGCAGATGACTTGTTGGATGACCTTGCTATCGAATTTATGCGACACAAATTGGATGTAGGACATGGAAAACAAGTAAACAAGGTACTTTATTCCTTTTCATCTTCAAATCGAATTGATTTTCCCATTCAAATGGCTGAAGAAATTAGAAGAACACAAGAAAGTTTTGATGCTGTGGTAAGAGGCATGTATAATTTGAATCTATGTCCAAGATCTATAGTGGTCAAGCAAACTGACATTGGATGGAGGGAAACATGTTCTTTTACGTTAGAATCTGATATCATTGGAAGAGATGACAGTAAAAAGGAGATTATTAGTCTGTTGAGACAACCTCATGAAAACCAAAAAGCTTCCGTGATTGCCATCGTTGGCCTCGGTGGCTTGGGGAAGACAACTCTTGCTCAATTGGTGTATAATGACTTGGAAGTGCAGATTTTATTTGAAATGCAAATGTGGGTGTGTGTCTCTGATAACTTTGATGTGAAAACTATTCTGAAGAAAATATTAGAATCAATTACGGGCGACCAAGTTGAAGTATCATTAGGCAACTTGCAAAGAAAACTTCATGAAAAAATAAGTGGTAAGAAATATTTGTTGGTACTGGATGACATTTGGAATGAGAGACATGACAAATGGGTTGAATTGAGAAAGTACTTGATGTGTGGCGCTCAAGACAGTAAGATTTTAGTGACTACTCGAAGTGAAAATGTAGCAAAGGCAATGACTGCCAGCGTTTCCTATTCCTTAAAAGGTTTGACTGATGGAGAATCTTGGTGTTTATTGAAGAATATTGCATTTGAAGATGATTCCAAAGGAGTGAATCAATATCTAGAATCAATGGGCAAAGAAATAGCCAAAAAATGTAAAGGGGTTCCACTGGCAGTTAAAACCTTGGGAGGCCTGTTACGAGGACAAAACGAAGAAAGTGATTGGGAGAATGTTTTACGTGGTGACTTCTGGAAATTATGTGAAGAGCAAGATAGTATCATGCCAATTCTAAAACTCAGTTACCGCAACTTGTCGCCCGAAATGAGACAATGTTTTGCTTATTGCTCTTTGTATCCCAAGGATTCAAGAATTTCAAAGAATGTGTTGATTCAGTTATGGATGGCACAGGGTTACCTTAAATGTTCAGTCGAAAAACAGCACATGGAGGATGTCGGTATTCAATTTGTAAAGATGTTTTTGATGAACTCATTTTTTCAAGATGCAGAAAATGACGAATACGGTGAGATCATTAGTTTCAAAATGCATGATTTAATGCATGATCTTGCAATGCTTGTTGCTGGCAATGATTATTGTTACTTGAATAGTAAGGCAAAAAAAGTTGAAGGTAGACCCATGCACGTGTCATTGGAATCTGATGAGACCATTCATTTGTTGAAATCATTAGATCAGAGCAGGCTGCGAACTTTGATTTTGCCGTATTACTTCGAAGAGGAGGGATATTTGTCCGTTATTGCAAAGTTCAAATACTTACGTGTCTTGAGGATGCATCATCTCTCTGATTCCACTGAACATTTGAAGCATTCTTACCTTGATTTAACGCAACAAACAAGTCTTCCCAAATCCATGAGCAATCTTGTTTTCCTACAAACATTAAAATTGAAGAAGTGCGATGAAGAATCATTTTCAGGTAGTCACAAAACTAGTCAATTTGAGGTGCCTTGATATTGCTGATTATGACTCCATGATGAGTGGGATGGCAGTTGGGTTGGGAAAATTATGCTCTTTGCAATTCTTATCGACCTTTGTTGTGGGAGACCGTCAAGAGATAAAATATGCCACGTTAAATGAACTGAAGGACTTAAACCTAATAAGAGGCAAATTAAAAATTCAGTGTCTCAATCGTGTCAGAGAAGTGGCTCTGGAATCTCAGGACGTAAACTTAAAAGAAAAAATTTTCCTTCGATCCTTGATTCTAGATTGGTCATATCCAGACATATGTAACAGTGACAGCTTACAGTTGTTGGAAAACCTTCAGCCCCACCGTAATCTTAAGCTATTGAAGGTGAATAATTATCCAGGCGTGCTTTTCCCAAATTGGCTCTCTCTCTCCTCACAAATGTTGTTCACATCCGTCTCTATAAGCTTCTTAATTGTGGCTGTCTCCCTCCGTTGGAACGTCTCCCGTCCCTGGAGTCACTTGTGATACAGTATCCCTGTGAATTGGAATACATATATCTCTACGAAGATGGTTTTGCAGTAACCTTCTTCCCCTCTTTGGAGAGACTCTCATTATTTGGTTGTCCCAAGCTCAGGGGATGGCGGAAGCGGGGAGATGATATCAATGATTCACATAATCTCTCCTCGTCTCTTTCATTTCCTCGTCTTTCTCGTCTAAATGTCACTGACTGTCCACAGTTGACTTGGATGCCTACTTTTCCGAACGTTGAGTATTTAGAATGGTTTCGTAGCAGTGTGGAGCCATTAACAGCAACACTAAACTCAACATGTTCAGCCGACTCATCTTTCTCCGCTGCTCCTCTTTCCATGCTCAAAAAATTGACAATGTCTGATCCTATGAATTTACCTAAAGGTTGGATGCAAAATCTGATTTCTCTCCAGTGTCTTCAAATTCAATGGTATGACAGCGAAACACTCAATGAATTTGAAACTGGGTTTAAGGACGACACCAACTGCCTTCCTTCTCTGCGACAAATCAGCATAATTAGGTGTGAAAGGCTAGAGGCTTTGCCAGATTGGATTTGCAACCTCTCATCGCTTCAGCACATGGAGATCTCACTCTGCCCAAAATTGGCATCGCTCTCCGAAGGAATGAGTGGTCTTACCAACTTAAAGATCATTGAGGTTGATAATTGTTCCCTCTTAAGTAAAGAGTGTCGAATAGAGACAAGTGCTGTTAGTCGCCAAATCTCACACATTCCACAAATAATCCTTCGTGATTACTGATAATAAAGGTACTGATATGATTCTGATGCGTATTTATTTAGTGTAAACGTAGTGTATTGTCTTTGCTTTGCTGATAAAATACTTTTGACTAATTTTATTTTTTTTGCTTTGCACTTATATTATTACAAAAATATAATTTTTAAATTAAAATTTATATATTTAATTATTAATAATAAATATTTTATTATATTAATAAGATTAAATTAAAGAAAGATAATTATAAAATTTGTATTAGAATTTATTTATTTATGGCATAAGATAATAAATTTCATTATTTTATCAATTAATATTTTGTCTACATGCTTAAGTTTTATTTATCATGCTTTTCAATGTACAATTTTAAATATGTTTGCTAAAATAATGCATAATAATAATTTTTTTCTTTTTTATTGCTTTTGTTAAAGTTGTCAGAAATGCTTTAATGATTCAGTTGGTTGGAGATTAAACAAGCAGAGATATTTAAACTGATGAAGCAACTTCGTTAAATCCTACTGTGTGAGTGCATCTATTGAAGTTTATTTTGATATTATTTTGCCCATCATAACGGGGATAACATCTTTTCAAAAGAAGCTCATAAGAACCCAATTTCTTCCTTAAAATTGACTTGGTGCTTGCTCAATGCAGGTTGGATTATGTTTGGCCTAGGCTCATACTTTTAGAATAGTATTGATTTCATAGTTTTCTTAGATAATAGATAAAAAAATTTATGTAAGGCTAGTATTTAATTTCTTCTGCATAGTAGTAATATATTTGTTTAATTGGTAATTGTTTTAATTCATATGTTTAATATGTATGCACAATGCTATCTAAGGAGCTTTGATGTTCGTAGTCTTCCGATTTATCATGGTGTATTTTATATTAAATTTGATCTATGATTGTAATTCTCCAATACAAAAAGTCCATTACTATTCTTTACATTTTTCTAATATTTGAGCATTAAATTCTTTCTAGGCTTCCTTTTTACCTTTCGCAATTTTGATATGTTGTTCTCCATATAAGAATAGATTTTGTCACGACCTCTTTAATGTTGTTCTCCATATAAGAATAGATTCTGTCACGACCTCTTTTTTGTAAAAGATGCATGATATACTAATGCAACTTTCTCTTATGAAAAATTACCGTAATTTGGAAAATCCAAGACATATCTCACGATTATCGGCAGAGTAAAACTTATGGTTTCAATACTAAAATAGAACCTCAAGGCATCATCACAAGAGTCAAAAAAGGATCTTTCGTATATAATCTTGCATAATCTCGAATGTTATCAGTTCCGGTATGTAGACCAAATGATACAATGCAAGCAAAAGTTCTTAGATTCATGTAGATATAGAACAACATATAAGTTATCATGCTTGCATATCCACCATTTGAGTCTCCAACAATTATTCCAATAATTACATATCCGATTTGACCTATGGACGAATACACAAGCATAAGTTTCATGCTTGTTTGGGTAATAGCAATAAGATTCCCCAATATCATGCTAAGAATAGCTAGGATTTCCAGAAGAAGATGTCATTCGCTTGATGAGAAATAAAAAGGAATATCAAAAATTTAAGTGGCTGAAGTTGAAGCAGCTACTTTCGAAGCAATAGAAAGAAAAACAACGACTGGAGTGGGAGAGTCAGAGTCAAAAAGAGGATTCATTACTTCTTTCTCTCATTCAAAACTGTGTATGAGACTTTCATCTCGCACGGCTCCTAAGTGATAAAAGAAAGAAGATGAGTTCTTCTTTCTTTGTTGATTACCTTCCTCGCATATGTATAAGACTGAATCCTTTCGATTTTGAATTTTCAAAAGGATTAATATACATAATATTCTGTAATGTTATATACATAAGAGTTGCTTGATCTAGAGCTTAAAATACATATTATAAACAAAATTACATGTCTCCAAAAATTTTGACTAAGTAGCCTAAACTATAACTCTTCAAAAGGCATGATAAACCCCAAATATCCCTTAGCAAGACTGTCCAGCATGGGGAGTAGATGCATCACCTGTCACTTCTGCTCACGTACGGTCATTGCAGCACACATACCAACACAACAAAAATGTAAGGGTGAGCTTATATAAATAACAAATATAATTATAGAATATGAATATATTAAAATTATCTACACAACTTATACAATTCACAATAATTAGCATAATAGTCTTAATCAATTGATGCAGCATGTTCAGCCCTTTCCCAGCCCATCTAATGTAGATGCAGCGATTCAGTCCAGTTGGTTTCACAACCTAAGTAATTCACAGGAACTGTTTCCGGTCTGGGAGCAATCCAGCCCAGTATCTGGATGCAGACACAACACAACTCAGCATTTCTATCATTGCATGCCTAACCACCTAAACATGTAACTTGGTGAGCTACAGCGATAGAGCTCCAAAATGCCTTGTTCTGCACAGCCCGTTCTTGCTACAACGAGAGATATCTCGCTGCAGCGAGTTGTCCTACAACCCAACATCAACCAAAATCTCCCAACTCACATAATATGCATTAAAATTTTACTCAACAACCATACAACTTATACACTAATTTCAAGCCATTTCACACCATAACCATCATACGACATCACACCTAAAACATAGGGACGTCGTAGTTAAATGAATACATCATTAATTCTAAAAGATAAATAGGTATACACTTAACACAAGCTTGACAATTCTCCCCTCGAAAATTCACTCACCTGGGAAAAGATAGGGGCATTGCTCTCTCATCCGATCCTCCAACTCCTATATGGCATCACTAGTAGCTGGATCCCAAACGACTTTCACTAGTTGGATGGATTTGCCTCTAAGCTCCTTTACTCTAGTGTCCTCCTTTATTGGTCCCCTACGATATAGTATCTGATACGGCCCAATGAACTTAGGAGTCAGCTTCTTTGCTTTTAAAGCTCGTCCCACACTTGTAGTTTGTGATACCCTAAAAAATATGTGATCACTCACCTCAAACTCTACCGTCGATCAGCATATGATTTCTGATGACTCTAAGTCGCTATCAGTCTCTTTCAGATCAACTCAACTTGTTTTGTAGTTTTCTGAAGCATCTCAGGTCCAATCATCATACGAACTCCATCTTGGAACCAACAGATAGGTTTCTGACATATCCTACCATACAAGGCCTCAAAAGGCGTCATGCTGATGCTTGAATGGTAGCTGTTATTATAGGTATATTCTACCAGAGAAAGCATATCCTTCCAATCGCTCTGATCAATAACACAAGCTCGTAACAAGTCCTCCAAAGTTTGAATGGTCTGCTCCGATTGGCTATCAGTTTGCGGGGTAGTAAGCTAAACTTAGCCTCAACTGAGTACCTAAAGCCTCTTAAAAGCTCTGCCAGGTGAAGCAAGGATCCTTGTTAAAGATGATACTGGAAGGTACTCTATGTAACTTAACAATCTCTTTGATATACAGCTTAGCAAGTCATTCCATGGCATAGGTCATGTTAACTGGCAGGAAGTGAGCACACTTAGTCAGCCTATCAACTATGACCCAGACAACATGATTTTTAACAATTCTCGGCAAATGGGACACGAAGTCCATGGTCACACTTTCCTATTTCCACTCAGGAATCTCTGTGGCTTATAGTTCTCTAGGTGGACAACAACATTCTGCTTTTGCCTTTTGACAAGTCAAATAGGCCTTGACAAATTTGGCTATTTTACCTCTTATGCCCGACCACCAAAACGTCTGTTTAAGATCTTGATACATTTTTGTCACTCCAGAATGGAGATTTAGGCTACTCTCATGACCTTCTTCTAGAATCTTACTCCTTAACTTGACACCCCTTGGAATATAGACCCTTTAGAGCAAAGATCAATAACTAACTCAAGGTCATGCGTGGGGTAATTCCACTTATGGTTTCTTAATTGGCATGACGCATACGCCACCATTTTCTTGTTTTGCATCAATATGCATCCTAAACCTTGATACGATGCATCACAATACACCTCAAAAAGTCGGCCGATATCTGGAAGAATCAACACTAGAGAGGATGTCAACCTCTGCTTCAGCTCATTAATGCTCCGTTCATAGTCCTCTGTCTATACAAAGGGTTGATCTTAGCAAGTTAATTGCGTTAAAGGGGAAGCCACCTTGCAAACCCCTCTATAAACTTTCGGTAGTAACTCGTCAAGCTCATAAAACTGTGAATCTCAGTTACTGTCTTCAGCGTTTTCCATTGCAACATTGACTCTACTTTTGAAGCGTCAATTGCAATCCCTTCAGCCGAGATCACATGATCAAGGAACTTTACTTCCTCAAGCAAAAATTCACACTTGGACAATTTGGCATACAACTGTTTCTCTCTCAAAACTCCCAGAACAATCCTCAAATGTTCACCATGCTCCTCCTTTGAACTAAAATAGATAAGAATGTCACCGATGAACATCACCACGAACTAATCCAGAAAAGGCCTAAAGATCCAGTTCATGTAGTCCATAAATATCGCTGGGGCTGGTAACTGCAAAAGGCATTACTATATACTCATAGTGCCCATACCGAGTTAGAAAGCCAGTTTTTAAATGTCATCGTCCTTAACCCAAATTTGATGATACTCAGACTTTAGTTCAATCTTAGAGAACACCTTAGCACCTCTCAGCTAGTCCATCAAGTCGTCAATCCGTGGCAACAGGTATTTATTCTTAATGGTCAACTTATTCAACTGACAATAATCCACACAAAGTCTAAAACTTCTGTCTTTCTTTTTTACTAGAAGAACTAGTGTTCCTCGAGGCGACACACTCGGCCTAATCATCTTTTTCTACATTAGATCCCTAATCTGATCTTTCAGCTCTATCAGTTCTTTTAACACTATTCGATAAGGTGCTACCGATACTGGTTCAGCTCCAAGGATTAAGTCTATACCAAATTCTACCTCCCTAGGTAGGGGTATTCTAGGGACATCATCTAGAAATATTTCAGGGAATTTTCGCACTATTGGTATCGATAGAAGCTACTGCTCTTGCTTTACACTCATAATGGCCAAAAGAATGAAGCATGAAGCTCCCTCACTAATAGGTACCTCCACTTGACGCATAGGAATCATTTCTGTCAAGCCTTGCTGTTCAGGAAAAATCAAACATCCCTATGCACAGTCAATCAAAATGTGATTGGCGGTTAGTCAATTCATGCCTAGGATTACATCCAAGCCTGACATAGGGATACTAATAAGATTAACCCTATACTCTCGTCCCTTAACTACTATGCAACACAAACTGGTGAGGTTGTTTCCAAATTCAAAGTGGGTGTCGTCACCACTAAATTACACCTCAAGTCACTCACAGGCAATCCTAAGTTTTTCACACAGACGTCCACAATGAAGGAGTGCGTGGCTCTAGAATTGAAAAGCACAGAAAGGGATGTACCTACCACTACTCTTGTTCCCTGAACAAGATCTGTAGCTTGAGTAGCCTCTTTCCTAGAAATAGTAAATACACGAGCCTCGGCTCTACGCCTAGCCATATGTAGGGCCCTAACTGCTCTGGGTTTCACGAAATGCAAAACACTAGTTATGGATGATGCTACTCCACTCTAGGAAGTAGGGCAATCCTTAGCAAGATATCCCTGTTGTTGGCATTAAAAATAGACCCTAGTGTCAACCTACTGGCATTGGTTCAGATAGTGTGGTCCTCCACCTAAAGCATCTAACTATCATAGGGGTTGGAGTTCTAAAAGATAGTACACTTGCTTCCCTAAGATGGAGAGTAGAGGTGGCAGTCCCCACTGGTCTAGGAGCTGATTATGTCACTCCCCTAAACTGGGAAGGTCGAGATTGCTAACTAGCTTGTTTGCTAGACTGAGTTTCCCTATCCCTCCAGCATCCTCTAAATTGAGGTTCTTTATAAGAGTAGCTTGATCCAACAGGTCAACAAACTTAGTGATTTGAAGCGGGACCAAGGTCCTTTTGATATCAGTCCTCAACCTATCCAAAAACATTTGACATCTCCACTCTTCAAAAGTTGGGTACGAATAGAATTGATAGAGGCATTCAAACTGGATAGCATACTCGTAAACAGACAAGTTTCCTTGTACCAAACTCATAAATTTTCTCTCTCTTGCTGCACGAACATGGAAAGAAAAGAACTTTCCCATAAAACTATTCTTAAATATTGTCCATATAATAGCTTCTCCCTGAGTCTCCAACATAGTACGGGCTCTATGCCACCACATCTCAGCGTCTCTCACCAACATATATGCAGCATAAATTACCTTCCACTCTTCTACACATCCCATTGTCAAAAAAAATTTCTCAATCTCTTGGATCTAGAGCTCAGCTGCGTCTGATCCATCAACTCTAGTAAACTGAGGAGGGTCACGTTTTTTGAATTTAGATAGACCCTAGTACTCAGGTGGCGGTGTTGCTGCTGCCTGAGTTGTAGAGGTCGCTTGATTTGCAACTTGTTATTGCTGGACAACCTCTAAACTTTGCCTCACAGCTGCCGCCATAGCTTCCATAGCGTGAGTCATTTGGTTCATATCAGGTGGAGGGGGATTTGAAGTAAGTCTCCTAGGTGGTTTCACCATCGTAACACAAAGCGAAAAAATTGCCTTAGAACACTAATAGACAACTTTGTCTTAAAATTAATTATTCAGCTACACAGGCAATCTACCAATCACAACTTACATACAAATTAGCATAATTCGGCACATAACAACACAGCTATACACCATTTCAAGATACAATAATGTTTTAAAATCACACATATCATGACAGTTTAACTTATTCAGCACAACACGAACATCCACCAACCATATAGCCAACAAACACAACTGATTCAATATTCCATTGAAGTTTAACTCAGCAGCGCATTACCAGATCATATGATTTCCCTATAGCTCACCAAAGCCTCATATGCCAAAATCCTTTACATCTGTCATGTTAGAGAACATAAGTGAATAAGCTCGTTCTACACATAACTGAACGATAAGAGAATTTTGGTATATGATCTACAGCTAAGACACCCTGCTCAGAATACACAACTAAAGCCTAGTAATCTCACCCCATAGGTTTACCTAGAACATGCTTTGATACCACTAAATGTCACGAACCCTTTTTGTAAAGGATGCATGATATAGTAATGCAACTTGCCCTTGTGAGAAAGTTCCCGTGATTTGGAAAATCCAAGACTTATATCATAATTATCGGCAGAGTAAAACTCATGGTTATAGTATAAAACAGAACTTCAAGGCGTCATCATAACATCCAATATATATATATATATATATATATATATATATATATATATATATATATATATATACACGTAATATTATGTAATGTTATATATATAAGAGTTGCTGGATCTAGAGCTTAAAATATGTATTATAAACAAAATTACATGTCTCCAAAAATTCTGGCTAAGTAGGCTAAACTACAACTCTTCCTAAAGGCATGTTAAGCCCCGAATATCCCTTAGCCAGACTATCCAGCATGAGGAGTAGATGCATCACCTATCACTTTTGCTCACGTACCACAGTACAGTTATTGCAGCACACATACCAACATAACAAAAATACAAGGGTGGGTTTATATAAATAACAAACATATTTCTAGAATATGAATATATTAAAATTATCTATACAACTTATACAATTCATACTAATCAGCACAATAGTCTCAATCAATTGATGTAGCATGTTCAGCTCTTTTCCAGCCCATCTAATGTTGATGCAGCAATTCAGTTCCAGCTGATTTCACAACTAAGTAATCCAGAGGAACTCTTTCCAGTCTGGGAGTAACCCATCCTGGTATCTAGATCCAAACACAGCACAACTCACATTTCTATCGTTACATGTCTAACCACTTAAACATGTAACTCGGCTCTGGAATGATGCAAGTCAATATAATGCAGCACAACTAAATATATTCTCAGCCTCAACAATATAGTTATATACATACTTTCATAATAAAATGAAACAACTCATAGCTTTAGTCAAATATTTCAGTATATTAATCATTCTCAGCACATATATCACATTCATAATCTGCATAAAATGTCAACATTTATCAACTAATTTCAACATATCTTATTGTAGCATTTCAGCCTATGAAATTTCTCAAGATAACAGAAAGCTCAATTACACACTCACATCAAGTTTAATACATCCACCAAACAACAGTTAATCCATTTTGCCATGCTCCTTTTGGGTTCTATTCTAGGATTTGTTCATACACTAACTTATTCACAGCTAGGATAAGATTTACTCATAGCCTTACAGCAACCAAGAGAACCATAGTGGTTATCTAAAGTAAGCTCCCCTTACCTAGAATGGGTTTTCTTTAGATCTAGGTCCATGAGAGGTCCAAAGATATAAACAATGCTCAAAGTCTCAAATCTCTGCACTATTAGAAAATAGAAATCCTTGAGAAGAAAAACCAAAAAGTAAAGGAGGGACGAAATAGGGGAACCAAACCCTAAAACTCACATATATCCGTACTAGGTAGAGATTCTCACTCGGATATAGAAGAAGTTAGGTTTTGAGAGGGTTCTCTTTGAGTGAATAGGGTGAGAGAACAGAGGGGAAGTGAGAGGGAATAGTGATTTGGTGAGAAATGAGAGTTTTCAGCTCAAAATCCCTTAAATACCTCTCAGCTCACAATATTTTCTCACTACAGTGAGGCTCTCTTGCTACAGCGAGATATACCAGACAGTAGACTCTTATGGTACTATCATTTTCGCTGCAGCGAGAATGACGACCTCCTCACTGCAGCGAGAGAGTTCCAGAATGCCTTATTCTAGATGACCTATTCTCGCTGCAGCGAGTTGTCTTGCAGCCCAACATCAACCAAAATCTCTCAACTCACACAATATGCATTAAACTTTTACTTCGCAACCATACAATTTATACACACATAATTTGAAGCCATTTCACATCACAACCATCATACGACATCACACCCAAAACATAGGGACGCCGTAGTTAAATGAATACATCATTAATTCTAAAAGAAAAATAGTTAAACATCCCTTGAACAGGATAACGATTAGTATTTATTAGAGAACATTGTTCTCCAACTACATTTATGTCAAGCTCATCTCTTGCTTATACTTGAAAAATATATAAGCTAATTTTAAACTATAATATTTAAAGATAAATCAAGAAAGAAAAGTGAATTAATAATTATTTAAAATAATTTATATCATTTTTAATCATTAAATTACATTTATATTAAACTCAGACAAGGAAAATTATTTTGATAGGTGATGTTATGCAAAGACAAATTATTATTCAATTTTTCTTCATTTTTCCTGCTTAAAAAGATTAATTGATTTATTAATTTTTTAAGAGCATATAGTCTCATTAATTAAATGAAAGGATTTTTTTATGCAAGCCAGAGTGTCATAAACAATGAAAAACTCATGGTTTTCTATGTTCCATTTTATTTTTTAAGATGCATATAAAAATAACGAGTTTCATTTTTATTTTTAAGAAGCAAAAATGGCATGTTAATAATGAGAAATAATTGTTATATTATTTACAATTGATATTTATATTATTGGAAGGCAACCAGAACATGAAGTCCATGTTAGTAAAACAGCCAAGAGATAAGTGAATGACAGGTAAATGACGTGAACTTAGTATCCTTTTCTCATTTATGTCTTTCTCACCCATTGGATGAATACTTAATACATGCCTCAAATAATGCTAGAAATAACTAAAAATACTAAAAACTAGGAACATAAACACACGAACAGAATAGACTTGGCCAGATATAACTGACCACTAAATAATTGAATGATAAACAAGATTATCCTAAGACCTACTAAATGATAACGATAAAAAATGTGGACTTGACTAATGATAACGGATAATGGCATTTTGAATCATCTTTTCAACACTTCTCGCTTGATTCAAAATCACAAACTCCTAACCGTGACATGAAAAATTGATGCTTGACTTGAGAAAGAGACTTTGTAAATACATCAGCTATCTGCTCATTTGTGCCGCAAAATTTCAAGATTATCTTTTCATTTCTGAATAAAATGATGATGCACATCAATGTGCTTAGTTCTGCCATGAAATGCGAGATTCCTTGTCATAAAAATTGTAGATCGATTGTCACAAAATATCTCAGTTGCTTCCTTCTGCTCAAGATTGAAATCACTAAGAATCTTTCTGATCCACAAGGCTTGTCGTGCCGCTGTTGTTGTTGCTGTATATTCAGCTTCAGATGATGATAAAGCTACCGTTTCTTGCTTTTTTGAACTCCATGTTACTGCTCCGGAACCGAAGCTAAAAACATTGCCAGAAATGCTTTTTCGATCATCTAAACAACCTGCCCAATCACTATCAGTGAAACCAACTAATATGAAATTTGATACTTTGCAATACCAAATACCAAAATTCACAGTTCCTGCAACATAGCAAAGAATTCTTTTTGCTGCTCCAAAATGTTGTTTTGTAGGACTCTGCATAAATCTAGACACAACACTAACACAGAAAGTTATATCGGGTCTAGTGTGCGTTAGATAATTCAAACCACCAATCAGACTTCTAAACAATTTTGAGTTAACTTTATCAGTCCCATCTTCATGCTGTAGCTTCTCATTGATGTTCATTGGTGTGGTTGCCTCCTCACAGTTTGCCATGTTAAACTTCTTTAAAAGATCTGCAGCATATTTCTTTTGGCATACAAAAATTCCATCATCAGCCTACGTAACTTGGATTCCCAAAAAATACTGCAACATGCCTAAGTCTATCATCTCAAAAGTTCTCACCACACATGACTTAAAATCATCAATTAATAACTTTGAGGAGCCCATATAGATCATATCATCCACATAGAGACAGACCACCAAAAGATCTCCATTACCTTTCTTCTTCAAATAAAGAGTTGGCTCATTTTCACTTCTAGTGAACCCATTGTCCAGGAAGAATGAATCAATCTTGCTATACCAGGCACGTGGGGCTTGCTTCAGCCCGTAAAGAGCTTTTCTTAACCTGTAAACTTTAGTTTCATTACCACACACAGCAAAGCCTTATGGTTGTGAGACATAGACCTCCTCCACTACATCACCATTCAGAAAAGCAGATTTCACATCAAATTGATACACAGGTAATTGCAATTGAGCAGCTAAAGCCAAAACGATTCTCACAGTTTCAAATCGAGCAACGGGAGAATATGTTTCCTCGAAATTAATACCTTGTGGTTGTGAGTATCCCTTTGCCACAAGTTGAGCTTTATGTTTCTGGACACTTCCATCAACATTATACTTTGTTCGGAATATCCACTTCAATCCTACAACATTCTTGCCTTTTGGAACATCAACCAACTCCCATGTTGAATTTCTTTCAATGGCATACATCTCCTCCTTCATAGCAATCTACCATTCAGGTTGTTGTGCAGCTTCTTCAAAAGAAGTTGGGTCAGTGACCAATAAGGCAAAATCACAAGACTCATAAATTTCTCTAAGAGATCTGAATTTTCTTGGTGGTGTTTCGCTACTGCTGCTAGAGGGGCTGATTGCTGGAGAATCAGAACTAGAGTTTGCAGTATTATTAGGAGAGGAAGGAACTGTATTTGAAGGCTATTCATCTTCAAAATCTGTTGGAACTATGCCTCCCTTGTCACAATTTACTTTGAATTCCGCTTCTTCATTGAATACAACATCCCTACTAATTATCACTTTGCCACTTATAGGATTATATAAATGATATGCTTTGGATTGAGGACTATAGCCAATAAAAATGCATTTTTCAGATTTTTCATCAATCTTAGATCGAGAAGTAGTCAAAGTATATGCTGTACAATTAAAGACTTTTAAGTGGCTTACCCGAGGCTTCTTACCCATCCAAGCTTCATAAGGTGTCTGATTAAGAACAGCCTTTGTAGGTTCAAGAGGTACACTGCTGTTGCAACTGCTTCTCCCCAAAACTGATTCGAGAGCCCTTTTGCTTTCAACAAGCTTTTAGCCATTTCTACAACAGTGCGATTTTTTCGTTCCGTAACTCCATTTTGTTCTGGTGTGTATGGTGCAATAAATTCCCTGCAAATGCCATTCTCATCACAAAAGACATTGAAATCATTAGACAAAAATTCACCACCACGATCACTTTGAAGTGCTTTTAGCCTTTTCTCACTTTGCCTCTCCACCAACGCCTTAAATTTCTTAAAATTCTCAAAAGCTTCATATTTGAATTTCAAGAAATAAACCCAACTCATGCGGTTGTGGTCATCTGTAAACAGCAAAAAATAGCAACTTCCATCGAGTGACTCTATTTTTATAGGCCCACATAAATCAGTATGCACAAGTTCAACAGGAAATGACAATGAGATGCCCTCCATGATTTTCCAACAGGAAATGACTTCCTGTTCTACTTCCCATAAACACACCCTTCACAAAAATCAAGTTCACCAATTCTTGGCAAGCCAAAAACCATTTCTTTTTTACTGAGAAGCTTCAAGCCATTCAAATGCAAATGCCCATAACGCAAATGCCACAAATTAGACATCTTATTGAAACTGATTGTACGCTATTGTGTCATAGTCAGGTTCCTCATCATTTCTGGAGTGATGTTGTTCTTACTGCGTGTTACTTTATTAACAAAATGTCATCCTTAGTTCTTCAAAATCAAGTACCTCACTCTATCTTATACCCTCAATAATCCCTTCACCCTTTACCCCTTTGTGTCTTTGGGTTCACCTATTTTGTTCAATACCTTAGTCCTAGGCTTGATAAACTCTCACCACGCTCTCACAAATGTTTTTTTTAGGTTACACTAGATCCTAGAAAGGTTATAAGTGTTACTATTTAGCTCTTTGTCACTATTTAGTTTTGGCTGATATCACCTTCTTTGAATCTGTTCCTTTCTTTAGACTCAGTCCTCTTATTTCAGTCTTTGAATCTCCTTCTTCCCCTCTTTTAACTTCTATGCCTTTCCATTATGTTCCACTAGAACCATCTCATGCTTCTGCCAAACCACCTCCTTCGTGCCCTCTGCAGGTATATCACTATTGCTAGCCCCTCTCTACCACCATAGAGGTAGTTGAGGCCGTAGGACATATCACTTTTCAACTCTTGGTTTAGTCTTTCGAGTTTACAAGTAACTCACTCCTATAATATGTACGGACATATTTATTCCTAAGTAAGGCCTTAAACTCAACCCAGTCATCAATGGGAGGTAAGCCTAACCTATCTCTATTTTTACAAAAATTGGTCTACCAAACTAGAGCATAGTTTTGAAATGATAAGGTAGTTATCCTAACCTTCTTTTTCCTAGTAATCTTGTGGCTATTAAACACTTATTCAAGCCTCATCTCCCATTCAAGATAAGCTTCTACATCACTTTTGCCATGGAAAGGTGGCACTTCCATTTTAATTTCCTTAAGCCTAGATTCATCTTCTCTATCTCTTCTAGGTCTTCTTTCCTCTCTATAGTTTCTTCTCTTATGGCCTTCACTTCTCTCACTCCTTTCTTCCCACCTATCCCTCTCTTATCTTCTATTTCCCCCTTCGCTGTGCCTTTTATATCTATTATGACCACTTGATGAAGCTTCTCCTAAGTTTTGCCTCTCTAATCTAGCTCTCATTTCTTCCCTTTCTCTTCTCATTTTACCCCTCATTTTAGCAATTTCAGCCATAAACCTTGTAGTTTTAGGAGATGGTGGAGGACTATCTTCACTATACATATCCATGACTCTTTTTTATTTTAATAAATGTTGATTTTAGTGCAAGCTACACACTAAAAATGGACCACTAATATTTTTTTTAACTTAGACCAGAACACTAAACTATAAGCAATAAACAAAGTAAGAAGGTAATAAAAGAAAGACTATCAAAATTAGTCGTTACTAAACTCAAGAAAACTAGAGAAAATTTGGAATAGAGAGGAAAGGTGTGAACCCTTACTTCACATCCCAGAATCCTAACATGACATGCAAAAAATGGAGTGAGGAAAGGATTGGAATCTTAGTCCAACACTCAAATTATGCAATGATCCTAATCGCAAAGCTTTAAAACAATCACACAAACCTAAACTAGCATATACTAGTCGTGTGCAAAATTTAAACTCACAACCTATGCACGATTACCCTAAATAAGTAGGTCAAATAGAGCCAAAAGTCCAATGTCCATTTACAAAGAATTTTGAAACCTACTACAAAGTTCTATTAGCCCCAAAAATAAAAGAAAAAGTCTCTAAATACAAGGAGATTTGAAATGCACAAAATGAAAATTCATAAGCTAATGTATTACAAGGCTTTGCTCTCCAATATAAAAGCTTTCCAAAAAGTGCAGTTCCAAGTCACCAGGTATCAAAAGAAAAGAAATGGTTAGTGGAAAACAACAATTAATATGTGAATTTTGGACCAAGGACCTCACCACTCTTCTCATGTATTTCACTCAAATTTCAACTCGTGTTTACTCTTTTTTTTTTCTTTTTTTTTTTTACTTTTTCAATAATTTGCACACTTGTCTTTTCCCTCTCTACTCCTTAACTAACAAGGAAATCAAGGTAGAAAGCCAAGCTACTCTTAATTTGATCACCTAATATGCTACCATTATAGTGAGTCCAATGTTTATCTCAAAGAAGCCAAAAAAGATATGAGACTCTAAGACAAAACTAGAGAAATTTGAAAGACAAACTAGAAAAGCACAATTAGAATTAAGCACACTCAAAGAGAATATTTATGTATGATAAACTTGAATAAGAAAGAGACAAGCTAGAATTAAGGACTTTTGACAGCAAGCACTCAAAAGAAACCTAAAACTCTAGATTACACAAACTAGATTCAAGTTAACACACAAAATTAGCCATTGATTTCACTTCAAAGACCAACACATAATATTTGCACCTCTCATGATATTCAAATTCATTCTTTAACCTTTGATTTCACTACTCTTTTTTAAAAAAAAAAAATTTCTAGCAAGCCTTTTTTTTTCTTGTATTTTCTCTTTTCTTTCTTTCTTTTCTCTTTTCTTGTTGTTTTGGCTTTTTCTATGTCACTAATTTTCTAGATTTGCAATGGATATTTAATTTTACACAAGAATCCACACTAACAATTCTATTTTCAACAACAACACATTTAATTCACCCTTGCAAGTTATCACAATTAACAAAAACGAAAACTATAGCAAGATGATGGAATAGAAAAACAAGAAAAAAGACAAGTAGAAAGAAGTGGTTGGAACAAGAAAATCACCACACAATGAAACTAGAAAGCAAGAAAACAAGATAAAAGTGCAAAAAGGATTCACGAATTAACACCAAGAACATAAATACAAAACTTTCCAACACATGTAATTCAAAATGATTCAAGATCTAAAATTGAGAAACAAGTGTATAGCAACAATTTTGCATTTACAATTGCAAAACATATGGATCTAACCAAAAATTTCAGCAAGAACATGAAGAACACAAGATGAAATGATGCAAAGACTTGCAACACAAGATCTAAAGATTAGAACAATTTAAGAATGATTTATGAATTCTAAACCAATTAAAACACTTATGTAATACTAGGAAACAAAATAACCAGATCAGATTTAGCAAAGAATCAACAACACAAATTCTGAATATTTGAATTTCAATGAACGAATTTGGCTCCAAAAATTGAAACTCAACCAATCTAAAATATAAAGGCAAGGTTTTCATTAGAATTGAACGTATATTAACGATCTACAATTAAATTTTCAAAATTCTTTGTAGATCAAAGTAGATCTAAGAAATGAATTCAAATGAAATTTGGCAGGAAAATTTGAAAGTTGTCCAATCATGAAAATTATTATAAGGTTTTGGTCAGAATACAATGTAGATCAAGGATCTATAATCAGATTTTCAAAATTCAAAATAGATCTAAGTAGATCTAAGTTTTAAGTTTTGACACCAAATTTGAAATTAAAAAAAAAAAAGATTATCAACTAATGGATCTATATGAAGAAAAGGTGTAGATGAAGAATATGGAATCAAATTTCAAAAGAAATCAAGAAAATAAAGTAGATCTAGAATTTTTGTTACCTCTAGGAGCAAGCTCTAGATACCAAATGATGTAGGAATTGCTTGATTCCTTTGAATGTGCGAATCATTCCTAGAGCAACTTCATTCACCGATCCTTGATTCCTTAAAGAAAAATGCAATCGGACTAGAATTTTTTAACAAAAAAGTTGAAGTAGAATGAGATGGATATTGGCGCCACTCTCCAAGGGAGATAAGCCACAAGATCTTCACCATTATGGAAGGATCCACCAATAAAAAGTAAACTCAAGATCTCTACCAAAATCACTTAAGAGAAAAAGAAGTTTCTCAAAACTCACTAGATTTCATCAAATCTGAAAAATGAACCAAAGTTACCAAAATACAAAGGAAAAGTGTCTTATATAGGCAACAAGCTACACTAGCTATTGGGCTAGGCCCAACTACACAAGAAGGCAAAATCCAAAGTTACAAAATACACTATGAGACCTAAGAATCATGAATGATACAAGGAAATAAGAATAGGTCTTCAAAGTGTGGCCTTCTATGGGTTTGGGTCCAAGATGACTCACTAGGCCCACAAGCTTGCCTAGGGCTTCTTTTGTCTTCTTAACCCTTGACCTAGTCATAGGACCTTGAAGTTCCTTCAAAGCATCCTCCACTTGGCTTAAGCTCTCCAAGCTAGTGAGATCATCATCACATAGTGGAGTCGTGGTATTGTACAGTGCTACAACTGTGGTAAATTTGGCCATTATTGGAATCAATGCACTCATCCTCCACAGAATCAGTTGTTTTTTCACTCACAAGGTAATTCTCGCTTTGCTAACTCAGTGTCTCAACCTAATAAAGCTACTTAAGAGAAAGAATGACGTAATGTGCGTATGAATGATGAGAAATTTATTCAATATACTCAGTTTCAGATTTCTCAACAGTCGTCTACATCCTCTACAGCCACTTTTGTCCAAAAAGGTAATCCTACTGCATGCCTTTCTTCTTTTTACAGGCACTGGGTCATTGATTCTAGTACTATTGATCATATGACTAAAGATTAAGGTATCCTTTCCTCTTTTTGTCTACCTAGTTCTCATGCTTTTGTAACACTCACTGATGGTTCTAGTGTCGATATTAAGGGCAGCGGGTGTACCACCCCAGTTTCAACCTTACCTTTATTCTTAGTTTTATATTTGCCTCAATTCCTCTTAAATTTGTTGTCCATTAGCCAAATCACTTTATCATTAAATTGCTCAGTAACATTCTTTTTTTATTCTTGTGTTTTTAAGGATCTGGTGACACAGAGGATTATTGCTAGAGGTAGAGTATATAATGGGTTGTATCTATTGGAAGAAGAAGGACTTTTGCAAGCTTCTATTGCTTCTAGGAATGAAAAAGTGTTTCCTTCCCAACTCCATTGCCTTCTGGGTCATCCGTCTTTAGGAGTTCTTAGGAAATTATGTCATAATATATAGTGTAATTTTTATTATGAGTCATGTCAATTTGCTAAACATCATCGAAATGTTTATTTACCTTGTTTAAATAAAAGGGCTCATGCTCCTTTTAAAATTGATCATTCTGATGTTAAGGGTCCTTGTCTAGTTACTTCTAAATCTTGTTTTAAATATTTTATTACCTTTGTGGATGATTATTCTCGTGTAACATGGCTATTTTTTATGAAATTCAAATCTAAAGTCTTTTCTATATTTTATAATTCTTGTGCTGAAATTAAAACTCAATTTAATGCTTGTGTGCGCATTCTTGGAAGTGATAATGCTAAAGAATATTTTTCTGCATCCTTCACTAATTTTATGAATAAACATGGCATACTTCATTGGTCCTTTTGTCTTGTTACCCCACAACAAAATGGATTAGTTGAACGTAAAAATTGTCATCTTATGGAGGTAGCCCATGCTTTAATGTTTGAAATGAAAGTTCCTAAACCTTTTTGGGCTGATATTATTCTTACTACTGCATATTTAATTAATCGCATGCCATCATCTATGTTACATGGTGAGATTCCCCACTCTATACTTTTCCCATCATAATCTCTTTTTTCTTTACCTCCTAAAGTTTTTGCCTGCACTTGTTTTGTGTTTGATGTTCATCCTCAGATAATTAAAATTGATCCAAAGTCCCTAAAATGTGTTTTTGGATTATTCTCGATCACAAAAAGGTTATCGTTATTTTTCACCTAATGTTAGTTGTTATCTTATTTCCTCTGATGTGTCTTTCTTTGAAAGTCTTCCATTCTTTAAGTCCTCATCTTCTGAGTCCATGTATGAGGTAGATGAACCTTTCTTGACTTATACGCTTGTCCAACCTATATGTCACAACCTTTTTTTTTATAAAAGATCAATGACATTATGAATCATAACTCCCAATTTACTTTCATTAACAAGATAATACTAGTACGTTGCAAATAATATAAATTTTTAAAAGAAAGTTCTGACTTCAATATCCAATCCGCAAAATAACTAAGCTCCAAAGGAAATACAAAAATGATATAAGTGTATGTACATAATTACAACAGTTACTCAAAGTGGATCTCAAAATACAAAGTCTTCGTATAATATTTACCTCAAAACATTATGTCTATAGCCAAGTGGCATAGTTTCACACCAAAGCCTAGACTAATAGAAACTAAGCTACATATTTCCAAAGTCTTCAACCCAGACTACTCCTTAGCCAGAATCCCTAGCATGAAAAGCAGACACTCCACCTATCACTTCTGCTCATGGGTCGTTGTACAATCGTTGCAACACATACACAATACAAACAAGAGCAAGGGTAAACTTACACAACAAAAGATCTTATTCATAAGAATAATAGAAATGTAACATATTTATATGTAACTTAATGCATCAATGCTCAACAAAACATTTTCATCCTTAAGTCAATTTCTTGCTCAAAAAAATGGTACAGTAATGTTAATCAATTAATGCAGCATGTTTAACCCGTTATTAACTCATGAAATACCAACAACAATAACAATACTAGCAATAATGTCAACCACAACAATTATAACAACAATTTAGTTCCATTTGGCATCACAATATTAGTGAATATAAAAAATTAATATTAAAATTTTTTTAAATCCACGTAACGGTCAAACAATTTTGATAGAGTAATGGATCCACCTTCAACGTTACTTGGATCGTAAGGATTTATTGAGTAGCAGTGTGCTAATTTAAACCCTGTACAAGAGTAAATTTATCTAAAAAAATAATAAAGAAAAATAAAGTTTCTCCAAAACAAAAACAAAATTTTTTTTTAAAACTTATCAAAAACTCAGTTTAAAAAAAAAAGAATTATGTGACAATTTTGATTCTACCATTACATACATACGTAGGAGTAAAAATCTGACCCATTAAGTCTAAATTTTTTTTTAAAATTTAAATTATTTTTAAAAAAAAATTAAACTATGAGTAATTTAGAATAATTCTAACATGTTTTCAAATTAAATTTTTTTTTTCAAACATGTTTTCCCGTATTAAATCTCCGTAGAGAACTTCACATCATAAATGTACTGAGGCTGCTGCCAATCTTGACGAAGACTTTATTACGTGTGAACGCTTCTTCCTCGAAATAAAACAAATTATGAGTTGACCATGACTATAAAAAATAATATTTAAATACTTATTTTAAAAATTATGAGTTTTATTAATTTTAATTTTTAAAATTGAATTTAAATATTTATAGAAAAATATATTTATCATATTAAAATTATAAAAATATAATAAATATTTTTTAATAAAATTTTATTATTAGTAATTATTTATTTTTAATTTTAAAAATTAAAAACTAAAGTTAAGTCACGTCAGAGTATCACTCTTACGTTTTTATTCGAAAATTTTACTTTAAGAATATTAATTTTTCTTTGTCCTTATATTAGTTGGAATCACACGTCTCAGACAATTCTCATATCATAACTTCACATTAATGCATTGGTACTGCTGCCACTCCTGACGATGACTTAATCATGAACGCTTCTTCCACGAAATAAAACAAATACAACATATATTTTAGTATATTTTTATAATTAGTTAATTTTTAAAAATTAATTCATAAGATATGTATTTCATTATTTAAAATTAATCTAATTACACAGAATGTATTTGTGTCCAAAAGCATATTATTAACATTGCTTTAAAATTATTCAAAATATTAAAGATAAAAAATAAAAAAATTCACAAGAGTAATAAAATGAGTTAGCGTAATAAATTATTTAATTAAACCTGTGAGTCATTAAAGTGTATTTAATTAGGTAATACAAATAAAAAATAAATTTGTAATGTAGTATCTTAAATTTTTTTTTTATAAGTATCGCATCTAAAAAAATTATACTAATAAAAAAACATATAATAAATTATAAAAAATATAAATTATTATATATAATTTATTTAAAATTATATTATTTATATTATTTACTAGATGATCCTATTATTTATAAATATAAATATATATTATTTAGATATATTTGTAATATATATATATATATATATATATATTGTATATTAATTTTTTATTTGTTTTATAAATTTTTAGTTTCAAATAAAATATAATGTATATTTAAGTAATTTTTATTTATCATGAATAAAAAAATTATAATATAATATATTAATATAATAATTAAATAATTGAATATTATTATTAATAAAAAATAATTAAATATTAATTATAATAAAATAAAAATATAAAAAATATATTAATATAATATTTTTATTTTATTTTAAAATTTTAATTTGTTTAATTTTAATTATGTTCCTTTCTTACTAAAAAATTTAATTATTTTTCAGTTTATTTAAATATAACAAATATAATAATTTATTATTTAAATAAGTATTTAAATATTTTTAATTTTAAATAAAATATAATTAATATTAATATATTATAACATAATATATTAATAATAATAAAATTAAGAATATAAAAAATATATTAATATAATATTATTATTTCATTTAATTTTTATTACATCTTATTTTTATTTGAAGATTTAATATTTTTTAACTTATTTTAAATATAAAAATTTAGTATTAAATAAATTTATTATTTAAATATATAGCTAAATATTGTTATTAAAGTTTTGGTTAATGGGGCTTATAGATTTTTAAAGATAATACAGAATATATTAAACAAGTAGAATTGTGTCACTATCCATGCACTTTATTTAAGAATAATTGTAGGTGTTCTTTTGCTGAGTACATACGCTAACAGGGCTTTGGCTTCCTCCGTTTCCAATCTCAAAATCTACGCATTGCAGCTTTAGTTTCGATACAGTCTCTCTCGATCATTTCAAGGATGGCTGAGTCAATTCCATTTGCTGTTACTTCAAATCTCATTCACAGGTTCCTTTCCGCACCCTTTCTTCAACCTTTTAACTCTATTTACCGTACCTTTCCATTGCTCTTCCAAGGCGTCATAGCTGAGCCTTAAATCTCACAAGTTTCTCTCAGTTGTTAAACTCATTAACTTAGAACCAAACACACTGTTAATCCTGTGTTCTTTTTATTCTGTCTTATAAACTGTTTAGTATGTATTTTATTTTATTTTTTTAATCTCTGTTTATTTTAGATTTCTCTTTACTTCTAATTGTTTTCAACACAGTTTTGTGTGTGTTTTTTTTTAAATTTCTCTGATGGTTGGCATGTGAAGTTTATTTTGTGGTATTGTTTTTGTGTTTTTATTTTTAACTGTGAATTTTATTCTTACGCTTTCTTTTATCTCTTTTATAAGCACCCTTTTTTTTTCTGCATAGTTTTCAATTATCCTTATTTTGTTTTTTGAGTTTTAACCATTCACTTTTTTTATTTTTTTCTCAAGGTAAGTTTCTAACTTTTTCTTAAAAAAAATTAGTATTTAAAGTTTGTTAAAGCATACAATTCAATCATGATAGTAAAAAAAAAAAAAAACTAATGTATAATGTTTATTAAAAAAAAGTTAAATATAAAAAGATGAATTAATTTGTTATTCCACACATATTCTTTTCATTTTTAATTAAGTCCTTCTAGTTAAATTGTTTTTAATTAAAGTCTATATCTCTATTAAATATCAATGAGATGATATTTTCAATTTACTAACCTATTACTTTATTTTAAATTTTCTTTTTTATGATTAATTTATATAGTTAAATTTCTCTAAATTCTCAAATCCTTTTATTACTACGTGATAAAATATAATTACCAAATTTAACTCAACTTAGCGTAGCTTTCCATTGCTGTTCCAAGCCAAGGCTTCATAGGCAAGCCTTAAATCTCACGAATTTCTCTTAGTTGTTGAACTCATTAACTTTGTACCACACACTCTTTTAATCATGCGTGTTTTTTTATTCTTTCATATAAACTGTTTAGTTTGTATTTTATTTTTCTAATCTCTGTTTTTTTATATTTCTCTTGACTTCTAATTGTTTTTAACACAGTTTTATGTCTGCGTTTTTAAATTTCTCTGATGTTGGGCATGTGATCTGTTAATATATTATTTAAAAAATATTTTATTAGAATAGATAATGTCGTCTAAATATACCACAATCATATTCTTCTGAAGAAATTACAAACAAATGGATATATTATGATATTCTCATTTCTATTTTTGAAATTATATATCTCTTCCCATAAAAAATTAAAACATCATATTTTCTATTTTATGATTTTTGTAAAGCATTGTTTAGCATTTACATGTCTTTACTTTATTTTTTTTATATATAGTCTATTTTTTATTTAAATGCCTTTATTTTTCAAAAAAATTTCACTTTACCTTTTTCTTTGAATACGCCAACGTTGTAACTCATCTGCATCTTATACCTTTCTTCAGATGTGAGAATTTTAGCTTTATTTCATTATTTACTTCTGAGACAAAATTTTAAAATTTTTATAACAATAATAAGTATTTATTGTTTCATAAAAAATACATTGAGTCCACTGAGCCTTCTGAAAAATTTAAAAAAGGGGTAAATTTATTCAAAGAATTATTTTAGTAAAAAAATTCAAATAAATATTTATCAATGCTTTAACCAAAAGTTTAAAATAGATTAAATTGTGATGATTTTAATTTTAAAAGATTATATAATTTTAAAATAAAAGAGAAAGTAGTGTAATATGCATCTTTTAAGAGAGAAAATTTTAATTTAATTATTTATGTATTGTCTAAAAAATTTTTATTTTATTGTTTCTAAACCAATCGTGACTCTAATATTTTAAGAAATTAATCAAAATAAATATCAAGTTGAACCAAATTCCATTTTCAGCTTTTTAAAAATATTGAATAAGGATATGTATATTATATTACCCTCATTTCTATTTTAAAATTATATAACGTCGTCTCATAAAATAAATTAAAATGTATTACATTTTAATTCATTTTAAGGTTTTTGTAAAGCAATGATAAACACTTGTATGTCCTACAAAAGACAATGACCTTTATGTCCATTGAAGCCTACAATCCTAGATTTTAGTTTAACATCAAAATAAAAAAATCCATCGTCTTATAGCAAAAAGTAAATGACCTTTATACTAAGACTAGCGCCACACCAAAATTATGTGTCAACAAGAATCAAAAACCAAAAAATTAAAGGAGAAAATTTGAAACTAAATACAAGACAAAAATTACACAGGAATAGATACGAAGTGTAAATTGAGAAAATATAATCACAAATTTTTTTTGTATGAATGCAAAACCCTTTTGTTTCATACAAAAAAAAACGTAATTTAAGAGATGATGTGTGAAAAAACATGCTTTGATTGAGTAAAATTATAAAAATGATAAGAGAATTGACAAAGGAGTTGATTGCAAAAATAAATGTTTTTGGAATTTAAGAGAAAAGAGAGAGCGTAATCGGAAGGCCGAATAGAAAGGATGAAGAGTTTCGCATTGTCCAAATAGAGAAGATGAAAATGACTTCTATTTTTTCAAATGTTAACTTTTTCATGTAATAAAATATTAAAAATAATAATGATATGACCTAAAATATTAAAGATTAAATGTTAATAATTTTTTAAAACTGTATTATAATAATAATAATAATAATAATAAGACAATATTAACGTAGACTCATAAATTAAAAGAGGAAGTTAAAATATTAAAGATTAAATGTTAATATTTTTTTAAAAGATTAATTTTAAAGAGTACTACTCTTATAGTAACAAAAAGACATAATTAAGATTATATATAATTTTAATATTTACACAAGATAATATTTTAAATTATCTTTTAATAATCATAGAAATATTGATAAATAATTACAAAGACAATGATAATAATTAACTTTTAATAATTAGGAGATATTTTTAACACACTCACTCAATTTAGTGAATGAGTATCTATCATTCCAAATTGTGTAAAATGTCTTAGAATTGTTTAGCTTTCAATTTTTTAGTCAACATGTCTATTAGTTGATCTTTAGAAGAGACATAATCAATAGCTATGAGACCACTATCCAATTTATCTTTAATGAAATATTAATCAATCTTTATATGTTTTATGACAAGATTATGAACTATGTTTATGACGCACTTATTATCACACAATAGTTTTATAGAACCAATGAATTTTAATTTAAGATCATCAAGATAGATATTTATTTGTAAAAGTTCACACTTCTTGAGCCATAGCTTGGAATTCAGCTTTCACACTTGAGTTGATCACAACACTTTGTTTCTCCTCCAGTGTTACTAGATTTTCTCTTAAAAATATACAATATCTTGAAGTGAATTTTCTATCTACAATGGAACTTGCATAATGAGTGTTTGTATATACGTTCAAAGCAAGAGAGTCTCTCCCCTTTTAAAGAGAGTGTCTCATTCAGGACTTCCTTTTCAATACCAAGAAAATTATTTACTTCTTGTCAATGTCTTTCACGTTGATCATGCACAAATTGGCTAACAATACTAACAAATATGGAATATTAGGTCTAGTATGAGATAGGTAGATTAACTTTCCTATTAGTCTTTGGTATTAGGCTTTGTCTACAATAGGACTTTTTTCTTCTCCTCTTATTTGACATTTTTGCTCTATAGGTATTCCAATAGCCTTAAATTCCAGTGTTTCAGTCTCCACGAGAAGATTTAGAATATATTTGTCTACAATAGTTTTAACCATCCTACTTTTTATATTCTAAAAATAAATAACATTTTATTGTACAATGGAGAATAAATTAATTTTATTCAGTTTTAGAAATATAATTATATGAAAAAATTTGAATTTTTCTTAGATTGAACATAATTGCAATATATATTTTTACCATTTTTACTATTTAGATCATAAATATTCGTAATGAATAAAAATAAATTTATAAAATAAAACAAGTAGCATAAAAATACAATGACATTGAAACTTTCTTGAAAATGAGTTCTTTCATAATACTTTGCTAAGAATATTAAAAATATATTTTTCACAATTTTGAAATTGAACATAAAAATAATAGAATTGTTGAAATTAATTGATAAATTTTACAAATATAATTTAAATTATTATTTACAACAATCTCTATCAAACCTCTCAATATTTAAATTCATCATACATTATGTACATATCAGAAATTTAACTCTAAAATTTAATCAAAACTTTCACAACTTTAATATAATTTAAAGCCTACAGAGTATACTCCTCCTTGCAACGCCACTGAGAATATAATCCTAGAGCATACCATCCTTCATTTTAAATTTCTGAAAAATGGTTGTAAGGGTGAGCAATCCCACTCTCAATAATTCTTTAGTTTAAAGGTAATTCAAATTAAAAATAAGAGACATAGATTCTTGTACCAACATAGTAAATAATATTATTTTCAATACAAAATTCAAAAAATCATAGCAACAACAATCAGATTAATTATACTTTAAATTACACACTGATATAATATCAATCTAAACTTTTTCACTAACATACATTCCACAGATCAATAGATTATTCTATCCATTACTATTACATCAAATACTTATAATTTCCGCACCACTTCATTCATTTCATATCGAGCAGTATGTTATAATAAGTGCATTATAACAATATTAATTAATGCATTATAATACATGTATTATAATTACACCTGTCGATATATTACAATATCTGTATTATAATTACATTGATTAATCTATGATGATTCACCTATTATAAACACACATCTCATACATTCACATTCATTGCCTTTGGGATCCCTTGAGGTCTTACATATGTATAGATAGTTATTGGTTAGCCGCAATAACACAGATACAACGTGTATTCTCCTGACCACTTTTAGCAAAGGTATAATTAGGAGTCTCGTCAGGAGATGAGTGTGTGGCCTGTAAATGCTTTTCCATTCAGCAAATCTTTTTGCACTTTCTTACAATTAGCATTCATCACCCTCATTTCTCCAAAATTTTTCAAATATTCTCCTGACTCTATACCTTCAGTATATCTCTATACTATCTATACAGGGTCTCAATATTTCTCATGACCCTTACTTCCTCAACATTTCATATACATTCCATTTCTCAACATTTTGCATTAGAATTCGCTTTATCATCACTTCAATATTTTCCATGATATATGTCACATCATCAATTTAGCATCTCATATTCCATACAATTCATCATCATTTCTTTTCCATTTGATAAAATCAACAACTTAAATTCAACATGCAGACTCATTCACATCAGCTCTTTATTCATAAATTTTGAATAAATACACATTACTATACAAAACAAGCAAATACATTTTATGAGGACACAAATTCACTAACTTTCCCATTCCTCAATTATTAAACACAAATTCATATTTATCACACTACAAAATTTCAATATTAATAATTCATCAATCTATTTCACATCAATAAAGTATGCCGAAGGTCAGTCATCCTCGAGCTCAGACCAGTTACGCATGTTCATACACATTAAGCTAAATCACAGTAAAAATTGTCGGAGGTTATGCTTTCTTTCAGTCTTTTTATAAATTCATCTATCTTGGGGTTTGATCACTTTTCATCCTCTATTATCCAAAATCATAACCCAACAATCATTATATGCACATATTGATACTAAAGACATAAACTTTCCTAAAAATTTGTTTTACTTGTAATTTCTGTTACAAAATCCTAGTTAGGTGTGTTCAAAAATAAATCATCATACTTTCTTGCTCCAAATATCCCAGTTAATAAATACTTTACTATTTAACACAAAAGTATTAAAATTTCTAAGCAAACTATAGAGTAATAGTTAGAATTCGGAATCTACTCCCCTTACCTAGAAATGAGTCTTTACTATCAAATCCTTCTAGAGGTCCAGAGAGAAGGTACAACTTGTCCCAAAATGGAAAGTTTTGTCTAGAATGTAAAAAATCTCCCTAAATATTACAACGTGAACACTTATTAAGAAAGAGAAAACCGAAGAAAAGAGATAAAGCTAGAGATATGAGCTTCAAGAAATTTATTTTGTTTCGAATATAATGGACAATTGAGCTCAGATTTGGAAGACATTCAAAATTCAGAATAATTTCTCTTGAGAGAGGATAGAGAGAGAATAGAGAAAACAAGGAGAGAAAATTGTTTGGTGAAAAATAAAGGTTTTCCAAGACTGGGGTTCCTTAAATAGTCTTCTAAACTCGCGCGATCTCGCTTGAGCGAGATCCACCCTTGCTTGGGTGAGACTTCCTCGTCTGAGCGAAATAACCAGACAGTGAGATTACTCATTTTTCTGCTATTCTCGCTTGAGCGATAATACTCTCGCTTAAGCGAGATATAATATCGCTTGAACGAGGTCTAGCTCGTCTGAGCGAGATTGAATCCAGAGATCCTAACTCGCCTGAGCGAGATCACTCTCTCTTGGGCGAGGTGACAGTTGGGTTAAATTTATCTTATCTCGTTTGAGCGAGATAGCCTTGCAACATTATATTTCTGCACTCTCAATCTCGCCTGGGCGAGATTTACCTCGCCTGAGCGAGATTTACCTCGCCTGAGCGAGATTTCCTGTACCAAACTTCTTCCAAAAATCCTTTATACTCTTTTCTAAATGCACTCTAATATTACTTAATATTAAACAAAACATAAATTACCAAACAATGAAAAGAGGATGTTACACAAGTTTTGTTTTATAATTTCATCATCACCTACAATGATTATATCATCGATATAAACCAGTAAAAATGTCAGCTTGCCACTTATGAGTGTTTTATGAAAAGAATATGATCTTCTTATCTTTGCTTGTATCCTAAGGACATCATAGATTGAGTAAATCTTTAAAATCATGCTTGTATCCTAAGGACATCATAGATTGAGTAAATCTTTAAAATCAAGCATGAGGAGATTGCTCAAGCTTATAATTCTTCAATTTGCCACTTTGTTTTTCACCATAAATTATCTTGAATCTTGAGCGAATATCCATATATACTTCCTCCTTTAAGTCTCTATGTAAGAATGCATTTTTTACATCAAACATATGTAAGATCCAACCAATGCTGCTAATGAAAATGATAGTTCTCATAATATTATTTTTTATCATTGGTGCAAATGTCTCCTCATAGTCAAATCCATCAATGTGAGTGTATCTTTTTGCAATTAATATGGCCTTATACCAATCAATGGTACCATCGGATCAATATTTAATAGTGTAGATCCACTTGTAAACTACCATTTTCTTGTTCTTGAGTCATTTTACAATCTCCCAAGTGGTATTTATTTCCACTGCACTATCTTTTTATTCATTACTTAAACCCAATTCTCATCCCTTAAAGCTTTCTATATAGACTTAGGGATATTTGAAAAATCAATAGCAGAGATAAAATTTTGATGTTGTACAAATAGATATTTAATGGATATAAACTAAGAAATATGATACTTATATAGGAATTAGACTTATAATTATTTAAAAGAATATTTAATAACTCAGGATTAATGGTACTAAAACTTACGTCTAGTTCGATTGACTGAAGTTGTCATTGGATTAAGTCAGGTTTTCTTATCCTCAAGAGAGGTGTACTTGCTTTTGTTTGTAATGAGTCACCTTTCCCTTTTCCTAAGTCAAAGGAAGGAGGAGTAAATTCCTATTGATGATAAGGGTTAAGAGGAAGAAAAAGACAAAAATTTGTATGGACCACTAGACTTGACTTCATGATGATTCTCCCCACGAAGTTAAATATGTAACTAAAATAACTTTGTCTTATTAAAGGTGACATCTATAGAAACATTGACTCAACAACTCGAAGGATGATAACATGTACAACCTTTTTTATTTGGAGTATACCCTATGAAAATACACTTAACAACGTAAGGATTCAAATTGTTACAATGTTGACTTTGAATATGAAATAAAAGCAATACAACTAAAGACACGAACCTCAAGATTTTTTAGGATATGAACAAAAGGAAGAAAGTTAGACATGGACTAAACAAGACTAAAGTCATTCAAAATGTGACTTGACAACCTATTGATAAGTAAGTTGTCATTAAAATTCTTCTCAATATGATTTTGGCATTGTCATATGAAATAACAAATTTTTGGTAACTTTTAAGAGATGTCAATTTTTTCTTTCTGCAACTTCATTTTGTTGAGGAGTATCTAAACATGTCAACTCATGAAAAATATTTTCTTGTAAAAATTGAAACAAATTTTAGTTCACATATGTTCATCCATTACCTGCCCCTTAACATTTGATTGCTTGTTCAAATTGAGTTTGAATTAAGTAATAAAAATTCACAAATATTTGAGTCACTTTTATTTTATCCTTTACAAAAAGGATCCATGTGATAAGTGTGTGTAATCATCAATAAATGATACAAATCATTAATCCCTATAAAAACTTAGCAATAGGAGCACATCCCTATGCATAAAAAATGATAGATCAAAGGGTACATTACTTTTTAAAACTATTTGGAAAGTAACACAACGATGTGTAACAAACTAACAAACATCACATTAAAAAAAAACTCAACTGCTTCTTTCAAAAATAAAGAAGGAAACATACTTTTATGCAATCTAAAAGGTAGATGACCTAAACACTTACGTTGAAGATAAATTTGAGAAGAGTCATGCTCAGAAGAAGACTAGTTGCGAAATTTGTATCTACTCTTCAAAAATTGTTTTCAAACTTTAGTTTTCATTGACATAAAGTAATATAACTATCTTTGTTTCTAAGCAACTCCAATCATTCTCCCTACGATAAGATCCTGAAAAATGAGATAAAAAGAAAAAGAAAAAAAGGTTACTGCATAATTTAGATCAGAAGTGAATTTATGAATGGAGATAAGATTAGTGGAGAGATGAGAAATATAAAGAACAACTTTTTTTTTAATAAAAGAGGTAGTGGGTTGAATATTACCAAAACTAAGAATGGAAGTTTGAAATCATTAGCAACTATATTGTAACGTGTACCAGCTAAAGTGGAATAAAATGTAAAAGAAGAAATGTTAGGAGTCATGTGATCAAAAGCACTAGAGTCAATTATCCAAATATCCTCAGATACAAAACATAAGGTATTTAAAGAAGATAAACTATAATTCTTACCAATCATGGCAAGACAGACATGAGTCATCTATGGTGAGAAAGACTTATGAGTAAAGTCTCTAGCATAGTTTCATTATGTAGGTTTTGTTAAGCATGTGAAGATTCCTAAATCCTAATCCTCCAGCCAATCAAATGACATTTTCTAGTACCCAGGATCCCCAAATAAATTTCTTGCACAAGCTGTTAATCGTATTACACACAACTATTGGAAGGAGGGCAAATTGCATTATATAAGAGGGTATATTCATGAGATATGATTGGGCTAAAATCACTCTACTTGCCAAGAAGAGGGTTTTCATCTTCCATAGGGAGAGTTTTTTTCCCCTAATTTCATCAATTAAAAAGGAAAAATGATTCCTTATGATGAGTGATAGGAATACCAAGATATTTACTAACCTGACTACAAGATTTAATACCCAAGAGCCCACTAATATTCTGCCTAAGGGCTAGGTCAGTGTTTATTGGAGAAAAATAGAGAGAATTTATCAGTATTTACTTTCAGTCCCGAGGCTTGACAGAAAGAATTCAAGGTGTTTTGGATAATAGAAGCTTGATGCAAGTCAGCCTTAGCAATCACAATGATGTCGTCTGCAAAATGAAGGTGAGATATACGCAGATCATGGGATCCAAAGGAAAAAAAGGCCCACTCCTTATTATGGATACTGTCTTGGATAAGATGGATAAGTCTTTCAATACATAGCACAAATAAGTAAGGGGATATAGGGTTCCCTTGGCGGATACCTCTAACAGGCTAGAAGGTTTTAGTGGTGCTATTATTCCAGTTAATAGTTGTTAAAGAAGAGGTGATACAAGTTTGAATGAGATTAATAATATCAGTCTAAAAACCTATCTTTTTAATGTATCTATGATAAAGTTTCATCTAAGCTTATCATAAGCTTTTTCTAAATCTAGTTTAACTATCATAAACCTATTTCTACCCCTAAGCTTATGGAATAAGTGAAAAATTTCCTAGAGAATCAGGGAGTTATCAATTCCTTGCCTACTAGGGATGAATTTGCACTAGTTAGCAGAGATCAAGTGAGACAAGAAGTCTCTTAGCTTATTGGCCAGAATTTTGGTGATTATCTTGTAGATCACATTACATAGGGACGTGAGCTTGAATTGTCTAATGGACTCAAAGCTTTCAAATTTAGGGATAAGGGTGAGGCAAGTGTTATTAACCTCAGTAATTACACTTAACCTTAGTAATTCTCTTAGGATCATGAAACATAGACAACACAAAATCATATATAAAGTTTTCCAACACCTTGCATTGATTCTTAAAAAATAGGGCATGAAGCCCATCAGGCTTAAAGGCCTTGAAATTCACAATACTGAATAAGGCAATCTTAACCTCTTCTATGAAAACTTTGAGAGAGAAAGAGAATCCTTCTATCAGAATCTCTCAGGGAACGGTCCTAGGGGTTGGAATCATAGTATAAAGACTTAAAGTAATTTAAAGCTGGAGTTTTGAAATCAGAGGAATCACAAATCCAATTCTGGTTGTTATCTTTTAAATCTTCAATTTGATTTTTCTTTCTCCTACCTATAGCAGCCTATGAAGGAACTTAGTATTCCTATCTCCTAAGGTCATCCAATTGGCTCTATATTGGTGATATCAATAAGTTTCCTCCTAATCTAGAATGAGCTAATACTCTTTCCAAAGGGTTCTCATAAGATTGGTAAGGAAAGGGTTGATTTCATATCCTAACTTTCTAGAAATGCCTTTTGTTCTACACAGTAATCATCTTTTTCTTTGAACAATACCTAGGATTTAGAAGGCATCCAAGACTTTTTGACTTGATCATAGAAGTCAGGATGGAAGAAACAAGGGGCAAGGAATTTAAAGTTTTTAGATTTCTAGGTGGGGAACTTTCCATTAGGGATTTTCAACCACAGGCCAAAGTGATTGAATTTTGAGAAGGGAATATGTATGACAATACTATTAATAAAGGTCATATCCCAAGTGTTATTCACAACAACCCTGTCCAGCCTTTACTTTAGATTTCCTTTATGTCATGTAAAAGGGTTTCCCTTGAAGCCTAAGCCTAAGCCAAAGAGACCACATTGAAAGAGACAATAAGCAAATCTATTAAGTATTCTAGGATTTGGTGGTTTACCTCCTACTTTTTCAGTACTATACAAGATAAAATTAAAGTCCCTAGCCAACGATCAAGGGCATCTGATAGTGGAACTAAACTCAATTAAATCCTCCTAATAGGTCGCCCTATGATGTTCTTAGGGGCTAGCATAGATAGAAGACTAAATCTAGTCCCCATACTAGGTGTTTTAACATTAAGGTGAATGAAATATTTTAGAGACTTTTTTTACTATTCCAGAGGCACCAAATGCCTCAAAAGTATCCAACAACATCCATTTTTTCACACTTATCAAAATTATATTTCTTGATAACCATATCAGCTTTATCAGAATTAATTCTAGGTTCAAGTAGAACAATGAAATCTAATTTGTACATAGTAATAAGATCATTAACAAGTCTATAAAAAGCTTTACCACTAGCCTCTCTATAATTCTAAAAAATATAATTCATGGGTAAGAAAGAAACAATTAGGTTGCATCTGCAGGATGTTGTAAGGGTGCCTGACTAGAGGACTTACAAGGCTCAATGGGGCTAATATTTTAGTTACAGGGATATCTATATCCATAAGTGGCCCTGGGTCAAGAGGCTTATCAATTGGAAGTTGTACTATTGAATATTGAGATTTCCAAGATTTACTAAGATTCCCTCCTCGCAGGCCTTGGATATATTTGCCTCTAGACTTATTATTATTAATATTTTTATTCATTATATTCATGATTGCAAATATTTTCTTATGATTTGAACTAATATTGTTATGGTCATCCTTCCCATTACTCTCCTCATTAGTTATCATGGGTAGACTAGTCCTTTCTACTTCCTTATTACCAAGTTCAGTTTTATTTTTAAGTTTACCTTTAGTGAATTTTTTTTTTGAAAAGTTACACTCAGTATTCTCAGAGTCCTTTAGATCTTTACCCTTCTCCACTTTCCTATTTAGGCGTCCGAGTAGTTTCTTTAGATTTGTTTCTGAATTATGTTCAAGGTCTAGGCCTGAGTGCCCCAAAATATCAAATCTCGATCCTGAGTTTGCTTCTTTACTTGTCTCATTATGAGAAGGGGTCAAAATTGGCCGATGGGTTCCTATCTTTTTCTTAATTGGTCGCTTAACTAGCATATAGGGCCTAAACAGGCTTTGTTCCTCACCTAAGCTGCCCACTTGAGTTGGATTAGTGGTATCATTATCAGGATTCTTGTGAGGTATAGATTCCTCTGTGTTGTTCCCCTCACTATGCATAAGGATCACTTCTGAATTATTATTAGTTGATTTATGGTCAAGACAAAATTCTTGCCTATGTCCATACTTCCCACAGTGGAAGCATATAAGGTGCAGACCCTCGTACTCTACTTTGATCTCTTGACCTAAGACTTTGAAAACAAGAACTAATTTTTTCCTAAGGTCAAGTTCTACACAAATCCTGACAAACCTACCTCTAGAAAGAAGAGAAGTATTTGGGTCAATTTTCAGGATTGCACCTAGGTAGGATCCAACCTGCCATAGGAACTTCTCATTATATAGTTCAAGGGAGAGATCTGGGATGCAAACCCAGGAAGCTAGCTTCCTAAAGGTATGGTCTTTAAGCTTGAATAAAGGCCTCTAATGCTGGACTAGGAGGTAGTGGTCTAGAATTAATAGAGATCCCTCAAATAATGCATATTTATAATCTTCAGTGGTTTCAAATCTAACTAGGAATACTCATTATTCAAATCTAAAACTTTTAGGGGGCTATTTCGCCCTTAAAGGCTGCCTAATTCCTGATTCAAATTATTAAAGCTTACTGATTTTCCTAACAATTTAACTATTAGAAAGTATTTCCAGGATGAGCACCATTGTTCATAGTCTTTTAGGGAAACTCTCAGATTAGGATATAGTGTTTGGTCAGTTTCTGGAAGACCTTGTTCATCAATTTCAGGACTAATATTTAACTCCTCTAAAATAGTATTAACAATATTCTCATTCCCTAACATCATTTCTAATTCGTTTACTTACAAAACTTTATCTTTATAGGAAACCTTAGTAGAAAAATTAGAGTTTGAAAGCACCTAATCATCCATAGCTTCCTCCGCACTTTCTTGTTGCATGTCACTTCCAGAGTCTCTTCATAGTCAGGTAGTGCCAAGCTTTCCCAAAACATGACTAGGTTTCAAGGTGAAACTTTTCCCAACAAGGACCACTTCTTCAAGATTGATGGTGTTGAGATGAAGAGAAGAAGAAGCCAGGGTTTGTGGGAGACCCTAGCTGAGCCGATGCTTTGATGTCACAAAGAGACTCATAAGGATCAGAACCCTTCACGCCTAGGAGGTTGAGGGTTTAAAACTCGAGTATAGCTTCTTGCGGTACCCGCTGTAGTTTTGTTTTATATTTTTTATTTCCCATCCAGTTTAATCCGGATCTTGCTTAAGCGATACCGAATCGCTTGCCACTTGAACCATCTTCCGTTGGTACTAATATTTTGTAATTTTATTATTCGTTTTTTTAGCTTTATAGTATTATTTTATTACTTTCAAAATTTTATAGTACAAAAAATTATTCTATTTTGATTATATAGTTTTATAAATATAGATAATATAATATTATGATTAAAATATTATAATATTATATTAAACAAGATAACAAAATATTTGACCACATTTTTAAATTTTATGATTTATTTAATTTTGAAAATAATATATTTTTAAAAAAATTATTTTATTATCAGAAAGTATTATTTCTAAATATTTCTATATTATATTTTATATTGATAGTTTATTTTATGCAATTGGCTTTGCGGGGTTTCTATTAAAATTATAAAAAATTGTTTCATAATTAGTATGTAAAAATATTTAATGTATGCTTGGTTTTCGATTATTAAGGCATTAAAATGTTCTAAAACAAAAAGACATTGTGGCGATCATATGTAAATTTTAAAAGTGATGTAAATAAGTTACTTTTAATATAAACAATTAAAATAATTTATTAAAAATATAATTCCTAAAGATATTTTTTAAAGAATGACCAAATTCACACATTACTTGTCATTATTAATATTATGTTATGCAGTTATATATTAAAAACATCCCTTCTTTTAACAGTAAATTTGTTTGAAACACTTTTTTTTTTTACATTTCAATTTTTAACAAATATTATTTTAAGAAAATTTGAAAACAAATATTTATTAAAATCAATAATTAAAACATGTATTTAATACATATAATTTAATCATATTTAATATTAACTATAAATAACAACTTGAAGGTAAAAACTTCTTTAGATGTAAATAATCATATGCTATAAAAAATTTAACAACAATGTCATTTGATCAGAATCTTTGACAAGAAAAAACAAAAAGAAATTTATTATAGCCTTCAATAATGATAAGGTGTCTGATGTGACGGAGTAAGATAGTAAAATATTTATTATAGCCTTCTATATATCATTTTAAGGATAGCTAAGTCACTTGACATCTCATTCATTCACAGGTTGGCCTCCGCAGATTTTATTGAATTTGGAGGAAAGTATGGTGTGAAGGAAGATTTGGAAGAGCTCAAGAAGACAATTGAATCTATCAATGATATGCTCCATGATGCTGACCACGAACAAGAAGATCAAGTTAGTGTGCGAAATTGGATAGTGAACTTCAAAAAAGTACTTCATTGCGCAGATGACTTGGTGGATGATCTTGCTATCGAATTTATGCGACACAAATTGGATGCAGCACATGTAAAACAAGAAAACAAGGTACTTTATTCCTTTTCATCTTCAAGCCGAATTGATTTTCCCATTCAAATGGCTGAAGAAATTAAAAATATACGAGAAAGTTTTGATGCTGTTGTAAAAGCCATGTATAAATTGAAATTACGCCCAAGATCTGTTATGGTCAAGCAAACTGATAGTAAAGGGAGGGAAACGTGTCCTTTTGTGATAGAGACAGATATAATTGGAAGAGATGATAGTAAAAAGGAGATTATTGATCTGTTGAGACAATCTCATGAAAACCAAAAAGTTCCTCTGATTGCCATTGTTGGCATTGGTGGTTTAGGGAAGACAGCTCTTGCTCAGTTGGTGTATAATGACTTGGAAAAGCAGAATTTTTTTGAAAAGCAAATATGGGTGTGTGTCTCTGATAACTTTGATGTGATAACTATTCTGAAGAAAATATTAGAATCAATCACTGGTCGACGTGAAGACAAGTTATCATTTGTCAACTTGCAAAGAAAACTTCATGAAAAAATAAGAGGTAAGAAATATTTGTTGGTACTGGATGACATTTGGAACGAGAGACATGACAAATGGGCTGAATTGAGAAAGTACCTGATGTGTGGTGCTCAAGGCAGTAAGATTTTGGTGACAGCTCGAAGTGAAAATGTAGCAAAGGCAATGACTGCTAGCACTTCCTATCCTTTGAAAGGTCTGACTGATGAAGCATCTTGGAGTTTGTTGAAGAGCATTGCATTTGATGATGATTCCAAAGGAGTGAATCAAAATCTAGAATCAATGGGGAAAGAAATAGCCAAAAAATGTAAAGGGGTTCCACTGGCAGTTAAAACCCTGGGAGGCCTGTTACGAGAAAAGGAAGAAAGTGAATGGGAGAACGTTTTAAGCGGTAACTTCTGGAAATTATATGAAGAAGAGCAAGATGGTATTATGCCAATTCTAAAGCTCAGTTACCACAAGTTGTCGCCAGAAATGAGACAATGTTTTGCTTACTGCTCTTTATACCCCAAGGATTCAAAAATTCCAAAGGATGAGTTGATTCGGTTATGGATGGCACAGGGTTACCTTCGATGTTCAACTGAAAAACAGCAGATGGAGGATGTCGGTAATCAATTTGTAAAGATGTTTTTGATGAACTCATTTTTTCAAGATGTGGATAGTGAATACGGTGAGATCATTAGCTTCAAAATGCACGATTTAATGCATGATCTGGCAATGCTAGTAGCCCGCGGTGATTATTGTTACTTGGATAGTAAGGCAAAAAAAGTTGAAGGTAGACCCCTGCACGTATCATTGGAATCTTGTGAAGCCATTCATTTGTTGGAATCATTAGATCCGACCAGGCTGCGAACTTTGATTTTGCCGTACGACTTGAAAGAAGAGAAAGATTTGTCGGTTATTGCAGAGTCCAAATACCTACGTGTCTTGAGGATGCATCATCTCCCTGATTCCACTGAAAATTTGAAGCATTTAAGATACCTTGTTTTAACACAACCAAAAAGTCTTCCCAAATCTATAAGCAATCTTGTTTGCTTACAAACATTAAAACTCAAAGATTGCGATGAAGAATCATTTAGAGAAGTAGTCACAAAATTAGTTAATTTGAGGTGCCTTGATATTGCTCGTCATTGCTTGAGTGGAATGGCAGTTGGGTTGGGAAAACTATGCTCTTTGCAATTCTTATCGACCTTTGTTGTGGGAGACAGCCAAGAAATAAAATATGCCACATTAAATGAACTGAAGGCCTTAAACCTCAGAGGCAAATTAAGAATTGAGCATCTCAATCGTGTCAGAGAAGTGGCTCTTGAATCACAGCACGTAAATTTAAAAGAAAAAAAATTTCTTCAATCCTTGACTCTGGATTGGTCGGGGGATGAAGACCGCCTTAACAGTGACGACAGGTTGCAATTATTGGAAAACCTTCAGCCCCACCGCAATCTCAAGGTTTTGAATGTCTATCGTTATCCAGGCGTGCGTTTCCCAATTTGGCTTTCTCTCCTCACAAATGTTGTTCACATCACTCTCTCTAGCTTTGATAATTGTGGCTGTCTACCACCGTTGGGAAGACTCCCGTCCCTGAAGTCACTTGTTTTGCAGCGTCTTGATCGATTGGAATACATAGATCTCTACGAAGATGGTTTTGCAGTATCTTTGAAGAGCCTCTCATTATTTGCTTGTCACAGGCTCAAGGGATGGCGGAGGCAGGGAGATGATATCAATGATTCACATAATCTCTCATCATCTCTTTCATTTCCTCATCTTTCTCGACTGGAAGTCTATTTTTGTGAACGGTTGACTTGCATGCCTACTTTTCCAAACGTTAAGGATTTAAGATGGCGTCATTGCAGTGCGGAGCCATTAATAGCAACACTAAACTCAACATGTTCAGCTGACTCATCTTCCGCTGCTCCTCTTTCCTTGCTCAAACAATTGAAGATTTCTCATCCTATGAATTTACCAAAGGGTTGGATGCATAATCTGACTTCTCTCGAGTCTCTTCTAATTGAACGGAGTGAAAGTAAAACACTTGAGGAATTTGGAATTGGGTTTAAGGACGACACCAACTGCCTTCCTTCTCTGCGAAAAATCAGCATAGAAAGGTTTGAAAGGCTAAAGGCTTTGCCCGATTGGATTCGCAACCTCTTATCGCTTCAGCACATCGAGATCTACGATTGCCCAAATTTGGCATGGCTGCCCGAAAGAATGAGTAGTCTTACTAACCTAAAGATTTTTGAGGTCAGGTATTGTTCCTTCTTAATTAAAGAATGCCGAACAGAGGGAAGTGCTGTTCGTCGCCAAATCGAACATATCCCACAGATCATCCTTCGTGATAAGTGATGATAAAGGTACTGCTCAGATTCTGATGCGTATTTATTCTGTGTAAATGTCGTGTGTATTGGATTTGCTTTGCTAATAAAATACTTGAGTTAGTGTTCATTTGTTTCAAACATAAATAAAAATTATCCTAATCATATTAATTTTCAATTGTTAAACAGAGTCTTAACTGTCGTATACTTTATGCCAAAGTTTTTTTTTTTTTTTTTTTTTTTTTTTGCTTTGCACCGCTACTATTACAAAAATATAGTTTTTAAATTTTAATATTATATAATTTAATAAATTTTGTAAATAAATATTTAATTATATTAATAAGATTAAATCAAAGAAAGATAATTATAAAATTTGTGTTAGAAATTCATTTAAAAAATTAAAATTATTTTATAATAATAAAATTATGAATATTAATATATAAATATTTATTTTTTAATAATAATATTTTATTATATTAAATAAGAATAAATTAAAATGAAATTTTGAAAATTAGAAACTAATTAAAAAATGTTTAATATAAAATTAAAATTAAGACTGAATTAAAAAAAATTAAATATGAAATGCATAAAAAGTCACGTGACATAATAAGAAAGATAACTAATACCTAAAACTTTCTTATTTAACAATTAGAATCCAAATTATAAAGGCATTATATGCGTAGGGAATTGATTATTGATGTAAAACAAATATACACTAATTTGGGTTCCTTCTATTTCATAAATATGAAATATAAATTGATATTTTGTATAGTTTTAATTTCTGTTTACTTTTTACAATTTTTTAGATTTTTATTCTTAATTTTGAATTAAAGGTAAATTTTCAAATTTTAGTTTTATTATAGGAAAAATCATTCTTTGAGTGTTAACAGGTGAAAATGGAAAGGAGAAAAAAAAAAAGAAATTTTAGATATTGAAGAGTTCTTAACTATTGTTGAAATTCCGTAATGTTGGGAACCACTTACAATAGAACAATTGTATTTCTTTTTTCTCCGCTTTTTGATTTTAGATTTCAATGATTTGATAGTCATAATTATTTAGATATTTCATAGCGACTCTCAAGTATTAAATTATAAATATATTTTCAGGGTCTGTCGTATTTTATTATTAAATATGTGAAAAGAGCAAGAGGCATTTATACATTACCTAGTACTCACCTCTCACTTTAAGTTCTCAAAACACAAGGCAAAGATCTCATCTTGAACAACATTTAACGTTGATATTATAGAAAAGGAATCATACTATTTAGTATCCATGTTTTTCTCTTCTAAAAGCCTAGTTTTTTAAGATTTATAATTAGGAAAGGAAATTCTCCTATTATATCATGTAATTTAATATTTATAATTAATCTAGATCTCCTAATTAGTGATTTATGATGGTATGGAGTTGATACTAGTGCATTATTCAGATAATTGGTCTGCAACTTAGTAAATGAAATATATAAAAGCAGCCAATTTTATAGTAGTTGTTTGTCAGTGTATATATTTTCTACGAAGAAAGGCAAAAGGGACCTAAAGGTATGGTATGCGTACTTATATCATAATTAGGTGTTTTTAGCTTTCGTAATGCACCAAACTGTTCTTCAAATCCTTGAATCTAGGCCAATTTACCAAGATTATAATAATTGAGTTATTGTTGTTATAGGTAAATTTTGCGTTGGGGTCATATTGAACGTAGTTCTTTTTATTATTCATTTCAAAACTTGTTTGAGTTTGGTAATTGAAAGGTTCTGATAAAAACTACTCTTTGGCAAGCTAAGTTGAAGAAAGTGAATATGATGCTGCCAACAATGTGCTATTGGGACTAACAAGAGAAAATATGCAGGTTATCCTTTTTTCTTTGCCCTTGTTTTTGTTTTTTCTATGCACTAATTTGGGTTTCTTCTACTTCATAAATGTAAAATATAAATTGATATTTTTTAATAGTTTCAATTTTTGTTTACTTTTTACAAGTTTTTTAGACTTTGGTTCTTAATTTTGAATTGAAAGTAAATTTTCAAATTTTAGTTTTATCACGAGAAGAATCATTATTTTAATATTTACAGGTGAAAATGGAAAGAATGGAAAGGAGAAGAAAAAAGAAATTCTGAACATTGAAGACTTTCTAAAAATTGTTAGATTTCCATTACGTTGGAAACCACTAATAATAGAATAGTTGTGTTTCTTTTTTCTCCTATTTTGATTTCAGATTTCGGTGACTTGTTTGTCATAATCATTTAGATATTTTATAGCGACTTTAAAGTGCTAAATTGTAAATATATTTTTAGAATCAAGAAAGAAAATTCTTCTATTGTATCATGTAATTTAATATTTATAATCTAGATCTTATTAGTGATTTAGGATTGTATGGATGAAGAGAAGTGCCATTTGCATGTTGCAAAGAAGCAAGATGGAGGAGAAGACTGAAAAAAAAAAACCCTAAAAACTTGGATTATATAAGTCAGGACATAATAAAATGGATGGATCAAACCGAGTCAATTAGGTTTTTTTAAAAAAATTGAGTTTTTATTAGGGCTTAATTATTATTTTTTAATTAATATAAGGACAAGGCTAGGCCATAGGCTAAAACCCTCTTTGAAAGCATATTTTTTAAGGACTAAATTGAAGGACTTATTATCTTTTAGAAACTAAAATGAATGATAGACCACACTTTGAATGATTAATTTTAATATTAAAGGATTGAATTGAATAATCTATCTTTTTGTGCTTAAAAAATATGACAAATTATGTATTCAAAAACTATTTTTAATATTTCTTTCTTTTAAAGACTAAATTGAATGACTCCGTCTTTCAAGAATTAACATGAGCAAAAATCAAGAGAGTGAGGATGTATGCTCGGACGAATGAGTGGACATACAAAACAACTTTATCAGACAACAAATTGATTAATTTTTTAATATGAATGTATCAAGAACTCTTGACAAAATATTTATCATGAAAGAAATATACAAATAATTACCACATTTAGTCCTTTCTGTCCAAACCTTAAACAAGACTTAGTACAACAGTAAATTTTATTTTTTCCATTGTTTTCTTCACTCTCCTCTTGCTCTCTCTTTCTCTGACATAATTAAGATTAGGAGGTAAACAAAATCTATGGTGAAAAGAAGACAACTGATAACAAGTTGGACTATGTGTTGGATTGCTGGCAAACTTGACCATTTCCCTAGCTTCTTTGGGTCCAATGATTTGTACAAAATTGCAAAAACAACCTCAGACCTGAAGACTTCACTTCTTCATACATAGAAAATGCCAAAAGAGTGCTAACAAAATGTTCGTAAACAAGTTTACCTATCAAAAAGTAATAAAAGGTTTTCGAATTAAGAGTTCTCAAGTTATCGTCCCACAAAAATTATTTTCAAGTACCAAGAATAACTTAATTTAATTGTTTAAACGTAATGGGATTGTAACACATAAAAAATAGAGCTTAATGTTAACAATAAATTAAAAGAACAATAATATAACATGAGAGAAATTGGATGAGATGAGCCTAGGACTTATGGATTCACCTACTACACTTCTTTATGTTCTAATTAATTTAATCCTGCTATTGGTATCCAAATATTTTCCAACCACTCATAATTAGTTTTATTAACATTTAATGATTATGCAATGTCAATAACTTTTCCCTGAGCAAACACTCCCAATGATCATGTAAGGTAATTGGTCGAGAAAGTATGAAGATCCTATGAGTTTGTTGATTCAATAACGGCTGAAAGAAAGGAATTAAGTGTGATTAACCTAACCCCTTGCCTCGTTTTATCCTATAATGTAGCTAACTATGGAATGCTAAGGGTGTAACACCTTAATTTAATTTTTCAAATAATAAATTTTGCAAAAAAATTGAGAATAATAATAATAAAAATTTTCCTTCCAATAAGATTCTTATCACATGGGTTCATAAAATAATTCGAAATAGAAGAAACAGTTACAAGTTTATATCAATCGACTGCTACATGACCATTTCAAATACAATAGTTTCAAAATAACATTTTAAGCCCTATAGCAGTTCCATCCACCTCTTCACTGAATCCAGTACTGATCGTCTTGATTACCTGAAAAGTGAATATAAGGGTGAGTACTCTACACTACTCAACACACAAACAAGCATAGAGTCTCACCTTGCACATACTTCACATCGTTTCTAATGCATTTTTACATAAGTATAATCACAAGCAATCATTTTCAAGCATTTCACTTTCATTCACAACCGATGCACTTACGGCACCAAAATGGCTTACACACCTGCGCTCTCACGGCACGTCGCCACGCTCATTGTGGCACTGTGATCACTGTTTCACATCATGGATGGTTGTCAGTTACCCCCGCCTCATGGATACCACGTAGGCAGTTACGAGTTGTTCGGCAAAGGTAGTAGTCAGAGGTCTAGTTAGGAAGAGAATATGCGGCCCGTGGTGCACCCACGCTCACTGTTGGTGTCACCACCATTCTCTCTTCCCTGAGGTATTTCTACCATCCCCATCTTCTACACCTCCAGTGTATCTCTGAACCATTCATAACATCATTACAACGGCGTTTAACATACCCCATTCACACATATTTCAGTCACACATGCATATTTATGCTTGCACAAGCACACATGCCCATATTTCATCACATAATGCTCAATCATACAGCTCTTATCAAATATTACTACAACCCACTCATTTCATCATATTCAAATCATCATTCAACCACTTTCAACACAAATAATACCAACCAACGTTTAATACATCATATCCGGCATGCGAAATACATCAAAATACACATGTTCCTACACCCTGTCTCAACCACATTACAACATATAGCAAATAATTGGATTTTGAAACAAAATGAGATAGGGTAGAGTCCCGCCCTTACATCAGATTGAAGGCCCACACGCAAATCGATCCGAGGAAGTGCTCCCCACACGGATTTCATCCTAAATACATAGAAGAACTTCATGAAAATCCAGAAAAATCACGAAAATAGAGAATGATAATGAAAAATTGAAGCCCTAATCATTAAATCTCACCTCTAAACGGTCCAAACACGAATCCAACCTTAAATCTAGCTCTCGAACGACTTTGGAGGTAATTTATTCGGTGGAATAGGGTTTAGGAGTGAGAGAATCAAAGAAATTTTGAAGGGAATGGGAGAAATAAACTTCCCCGAATCCTAACCCCCTTTAAATCCTCTCTGGTCGCGACACTCTTGCTGCAGCGAGATGCCTTGCTGCAGCGATGCCCTTTGTCGTTATAGCGAAAATCTCAGACAAAATTGCACCTTAGTTTATGCAGAATCTCGCTGTTTATGCAGAATCTCGCTCCAGCGATATCCTCTCGCTACAGTGAAACTGCACCCAGAAATACACCTCTCACTGCCGCTCTCTCACTACAGCGAGAAGATGACAATTTCATCCCTTCCTTCCAAGGCCCTATCGCTACAGCGAGAACACCCCAGTATTACACCCTTAAACCTATTTTTTAGCCCAATCAGTCTAATCCAATCATATATAAATACATTGATACGCATCCATATGCATTTATACACGCAACATCATCATTACGCACTCAAGTGCAAATTCCAACATCCATTCACATTTACATACACATATTTTTACATATATATATATATATATATATATATATATATAATATTACAAAATTCGAGACGTTACAAAGGGTGATCAAATCTTAACATATACAATATAATCCAATAGAATAAAAGTTAAACATTAAAGGAAAATCAATACTAACATTAAAAGTAAAAGTCACAAAGTTTACAGTAAGATCCGTCAAAGCCCTAGTTATGAGTTTAGTTACTCATAACGAAATAAATTACAAAGAACGTAATAAATAAACACATAACCACAAAGGAAAATTCAAACAAAAGAAACTCAGGGTAAAAGACGAAAAGAGTTCTCGTTCTCCGAAGAGTGTTTAATCACTTGCTTGGACTCTAAGGGAAAGCTCGTCATCCTTGCCAATAGTCTTCAATGACTCCAAGATGAGTTTGGTTAGAACTAAGAAGGGGGAAGAAGGTGTATAGAGAAGTAGAAGTGTCAAGTGTGGAGCATAAGACCTCTTTATATAGATTGTGTCTTAAGTTTTCAGTCAGTTGAACTCTATATTTTCAAATTAGTTTTATCCACAATCAAAGTCGTTCCAAATATTCATATTTAAGTTTAAATTTAAAATTTAAACTCAGTTTCACATAGCACAGTCAAGGACTAAAAATATTTAATTTTTATCCAGAATATCTCCATAATGCACTAATAATAACTTTCAGCTAAACTGCAATAATTAATAATATAATTAGTGTAAATATATATAAAATAGAGTTGAAGTATATAAATATAAGTCATAAAATATATCAAAATATGAATTTATCACAAAATAATAAAACTAATTACATTACCCAACTCCCTTAGAGTAGTTTCAAAGTGGGCCTTCAATATGAAATGGAAAAACAATTTTTAAGACTACTATCCGAAAATGATTAGAAACTATAAGAATTATATTGACCAATTAAGCTCTTATACCTAAAAAAGAAAAAGCAGCTTCTCAAACATCATCCAATTAAGTCTCCTTTATTCAAATCAAAACAAATAACATCATTTGATTTCCGTTCAATTGAATTGCTTGACCAAATTCTTGCCTTAAGATCACTCCTCCAGGATTCCTACAGATTTTACATCAAGCTTCACTGATGCACATTACAACACCCTATTGCCATTGTCTAGCCCGTCTCTTCCTCCCATCTTTTTCTCCTTTGCCTTTTCTTAAAAGTCCCTCTCTCCTCTCCTTTTATACATCTTGAAAGTGATCTGCCGATCAGCTGCCATTTTCCTTACCTTCTCTGTGATCTCTGCTGCAAATTATCTGCTTATAATTTCCTCGCATAAGCTTTGCAAAAGTATTGGCTGTGGCATTAAATCCATATCCATCATGTCTATGCAGAATGAACAAGCTTCGTTCCATGTCCTTTTGAAAAGAGTGCATGAATCCAGATTGTCCATGCACTGACATTCAGCTGATATCCTTTAGAAGAAGTGATACAATTCCAAGAATCTTTAGCCATTTCAAGCTTCTCTGCTCTTAGAAGAGAATTCATCAACTCTTTCAAGATGCCATATTGAGGAGCAGTAAAAAGCCCTCTCCCAACCATGTCTTTGAAATACTCACAAGCTTCAATTAGGAAGCCTTGCTCAAGAAACCCATTAATCATGATGACAAAGGTGTCAACACCGGGACTAAGCCCACTTGCTTCTATTTTACTCCAAAGCTGAACGCCTTCCTTGACCTCTCCCAACTTGCAAGCCAACCTAATTACTGTATTACAGATGTGAAGATCAAGAATCAACCAATCTTCTGCATCTCATTCATCAGTTCCATACACTCTTCCAGCTCTTCCTTCTTTTCATGGGTCACCATAATATGCTGATAAATTAGCTGATTTGGGAATGGCCTTGCTGTATAATCTGATCCAAAAGCTCATAACCCTTTTTTGATTTTCCCCACTTGCAAAATCCACTAATCAATGTGGAATAGGTTACATCATCCACATGGAAACCATTTCTCTGCATCTCAACAAATAATCACATTGCCTCCTCCAACCATTCATGTTTTCAGAGTGACTGGATCAAAATCATGTACGAAGTTACCTCCTCCAACCATTCAGGTTCGCAACCCTTCCTTCTCATCTCTTTCAAAAGATCATAAGCATCTCCCATTTTCCCAGCTTGAGCATACCCACTAAGTAAATTGTTATAAACCACAATATCTGGTTCAATGCCTACATCCTTCATTTGCACCAACACATGTAACATGTTTTGCTTCCATAAGCTTCCCTTCTCTAGTTTTATTATAATTATCTTCAGTTTTGTAATTTGATATACTTTTGTTTGAATAATTTTTTACTTACATTGCAAACTTACGTTAAAAAATATAAATTTTTAAATAAATTACAAACTTGTATTATAAAAAGTACTTTCTTAGAATTGTAAGAAATGTAGATTATTCAACTTTGTAAATTTTTTTTATCAAATTCTTTAAAAAAAATAATATATTTTTCTTTTTTATTAATATATTGAATTAAAAGAGGATTAAAATAAATGATATTTGTAAATTTATTAATTAAAAATATTTAAGTGAATAATTTAATTGAATACTTAGTTCAATAATTTATATCTTGATTTGTCTTGATTTAGTTTAATTTTAACTATAGTAAACAAAAATTAAATTAAACTGCTTACAAAATATAAATTTTTTCATTTTTTGTTACTTCAGTTTTTATATTTTTAATAGATTTAGCATTTTAAAAATAACTTGATACATTTTTTTAACACCCTCACTCATCCTAAAAATTAATAATAAAATAATTCACAAATTTATTATACCCAATTAAATATTACTGGTTGACTTATAATTTGTGCATTCTAAATTGCAATACATATTCATGCACTAATTGAAAGTTTATAATTATGATATTTGTAGTTTCTAAGCTCTCTTGTTTATAGCTTAATTTTAAACTTACGAATAAATTATATATTTGAATTATTTAACAATTCTTTGTGAACTAAATTTAGTTATTATTTTATTTTTAAAAAAAATATGTTAATTAATTATCTAAAGAAAATATATAAGTAAGTGTAATAATTAATTTAAATAGTATGTTGGTTTGAGTTTGAATATATGTAAATTGAATAGATAAATTAAAGTGTATATATTAATAAAAAAAAGTTAAGTAAAAATTAAGGTTAATACTTTTTATATTTAATTAGGTTTCTTTGTAACTATTAATAAATTATCTAATCACATAAGTTTAACTAGCTTTTGAGAATTGTGATTGGAGAGAATGAATTATAAATATTTAATATATTATTTATCATAAAATTCAAAATTAAAATATGATATTTTTTATTATAAAAGTTATATTTTCAACAAGTAAACTTAAAATTAAAATAGTATGTTGTCTCTAGAAATATCAATGTAATCTGGGTTGAATGTGATTCTAAGAATGTTATTTCTTTAGTAACTAATGTTCAAAGTAGTGTTCATTAGTTATTTTTTATCATTAAATAAATTAGGAACATTCTTAAGAAATTTAAGTTTGTTAGGATAAATCATATTTTGAGAGAGGCTAACTATTGTGCTGATTAGTTGGCTAATCATGAGTTTGAGGATGGTATATTTTGTTTTACTAGGACTCCTTCTTCCCTTTATCTCCTCCTAATGCTGGATTCTTTAGGAGTGTCTTGACCTAGAGTATTTGTTTAGGTTTTTATGTTTTTTTTTTTTGTAAACTTTTTGCCCCGTTTAATATAAAAAAAAATGTTATTCAATTTTTTTTTCAATTTTCTTATCATATGAAATGTCATATGACCTGCTTAAAAAAATGAATTGATTTATGATTTTTTTTAAATCATGTAGTTTCGTTAAGTGAAAAACTTTTTTATGCAATCAAGAGTGTCGTAAATAATGAGAAACTCGTAGTTTCTATTTTTCATTTTATTTTTATGCAAAAATGTCATATCAATAAAACAAGTGGAAGTAACTATTTTCTTAATTTTTTAAGATGTTTAGAAAAATAACGAGTTTTGCTTTATTTTTTAAGATGAAAAAATGGCATGTTAATGATGAGAAATAATTATATATTATTTTTGAGTGATATTTATATTGATGGCTTATTGTTTTGGTGTGTAATAATTATTATAATCAAACCGTATTTGGATACATATTTTATTTGAAGATAAGATAAATTGCAACAATATAATAAAATATGTAAGAAGAAATGTTGAATTTATTGAAAATATTCAGAGTTTGATTTTAATTTATATGAATATAATATTAAGATTAAATCATTTCTAATCAATATGTTGTGAATTTGATTCGTTTATTTTTTCTCTTATTTTACAAAACTTTGATTTGTTGGTTAATAATATATAAATTTTCATTAATTAGAGTAAGAATATAATTTAAAATTAATATATAAATTCTTTTGGTAGTTAGTTTTTATTAATTTCAGAAATAATGCTTATGAAATAAAAAGTCAAATTATATATATATATATATATATATATATATATATAAACCTAAAACAAGTGTAACTTGTTATAATTGAAGTAAACTTGATTATATCAATAAATATTGTAGGCTCAAAAAAAAGATTTATATATATATATATATATATATATATATATAATTTTAAAATAAAAACTACTCAAAAGCATTGAATCTCATTATAAATTTAACTTAGTCTAAGTTTTAAAACATAAATTTAAATAATTTTAAGCTTTTCTTAAAAATACAAATATTTATTAAAATATATTTTGATGAGTGCACATAAGGACAAAATAAAAAAATATATTTGTAGTTCATTATGATTTATTTTAGATTAGTTTTAAATATGGAAACAAAAAAATCAAATGGAATCATGATTTATTCAATTGTCAAGAAACATGGTCCAAATAAAATAATAAAATTAAAATACAAGAAATGTAAACTTGAATCTATATGAATGAGAAAAAACAATTGATATTACAAGAAAAAATAAAAGTTTTACCTATTACAGAGTCTTAACTAATTTCTAAGAGCCTCCAAGTAGCAGGAAGTACTAACACTTCAAGTTTAGGATAAACAATACAAACACATAAGATATACAAAAAGTAAAAAATACATTGGCTAAAGAAAAATAAATAAAAATAAAGGTAGCAGCAATAATGCAGTAATATGATCAAAGCTAGAATATTAAACAAAAATAAACTTTAACACTTAACCATTCAGCAAAAATAACAAAAATTAATGCTTAACTATCAAAAAAAAAAAAAAAACTTTCATCAACATTAGCTTAACCACTAAGATAAGAATCAAAACCAAACTTAATCACTATAGAGCAAAAGCTACAGCTATCACTTAACTACTAAAATAGAAGTAATACCTCAACACTTAACCACTCGAAACAAGCTCAAAAATCAAGCTAAATAAGCTTAAAAGAAACTATTACATTTGTTAATTTTTATGAATATAAGAGAAATTTTCAAAAAATAACTTGACCTATACGACTGCCTTATTAAAACAAATCAAGAAACCACAAAAAAATATCTTTGGCCCAAGCAAAGAATATCTTCAAATCTCTTCCAGTATCAATATTAATGCAAAACATCAAATCCTCGGTTGATTTCAATTCTCAAGGCAGACACAACTTGCAAGAATGACTCCTCAGGAAGATGAACTTCCGGAATGCGAGGTTGACATTTGTGAATAAAAGCATGAAAATTGGACCACAAGAACAGAACAGCAACCAGCAGCATTAAGATGTGACAGACTAGAGTAATAAGGTGATATTCAAGCAACTCAAAAAAAAAAAAAAAAAAAAAAAAAAAAAACAGCAATGGCTCTGCCAAGCACACCAGCAGATATTTTCTTGTTCCTCTACAACAAAAATTCAGCAGGTTTTTCAGCGCCCAAAACGTAATGAACGGCTTCTCCCTTGAAAAAAAAATCTTATCCTTAGCAGATGAAGTAACAGTTTTTTTCTTTTGTTTTTTTTTTCCGTAGTCGAAATCGGAAGAAGAGGAAGAAGAATCGTGACCGTGAAGCTTCTCGCTAATCTTGTCCCTCGACGATTCGCCGCCGCCGGTGGTGACTGTGCTTTCGGGTTGGTCGGCTATTGACCCTAAATTTCGAAGAGCAGAAAAAAAACCTAACCCTTGAACTTCGATTTCGTAATGAGGAAATGGAAGGAGCTTTCGTTCTTTCTTTCTTTCGTTAAATGTGTCAGTGATAGGGTCGGAGACACATCGACGAAGAACGGGAAAGAGTGTTTCTTGTTGACGAGGGAGTTAAGGTTTAGGGAAATGGGAATGGCAAAGATGCCATGGAGGAGAAGGTCTTCTTGGTCGCAAGAGAGTTTCTTGGCGCTGGGTTGGCTGGAGGAAGAGGAAGACAGCAGTGATCAGTGTTTCATGAAGTTGGTGACGGTAGTGCACAGTGGGTGACGATGGTGGGAGGGGTTGACAATCTCCAAACCCAAAAAATTTCTGAGAGATGCCGAAGGTGGAAGCACCACCAAAACGTCGCTGATAGCACCCGAGACTTGCATTTTCAATATTGTGCCTTTCGCGCTCCAACGATTAGGGATCTTCTCTTCAAATTCGAAAGCTCGGTTCTTGAAGTTCTTGGCTTGGTGGTGGATGGATTATTCGCAGAGGATGGCACAGGGCACAGAACATGACAAACAAATATAGAGAGTATGAAGATTTAAATTTTTTACTTTACATCATTTTCCACCACACAAACTAATTATACATATTAAATTTTAAATTAATTTTTTTCTTATAAAATAGTTTAAAAGTGGTTTTAAATTTTTGATTTGATTTAAAAATGGTTAAAATACTAGTTTTAGTTAAAAATCAATTTTAAATCCAATGTTTTATGTTAACTTAGTTTTAAATCTAATGTTAAATTAAATTAGTTTTAAATATTATTTTAAATTTAACTTTTAAAGAAAAATAATTTTTAATACATTTATAAAATTAGTTTTTAATGTCAAATTAATTTGTTGTACTATACCGTTATATTAAATTAGTGTATTTTAAAAAGATTTTAGTAATATTTATTAATGGTATTATACTTTATAGAAGTTTTTATAAAATATTTATTTTTTTTAATGTAGTTTCAATAAAAGAGTCTATGATAAAAATTTAAATTAAAACCTATAAAAAATAGCAATATTAAATAATGATAAAAATATTATGTTATAATATTTTAAAAATTTAAAAATATAAATTTAAATATAAAAAAACTAATAATTAAGTAAAAATAATTGTTATATTTTTATATCTTTCATATAATAATTATATTTTAAAAATATTATTTTAAATATTTAGTTTTAATTATAAAAATTAAGGTTAAAAAAATTAGTCGTTGTCTAACAAGTAAAAAGTGTAGTAGTGTCTTCATGCATAATATGAATTTGGATGAATAAAATAAAAATTGATCTTAGAAAATGGATTGAAAATATTAAACCTATTACAAAAATACAGTGAATCAAATATAAGCAAATATAATAAAAAATAAAGAGAAAGATTAAAGGAAAAAAGACATAAAGAATGAGCGAAAATATAAGAGTTGATTATCAAAGTATTTGGGTGTTTCATTAGATGGTCTAAAAATATTTCTCTATAAATTACATAACTTTTTCTTTTTCTTTTCTTTACAATGAATCCTAGAGTATGACTCTTGTGCCAACGGTGATACAAAATCATGGATATGCAGTAAGCCACGCACTAGTGCTTTTTTGGGTTTTTTTTTTTTTTTTTTTTGTGAGATTGTGGAAAATAGTGAGTTTTAGTTAAAAGATGATGTGAAATAATTTATACACTATATGAGTTTCAGTGAAATGAGACCACCCCGTTACTAATTAAATGAAGATCATGCAAATGCTATATTTATATTATTGTCATAATTTCTTCTCATATTTGCCATTTTCAACACTTCTCTCTCTTCATTTTTTGGATAGTCTTCGTACTTCACTTTCTAAGAGTCGTTCTTTTTGGTCAGCATTTTGTTGTAGAACAAAAGCAACAGAGGATATATAAACTAAAAGTAAAAGTAGAATCTTCGAGACCATAAAAATTTTCATCTTTTGGGTGCGGGGATGCACAGTGCTTAAAGTTGAAGATAAAATTTAATGGTTTTTTGGTTTGGTCAACCAATTTTAGATTTTAGATGTTAAAGCTTTACCTAGGAGCCTGATCCGGATTCAGTGCAGTAACTACACCGTCCTGTTACGTGATTTTTTATTTTCGCTTAAGTCCTTGCATTTTTGCTTAAACGAAAATGCAAAATTTTGCTTAAATGCACAGTGCAGTTCTCGCGCAGACTGCACTGAATCCGAATCCTAGGAGCCTGGCTTGTCTAATCTGTAAAAGGCAATAGAAATTAATAAATGTTCATAATGACGATGATAGTATAACCATGATAATGATGACAACGATGAGTAAGTTCAAAGACTGGTGTATTTGCAGACAACCTGTTCTAATTTTTTTTTGGTAAACTTTGACCATTATCAATGTCGTCAAGCCATACTCCATAACCATATCTTGCTTTTCTATTTTTTTGTTGGTAACTGAAGAAATTCAGCGGCAAAGTGGAAGAGTACAAAGGGATTGGAGAATTTTTACACAAATATTTTATGATATCGACATGCCATTAAAGTATGATAACATAGCCAACGAACTGTGCAACCATTAAAGTATGATAATGTGAAAACAACCTATGCATCCATTAAAACTGATTACTAAAAACAGTTGTGTGACCAAAAAAAAGTATAAATACTCTTCGATAAGTCATATCCATCTGTTATAATTTATAATAAATAAAAAATGAGATGCAAGTTTTTGAGATGACATCTAAGCTTAAACTTCTATCATTCACCATATAAGCAAATTCCACACATTCTTCTTCCTTAGTTGAATCTAGCTTTCTTTTTAGTAACTCTTGATCTTATACATGAATGTAATTTAATAATTTTAATAACTCTGCACTTCATACAATGTTGAGAGAAAGAAAAACAAAGAAGGAATAGGATGATTCAGTGTGGTTTGAATACACAACCAAGCTATCTATTTATGATCATAAGTTATTATAAATACATGATTCACAATTATTTAGAATTATGCCAATTACAAAATTACTCTATTTATATAATTCTTAACACTTTTTCTTAAATTAGAGCATATCATAAATTACAAGACTAACTGGTTAGCTAAAATTGGTCCTGAGTTTGGATAAAGATTTTAACCAGCACAGATTAATAAATGTACTAACTGGCTGGCTAAAATAGCTTCGAGTTTGAGTTACCTGTTCTGCTTTTTGAGGAGGCTCCTCATTCCTTAATGTCTTTTTTAAGATTGGATTTTTTAAATTCTTGGTCTCCTAAATTTGCAATCTAGACTTTTGTGTTCCTTTGGACTTTTAAGCCCTATTAAATAGAAAAAAAAAAAAACTAACTTATACTTTTTTATTTTTTAAAAGTTACTCTTATTTAACTTTTTTAAAATTTAAAAATTTCAATGATTTTTAATGTATAGAATAAATTTTATTTATTTGTTATATTGTTTTTCTTCTTTTATAAAAACATATTCACAAGCTTATTTAAACTGAACCTAAATAATTATAAAATATCTTCATTTTGGGAAGAGTAAAATTAAATTTATAATGCTTTATTAAATGAGAAAATAAACTTACCTTAATTAATTATTACATATAAAGGTAGAAAATAGAATTGCCTATTTTAATTGTGATTAGTGATTACTTGTAAATATACTGGTAGAAACTAAACTTAATCTAACAAATAATATCTAATAAAAAACTAACTCAATTAACTTATGGCTTGTTCAATCTCAATTATGTGTAGTATACAATACACTTACAATTTAACTGCTTTTTATAAAAACTTAAATAATAAATACTGATTTTTTGTTCATTGTATAAGTATTATTAAATTAGAATAAATTTTATAAATAAGCATTTCAAAAAATATATTAATCATTTTTTTTCAAATTTAATAAATTTTGTGAATTTAAAAAATAATAAATATTATAATTATTATTAATAGATATTCTATTCTATTACATAAAACTAAATAAAGAGATAATTTTTTAAAATAAAAAATAATTATAAATTTTAAAATTTAAATTAATATTAAATTAAAAATTAAAAATTGAATATTGAATATAAAAATTTATTTGACATAATAAAAAATAAAATTAACTCTGAAAAATATTTATATTTATAAATTAATACTCATATGATGGTTGGTTTATTTAACATTTTCTATTTCTCATGTAAATGCAATATACTTAAACTACATTCTTACTAGCTTATTGTTAGGTATAATATATCTCGGAGATTGATTTTTTTTTTTTATCATTCATTTTGTTATTTGTTATATTAACCTCTATATATAATTTATAAACACTAATTCTTTAACTAAAGCATTTTTGGGAATAATCTCAAATGAAAGGTTTTTCAAGGATTAAATTTTTTTTCATCATATAAGTTATTTTGTTTACATCGTGTATTTATTTTTAAATTCTATTTTTTATATATTTTTAATTTTTTAAATACGATAGATTTTATTGTTAATAATTATCATATAACATATCTTTAATTATTTATTAAACTATTTACTTTAATTTAACTATACTTGAGCATTGCATAAAAAATTACTAATACATTTTGAAAATTAAAAATATTATAATCAATTTTGAAATTTAAATTTTAAGAAATATAATTTTTTTAAAAAAAATTCTTAAGAATTTGCATATGACTTAGAGATTTTAATTTTTGAAAAGGTACAAAATTATTTCAAAAAATTAAAGTTTAAACCAAAATTTAATTTTAATATATATTAAACAGACATTAAAAAATTAAACTCTAAAAATAAAAAATTGGTGCAAAATGCAAATAATAAAAAAATAATGTAAAACCCAATTTCCATATACAACTATGTAAAGACACAATGTAACACTCTCTTTTTTATTTATTTAATAAATTGATGAATTATTTGGTATTATATAGTATTAAAATGCATTGGAATGATTTTTGAGTGTTTTGTCAGAAGTCTGGTGCAGGGGCTCAGGTGAAATGATTCCCACGCCATGAGAAATGATAAATTCAGCCCAACTATCACCTCGCTCAAGCAAAAGGTAATTTTGCCTAGGTAAGATCATTTCGCTCATGCGAGAGGTAATTTTGCCTAGGTGAACTAAGTCACTTAAGCAAGGACTCACAAGAAAAATGTCTAACTCTCTAGACGTTATCTCAATCAGGTGAGCTTGACCTTCCTCAAGTGAGAATATCAAAAAATGCTTGGCGAAACCACTTTATAATGTTCTTGCTCAGGCGAGAATTCCGTCACTCAAGCGAGAGAGCGCGGGTTCAGGGGTATTTAAGAGATTTTCAGCATGAAAATTTCATTTCATTCCAACTCTTATGTCTCCTCTTAATTTTCTCTGAACTCTTACACTCTTTTCTCAGACAAAACACTTTCAACCTCTAATCATTCCTCAAATCCGAGCTTGGACGTTAAATCTAAACGACTCCAAGTAAGTTTCTCTGGGTTCGACTCTATTTTCTCTATATATTTCTCTTGTTTTTCATTTCTTAAAGATATCTCTTGATATTCAGGAAAACTCTCATTGTTGAATCATAATATTCGTTAACCTTTCTCCAAACTAATACTCACCTTAAGGTAAGGAGGGATCTATTTTATCATTTAGTTAAGTGTATATTTTATGCTCATTATATGATTTTGTATGAGAATAAATGTTTGAATGATATAAGTTTTTGAGTATTTGATTTAATTAATTTAATTGTGTTGATATGAAATATGTGATGAGAACTCAATATATGGCATATGAAAATGATGATGTATATGGAAAGTGTTGAAAGTATTATGGTATGTGTTGGCTGGAAATGAATATATTACATTGAAATATACATGTTCGAAAGATTGTATTCCTATGCTATGAATGATGTGGACTTAGTCCGGAAATACTTCACTAAGCACGATCTTATGAATAGAGAATGAAAAGATTCTTGGAATGAGTATAAGTGTGAAATATGGAATGGATATAGTGTGAATAGTTACAAAGATACACTAGGGGTATAAAGTCCAGAGACGATGAAAAATCTGGGGAAAACATAGGGCGGTAAGCGACATTCGCGTATGTATATACACTCTTTTTGAGAGCGAATGCGTCACATGGCCTCACACTCATTTCCTGACTATACCTGTACTAAAATGCCCGTTATTGTATATGTTATATCCCTGAACATGGACTAATCAATAACTATTTACCTAGTTGAGTAAGACCTCAACAAATGTTAGAAGCATTGTTATTTGTAATCATAATGCACTGAGAATGTGTGTTCGAAGGAGAGAAATTAGACAATTTATGATTAACTTGGGTGTCGTGACTATATGATTATTGTTGTTTATAAATTAGTGTGGAATGATTATGTTTTCTCTTATGCTATAACTATAATTTTCTGTAACATGGTTTGTAAATAGTAGAATAGACATTCATCCTTACTAAAATTTTCAAAGAATCAGGATGACGGCACCTCGAAAAAGAATTAGATTAATAGATAGTTTTGTACAATGTAGACTTAATTATGTATTTAATGAGTACTAAAGAACTTGTCACTTTAAGCTGACTATAGATTGTGATGGTGTACCCAGTCATATTTGTATGTTGGAAATTGAATTATATTATAGCGTCCCTTTTAATTTTCCTGTAAATCGTGGAATCCACTACACTATGTAAATATATTTATAGAAGTACGATTAAGACTCCGAAAGCCTATGACTTACTTATGCACGTATCTTGATTATGATCATTTTGGAAGACCAACTTGAGTTACTTTTGAGCTAGTTTCGAGTGTAGAGGTCACGACTGACTTTGGTAATCTTTATCTTAGAGATGATAAAGATCTAGATTTTGAAGACCTAATAGAGATTGAAAGATAGCATGGGAATGATGAGTACCTAGTCCTCATTATTTTGGGAATGAAATATAGCTACTCGAGACTTAGTATTTTTTATTATGTAATTATTATTCTAAGTCCTAGACTCTTTTAATGAACATTTTGTAAATTATGTGCTTATTACATGTAAATGATAGTTTAACATCTATATTTTCTTAATTGATTGGACACACTATGATCGTTAATTATAATTCGTCTCATTTATCATATTATGTTGACAATGAATTATTTTAGAAATAGCTTTATTTATAAAAAAAATTTAATTTCTTTATGCATTCTTTTTCTACTATCACTAAGAATGAAATTTATATTATTCATCACAGTTATATGCAAATAAATGTTAGAATTTGAGAAATTAAAATTTAGGATGTTAGACGACTTAATTATATGATAAATGTGTGCAGAAATTATTATGGTAACGTGTCTGGTTTTTTTTTTTTTTATTATTATTATTTGGCTTATGCGATTCTTATTGGTAAAATAGGAATTTGTGATTTTATTTTAGTAATTCAGAATGCTCACTAACAGGAATAAAGGGACCTAAATGAAGGTATTTTAGGTCAGGAACAAAATCCAAAAAAATTTAAAAAATAATGTTTATTCAAGTAATCTCAAACAAATTATATTGCTTGTTGTTAAAATTGATGTTTTTATACATTAGGGACTGATAATTAATTTTATTTATTTATGATGGAGATGAAATTGAAGTGATAAAAGATTAACACTAATTCAGTGATTGATTAAAAAGGTACTCTTACATGCCTAAATTTAAATGGCACATTAAAATTATAATTAAAAAATAACTAAATTCTGTAGTACTCTAAAATTTTTATATGAATATCATATTCAAAAAATTTAAATTAATAAAAAAGAGATGTGTTAAATAAAAAAAATTATTATTTTTAATTTATTTAAAATTATATTTTTTATATTATTTATTACATAGCCTTATTATATATATATATATATTATTGTATATTCAATTTTTTATTTTATTTTTTTATCATTTTTTATAAATTTTAGTGTAAATTTTTTTATTTATTTTTCAAATAAAATATAATTTATATTTAAGTAATTTTCGTTTATTATAAATAAAAAATAATTTTAACATAATATATTAATATAATAATATAATAATTAAATATTAATAATAATAAAATTAAGAATATGAAAACATATTGATATAATATTATTATTATTTTTTTAAATTTTAGTTAATTTAGTTCTGATTGTATCTTATTTCTATTTAAAAATTTAATCGCTTCTCAACTTGTTTAAATATAACAAATATTATAATTTTTTATTAAATAAATTTAATATAAATTATATTTTATTTGAAACTAAAAATTTATAAAAAGAATAATATGTAACAAATAATAAATAATTCTTTAAGTAAATTATATATAATAAATTTTTTTAACTTGACACATGTCTATTTTTTATTGGTCTATATTTTTTAGATATAATACCTATAAAAAAATTTTTAAGGTATCACAACACACACTTTAAAAATAATCTCTTAACGTAAAAGATGACTATTTATTTATTGTATCTATAAAAAAAATAAATTTAGTACTATTTAAGACATTTTTTTTAATCTAGGTGAGCAATTTATATATTGTATCTATAAAAAAATCACAACTTGTTGCTAATTTTGAAAATAGAAGAAAATGTTATTAAAAAAAAAAAAGGATAGCATTCAAGCCTATATTCCACTCCTTTTTTATTTTGTAAAATCTCTTAATTTAAAGTTACGGTGATAGAGATAATTATTTAATATTATATATATATATATATTAAATTGAATATTTTTATTTATATGTTGAGATCAAATATAAATAAAGAAATTTTACATTTAATAAAAATAAAAAGTTAAACAATATATAAGTAAAAATAACTTATTAATAGCTTTAGAAATTTGTGAGTTGGGCATAAAATCTAATTATGCGTGAATGATTTGCTCATTACACAATAATGGAGATTTTTATGGTGTTTTAGCCTTCTTGGATGCTCTCAATAAATAATATTAAACTTTACCGACTCATGGATAATGAAAATTGACGGTGGATACACATTGAGATCTCCCAATATTAATCTCCTGATATGCCTACAACATTATATACTAAAATTGGATTCGTGAGGTCAGATGATTCAAAAGTTTTTATATTATATTTGTAACTTGAAAAAAAGGTTAAAACAAATATTTAATCTACTAATTGTCTTTCATTTATATATTAATCTTTGAATTAAAAGAGTTGACAATTTAGTACTATTTCATTTTTACTCTGCTATGATGTTGAAGACAAAGACTTCTTATTATAAAAATTATTTCATAAATTAATGACATTAAAATATCAATAAAAATCTTAAAAAAAAAAGGGTAGATATTGATTGATTCATTGGCTTACTAAGTCTTACTAAGTGGGGAAGGTGTGGTACAGGATAAGCTGGTTCACATACCCACCTATGATAATGATTGTCAAGTGGAGTAGATGAGAAGTCTTGCATTCTCTTTCGTGGCACTTACCATTGTCCTTTTCAATTGTCAATTTCGTTTGGTCTAAACACTCTATTTGACCACATCTCCTCTTATACATATATATATATATATATGCTCAAACATTGAACAAAACTCATCTGATTTTGTTCAACTTTAGTAGTATTTTGATTTGATTCAGTTCAATGGCGATTTATGGCGACCAATCTGCTACATACAGATGCAAAAGCTGCCAAAATCCTGTTGCTTTCCGCAGTGAACTACTCTCTAAAAGCTATCGGGTAATATTGTTGATGAAACCAATTGGATTTCTCACGTTCTTCCTATAACTCTTCATCAGTATTTCCTCTTCTGAACTTTGTAGATGATTTATTTTCAGCACTGTAATGAAGACTAAACTGCTTCTAACATTAAACTCTTTCCTTTTTTTCCCTCTGTTTTTCTTTCCCAAAAATACAGTCAAACTCCTCAGCAGCTCCCTTTTTGATTCTCAATTTTCAATAAAATGCTGTCTTTTTGCTACAAGGAAAAAAAGTTAACTATATTATATGTGGGTTTTATACATCTTTAATTTTGTAGTGTGAAAATGCTACCATTTATGTTGAGTATATTTTAGAATGTAATAACTATTTTCCTTCAATTTTGAACATATACTATTCTTTCTGTTGGATTGGTTCAAAAGTTTTCTTTGTATTTGGCCCCATGAAAATATCTAGCTCCATCCCTGTTGTGTTCATCTTTGATTATTCAGGCAAAAACTGGGCCAGCCTATATGTTCTCTAATGCAAGTAACATCATTTTGGGGCGAAAGCAAGATAGAAGTCTGATCTGGTGTGTATAGTGTTGCTGGCATCTTTTGTAGCAACTGTGGTGAGGAATTGGGTTGGAAGTATATTCAAGCTTATGAGGCAAGAGAAAGGTTCAAAGAAGGAAATTTCATAATTGAGAGAGCAAAGATAACCAAAGAGTATTAAAACATATATAAAGTGAAGGCAATTCTAATTAGCAATCTCACTTGGATGTTGTTGCCTTCATTTATTTCTGTGTAATTGTAAAAATTCCACACGAATCATGGTGATTACTTATCTAGTGTGGAAGACCTTACCATGAATAAATATTAAATAAAGTATAACATTTGCTGCTTAATGAACACCAAATCTCCCTTTATTTTATGTTAAAATTAATTAATAAATACACATTTTAATAAAATAAAACTTGTAATTTAGAATAATTTATGCATATTTCTCAATTACATTAATAACTCAAAATTAATTAACCTCTATTTTATAAACTTGAGTCTATTATTTGGGAAGTAAAATATTAATGAAGTTATTCTCTTTCATAATTTATTACACTTTAATATTAAAATTCTAAGAATTTTGTGTGAAGTTTTACTTTTACTTATATTTTTATTAATTTTGTTTCACACAACTATATATTACTTTTACGTGTTTGCGTTGAATTTTTTGTGTAGTGTATTTATATTTGTAGATGATTGGATGATTGGGATTGGACTGAATTTTGGCTAAGTGTTCTGGTGCAGAGTGTTCTTGCTGCAGCGAGGGATGTCTCACTGTAGTGAGAGGGCACTGGGAGAGAAGGATGAAACTGTCGCCTTGTCGCTGTAGCGAGGGATCCCTTGCTGTAGCAACAAAGCCACAGTTTGAGATGCATTTCTGGATGCAGTCTCGCTGTAGTGAAATTCTGTAGAAACTAAAATGCAATTTTGTCTGAGTTTTTCGCTGTAGCGAGGGAAGGTGTCGCTGCAGCGAGGGGACCTCTCTATAGCAAGAATGTTGCGACCAAAGAAGATTTAAAAGGGGTTAGGGTTCGAGAAAGGTTATTTTCTCTCATTCCCTCTGAAATTCCTTCGATTCTCTCAACTCACAACCCTATTTCACCGATTAAATTGCCTCCAAAACCGTTCGGAAGCTAGCTTGAAGGTTAGATTCGTGTTGGGAATGCTTAGAGGTGAGTTTTAATGGTTAAGGTTTTAGTTTTTCACTCCCCTTCCCTATTTTCGTGATTTCCCTTGGTTCTCATAGAATTCTTCCGTGTATTTAGGACGAAATCCATGTGGGGAGCATTCCTTGGGTCAATTTGCGTGTGGGTCTTCATTCGAGGTAAGGGGAGGACTCTACCCTGTCTCATTTGCTTGAAAATCTGTTTAATTGCTATGTTTTTGTAATGTGATTGAGATAGAGAGTAAGAATGAGTGTGTTTATGGAAATTATTGTGTGTTTGAATGTAATGTGGGTTGATTGTGATCGGGTTGACATACCCTTGATTGAAATGCGTGTGATTATATCTTTGATTGATGATTGAATAATGTAAGTAGTTGGAAATGGGCATGGATGGCATGATGAATGTAGGTAAATGTGGAAAATGTAGCGTAACAGAATAGGGACATATGTGCTGAGTATTGTAAATGAAAATGGGCCTCTGTGCCGTATAATATGATTTGAATGTGGGCCTGAGTGCCGTGTAATACAAATGAATATGGGCCTAAGTGTCATGTGATGTAAATGAATGTAGGCTATGTGCCGTGTGCAAGCATAAACATTGTGTGTGTGACTGAAATGTGTGCGAATGAGGCGTGTTGAACGTCATTGTAATGAAGCAGTGAATGGTTCAGCGATACACTGGAAGTGTGGAAGATAAGGACGGTAGAAATACCTTAGGGAAGAGAGAGTAGCGGGGACACCAACAGTGAGTGTGGGTGCACCACGGGCCACACACTCTCCTCCTGAATAGACCTCTGACCATTACTTTTGCTAAGCGACCCGTTACTGTCCACGTGGTATCCATGAGGCGGGGGTGACCAACGACTATTCATGGTGTGAAACTGTGATCACAGTGCCACAGTGAGCGTGGCTAGGTGCGGTAAGCGTATGTGTGTGAAATATTGGTGCAATGAGTGCATCGATTGTGTTTTGAATTTGAATAGATGATGAATGATGATTGTAACTGAGATTGAGATGCTTGTCTTGTGAATGCATGATTTAAATATGTTAGTAAATGTGTGGTATTTGAGGTGAGTCTCTATTTTTGTGTGTGTTGGATAGTGTGGAGTACTCACCCTTACATTCATTTTTTAAGTAATCAGGACGATCAGTACCGAACTCCGTGAAGGGTTGGATGGAACTGCTATAGGGCTTAGAATGTTATTTTGAGATTGTTGTATTAGAAATGGTCTTGTAACAGTTATTTGATATAAACTTGTAGCCCTTTCCCTATTTTGAAATATTTTATGAAACTTTTATTATTCTGAATTTGTGAAAATTATTATTTATTTGAAATTAAATTTTAAGGTGTTACAACACTGGTGTAAGAAAATCTTTCCGCATATATATATATATATATATATATATATATATATATTGTAACAATCTAGTACAAAAAATACTTTGTACAACATGATTTTACATCAGTTTTTGGTGAAATGATATAGAAAAAGAAACGGTGACACTTTTGAAATTTACGCAAACTTTTTTACATCAGTTGTTTTTGCAATCGATGTAGAAAGTACTGCAGTTCTTCAATTTTTTGCATTCATAGCTGTAAACTTTGAATGAACATAACTTTTAGGACAGGACTCCAATTTGTGCAAATTATATGCGAATTTCATATAACTTTTCAAGATCTATTCGATCTAGAGGGGTTTGAATTACCCATTTTCAAAATTTTATTGATTTTCCCCATTTTTCTAACTTTTACTATTTTTTTATTTTTTTGCATTTCTCAAAATTTGGTATGTAATTTGTAAAAAATCAAAGTTTTGTGCCGAAAGTTATACCCTTTTAAACTTTTTAATTTTTTTTAAAATTACAGGAAATGTATATTCTACATCAGTTGTTTCTAAAAACCAATGTAGACTCGAACACATATTTTTCTTATGTTGCAGAAACTTCTGTTTTTTTAGTTAGGTGGACAACAAACATGCAATGGTTTTCCAAGTACATCAATTATTTTAACTTTCTTCATTTTTTTGTTGTTTTACTTTCTGTTGCTTCTTATTCCTCGTAAACAATTTGATGAACGTTGCATGTTCTTTATGTTTCAAGTTCAAACAAAGATGAACAATGATAAATACGATGAACATAACAAACACAATGAACACAATGAGTACGACAAACACGATGAATATGAAGAACACGGTAAACACTGACATTTATGGATTTTAATATAACATAAAGACTGTTTTAAATCCTAAGAAAATATATTGATAATATTGGCGCAAACATTAAAATTGTCAAAGAAGAGAAACACCGACGCCATTGATGAAGATGAATATGAAGAACATTTTCTACATTGGTTATTATAAGCAACTGATGTTGAAAGTGACACTTTTTATATCTGTTCTTAACAACCGATGTAAAAAGTCCTGGACTTTCTACATCGTCTATATCTATATTGGATGCGAAACCAATATCACGCAAATGTTAGAGATATCTACATTGCCTATATCTATATTGTCTATCTAAATTAGAACATGGCAGGTATAGGTAGACCAGTGGGAGCAACCAATGAGATTTTAGCCTATATCACACAAGTGTTAAGAGATTCTAGTACATAATAGAGGTGTAGAACTAGCAGAATATCGAGGATTGTCTGCATTAACTAAGCATAATCCTTCAAAGATTTGACCCAGAAGGAGCACAGAGATGGATGGTTGATATGGAGAAATTTTTTAAAGCAACAGGTTGTTATGAAAAACATAGGGTAGTATATGCTACGTATATGTTTAAAGGGGAAGCTGAGGACCGATGAAGGTTTACAAGTCAGAATCTACCGTAGGAAAATGGCTATATTGCTTAGGAGACTTATAAAGCAACTTTCTTATGGAACTATTTCCTTAGTGATGTAAAGAGACAAAAGGCTAGAGAATTCTTAGAACTAAAGCAAGGAGATATGACGGTGGGTGAATATGCAGCCAAATTCCAAGAACTGATGAAGTATTGGCCCCATTTCCAACATGAGGAAGGCGATAAAGCTTTATGTGCTCAATTTGAAAATGGACTGAGAGCAAATATTTGTATTGTAGTTTGTCCTTTAATTGACTAATCTTCCTATATTGGTAAGCAAATGTCGTTTCTATGAAGCTAACTTGAAAGATTGACCAGTAGATAGATAGTAGGATAGGAGGAACTACCAAGCATGATAAGAAATTTCATATGTCCCAAAGGAAGTCGTATCAAAGTATAATTAAGACTTAAGCAACTTAGCTCAATCTTCAACAGAAATTATTTGGATTCAAACTCTTCTAAAAGAATTGTACATCACTTCCTCCACTCCTATCATGCTCTACAACAGTCAAAGTGTTGTAGCTATAGCACACAACCATATTTTTAACTCTAAAATGAAACACGTGGAGATTAATGTTTTTTTTGTTTGTGATCAAGGGTTATCCAAACAACTTGCAATTTACATATTCCTAGCTTGGATCAGTGGATGGATATTCTCACCATGCCTTTATCTCCTAATCGCTTTGAACTTGTTAGGGGCAAACTCAATGTGCAAGATATTCTCTGTAAAAATCCTTCCCCTTGAGTTTACAGGGGGTATTAGAGATATACACGTAAACATTTAGTCATTTAACTGGATATTAGTTTGTTATAGCTAGTTGTTTATGTTATCTGGACTGTAATATTCTCTATTATAGTTGGTTTTTATTGTGTTTTAACTAATTGCAGTAGCTAGTTTCTTTAGTATCTACTTTACTAAGCCTATATAATCTCCGTTTTCCCCCCTTTCTCATTTGGTGAAATAAGAATTCTCAGCCCACTTTCCTATTAAACATCTCCCTTAACTTTTCTCTCTTCTTTGAAATTCTAATAGTTGGCATCAATTTTAACTCTGCCTGATTTGAAAATGGAAATTTCTTATGCCTCTAAACAAGAAGGTCATGTGAAGGAAAATACTTAGCGAGTGATTTAAGACGAACAATAGTGTGCTTACATCAAAGATCTATGAGTATTACATTAAAGAGAACAAAATTTAAGGCACTCAGTAATCACAAAAGATTGAAATAATTATCTGATTAAAGAAAGTTGTATGGTTAATGAAGTAACTGGATAAAGTCTCTGAAGAGTTGTGATTTTGAGTAGTTATACCCTTTTGATGAAAATAAGTAATGTAGCTACTATGTTAAGCAGGGAATAACTGTACAATTTGGCTATGACAGTGAAAGGATGTTAGTCAATAAGGAAGTTTGAAAACTTGAACTTAATATTGGAAATTCAGCCTAAGAGTCTATTTTGGAATCTTCAAGGATTATTAACAATTTGCAAGGTCAAATTTGAGCTACAACAAGGAAGTAGATATCTGAAAGAGATGACGTGTGAAAGGAAGAAAGCTAGGATATGAAGTTGTTCTGCAATATTAATGAACTCACCAAATCCAAATGTAGATTATTCATTTTTCAAGTGAAGGAATTAGAGCAGACAATGTGGAAGGCAGCACAATGAACAAGTCAAGGTAATTAAGGAAAAGAAAGAAGTATTACAAGACTGCGAGAAAGGCCACAATGACTGATATAGGATATCTTTGTTGTTTCAAGTTAAGAATCGTACATTCTAGAACCTTGGCTTTAAAGATATAGAAAAATATCTAGATACATTTAGTGATGAATGAATTTCAGGGATGAAATTCTTAAAATGGTGGAAGAGTTGTAATATCCTCATTTTTATTCTCTTATTTTTGGAAAAAAAATAGGAAGTTTGGTGTAGAGTTTCTTGCTCAAGCAAGACAGAGTCGTTCTGAACCAAATTCTCTGGAGCATTCTCGCTTAAGCAAGATGAGTCTCGCACAAGCAAGATAGGATAATATCGCTCTAACTGTCCTCTTGCCCAGGCGAGAAGAGATATTGGTCAAGCCAGGAGTGACAAAAAAAAATGGAGGAACTCTCTGGACCATTCTCGCCTAGGCAAGAATGCCTCTCACTCAAGCAAGAATAGTAGAAAACAGAGTAATACCATTGTCTGGTTTTCTCACCCAGGCAATGGTTGTCTCGCCCCGGTGAGAGTAGAGTTCGCTTAAGCAAGAACATGTGGGTTTAAAGGGTATTTAAGGGAGTCTGTGTTGAGAAATTTTATTTTTCATTGAAACCATCCTCCCTCTCTATTCTCTATGTTCTCTCCCTCTCCCTTCTCAAAAAAAGTCTCCTTTAACCTAGAATCTCTCTCAAATCTAAGTTCAGACGTCTATTCCACTTAGATCTAAGTAAGTTTACAAAACTTAACTTTTGAATCTCATTCCTATTTCTCTATCTCTCTTTTTATAATAGATTCTACTCTATAATATTAGGAAGAACTCTGGTTTTGGTTAGTATCTTTGGTCAAAACATGGAGTTTCCCTCTAGAGTTCACATAGAACTTAGTCTCAAAGATGTATTTCCAGGTAAGAGGAGTTGATCCCAAACCCTAACTCATATTTACATGTTTTTGGCTTAGAAATTTAAATTCTCTTGCTTAAGATGACAGATCTATAATGTTTTCTTAAAAGTTCAAAAATAGATTTAGGGACATATAAAACCTATATGTATTTTATTAATACTTTAGTAAATTAATGATTATCATACATGAACAATTTTGGGTGTGAATTATTATTGCAAATGATAAGTGTGCTAGAAAAATAATTAAACCTTCGGATAGACAATTTTTATTAAGATCGAGAGAGAGTGATCTCTGACAAATTATTTATGAAATGCATGACTACTGGTCTAAGTTTGGAGGTGTCTGACCTTCGGCTCATTGTAGTGGGTTTATGCTATAATATATTTCTAGTTTATAATTATATGTTGGATTAAGAAGCTTGATTGTTATACAAGATTGATTCAAATGGTTTGACAATTTTTGAATGATAAAAGATATTTTATTTGATATGAGTAAATTGAATTTAGTCTGAATGCATGTATTTTGGACATGAATCAATGAAATGAACAAGGTAAAAGAGATGAAGGAACTTGATTGATAGTGAAAGTGATTAATGAGATTGATGTGAATATCTATAAATGGTTGAGAAAGTGTAAAATAAAAGAAAATGAAAGAAAATATGTTATTAGTAGAAATTAATGAATAAAGAAACGCTGATAAAAGGTGTGGGCTGCTTTTTAACATGAAGGAAAATATGTTTGTTTCCTCATTTGGAGTTTTAAGATAGTATTCCAGTTTGCTCCTGATTTTAAAATTTGGGCTGGCTTTTTTTTTTCTTTTTTATTAAGGATATGTTTGAAAATTGATTTTTGAAAGAAAAAAAGAAAATAAAGATCAATATTTTATTTTTAAATTAAAAAAGTTATATAATATTTGTATACATTAAATTTATGGTAATTTATTATTTTCTTTTGAGAATATTTACTTGAAATAAAAAAATTATCTATCCCCTCATTTTCCTTTAAAATTTGATCTCAAGCATACACTGAAATGAAAGACTTGAGTAATGATTTGTCTGAGGGACTGCTTTTTGCAGGTGGAGTAAGGGAGAGCAATCAACTGCTTTAGCGACTGCTACTGATTCCACCTTACAGGTTTAGTTGCCACTGCTACTAAAAAAATAACTGCTTATACTTTTGTGCTGTTTTCGTGTGCTATGATATGAAATACTTTGAAACTGATTGATTTCTGGCTCTTCTGTCAGAATATCGGAGAAAATTATTTGAGTATTGAAATTGAGAAACACCTTGTAGAGAGTTGTGTTTCTTGCCAAAAATTTCATATGGTTTCGTTGTTGCATCCTTCATTGGCTGGACCTGCATCATGGTTTGCTATTGGTTTTATTATTATTATTAATATTATTGTGGAGGAAGAGCTTCGAGCTTCAGCTGCTATGTTAACTGTTGGTAAATGAAAGTTAGTCATCTACATGTGGTCCACTATGCAGCAACTGTATGAATGGAATGCTCAGTATAGGGAAAAGTTTGGGTTTTTGTTTCTCTTATATGCATCTGGGAGAACCACTGATGAGATACTTGCTGAACTGAAGGTATTTTTGAATTTAAAGTTTAGTTATGGCAATATTTGTATTTCTTTATTTTATTTTTGTTGTTTATCTAATGTCTACACGGGAAAATTTCTGTGGGAGCTATTATATTACGAATATGCATTTGTTTCTTATTGAAAGATAGAGAAATGAATTGATTATTATTTTTAGAAGGTTGAGCTTGAGTGTGATGATTTTTTTTCCTTCTAGATTTAATATTCAAATGACAAAATGGGTGTCATTTTGGGATTTGAAATACCCACCCATGACCATGAGCAGTAATTTGGGGAACTTTTCATGGTGATTGATTTGACATTGGTTTGGTCCATATATACTAGTGCAATTTTTAAGAGACTATTTCATAATGTCACCAATTAATTTAAATTAAGTATGACTCAAAATGCAGGCATTGGCAACTTAACCACTGTTAATTCAGCAACTGGAAGTCTATTTCTCATGAATATGCTCTTCCAGGTTGCTGGTTACCTGGGGGAATTGTTGTTAGTTATGTTATCAAGTTTTGAAATATGTTAGGGTAAAGAAAATTCGTTTCTCCGAGGCTTTTCATCTCCTTTATCATCTCTTGTATATGCATGATTGAATTATTAAAAGTTTCTACTCAATTCAGGGACTCAATATTTTGAATTTTTTAACGATAGCAAGAAAAATATTTGCTCAAGTCAATATTTATTAGCTTAAGAGAATTTAAAGTTCACCAAACAAATTTCACCTTGGTCGCTTAATCAATATTCTCTTAAGTGAATATTGGTTGCTTAAGCGAATTTTATCTTTTCATCTCGTTTAGCCAAATATTAATAGCCTTAAATGAAAATGGGACAAAGAGCAGACATTGGGGATAGAGGTGATCGCTTAAGCAGGCCAATTAAGCAAATCAAAACTTGCTTAAGGGAATTATGGATAGACAGTAGACTTTGTTAGCAAGAACACTTTCTAAAAGACATTGTTAGAATTTACATAATTTGATAGAGGGACAAATACATTTCATCAAATAAAAAAATAAAAATGAGAGAAATATACCAAGCATGAACAGCCAAACAAGGTTTAGAATGCAATTAAAGTTGATAAGGATTGACACATGTGTGTTATAAATAGCCACAATAGACTTATTAGGATTATGGTTTATGTTTGTATTATAATAATGGGCTTGTCCTATTAGGGTTACATATGTATCCTTATAAATATAAGAGTCTCTACACATTGTAGAGTACCTATCTAATTTGAGCACACTAATCTCTCTCTCTCTCTCTCTCTAAATTCTATATGATATCAATGATATCAAGAGCCTCCTAGTGTTCTCTCTTGCTGCCACTGTTGCCCCCCCCAACAAAAAAATAGCAGCTTCAGAAAAGGCTGACAATGGCTGTTGTGAGGATGAAAATTTTTTTTGATGGCCCGAATGTGCAATAATTCAACATTTACAGTTTGAGTGCAATAATTCTTTCTAGCCATTGAGGTGAAAACCTAGGCAGTTCCATCACTGTTTATGGATATACAACATCTGAACGTGATAGTCATGATGTGCATATGATGCATAGCATAAAGGGGTTGTTACAGAGATTGTATCTCTATCCAAACTTACCGATGTTATTCTGGATAGGGATGGTACAAACTATATGGAGTGGAAGTATTTAGTTGAGATTAGCCTAGGTGGAATGGGAAAGTATAATCATTTGACTAAAATGGCACTATCAATTCTAAGGATGTTGACACATGGAAGATACACGACAAAAAGATCCTTGTGTTGCTAGTAAATTCTGTTGATAGGTGAATACAAGCGATTATTACCCATTACAAAACTGTGAAGGAATTGTTAGACTTCTTACAATTCATTTTTGAAAATTTGAGAATTTGAATCAATTGTATGATCTCTTGCAGGAAATTTATCTATCCAAACAGAATAAGCGGAAGCTAATGTACTATTTTTTGGAATTTAAGAAGCATACTGAGGAGATACAATTGCTTTTAGCCTACAAAACCATTGATGAGATGATAGCACAATAAAAGAAGATCATGGCTTTGAGTTGGCTCTTCGTACTTGATCTAGAATATGAGGTAGTTCGGTCTCAAATTCTGTCAAGTAAGCAGGTTGATAATCTTACTAATGTTTTCTCCAAGAGCACTATAAAAAATGAGTCTCCTGACTAGTTTGCCTTAACAGCCAAGTATGGTAACTGTGATGGTAGCACTGGTGGTAGAGATAGTCATAGTTATGGGCATAGTAGAGGTCGTGGTAATGTACAATGCTACAACTATGGCAAATTTGGCCATTATCAACATCAATGTACTCATTCTCCCCAGAATCAGTCATTTTCTCACTCACACACTAATCTTTGCTTTGCTAACTTGGTGTCTCAGCCTAATACATCTACTTAGGAAAAACATGGATGTACTGTGAATATTAATGACGAGGAATTTATTCAGTATACTTAGTTTTAGATTTCCTAACAACCGTCTGCATCCTCTATAGTCACTTTTCTTCAAAAGGTAATCCTACTAAATGTCTTTCCTTTTTTTTTCCAGGTGTTGGGTCATTGATTCTAGCACTACTGATCATGACTGCGGATTTAGGTATCCTTTCTTCTTTTTGTCTATCCTATTTTCATTCTTCTGTACCATTAACTGATGGTTCTAGTGTATATATTAAAGCCAGCAGATGTACCACCCCAATTTCAACCTTACCTTTATCCTTTATTTTATATTTGCCTCAATTTTCCTTAAATTTGTCATCCATTAGCCCAATCACTTCATCATTAAATTGCTTAGTAACATTCTTTTTTGATTCTTGTGTTTTTTAAGATCTGGTGATATAGAGGATTATTGGTAGAGGTAGAGTATCTGATGGACTATATCTATTTAAAGAAGAAGGACTTTTGCAAGCTTTTATTGCTTCTAGGAATGAAAAAAGTGTTTTCTTTCCAACTTCATTGCCATTTGAGTTATCCGTTTTTAGGATTTCTTAAGAAATTATGTCCTAGTATAGAGTCTAATTTTTATTGAGTCATGTCAGTTTGCTAAACATCATTGTAATATTTATTTACCTTGTTTAAATAAAAGGACTTATGTCCCCTTTGAAATTGTTCATTCTAATGTTTGGAGCCCTTTTCTAGTTACTTCTAAATCTAGTTTTAAATATTTTATTACATTTGTAGATGATTATTCTTGTGTAACATGGGTGTTTTTGATGAAATCCAAATCTGAAGGCTTTTCTATGTTTTGTAATTTCTATGTTGAAATTAAAACTTAATTTAATACTTGTGTGCATTCTTAGAAGTGATAATGTTAAAGAATTTTTTTTCTGCATCCTTCACTAATTTTATGAGTAAACATGACATACTTCGTCAGTCCTCTTATATTGTTGCCCCACAACAAAATGGGGCAGCTGAGCATAAAAATTGTCATCTTATGGAGGTAACTCGTGCTCTAATCTTTTAAATGAAAGCTCCTAAACCTTTTTGGGTTAATGTTGTTCTTACTAATACATATTTAATTAATAGCATGTCATCATCTATGCTATATGGTGAGATTCCCCATTCTATACTTTTTCCATCACAATCTCTTTTTTCTTTACCTCCTAAAGTTTTTGGCTGCACTTGTTTTGTGTTTGATGTTCATCCTTAGGTAACTAAACTTGATCCAAAGTCCTAACATGTGTGTTTTTGGGTTATTCTCGGTCACAAAAAGGTTACCGTTGTTTTTCTCATAATCTTGGTCGTTATCTTATATCCTCTTATGTGTCTTTCCTTGAAATTCTTCCATTATTTAAGTCCTCATCTTCTGAGTCCATGTATTAGGTAGATGAACCTTTCTTGACTTACATTATTGTCCAATCTACACATCATGTTGCACCTCTAGCTCCTATTGATAAAGATTTCAAGTTTCTTGAGCAGATATACTCTCACAGGCCGAAACAACTTTTAGATGATGTGTCCCTCGTGCATAATGATATTCAACATGGTACTCAACCTCTACCATTATCTCCTCAAACGATATTTGGGATTTGGTCTTCCCAAGGGAAAATAGGCTATTGGTTGCAAGTGGGTTTACACTATGAAAGTTCATTCAGATGGTTCTGTGGCTTGTCTGAAGGCACAACTGGTTGCAAAAAGGTATGCCCAAACTTATGGCATTGACTACACTGATACGTTTTCTCGAGTTTCTAAACTATCATCTGTTCACATCTTCATCTCTCTTGCCGCTGTGTAACACCTTAATCTCAAAATTCGTACAATGTATAAATTTTACTTAATTGTTTAAAATAAATTATCATTTGCGGAATCCAATAAACTAATTATATCAAATTAATGAAAATTTCTATAAGATATAGTACCTTATACAAATAGTTCGATATAAATCAATATAAATGATACGACATTAATTTTAAAAGGATAAATTTAAAACATAACCTAATGATTCTAATTAAGAAATTAAACATGCATTCCATAAAATAAGTGTATTAATTTACAACCATTTGTCAAAATATAAGGGACTTAAGATAATAATTACATAACCAAAATATGTACAATACATAAACATATACAAGTCCCAGAGCAGTGCTCCCCATAACCATATACTGAAGACTGGTCCTATTCATCTCCAGCGTTTAAACTCTCTATCTCAACTAAATCTTTCGAATCCAGATCCTCATCTGATCTCAGGTAATGATAACCTGAATCAGCTCTAACCTCAATGCCAGTGACATGCTCAAAGGTCCATCTGGACGGTCTTCCGAGAGTGTCATGGTCGTGTGATAGTCATATTTTAGTACATCTTTCTCTCCATGTTTTTGGTTTAATTAAGCTTCATTAGTACACTATTTTGATGTGTTAGTTTAGATTTGTGTTAGTAAGTCATTTAGGATTTAAATGCAATTCTTTCTTAATTCCCGCCATAATTTCTTATTTTGACCTAGTTTCTTGCAAAGACCATATCTAGAGCTACACTTCTCGAAATTGGACAACATTGGTGTCCTTGGAAAGATAAGACAAAGATCTACAACTTCTATGTTTGGAGAAAATCCCAGTTCGAGCATCTTCAGGTCCAAAATTGCATCACAATGTTACGGCCCTGCTCTGAAATTTTCAGAATTTGATTGTATTGTTGATTTTACTTAGTTAGGTGTTAAGGAACCTCATTAGGAAGTTGGGCCTTAATTAAGCCCAATTATTTTGTCTTTAAATAGAGGTTATGACTTCATGTACGAATCCTCTCTTCGCTCATTATTTTTCAGAATTCAAAAAAGTCTTAATTTTAAATTCTTTCTTTTATTTTCGTCTCTCTACTTTCTATCTTTTCGTATTTTTTGGTTTTGGCCGAAGCAAGCATGATCATGAAGCAAGTCTAATCCATCAATTGGTTCAAGATTTCAAGAACTACATTGCATTTGAGTTTCAGATTACGTTCTATCGAATTCTCGCTCTTCCTCTTTTTTTTTCTGATTAGGATAATTACGTTTTTCATGATATTGAATTTTCGTTTGCATTCTAAACAGAGAATGAGAATTTTGGATTTGAAATAAATTAATTCACCTAATTCAATAAATCAATTGTTCTGAATTTTGTTAGAGCATTGGATTTGCGATTGCAGTTCTTGTTTTGATGGAATTCATAATCTAAATTTAGATTTTGGATTGTCAATGTCGTATTGAATTAGTGTTGATTGGAAATTCGTTAAAATTGAATTCGTGTAACAATGAGAATTTTGTTAGAATTATTCTTTGTTCTTTTCTTTTCTGTTGTTTACAATTTAATTTAAAACAATCCTTCGCTAAACTAATCTGAAACTACATCATGGAACCAAAAACAGAACGCATTTTATGTCCTTGTGAGATGACCTAGATTTACTCCTTCTATTGCAAAATTGTTAAGAAAATCTAGTTTGTTTGATACCATTGCGACGTGGTTATTATCGTGGTAGGTAAATAAGTACGTGAGAGCTGCTGGAGTTCTAATGGTACATTTGAAAATATATCCACATAGGGTCTGGTGTATTATACTTCTAGAAAAATCAAAAGAGATGCTATAAAAGTACTTCCATTCTAACATAACAAAAATCCTAGGCTCATTCTCCACAAGGACAGCAAATTTAAAATAACACAATCTTTGATATTCATTAAATACATAATTGAGCCTATTATATACTGAATTATCTATTAACCTAACTCTTCCCTGAGGCTCTATCATCCCGATTTCCTGAATATTTTAGTAAGGATGAGCATCTATTCTATCCTTCACAAACAATTATCATAATTTATAGCATAAATACAATTCATTCAATTTCATGAATTCATATTACAAACATATTCACATCACATACACCATTCAACAATTTATTATCCTTTCTCCTTTTCCATTACGCACTCCAGTACATTGTGATCATAGATATCGATGCCTCCAGCACTTCTCGAGGTCTTACTCAACTAGGTAAATAGCCGCCGATTAGCCTATGCACATGGATACAACATGTACAATAATCGGCCCCTTAGCAAAGGCATAGTCAAGAGTCTAGTCAGAAACAAGTGTGAGGCCATGTGATGCATTCACTCTCAAAAAGAGTGTGTACACATACGCGAATATTGCTCACCACCCTACGTTTCTCCCAGATTTTGATCTTCTCCGGACTCTATACCCCCAATCCATTCCACGCATACATTCATTATTACAATTTCAACCATAAACCCTCATATCCACGTTATTTCCTCTTATCATTTTACTCAGACATATTTCATAAAATCACACAAATCACTCAGCCAGTTTAGTAATATTTCACATTGAATAATCATCACATAATACATATGAACATATACCAACCGATTGGTTTAAATAACCAAATAGTCCAACTCATCAAACAAATATCTCTTCATTCATACTTCAAATAACAGATATCTCAACCATATATTTTCATAAAACATTTATATAATAGTGCTCTCATGAGCATAAAATAAATACTATAATAGAAAGATAAAATAGAGCTCTCTTTACCTTGAAGATGAGCTCACAGAAAGTTATTGAAAAGGATCAAATGTCATAGATAGAAGTTCTCTTGAGTATCAAGAGGTATCTATAAGAACAAAACAGAAAAATGATTGGAGAAACTCAAGTTTAATCCGAAGAAACTTACTTGATGAGTTATCCATATGAAGAGAAATCGAAGTTTCTAAGACTTTTATTTGGGTAAAAGGAAGATAGAGTTCAGAGAAAACTTGAGAAAGAGACGTGAGTTTAGAATGAAATGAATTTCTCATGCGAGAAATCTCTTAAATACCCCTCAGCCCCACAGGTTCTCGCTTGAGCGAAGGACATCTCGCTTGAGCAACGGGTATCTTGCCTGAGCGAAATATGCAGACAGTGGTCTCACACCTTCTTTTCTGATATGCTCGCTTGAGCAAGTTCCATCTTGCCTAACCAAGATGGTGTCTAGAGAGCATGTCATTTTTCTTGTGGGTCCTCGCCTGAGCGACCATCTTGCCTGGGCGAGATCCTCAGCTCGTCTGAGTGACATCACTCTCGCCTGGGCATGTTATGATTAAATATGGGTTATGTATGACTGGTAGGGTAGAGACTCACCCTTACACAACATTTTTAGGAAACTAGGACGAGTAATACCAAGCTCACAGTACATGGATGGATGAGAACTACTATAAGACTTAGTTATTTTGAGTTATGTAATGAATACTTTCAGTTCTATAGCATTCTTTTGAAACAAATTGTGAATCTATGTAATATAATGTATGTTTATGTGTTGAAATGAGAACTTGCTTAACATGACACTAAGGTATGTAATAACATGATATTTTCTAATTTATGTTATGATTGAATATGGGTTATGTATGAGTGGTAGGGTAGAGACTTACCCTTACACAATATTTTTAGGAAACTAGGACGAGTAATACCAAGCTCACAGTACATGGATGGATGAAAACTACTATAGGACTTAGTTATTTTGAGTTATGTAATGAATACTTTCAGTTCTATAGCATTCTTTTGAAACAGTTGTAAAACTACTATTTTCTTTGTTGCAGATAAAATTTTAGGATCTTTGTTACAGAGTGGTCAGTAATCCTTAACTTGTATCAAATAATTGTCTTTATTATGTCACTAGATGTCAAACAGTTACAAACTAAGAATTATAGTTCTTAACAAAGAAATTGTGATCCTTAACTCACACTAACTCACAACCTTTCATCTTTATAATGCATGCAACATATTATTCTTCTAGTAATTATTTCCAACATTGTGGTTTCCCTGTAAGTTGTGATATACCACTTTCTGAATCAAACTCCTTGGGAAATTACATAAGGTATATGGTGTGCTATTGATTGCCATTAAAAAGTCCTTACTTCCAATTGTTTATTTATGTATGTGATATGAATTTTTTGTTCAGACTCTCCAATTTCTGCATCATGATATTTCCTTGTGTAAACCATGTAACCTATCTTGATTTTGAATTTTCCCAATGCTAGAAGATCTTATAAACATCATCAGAGGTAAGGATGGGCAAAAAATCTAGTTTTATAAGTCCAATCCATAACTACGTTAAACTAGTTTAAAAAATATAGATCCATATTAAATTGCTTTTTTTATTAACTATATTTCTATAATCGATTTAGTGTTTAACTCCACTTTCTAAAACTTGATTTTTTTTTTATTTATCCAAATCCACACGTATGAAAGTAAAATCTTGTCTCTTTACTTATTCAATCTCTACGATATATAAGTTTACAAAATTTTATCGTAACTATGTTTTATTACTAATATTTTTTTATTAATCCTAATTCTTATAATTAAAATTTAATATTTAAAATAATATTTTTAAAATATAATTATATTAAAGTTATTAAAATATAACAAATATTCTTAAGTTAATTACTACTATTGTTTTTCTATTTATGTTTATTTTTTAATTTTAAAATATTATAAATTATAATTTTATTATTATTTATATTATTAATTTTTATTCTTACAGATTTTAATTTAAACTTTCATCATCAGCTCTGTTATTAAAAATAAGTTAATAATAATAATAAATATTTTATAAATTGCTATAAAACTAATATTACCAATTTTTTTAAAACGCACTAATTTAATGCAACATTATGTACAACAAATTAATTTTACCTTAAAAACAAAATGTGTAAATATATTAAAAATTAATTTTGCTTTAAAAATTAAATTTTAAATTGGATTTGAAACTAATTCAATGTAAAACTAAATTTAAAACTACTTTCAACAAAAATCAAATTTAAAACCAATTTTATACTAAATTTAAATTTCAAAACTACTTTCAAACTAACTAAAAAGATAAAATAAAATAGTTTAAAATTCAACCCATATAATTAGTTTGTGAGATGGATAGATGATAAAAAGTAGAATATATCTAAATATTTATTAGTTTAATAATATATATATATATATATTATTAATAAATTCAAATATATGCAAATATTCTGTTGATATGTATTGTTAATTTCATGCAGAGATGTAATGGGTTAGAGTACTCCTTGTACTCATATTTTATCTTTAATAAAATGTTAATCCTTCACAAAAAAAATAATATATATATATATATATATGCAAATATAATGTTGTATTAGTTATTATAAAATTTAAATATTTTTTAATATAATAATTTAATAATAATATAAAAAATATTTATTGTATATTTTTGCCAAATTTTAAACTAGTTTTAAACCAAATCTAAATTTTAAAATAAAATATAAATTATTTTTTAAATAAATTAAAATGGATTAGTTTATAATCCATATAATTGGATTTTAAATGGATTTAGATTGATTTTTTGAAAATCCAGTCACCCTTAATTGGAGGTCATGTAACTGCTGCTTCAGAAAGTTTAATGAAAAATAAATTCAACATTCTGCTAGAACCCACCCGCCCATTACCACTCATGGGGTTAGATGTTTCACGAGGTTGTCCAAATGCTAGTATTGAGGTACTTTTGGAGGCATGGAGGGGCACTTAGTTCGAGGCCACATGTGGTTAGCAGTTGGGTGCTTCAAGGGCCTTCGACAATAAATAAAGATGGCCGTGTTAAAATTTTCCCTTTAGGAACCATATAAGATTTCAAATAAAACTCAAGAACCATTACGTTAAATTATTGAATGGAGATAGGAGGTTTTAGGATTATGATAAGTCTGTAATTAGGCTCTCTTTTACAGCCCATTTAGTCATATTTGATATTTATTTTAATTTGATTTTACACTAATTTATTTATTAATTATGCAGTTTGATATAAAAAGGTCGCGAGTAAATTTCTGGTGCATTTTGGGCCTAAATGAATGGACTTAAAAGCCTCATAGCAGTAAGCACGCCCAGTGAAGCACTGGGGTGCTTCGACGTAATGCACGACTGTGCTGCATGATGGTGCACAGCCGTGCTTGTTTGTGGAAGTCACTCTTAGCAATTTTAAAGGAGTTCAGATTCTATAAATAGGAGGAAGAAGGCCTCATGGAATCATCTTTTGGCTGAGCACGAATTTACACATAACCTTCCGTTCGAGATCTCGGATCATTTCCACCCTTTTTGTACGGATCGTTAGCACACTCTTGGCGGGACTTAGAGCTTCAAGTGACCATACTTGAAGATCGAAGATTCATCTCATATTCTAGTTTGCTATATCTCTTTATTATGGATATGTTATTGATTGTTTTAGCGCTTTCTTTCTACATGAGTAACTAAATCCATAGCTAGGGCTATAGGGATTATTGTTTATGGAATTATGGAATTTTGATATTTGAATCTCAATTTGATTTCCGTTTCGTGATTAGAATTTATCTTATTGCTTCTCACTCTTAACTCTAATTAATTACATCGTCAGGCGATCGTACCTCGATTGCTTAATAGATTTATAGGATAAAACGAGATGAAAGATTAGGTAGACCAAACCAATCTTCTTCTTCTAATCGTTATTGAATTAACAAGTTCATAGGATCCTTAAGCTTTTTTAAATTGATATCTTGCATGACTATTGGGAATGTTAATTTAGAGAAAAGAATATTAATATTGCATGACCATTGAATATTAATAGTATTCGTATGAATAATTAATAATCACAAGGAAATCGGATTTAGATCTAAATAGAAAAATAACATAAAGGATTGAACGAGAAGACTCATATGCCCTAGGTTTTTCTCTGATAAGTGTAACCAAGACGTGCTTTATGTTTCTTGCTCTTAGTTTTATAATTGATTTTCTAAATTCTAGTGTTGATTATTCTCGCATATTTGAAGCTCAAACAATTAAATTAGAAAATTCTTAGTAATTGGTAAACAATCCTTGTGGGACGATAATTCGGGAACTTAATTTAAGAACCCCTTTATTACCTCTCGATGGGTACACTTTCCCTCCAAATAAGTTTTTGGCGCCGTTGCTGGGGATTGCTTTTTCAATATTAAAAAAATCTCGAATTTAATTGATTTGAGTAATTTGTGTTTTGTTTTATTTTAATTCTGTTTTGTTTTGTTCAATATTTTTATAATTTTCATATTTATTTTATTTTCCTTTTTTCATAATTACTTTTGATGTATGCTCCCTCGTTCTAAGTGATCTACAACTTATTTGTTTGATCCGGAGATTGAGAGAACAACACGTAGACAACAAAAACAAGTGAGAGAGCAAAGAATGGCAGAGGGAATGAGATCGATCAAAGACTACATGACACCCAATGCCAGACGCACTCTTGGAAGCATCGTGGCACCTAATGTGGAGGCAAACAATTTTGAGTTGAAACTAGCACTCATAACCATGGTTCAGAACTCCATACAGTTTGGGGCATGCCTAACGAAGATCCCAATCTGCATCTGACAAAGTTCCTCTGATTGACGGACACCATAAAATACAACGGAGTCTCCAATGATGCTATTCGACTCCGCCTGTTCCCATTCTCAGTGTAAGAGAGGGTGAATGCATGATTTTCCTCACTCTCAGCCAATTCCATCACAACTTGGGAGGATCTCACTCAACAGTTCTTGGGAAAGTACTTTCTTCCATCAAGATCTTCCAAGATGATGACAGAAATATGTTGCTTCCAATAGTATGGGACAGAATCACTATTCGAGGCGTGGGAGTGATTCAGAGAATTGTTGATAAGATGCCCACACCATGATTTTCCAACTTGGAGGCAGGTGCAATTCTTTTACAGTGGCCTATCCATCCATAATAGGGCCACAATTGATGCCGCCGCAGGAGGCTCTCTTATAAGGAAAGACACAGATGACGCATACAGATTGATAGATGAAATGGCATCCGCTAGCTTTCAGTGGCACAGAACTGACACATACAACCACAAAAGAAAGGAAGTTGCACCAGTCTATCAAGCGGAGGGTAGCAACCCCCTATTAAGCCAAATGACAACTCTCACAAAGCAACTAAAGTGCTTAATGAGAGCACAAGATCAACCAACAAAGTCGGTGCATAATACAGAGTTTGATTAGGAGGAGGCAAATTTTATGGGTAATAATTATAACCCAGGATGGCGCAATAGCAATACAACTCCTTGGGGAAGCCGCCAAGGAAATCAAAATGCGCCCTATCGAGCCCCCCATGTGCAAAATCAAGGAGAGAAGATAGAAAGAAAAGAAACTCCCAGATTTCAATCCAATTTTCAAGAACAGATGATGCAATATGTGTATAGCTCTGACAAGAGAATAGCAAAACTTGAGACTTAGATGGAACAACAGATTGAGAGGAAAGATAAGAGGTTTGCAGAAATAAGAGATGAGATGAGGACTCGGTCTTCAAAGCTTGAATCCCAGTTGGAGCAAATCACTAGTCTCCTCAGTCAAAGAGCACTAGGAGCACTACCATCCCAACCAGAACCGAATCCAAGGGAACAAGCTAAGGCAATTACTTTAAGAAGTGGGAAAAACTTGAATGGAATGCAAACACATAAGTCATGCACGCCTGTGCTTGTTGATTAGCATGCCCTTGCATCACCCTGCACTCCCATGCTGACTGAAAAAGAACGGTCATGCTTTGAACAGCATGCCCACGCAGACAATGAAGGCACGGCCGTGCTAGTACCAAGCAAGGTCGTGCTAACAGAAGACACGGCCATGCTAGATGATGAGCAAGGCCATGCTTGCCACTCAGATACGAAAAAGGAAATAAGGGAAGATGCATCAGTGATACCAAGGATGAAAGTTCCATTTCCACAATGGTTGATGAGTAACCAGAGAGACTCTCAGTTCAATAAGTTTCTTGGGATCCTCAGAAAGCTCCACACCAATATCCCTTTTGTTGAAGCCATCTCACAGATGCCTAAATATGCTAAATTCCTCAAGGAGATGCTAAGCAACAAGAAGAAATTGGAAGAATTTTAGACAGTCAGATTGAATGAGGAGTGCTTAGCAATATTACTAAGGAAGCTAGCACCTAAGCTTAAGGATCCAAGGGATTTTACGATTCCATGCACTATAGGAAACTCTTATTTTAATAAAGCGCTCTGTGATTTAGGCGCGAGTATTAATTTAATGCCATTTTCTGTGTTTAGAAGGTTGGGTATGCAAGAACCCAAGCCAACTTCAATTTCTCTGCAGCTTGTTAATCACTTGATAACATATCCTAGGGGCATAGTGGAGGATGTCCTGGTCAAGGTAGATAAGTTCATATTCCCTGCAGATTTCATTGTCCTTGACATGGAAGAGGATGATGAAGTACCCATCATACTAGGAAGGTCTTTCCTAGCCATAGGAAGAACGATAATAGATGTTCAGCAGGGATGCTTACATTAAGATTGAATGATGAGGAAGTAGTATTTAAAGTTTTTAATTCACTCAAGCATCCCTCCACTTTTGATTCATGTAATTTTGTGACAACTGCAGATGCTACATCCCTCTCCCTGAATGTGCCACATGTACAAGATGAATTAATAAAAGATGCATTGGAGAGGATACTTACATTGGAAATGAGGGATCTATATGACATTGAAGAAATAATAGATGAGATCTTAGCATTGAACAGTGGGGTGCCTGGAAGATGGTTCGGGCAAAGGATATTTGAAGATCTAGGAGAACACTCCCGGAAAAAAACCAAGCCATCAGTCGAAGAACCTCCTAAACTAGAACTCAAACCTCTTCCCTCGAATCTTAAATATGCCTTTTTACATCCTCCATCTCACTTACCTGTAATTATTTCTACCAATTTGACAGGTAGCATTGAGGAAAAGCTTCTGAGAGTACTAAGAGAGAACAAGGAGGCTTTCGGGTGGAGCATCAATGATATTAAGGGCATCAGTCCTTCCATATGCACTCATAAAATTTACCTGGAGGAGGAGTTCAAAACAAAAGTGCAACCTCAGAGGCGATTAAATCCCAATCTCAAAGAAGTAGTGAAAAATGAGGTAATTAAGTTGTTAGATGCTGATATCATATTCCCAATCTCTGATAGCCCTTGGATAAGTTTTGTGCAAGTTGTACCAAAGAAATGAGGGACTACTGTTATGCAGAATGAGCAATAGGAGCTCATCGCCGTCAGAAAGGTAACCAGATGGAGGATGTGTATTGACTACAGGAAGCTTAACGAATCCACTAGAAAGGATCATTTCCCTCTACCCTTTATTGATCAGATGTTAGAGTAGTTAGCTGGGCATGAATATTATTGTTGTTTAGATGGCTATTTTGGTTATATGCAAATACCCGTAGCTCTTGAAGATCAAGAAAAAACTACTTTTACATGCCCCTATGGTACATTTGCATATAAACGAATGTCATTTGGATTATGTAATGCCCCCGCAACCTTTCAAAGGTGTATGATGGCTTTATTTTTAGATTTGTTAGAGCATTTTATTGAAATCTTTATGGATGATTTTTCTGTATATGGCACCACATTTGATAGTTGTGTACATATCTTGAATTTAGTCTTACAGAGATACAGGAAAGCCAATTTGATTTTAAATTAGGAGAAGTGCTAGTTTATGGTTGATGAATGCATTGTTTTGGGACACAAGGTGTCAGGAAAAGGTATTGAAGTAGACCCTACCAAGATTGAGATTATTTCTAAACTACCTCCCCCTACAAGTGTCAAGGCAATCAGGTGTTTTCAAGGGCATGTTGGGTTCTATAGGAGGTTTATACAAAACTTCTCAAAAAGAGCAAAACCCCTTTCTGAATTATTGGCTAAAGATGTAGAGTTTAAATGTGATGAAGCATGTTTATCTGCTTTCATGAAATTAAAAGAGAAATTAACAATTGCTCCTGTGATTGTGGCCCTTGACTAGTCTTTACCTTTTGAGCTAATGTGTGATGCTAGTGATGCAGTTGTGGGAGCAGTTTTAGGACAAAGGCGAGATAAGGTGTTTCAGGCTATTTAGTATGCAAGTAAAACCTTGGACGATGCTCAGCGTAATTACACCGTTACAGAAAAGGGATTACTTATTGTTATCTTTGCATTTGATAAATTTCGTTCTTATTTGATAATGTCCAGAGTTGTTGTCTTTACTGACCATTCTGCCATCAAGTATTTGTTGTCAAAACAGGATGCTAAACCAAGGATTATACGGTGGATTCTTCTCCTCCAAGAGTTTGATGTAGAAATTAGAGACAAGAAAAGGAGTGAGAATGTTGTAGCAGATCATTTGTCTCAATTAGATGCTTCAGTAAGGGAACCCACGATGAAGGAGATCAAGGATTCTTTTCCTAATGAGAGGCTCCTCGCAATCTCTAAGTTACCTTGGTATGCGGATTTTGTAAACTATCTGACAAGTAATGTAACTCCTAAACTACTTGACAAGCATAGGCTTAGAAAGTTTTGGTCTGATGTGAAGCATTATATTTGGGATGAACCTTACCTCTCTAAGATTTGTGGGGACAATATGATTAAGAGGTGTGTTTCAGAGAGTGAAGTTAATGTGATTCTTAACCATTGCCATTCTAGGGAGGTGGGAGGTCATTATGGCCCATCGAAAACTGCTCATAAGGTCCTGCAGTGTGGTTTTTATTGGCCTACTTTGTTTAAAGATGCTCATTTATATGTTAAGTCGTGTGATAGGTGTCAAAGAAGTGGAAATATATCTAGGAAACATGAAATGCCTCTTAGTAATATCTTGATTTGTGAATTATTTGATGTCTAGGGCATAGACTTCATGGGGCCTTTCCCTAAATCCATGCATAATGAATACATATTAGTAGTTGTTGATTATGTTTCCAAATGGGTAGAAGCTGTAGCATTACCCACCAATAATACTCGAGTTGTGATTAAATTTCTAAAGAAAAATATTTTCACTAGATTTGGCACCCTAGAGCTATTATTAGTGATGGTGGCACCCATTTTTGCAATAAACAATTTGAAGCTCTTTTGACAAAATATGATGTCACCCATAAGGTGGCCACTCCTTATTATCCCCAAACTAGTGGGCAAGTTGAGATATCTAATAAGGAATTGAAAAGAATTTTAGAGCGCACTATTAACAACTCCAGGAAAGATTGGTCTCTGAAATCGGATGATGCACTCTGGGCCTATCGCAGTGCTTTCAAAACCACTATTGGTATGTCCCCTTATCGTTTGGTTTTTGGTAAAGCATGTCACTTACCAGTTGAGCTTGAACACAAGGCCTACTAGGCCTTGAAGTTCCTAAATTTTGATTCACAGGTCACAAGTGAAAAGAGATTGTTGCAGCTCAATGAATGGGATGAATTGCGTTTTGAAGCATCTGAAAATGCCAAGTTATACAAAGAGCGTACTAAGAAGTGGCATGATAAACACATTTATCATAGGAGTTTTCAAGCAGGTGACAGGGTTCTGATCTATAACTCTCGGTTGCGACTATTTCCTGAAAAACTGAAATCCAGGTGGTATGGCCCCTACAATGTGGTCAAGGTTCTTCCATATGGAGTACTAGAAGTGTCCAAGCATGGAGAAGAACCATTCCTTATCAATGGGTTGAGAGCGAAGCTATACATAGAGAATGTGACCCCTCCTGGTCACACGATAACACTTGACTAGCCTAGGCAAGATGTCAGGCTTGCGACATTAAACAAGCACTTCCAGGAGGCACCCTATGTTATGTTTTCTTAATTATGTCACTTTTCTTAATTTTATTTTAAGTTTTCATTGTTTTTACACATAATGAAGAGGGTAGATGAGCAATGCATGGTCGCGCTTTCATACAGCACGACCCTGCTCAATCCCATGTCAGAAAAGGTACTTTGGGCGTGCTTTCATTAAATAAGCACAACCGTGCTTCATATATGCACGGCCGTGCAGAGTAGGATTTGAAAAATAAAAGGGGGGATGGGGTGCATAGATAGTGCACGCCCTTTTTCCCCAAACAGAGCACTCCCACACACTCTTCTCAATTCTATCTCTTTTCTGTAATTTTAGACAACATTCCCACACAGCGGAGAGACACGAGGATTGTCGAGATGACCCCACTGACTGCGGACACCTTTTACCGGATAGGCATATTAGTCCGAGCAGGAAATGGGGAGTTCGTATTAGCCCCACCCCATGCACCAGCCAGAGAGGAGCCAGCAGTACCAGAGCAGCAACCTGAGCCTCATCTTGCTGACGAGGATGGTGAGTTTCATGATGCTCTAATGGAGCCACCCGCATCCCCTGCTCTTGCTCACCATCCAGATCTACAGCAGTTGTACCAGCATATTGATCAGAGGATGGATAGGTACGAGACTCAATTGGCTGAGTATTCTGCATCGGTCCATCAGCACCTTGACCAGCAGGAGACCCAGATCACAGAGCTGCTCCGCTTGTTCTAGTATCATTTCCCCCTCCCCAATGACTAATGAGTTTTATGATTTCTTTTATGTCTTTTAGTTTAATATCTATTTTTCTTATTTTTATTTCATTTCATGTACTTGAACTCTAGCTTCTTTTATATATTTGCTATTGTAAGCTGGTCTACTATGCGGGTACTTCGTCTCCATCACATTGCCAATATTCGAAGGTCAACACTATGAGCATTATCAACACTCGATTCCACCAGCCAGTATTTTCCCTTTTTTTCTTATCTTTACTTTTTTTATTTTATTTATTTTTATTTTTATTTTTTCAAACATAGAGGACCATGTTTTGTTTTAAGTATGGGGGAGTAGTTCCTAATGATGATTGTTATTGCATGTTCTCTTGAGTGAAGTGTCTATGCTATTTTTGAGAGATAGGAGGTTTTAGGATTACCTTGATCCATTGACGGTGACCGGAGGTTGAAGCAGAATAACCTTTTGGTGCAATGATCTTTGAGGTTGCAGTAGAATAGCCTTTTGATGCAATGATCTTCCTAAGCCAAAATCACTGGATTCCTTAATAGGACTTGATATTTCTCTTATAATAGGGACACAAAGGATAATCCTATCTACTTCTATCAAGCTATGCACAATTCTAACTCTTAAAAATGGATTGATATCATGAAGGATAAGTTTAAGCCTATGCATGACAATGATGCCTGGGATCTCATTGAATTACCTAAAGGTGTGAAACCTATTGGTTGTAAATGTATATTTAAAACAAAGAGGGATTCCAAAGGTAATATCGAGAGATATAAAGCTTGTAACATCCATGTTTTTATATTAATTAAAATTTGTATTGTATGATAAAAATGCGTGTGAATGGATATTAAGAGATTTCAAAAGTATCAAAACTGTAAGACTCTCATTGTAGCAAGATTATTCTCACTACAGCGAGAGAGAGGCGGTGGAAATGGAACATTCTGGAAGATGTCTCGCTGTAGCGAGAATAATCTCGTAGTAGGGTGAGGTCCCTTGTTGTAGCGAAAAGTGCAGAAAACATAATACAATTTTGTTTGATATTTTTGCTGTGGGGAGAAAGAGTCTAACTGTAGTGACAGTATCTCGTTGTAACGAGAAAGGCTTACTATAGCGAGAATATCGCGATTCTGAGGGTATATAAGGGCTTTCATGCATGAATAGTTCATTTTTCACCTTCTCTCCCATCCCAACTCTGTTTCCCTAAACACTCTTCATTTTATCATATTAAACCCCTCAAAACTTCCAGTTCTTCTTAAATTTTGTGATTTCACGTTAGTTCTACGCAATCTTAAGTAAGTTTCTCTACGTTTAAATTGTGTTTTACCGTTGTTTTCCTTAAACCTAGTTCTAGGAGGATGAAATTTGTGTTACATATGTAGAAGTACCATTTTTAACGTTCTTCATCATCAACACCTATTTAGATTGTATGATGTGATTTATATGTTGAGTTCATGAGAGCATGTTTATGTACCAATTTTGATGATGTATGTATGAGAACTGCGTATTGATGAAGAAAGATTGTTAATATGTATATGTTTGATGGTTTAGTTGATTGATTCCACTTTGAAAACATGAAAAAATATGATGAAAAAAAAAGTATAATATTATAGTTAACCAAATTTAATGAATGTATTGGGTGTGATATGAACTTATTGCTGAGATATGCTTGAAAATGATGAATGAGTCATCGATGATTTATTGAATGATGTGATTATTGAGATCATAAGTGATGAGCAATATAGAATTAGTTGGAAGTGCTATTAAGCACAATCTTATGAATGGATCAGTGTAAATAATTACATAGATACACTAAAGGTATAAAGTTTGAAGATGATAAGAAAATATCAGAGAAATGTAGGATGGTGAATGACATTCACGGTTGTACATATGTTATTGTTGAGTGCGAATGTGCCACAGAGCCTCAGACTCGTTTCTTGACTAGACTTCTAACTATACCTTTTCTAAGGGGCTCGTGATTGCATACGTTATATCCGTATTACATAAGCTAACGAACAACTATTTATATGATTGAGTAAGATCTTGAGAACTCCTAGAGGCATCAGATGACTGTGATCACAGTGCACTTAAAGTGCAAATTTAGAAATGGAAGTGTCAATGAGATTGTGTTTGTAATGCCCCAAATTTCGATAACATTAATTATTTTTATTTATATAAATCTAAATGCATATATATATATATATATATGTGTGTGTGTGTGTGTGTGTGTGTGTGTGTGTGTGTGTGTATAAGTGTAAATGGATGTTGAAATTTTACATTGACTGCGTAATGATGGTGTTTTGCGTGTAATGAGTACGAATATATGTACATATATGTATGTTGTGGATGTGTGTGTGTGTGTGTGTGTGTGTGTGTATATATATATATATATATGCATGACTGGATAGGGCTGAAATGGGCTAAGTGCCTAAGTGTAGGGTGTAATACTGGGTTGTTCTCGCTGCAACAAGAGGATTCTCGCTGTAGCGAGAGAGCCCTGGAAAGAAGGACTGAAACTGTCACTTCTCGCTGTAGCGAGAGAGCGATAGTTTGGGGTGCATTTCTGGGTGCAATCTCGCTGTAGCGAGAGGGTCTTGCTGTAGCGAGATTCTCTAGAAACCAGGATGCAATTTCATCTGAGATTTTCGCTGTGGCGACAGAGGGCGTCGCTACAGCGAGAGATACCTCGTTGCAGCGAGAATTTCTCGTTGTAGCGAGAGTATCGCGATCTGAGGGGTTTTAAAAGGGGGTTTAGGGATTTTAGATTCATTTCTCAAATTTTCTCCCAAATCTCTTCAATCCTCTCGACCCAAAGCCCTATTCCACCGATTAATTGCCTCCAAAGGCGTTCGGGAGCTTGGTTGAAGGTTGAATTCATGTGGGGAACGCTTGGAGGTGAGTTTTCATGGTTAGGGTTCCGTTTCTCATACCCTTTTCTCTATTTCTGGGTTTCTTTGGGTTCTCATGGTGTTCTTCCATGTGTTTTAGGCCGAAATCCGTGAGGGAGAGCACTTCTTGGTGAATTTAGCGTGTGGATTTTCAATCCAAGGTAAGGGGAGACTCTATCCTACTCGTTTGTGCACGAATTGTTGTTATTTTGCTGAATATTGTGGGCCATATGCCGTGATATGGGCCATGTGCCATAATATGTGAACATTATGTGTGTTGACCCAAAGTTGATGGATGTGAATTGTATGTAAATGTTGTGTGATAGAATGAGGGCATGTATGTCGAGTGTTGTGAATGAGCATAGGCACTTGTGCCGTATATTTGAATGAATATTTTAAAAATATGGGTCCAAGGGTCGTGTAATATGAACAATAATTGTAGGTTGTGTGTCGTATGTAAGCATGATTACTGCATGCGTGAATGGACTATGTGTAAATGGGCATGTTAGTGCCGTTGTAATGTACTGTGAATGGTTCAGCGATACACTGGGAGTGTGGGAGATGAGGATGGTAGAAATACCATGGGGAAGGGGGAGTGGCGGTGACACCGACTGTGGAACGGGTGCACCACGGGTCACACACTTTCTTCCTGACTAGATCTCTGACCACTATCTTTGCTGAGCGACCCGTGACTGCCCACGTGGTATCCGTGAGGCGGGGGTAACCGACACCGTTCATGATGTAAATCTTTGATCACAGTGACACAATGCTGCTTATGGATGTGAAATGCTGCTTGTGATTGTGTTTGTTTAATGTGTTGAAAATGTTCTGCAGGTAAGACTCTACGTTGATTGTGTGTTTTTGGGTAGTGTAGAGTACTCACTCTTACATTCATTTTTCAGGTAATCAAGACGATTAGCACCAGACTCAGTGAAGGGACGGATGGACTGCTATAGGACTTAGATTTTATTCTGAAAATGTTATAATTAAACTAGTCCTGTAGCAGTTATTTGATATTAATTTGTAACCCTTCACTTATTTTGAAATCTTTTATGAAAATTTAGTTATCCGATTTGCAAAATTATTATTTAATTAAAATTAAGGTGTTACAGTGTGAATATGTGTGATAAATGATATATATATATATATATATATATATATATATATATATATAACGTGTGGTAATATAATATAAATCGTTATCTAATTGTATAGTTATGATGTTATTATGATATCTTTGCATTGGATTGTAAAATAGGATTGGTGCTTACCTTGACACCATCATACACGTAGTAAAGATGATAACTCATCCTATGCGGATTGATATAGTAGATGTCTATGCTAGTAGTAGATTACATTATGCATTTAGGGAATATAGACACATTGTACATTTATATTTTAGAGTATATTTTGGAAATAGGAGTATACATTAGAAGTAATCTATAATTATGCAATTCTTTTTTATTTTCCAACTAGTGGTCAAATTCATCAGTCTTTTGATTTTTATCTATACCTGGGAATCGAAAGGCATTCTTGGATCATGAATAACATATTCACTTATCATGATCATGATTTGTAAGGAAGACCTAATAGCTACACATTCGAGAGATTCCCTAGTATAAAATTGGTGGTGGACTCTAGTGACGCCTATCTTGGAAAGGATAATGAATTAACCGTTGAGAACTTAGCAGTAATTGAAGACTAAGATAATATAGATGATTAGTTTTAGTTCCTCAGTTTGTGGAAAGGAGTACAAATTGCTGTAAATTTTGATCTATTTTGAATAATGATATGTAAATATTAAATTGTAATATATTTCATGCAGTAAGTTTTCTTAAAGTTTTTTTATATGAGTTTACTTTTATGAAAGGTCTTATTTTTGTAAATTCGATTAATGGTTAAATGGAAAGTTTGGTTATTCTTTCCAAAATTTTATGAAAATGAATATATTTAAAACGGAGAAATGTAGGGTGTTACAAAGCTCCTTTAGTTGCTAAAGGTTTCACTCAAAAGGAAGGCATTGATTACAAAGAAACCTTTTCACTAAGTTTTATCAAAGGATTCTTTTAGAATAATAATAACACTGACAGCTCATTATGATTTACAGCTTCATCAGATGGATGTTAAGACTACGTTTTTAAATGGTAACATTAAAGATACGATCTATATGATGCAAACAGAAAATTGTGTTTGGTGACTCAAAATCTATGGAATGCAAACTAAAGAAATCTATCTATGGTCTCAAACAAGCTTACTGTAAATGGTATTACAAGTTTCATTAAGTTTTGGCAAAAATAAAATCCGTCGCAAAATTTTGAAATTTTAATAATGTCAGAAACTTAAGAAATTTGATAAGATGATGAAGACTTACTACCTTTCATCGTTCATAAAACAATTAGTAGTTTCTTTACAGGATATTGTGTAAGTATTACAAGTTTCATCAAATTGTTATCTCATATGATTTTAAAGCAAATAAAGTTGATGATTTTATTTATTATAAGTTCATAGGGAGTAAACATATGTTCTTGGTGTTATATGTCGATGATATACTACTTATTAGCAGCGATATAGGCATATTGCATGAAACCAAGAGATTTTTTAACAAAAAATTTTGAAATGAAAGATCTTGGTGAAGTCTCTTTTGTATTAGGTATTAAGATACTAAGAGATCGTTCTCATGGTATCCTAAGGTTATTAGAAGAGAGCTATATTGAAAAAGTTTGGATAGATTCGGCATGAAAGATAGTAAACTAAGAGACACCCTTGTAGCCAAGAGAGACAAATTTAGTCTCAAACAGTGTCCTAATAATGACCTTGAAAGAAATAAGATGCAAAATATTCCCTATGCTTCAGCTGTGGGAAGTCTAATGTACGCTCAAGTTTGCACTAGACCTAATATAGCATTTATAGTTAGAGTTTTGGGTAGAAACTTAAGCAATCCTAGGATGCAGCATTGGAAGGCAGTAAAGCGTATAATGCGCTATTTGAAGAGAACAAAAGTGGTATATGCTCACTTATCAGAAGTATGATGGTTTTGAGATCATTAAGTGATCTAACTCTGATTTAATTTGTTGGATGTCAAGACAGCAAATACTCCAGATATGGAAATATCTTTAAGTTGGCTGGAGGAGCTATATCCTGGAAGTTTGTTAAACAGACTATGGCTTCTTCAACCATGGTTGTCGATTCATTGCTTGTTTTGATGCATCCCATATACACTGTATGTTTTATTTTTCCTTCGCATCTCCTGGAAGTTTGTTAAATAAACTATGGCTTCTTCAACCATGGTTGTTGATTCATTGCTTGTTTTAACGCATCCCATATACACTGTATGTTTTATTTTTCCTTCGCATCTTCTATAGAATAATGTTGGTGTTTATCATTTTGCTTTACTTAATTTTTTGCAATAATTATATTGCATTCTAGATTGATCTCTATAAAGAATAAAGTTTGGACCAGTTGAAAACAGACATGACTAAGATCACATTGCATGTAATTTTCATGCCACTTATCTATATTTGATTTATGTCATTGAGTACATATAATTGTGGTAATCATTATGGTTTAGTCACTTTGAGTGATGATAAAAGCTGCAGTGGTTCCTGTTGTTGAATGAGATAGACCAGATTATTTAAAAGGAGTCTAAAAGTGAATAGTATACAGTTGCACACATAAAGACTTTTGTGATATAAATGCTTAAATGAATATGAAGCCCAAGTGAGAGATTGTTAAAAAAAATTATTTCTAATAGTTAATATAAGCAATACATATTATTTATAACATTTATATTAGCTATTTACATTTTGTTAGACTCAATAATAGTGATCTAATTTTTGTGAGCCTTTAGACTATGATTAAAAATAATTAATATGAATAAAGGAATATGGACTCAATAAGTGAAGACTGGATTTGACTTGTTAAGGTTGATGGGAACCCTTATAGATTTAAAATTATAAAGTTGGTCATAATCTCCAATATACTAAAATAAGAAATGTCTCTTTTTAGGATTGTAATTAATTTATTATTTATTTATTTATTATCTATATATAATAAGCTTTAATTAAAAAATGTAACATTTAATAATATTACCATATTAAATCTATACAATGTTTCACATGTCAAGAAAATTATTATTTTGTTAAAAAGTATGCCATTAATTAATTCTTACAATTAGTATAAATATTGTCAGAGGTGGAAGATGGCTTTATCAATGATTTTACAACACTTCTCGTTTGAACTTTATCCGAGCTATACTCATGCTCCAGCTCAAGGAATTACTCTTCAGGCACAATATGGTGCTCTCACGTCATTTTAAGCAAGGTGGAAATATAAAAGACAATGAGCCCTTTTAGTCTTTTTTTTTTTTTTTTGTTGCACAATATTGGGAAGTTAAATAAGGAGAGAAAGAAGAGAGATAAAATTAGACCAATATAAATTACATCAATTTACAATTTTGCATAAAATATATATTTTTTAATTTAATTGTTGAATTATATTTATATTATCTGTATTAAATTTTGTTAAAATCAAATAAATATAAAAATTGCAATCATTATATATATATATTATGTCAAATTTTATTTATATAAATGAGAGTTCAAATCTTGCAAAAGTGATAAGGCAAGTGTTATTTCTTTCAATTTGAGATTAAATTATCCTTTCTCGGTGAAGGTTGATTTAATATGCAAATGGAATTAAATTGTTTAGCATTTTCAGTATATGTTAATTTGAACTTATTTAACTTGAATAATAAAAATGTATTATCCTGAATTAAATATGATTGACGGTATTTGAGGTGAATAGTTTCTTTTTCATAGCACTAGATAATACATTCAATTAAAGGAGGTGGATGCATGTCTTCCAAGTAACAAAGATTCATCAAATTAATCTTTGCATAAGCTCTATAATAATTCTTTAACCTAAATTAGTATCTATCTTTTATGTAATCATGTCATTTTTTATCGGTGTTTGATTCTCTTTTGTTGAATGTTCTTGGTCCTCCATTCAGATAGGATCATATCATGTAATGTTCTCCCTCCATTTTTGCAAGGATCAAAATGAAGTTTTTTTTCTTCTTCTAATTATAAGAAATATAAGATAAATTTAAGATGTATTAATTGTTAAATTTTTTTATATTTTTTTTATTGTTAAATGTATGTTTATGAAATGGACTATTTTTTAAGTATGTTATTAACTATACTATTTAATATTATAAATAATTTTAAAATAAAATTTATATTAATAAAAAAATATAACTGATTTAATTATTTTTTTTAATTCTAATAATTTAATTTTTTATTTTTTATAAAAAAAAATACCTGAGGAGTATGTTGCTCACCATGTTTTTGTAAAGCGTGCATTATTTCTTGGCACTAGTGATTTTCTTTTCAGAATTTGACGTATTGCTATCGAAGGCTGAACCAATCAAGCACTAAAATGATATAAATTTGAAAATAAAAAAAATTATTTTGATCCTTAACAAATTGATTACACCACTGCCTCCCTATATAAAAATAATAAATTATTCTTAAAAGTTTCTTATACCTTCAAAATGTCTCTAAAAAATGAAAAATTAAAGTATAATATAAATTTGTATTATATTTTAGTTTTAAAAACCGAAAATTGTTTTTAAAAAGAAAAATAAATATACTCTCTCACTTACAATTTTTAGAAAAAAACAATTGTTACATTTTTCATATTTCTCAAATCTTACATGCTTTTCTTTACGAAGAAAAATTGTTATCAAATTTAATTATTTAGTTTTCAATTTGTGTGTCGTGAAATTTATAATAAAATGAAGTGTTAATTATTAATGTAAAAGTTTTACATTTTTAAATATAAATGTAAAAATAAAATTAAATAAGAATTTAATCTCTCTGAATATTGCTGCTTTTAATATTAATTCTCATAAAAAAAAATTTCACTGTCACATTTAGATACCAACCAACCACCATGTTTTTATTCGTAAATGCTACTTTAAATATTAATTTTTCTCTATCTTTACATTATTTGATGAGTTGGAGTCAAGTCTCAGACAATTTTATAAACATTTTTATTATATATGTGTATTATTTGATTAAAGATAAGATCAAAGCATTAAACGAATAAATAATGGAAGATTAGATGAAAGCATTGAATTAATAAATTATATATGGGTTGACTGACTCATCAACTCGTTACATATGCGATTAGGGTTTTTGCTTTCACCGTTTCCAATCTCAAAATCTACACATTGCAGCTTTATTTTCGATACACTCTCTCTCGATCATGGCTGAATCAATTCCATTCGCTGTTACTTCAAATCTCATTCACAGGTTCGTTTCCTCAGCCTTTCTTCAACCTTTAACTCAATTCAGCGCACCTTTCCATTGCTGTTCCAAGGCGTACTCATTAACTTTGCACCAAACACACGGTTAATCATCTGTGCTTTTTATTCTTTCATATAAATTGTTTAGTTTGTATTTTATTTTATTCTATTTTCTAATCTCTGTTTATTTCATATTTCTTGACTTCTAATTGCTTTTAACACAGTTTTATGTCTCTGTTTCTTAATTTCTCTGATGTTTGGCATGTGATCTATTAATATATTATTTAAAAAATATTTTATTAGAATAGATAATGTCATGTAAAAATACCACAATCATTTTCTTCTGAGGAAATTACAATCTTCTCTCAGAACAAATGGATATATTATGATACTATCTTTTCTATTTTTGAAATTATATATCTCTCCCCATAAAAATTTGAAAACGTCATATTTTATATTTTTTTTATAGTCTAATTTTTATTTAAATGCCTTCATTTCTTAAAAAATTTTGCACTTTACCTTTTTCTTTGAATAGGCCAAATAAAGTTGTAACTCATCAAATTTAAGAATTTGTTTAGTTTTATTTCATTATTTACTCTTGGCACAAACTTTTAAAATTTTTATAACAATAATAAGTACTTATTGTTTCATAAAAAGTACATTGATGAGTTCGTTGAGCCTTTTGCAAAAGGGTAAACTTATTAAAAGAATTATTTTTGTAAAAAAAATCAAATAAATATTTATTAATGCTATAACGACAAGTTTAAAATAGATTGAATTGTGATTACTTTAATTTTTAAAAAATTATATAATTTTAAAATAAAAGAGAGTAGTGTAATATGAATCTTCTAAGAGAAAAAATTTTAATTTAATCTTTTATTTACTATCCAGAAGAATTTTCGTTTTATTGTTTCTCAATCAATCTTAACTCTAATATTTCAATAAATTAATCAAAAAAAAAATATCAAGCTGGACTAAATTACATTTTCAGTTTTTTAAAAGTATTGAATAAGGATATGTATATTATATTACTCTCATTTTTATTTTAAAATTATATAACGTCTTCTCATAAAAAAAAAATTAAAATATATTACATTTAATCCATTTTAAGATTTTTGTAAAGCATTGTTAAACACTTGTATGTCCTAATTTTCTTTTATTTTTTTACTTATAGTCTAATCTTCATTTAAATGTTTTATTTTTTTAATTTTTTTTTACTTCACCAGTTTTTAATATGTTAAAGTTGTAAGTTATTTATATCAATTGTACATTTTCATCAAAGGTAAGAATATTTAGCTTTATTTCATTATTTGTTGCATAGATAAGTTTTTAAAATTTTTATAACAACAAGTGTTTACAATTTCATAAAAATATACGTTAAGCTCGTTCATCTTTTTAAAAAATTAACAAAAAAAAGTGTAAAATTTATTTTAGTAAAAAAATTTAAAATAGAATTAAATAATGCTTTAAAGAAAAATTTAAAAATGGATTAAATTGTGATGCATTTTAATTTTTAAAAAAATAAAGTTATATAGTTTTAAAATAGAAGAGAGAGTAGTGTAATATATGCATCTTTTATGATAGAAAATTTTAATTTAATATTCTATTTATTGCCGAGAAGAATTTTCTTTTTATCGTTTCTTCATCAATTATGATTCTAATATTTTAATAAATATAAATATTGGGTTGACTCAAATTATATTATTAATTTATAAAGATATTGTTTATATTTATTAATTAATACCACGACTCAATCATGATAATAAGAAGAGAAAAACCTATGTATAATGTGAAATAGTTTGTAAAAGAAGTTAAATAAAAAAAGATGAACTATAATTCCACACAGATTCTTTTTATTTTTAATTAACTCCTTATAGTTAAATTTTTTTAATTAAATCATTATAATTTTATCTTTTTAATTAAATTCTTAATAATTAATATCATTATATCTCTATTAAATATCAATGAGATGATATTTTTAATTTACTAACCTATTATTTTATTTTAACTTTTATTGTTTTTATAATTATTTTATATAGTTAAATTTAGGAATGACAATAAGTAGGATATAGGTAGGATACTATAATGATCATTCTCGTACTCACATTTTAAAAAAATATTCATACCCAACCCCGTACCCGCATGGATAATAATTTAATCCCCATACTTGTACCCACCTGCATACTCATATCCGCTCTTATTACTTGCGCTTGCCTAAAAAAATACTTATAAAAAAATTTGCTTATATAATTTTACATAAATAGCATAATAATATAAAAGTTTGATACATAACTACTAAACAAAGTTTAAATATAGATAAAAAATAAATATTCAAAGATCACAAATATTAAGCGTATCTTAATATATCAACTTTCTAGACTAAAGTACTGAAAAATTATAAGCAAAATTTTACACATAATCTTCAAGATCTTCTAAAACAACCAACTCATAAACTTGTAGTGTTGTACTGTCATTCTCCAAGACCTAAAAAAAAAAACACTTTTAAAAGCATTTTGTGTAAGAGTAATGGAAATAATAGGAGAAAAATTACTTTCAGATTCTCTTGAAGAAGTTATTCCATGTACATTTTCCATTTATTATTACCTATATCAAAGCTAGAACTAAAACTAAAAACCTTATTTAACTCAAGTCAATATAATATTACATAATTTTAATTACTAAATTTCTAAATATTTTGTATATGTCATATATAAATAAATTTTTAAAAAAAGTCAATCTCATATCAACTATATAATACTTAAATTGTATTAGCCTAATTAAATAATATAAAATAAAAAAAATTCTATTAAAAATGTGAAAAAAATTATGGTTTACTATATTAGTAAATATATTTTTATGTTAAGCTTGTAAAATAAATTTAATTAGATAAATTTTTATATCTTTAAATATATATTCTTTTATTTAAGTAACATAAATATTTATATTACAATTTTCAACATTTTATTGGGCTTAAAAAAAATTTTAAAAACAAAGAATTACAAATTGAAAGACAATATTACTCAAAAATTAAAAATAGAAATTTTATCCATTCAAAAAAATAAAATAATCATGGCCTATAAAAGAACTCTAGACTGAGTAAAAAATATAAGATATGAAATTAAATAAAATAAATAGTAAAATCTTTATCTTGACCAAAAGTTTACAAAAACATCTACAAAAACTTTCTAAAAACTAAAAGTGAGTTAGGTTTCTGCTTTCTCAGTTGCTTCATTCCACTAAAATTCTACGTCTTTCTTAAGAAGTGATGTTAGAGGTTGTGCCAACTTACCATAATTCATGATAAACCTCCTATAATACCCCGACAAACCCAAAAACCCTCTCAGGTGTTTGATTGTGGTCAATCTTGGCCACTTTTGGACTGCTTCTATCTTGTTTGCATCAAGAGCTACTCCTAATTTAGAAATTACATGGCCCAAGTATTCAACTTGATGTTTAGCAAAACTACATTTTTTTTCTGTGCAGAACTAGTGTGTTTTAGCTCTTAAAAGTTGCAAGGCTAAGGAAAGATGCTCCATGTGTTCTCTCCATGTTTTTTAATAAATCAAAATATCATGAAAGAAGACTAAGATGAAATTCTGTAAATGAGGCCAAAAAACATCATTCATCAAATTCTAGAAGGTAGCCGGTGCATTGGTTAATCCAAAAGGAAGGACCACCCACTCATAGTGTCCATTATGAGTCCTAAATGCAGTTTTAGGAATGTCAGACTCCCACATACGAATCTGGTTATACCCACTTCGCAAATTCAACTTAAAACAATAAGTGGCACCTTCCAACTCATCCAACAAATTTTCAATCAATGGAATAGGGAATATGGACTGATTTTTTTAATGAAACATGTAAACCTTCCAAGAAAAAATTGATAGCCATTTCTTCAGTAACATCTACTCTAGCTAATAATTGATCAAACTTTTCAAAATAACCAAGCAAAGTACCATCCTGGTGTAGTTTAGATAATTCTGATATGGGATCATCATAATTGCCCATGTCAAATCTTGAAGCCACATCCTAAAGAATCTACTGCCAAGATTTCACCTTATTGTTGGTATGAGTCGTGTAATGCCTTTGCCACACAAATGCTTTCCCTTCCATTGACAATAACAGAAGCTTTCCCCGTTGATCATGAGGCGTATTCTCCAATTCAAAGAACTGTTTAGATTTGGCTCTCCATTCGTGATAATTCATGTCATCAAAAGTAGGAAACGGAATCTGTGCTCTATCCAAAATCTTGCTCGAATGTGCATCGCTGACCACCTCTTCCTCATCTTCTGAATGTGCTTTTCTACCCATCAATTGAACTTGTTTTAAGAGTTTCTCCATCATAGAATGTATAGAATCCATCGTCAACTTATGATTTTTTTCTAATTCTGCAATGGCCGTTTAAGTTTCTTGATGAATCTTGTGGTTTTCGCGCTGTGAATTCTCCAAGAGCTTCTCCAGACCTTCGATCCGATGCTCCAAATCCTTATTGGTTGTATTGCCTTCCATCGTTGCCCGACAAACTGATACCAATTGTTAGATTGAAGATTATCAATCTACGTTACAATAGGATAATACTATTTATACAAGTGAAAGTGACGAAATTAACTACATTCCTACTTAATATCTAACAACCCTTGTTATTTTTAACCCTCACAATTATTTTTATAAACTGACTTAGGGATATTTGAAAAATCAATAGTAGAGATAAACCTCTGATGTTGTACAAATAGATGTTAAGTAGATATAAACTGAGAAATATGATACTTGGCATAGGAACATTTTTCATTTTGCAAAGCAATGGGAAAATAATATATATTAGACTCATAATTGTTTAAAAGAACATTTAATAACTCAAGATTAATAGTACTTAAACTTACCTCTGGTTCAATTGACTGAGTTTTCGTTGGATAAAGTCATGTTTTCTTCTCCTCAAGATAGGTGTGCTTGCTTTTGTTTGCAATGAGTCACTTTCTTCTTTTCTTGAGTTGGAGGAAGGAGAGTAAATTCCTACAAATGATAAGGGTTAAGAGGAAGAACAGATAAATATTATAAGGACCACTAGACTTAACCTTATGATGACTCTCCCCATAAAGTTGAATATGTGACTAAAACTTGTCTTATTAAAGGTGACATCTATAGAAACATAGACTGAAACTCAAAGGATGATAATATGTACAACCTTTTTTATTTATGATAATATGTACAACCTTTTTTATTTGGAGTATATCCTATGAAAATATACTTAACAACATAAGGATTTAAATTGTCACAATGTTGACTTTGAACATGAAACAAAAACAATACAACCAAAGACATAAACTTCAAGGTTGTTTAGGACATGAACAAAAGGATGAAAAGTAGACATAGACTAAACCAAACTAAAATCATTCAAAATGTGACTTGACAACCTATTGATAAGTAAGTAGTCCTTAAAATTCTTCTCAATATGATTTTGACATTGTCATATAAAATAACAAAGTTCTATAACTTTTAAGAGATGTCAATTTTATTTTTTTTTATACAACAACATTTTGTTGAAGAGTATCTAAACATGTCAACTCATGAAAAATACTATTTTCTTGTAGCAATTGAAACAAGTTTTAGTTCACATATGCTTATCTATTATTTTGCCCATTAACATTTAATTGCTTATTCAAAATGAGTTTGAAGTAAGTGATAAAAATTCACAAATTATTGAGTCACTTCTTTTTTATCCTTTATGAAAAGGATCCATATCATAAGTGTGTAATCATCAATACAAACCATTAAGCACTATAAAAAGTTAGCAATAGAATCACATCCCCATACATCAAAATGGATAAATCAAAAGGGGCAATCTAGAATTCAACTTAAAAAGTAACACGATGATGTTTAACAAACATCACATTAAAAAAATTCAACTTATTCTTTCAAAAATAAAGAAGGAAACAACATATTTTTATGCAATCTAGAATGTACATGACCTAAACACTTACATTGAAGACAAATTGAGAAGAGTCATATTCACAAGAAGGTTAGTTACAAAATTTGAGTCTCCCTATTTCAAAATTATTTTTGGATTTTAGTTTTCACTGACAGAAAGTAATATAACTATTTAAATTTGGTTAATTTAATTCTTTATTATTTTATCTGCAAAAATATCATTTCATTTCCTTCGAGGGAGAGGGGAAGCCTCCCTAAGACAAGATCCTGAAAAACATAATGAGGTGAAAAATAAAAAAGGTTACTGCATAATTTAGATCACTAGTGAATTTATGAATGGAGATAAGATTAGTGGAGAGTTAAGAAATATAAAGAACATTTTTTTTAATAAAAGAGGTAGTGAGTTAAATATTACCATAACTAAGAATGGGAGTTTTAAACCATTAGCAACTATAATGTAATGTGTACCAAATAAAGTGGAATAAAAAGTAAAAAAAAGAAATGTTAGGAGTCGTATGATCGGAAGCACCAGAGTCAATTATTCAAAAATCCTCAAATACAAAATATAAGGTATTTGAAGAAGATAAATTGTAATTCTTACCAATCATGGCAAGACAGACACAAAAGCTTATACTTCATCACATAGTGACGAAGTTAATTAATTGTCCAACCATAGTAATAGTGATGATAGTGGTAGTGGTAATTAAAATAGAAAAAAAAAACAATTATTTGAGTATGTAAAAATAAAAACGCTTGGATCAAAGGCTTTTATACCAATTTAAAATTTTGAATTGTATCCTATCATTATATATTATAATTTACATACATACATAGGAATCAAATATTAATATTTAAATAATATAATATTTTAAATTATTTTTCTAACGATCATAAAGATAACGACAATAATTATAAAAATAATAAAATATAATATTCATATTTTAGATTATCTTCTAATAATAATAGAGATAATGGCAATAACTAATAATTAGGAGATATTTTTAAATATATATAAAATATAATATACATACACGTGTGTGTCTTTATTTAATTTTTTTAAATAAACCATAGTATTCATATTTTGTATCAATTATTTTATATTTTTTTAAAATATAAATACTAAAAGTATCAAAAATGATATTACATTGATTGAAAATAAAAACACAACGTAATAATAAAAAATATAAAAACAAGCAAAAATTATATTAACCAAACAAAGTAATAGGTATTAAAATTTGAATAAATTGTAGAAATAAAAGTGTTTACATATATTTAAAAATATCAAAATTATTAATTTAAAATAAATTAAGTAAAAGATATATTTTTAACAGGTATAAAATATTAGATAAAGTATTAAAAAATATATTATGTTAATATTTTATATTTAATTATAATTAATCAATTTTATATTAATTGGTATGAGTTTATATTTAATTCATTATAATAAAAATTATAATTAATTTTTTATCATGTCAAGAAATTCTTTTTAATTAAGTTTTTATTATTATTGTATAATGTTCATGATTGATAAAATAATGAATAATTCTTTTGTATGATTCCTTTAAAAATTTAAAATAAGAAATTAATATTAAAATAAAATAATAATGTATACATTTAAGAAACATGATAAAAAAAATAACAAATGAATACTTAGACAAATCATGTTACTAATATTTTGTAATTTTATTGTTCGTTTTTTAGCTGTATAATATTATTTTATTACTTTCAAAATTTTATACTACAAATAATTATTCTATTTTGATTTTATAGTTTTATATATATAGATAATATAATATTGTGATTAAATTATTATATTATTTTTTTTAAACAGGATAAGAAAATATTTGACCACATTTTTAAATTTTATGATTTTTTTTAAAATAATATATTTTTTAAAAAAATTATTTTATTATCTGAAAATATTATTTATAAATATTTTTATATTATAATTTATTTATATTGATAGTTTATTTTATGCCATTGCCTTTGTGGGGTTTCTATTAAAATTATAAAAATTAAAATATTTATTTAAGCAGAAAAAAAAGTAAAAATTTGTTTCATAATTTATGTGTAAAAATATTAATGTATGTATAGTTTTCAATTATTAAGGCATTAAAATGTTATAAAATAAAATAAAAACATTGTGGCGATCATCTGTAAATTTTAAAATTGATTTAAATAAGTTATCTTTAATATAAAAAATTAAAATAATTTATTAAAAATATAATTCCTAAAAAATATTTTTTAAAGAATGACCAAATTCACACATTACTTGCCATTATTACAATTATGTTATGCAGTTAAATATTAGAAACATCCCTTCTCTTGACAGCAAATTTGCTTCAAACACTTTTTCGTTACATTTCAATTTTTAACAAATATTTATTAAAATCAATAATTAAAACGTTTATTTAATACATATAATTTAATCATATTTAATATTAACTATAAATGATAACTTGATGGTAAAAACATCTTTAGATGTAAATATTCATATGCTATAAAAAATTTAACAATAATGTCATTTGATCAGAATTTTTTAAAAGAAAAAACAAAAAGATATTTATTATAGTCTTCAATAATGATAAGGTGTGTGATGTGACAGATGAGGATAGTAAAATATTTATTATAGCCTTCTACAGACTTTCTCAGTCATTTTAAGGATGGCTAAGTCGCTTGACATCTCATTCACAGGTTGGCCTCCGCGGATTTAATTGAATTTGGAGGAGCGTATGATGTGAAGGAAGAGTTGGAAGAGCTTAAGAAGACAATTGAATCTATCAATGATGTGCTCCTTGATGCTGACCACAAACAGGATCAAGTTCGTGTGCGAAATTGGATAATGGACTTCAAAGAAGTACTTCATTGCGCAGATGACTTGTTGGATGACCTTGCTATCGAATTTATGCGACACAAATTGGATGAAGGACATGGAAAACAAGAAAACAAGGTACTTTATTCCTTTTCATCTTCAAATCGAATTGATTTTCCCATTCAAATGGCCGAAGAAATTAAAAAGACACGAGAAAGTTTTGATGCTGTTGTAAAAGGCATGTATAAATTGAATTTATGCCCAAGATCGGTTGTAGTCAAGCAAACTGACAGTGGATGGAGGGAAACGTGTTCTTTTGTGTTAGAGACAGATATCATTGGAAGAGATGATAGTAAAAAGGAGATTATTAGTCTGTTGAGACAACCTCATGAAAACCAACAAGCTTCTGTGATTGCCATTGTTGGCCTTGGTGGTTTGGGGAAGACAGCTCTTGCACAATTGGTGTATAATGACTTGGAAGTGCAGAATTTTTTTGAAATGCAAATGTGGGTGTGTGTCTCTGATAACTTTGAAGTGAAAACTATTCTGAAGAAAATATTAGAATCAATTACCGGCGACCAAGTTGAATTATCATTGGGCAACTTGCAAAGAAAACTTAATGAAAAGATGAGTGGCAAGAAATATTTGTTGGTCCTGGATGACATTTGGAATGAGAGACGTGACAAATGGATTGAATTGAGAAAGTACTTGATGTGTGGCGCTGAAGATAGTAAGATTTTAGTGACAACTCGAAGTGAAAATGTAGCTAAGGCAATGACAGCTAGCACTTCCTATCCTTTGAAAGGTTTGAGTGATGAAGCATCTTGGACTTTGTTGAAGAGCATTGCATTTGAGGATGATTTCAAAGGAGTGAATCAAAATCTAGAATCAATGGGGAAAGAAATAGCCAAAAAATGTAAAGGGGTTCCACTGGCAGTTAAAACCGTGGGAGGCCTTTTACGAGGACAAAACGAAGAAAGTGTATGGGAGAATGTTTCACGCGGTGACTTCTGGAAATTATGTGAAGAGCAAGATAGTATTATGCCAATTCTAAAACTCAGTTACAGCAACTTGTCACCAGAAATGAGACAATGTTTTGCTTATTGCTCCTTGTACCCCAAGGATTGGATTATTCGAAAGGATGAGTTGATTCAGTTATGGATGGCACAGGGTTACCTTAAATGTTCAACTGAAAAACAGCAGATGGAGGATGTCGGTAATCAATTTGTAAAGATGTTTTTTATGAACTCATTTTTTCAAGATGCAGAAAGTAATGACCATGGTGAGATCATTTGTTTCAAAATGCATGATTTAATTCATGATCTTGCAATGCTTGTTTCTGGCAATGATTGCTGTTACTTGGATAGTAAGGCAGAAAAAGTTGAAGGTAGACCCATGCACGTATCATTGGAATCTTATGAGACCATTCATTTGTTGAAATCATTAGATCCGAGCAGGCTGCGAACTTTGATTTTGCCTTTGGTTTTGCCGTATTACTGGGAAGAAGAGGAATATTTGTCTGTTATTGCAAAGTTCAAATACTTACTTGTCTTGAGGACGCCTCATCTCTCTGATTCCACCGAACATTTGAAGCATTTAAGATACCTTGATTTAACGCAGCAAACAAGTCTTCCCAAATCCATGAGCAATCTTGTTTTCCTACAAACATTAAAATTGTGCGATTGTGATGAAGAATCATTTTCAGAAGTAGTCACAAAATTAGTCAACTTGAGGTGCCTTGATATTGCTGGTTATCGCTCCATGATGAGTGGGATGGCAGTTGGGTTGGGAAAATTATGCTCTTTGCAATTCTTATCGACGTTTCTTGTGGGAGACAGCCAAGAAATAAAATATGGCACACTAAATGAACTGAAGAACTTAAACCTAAGAGGAGAATTAAAGATTAAGCATCTCGATCGGGTCAGAGACGTGGCTCTGGAATCACAGCACGTAAATTTAAAAGAAAAAAAATTCCTTCAATCCCTGACTCTGAGATGGTCCATTGAAGAGCACAGAGACATCCGTAACAGTGACAGTGACAGCTTACAATTGTTGGAAAACCTTCAACCCCACCGTAATCTTAAGCATTTGGAGGTGTTTTATTATCCAGGGGTGCTTTTCCCAAATTGGCTTTCTCTCCTCACAAATGTTGTTAACATCACTCTCTTTGGGTTTGTTAGTTGTCGGTGTCTCCCACCGTTGGAACTTCTCCCATCCCTGAAGTCACTTGTTCTGCGGTATCTTTATGAATTGGAATACATATATCTCTACAAAGATGGTTTTGCAGTAACCTTCTTCCCCTCTTTGGAGAGCCTCACATTATTTCATTGTCCCAAGCTCAGGGGATGGCGGAGGCGGGGAGATGATATAAATGATTCACATAATCTCTCTTTACCTCTTTCATTTCCTCCTCTTTCTCTACTAATTGTCTCTGAATGTCCACAGTTGACTTGCATGCCTACTTTTCCAAACGTTAAGGATTTAAAATGGCTTCATAGCAGTGCGGAGCCATTAACAGGAACACTAAATTCAACATGTTCAGTTGACTCATCTTCCTCCGCTGCTCCTCTTTCCATGCTCAAAAAATTGACGATTTCTGATCCTATGAATTTACCAAAGGGTTGGATGCAAAATCTGACTTCTCTCAAGTCTCTTCGAGTTGGATGGTATAAAACTGAAACACTCGAGGAATTTGGAACTGGGTTTAAGGACGACACCGACTGCCTTATTTCTCTGCGGAAAATTTCATTATATGATTGTGAAAACCTAAAGGCTTTGCCAGATTGGATTTGCAACCTCTCATCGCTTCAGCATATCAAAATCTCATACTGCCCAAAATTGGCATCGCTGCCCGAAGGAATGAGTGGTCTTCCTAACTTAAAGATCTTTGAGGTCAGAGAGTGTTCCCTCTTAGTTAAAGAATGCCAAACAGAGACAAGTGCTGTCAGGCGTCAAATCGCACACATCCCACAAATATATTTGCTAAAATAATGCCCAATAATAATTTTTTTTCATTTGTATTGCTCTTGTTGAAGTTGTCAGAAATGGTGTAAAGATACTTAAGGTGACGAAGCAGCTTGGTTAAATCCTATTGTGTGACTGCATCTATTTAGGTTTGTTTTGATTGGTCATAATAAGCAGACATCTTCCCAAAGAAAGTTTATAAGAATTCAATTTCTTCTATAAAATTGACTTGGTACTTGTTGAATGCAAGTTAGATTATATTTGTCTTAGGCTCATATTTTTAAAATACTATGATTTCATAATTTTCTTAAATAATAGGTAAAAAAAATATTTATAATGGTAGTATTTAATTTTTTCTGCATAGTAGTAACATATTTGTTTAATCAGTAATTATTTTAATTCATATATTTAGTATGTATGTGCAATGTTGTTGACATTTGTCTCTATGAACTTGATAATTGTCGCTGTCTCCCACCGCTTGAACGTCTCCCGTCCCTGAATTTACCAAAAGGTTGGATGCAAAATCTGACTTCTCTCGAGTGTCTTCAAATTCAATGGTGTGACAGTGAAACACTTGAGGAATTTGAAATTGGGTTTAGGGACGACCCCAACTGCCTTCCTTCTCTGCGAAAAATCAGCATACATAAGTGTCAAAGGCTAGATGCTTTGCCAGACTGGATTTGCAACCTCTCATCGCTTCAGCACATCGACATCTACCGTTGCCCAAATTTGGCATCGCTCCCCAAAGGAATGAATGGTCTTACCAACTTGAAGATCTTTGAGGTCAGGTGGTGTTCCCTCTTACTTAAAGAATGCCGAACAGAGACAAGTGTTGTTAGTCGCCAAATCGCACACTTCCCCCATTAGTGATTACTTATAACAAAGGTACTGATCTGCGTATTTATTTAGGACCAAATTATAAAGGTATTTATGTAACCATTGATATAAAACAAATATACACTAATTTGACTTCTTGTAGTTTATAAATGTAAAATATAAATTAATGTTTTGTATAGTTTCAATTTATGTTTACTTTTTATAAGTTTTTAGACTTTCATTCTTAATTTTGAATTGAAAGTAAATTTTCAAATTTTAGTTTTATCATGAGAAGAGTCATTGTTTTAATATTTATAAGTGAAAATAGAAAAGAGAAAAAAAATTCTAAATATTAAAGACTTCCTAAAAATTGTTGAATTTTCAAAACGTTGAAAACTATTTACAATAAAACAACAGTGTTTTTTTTTCTCCTGTTTTAATTTTGGATTTTGATAATTTGTCAATTATAATCATTTAGTTATTCCATAGCAACGACTCTGAGTGTTAAATTATAAAAATATTTTTAGGATCTATCGTTTTTTTTTTTTAGTCAAGGGTTGCTTATCAAATCTACTTGCATATTATCGGATTACAATAGGTGTTCATACCATATTAAGAAACTTAGGTCTAATTTACACCTAAAAACTAGTTTTTATGAGGAGAATTACCTAAGTCCTTATATGCAGCATTCTTCTTCTGTTCCTAACTAACATGAGACATCTATTTTTTTCAAATAATAATTAAAATATTTTAAAAAGTAAAAATCACTATTACGGATCCAAGTAAGCACTAGGCTACTTACTATAGGCGTGTGATAGTCCATAAACTAACTGCAGTCATAGAATTTTGATATGCTTCTGTAAAAGTGCACTAGAAACCACAGGAATTGAATCAAACCTGCAAACTTTTTCTAACCTAGAAGAACCATCTAACTTTCAAACATGACAGACATCAGGGACAAACACCGATTCTAGTGCATGTTTGGATGAGCAATGTAAGCTTCTAATCTCATGTTTAAAGATGTAAACGTGTTTTGAAATTTGTGCCAATATGTTTGGCAATTGTATGACATAATTAATTTTATCTCTAAACTTACACTTGAGTCAACATGACAAATTATAGCTTCGGCGTTCAGTTGAAAAATTATTTATACTGAATTTTTCAACAAACCTTTAAGTGATAGTTTTCAAATATAAATCACATCACTTTAAACTCACTTTCAAATAAAATCATTTCTACAAAATGAAGTTCATTCAAACTCAATTTTGCAAATGCTCATCCAAACATACACCAAGTTATAAGAACAACCAAAAAGTATTCAAAACCCAACTGTGCATTATACAGAAAATTGGCTCCAATTTGAATACAATCATCTAGTATTTCAATACAGTGAAATAGAATGTGAACTTTAAGAGGTTAAAACCATGCAAGTTAGCTTTCAACAGAATCAAAGGCCTTTGATTTTGAGTTGTATACCTCAAGTTTTCATTGAAGGGGTAACACTTCTATAAGGGGAATTACGAAGAAAACAAGTTCAAACTTGGAACCAAACTGATACTAATTGACAATTAGATAAGTCAAAAAGTCCAACTAACCAGTCTTAGCCCTACCCGTGTTGGTTAGGGCCAAAAAGCTTGTATGCCAAAAGGCTCACTAAATGAAGAGCTCTATAGGCCAAAAAGCGTACTAGACGAGGGTTAGGGTCAAAGGATATGTTTAACAAATAGAAAATACACAGCATAGTATTAGTTTCACGGCAAAAAGGTAAGACGGGAGGTGATGTAGAGAAGCAAAGGTTTCTAAATAAGAACATCATAAACATCATTTTTGCTTTACTAACTTTGTACATTATATTAACATCATAAACATCATTCTCTTAGCAGCAATCTGAATCACATAGCATCCTTGAACATAATGATACTTTTGGACCTAGTTACTTACACCTGGTAAGCAAACTAGCGAGTACAAACGGGTCGTGTTGTTAAAATGAATCTTGATGGTTCTACCAGAAAGTTGAAAGGCATCTAGTTGCAAACAGTTAAGCACAAACTTACGGTGTGGCCATACCAATGCATTTATTTTTTATTTCCTCGGTTTTCTAGCAATTTGTCATTTTATAAATAGGATACAAAGAATGCACCTCATCATTGCTATTTTAAAAGAAGAATGCCAGTATAGCCTGCATTCTATCATGCCCACCCAAAAGAAAGGAGTGGGGACAAAAAGGAAAAACTAAAGGAAATCATATGTTTGATTGTCAGCCATTCAATTACAAATTTGCACAAAAATTAAAATATAATATAGGGATTCCGACCTTGCCAATCAGTATGGTATATGTTTGTGTGGCTAAACCCAAAGCTAACATGTTGCCCCAAATCCAGTAGTCAATAATTTGATCCCTACAGTATATGCCCCAAGGCTAACATATGTTCTTCGAATTCTCATTGAATTCCTAGTTTTATTCATAACATTGGTATCAGCATGGACAAGTCATGGTCATAACCCGTAATCAACACAGCGTGGCAGACATGGAAAAACGATTGGCGACCAAGCTATCTTCGCAGATTGATAAACCGATCATGCAACTTGCCGACATGATTCAAGATTGCTTATCTGAGGCATTATTGCAGAAGATGGAAAACCTATTCAAGACTCGGTTTGATTCAGGAAGTCACTCACCTTCCTTTAGCAACAATTCCAATGGTAACAAAGGCTCAAATCAATATTCTTGTGAGACACGACTTGCAAGAATTGATTTTCCGTGATTCAATGGCGAAAACATCAATCAATGAATATATCAATGCAAAAATTACTTCTTGATTGATGCCACACCGGAGGATGTAAAGGTCCTGTTAGCAATTGTTCACCTTGAAGGCAAACCCTTACAGTGGCAACGGCAAATTCTAAGAATATGGCAAATCAACGACCTTCATAGGAGGAATATATGAAGATGTTACAGGATCGATTTGAAGATATTTGCGATGATCCTATGGTAGAACTTATGAAGTTAAGGCAAGAAAAAGGGGTCAGTGAATATCATGAGACTTTCGATGCAATAATTTCTAGACTAGACTTAACAGAGGAATACCGGTTAAGTTGCTTTCTGGGAGGACTCAAACAAGAAATTCAAATGATGGTACGCATGTTTAGACCCGACAGTGTTCAGAGAGCATTCTCACTGACCAAGATGTATGAGGCCTCACAACCCCAAGGACCGATTGCGATTGCCTCAAAGACCTTTTCTTTGAGTTCAAGAAACAGCATGAACATTGTGAATTCAAAACCCTTGTTGCCCACACCAACAGAACAGGTTAAGTACAATCAATCAGAACTTACCTCGAATAGAGCAAAGCCTTACAGAAATCTGACTCCAGCGTACATGGCTGATTGGAGATTAAAGGGACTGTGTTACTTCTGTGATGAACCATATTCTCATGCTCACAGTCTTACACACAAGGGGCTACAACTAAATGTTATTTTTGGAAGAAGCATCGAATGAGCCATCACTTGAGGAAGAACTGCATGATTCAGAGACAGATGACGTAGGTGAACCACAAATTTCAGTACATGCTTTGACAAGTATCCCCAACTTTAAAACTTTGCGAATTACTGGTTACTACAAGAAGAAACCCTTGCATATCCTTATAGACAGTGGCAGTACACACAACTTCTTGGACGCTAACATTGCCCAGAAGTTAGGCTGTCAGATTGATAAAGTGGAACCCATGCATGTTATTTTAGCAGATCGCAACAGGTTAAATATAGAAGCTGTGGTCAAAGAGTTTAACTGGTCAATACAGCAAACAATGTTTACTTCGGACATGATGTTATTACCGTTGGAATGATGTGATAACCTTGGGTGACATTACATGGAACTTTGATAAATTAAGTATGCAATTTTATGTACATGGAAGAAAGCATGTTTTAAGGGGTGCTCAGCTACAAGGAATAAAGACAATGAGGAGAAAAAAACTAAGAACTACTACTAAAAGAGTACATCTTTCAATGATACAATTATGCAGCCACGAAGGTGCTTTGTTAAACACTCTTGACAACACATGGACAGCTACCTGCTCCTACACCAGAGATACAACACATCCTAGGGGAATTTAAAGATGTTTTTCAGGAACCAACACAATTGCCACCTGTGAGACCAGACCATGATCATAAAATTCCCCTCATTCAGGGAAGCAACCCAGTGAATAAGAGACCCTACAGGTATGCAAAACATCAGAAGGATGTCATAGACAAACTGGTTAAGGAGTACTTGAATAGAGGCATCATTCAGGCAAACAACAGTCCTTATGCTAGTCCTGAAGTCGTAGGAGGGAAAAAGGATGGCAGTTGGAGACTTTGTGTGGATTATAGGGAACTCAATAAAGCCACTATTAAGGATAAATTCCCAATCCCTCTTGTGGAAGAACTCTTGGATGAATTGCATGGATCCGTCATCTACTCAAAAATAGACCTCCGATCAGGTTATACAACCAAGTCAGAAAGCACCCTATGGACGTCCACAAGAATGCATTAAAACTCATGGGGGGCATTATGAGTATTTGGTAATGCCATTCGGCCTCACCAATGCCCCGGCAACCTTTCAAGGCCTTATGAATTCAGTCTTTCAGGAGTACCTGAGACAATTCCTCTTAATTTTCTTTGACGACATTGCAAAACCAATCAGTGAACTATTGAAAAAAGACAACTTCACTTGGACCTTGGAAGCCAAGCAAGCATTTTAAAAGTTGAAGTCCTTGTTAATCCAGGCTCCTATACTAGCATTATCTAATTTCAACAAGCAATTTGTCTTAGAAGTGGATGCTCGTGGGTATGGAATAGGAGCAGTCTTAATGCAGGAGTACCACCCAATTGCATTCATTAGCAGGGCTCTTAGTTCACAGCAATAGGCATTGTCTACATATGAGAAAGAGCTACTTGCAGTGGTCTTTGCTGTTCAAAAGTGAAGACACTACTTGCTGAACAGGCGATTTGTCATCAAAACTGACCACCGGAGCTTAAAATACATATTAGATTAGAGATTAACAACATCATTCTAGTAGAAGTGGCTGATCAAACTGATGGAACTCGACTTCACCATCGAATATAAAGAAGGTAAGGCGAATATAGCAGCAGATGCCTTATCTAGGAAGGACGATCCTACATGTTGTTCAGTCAACATTCATACTGTGAGTACTGACCTTCTTGACAAGATTCAAGCTTCATGGAGAACAGACCCATCACTGCAAAAAATAATCAACGACATGGAATCCAACCCTGCATCTCATAAACACTACGCCTAGCAAAATGGAGAATTACGACGAAAAGGTAGAATTGTGGTAGGGAATGATGGTGACCTCAGGACTCAAATATTGAATTGGATGCACTCTTCTTCCACAACAGGCCATTCTGGTAGAAATGCCACAATTCAAAGAGCTAAGTTAGTCATTTACTGAAAAGGACTAAACCAGAAATATCATAGAACACATCAAGAAGTGTGTAACCTGCCAGAGGTGCAAATATGAGACCACAGCCTCTCCTGGTCTCCTTCAGCCATTACCTCTCCCTGATCACATATGGCAGTATATCAATATGGACTTCATAGAAGGATTACCTAGTTCTGCAAGGAAGCAAGTCATTTTCGTAGTTGTCGACAGATTAAGTAAGACTGCACATTTCATTGTGTTATCCCACCCTTACCATGCATGTGATGTGGCACAGGCCTTCTTAGATAATATTTTTAAGCTCCATGGGTTCCCTGAAACAATTACCAGTGATAGAGATCCCATCTTCATCAGTAACTTTTGGCAAGAATTCATGCAGTTGCAAGGGTAGAAACTCGCTTGTCTTCAGCATACCATCCACAAACAGATGGACAAATTGAGATAGTCAACCAGTGTTTGGAGACATTTACGGTGCATGTGTTCAGACACACCAACACAGTGGTTCCACTGGCTTCCATTAGCTGAATGGTAGTATAACACCACATATCATTCCTCCATAAAGGCAACCCCTTATGAGGTGGTTTATGGGCAACCACCGTCAGCATTCCTTCCATACCTACCTAGTGAATCCAAAAATGCTGTGATTGACAGAAGTTTGACTAAGCAAGAAGAAATGCTTAGGGTGCTTAAGTTTTATTTACAGAGAGCACAAGATTGAATGAATTAAGTAGCATACAGGCACAAAACAGATAGACAGCTCCAAATGGGTGATATGGTGTTTGTCAAACTCCATCCTTATAAACAAGTATCAGTGGCAGCTAGAAGCAATGCAAAACTAGCTCCGAAATGGTCCCTACAAAATAATTGACAAGATCAGACAGGTCGCTTATAAGGTAGAACTTCCAGCATATGCTAGGATACACAATGTCTTCCACTTTTCACAGCTAAAAAAGTATGTGGGAGATGCACCAACTTCGACGAACCTACAAGATGAACCTGAAGCAAATCCATTGGCGCACTGTGACTAATGTGTTAATGAAATGGAAGAACCAGCTGCCAGAGGATGCAACATAGGAGTTTTACTATGACCTGAAGCAGAAGTATCCTACGTTCAATCCTTGTGGGCAAGGATTATTTTAAGGAGAGGGTACTGATATGATGTAAATTTGATCAGGTCCTTATTAGTAATTTTTAAATTTAGTAAAAGATAGAGATTAAGTAAAGATAGTTGGAAGAGTTAGTTATAATCGGTTGCTGTATAATCTCTCTTAAAAAAAATATAAAATGTGTGATGTAATTCCTTCATTTTTTCCAAATTTGTATTCTCCACTTCCGTCCTTCAATAATACATTCATTCAGATTCTCTTCTTTCCGTGGAATCCCTATTCTCTAACAGTTCTTCGAATTCTCATTGAATTCCTAGTTCTATTCATAACAAAATGGAAGTGTTAGTTCCGTACGGACTAACACCAAAATCAAAGGTACTCTAGCAGCTTCAAGGTAAATTACACAACAATAACATAATAAAAACCACCAGAAAACTGAGGGTGATATCCCCAGCTACATGTTGAAAATAACAAATTACAATCAAAACTTTCTCCATATAACAAATTTGAAGTAGGACTTTTGATCTTTGACAAAGACAGCACAGTAGATGGCATTGTTTCTACACCCTTACTTTTTTAATTAATCAAGGTTTGGAAGGCTATATATGTCTTTTTATATTATATAATTACATTACGCAGCAAGTAAAATTTCAAAATTGGACTTACCAAATATAAATTCTTGTCACTGGTTGATGGTTTTTGTTAATTAAGAACTAAACAGATCATAATCATAATGTACTTATTTGTAAACATAAAAGCAAGTTATTCAAATAGACATTGAACAAGAGCTCTATTTTTTATCGATTTAGATAATTTGTTGCATCCACAATTTAGAATTTTAGATTACAAACTATACTTTCACAGAATCTCAATGAGAAATAAAAGAGTGAGTATAAAACAAGGATTGATGCAATTCAATACAATTCTAGCTATATCACACACTAACTAGACGCCTGTACAAAAATACAAAGGACCTCATTAAAGCATTGGACAAATCTAATTTAGAAGCAGGTATTTTGTCACTTTTCTCTTTCTCTTTATTGATAATATAATATTACTTTTACGATACAGACAAACACAAGAGATAAGGCAGACCTGTGCTTAATTATCCACTCCCAAGGTTTCAATTGAATTTTGGCAATATATATAAAAACAACTTACAGCTATCCCCAGAACTTTTGCCTTTTTTTTAATTAATAATTAAGCTAAAACTTAATTTTACTTTCTCACATCCCAACCTTGAAATTAAATTCACTAGTGCTTTTGTTGATGTCAAAATGTCTGTTCTAAATATCTCACAGTATAATACACCTTAGATTTACTGTGTTTTGAAACTTTCCGATATATGCTTGTTGAGGTAAAATAACAATGAGTGAGCAACTTGCTCCAATCTTCTATGGTAGCTCCAAGATATGTGTGCATATCCTGAATCAGCACATTCAATATCTGCATTCCATTTATGAAATCCCTAATTCCAGCATAAGTATATCATGATGACTAAAAGTTTCAGGAAATGAAAACTATCACATTTTATCCTCCAAGTATGCTTTTCCTAATCTATAGAAAAGAGAAGTTTTCTTGCTCTTGCTTACAGTCACAACCCTCAACAAAACAGCACATCTAACCAAACAACAATTGAACTAGAAAAGAATTGAACTATTACGTTGTGGTATGACTTAAAAGCTTGAGCCTCACAAAGAGCTTCGAATCTGAGAAGTATTGAACGAGCACTTCATGAAATATGAAAATCGACAATTTAGGGATTAGGGTTTGTGAAATCCAAAGCATTAGCTACTTATGATCAAATGAAAATGTGTATGATTTAGAGAATGGGGATTAGGGTTCTTAGTATTTTAGAGAATGGGGACTAGGGTTCTTATGAGGAACACACCAGAAAAACTTAAAATGTTTGTGTTTGATTTTGGAAAACTTAATTCCAAATATATTTTGAAGTGTTTTTAGGGTCAGGGCTAACCCATAGATATCCTTACCTGACCCATATATTTTGGACTAAATAATTTAGGGCTTAATTATTATTTTTTAATTAATATAAGGACAAGGCTGGATAGGGCTGGGCCTTAGGCTAAACCCTTTTTGACAGCACATTTTTCAAGGACTAAATTGAAGGACTTATTATCTTTTAGAAACTAAAATGAATGATAGACCACACTTTGAATGATTAATTTTAATATTCAAGGATTGAATTGAAGACTCTATCTTTTAGCCATTAAAAAATATGACAAATTACATATTCAAAACTAATTTTAATATTTCTTTCTTTTAAAGACTAAATTGAATGACTCTGTCTTTCAAGAATCAACATGAGCAAAAATCGAGTGAGGATGTATGCTCGGATGAATGAGTGGACATACAACACAACTTTATCATACAACAAATTGATTAATTTTTTAATATGAATGTATCAAGAACTCTTGACAAAATATTTATCATGAAAGAAATATACAAATAATTACCACATTTAGTCCTTTCTGTCCATACCTTAAACAAGACTTAATACAACAGTAAATTTCATTTTTTCCATTGTTTTCTTCACTCTACACTTGCTCTCTCTTTCTCTGACATAAATTAAGATTAGGAGGTAAATAAAACCTATGGTGAAAAGAAGCAGTTGTACCACAACAGATAACAAGCTGGAGTATGAGTTGGATCGCTGGCAAACTTGACCATTTCCGTAGCTTCTTTGGGTCCAATAGACACATCACATAGAGGAGAGGCATTTTTGCTCAAAACTTCAGCATGCTTCGGTAGATCTCTACAAAAGTGCAAACGCAATCTCAGACCTGAAGACTACACTACTCTTCTTCATACACACAAAATGCCAAAAAAGTGCTAAAGAAACAATAAACTAATTACATTACCCAACTCCCTTGGAGTAGTTTCAAAGTGGGCCTTCAATATGAAATGGAAAAAACAATTTTTAAGAGTACTATCCGAAAATGATTAGAAACTATAAGAATTATTTTGTCCAATTAAGCTCTGATACCTCAAAAAATAAATCAGCTTCTCAAACATCATCCAATTAAGTCTCCTTTAGTCAAATCAAAACAAATAACATCATTTGATTTCCATTCAATTGAATTGCTTGACCAAATTCTTGCTAAGATCACTCCTCCAGGATTCCTACAGATTTTATATCAAGCTTCACTGATGCACATTACAAATTCTGACAGCCTCCACCCTATTGCTGTTGTCTAGCCTGTCTCTTCCTCCCATCCTTTTTCTCCTTTGCCTTTTCTTTCAAGTCCCTTTCTCCTCTCCTTTTATACATCTTGAAAGTGATCTGCCTATCAGCTGCCATTTTCCTTACCTTCTCTGTGATCTCTGCTGCAAATTTATATAATTTCCTGACCTCGCATAAGCTTTGCAAAAGTATCTGGCTGTGGCATTAAATCCATATCCATCATGTCTATGCAGAATGAACAAGCTTCCTTCACACGTCCTTTGGAAAAGAGTGCATGAATCCAGATTGTCCATGCACTGACATTCAGCTGACATCCTTTAGAAGAAGTAATACAATTCCAAGTATGTATAGCCATTTCAAGCTTCCCTGCTCTTAGAAGAGAATTCATCAACTCCTTCAAGGTGCCATATTGAGGAGCAGTAAAAAGCCCTCTCCCAACCATGTCTTTGAAATACTCACAAGCTTCAACTAGGAAGCCTTGCTCAAGAAACCCATTAATCATGATTACAAAGGTCTCAACACTGGGAACTAAGCCCACTTGCTTCCATTTTACTCCAAAGCTGAACACCTTCCTTGACCTCTCCCAACTTGCAGGCCAACCTAATTACTGTATTGTAGATGTGAAGATCAGGAATGCAACCAATCTTCTGCATTTCATTCATCAGTTCCATACACTCTTCCAGCTCTTCCTTCTTTTCATGGCCCACCATAATATGCTGATAAATAAGCTGATTTGGGGAATGGCCTTGCGGTATAATCTGATCCAAAAGCTCATAACCCCTTTTGATTTTTCCCCACTTGCAAAATCCACTAATCAATGTGGAATAGGTTACATCATCCACATGACAACCATTTCTCTGCATCTCAACAAAAAATCGCATTGCCTCATCCTACCATTCATGTTTTCAGAGTGACTGGTTCAAAATCATGTACGAAGTTGCATTTGGTTCACAACCTTTCCTTCTCATCTCTTTCAAAAGATCATAAGCATCCCACCATTTTCCCAGCTTCAGCATACCCATTAAGTAAATTGTTATAAACCACAATATCCGGTTTAATGCCTGCATCCTTCATCTGCACCATGTGCTTGAGCATACCCACTAAGTAAATTGTTATAAACCACAATATCTGGTTCAATGCCTGCATCCTTCATCTGCACCGACACATGTAACATGTTTTGCTTCCATAAGCTTCCCTTCTCTACACCAAACATACAACAAAGAAGTAAAATGTGGAAATCGATATCACATGTCCTAAGAAGAGAAGCTGCTTCCTTAATGCTTCCATTCTTGCACAATAAATCCAACAAACACCCAAAAACATATAGATCTGGCTCACACCCATACTTGGGCATTTCATCCAATGCTTCAATAGCCTTCTGAACCATCCTTGCAGAAGCAAACCTCCTCATAAAAATAACAAACATTTGTGGTGACATCAACTGAGGGTTCTCTTGCCTCATTTCTTCAATCAGCAGCACCCAAACAGCACCAAATTGCCGCATTTTACTCAAAACTTTAATCATAGCTTTGTACACTTCCTGACTGTGTTGATAACTGGATTGCTTAGAAGCCCATGCAAAAAATCTATAAGCAGAATTCCCAGCATCACCACATCGATTCAATACATGCTCAGTTAATCCAGAGTGACCTCACAACAACTCCAGATTCTTTCAGAGCAAGCTCCAATTTGGGAACCCTTGAGTGGTATTTTCTCAATATTCTATAGACCTTTTCCACATCAGAAGCAAACTCATCATAGCTTTGGTCATTTATATGCTTTACTGGACTGGCGTCCAGGCAAATGAGGTCAAACTGAGTTGTTAAGCCATTGTTGATGCTGTTAGTACTGAATTTTGAGGATTTATGGTTTAGTGGTGACTGCAAAGAGATTTGAAAAGAACATACCTCAGAACCAGTACCACAGCTGATAAATGATATTTTCATGTCCAATGGCCAATGGTTTTCTCAAGGGAAGAGGGAAAATATCACATTTATAGAACAGCAATGTTTTTGCCAAAAATCTCCGCATGTTCTTTTCTGGTTTCTGCCTTTTTTCACTTACTCAATTTCAGTGCAAAACTTTATTTTGTTGCATATTCCTGAATCCCTAGGAATAGTAAGTTTGATGCTGACCTTCCTCAGACAAAGGGGATGTCTTGATCACTGCAATTATGGATAACAGGGAGGAACATCTTGAATTTAGATGCAAGACTTCTTAAATGGGGAAGCTTTACCATGTCTTGTGGAATGTACTTGCCTCCTAGACATTACTTCTTCTGTGAAAGAGCTTCCTGCAAAATTATTAAATAGTAATGTATAGAATAGGATATCATATGCAAGATTCAAGATTTTCACTAAACTTCCAAAGCATCTACATTCTATATTGACATTTCAAATCCCCAGATATAATAGTTATGGAAATATGCAGAGTAAACCTAGGAATTTAATCCCAGTATTTGACCTGAGTCCAAAACAAGAATGCCTTAGTCTCTTAGCTAAGAGACAGCAAGAATGATGCACATGTTTCATTCTCTATACTGGTATAGAAACAAAATTTGATCTTCCAATATCCATTGAAAACAAAATATGTACTTCATATTTATGTATAAATATATGAAAGCAAGTGCCGTAAAGTGAAGGAACTAGTGCACTAAAGGGTGAAGGTCATGCTAGGAAAACATAATGCAAGGAACGTTAACTACTACTAGATTTCTCAAATAAACTCAAAACAAATTAAAGAAGGTAAAATCTGCAGTGCCTTGTAAATCAAGAAGGCATTCTATGCCCTCTCACATATAGAACAATTATCACCGTTAATTTTATAGTAATGCATAGTAGGGTTAGTGATTTATTTAGAAAAGACGTAACTAAAATATTAGAGGAATCATAATCATCAATTTCAAGGGCATATTCAGTGCCCTCTTAAGTTTACAGGTACCATAGTAAGCATCGTTAAAAAAATGGCTAATGAAAGATCTCATCTCATCCCACTTGGGTGTATGTAAAGGGATATTGCAAATTATAATAAGGGAGTAAAGTAAATAAAGAGCATAAGTAAAGAGTTACCAAAGCATGAAAGAAGTTAAGCAAATTCACTACAAGCATTCACAACCTATTCGACCACACACAACTATCCAGATTCTAAATTAAAAAAATAAAAGAAGTATGACAAACAACTTGGATTCTCATTCAGGAAACACAATCAGGGAATAAAACACATTACACTACGAAATAACATAATCTCAAATTCAAGGGAAGTTGAGAGGTGGAAATTTCAAAGATGGTCATCAAATGTTAGTTAAAATAGGGATTTAAATCGTAAGATTTCACATGGTAGTAACCAATTTTCACTAAGTCACGACCAGAATTAATTATACTCCAGGTACCAAATTATCACCCTTGACACAGCATAACCATTGACTTGAATTTGCTAAATCTAGGACTAAAGATCAAAATCTCCTGTTCCAAGTTCCAACTAAACGCATCAAATTTCAGTCTCCAAGGAGGACCAAAGCAGAGCTCAAACGGCGTCACATTACACACCCAAAGAAACCCTCAAAAGCTATTATTATTAAAGGAAATTGGGAAAATAAACCGCAAGGGAGAGAAATTGAAAACCAGAATGTGCACGAAAACGGCGAGAAGAAAATAAAAAGCTCGAGTGAAAGAGAAGAGGAAGAACAGGCTTCAAATTTCCAGAAATTAATTTTAGGGCTATCGGCGTGCAATGGCAATGACATTGGGTGATTTTATTTTTTTGAAAGTTAAATTTATCCGTAAATCTTTGAATTATTTAAAAAAGTTTAAATAAATTTTTATATTTTAAAAGTTTGCAGTTAATTGAATTTCTCAATTTCAGCTTCCTTTTCACCACGTAATTGAGCTGGCGTAGGACAAGAGGACTAATATCATCTATGTCAACTAGAGTAGCTAGAACTATGTCTTCTCCTTCATCAGCATTGTTCTCCTTTTTGTTTTCACATCCATTATCCCTTCAACTTCAATCGCTGTAATCTTCTTAGAAACCAGATGCTAAACCAAGCCTAACATAAATTAATTAGATTAAAGCAATTCCCACGATGCTTGACACATTATCAAGGTATTTTGGTATTTAGTGGGAGAAGAACATGTTATTTTGGTTCCTCCCAGGCAGGTTTGGATTTAGGTGTGTTCATATCATAGCACTTTTTTTATTTCCATCCATGCATGCGATGTAACCCATCTTATGTTCTAACTTTTTAGAAAAGATCTTCCATGATAGGCATCAAATGAAGCAATTCTAACTAAAGAGTTGTAAAATGAAGCAATCCTAACTAATCAAGTCTTGATCTAAGTGGATTTGGGTAAAAAATTCTATCATATAAAAGTTTACAGCACTAAAAAACTCACAAGATTAAATGTGATAAGACTAACTAATTATCTTTAAAAAATTATTATTTATTAAAAAAATTATTTTATATAATATTTTTCTATAAACTTATAATAAATAAATTACTTAAAAAATATATAGAATAATTAAATTCATATAATATTAAATATTTAGAATGAATTATTGTTACTGAATAAAATATAATAGTTTACCATCAAATTAAGTTACATATTTATCTAATTTTTGTCAATATTATTAATAATTATTAAATCATAATAATATTTTCCATTCATATAATTTTATAAATAATTTTTTAACACATTATTTTATAATTTTATTTTAGTATTAACTATTAAATTTTTCACATATAAATGTTTATATTATTATTTTTTATTTTTATAAAATTATTTTAAAAATATTTTATATTTAATAAATATTCTTAAAATTATAATAGAGACACAAAAATGATAATAAAAAGTAATATTAGCGAAATTTTTTAAGTCATTTATTATCAAAATACTTGAAATTATTTATTTAAATAAAGTTTAATATGTTAAAGAAATAAATACAACAAAAAAAATAAAGTTGTGAACTAAACAAAAAATAATAAATATTTACAAATATAAGTTTTTTTTCATTTTAATTTAATAAAATTTATTTTTAAATTAAAATAACTTAATTTGATAAATTTTTATTTTTTAAAATATTTTTGTATTTAAAATATAAAAATGTTAAATAAAATATCTAATTTAATGAAAATAATAAATTAACTCGTGTATTTTTTATTAAAAGAATAACTTAAAATTTTTAACTCTAACCATAACTCATCCTTTATATATATATATATATATATATATGAACTTGAAGTCAAAATAAGCACACTACATATAAAACTTTAAAAAAAAATAGAGCTTTGTAGTGGATTATGTGGAGTGAGTTCAATATTACTAAAAGTCAAATAAAAAAATAGTTAAAGATTTTAATTAAATTAAATTAGCTCAAATTTTTAAAAAAATAAAAATTAATTTTGCCATAGCAATTAAAAAAAATTGATCAACTAATTCATCCAAATAAACCCCCAGCTAATTTTTTGTTTTATTGAAAAGAGAATTATTTTAAAATAAATATATTTTTTAAATATAATTATATTAAAATTCTTAAAACACTTGACCTATTTTGGTTTAGAATAGAATATTAGATTTAATCTAATGTCATTTTATAACCTTTTTTTTAGTGTTTAATATCATGTGAAGAAAAAAATCATCAAATTTACAAATATTCAGAGTACTAATAATTAAATCAAGATTAATAAGATTAACAAAAAAATTTATGAAATATTCAAAACATTGTCATCAATCATAATTTGAATTAATTTTAAAATACACTTGATAAAATACATATATAATATCTCTTTCAATGAATTTATAACCCTAAATAGTGATATTATTTTAGTTACATCTCTTTCTTTCAAGAATCCCACAAGAGGCGTCGCTAGAGTTCCTCTCCCTAGCTACCCCCAGTGAGGGTCATGAGGCTTTAGCAAGCAGACAACTTTCCTTAAGTGCTCGCTAGGGAAAGATATCAATACTTTGGTCACCACTTCAAAGGATATAAAGGGATGGAGCGCCACGAAGCTAAGAAACAATCTACGGAAGAGTTAGATCTTATGGATTGTAGTACAAAGAAGGTCAAGATGGGTATGAAGAACCCAATAGAAGAGAAGCTCTAGCACATACAAGAAGATCTACACTCTAAAGAGCTTATCAAAGCAAATTAGTTATTTTCTAAAACTTATTTTTCTAATTTTTGCACTTATAAAGATAAAGTTTTAGAGTCACATAAAATGGATCTAACTCTAAATGATGATGAAATACTAAAATCTATCTTAGAAGACTTTAATATTTATTTTAAATATGAAGATAACACTGAGTCTTCTAATAACTCTCAAGATTTATGTACTAATATTAAAATTTCTCTAGAAGATTATGAAAATTGGTGCTCTCTGTGGAAGTTAACTCTGATTATAAAACTCTAAGGAAAGTCAGCTAGTTATAGTTATTTAAATCAAAAACTAGGTAATATTTGGGGAAAAGGGGGGGCTTTAAAAGTTCTTAACCTTAACAATGACTTTTTCCTAGTTAAGTTTGAAACATTGATGACTATGATAACATGCTCTTTTTGAAGGCCTTGGTTAATCTTAGGTCACTATCTTTTAGTTCAAAGATAGCAACCTTTGTTTAGGACAAAAGATTATAACTTAAGAAAGATTGTTGTCTTGGTGCACATACCTGATTTATCCCTAGAACTTTGTAATAATAAGTTTTTATGGCAAGTAGGGAACTGTTTAGGAGCAATGGTGAAAATTGACCCTCATACATCCCTTTACCAAAAGGAAAATTTGCTAGTATCTATATAGAAATATAGATAAGAAAGAAGCTGGTTCTAGCCTTTAAAGTTTAAGGCATGGATTCACAGTTGAATATGATGGATTGCATCTCATATACTTTAATTGTGATAAATATAGACATAGACAGGAACTGTGTACTAATTCTCTCAATCATAGTTACAATGAAAGAAACCAGGATAATAATAAGAATTCTGATACTGTTAGAAATCAAGAAGGTAAGGCTAATAAAAATGAGGTGACTAGAGATTTAGTCATGGCTGAGCAAGGCAGTAGTCTTGGGCAGGAAAGTAACCAATTTGGTCCTTGGACGTTAGCAAAAAAAAACCGTTAGACCAAGAGCTAATTTCCATCTCTCAGTTGGAACCTTGGGACTTATAGTAGAAAGAGAAAGCCCTAATTAAGGTCTAAATTTTATATACTTTGGAGACCTGACCAAGTTGTTAGTGTAACGCCCCAAATTTTGTAATATTAATTATTATTATTTATATAAATTTAAATGTATATATATGTGTGTGTTGATTTACTTGATAATGATGTTTATGTGTATTAAGTATATGGATATGTGTATTGTGTGTATGCATGACTGGATAGGGCTGAAATGAGCTAAGTGTAGGGAGTAATTATGCGCTGTTCTCACTGCAGCGAGAGGGCCCTGGGAGGAAGGATTGAAATTGTCACTTTCTCGCTGTAGCGAGAGAGCGATAGTTTGGAGTACATTTTTGGGTGCAGTTTCGCTGTAACGAGAGGGTCTCATTGTAGCGAGATTTTGTAGAAATCAGGGTGCAGTTTCGTTTGATATTTTTGCTGCAGCGAGAGGGCGTGTCGCTGCAGCGAGATAGCGAGAATGTCATAACTAGAAAAGGAATTAAAGGGGGTTAGGGTTCAGAGAGGGTTATTTCTCCCTCTTCCTTCGAATTCCCTTTGATCCTCTCATTCCCAAACCCTTTTTCACCGATTAAATTACCTCCAAAGCCGTTCGTGAGCTTGATTGAGGGTTGAATCCGTGTGGAGAATGCTAGGACGTGAGTTTTAATGGTTAGGGTTCCGTTTCTCATCCCCTTTTCTCTGTTTCTGGGTTCCTTAGATTCTTATGGAGTTCTTCGATGTGTTTTAGGCTGAAATCCATGTAAGGAGAACATTCATGGTCAAATCCAAGTGTGGGTCTTCAATCCAAGGTAAGGGGGGACTCTACCCTATCTTAATGTGTTATAATTCTTGTGTGTTTTGTTAATTAATGCAATGTGGCTGAAATAGGGAGTAGAAATTGCGTGTTGAATGAAAATTGATGTGCAATGTGATGTGTGCTCGAATAGTTAGGTCCCGTGGGGTGATTGTGTGTGATGGAATGCCATTAATTAGTGAGTTAATGATATTGTGAACAAATGTGGGCCCAAGGGCCATGTAATATAAATGAGTATTGGCTACGTGTCATGTGATATGAAATGAATGTGGGCCTAGTGCTGTGTATTTGAATGCAAATATGGACTGTGTGCTGTGTGTAAGCATGAATATTGCATGTGTGAATGAAATGTATGTGAATGGGGCGCGTAGCGCTGTTGTAATGTGTTGTGAATGGTTTAACAATACACTGGGGGTGTGGAAGATGAGGACGGTAGAAATACCTTGGGGAAAAGAAAGTAGTGGTGAGACCGACTGTGGAATGGGTGCACCACGGGCCACACACTCGCTTTCTGACTAGACCTCTGACTACTATCTTTGTTGAGCGACTCGTGACTGCCCACGTGATATCCGTGAGTGCATCGGTGTTAAATTGACATAAGCTGTGTGATAATGCTGCCTGTGATTGTATTTGTTTAATGTATTAGAAATGTGTTGGAGGTGAGACTCTATGCTGACTGTGTGTTTTTGGGTAGTGTAGAGTACTCACCCTTACATTCACTTTTTCAGGTAATCAAGACGATCAGCACCGGATTCAGTAAAAGGGGTAAATGGAACTGCTATAGGACTTAGGATATTATTTTGAAAACTGTTGTATTTGAATAAGTCTTGTAGCAACTGTTTGATGAAATTTGTAACCTCTTTCTTTATTTGAAATGTCTGATGAAACTTGGATTAAAAATGAAAGTTTTATTATTTCAGAAATTTACAAAATCCCTTATTTATTGAAAATTAAATTTAAGGTGTTACAGTCAATCCAGAATCAAATCTTGAAAATTTAAGGAACCCACATCCCCTACCTATTAATAAGTTAAAGGCTAAGGACTAGTCTAGGAAAAAATTGAGTTTCAAGTCTCCTAATAGCCTCAATCTTCTTGAGGCTAGTAAAAAATCTGTTAAGGCTAAACCTTCCTCCAAAATTGGGAAAAAAGGTAAAGACAGAGGTTTCTTTAAACCTTGAGAAGGTAGATTCCCCAAATTACAAGTTGGAAAGACAGGTGGCTTCTAATGATAAGGAGAGTAAGGATACCCTCCTACTAATGAGACAATTTCAAAACAACATTTAGGAAAATTCTAAAATAGGACACTTTATACAAGACCTTCTAGGTCTTAATTTTGAAATGTTGTGGAAGAATCAAGATTTTTGGGAGCAATCCCTTATTGATAGGCCCCTAAATGTCTCATTACCCATGGCACTTGACAAAACTGTTAGGTTGGAGTCTAACACTGCTAAAAACATGTTGTCTTTGAGTGATTACATTGAGTTGTCCCAGCATCTAAAGATGCTCAAAACCCTAATCAACAAGTTCATGAATTGCTTATTTTGAAATTGTAGGGGAGTTAGGGATAAGACTTTGTATAGACTTGTTATGATTTAATTAGACTTTACAATTTAGACTTTATTTCTCTCTTTGAAACCAAAATCAGCTCTAATAAGGTTGACTTTATTATTAAAAAAATAAACCTTGATAGAGTTGTTAAGGTAGATGCTATAGGGTTTGTTGGGGGGATATGGTGTCGCTAGAACACCAGAAAACTCAAAGTTAATATTATAACTAAAAATAAATACATTATTTACCTAAATATTAGTAATGGGCAATGGGATTGGATCTTATCATCTATCTATGTTAGTGCTCAAGAAAACATTAGAGCTAAGTGCTAGAAATTATTAATTGAATTCAACTCTTCTGTGAAGAAGCCCTGGTGCTTAGTTGGGGACTTTAACTCTATCCTTTATGAACATAAAAAAGTTGGGGGTCGGCCTACTAATTTAAACCTAATCAAATAATTCGCTAATTGCCTAGATATTTGTGGTCTATAGGATCCAGGTTTTAAAGAAAACCCTTTCACTTGACACAAAGGCAATATTAGAGAAATGATTGATAAAGTCGTTGTGGATGACTCTTAGAGAATGTGTTCTAAAACGGCTATTTAATTCATCTCCCTCTCCTAAAATCTGACCACTTTGGTTAAAAATTAGAAATAAGGACAATTTTGTTTCTCATAAAAAAAAACTCTTCAAATTTCTAGGTTTACCATAATGATTTTCCTAACTAGGTAAAGAACTCTTGGATGATTTCTAGGTCTTAGAATAAGAATTTAGACTGCTTCCAAAAAAACATTTGTAGTTGGAACATAAATACTTTTGGTAATATTCTTAAAAGAAAAAGGTATTTGCTAAATAGAATTAGGGGAATATCCTATAAATTGACCTTAAATGAGAATCTCTTCCTGAATAATCTAATGAAATTCTTATGGACAGAATATCAAAAAACTCTTAACCCAGAAGAAATGTTATGGTTCCATCACTACAAATCCAATTGGCTTAAGCTAGGAGATAGAAATAATTTTTTTTCCATAGATATGTTATTATTCATAGGTAAAAAAAACCTTATTGAAACTCTTAGAAATGATTTAGGCGATTGGGAATATGATCCCTAGAAACTTCAAGATCTTGCTATGTAGTATTTCAAAAATATTTACTTTGACCCTGCCCTAATAGCTCTCCACTTAGCATTATCTCATCCTTTCCCCTCCTAAAAGACCCTAAGATGGTTGTTTTAAATGTTGACCTAACTAAGGAAGAAATAAAATCTTCTTTATTTAGTATGGGAAATCTGAAATCTCCTGATCCTGATAGTATTCACGCCTTATTCTTTACAAACCAGTGAGACTTTTTAGCCCTTTTTATCTATAATTTTGTCCCACTGTTTTTAGTAACCCCTTTGAAATTGTTGAGGTTAATGCTACACTTGTAGCCCTTATCCCTAAGATTAAGAATCCTATTCAACTTAAGAGCTTTAGACCTATCTCTTTATGCAACGTTAGTTATAAAATTATTACAATAATTCTTGCTAATAAGATTATGGGATCTTTCCCATCTTAATCTCTAAAAATAATCAAGTTTCATCCTTGGAAGACAAGGCACTAATAACACTTTAATTCTCCAATAATTGATTCATTCTTTCAATAAACTAAATAGTAATAATAGTTACATGATAATTAAGCTGGATCTTGAAAAAACTTGTGATATGCTTAGATGGGCTTTCATAAAAGACACCATACAGCAAATTGTCCTTAACCTAAATTTAGTTGATCTCATATTTGAGTGTGTATCCACACCTTCTATGTCCATTATTTGGAATAAATTTGGAATAATAACCATACAGAGGAGTTAAGTCACAATAGGAGAATTAGGCAAGGGGAGCCTATCTCCTTTTATCTCTTTGGTCTTTGTATAGAAAGGTTGACTCACCTAATCCAAGATAAAATTAATAGTGGGTTATGAACCCTTTTCTCTTTTAAGAATAGGGCCCCCAAAATATCTCATCTATTTTTTGTTGATGACATAATCCTTGTTGCTAAAGATTATATGAATAATGCTAAAGTGATCAATTTTGCTTAAGTGACTTTTGCTCTGCCTATGGTCTATCTATTAATAAGGAGAAATCCTCAACTTCCTTCTCTAAAAACTGTGACTCTATTTTATCCCAGGATCTTAGTCTCAGATTAAGGATTAGGCACTCTGCCCATTTTGGTAAATATCTAGGTATCCCCTTTAACCACCCTACTCCCTCTAAATAAGATTTTTCCTTTCTAGTTGATAAGATTAGGAAAAAGTTTTCTCTTTGAATAATGAACTCTTTATCTGTGGCTGGTAGAATAACTCTTACTCAGACTTTCATTATGAGTATTTTAGCTTATTTCATGCAATCCATGCTAATTTTGAAGGCTGTGTGTAAAAGCATAGATACTATCTGTAAAAAATTTATTTGAGGGTCTTTAGGTGGTAGGAAGTGTCATTTAATTAGCTAGGACAAAATTTGCAAACCAAAAAAGGAGGGAGGCTTAGGCTTTAGGAAGACCCATCTAGTTAATCAAACTTATATCATGAAACTATGTTGGAGATTTATAGCCTCCCCCAACACCCTATGGGCCTAGGTCATTAGTAATAAATACAACTTTTTCCTAGGGAAGAACCCTAATACTGGCAGTACTCAACATTGCTCTCATTTATGGAGAAGTATGCTTTCTGTTTGGCACTTTCTATAGTGGTCTTGGCTAGGTCATTGGTGATGGTCTGACTATAAGATTTTGAAAAGATAAGTGCTTCCATTCCTAACATAACTGATAAATGATGTCGAGTTGCTATTAAAATAATTAAGTTTCGCTAAGAATTTTGTAATAAAGAGCTCAACCTAAGTCAATTCATTGAGATCTTCAATTAAATTCAATTTTAGATTTTTTAAAAGAATGAAAGTAAGGTTTGAGGGTTTAAAAATTGCGAATTATATAAATCAAATTACGAATAAATTAAAATTGACTAAAAATAAATTAAGAAATATCAATCCACAGAATACCAAATGCATATGACCCTGATTATCACAGTATCTAAAGATTTTAATTCGAGTTTTAACATTTACCCAGTTCAATTATTAATTCAATCGAATAATCTAATTGAAATAGATCACAGATTAAATCAAATTATCATTGAACCTAACCTGAATTAATTATCAAATTAGAATATCAATCGAATCCTAATTTTAATTTTAACCACAGAAAAGTTAATCATTATTAGCCTTTCATCAAAGCACTTAACCCACGGGAAAATAAGAAGAAAATGAGAGAATTTGAGAGAAAGTAAAAACAAGAATTTTTATTTCGGCCAAATCTTAAAAACTCAATGTCTAATCGCAACTCCCTAATTCAGAACCTTATTAGTCTATTTATAAGTTCTGATTAGGGTAAATTAAGTGGCCAAATTTGGGCCTCAGAAATATCTAAAAGCCCAAATACAATTATTAAATAACAAGGGTCCAAATGCAATTTTGCAATAATATTCAGCAAATCTGTCTCAACTTCAAAAAATGATAAATAATAAAAAATAACTTCAAATACAGCGATCGATATATGCATTTTGAAGTCCTGGATGTGTAGAATCTAATGCAACTAGAATCAACCAAAAAATATATTTGTAGAAAAAGTTATGGATAAAAGAGTAGTCATAAGTCAGAATAACAAAAAATACGAAATTAAAATATTTATTTGTAACAAATCCAATTTATTCAAATAACTAGAAAATGATAAAAAAAATGTAAAAATAAAGCATATAAAAAGTGTTTATAAATCAAAATAAAACTATAAATATAAACTTAAAATATGTTACATCAATAATCTTATACATTTCTCCAAGTTTCCTGATTTTTTGACAGTGAGTTTGAGGAGATCATGGCTCTATTTGCTCATAATGGCCACTGGGACTGGGCTAGGATTAAGGCTCTCCTCCCTAACCACATAACTGATTCAATCACTCAAGTTAATCCTCCTATCCTAACAGGGGGACATGACTTATCTTATTGGAATCTCACTAGTAATAGAACCTTTTCTATGAAATCTACTTATAATCTTATTTCTTTCCTTGACCAGAACCAAGCTTTTATTTATAATCTATTTAAATGGTGTGAAATTAGAAAAACCCTCCCAAAATTAATATTTTTTTGTGGAAAGTGGCTCATGGTACACTCCTAACTAATAATGAGAGATATAATCGTGATATTACTAATTATTCTACCTTTTTCAAGTGTAGAATGAGTGTTGAATCAGTAATGCATGCCCTTAGAGATTGTTGTTTTGTTAGGAATATTTGGAACCAACTTGTCCTTCCCAATATTTGGGTTCTTTTTTTGCAGCAAAGGATTGAGCAGTTGGCTCGAGTTTAACCTGTCCAATGACAATTCTCCTCTGTATCCTTCCTAGAAGCTTTTATTTGGTCTATCTGTATGGTATTTGTAGAGTAACAGAAATAGGGAGATTTTTCAGAATTCTCCCTTTGACAGTGAGTCTCTTCTTTAAAAAATTAAATCTAAGTTTGATTATCTTTCTATCTATGACAGGTCAAATTAGGATAGAGGAACTAGTTGGCAGGGAGTGGATAGCTTCACTAAACGGCAGTCTCCTTTGAATTTACAACTGAAATTAAATGTTGATAGAGCTATTTCCCATGCTGCTAGAACTGCGAGTTGTGGAAGTATCATTCAAGACAGTCATGGAAGGTTTATTGTTGGTTTTCACATAGCCTTGGATGTGCTCTCCCTTGACTATTGAGCTCTAGGGTTGTACTTGGATCTTCATCTAGTCATTTCCAGGAAGATCCAACTTGTTTGGATTAAGGGTGATTCTAAAGAGGCAATCTCCTTAGTTACTAGCCTCCAAAATTGTAATCACCCTCACTTTTTTGTTATTAGTAAAATTAGGAGATTACTTAAGGGATTAAATTTATTAGGTTCAGCCATGTTTTAAGGCAAGCTAACTAGTATGTTAATTAGCTGGCTAAAATTGGGCCTGAGTTTGGATTACCTATTCTACTTTTTGAGGAGACTCTTCCTTCCTTAGTGCCTTTTTTAAGACTGTATTCTTTAAGTTCTTGGTTTCCTAAATTTGTAATTGAGACTTTTGTGTTTCTTTAGACTTTTAAGCCCAACTCAACTGAAGAAAAAATAAATTTATATTTTTTTATTTTTTAAAAGTTACTCTTATTTAACTTTTTAAAATCTTAAAAATTTTAATAATTTTTAGTTTATATAATAAATTTTATTTATTTGTTATATTGTTTTTCTTCTTTTATAAAAATATATTCACAAGCTTATTTAAATTGAACCTAAATAATTACAAAATACCTTTATTTTGTGAAGAGTAAAATTAAACTTATAATGCTCTATTAAATGAGAAAATAAACTTACCTTAATTAATTATGACATATAAAGGTAAAAAATAAACTTGCCTATTTCAATTGTGATAGTTGATTACTTGTAAATATACATGTAGAAAGTAAACTAAATCTAAGTAATAATATCAAATAAAAAAATTATCTCAATTAACTTATGGCTTGTTCAATCTCAATTATGTGTAGTATACAATACACTTACAATTTAACTGATTTTTATAAGAACTTAAATAATAAATACTGATTTTTTTTTCATTGTATAGGTACTATTAAATTAAAATAAATATTTCAAAAAATATATTAATCATTTTTTTAAAATTTAATAAAATTTTAAATTTAAAAAAGAATAAATATTATAATTATTATTAATAAATATTCTATTATCTTACATAAAATTAAATAAAGAAATAATTTTTAAAATAAAAAATAATTATAAAAGTTTAAAATTTAAATCAAAAATTAAATATTGAATATAAAAATTTATTTGACATAATAAAAATAAATTTAACTCTGAAAAATATTTATATTTATAAATTAATACTCATATGATTGATTTATTTAACAAATTATATTCCTCATGTAAATGCAATATACTTAAACTACATTCTTACTAGCTTATTGTTAGGTATAATATATCTCGGAGATTACTTTTTTTATCATTCATTTTGTTATTTGTTATATTAACCTCTATATATAATTTATAAACACTAATTCTTTAACTAGAGCATTTTTAGGAATATTCTGAAATGAAAGTGTTTTAAAGGATTAAATTTTTTCTCATCATATAAGTTATTTTGTCTACATCGTGTATTTATTTTTAAATTTTATTTTTTATATGTTTTTAATTTTTTAATATGATAGATTTTATTGTTGATAATTATCATATTAATCATAAAATTTATTTAATTTAAAAATATTCATATAACATATTTTTAATTATTTATTAAAATATTTACTTTAATTTAACGATACTCGAACATTGCATAAAAAATTACTAATACATTTTAAAAATTAAAAAAATTATAATCACTTTTGAAATTTAAATTTTAAGAAATATAATTTTTTTAAAAATAAATTTCTTAAGAATTTACATATGACTTAGAGATTTTAATTTTTGAAAAGGTACAAAATTATTTCAAAAAATTAAAGTTTAAACCAAAATTTAATTTTAAAAGATATTAAACAGACTTTAAAAAATTAAATCTAAAAATAAAAAATTTGTGCATATAATAAAAAAATAATGCAAAAAACAATTTCCATATACAACTATGTAGAGCACGGGATAATAACTGCTAAGATTATTTGTGATGCAGACATTATTATGGTTACGTGTCTGGTTTTTTTTCACTTGGCTTATGCAATTCTTATTGGTAAAAATAGGAACTTGTGATTTTATTTTAGTAATTCAGAATGCTCACTAACAGTGACAAAAGATGAAATTGATAATTAATTTTTTATTTATGATGGAGATGAAATTGAAGTAAGTGATAAAAGATGAACCCTAATTCAGTGATTGATTAAAAGATGAAATTGATAATTAAGTGATAATTAATTTTTTATTTATGCCTGAATTTAAATGGCACAGTGAATTGTACCTAAAAAAAATCTCCCAACGTAGAAGATAACTATTTATTTATTCCATATTAACTATATTAAATCAAATGAATGTCTTTGACCATAATACAGCTAAAATGGAGTAGAATTTATCTTTAAATGGGTTCCTCATTACGTTATATGATTCAACTTTTATATATATCATATCTATACAAAACAGTAATAGTAATTAGGCCTTTTTTTTTTTTTTATCTAGGTGAGAAATTTATATATTATATCTATAAAAAAAAAATTACAACTTGTTGCTATTTTTGAAAATAGAAGAAAATGTTATGAAAAAAAAGGATAGCATTCAAGCCTATATTCCACTCCTTTTTATATTTTGTAATTTTTTTTTTTAATTATAACATTGTTACCCATCTTAATTTAAAGTTATGGTGACAGAGATAATTATTTTATATTATATATATATTAAATTGAATATTTAGCAGTATTATAATAATACAAGTAAAACATAATAAAACACTCGTAACAAAGACGAAGACTTCTTATTATAAACAGTTATTTTATAAATTAATGACATTAAAATATCAATACAAATCTTAAGAAAAAGGGGTAGCTTAGTGGGGAAGGTGTGGTACAGGATAAGCTGGTTCACATACCCACCTATGATAATGATTGTCAAGTGGAGTAGATGAGAAGTCTTGCATTCTCTTTCGTGGCACTTACCATTGTCCTTTTCAATTGTCAATTTCGTTTGGTCTAAACACTCTATTTGACCACATCTCCTCTTATACATATATATATATATATATGCTCAAACATTGAACAAAACTCATCTGATTTTGTTCAACTTTAGTAGTATTTTGATTTGATTCAGTTCAATGGCGATTTATGGCGACCAATCTGCTACATACAGATGCAAAAGCTGCCAAAATCCTGTTGCTTTCCGCAGTGAACTACTCTCTAAAAGCTATCGGGTAATATTGTTGATGAAACCAATTGGATTTCTCACGTTCTTCCTATAACTCTTCATCAGTATTTCCTCTTCTGAACTTTGTAGATGATTTATTTTCAGCACTGTAATGAAGACTAAACTGCTTCTAACATTAAACTCTTTCCTTTTTTTCCCTCTGTTTTTCTTTCCCAAAAATACAGTCAAACTCCTCAGCAGCTCCCTTTTTTATTCTCATTTTTCAATAAAATGCTGTCTTTTTGCTACAAGGAAAAAAAGTTAACTATATTATATGTGGGTTTTATACATCTTTAATTTTGTAGTGTGAAAATGCTACCATTTATGTTGAGTATATTTTAGAATGTAATAACTATTTTCCTTCAATTTTGAACATATACTATTCTTTCTGTTGAATTGGTTCAAAAGTTTTCTTTGTATTTGGCCCCATGAAAATATCTAGCTCCATCCCTGTTGTGTTCATCTTTGATTATTCAGGCAAAAACTGGGCCAGCCTTTATGTTCTCTCATGCAAGGAACATCATTTTGGGGCCAAAGCAAGATAGAAGTTTGATAACTGGTGTGTATAGTGTTGCTGGCATCTTTTGTAGCAAATGTGGTGAGGAATTGGGTTGGAAGTATATTCAAGCTTATGAGGCAAGAGAAAGGTTCAAGGAAGGAAATTTCATAATTGAGAGGGCAAAGATAACCAAAGAGTATTAAAACATATATAAATTGAAGGCAATTCTAATTAGCAATCTCACTTGGATGTTGTTGTCTTCATTCATTTCTGTGTAATTGTAAAAATGCCAGAAGAATCGTGGTGATTACTTATCTAGTGTGGAAGACCTTACCATGGATAACTATTAAATAAAGCATAACATTTGCTGCTTAATGAGCACCAAACCTTCCCTTCCTTCATCTTATCTTAAGGTTGTGCTGATTGCTAGGCCTAAGATTCACAATATCTAATGAGAATTATGGAAATTGAAAACTTATCACAGTGTGGATTTCAATCTTTTTATACAACACACCTAGCTGTAATGACAAAACACCTATTTACAAAATAAATAAATAAAAGCAAAAAGAAAAGATGTATATGGATTTTTTTTTTTATGAAATATAATTAAGAGGGACGATGATTTTACAAATTAAATAAAATAAACTTATTTTGAGAGTAAGTAAATTCTCATCTTCGTAAATATATATTAGGCATAACAAATACTAATTCATGAAAATATATTAATTTAAAAGAACAATTGAATAATAATAATAATAATAATAATAATAATAATAATAATAATAATAATAATAGAAGTTTAGCAGGGATTTTTTTACTTGTTTATTCTAAAGTTATAAATTTAATTAAAAAAATACACATTTTAATTAAAAAAAATTGTAATTTAGGCTAATTTATATATTTCTCAATTACATTAATAACTCAAAATTAATTAACCTCTACATTATAAACAATCAGTCAATTATTTAGAAAATAAAATATTAATAAAGTTATTCTCTTTCACAATTTGTTATATTTTAATATTAAAATTAATTAAAAATTTTGTGTAAATTTTACTCTCTCGCGTTACAATAGTTTTACTTTGTACTTACATTTTTATTAATTTTATTTTAAATTTTAGAAATTAAAGTTTAACTTTATCTTATTACCTTATATATATATATATATATATTGTAAATATTTAGTTTTATATTTATAAAAAATATCATTATTTTTTTTATTTTTTAAATTTAAAAATTATTTTTAAGAGTCTTATCTCTTATATTTATTGTTTTTAATATATACTGACTATTAACATTTAGTCAAATTATATTTTGAAACTATACGATAACAATATTTTAAAATGATTTAATTTTATTAAATTTTATCATTGATGCATATTATTCATAATTATGAAATTAAATAAAATGTATTTTTATAAAAAAAATATTACTTAAAATAATTTTATGTTATATAAAAAATATTCTTTAATTATTAAATTATATATATATATATATATATATATTCTAAATAAAATATAATTACATTACACGGGTTAGTAAACTGCTTATATTCAATTTTAAGCTAATGCTTTTGAAACGTTAAAAAAATAAAGTTATACTAGATCATGAATACGTTGGTAAAATTAAATATTATTATTATATTAATACATTAAAATAAACATTTTTTAAATTACCAGAATATAAATACTAATATACTATATTAATTACTATGCATTTGACTGAGCTAAATAAGTCGGATGCAGTCAACAAATTAGAATAAATAATTTAAATTTTACCTATTTGAAACAATATTATTATTGTTATTCATTGAATCCCTCATAGATTATTAAGATTTTAGGCAGATATTAGATTTGTATATGTAAATTATTTTAGAATATAATTAAAATACACTAATAGTGTAAAATTATTTTATATTGTCATTAATAATTTTATAAGTTATAATATTTGACTTTTTTATATTTAATATAAATTTTTTTAACAGTGTATTAAAATTAAATTCTTTATTTTATAATAAAATCAAGCAATCAAATGCTCCATATAATGGATCCACTTTTCTTGATAATAAGTCTTAGTTGGCTTATTTTGTTTAATAATTTTTTATAGACACTTAATTTTAATAATCTAACCATTGATTTAAAATATTTTAACAGATTAAGTTTATAAAATTTAAAAATTAATTTCACTTAAAATAATTATATGTTCTATTTTTTTAATTTTCTTCCAAAATTATATCATTAAGATTTTCATTCCCAAATAAGTATGTATTTGATAATTAACATAAATATTACACCTACTATATATTTTAATCGATTAGCACTGTAAAACTTTTTAATCATACATTAAAATTATTCTCTTTATTTTTTAATAAAATAAAGTAACCAAATCCTCCATAGGATGGATCCACTTATCTTGAGAGTAAGTTTTGGTTAGCTTATTTTTTTTAATAACTTTTTATAAACGCTTAATTTCAATAATCTAAGCATTAGTTTAAAAGTTTTTAATAAGTAATTAAGTTTATAAAATTTATAAATTAATTTCACTTGAATAATTATATTTTTTTTTTTAATTTTCTTCCAAAGTTTTATCATTGATTTGTATTCCCAAATAAGTATATATTTATTTGATTTTTTGGTATTGTATTAATTATATGGTAAATATAATTACATTCATTGTATCAGACATGTATTAATTTAGATTCAATAAATAATGAATTTAATCTAAATACATTAAGATTTTTATATTGCATGTTATTTAATCACAAATTGACATATTAGCAAGAAAAATTGATTTTTGTAATAATTAATATAAAAATAATATCTACTAATTGATTAATAATATAAAAATAATATTAATATAAACAATTTTGTTGTATTATAACTGCAGCCACTGTTTGAGTTAAATTTTTTTGCATCATATGTAATTTATATTGTTTATTATTTATAATAATATTAATTCACATACTCGACAAAAACATTAAACAAGTAATAAAACTTTCTTTATTATTTAAGTACAATTGTCAAATAATTAAGTGAACGGATAAATATTTAGAAACAATCAATATAATGATCCAACTTTAGAAGAATTTTCAAACAAGAAAAATTAAAATGTTTACTTTCTTAATATAATTAATTAAATAAAAATTCCTTTAAAATAATATATATATATATATATATATATATTATTTAATAATAATATTTTCAAAATTTAAATTTACTTATTAAATTTATTAATTAGTTTATTGCGTGCATCTAGTAATGTTATTTTAACAATATAGAAATTAAATCAAGTTTTTTTAAATTCAAATTGAAAAGTATTCATAGTATCGAAGGAAAAATTTAACTGCATTAAATACATTCGTTGATGAAATTTCTTGTGGCCATTAATCCAAATTGTTGTATATAATAATGTTCATGGAGAGTAGTGCCATCATATCAGTTGAAACATAGTTCATAGTTTGCTCCACCATAAGCAAATGGAGACAACATGGGCCACATCTGCAAGCATAGTTTTCACATTTGCATTTGCTCTAGCATGGGCATGTAAGGTGCTAAACTGGTTATGGCTAAGGCCTAAGAGGCTAGAAAGACTCCTAAGAGAACAAGGCCTCAAAGGCAATCCATATAGGCTTTTGGATGGGGATTTAAAGGATACCCTGAAGATGGAAAAGGAAGTTAGATCTAAACCCATGAATCTCAATGATGATTTGGTGTTTTCTGTGTTTCCCTATCTCCATTACAGTGTCAATAAACATGGTATGCCTTTGCTAACCATTCTTCTTATTGTCAATTGTCATCTATTTGCCTCTTTGGATCTTATTTTTCTTATTGTATATTTTTGTATTTTTCCTTATACACTCTTTTTTTAACTTTGTCAATTTCTAACCTTTGTTCTATATTTTTTGGTGCACATGTTCCTGGACTTTACTCATGCCATTTTCTAGTTTCCAGACAGTGGTTTTATTTTTAATTCCCCTATTCAGTGTATTGTTATGTTTATTTAGTGTCTGCCGATTTGAATATATATGCCCAGAAATTTTACAAAATCAATGGGGAGCCTTATATATTGTGTGTAATTATAACCACTGAAAAATTTTATGTGAAATCATTTCCTTGAAAAATATTATCTCTGTTTCTAACTTTTAGTCGAGGGAAAAGAAGAAATTTGTTCTTATTTATCTGTAAAAGTTTAAAACAATGTCCCAATTTGGGTAAAGTTCCAGAAAAATCTTAAAACCAGAAAAAATTAATATAAGAAATAAAAAATTATGTTAAAAGTTAAAAATAGCTTATTTCTTTAAAATTAAAAAAATTTAAATAAGAAATTTTTTTTAAAATTAGAAAATTATAAGTAATTTTTAACTTGTAAGATAAATTTTATTTATTTTTTATACTAATTTTTTTTATAAATTTTTCTCTAAAAATTCACTTAAACTGCGTTAATATTAATTATGATTCTTTCACCGAAACACTTGTCTCCGGATAAAATATTATGTCCAATTTTATTTATAAAAAACAACTATTAATATCTCTTAATCCTAATTATAAGATATAAAGACCTATTTCTAAATGTATTAATTGTTATTCACTTATTTATAATAAGATTTGTGTTAACTCAACTTTCCACCAATATCTTTATTTTATATATAAATTTATAACATATAACTATTTTTTATTAGTCTTGTGAATTATGTATTTATTTTTTATAAATAAAATTAGGAGTAATATTAATTTTTTTTAATGTGTGGCCAAGGACATATGTTTAAAATTAAAAAATATTTTTATTAATAATAAAAATATTTATTATCTCAAATTCGTAAATAGCATTCAATATATACTCTTTAAGGTTATTTAAAACATTTAGTAGACCATATTTGATGCTTCTTAACATGTGTCCACTATACACACTAAAAAACTCGATAAACTATTTGTACTATTTGATAGTTCAAGAATAACAAACCCAGTAATAAAAGATAAATTAGGATGCTTAAAAAATAAATTTTAAAAAATAATTATATTTCTTAGTTTGTATATATATTTTCTCTCTATATAGATAAATAAACACAGAGGCAGCACTATCTATATATTTTGATTCTTTTGCTGAAGTTTTAAATTGGAGAAATCCTTAAATGAAGGTATAAACTCTTCAAGGCTGGACCTAAAGGTTCCTGTTGTTTGTGAATAATGTAAAATTCAAATTGATTATCTTTTTCTATTCAAATCCCAATTTTTGTTTTGTTTTATCTTCAATTTAAGTCTGTTTATGAAGTTGCTGATGGCATGTAGGCAAAAGTTCTTTTATTTGGTTTGGACCAACACCTAGGGTGACCCTTGCAGATCCTGACCTAATCAAAGATGTACTTAACAAGATTTATGACTTCCCAAAGCCTGATTTGAATCCAGTTGTTAAATTACTAGTTACTGGTCTTGTCCACTATGAGGGAGAAAAGTGGACCAAGCACAGAAGGATAATCAACCATGCATTCACTTTAGAAAAATTAAAGGTTAGTTGGTGGATTACTAGATATAGATCTTATAAATAAACATTAGAAATTTTAACACCCTTTTTTTATCACACCACAGAATATGTTACCATTATTCTCCCAAAGTTGTAATGATTTGATAAGCAAATGGGAGAGCATGTTGTCTTTAAATGGATCATGTGAAATAGATGTGTGGCCTTTCCTTCAAAACATGACTAGTGATGTGATTTCTCGAACCGCATTTGGAAGTAGTTATGAAGAAGGACAGAGAATATTTCAACTTCAAAAAGAGCAAGTTGAACTTTCAGCAGAAGCTATGAAGAAAGTTTACATCCCTGGGTGGAGGTAAGTGTAATATGTAAATCTAGCCACATGATAGATCTGCAAGATCAAACTTAAGTTTGATGTAAAACTTTACCATATATTTCATTTTGGAAGAAACAAGTAGCAAATTATTTTTTAATAAAAATCAATACTACTTAATCATGGTAAAAGTGATCTATGATCCCAAAAGAACATAAGCAGTAATGTTAGAGTTTGAATCTAGAGTTAGGCCCACTTTGGGTAAACTTATAGAAAATTCCTCATAATAAAGAATTAGAATAAAATATAAATAAAATTTCTCACATAAGTTAGAAACAATTTATCTTTTTGAATTTTAAAGAAGTTAAATAAAAAACCTTGTAAAAAACTAGAGAAACATAAATTGATTTTAACTTATGTAAGGAGTTTGATTATTTTACTACATAGAGTTTTACTCCTACGAGTATTTATTGAGAAGTTTATCCAAATTGGACTTTATTATCATTCAAAGGAAAGTTTTACTAATCCCCACCTTGGCTCAAGGATTCTTTTTCTTTCTTTCTTTTTGGTTTAAGACACCAATATTTATACACCAATTAGACATTTGGGTTCCCTCAAGTAGAATCATTATGGGTGTCAAAACTCTTCCTCTTAATTTTTACCATATTTCTGGAACTTTAGGGACTTGATTAAGCTAGAGGAATCATCTACCAATTGATCACATAGTTAGCCATGCCTAGAAATAGACAATTAAAGACCCAAAAAGGAATAAACTTATTTTATACAACAACCAGTTTACTAGATATTGTGATGGAAATATGTGGTATCGATCAATTGCAACTTGAACAGGACAAGAATGTCATTCCTAATTAAACTATTAGCCAGCAACATCAAGCAATAGCATTAGGAGTCTATGTTATTTTCAGTTCCTATACATTTACTAGTTATTGTGAGGAGAAAATGATATGTACCATCTCAATTACAAATTGAAACAGAAAAGTATAGCTATTGGAAAATCATATTATGTTTCCCATTGACACAATAACCACTGGAAGGATATTAATATGGGAAAGAGATTCCCTTAGAATCATGGACAAGTACAGGACTAATTATCCTTACTTTTGTAGGTTTCTACCTACTGCTATAAATAGGAGGATGAAGGAAATTGATAGAGATATCAGAGCTTCACTCAAGTTTATTATTAACAAGAAAGAGGAAGCACTAAAGGCAGAGGGAGCTACTAAGAATGACTTACTAAGTGTGCTTTTAGAGTCAAATCACAAGGAAATTCAAGAACATGAAAACAATAAGAATGTTGGAATGAATCTTCATGATGTAATCGAGGAATGCAAGCTATTCTATTTTGCAGGACAAGAGACCACTTCAGTTTTGCTTGTTTGGGCAATGGTGTTATTAAGTAGGTACTCTGATTGGCAAGCACGTGCGAGGGAAGAAGTGTTTCAAGTCTTTGGCAACAAAAAGGCAGATTTTGATGGGCTAAGCCAACTTAAGATTGTAAGTATTGTATTATCAAGAGTGTTAAGAACACACTTTCTGTTATTAGTTGAAATTTATTGAAAACCACAACTGTATAACTGAAAATCATTAAACTACAAGTTGTAATTTTCTAATAAATTTTAGTCAATAATAAAGGGTGTGTTAGAGAGTGTATTACTAGAATTTTTTTATTGTATCATTATCTTATATTCAAAAGTACACCTTTCATACTTATTATGATTAATATTGTTACAGGTCACCATGATTTTGTATGAGGTTCTTAGGTTATACCCACCAGTAGAAGGGCTAGCTCGAATTGTTCCAAAAGATATGAACCTTGGAAGCATTACACTACCTGCTGGAGTGCATCTTTACTTACCAATAATCTTAGTTCACCATGATCGTGAACTTTGGGGTGATGATGCTAAGGTGTTTAATCCTGAGAGATTTTCTGAAGGGATTTTGAAAGCAACAAATGGCAAAGCTTCATTTTTCCCATTTGGATGGGGTCCTAGAATTTGCATTGGACAAAACTTTGCCTTGGTGGAAGCAAAGTTGGCTTTAGCAATGATTTTACAACATTTTTCATTTGAACTTTCTCCAGCCTATACTCATGCTCCAGCTCAAGTAATTACCCTTCAGCCACAACATGGGGCTCATATCATTCTGCATAAAGTGAAAATGTAGAAAATAATAAAGTTTTTATTGTATCACTTTTATTGCATAATGATGTTGAAAGGTGTATAATGAAATATAAATAATAACCTTTTTAGATATTGTAATATGTTTGATTTCATTAACACATCTAATCTGAAGTACACATCTAAATAATAACCATTATATATACTTAAATGATTTGTAATTTCTAACCAAAGCTACCATGTAATACACTAATACTAATAGAATCTTCACTTCGATCTACAAGTTGAAAGTAGAAACCATTCTTACTGTTGTTGCTTTCACTACAAATAATACAGGATATCATCTCCACATCACCTATCCTTTCTGCACTTCTATTATTTGCAAGATATGTTACAATCCTTCTTTGTATGTTGATCAAATCCAACTCTCTCTTTCCATAGATTTGTAGAATTCATAGTTTGTATTTTACTTACTTCCATTTCCTTACACAATTTCCAGATAGAGATTCCTTCCCACAAGCCCAGTTTGAAAATTTAAGGAACCTTTCTAAATTTTCTTGATTTAAACAACATTTTTTTTGTAACCTGTAGGGGTGTCCATCGTAATTAAACCTCAAGTTGCTCTTTGGACAAGGATGTTGTGAGCAAGGCTGTTTCAATTATTAACTAACATTTATTAAAACTACACAAATACAACAAAAAATTATTAAATTAAGAGTAATATTTACTGATTTTTATAATTTTTAATAAATTTTAGTTAATAATTAAAAATATATAAAAAGATGAGACTATTTATAATTATAAGAAAAAATTTCCGTATTAAAGCACCTATATTATTATGAATAATATTAATAACACACTTGTTAACACATACTCTGTAATATATTCTCTACTATTAGTTAAAATATATTGAAAACTACAAAAAAATAATGAGTTTTACTTTGTTTTTTTTACTTATAAATTAATGTTTTTTTATATTTTTTAGTTTTAAATAAATTTTAACTAATAAAAAAAAAATGTGTGGCATTTCACCTTTACTATTGATGCTATAATTGGTGCAACGTTATTTTTAATTTTAAGTTGATTTATTTGAAGTGCCCTTTTTCTTGTAGCGTTGAGCTATACAATACAAATTATAAAGAGAGCAATTGGTGGCTAAAACAGGGATAGTTCATCTTGTTTCAATAAATAACAGGTATATCTTCTCAAACACATATCATCTCATATTCCAGTGAGGGGAAGATAAATAATTTATTTAAGTATTTATTTGACATGTGATGAGAGTTTGTGGTGTGTGTGTGCAAAGGTCAAGGTTGAGACTAACTGTTAATTACAGGCAAAATCCGCTGCATTGCTAAGTGATTTCTCCACAGCCCTTTTAACTAAATGAAAGGATTTTGTCATCTATATACAAGAGTTTATAATAATTTACGATTTTATAGATTATTTTTAATTTATTTTAATAATCATTTTAATATTAAATAAATTATTTTTAAATTATTTTAATACATTTTATATTAAATTGTTGACAAATTATTATTTTAAAAAAATTATTAAATAAGTAATTATTCAAGTGTACACTTTTAGTTTAAACCAAATGAAAGACTATCTATTATTTATTAATTATATATTTTCAAATACACATTGAAAAAATAAAAATTCATTGATATTAAAAATTTATATTATTTATTAATTTTTTATTAAAAGAAAAATTGATCAATTTATTCATAAATTATTTTATAAATATACATATTAAATTTTATATATGCAAGTATATTGTCTAAAATTTAATAATACGATTAAATATTTTTTAATATTATATATTTTTTAAAATTTTATAAAATTAATTTCATTTTTAAACTAATAATTTTATTGATTAATTTTATTTAAAAGAATTATTAAATGGGGTAGGCTTATCGCCGGACGGTTATTAAAAAAATATCTAAATATAAAATAGAATTTGGGTCACTGCCGCTTCGGCTCCGTCCAAACAATCTTAAGCTGGCCGAAGCAACCTTTTAACGTGGCATTTTGTTTGTCTTGCGAGGTACTACCACTAGCATCTCACACACCCTCTTCTCTTCTCTTCTCTTCTTGCAATTGCAATTCAATCGTCCAAACACAACAAAGGAGAACATAGTGATTTGAAGAATAATGGAGTTTGGTTTTGAGGAAAAGGACTTTCTCTCATGCTGTGGAAGCACAAGATTCGTCAACCACATGGCTTCAGCCTCTCCTTTCTCTTCCTTTGATCACGCTGTTTCTGTTGCCAGAGACGTTTGGTTCAACCACGTTGATGTCAACGCTTGGCTTCAAGCCTTCTCTGCTCACCCTCAGATCGGTCAAACCCATTCTCCCTCTCATGCCTCTCAAACCAGTGCTCAGTTCAGTCCCAAAATTTACCTCTTTTCCTCATCTGGGTCACTTTCCTTTTTTCATTTTCTTTCATGTCAAAAATAAATGAAAGTTTCAGTTTTGAATGCAAATGTTGTGTCTTTCCCTTGATGGGTGTCAGTTTGTGTCTTCATTTGGAGTTTTAAGATAGTATTCGAGTTTGTTCCCGATTTTAAAAATCTGGGCTGCTTTTTCTTTTTTAAATTAAGGGTAAGTTTGAAAAATTGAATTTTGAAAGAAAAAAGAAAATAAAGATCAATATTTTATTTTTAAATTAAGAAAGTTATATAATATTTGTATACATTAAATTTATGGTAATTTATTATTTTATTTTGAGAATATTTACTTGAAATAAAAAAAATTATCTGTCCCCTCATTTTTCTTTAAAATTTGATCTCAAGCATACACTGAAATGAAAGACTTGAGTAATGATTTGTCTGAGGGACTGCTTTTTGCAGGTGGAGTAAGGGAGAGCAATCAACTGCTTTAGCGACTGCTACTGATTCCACCTTACAGGTTTAGTTGCCACTGCTACTACAAAAATAACTGCTTATACTTTTGTGTTGTTTCCTGTGCTATGAAATACTCTGAAACTGATTGATTTCTGGCTCTTCTGTCAGAATATCTGAGAAAATTGTTTGAATATTGAAATTGACAAACACCTTGTAGAGAGTTATGTTTCTTGCCAAATATTTCATTTGGTTTCATTGTTGCATCCTTCATTGGCTGGACCTGCATCACGGTTTGCTATTGTTTTTATTATTATTATTAATATTATTGTGGAGAAAGAGCTTCGAGCTTCAGCTGTTATGTTAACTGTTGGTAAATGAAAGTTAGTCATCTAGATGTGGTCCACTATGCAGGAAATGTCTGAATGGAATGCTCGGTATAGGGAAAAGTTTGGGTTTGTGTTTCTCATATGTGCATCTGGGAGAACCACTGATGAGATACTTGCTGAACTGAAGGTATTTTTGACTTTAAAGTTTAGTTATGGCAATATTTGTGTTTATTTATTTTATTTTTATTGTTCATCTAATGTCTACACGGGCAAATTTCTGTGGAGCTATTATATTACGAATATGCATTTGTTTCTTATTGAAAGATAGAGAAATGAATTGTTTATTATTTTTAGAAGGTTGAGCTTGTGAGTGTGATGATTTTTTTTTCTAGATTTAATATTCAAATGACAAAATGTGTGTCATTTTGGGATTTGAAATACCCACCCATGCGCAGTAATTTGGGGAACTTTTCATGGTGATTGATTTGACATTGGTTTGGTCAATATAGACTAATGCAATTTTTAAAAGACTATTTCATAATATCACCAATTAATTCATGTTAAATATGACTCAATGCAGGCATTGGCAACCTAATCACTGTTAAAATTCAGCAAGTTCCTGGAAGTCTATTTCTCATGAATATGCTCTTCCAGGTTGCTGGTTACTTGGGGGAATGGTTGTTATGTTATCAAGTTTTGAAATATGTTAGGTTGGAGAATATTCGTTTCTCAGAGGCTTTTCATCTCCTTTATCATCTCTTGTATATGCATGATTGAACCATTAAAAGTTTCTACTAAATTCAGGAACTCAATATTTTGAATTTTTCACCAATAAAAGAATTTGAGTGATACAGTAAAATGGTCATATATTTCTTTTCATTTGAATTTAAATTAATTTATTTTACACTCTGCAGAGACGTTATAATAACAGGCCAATTGTTGAATTTGAGATTGCTGCTCAGGAGCAAATGAAAATTACAGAACTGCGCCTTGCAAAGCTCTTTTCAAATAGAGAAAACATTTCTTCTACAGCTGATAAGCATTCCACTTCTAAAAAAGCAGAAGGTACTTTGATACTCTTTGTTATGTTTTATGTTTGGTTAGTGATTAAGTTTAAGAACATCTTTTCAAATTTTAATCTGTTTTGGCAAGATATAGCTTGGTGTTCTAATTGTTTCCTTGACAACCCTTTTACTATTGAATTTTGGTTCTGCCTGTAGTTGTATTTATTAAAATGTAGCAGATCATCGGCCATTTAGAATCAACCATCATGAGTCATAAATTTTTTGCTAGAAGTAGCAGGAGAAAAAAAAGAAGAGTTTTTCATCCATTCGTTCTGCGTATCAAAAGTTGTGAGTTAATAGGTAAATCTTAGATTCAAATAATTAATGTTAACTAATTGTTAGAATCATGTGATTGCCATGTGTCATTAACTGTATGAATCAAATAGAGGATAGAAAAGGCAATGTGAATAAATCCCATTGTAAGGTGCATAATTAATTTCAGGAAATCAAGAGTCCTTTGTAAGTGCCTCAAAAGTCCAAATTTAACAGGTTTTATAAAATTTACACTTTCTATTTTTTTTCCATAAGTTATTAAGTTTTACCATGGAAAAACAAAATTTGTATGCTTGAATTATGCTTGCTGTCCTATGGGCATTGTTTATTTCACAGCATTACTCCGCTGTAGTCCAACTTGCCTGTGCCCTTTTACCAGTTTAAATAGTCAGGCTTTTTCTTTCTCCTTCAGTTATGTTTGCTAATACTTGATGCGCTGTTTTCTGAAATTGGTTTAGCTTGATTTTGTTTTCCTACCATGAGAAGGCATGTTATATATAAAACCACATTTGAGTCTTTTACCTAGCAGCTTAAGGTTTTGAGAGAGTTGATTGTTGACAAAGAAAAAAGAGGCATGGTATACCATGCAATATATAATTATGAATAGTACTTCTGATGAACTAAATTGGTGTTAGAGTGGAATAATATTTACCTATGAAATTTTAGTAAGTAGAAACTGTGAAGTGAGCACTGAAAAGTGTGTTCACGTGGGGGCATCATTTGTCTATTTGTGTGTTAATTTATTTAACACAAAGTTTTGGATATGTGGTGAATCTATTGTCCATTCTCTTAGATTTTGTTTCAATGCATAGTTACTTTTGCCTATTGATAAAAAATGAAATTTTATTTATATGGGAAAGGGTACAAACTACAAAGGGAACATGATTGTTCAATTTTATGTTCACTTAACCAAATCTAAATTTTCTTAAGAGAATTCTTACCTATGCGCCTTAGCGAGAAAAATATTTGCTTAAGTCAATATTGATTAGCTAGACAGTGAGAGCATTTATTTGGAGAATCAAGAAAGCATATGTAATTAGTCTTGAGAGCTTGATGAAGACACGAGAGGACATGTGACCAAGTCTATGATGTCATAGGTGGATGGAAGATTTTTGAGTTGAAAATGACTAAGGAGAGAACTTGTACACATTGTCTTTATTCAAACCGCACAGCAAAACCACTCTTGTGCTCAAGTTCTTTACCTCAAAATGCCATGGAAAATATTCAATAAAAACATTATTAAACTAGCATAATTGTGAAACAGAAACTAGCAGGATTCATCCTGTGTTTCATGTTTCATGGTTAAAAAAAATGGTGGGTCCGTTAGTTCAAACACAGCCACTCCAGAAATGTTGTCGGAAGATCAGGAATTGCGGGTTTGCCCACAAGCAGTTTTGGAGTTTAGAGAATCCACTATGGGTGATGTGGAAGTTTTGATACAATGGCAAGGGCTTCCTTCTTGTGAGAATAGTTGGGAATCTGCAGCTAGGATGCAAGAGGCATTTCCTTCCTTCCACCTTGAGGACAAGGTGAAGCTTTTGGCGCCGGGTATTACTAAGCATATGCCACCTTTAATGAAAGTTTATTAGAGGAAGTGTAAGAATAGGACAGCTGTAGAGGATTTGAATTGTCAATCATAACTGTATTAGTTATAACTGTATTTTGATTCATGCTCTATAAATAGTTAGTTAGAAAGAGGGAAGGGATTTTTTGGAGAAATCAGAGATTGGAGGTAGAGGCTGGAACTCTCGAAATTCCAGTAGGAAGGTGTTGTACAGTTTCCTATTCTCGTCTCTTGTTCAGAGAAGATCCAATAAAGAAATCTATTCTTGTTCAGTACCTATCAGTTTCTTAGATGAGGAAATAATACCAGAACCTTGATGGGTTATGGAAAGGCGTGTACCATTTGCAACATGCAATTGGTCTGAGCTATCATATTTAGATTTGAGGGGAAGATTGCTTAAGTCATTTGTAAAGCAGTTTGAGGCACCCAAATCAAAAAGTCATTCTAGAGGTGGGACAATAGTCTGAACAACATTGGCAGAGTGGTTGCTTTTTCACAAGTTTTTGGTGAGCTTATAGCACTGTAAGGCACTATGACCCCTCTTATTTGTAGACTTTGGCAAATGATAGACCCATTGTTTTGACGTCCACCAGAATGAGGGGAGTTAGATGAATGATTTTGAGGATGTTTGCTCCATTGTGAAGGGTGGCATTGAGCAAAATTGGCAGTCACATGTCTAGAGTATTGTAGACGTTCTTCTCTTTGAAGGAACATATCAAAGTTAATTAGTTTAACATATAGTTCATTAAATGCAATGGGATTGTCACAGGTTTGAATGGAGGCAATGAATTCAAAATATGAAGGTCTGAATCCATTAAGTGTGTGGATGACAAGATCAAAATAGCATCCAAAGGGTGACCAATCAGCAAAAGCTTGTGAACTATGAACTGGATAGTTTGTAGGTAGATGGCGACAAAGTCCAATCCTTTGGAAATAGAGTTAAGTCACTCCTTACTCCAGAGTGAAGAGTGATTGGAGAAGGCTCACTGAAGAAGGAGCCAAGCATCACGAGGTATCGACCAAGGTCATGACAACTTGAGCTTCAATATCACAAGATCTTGATAGAGCAATATAGAGGAGTTTGTCCTAAAGAATACAGAATGTGTAAGATGGATTCAAAGTGGTAGAATCGCCTTCAATGATAGTGGCATGACATATCATCAGCGACATATCTTGTAAGGTCATGAGAAACTGACAAGGATGTGAACCGATTTGTACCATGCTAGGTAATTTGATGATTTTAACTTTAAAGGATAGCTAAGTGGACATATCACCAAAAATTGACATATGGTTATAATAAAGAAGTAAAAATTGATTTGTTTATTGCTATATGCATACATATATGTACTTGAGATGCTTGACTTCTAATTGAAGTTTTCTTTTCCCTTTTGGCATGTCACCAATGTAGAGACATCATTGCTGTGCTTATCAATACGTTTTTGCTTATAATCAAAGCTTTGTGATTTTTGACATATAGTGTTATACTTTCATCTAGTAGTTGACAATACTATTCAAAAGTAGATACCTCGGATGCCAGACTAATCATTTGATATGCTAGTTGTTGGAATCGTCATATGCAAGAATGTCTAAGATCCCTCTCAACCTCTATTCCTTTTATATTATATATAATGCCACAACGATCTTCTCTTGTCCATTTCTTTAGTATATATTTTTCAAGAATAACATTCATATCATTTGCTTTAAACACTTTCAATGCTTGAGAATAAATTAAAGCTGCAAGATATAGAAGTTGAGACATGATCAAGTGATACACTCCATGATCTTTCTTAGTTGATTGTAGTAATGACGTATTCGAATAAAGAAGAAAACAAACTCTTATTGGAATAAGTTAAACACAACATGTGTGTAAACTTTGTCCATTTGCATTAATATTGGAGACACCTCATATCACAACAATGCTAACTTATGGCAGGAATCATGCTCAAGTTAACTCACTGTAACATTTGTCTTCAATAACTCATACTCTTAAGGTGATAAAATCACTTAAGTGAATTTTATCACTTCAATAGGTTATTAGAATCAAATTCGTTTAAGACAAAATTAATTTGCTTAAGTGAAGTTGATGTCCCTAACAAATCATTGCTTTATGCCATAAATTTGCTTAAGCGAATATGTGTTGCTTAAGCTAATTTATTGCTCAAGTGCCTCTAAAAGCGAATTTGTCAGAATGTCACATGCTCAGAATTCTTCGTGCATCCTTTCGTGAGATATTCAATGGTAATGCCTTTGTTAATCATGCAATTTCCATTGTTGTGGTTGTTGCAGGAATGACTCCTAGGAAATTAATCCCTCATAGGAAAAACAGAAACTTGAATCGGGGCAAAGTTCACAAGAACTTGAGGAAAGACATACTCAGCAACAAGCACCACCAACACCCACCATAGACACTCCCCTACCTTCATGGGATCGATTTAAGTTCAAGACTAAAGCCAAATATCAAAGGTTCTTAGAATTGCAACTAAGGGAATTGTTACCAGAGCGTAATGTCCAATTAGGTGAAGGAGAATATGTAGAATTTCAAGAGGAGATAAATAGAAGGAAATGGCACTTTTTGGCAAATCTTCCAAATCATATTAGTAAAGACATTGTCAAGGAGTTTTATGCCAATGCATGGCCATTGGATATACAGAAAAAGGATAAAAGGTCATGGGTTCGAAAGGTGGAGGTGTGTTATGACAGGAATGCTATAAATGCCTTGCTAGGTAACCCCTTGACCTTACAAGAAGGAGAGTTGTGCCAATACCAACAAAACAAAAGGCAGACAACAATATTTTTGGATGGCACCATAGCTGAGACCTTATGCATTCCTAACAAATCGTATGAAACAAATGCTCATGGGAAGCCCATGAGGTTCAAGAGGCAAAGTTTGAAGACATTAGCTCAGATTTGGACTTCTTTTTTGTTTGCCAACATTGCTCCAACTACTCACACCTCTGATGTGCGAATGTCTTGAGCATATTTGATTTATAGCATCATGGAGAACATAACAGTAGACATTGCTAGTGTCATTTCAGAGGAAATTCATCAATTTGTCATCTCCAACCCTTCTACTTCTGTAGCAGCCACAAAACCATTGGGATTCCCAGTTCTGATCACTGCTCTTTGTGTTGCCCAAGGTGTTCAGATTCCGAACGCTTCTCAATCTACTATCAAATTGAAGATGCCCATTAATGCCCATTTCATCAAGAATTACTGCATCAACTCATTGGAGCAGCCTAGTGCAGCTTCTTCTCATCTGTCCTCATCAGCACCACCACCAGCCCTAGCATCCATGCCTGACATGACACCCATGGAGTCTCGCCTAACACGATATCTCATTCACCTACAACAGCAAATGGCGGCCAATCATCGAGCGTACACCCAACTCAATGATTCATTTTACAAGTTTACATTACACCAACATCATGAAGAGTCTTCCCCTTTCCCATGGCCTACACCAACAAAGTTTGCAACACACGTCTCATGGCCTGGAGACAGTCCTAGTTTCCCAAATGAGGAGGACCAAAATGTGGATGAAGCAAGACAAGGAGAAGGACTAGAAGATCAACATGATGGTGGCAAGAATGCACAGGACAGAGAGAAGGACTAGAGGATCAGCACAATGACAGTAATGTTAGTAACGAAGGACAACACATGGAGGAGGAGTTTGTGGCAAATATACTCATTGGGGGGGACTTGAAGGGCACATTGGAGCACTTCAATTTATTTCCTTAATTACTACTTTATTTCGTTAATTATGTAATCACTTTCATTTAGGCTCCACATTATTTCCTTTAATTTTGTAATGTGTTTTTAGGTTTTATTGTGTATTAACAATGTCTTTTAGCAATGTATATTATCTATTGGAGTAATCTTAGGAATTGTTTCCTTATTGACACTTTATTTCCTTATTACACTTTATTTCCTTATTTCAATGACTAATTGTATATTAAAAATGTCTAATGTTTTGACTTTGAGGGAAAACCTACAAGACCACAAATATTAACAATGTCTTTTAGCAAGTCTTTTAATTGTAAGTTTGTCTAACCATGTTTCAATTGTTAGATTTTGTACTAGTTTTAGTTTTTTTTGCATAATTCACTTAAGTCAACTTTTGTATCCAGTAAAGTTTGCTCTATGTTCATAATTCACTTAAGCTGTTTAATAATTGCTTAGGTGAGTTTTAATTCACTTAAGGCTTGCTCAAGTGATCACCTCTATCTTAATCTCTGCTCTTTGTTCCAATTTAATTTAAGGTTATTAATATTCGCTTAAGCAAGATGAAATTTGCTTAAGTGACTGCCTTTTATGCCAATGTCTTCCCACTTAGGCAAGGTTTAGATTTGTGTAAGCTAATCATATTCGCTTAAGCAAATATTTTTCTTGCTTAAGCGAGTAGGGAAGAATTCGTTTAAGTGAAAATGGAATTGAACGATCTTGTTTTTGTGCAAACCGGAAAAGATCCGGTTTCATACAAAGGGATAGGAGGATCTAAGGTGTAAGGTGGTTCTCTGTAAAAATCAAGAAATTCCAATGCCAAGCACTATATTGATATAGAAAAATAAGTCTGTCCCAGAATGTTGTGTGTCAAGACCAAAATTTCCTTATGAAAATCAGACCCATTTCTATCCAACCAAACATACCATAGAATGGAAATCCCCTCCTTAGTCTTACTCCTTCCAAAGCTTGTAAGCGCATTTAAAAATAAAATAACTTTTCCAAGCTTTGGGGACCATCAAGATTCAGAAAGCACGTGAAAACTCTACTCCAGATATAATTGGCTTCTGTGCTATGCAAAAAGAAATTTGCAGTTTTTTTGTTATACTCTAAAATCATGCAAATTCCCTTCCACCAATTGCTATGTGCCATCTCATGATTGAACCTGGGCTGTTTTCCTTGCACTGCTTAGCAAAGGCATGTTGTTTTGACAAGTGGGACACATTCTTCCTTAGTCCTCAATGCTCCTCCAGTTGAAAGGAACCCTAAATCCTACACCTCAGCTATTTAATGTGGCAATCAAGAGTAAACTATAAATGATTACAGTGTGTTTCTCATTGATCCTCATTGTGAACTGTTTTGAAATGTAGGAAATGATTGATTATTGCATGACCCTATTATAGAAAGGGGAAGGATTTTATTATTTGGCACACATAATACATGAATATAGTCCACTATATTTATTAGAGGTAGAGTAACCCTTAACTTGTTTCAAATAATTGCCTTTTTTATGTCGCTAAATGTCAAATAGTTATAAACTAAGAATTATAGTTCTTAACAAAGGAATTGTGATCCTTAACTCACACCAACTCACAACCTTTTCATCTTTATAATGCATGCAACATATTATTTTTCTAGTAATTATTTCCAACATTATAGTCTCCTTGTAAGTTGTGACTTACCACTTTCTGAATAAAACTCCTTGGGAAATTACAGAAGGTATATGGTGTGCTATTGATTGCCATTAAATAGTCCTTCCTTTCAATTGTTTATTTATGTATGTGATATGAATTCTCTGTTCAGACTCTCCAATTTGTGCATCATGATATTTCCTTGTGTATAACCTGTAACCTATCTTGATTTTGAATTTTCCCAATGCTAGAAGATCGTATGAACATTATTGGAGGTCATGTGACTGCTGCTGCAGAAAGTTCACCAGGAAAATCAATTCAACATTCTGCTAGAACCCGCCCGCCCATTACCACTCATGTGTTGGATGTTTCGCGAGGCTGTCCAGCTGCTGGTATTGAGGTACTTTTGGAGGCATGGAGGGGCACTCAGTCTCGTCCTACATTCGGGGCCACAGGTGGTGGCAGTTGGGTGCTTCAAGGGTCTTCGATGACAGATAAAGATGGCCGCAGTGGTCAACTATTGAGCATAGTTGATGATGTGAGTCCAGGGATATACCGGATAAGTTTTAACACAGGCAAGTACAACCCAAGTGGTTTCTTTCCATATGTGTCTATTGTGTTTGAAATCCTGGAGTCTCAGAAAAGGGAGCATTTTCATGTTCCTCTCCTGCTTTCTCCGTTTTCGTTCAGCACTTACCGTGGAAGCTAGAAACATAGGAACGGTTGCCAAATGAATGCCACTGATATTTGTGGGTAACTGGCATGAATTTCTGAAGATTTGATGAACTGAACTTGTGTTTGTGCCCATAGAACATTGTAATGATACCAAATGTAGTAAGGTATAAGTGTATTATTGGTGTTTGCTTGATGTATGTTATATCAGAACTTTTGAGATAATAATTGAGACTCGCAACAATTAAGAAATGCCATCAACATATAAATAGCACATTTAAGGAGCATGAGCAAGGGTTTATATTGTTATGGAGGTTACTTTTACTAACAACTTTACTCTTATTTGCATTGCTTTTGCTTTTCATGATAGATATAATTAGTCATTCATTGAAGTACGTTTAATTGCCTCCATTATTTGCCATGACAATTAAATTAGGGAAAACAATACATATATCTTGTTTTAGGAACAAGACAGTAAGGTAAATTATGTGAAGTTATTTTTTAATATGCTTCCAAATAAGGGTTCAAATTCAAACTAAATTGCTATGAAAAAAACTGAAAACTGTAGAAATTGTATTCTATATCGTAGTTTAGTTGAAATTTTGGTTTCGAACTAAATTATACCTATAATATATTTAGAATGTTTTTATTATATTTTTATATAAAATTATTTTTTTAATCTTAACATAACATTGAACAAATATATAGTACATTAAAATTATGTTAATTTCAATTGCATATTTTATTTATTTATTTTTCTTTTCTATCAATAAATTTATTGTTCTTTCACATTTTTGCCCTTTTAATTAATTTTTTTTATTTTTTTTTACTTTTTTCAACACTCTCGTTTTGATTTTTGGGATATTGTTCTTCCATCTAAAACAATTGATACAAATTGAGCCGTATATTATTTTTTATTTAATTTTTGGTTTGATGAATTTTTGAATTAAAGTTTAGTACTTTCTGTAATCCACAAGCATTTTATTTTCTTTATAAATATACATATAATTTAATTTTTAAAAAAATAAAAACTTATATAATTTTAATAATTATACATATATATTATTAAAATATTTTAATCAATGTTTTTTAAAAAATTATTTTTATTTAACTCTATAATTAATACGTATTAAAGTGATAAAGATTTGATTAAATTAAAAAAATTTAAAATAATATTTTTATCGTATAGTGTCAAATAAAATTTTTAAATTAAATATCATCAATTAATATATATTAATAATTATATATCTAAGTATACCAAAAAAAATAATTATATATCTAAGAGATTAGATTCTTTAAAGTAAACTTTAAATTTGAAAAAAAGCATGTAATTTTTATAAATATAAAAATAAATATTCACAATAAATATAAAAATTTATATAAGGTAATAATGAAAATTTAAGTAATAACTTTAATTTTTAAAATTTAAAACAAAATTAACAAAGATGGAAATAAAAAGCAAAATAAAACAACAAAAAATATTATAATTTATATATTATTTTTAATCAATTTTAATTATAAAAAGTACATGTGACGAAGAAGCTCCATTAATATTTTTAAATAATATACTTTCATAGACTCTTTATTTTAATAAGTATTTGATATATATGTTACAGTTTAATAAGTAATTTTCTTATTACTTTGAGGAATATATATATATAGGAATAAATATAATTCTAGCGTGCCTATGTTACGTTGCAAAAGGGTCAAATTCCAATTATTTAATTTTTATATGCAAGTAAATGATAAATGACTTACACTAATTTAGATTCTTCACACAGTTGTATTCTAGAGACTCAAAGTCAATATTCTTAATTAAGTTAGAAAAGATTGTTTAAAAGCTTTTTCATAAACTAAAATAAAAAATTATGCAAATTATTAAGCATGTTTTAAACCATATTGCTTTGAATAATGGTAGGAAGAAATTTAAAAATAATAAGCGTATTTATTGCAATATTTTTTTTTTCATGAAATGTGTATCTTTTATAATTTCAATTTTTAAAACTTGATTTAAATTCATTTCTTATAAAATGTGATAAATATTTTGAAGGTAAAACCAATATTATTATTGAAAAGAAATCAAATAATTAATAAGTTTAACTAGTGTCGCAAAAATTTAATAAAATAATTTTCTAAGATCTGTCTAATCAATCTGTCAACCAAAATTAAGATAAAATAATATTGCAAAAATAATATATATATATATATATATATATAGTTTATTTACAAAATGTTATATGGCAAATATAGTAATTTTATCTTAGTAATACAATTTTAAAATCTGAATTAATTTTACTTTTTTCATTTTACTAATTAGTTGATTGCTTGCATCTAATATGTTAGTTTGACCAACAAAATATTTATAGCATTTAATTCTATATGAATTTAAATCTTATTTTTAATTTCAAATTACCAAAGAAAGAAAAGCATACTACTTTATGAAACAAACAATTTGATTGCATTAAATACAAATATTTTTAAAAATTTTATTCCTGACAACAGTAAAAAATTAATTGTTGCTTATAATAGTTTTCACTGAGAACAATTGAATGAAAGCAACCTCTAGTTTGATCAACATCTCCTATTTTCTTTGCCTCGCCAAGCATTAATGGGAACATTAGAGGCCTCAACTGCAAGCATGATTTTCATTTTGATACTTGTTCTGATATGGGCATGCAAAGTGCTAAACTGGTTATGGCTGGGGCCAAAGAGGCTAGAAAGGCTCCTCAGAGAGCAAGGCCTTCAAGGCAATCCATATAGGCTTTTGGATGGAGATTTAAAGGAGATTCTTGAGATTGAAAAGAAGGCCAAATCCAAACCCATGAATCATTATGATGATTTAGTGTCTTGTGTGTTTCCCTACCTCCAACACAGTGTCAAAAAACATGGCATGCATTTCCTACCCACTCTCATTGTTGTTCATTTTGTCATTGTGTAATGTCTTTTAATAATCCATGTCTTTACACATTGATCTAAGCCTCTTTATTATTTGATGGTACGTAGGCAAAAATTCTTTTATCTGGTTTGGACCAACACCAAGGGTGATTCTGACAGACCCTGATCTTTTTAAAGATGTATTTAACAAGGTCAATGATTTTCCAAAGCCTAATATAAATCCAACTGTCAAGTTACTAGCTACTGGTCTTGCAAACCATCTGGGTGAAAAATGGAGCAAGCATAGAAAGATAATCAACCCTGCATTCTCCTTAGAAAAATTGAAGGTGAGTTCCTCATTACTAAATATAGATCTTATATATCAACAAGAGGAGTTTTAATTAACACCTCTCTTTTCTTTTCTAATTCATTTTACCACAGAACATGTTACCAGCATTCATCAAAAGTTGTGATGATCTAATTACCAAATGGGAGGGAATGATGTCTTTAAATGGATCATGTGAAATTGATGTATGGCCTTTCATTCAAAATATGACCAGTGATGTTATTTCACGAACAGCATTTGGAAGTAGTTATGAAGAAGGTATAAGAATATTTCAACTTCAGAAAGAGCAAGTTGAACTTTCAGTGAAAGCTACAAAGCAAGTTTACATCCCTGGCTGGAGGTAAGATTGATTTTTTATTTAACAAAAATAACCTTACCATATGTTTTATATTGTAAAAAATGATGAGTAAATACTACATTTCATCCTATTTGTAGGAAATAATTATTAATATTTTTCCTAATTATAAGAAATAGTTACTCGTTTTCAAATGCATTCATTGTAATTATTTTTTATACCTTTATTTATTATGAGATTTGTGTTACCAAATATCCAACTTTTAACTATATAAAAGGATACTTTTGTTCATTTAATTTATAAAATTCTAATTTGATCATTAATATTATGAATATTTTTTAATGAAAATATAGATTTTTGACATATAATTACTTTTTTTTTTATTAATCTTAATAATTTAATAATTTTTTAACAAATTAAACTATATATATATTATATGTAATAATCAATGGTGGTTGGTCATAGTGAAAGTGAACCGTCACTTTTTGGGAACTTCACCTAAAACTTGGAGTTTATGCTGGAGTTGCCATTTTGGTTAGGACTTTATTACCCTACTAGTAAGCCCCACCTCCAATTTGAGGGTTAGTTGATATTATGATAAGAAAATGGTGTATCTCTGACTTTAATAGGAAAAATTTTCGTTTCAAATAAAATATTAGCAACCAACATTTATCATTAAGAATCTGTTATTTTCAATTGCTACTCATTTACTAATTATTGAGATGGAAAAAAGGTTGCAAAGAAAAATTCTAGCTATTGGAAAGTCAAACTAATTGTTGGTGACAGAATTACCTCTGGAAATATACTTATTATATCCAAGAGCATTCCTTTCATATAATAACAATTATGATACTAATTATGTTTACTTGTAGGTTTCTGCCCACTTCCATTAATAGGAGGATGAAGCAAATTGATAGAGATATAAAATCTATGCTTAAGGTCATTATTAACAAGAAAGAGAAAGCACTTGAGTCAGGGCAAGGCACTAAAAATGACTTATTAAGTGTGCTTTTGGAGTCAAATTACAAGGAAATTCAAGAGCATAAAAACAATAAGAATGTTGGAATGAATTTTGAAGATGTAATGGAGGAGTGCAAGCTATTCTATTTAGCAGGGCAAGAGACCACTTCAGTTTTGCTTGTTTGGACAATGGTGTTACTAAGTAGGTACACTGATTGGCAAGCTCGTGCAAGGGAAGAAGTTTTTCAAGTCTTTGGCAATGAAAAACCAGATTTTGCTCGCCTGAATCACCTTAAGATTGTAAGTAATTTATTAATTAATTGTTTATTATCTGTATATAATAAGCTTTAATTAAAACCGTAACATTTAATAATATTAATATATTAAATCTATACTTACATTTACTATAAATATTGTCACAGGTGACCATGATTTTGTATGAAGTTCTTAGGTTATACCCACCAGCAGATGGGCTTGCTAGAACAGTTCACAAAGATGTGAAACTTGGAAACATAACATTACCAGCTAGAGTGCAACTTTATTTACCAATAATTTGGGTTCACCATAACTATGAACTATGGGGTGATGATGCAAAGGAGTTCAATCCTGAGCGATTTTCTGAAGGAGTTTTGAAGGCAACAAATGGGAAAGTTACATTTTTTCCTTTTGGATGGGGCCCAAGAAAATGCATTGGACAAAACTTTTCCATGTTGGAAGCAAAAATGGCTTTGTCAATGATTTTACAACACTTCTCATTTGAACTTTCTCCAGCCTATACTCATGCTCCAGCTCAAGGAATCACTCTTCAGCCACAATATGGTGCTCATATCATTTTAAGCAAGGTGGAAATATAAAAAACAATGAGCACTTTTTGTTTTTTTTTTTTGTTGCACTACATTGGGAAGTTAAACAAGGAGAGAAAGGAAAGAGATAAAATTAAACCGATATAAATTATATCAATTTTTACAATTTTATATAAAATATAATTTTTATGGATTCAACTGTTCATTTATAACTGTATATTCTTTAATTATCTGTATTAAATTTCGTTAAAATTAAATAAATATAAAAATGGTAATCAAATAGTATTTATTTTTATATACTTCAAAAGTATATATATATATATATATATATATATATATATATTATGATACATTTTATGTATATAAATGAGAGTCCAAATCTTGCAAAAGTAATCAGGCAAGTGTTAGCATTTCTTTCAATTTGAGATTAATTGATATGCAAATGAAATTAAATTTAGCATTTCAGTATATGTTAATTTGAACTTATTTAACTCCAATAATAAAAATGTATTATGATGAATTTAATATGGTTGGCGGTATCCTTAGTCTTGAGGTGAATAGTCCCTTTTCCATATCGCTTGATTATACATTCAATTAAAGGAGGTGGATTATTCCAAGTAATAGAGGTTCACCAAATTAATCTTTGCATAAGATATATAATAATTCTTTAACCTAAACTAGTCAGTATCTATTTTTTTATGTAATTATTTTATTTTTCGTTCGTGTCTGATTATCTTTGTTGATTGTTCCTAGTCCTCCATTCAGATATGATTATGTCATGTTCATGTAACATTATAATTTTTTTCATTGTCAAAATGTATGTTATAAAGTAAAGAGTAGGTTGGATCATAATGTGGATCAAGACACCCCATTCAAATAATGAGTGGGTTAGCAAATTCTGATTTTAGAATACAAATATAAAGATTTTATTTCTTATAATAGAAGATCGCAGTATGTTATAATTTATTTTCATTCTCAAAATGTATGTTATAAAGAGTGAGCTGGATCATAATGTAGGTTAGGACAGCCCTTTGAAATCATATGAGTGGGTTAACAAATTCTAATTTTAAAATGCAATTATAAATCACTGTTGTTCACCATGTTTCTGTAAAGCCTGCTATTTACGTTGAAAATTTACAACTGGTAAAAATAAATTCAAGAACAATTTAAAATTGAATTTTATGTCTTTTTTAAATTCTTTTAAGTGTATTATTAATGTGATAATGAAAGTAACAGTATTAATAAAAAATTAAAACAAAAGTAGTAGAAAAGTTGTAAAGCACTGCTGAACTTAATATAGTTTACATAAACAAAATAAAAAGTGAACTTGCAGAAACAAACAAAAAAAGAACTAAATTGCATAAAAGAAATTAAACAAAAGAACTGGAAAAAAATTGTAGAAATATAGACATATAACTTTAATCACAACAACCGTGTGTGCAGAATTTCAAGTGTAGTGTTAGGTGCAAAAAGTCGTTCACCAGAATGTGAAGTTTCGTACTATTTATAGATAGATGAATCTTAACTGCTCTCCTCCTTTTACAGGAGCTTTTTAGTAACTGTCTTCTATGTGCGCTTCTCTTCAACCACTTCCTCCATTTATCCATAATTGCTCGTGATTGTGCCTTCTTCATAACCGTTGTCGTCCACGATCAGTTCTTCATGTCTCTGACCTTCAACTGGTGGTAATCGCAGGTAATTGCTCCTTTGATAGTCACTTCAAACCTTGTGATTTTTGTGACATGTTTCTTCACCTTTTAAGCTCCATTTTGTCTCTAGTACTTGGAATTGTTTTGACGAGTTAAAGGAAATATGTCAAAGACTGTCGTGGATTTATAATAATTTTCCTTGTCAACTCCTTTTTTGACAAGTTTTAGGAGAAATCTTTGAGCTTTATCTTATCTCGTAGACTTAAGGCAATTTCCCTTTATAATTTCTTTTTTTGACCTTTTCAACCCAATTTGCCGAAGACCCTCTTTTTGACTAGTTTTGTATGTTTTTCATCTAGGACTCAAAAATTTCTAAAACTCTTCAAAAAGTAACCTTCTTCTTGACAAAAATTAGGGCTCTTCTCACGACTCTTCAAAACTTATCAAAATGTAGCCTCCTTCTCAACAAAGAATAAGGCTCTACTTATGACTAGAGGTGGAAAATTGGGCCCAACTCGATAGGCCAGCCCGTCTAACCCACTAAAATTGATGGCCCGAGCTGAATGTTGTGGATATACCTGCCTGCCTAGCCCGCTAAAATGAGGGCCAATGGTAGGCTGGGACGAGTTGGCCTATCAGGCCCAAATTTTATTTTTAAGAAATAAAAAATAATTAAAAAATAATAAAATATTAGTTTTTATTCATATAAAAATATTTTTACATTATTTATTGTAACTTTTTATTTTTTTGGATAACTTTTGGTGGGTTAGCCCATTAATTCAATGGTCCACTAACATTTTTTTATTTTTTTATTTTTTGTGAGCTGACCCATTAGCCCGCCAGCCCACTCTTAAATGGGTCGGGCTAGAAAAATTGGCCCATTTTCTAAATGTGACGGGCTCGGTCTAACCTATTTTTAGGCGGGCTTTTGGCAAGGTGGGATTGTTGGCCCATTTTGACATCCTTACTTACGACCATTTAAAAATCCTCAAAATATAGCCTTCTTTTCAACAATGATGAGACTCTTATGCTAATCTTCATAAAAATGTGTTGAAAAGTGATTCTTCTAACAAGATTTTAGAATTTAGATATTTTTACAGGTTCATGACTCATCAAAGCGTAGGAACATATAGTTTTTTAATTTTAGTCGAAAGACATAGTTTATTCCTTACCAAAAAAAAGTAATAAAGGCTTTTATAACTTAGAAAAAAAAAAATTTCTCAATCACATGCGTTATTTATTGACACTAGTTATTTTCTTTTCAGAATTTGACTTATTGTTATTGAACAAATCAAGCACTAAAATGATGTAGTTAGATTTGAAAATAAAAATAATTATTTGATCCTTAACAAATTGATTACACCACTACCCTCCTCAGTACAAAAATGTTTGACTTAATTACAATTTTTGTCCCCCAATTTTTTTCTTGTGTGATTTTGGTCCCTTAATTTAGTACTTGTATGATTTGGATTCCTCAACTTGTAATTGGTACGATTTTAGTCCCACTAGTTTAACACTTATGCAATTTTGGTTCTCTAATTTTCAATTGTGAGATTTTGGTCCTACCTTAGTTTTAAAATCCATTAACTGGTCATTTAAATTTCCACAAAAGTGATGAAGTGGATGTTCTTTATGCTAATGGACATCTCTTTGTTCTACTGGCCTGGTTGAAAATATTGTCTCATGATAATGTGCAGTAATGTTGATCAGTAGTTTGCCCTCTGATTTTCTTGTTCAAATTCTCTATGATTCTTTGTATTGATTTCATTCTCCCTAATGAATTTCTCTATAAAGTTTTCCTTTTTTGAATATAGACACATAAATCTACTTAACTGCATAAACACATCAACATATTTAACAGCAACAGGAACAAGAACACTTCAATATAATTAATAACCACCTCACCACTCTCTTGAAAGTTGAATGATGGGTTAATAAATGCAAACTAAAAAACATTCGAAGACTAAAATTGCACAATTGGAAGCTAGGGGACAAAAGTCAAATAAATGATAAACTAAAGTGACCAAAATTGTGCAATTACATGCTGGGGGATCAAATTTAAACAAGTGCCAAAATAAAAGGACCAAAGTTGCACAATAAAAAAATAGAGAACCGAAATCAAATAAGTGTCAAACTAGGGAGACTAAAATTGTAATTAAGCCAAAATATTTTAAAAGCATTTCAACCTTCGGCAACTATAAAAAGGACAGGGACAATTATCATACCATTAAAGTAGAATGAATCAATTATGACAAAACATCAAAACATCAACAAAATATGGTAGGAAATCAAAAGCATTACATGAATCAAAAGCATCATTCGTGTAACAATGAACTTGAGGGCGATGATGTTAGAAAACTTGCTTTGATAAAAAAAATATTCATGCAGATGAGTCGATGGAGGGGACTGGAAAATCCTAAAAACTACTGAGAGTCTCCAAAGGATCTCTGCATCATTCTCTTTTGGCTTCGCTGCCCGTTGTTTATGTTTTCTGAATAATGAGGTGTTAATTTCATTTTCAGAAGGCACTGACTGAGTCTGAACAGTAGAGTACGAATTTAGAATGGGAGAAAAGAAATACAAGGAAAACATACCCCTTCATAACAGCACTTCCAACAGGACATTTAATAGAGACATTTTCATTTATAGCATAAAACCTTTACAAGAGCACAATAACTCATAGCCTAAACCAACAAACCATGCAACGCCATTCCACCATCTCTGGAACCAAGAAATCACTTTTAATTTATTAATGAAATGATAAAAATTAAAACATGTACGAATGTTCTTGTTATTATTAGTTTACCTTTATAATATTATTTGAATTATAAATTTTTTTAATATCATGAAGTTTATTTGTGATGAATCTCATCTGATCTAAGAAATTTGAATAAATTTATGTAATTTAATCATTATATAATATTATTGAATAAATTTATCTTTATAATGTATTTTTTGATAATTTTTGTGTTCAATTTATTTTAAAATTTTATTGTGTCATAAGTTTTGTCGTATGCATGTAGATTTGGTTTTAAATGATGATAAGGTAAATTTTCTTAGAAAATATGTTTAATTAAGTAGAGATAATATTTTGTAAAAATTTATAAGAAGACTTATACAACACACTTCATCATAAAATTTAAATCATTGCTTTTGATGCGACAAAAATATTAACAAAATAATTGAGAAACTTAATCGTGAGTGCTTTACAATGAAGTGAAAGTATTTGATCAACTTATGTGTGATAAAAGAAAATAAAAATAATATTAATGTCAAAAGCAATTAAAATTATATTTTTTTTATAAATTTCCAATTCTTATTAGTGATGCTTTTGAAATAGAATTGATGAATACACATGTAATATTTCTTTTGGTGAATTCATATTTGTTAGTAACAGTGCTTTTACTAAAAAAAAAATAAAAAAAAAATTAGTAAGCAGTTCTACATCATTTTGGAGAATAGTTTATAACCATTTTTCAAATATTATTAAAATATATAATTACTTTTTAAAGTATGAACTACAGATTTAAAATTTGTAATTTTTTTAATAAATTTTCTATTACAAATCAATTTTATTTTATTTTTACATTTAAACTCACGGTTGTATGTTTGAAATTTTAAAATTTTTTTAAAGTTTTTTTAATCACAAACCAAAATTAATTTTTTGCATCGTTTAAACTTAAATTTGTATGTTGTGTTAAACAAATAATCCACCTATAAAAAAATGAAACACTAGTAAATAAAAAAAATATCAAAGTAATAGGACATAGAAAAAATGGAAAGAAAATTATGAGAAAGGTAAAATTTAGTTAGCGTAAAGAAAACGAAGAAGAAATTTGTGACACTACTGTGAGTTGAGTGACGCTTTATCCTTATATGCGATTATAAGTTAGAAATTGTTAGAATTTTTAAAATTTTTCCCTTCAAAAGTGACTTTAGAGAACAATTATATATTAACTGCTCTATAAAGTCACCTTCAAATAGCGGTTATATTATTTCATTTTGCAAGATGTAAAACAACAGTGTTTTGAGATTTACTTGATGAATATATAAGTCAAACGTGACTCAAAATATAATTTTATATATGTTGAGAAGAATATGTCACGACCCCTTTTTATAAGGAACCAAAAACATTATTTCAACACCACTTACTTATTTAAGATGGATAAATAATAAAGAATATAAGTGTAAAATTTACTTCTCATTTAAAATAAAATAAAATTCCTTATAACAAATATTCAACAGAACAACATAATATTACATTTAGTTCATAATTCTCAAAATACACAAAATTATACTATATAACTCCCTCTATATGAGGTCTCAAAATATAAGGAAAAAGACTTTAATTCAAAGTTATTCAACTTTAGCCTTCTAACACTTCTTCACTGGCCCCTCAGCTTGTGAATTGTATATGCAACATCTGTTACATCTGCTCACATTCCACCGTATGATCATCACAGTACACACGCACACAATAGCATAGACAGAAATACAAGGATGAGCTTACATAAATAAAATAAAATCATATATATAAAGCAAAATATTACTCACAGCAACAACCCCATGCATTCCTAGCCCATCTAATGCACAACATGAAAATGGTTACCAACTGGTTTCACAGCTTAAATAATCCAGAAGGAACCGAGTCGGTCCGGGAGCGACCAATTCCGGTATCTGGATCTAGACAGCACAACACAACTCGGCATGCTCTATCGTTACATGTCTACCTACCTAAACATGTAACTCGGCTCTATAATGATGCAAGACCTATATCTCAGCATGATGCAGCACGGCTAAAATTATTTCAACAACTCAGCTAAGACAATTTTATAATAAATCAGCCAAATCTCAGTGTTATTAAATCAGTTATCAGTAGTTACAGCATAGAAAAATAACTTTCAAGTATTAAATCCTTTATATCTCATCTTTTATCAAGGAGATCTAACATTGTTCACATGTTCACGTGACAGTATTTACGCTTTTTGCATTGTTCACTGACACTATTCACTTTTTTTTTTTAAAACTCCATCTAAATCTATTTCAATACCAAATAATCATTCAATTAACATTTAGTGAGTACTAAATATTACAGAATTTCTCAATAATATATTACAGGCTTGACAATTCTCCCCCGAAAATAAATTTTCGTCCTTGAAAATTTCATCCCTTAGAGAAAAGATGAGGGTAAAACTTTCTTATTCTTTCCTCTAACTCCTATGTGGCATCACCAGTGACTAGGTCCCAAACAACCTTTACTAACTGAATAAACTTGCCTCTAAGCTCCTTAACTCTAGTGTCCTCAATACGATCAGCTAGGACCTCCACAGACAAATCATCTCGTATCTCCAAACATCAGGCTCGATTACATGAGACAGATCAGGAACATACTTCCTCAGCGGCGACATATGGAAAACATTATGCAATCCTCACAACTGAGGTGGTAACGCTAATTCATAGGCTAATGGTCTTCTGCGATGTAATATCTGATACGGTTCTATGAACTTAGGCGTTAACTTCTTGGCCCTTAAGGCTCGCCCCACACCTGTAGTGTGTGACACTCTCAAGAATACATGATCACCAACCACAAATTCTAAGAGTCTTCTATGTCGATAAGCATAAGACTTTTGTCGACTCTGAGTAGCTCTCAGCTTTTCTCTAATAAGTTCAATTTTCTCTGCAGCATTTCAGGTCCAACCATCAAATGTACTCCATCTTGAAACCAACAGATAGGGGTTATACACCTTCTGCCATACAAAGCCTCAAATGGTGTCAAGTCTATACTCGAATGGTAGCTATTATTATAAGTGAATTCTACCAAAGGAAGCATATCCTCCCAATTACCCCTTTGCTCCACAATACAAGTTCGCAATAAATCTTCTAAGATCTGAATAGTATGCTTAGATTGACCATCTGTCTATAGATGATATGCAGAACTCAACCTCAACTGCATACCCATAACTTCCTGGAAACTTTGCCAAAACTAAAAAGTGAATCGATGACCTCTATTAGAGATAATACTAGAAGGTACTCCATGCAACCTGACAATCTCTTTAATGTACAATTCTACTAATTTCTCCAAGCTATACGTCATGTTGATTGACAAGAAATGCGCACTCTTGGTCAGCCTATCAACAATGACCCACATGGCATCATGATTCTTAACTATTCTAGGTAGATGAGACACAAAATCCATAGTTACATGGTCCCACTTCAACTCCAAAATTTTTATCTTCTGCAACTCTCCTAGAGGACTCCGGTGTTATACCTTTACCTTCTAGCAAGTCAAATAAGCTTTAACAAACTCAATTATCTCTCATTTTATGCCTGACCACCAAAATATTTGCTTTAAATTTTGCTACATCTTGGTAACATCAGGATGAATGTTGAGACTACCCTTATGTCCTTCTTCTAGAATTGCTCTCTTTAATTCAACATCTCTAGGGACACAAACTTGACCTTAGCATCTGAGAATACCATCAGCACCTCTACTAAAATCCTCTGTGTTATCTGTCCCCAAGAGAAATACAATTCGTAAAGGTGAGTATCCTCCGTCTCACTAAATCTTTTATTTTATAAATGAATCGAGTAATACATAAAACATTATTTAATAATGAATATGTCAAAATAGTGTAGCTCATGTATTATATTAATGAATCTATAGTAGATCAAACATCATTACAATCACAATAAGATTATGTCATTTCATATATTCTTACAGCAGTACACAACATTTCACACAACCAAATTCAATCATTCCATCTTTGAACCCATGCCACTTTATTCCTTTCATAGATCTGCATGTCATAATAAGTGTGTTATAACCATGTTCATTAATGCATTACAATACATGCGTTATAATCACACCCGTCGATGAATTACAATACTTGTACTCATCTATTATAATCACACATCTCATGATTCACAATCATTGTCCTTGGGATCCCTTGAGGTCTTTCATTAGTATAGATAGTCGCCGGTTAACCCATACACACGGATACAACATATACAATAAAAGAATCCCTCAACAAAAGTATAGTCATAAGTTTAGTTAAGAAAAGAGTATAAGATCATGTGATGCATTCACAATCAATAGATTGTGTATATGCAAGCGAATGTTATTCATCACCTTACGTTTCTCCCAGATTTCTCAAATTGCTTCCATATTCTATACTCCTAATGTATCTCGATCTATAACTACCCATACACATTTTAGTCAATTTTTCATGACACCTATTTCCTCAACACTTCTCAAATATTCACATCCATTTCTTTCCATCATGTTTCTCATAATACTACAATTTTCACTCTTTTACTTTCTTATCATAATACGAATTCACCATACTATGTCATTCTAGTACAGTTAAATCATCAATCATTTACATCAATTCTCTTTCATAATTCACATGTAATCAATTTCACACTAATTCTTTTCATTACTTTTCACTAATAATACATTTCATTCATCATATCTTTCTCAATATTTAGTTAAACAAAATGTGTCTAAGATCATACATATCCAGACTTAGTCCAATTCACATTCATCATTCAAAAGCAGTCAAACATTCTTCATCAATCAATTTCACATCATACAAATCAATACAATGTGCTAAAGATCAGACATCTTTGGACTCAACTCAATCATACAGTTTAGAAATACATTTCTTTATAAAAATCATCTATCCTAAGGTTTATCTCTTTTTTCCAACATATATATGAATAACACCTTTATGAAAATCTTCTTAAAAACTTATTCTTAAACCATATCATAGGTTTTCCATACTCAAAAATCTATTTTTACACTATAATTGTTAAGAAAATATTAGGGATCTGTCATCCTAAGCAAGAGAATCTAAATTTTAAGTCAAAACATATAAATAGGAGTTAGGACTTGGGATTAACTCTATTTACCTAGAAATGGGTCTTTGAGACTATGTTATTTGCAAGATCTAAAGGAAAACATAATGTTTTAATGGAGGTATCATCCAAAGACTAAGTTCTTCCTATATATTACAAAGAAGAGTACTTTTCAAAAAAGAAAAAGCAGAGAAATATAAGTGAGATTGAAAGATTGAGCTCCAAGAAACTTACTTGGGATCAAGAAGGAAGAACGTTGGAGCTCAGATTCGGAAGAGATTCAAGGATCAAGCAAGTTTTCTCTAAAAAAAGGAAGTGAGAGAATAGAGAAAGAGAGGAGAAAGGTTTCCTACTTAGAGATATGGGGTTTTAGAAGTCCAAAATCACTTAAATATTCCTTTTTCTCATGAATTCTCGCTTGAGCGAGAAAACTAAACAAAAATACTTACTTTTCTGCTAACATTTTTCGCTCGAGTAAAGGTATTTTTACTTGAGCGTAAATACAGTAGAGAGTTACCCATTTCTATCGCAAATATTTACTCAAGCGAAGAATTTCTCGCTTGAGCGAGAGTACAAATGAGAAATTCTGATCCATTCTCACTTGAATAAAATATTTTCCCTTGAGTTAAAAGGAATATTTTTATTTTTATTTTATTTTTTGAAACTCTTCCATTTTGTAAACAAGAAAAATGCAAATAAAAATTAGGGTGTTACAAAATTGACAACTCTTGAACATACTATAATTAATTATATTGTAAGTAATTGTACCACATATAGTTAATGTATTTATAAGATAAAACAAAACATAGGTAGACCAAGCTTAGTTCTTGTCTTTCAATTATTATTAAATTAATATCTCATAGGCTCTTTATATTTTCTCTTCCTTTTACCTTGCATGATCATTGGGAGTGATAGTTTAGAGAAAAGACGGTTAACATTGCATAATCATTAAGTGTTAATAGATTTAGTGTGAGTAAATGATAATCATAAGGAAACCATAATTAGAATTAATTTAAAAGTGAATATAGAGAAATGTAAAAGTAAAACCTGACGTCTTAAGTTCTTCTCAATTAGTTTATTGTCAGAGGCTGTACTATTTTAATTTCTCTTTAATTAATTTTATATTTAAATCCTTTTTTATTTAATTTCACATCCTTTAAGTTTAAATAATTAAATTAAGTGATTCTTGGTAATTGGAAACAATAGTTGTAAGACTATATTTCTGGAACTTATTTTAGAACTTTTTATCATTTGTTGACATATACACTTGCCCACAAACAAACATTTTATCGCAGTCTTCACAATTCTAAAAACACTAAAGGTTTTGCCAAAATTTTGTTTTCAACACAATGGTTTAAAGCACAATGTAAATGTTTGTTTTATATTTTTCAACAGTTATGTACTATGTATGCACTGACATTTAAATTAAAACTTGGGAAAAAAATTGACTATTGGATTGCATATGATAGTGCTTGATGTGAGGTTGAGAAATAACCTTTTAACATATGCACCTGATATATCTACTCATGTGAGTTTAAAGGTATAGGTGGCTTTTTTATAATATACTTAGGCAATATTCTTTCAAAGCACTCTTGAACACCTAAAGATGTACATAAATACCTTAAACATTCATGAAAACATTTTTTTAATATTTAAAATTTAATTACTAAAATAATTAAATATTATTTTATTCTTATTTCATTGGAAATTTTTAATTCATAACATCTGAAAAATAAATAAATTTTTGTTTTAATGGAATAACAATTAAAAATTGTTTGATTTTAAGTTTTTATAAGTGTAAAATAAATAAATATTTTAGTAAAGCAGTCGATTTTTAATTTTTATACTTTCTTTATTGTCATAGTAATAAAAGAAATAAAGTTATGATTAAAAAATGTTGATAGTGTAGAATTGAGGGTTATAATGAAGTAACTTCAAGTACAAAAACACCATCAAAGTTAAATTATTATTATTATAAATTTTTACTTTATTATATGATCTTGATTTATATAATTTTTACTTTAATCTCGATTAAAAGATAATTTATTTTTGGTGTAATTTTAATTACTTTTTATTATTATATTTAAAAATTTTGAAAATTTTATAAAGTAATCCCTTCAATTATTTAGATATTATGTTTTATTTCAATATTATCTTTTTAAAACATTAATGTTTTTTTTAATATTTTTTACTCTATATAATTAAAATATATTATTTATACTTTAACTAACTTGATATTTATTTAAATTTAAAATAATATAAAGAAATTATAATATAAAAATGTATGTGAAAAAATTCAAATAAAAAATAAGTTGTTATCGTAATATCGGCATGGCTAATGTAGACAACTATATTGGGCTCATGTAATAGAATTAGTGTATACTTTGTTGGCTAAAAATATAGATTATTTAACAATTTATTATATTTATAAGTAAAAAGTTTTATGTTTGGATATGAGTAAAAAGTGATTTTAAAATAATTTATTCTATTTAGAGTTTAAAAAATAGTCACCTTTTATCTAATGTGAATTACAACAAAAATATATAAAATTATGTGAAATACTTATATTTATATTTAAAATAATAAATTAGGAAACATAAAATAAAATAAAAATTAAGTGAAAAAAACTTATAGCTATAATCATAAACACTAAAATTTTACTTATTTTAAACAAGCAGTATTATTTATAAAAAGAATAAAAATAAAGGATTATAATTTAATGCTTCACACGCATATATACTTAGTTATATGTATATGTTTGTATGTATATGTAAAATTATTATTTATTAAAAGAGTTGACAGATGAATTAAGATTTTTTTAATAATAAAATATTATCATTTTTTATTAAATATTATTTTTATAACTTTAGATAATTTCTTGTGATAATTTGAGCAATAATTAACGGTTGATTATTAAATTTATATAATGTTTTCAATAATAATAATAATATTTTTGTAACTAGCTATAATTAAGTTATTTATTATATTTTTTACAAGATGATAAATTTTTTAAAATAATTAAATGATTATTTTATTAATTTAAAAGAATTTAATTTCTAAATTTAGTTTTATATATATATATATATATATATATATATAAATTTTGAAAATATGCATATTTTAAAGTTTAAGACTTTAAAGGATGTTTGGAATCAACTTATAAGTTTATGCGAATCAACTGAGAGAAGCTTTGAGAAAAAAAATTTAATTTTAAATTTAAAAAAAATAAATCTATATCTGTAAAGATAGATGTTGTGGGTCCAAAAGACAAATAAAACAAAGAGAGTATGATTTATAGTTATATTACTCTTGGAATATCTGTGAAAGTTGAAAAACGCGATGATGAAGATTGGTCAATTGGCCTACTTTGTATCAATCATTTCATTTTTTTGGCTTTTGTGCACCTTTTCTAATTCCTGGGTCCATATAGCACTGCTTTTGGACGTTGAAAGTTGAAAAACGCGAAGATTAAGATCGGTCAATTGGCCTATTTTGTATCAATCATTTCAGTTTTTCGGTGTACCTTTCCTAATTCCTGGGTCCATATAGCACTGTTTTTAGATTTGCAGCTCTCTATCAAACACCCTTCCGTAGTGTTTCTTAATCATTCATTGGAAGAGATGATAGTAAAAAGGAGATTATTAGTCTGTTGAGACAACCTCATGAAAACCAAAAAGTTTCCGTTATTGCCATTGTTGGCCTTGGTGGTTTGGGGAAGACAGCTCTTGCACAAGTGGTGTATAGTGACTGGGAAGTGCAGACTTTTTTTGATATGCAGATATGGGTGTGTGTCTCTGATAACTTTGACGTTAAAACTGTTCTGAAGAAAATATTAGAATCAATTACTGATTTCCAAAGACAAGAACAATCATTAGAGAAGTTGCAAAAAGAGCTTCGTAACAGATTAAGTGGTAAGAAATATTTGTTGGTACTGGATGACATTTGGAATGAGAGACATGACAAATGGGCTGAATTGAGAAAGTACCTGATGTGTGGCGCTCAAGATAGTAAGATCTTAGTGACAACTCGAAGTGAAAATGTAGCAAAGGCAATGATTGCTAGCACTTCCTATCCTTTGAAAGGTTTGACTGATGAAGCATCTTGGAGTTTGTTGAAGAACATTGCATTTGATGATGATTCCAAAGGAGTGAATCAAAATCTAGAATCAGTGGGGAAAGAAATAGCCAAAAAATGTAAAGGGGTTCCACTGGCAGTTAAAACCCTGGGAGGTCTGTTACGAGGACAAAACGAAGAAAGTGAATGGGAGAATGTTTTACCCGGTGACTTTTGGAAATTATGTGAAGAGCAAGATAGTATTATGCCAATTCTAAAACTCAGTTACCACAACTTGTCGCCAGAAATGAGACAATGTTTTGCTAATTGCGCTTTGTACCCCAAGGATTCAGAAATTGCGAAGGATCAGTTGATTCAGTTATGGATGGCACAGGGTTACCTTACATGTTCAACCGAAAAACAGCACATGGAGGATGTTGGTATTCAATTTGTAAAGATGTTTTTGATGAACTCATTTTTCCAAGATGCAACAAGTGATGTATACGGTGAGATCATTAGTTTTAAGATGCATGATTTAATGCATGATCTTGCAATGCTAGTAGCTGGCAATGATTATTGTTACTTGGATGGTAAGGCAGAAAAAGTTGAAGGTAGACCCATGCATGTATCATTGGAATACGATGCCATTCATTTGCTGAAATCATTAGATCCGAGCAGGCTGCGAACTTTGATTTTTCCTTTGATTTTGCCGTATTTCTTAAATAAGGAGAAATATTTGTCGGTTTTAAAGTCGAAATGCTTACGCGTCTTGAGAATGCATTATCTCTCTGATTCCACTGAACATTGGAAGCATTCAAGATACCTTGCTTTAACGCAACAAACAAGTCTTCCCAAATCCATGAGCAATCTTGTTTTCCTACAAACATTAAAATTGAAGTGCGACGACGAAGGATTATTTTCAGAAGTACTCACAAAATTGAGGTGCCTTGATGTCGCTCATTATCACTCCATGATGAGTGGGGTGGTAGGTGCATTGGGAAAATTATCCTCATTGCAATTCTTATGGACCTTTGTTGTGGGAGACAACCAAGAAATAAAATATGGCACACTAAATGAACTGAAGGATTTGAACCTAATAAGAGGCAAATTAGAAATTAAGCATCTCAGTCGTGTCGGAGAAGTGGCTCTGGAATCTCAGGACGTAAATTTAAAAGAAAAAAAATTCCTTCAATCCTTAGCTCTGGATTGGTCGCATGGAGACATCCGTAACAGTGACAGCTTGCAATTATTGGAAAACCTTCAACCCCACCATAATCTCAAGCATTTGGAGGTGAATAATTATCCAGGCGTGCTTTTCCCAAATTGGCTTACTCTCCTCACAAATGTTGTTGAGATCTCTCTGCATGATCTTTGTAAATGTCGCTGTCTCCCACCGTTGGAACGTCTCCCTTAGCTAAAGTCACTTAAGATAGGGTGTCTTCTGGAATTGGAATACATATATCTCTATGAAGATGATTCTGCAGTAACCTTCTTCCCCTCTTTGGAGAGCCTCGCATTTTCTCTGTCCCAGGCTCAGAGGATGGTGTTGGCGGGGAGATGATCTCAATGATTCTCATAATCTCTCTTCAACTCTTTCATTTCCTCATCTTTCTCATCTGAATCTCTATTTCTGTCCACAGTTGACTTGCATGCCTACTTTTCCAAATGTTAAGAGTCTAGAATGGTTTTACAGCAGTGCGGAGCCATTAATAGCAACACTAAACTCAACATGTTCAGCTGACTCATCTTCCTCTGCTGCTCCTCTTTGCATGCTCAAACAATTGACGATTTTTGAACCTATGAATTTACCAAAGGGTATGATGCAAAATCTGACTTCTCTCGAGTCTCTTCAAATAGAATCCTTTGAAATTGAAACACTTGAGGAATTTGAAATTGGGTTTAAGGACGACACCAACTGCCTTCCTTCTCTGCAAAAAATCAGCATACATGGATGTGAAAGGCTAAAGGCTTTGCCAGATTGGATTTGCAACCTCTCATCGCTTCAGCACATCGTGATCTTCTATTGCCCAAAATTGGCATCGCTGCCCGAGGGAATAAGTGGTCTTACCAATTTAAAGATCTTAGAGGTCTACGAGTGTTCCCTCTTACTAAAGAGTGCCGAACAGAGACAAGTGCTGTTAGTCGCCAAATCGCACACATCCCACGAATAATCCTCCGTGATTAGTGATGATAAAGGTACTGATCTGATTCTGATGCGTATCTATTTAGTATAAACGTCATGTATTGTATTTGCTTTGCTAGTAAAATACTTTTAACCAGCTTTTGAGTATACAAATTATCCTAATCATATTAATTTTCAATTATTCAACAATATCGGAGTCTCTGTTAAACGTCGGGTATTGTATTGGCTTCGCAAATAAAATACTTTTAACTAGTTTTTGAGTTAGTGTTCCTTTGTTTCAAACATAAATTCAAATTATCTTAATAATATTAATTTTATAAAAATATATTTTTTAAAATGAAAGTTAAAATATTAAATAATTTTATAAAAATAATGTAATTATTAATAATAAATATTATATTATATTAATAAGATTAAATTAAAGAGAACTTTTTACAAATTAAAAACTAATTATAAAATTTATATTAGAATTTCAATTATTTATGGCATAAGATAATAAATTTTGTTATTTCATCTATTGATATTTTGTTTACATATTTAATTATCATGCTTTTCATTGTACAATTTCAAATATATTTGCTAAAATAATGCACGCTAACAATTTTTTTTTTTTTTTACTTATTGCTTTTGTTGAAGTAAGTTGTAGGAAATAGTCTAATGATCCAGTTGACTAGAGATTAAGCAAGTCTATACTTGGGCTGATGAAGGAACTTTGTTGAATTTGCTGTGCGAGTGAGTCTATTGAAGTTGGTTATGGCATTATCTTGACCATCATATTGGAAGTAACATCTTTCTATTTTATAGGAAGCCATGAGAATCCAGTTTCTTCTTTAAAACTGACTTGGTGCTTGCTCAATGCTAGTTTGATTGTGTCTGTATTGGGTTCAAATTTTCAATAAATACTATGATTTCGTAGTTTTCTTAAATAATAGATAGAAGAAATTTGTGTGAAGTACTATCTAATTTCTTTTGTATAATAGTAACGTATTTGCTTAAACTATAATTATTTTAATCCATATGTATGAGCAATGTTGTCTAACATGTACCTATAAGAATTAATGTTCTTCGTCTCACTATCTATCATTGTGTACTTTACATTAAATTTGATCAATGATTGTAATTCTCTACCACAAGAAGTCCATTTCTATTTTTCATAAATTTTTAATGTTTGAGCTTGTAGTTCTTTCTAGGATTTCTTTTTATCTTTTTTGTAATTTTAGCTAGTCCTCTATTCTTCTCTATATGATAATAGATTTAGTGCTTTCATTCATTTAACTTGCTTGTAATATGATACATGATTGATCATTTAACTTGATTAAGTATCACTTGAATAAGATAACATATTGGTATTCATCACATGATATTATTCTCTAACTACACTTATATTAAAATGCGTAATGTTCTAAGTCACCTATTGCTTATCTATATATATTTTTATTAAAGATAATTATTTTGACTTGAAAGAAAATAAATTTTACCTAATTCTCTTTATTTTAATTTCTTATAAAATAATCAAGTGATATAATAACTTTTGCTTGCTGATACTTAAAAAATACATGAGCTCATCTAAAAAAAATATAATATTTAGAGATGAATCAAGAAAGAAAAGTAAATTAATAATTATTTACAATAATTTTATATTATTTTTAATTATTAAATTACTTTTATATTAAACTCAAAGACAAAAAAAAATTATTTTAATAGCGATGTTATGCAAAGATAAATTGTTATTTAATTTTCCTTCATTTTTCTTATCATATAAAATATCATGTGACTTGCTTAAAAAGATGAATTGATTTATAATTTTTTAAGATCATGGAGTCCCGTTAATTAAGTGAAACGATTTATTATGCAAATAAGAGTTGTAAACAATGACATACTCATTGTTTTCTATCTTCCATTTTGTTTTTATTGCAAAAATGTCGTGCCAATAAAAAAGAAAAAAGGAAAAAACTATTTTTTTAATTTTTTAAGATGCTTAAAAAAATAATGAGTTTTGTTTTTATTTTTAAGATGCAAAAGTGTCATGTTAATAAGAAATAACTGTTATAATATATATCCAAGTGATATTTATATTGATGGCTTATTGTTTTGATGTGCGATAATTATTATGATCAACCTTTATTTGGATGCTATTTTTTCTAAAGACAAGATAAATCGTAATACTATAATAAAATATGTAAGAAAAATTGCTGAATTTATTATAAATATTCACGGTTTGATTTCCATTGGTCTGACAAAAATATTAAGATCCAATAATTTCTAATCGATATGTTCTGAATTTGATTGGATTATTATTATTTTTCTCTTATTTTACAAAACTTTGATTTGTTGGTAAATAATAAATAAATTTTCATTAATTAGAGTAAGAAGATCATCTAAAATTAACATATAAATTCTTTTAGTAGTTAGTTTTTATTAATTTCAGAAACAATTCCTATTAAATACTGAAAAAAATTCTGTTCTTTCTTCATTATTTTTTATTTGTTTATTTTTCTTGCAAAATATCATGCTAACTTGCAAAGGAACATAATGTAATTTTTGGTAAAAAAAAAAAAAAAAAAAACTAAACATGTGTAGAATGATAAGAGAATACTTGAAATTATTTTTATTTATTTTTTCATATATAGCATGATGTATATATGTGAAAAAATATATGCAATTAAATGCCTTTTTTTTATGGATGACATGCTAAGTCAAAATATGACGACTGTAAGAGCTTAATATTTTTAAATTTTTGAAATTATATTTTCTTAATATCATATTTTTGAGAATTTTACTTTGTGAAAATGTTAAGAATATACCTGTTGTATCTTAAATATTCTTAAAAATGTTATGCAATATTGTCTAAAAATATTCTAATATTGTGTTTGATTTAAATATTATTTAATGTAAACTAAGTTTAAATTAAAAATTATTAAAGGATATATTTGTTTTCTGAGAAAACTTAATTAAGTAAATATTTATAAGAATATTAATTTGTTGGACTATTTTTTAAAAGTATTCATACTAGACATGAGAATTTAACATTCTTAATTTAAAATTTAAGAAAAACTTGAAAGTATTCACTTGTCAAATGTAGGGGTGTTCATAGATTAGATTTTTAAAAAATCAATCTAGATTTATTTAAAATCTAATTATATAGATTGAATTATAAATCAATTCATTTTAATTTTTATAAAAACAGTTTAAATTTTGTTTTAAAATTTGGATTTAGTTTAAAACTGGTTGTAAACTATTTTTATATATAGTAAAAATATACTATAACTATTTTTTAATTATTATTTTAAATTTTATAATAAATAATATAATATTATATATATATATATATATATTTGTTAAGTATCAACATTTATTAAAAATAAAATATAAATAAAAGGATCTTTCTAACCCATTACACTAAACAATACATATCAAAAGAATATTTGCGTATATTTTAATTTATTAATAATATTTTTTATATTTTATTAAAGTAATAAATATTTAGATATATTCTACTTTTTATCATCTATCCATCACACAAATTAATTATACGAGTTAAATTTTAAACTATTTTATTTTATTTTTTTAATCGATTCAAAAATAGTTTTAAAATTTAAATTTAGTTTAAAATCAGTTTTAAATTTAGTTTTTGTTGAAACTAGTTTTAAATTTAGTTTTAGGTTGAATTAGTTTTAAATTTAATTTTTAACACAAAATTAATTTTCAATATATTTGTGAGTTATATTTTTAAGGTAAAACTAATTTATTGTACAAAATGTTGCATTAAATTCGTGCATTTCAAAAAGATTTTAACAATATTTATTAATATATTATATTTTATAGAAGTATATAAAATATTTATTATTATTTTTAACTTATTTTTAATAAACGAAGTTTATAGTACAAATTTAAATTAAAACCTTCAAAAATAAAAATTAATAATATAAATAATAATAAATTTTTAATGTTATAATATTTTAAAAATTAAAAAATAAACATAAATATAAAAATAACAGTAGTAATTAATTTAAAAATATTTTTTATATTTTAATATCTTTAATTATTTTAAATATTTAATTTTAATTATAAGAATTAAGATTAATAAAAAATATTAGTGATAAAATGTAATTACAATATAATTTTGTAAACTAATATAACACTGAAATTTAATAAATAAAGATATAAGGTTGCTTCATACATATAGATTTATATAACTAAAAAAAATTCAATTTTAAAAAATGAATTTAGACAGTAAACTGATTACACAAATATAGTTAATAGAAAAACCGATTTAATATGAATCTAAATTTTTAAAATCAATTTGACAGTGGTCGTGGATTGAATTTTTTGAACACCCCTAATCAAAGGCCCTAAAAAATATACTATATCCTCTCTAAACCATACTAACGTGAGGTGCTAATTAATGAAATTTTTAATATATTTTTTCTCTGGCGATATATTATGATAACGTAATTTTTAATGTAGTCAACTGATAGATTGTGATAACAGGGACAAAGGTTGGGACACATGGAAAGTCCATTTACATTAATCACAAAGCATGGTGGGATTGCCGGTTGCCACTTATAAAGATTATCCTTATAAAGGATCAAATGGTATGTACCTGCTCACAACGATGTACTTGCACATCAACCTGCATATTTTCCAATTGATGGTGCAAGTTTTATGCATTTTAACTTTTATTCATCAAATTCAAATAAAACCCAGTTCCATTGAATATTCTCAGCTCTTTCCATGCGTCGTAGTCATAGTGTCACATTACTTTGCCTTAAAGCATAGGATAATCTTCCAGCAATGTCATTGAGAAAACACCAATTGCACCATAATAGGATGGAAGCTTTGCAGGGTGTAAGAAAGAAGGTAGGAATAAGCTATCCGGGGCTTGGAGCGTGGTCTGATAGGTATAAATATTGCAACATTTCATCAACAATTTTCACTTGTAAGTTCTGAGGAAATGAAGAAAAGAAAGAAAAAGGTTTGAATTTTGGCAGCAATATAAGGAAATGAGTAGTTCGGGAACTTCAATGTTGTTTTTGGCTTCTACTTCAGCTCTAACAGCCTGCTCAAGCTTTTGCAATGAAGACACTGAATGAATTGAAGAACATTGCTCAGAATAGGGCATAAACGAAGAAGAAATCTGCAGTGCATTGTTGCTCCCGACACCATTCTTGATCAGCTAATATAGTCCTGGAGCAACTTGTAGCATAAGAAAAATGAAACCTGTTCAAATTTGTCAAAAAACATGGAAGAATATGCAAGTATTGCTTGAAACTAACACAGAAAGGGTAACAATGTGGCATGTCATGCATGCACACATCATCACCAAAAGCCATGATATCTGCATTGGAATGTATATCGTCCATGTTGAAACTAACAATAATAACCACAACGCAAACGAACAATAAATATATAATTCAATTCATACATTATAATCTATGAAGCTCAAATATGTTAAAACAGTCAAAGTAGCCATGTCGAACAAGTATTTGATACCGATACATGTCTAATATGTGTAGATACGTATCCCAAAAGTATCTATGATTTAATTTACTTTTAAAAATTAATTTTCAACCTAATAGGACTTAGATACTATTGATATATGGTTCCTAATCATTTGATATGACTCGACTGCCAAATTATTATTAAGACGGGTAGTTTTAATCTTTCTCCCATTTTTCTCATTGTTTGTGAGTTAAGAACGCCCCAATCAGAACCTCACCCAAAAAAAAAACAAAATCAGTTAAGGCTTTTTCGAGCTGTGATTCTCTTGGGAAAATGAGATATATACATTTGGAGCCACAATTGAGGAAGCAAGGTGATTCGAAGAGGTTGTTTTGAGGCATTGATTTTGTTTGATCAAGTTGTTGAGGTGTCGATTCTCCAATTCCAAAGCGATAGTGGGTGATAGGATTTCTGTTTTGATGGCAATAGTGGGTTTGTTTAACTGCAATTAAAGTGTAACGCTCTGAATTTTGTAATAATATTTTCATTATATATATATATATATATATATATATATGTGTGTGTGTGTGTGTGTGTGTGTGTGTGTGGAGTTTTCGTGTGTTTGTATACAATTAAACTGGACAGTTGAGTTCGAGAAAGAGGTTAAGTAGGTAAACTAGAGTGTTCTCGCTATAGCGAGATGACACTAGAGGAGGGCATGAAACTGTCTCCTTCTCGCTGTAGCGAGGAGTCTATCGTTGTAGCAACAGAGCGGCAGTGAGGAGTGCAGTTCTTTTTGAGATTTTCACTGCGGCAAGAGAGGGCGTCGTTGCAATGAGAGATGTCTCGCTGCAGTAAGAGTGTATAGCTGTAGCGAGAATGTCGCGATCAGAGGTGTATTTAAAGGGTTTAAGATTTGGGAAAAGAGATTCCCACTTTCCTCTCTTCTCTCTTATCGGTTTCCTCAACTTCTAAGCTTTTTCCACTAATTAAACTGCCCCTAAGCCGTTCGTGCCTTAGATTGAAGGTTGGATTCACGGTTGGAACATTTGGAGGTAAGTGTTTTGAGCTAGGGTTTTAGTTTTGGCCCCTTTCTCCATTTAGCTCGACTTCTCATGGGTTATTTTATGTGTTTAGAGCAAGGATACATGTGAGAGGTGTTTCTACCGATTGATTTTGTAGTGGGTCGCCATTTAAGGTAAGGGAGAGTAAATCCCAAACCCTAAACTTCTCTTGGGTAGCTAAAATGAGGGATCTGTAACTATGTTGATTACTAATTAAACATATTTTGTAATAAAGGTTGTGAATAAATCTATTAATAAAGGAATATTACACTTTTGATGTGAAACCATCATTTGGGAGTAGTTAGAATAATGTCCAACCTTAGAGTAGATGACTTTATGGCCATTTTTAAGAAATGTGAGTAATGGACTGTGTAACTGGGCTGAGTCCGAAGGTGTCTGACCTCCGGCACATTGTATCGATTGTGTACTGTGTGTGATGGTGTGATGATTTTGCTGTGTTGAATGAATACCTCGTGAATGGCTGAGTATTGTAATGTCTGAAACGTGATATGTTATGTTGTTTGGTAATTGGGTATGCTAAATGAGTGAAATTAAGTTATGAATGCAAGTGGAGGTAAGCATGTTAATGACTAAATAAAGCAAATTATTAGAAATGGGTGTAGATGACACAATGAATGTGGATGAAGATGAATATAGGCTATGTGTCATATGCTGTGATTGAATGTGAATGAATTAAATTATGGTATAATTATTATGTATTTCGTTTGATTCTTCTAAATTAAAGAAAGAATTTTCTGTATGATGAGAACTAAGTGCCACAGTGGGCGTGACTGAGTGCAGTAAGTGCACGTGTGAATAAATTAAATGAAATGTTGGAAAAAGTGATTATAATACGGGAGTTCGGATGGATAAATGGATGTAATTGCAATACAGGTACTGCGGTACGACCAAAAAGGTGTATTCGTAATAAATATATTGTAATACACCAAACTATTGGTCAAGACTCACGCATTATTACACATTACTCTATAAAAAGAGTAGAAAAGATGAGAAATGTGGTGGTGAGTTTAAATAGCTATAGTGATACAACTAGGGGTATAGAGTCCGGAGAAGATTGGGAAATCTTAGGGAAATAAAGGCGGTGAATGTTTGTGTGGAGAGTGCACAACAATTTGATGAAAATGAAAGCATTCACGGGCCACGCACTCATTTCCTGACGAGACTCCTGACTATACCTTTGCCAAAAGGGGCTGAGTCGGCACACGTGTATCTGTGTTGCTGCGGCTAACCGGTGGCTATCTAAACTGAGAAGTCTTCAAGGGATCCCAGGGGCATTGAATATATAAATGTGAAAGGAATGTGAAATGGTGATGTGCATAAGATAGTATAGAAATGGTGCAGTTGGAATATATGCATTGTGTCATGTTGATTAATGTTATTGCAATATGTGTATTGTAATACATCGACGGGTGTGATTGAGACACATGTGTCATGACATATTGATTGACGTGGTGTAATACATGTATTGAGACGTGCATGATAGTGAGCAAATGCGTGACATGAAACTTAGTGAATGTGATTGTTTGTTATCTTGCGTGTAGTATTTCGTGATAGTAAATGGTATGATTTGGGTTTATTGTTGAATTAATCGCTGTTGATTAACGTTATTAAGTATTGTCCATGCATGCTAGTAACTATTTATGTTAGATTAAGATTTAGTACGGCGAAAGATACTCACCCCTTACTAATATTTTCAAGTAATGGATGTGAAGAGAAAGATAGTTGCTGTCTTAGAATCACAGTCCAAGGGTATTGAAGGGAAGACTGCTTTGTAGGGATTTGAAATGTTTTGAGAAATTGTACTATGTTATTTGAAATTGTAATTTGTAACAATTAAATTGTGTAAAGGATTTTAAAGGTCGGATTTTATGATTGATAATACTTGGACTAACATTATTGTAAATAACGTTGTTGGAATTATCCTTGATGAAATTTCAAAAATTACATGTATTAAAAAAAATGAATCTATTTACTTACCTTTAAAAATTATTTTCTCTTTGCATAAACATTTGTTTATTAAGTAAAGAAATTTAAGGTGTTACACAAAGCAACATCAGCAACCTCAAACACCATTGTTGTCATTGCTAGGGCTTCATTACAGCAACAGTTCTAAACTTTGTTCCTCTTCTCTAGACTTCAACAACACTTTTAAATGTTGTTACTTTATTGTAGATGTTGTAAAATCTCACAAATTTTTTCTTTTCTAATCTCCTCTTTTCTATTCATTTTAGTTCAACAAAGTTAAAATGTTATTCTTTCATTTTTCAACAACTTTGTTTGTGGAGAAAAAATAAGTTCTGGTGCTAAGTCTAATTTTAGAATTCCAAGTCACTTTGGTTCTTTAGAACTTCAAGATGCTCATGCTCCACTTTGGGCATTTGTCACTATAAAGGATAAGCTAAGAGATGAAGGAGGCAACAAGCTATGCAATTGTAATTTTTGTGAGAAAGTGGTCAAAAGTTCATACTCAAGAGTGAAAGCACACTTACTTAGAATTTCTAGTGCTGGTGTTGCTCTTTGTCCTAAGGTCATTGCTGAATACTTGGCTAATTTTAAAAAAATTGTGAAAAAGTTGAGAATAAAATTAAGCCTAAAACTATCTCACTACCTTAAGTTCTAGCAACCTTATCCTAGAAAAGAAGAAAATAGGAAGTGGTACACTAGAAAGGGCTTTCAATGTTAATGAAAGGAATAAACTTAGAGCAAAGATAGTAAGAATGTTTTATTCAACTAGCTTATCATTTTATTTTACTAGAAATTTTTACTATGTTAGCTCTTATTCATTTGCTGCCAACCAGAACCTTAGTAGTTTCCTTCCTTCTAGTTATAATACTTTAAGAACTAGTCTTTTACAAAAAGAGAGATCTCATATTGAAAGGTTGCTCCAACTTATAAAATCTTTATGACTTATAAAAGGAGTTACATTAGTTTCCAATGGATAGACAAATGTTCAAAGCAGGCCATTGATAAATTTCATGGCTGAAAGTGAAGGAGGACCAATATTTTTAAAGGTTGTTGATGGTTCTAAGAAGTACAAGGGCAAACACTACATGGCCAACATAATAAAAGATGTAATTAATGAAGTAGGGCCAACAAATGTTGTTCAAATCATAACCGATAATGCTCATGTTCGTAAGGCAGCTAGGATGTTAATTGAAGCTGAGTATCATCATATGTTTTGGACTCCTTGTATCATTCATATTTTGAATCTAGCATTGAAAAACATATGTGCAGCTAAAAATATTAATGGAAATGAAAATGTTTTCAATGAGTGTTATTGGATCACTCTTCTAGTTGATGTAACATCCTCATTTTTGCTCCCTTCCATGTTCACGTGTGTAATGTGATTTCCCTTTTTTCTCAAAGATAAGTCAATGTATTCTATGAAAATTTATGATTTTGGTTAAAGAAGTTCTGATATGAAAGTACTTATTTTATTTCGTTCAAATAATTCATCAGTATGTGTTTAATTTTTTGAAAGACAGATCTCTGGTAGAAAATAGCTAGAATAACATTAAGAAATTTTATAATTAAGTTACTTGAGATGTATATGTGTTGAGTGATAAAAGGTAGAAAATACTGAATTTTAGGTTAGAAGACTCTATTGAGACCGAGGGAATATGATCTTTGGTAAATTATATACGAACTGTACGATTTGGGCTGAGTCCGAGGGTGTCCGACTCCTAGCATGTTGGGTGTAATATGTTACTGCCATATAAATGTGTTACTGTTTGAGGTTAATGCTAAAATAATGGAATAAGATGATTGTATGAATTTGATGAAGTTTAGCTGGTACTGGAAAGAACAAATTATTTATCATAAATATGTGAATTAGAATTAATTGGGATCTGCAAATTATTGTATATGTTTTGATTAATCAAATGATGAGGAAAGGGGATGGAAAATGTGATGGTAAAAAGGGATGTATAAATATGGCCCTTGAGAAACTGTGTGATATGAAAAGTGATGAATATGTGTAGAGAAAGGAATAAGGAATACTAGTACGTGTGTCAATTACACTGATTGGTGCGATTATGATATATGTGTTGTAATACACCGACGGGTGAGATTATAACATATATGTTGTAATACATCAATTTATGTGTTTGCAACATATGTATTAGAACAATATAAAGTATTGTGTCACGGATTGAGATATGGTTTAGGGTTTAGGGTTTAGGGTCTGGAGTTGATTATGAAAATATGGTAGAAATAAGAATGGTAAATGCAGTTCACTGATGTGTACATGATGTAAAAGTGGGATGCATTTACAGGCCCCACGCTCATTTTTGACTGAACTCCTAATTATACATTTATTTAGAAGGCTGTGAACGCACACGTAGTATCTGTGTCATGTGGTTTAACTTACCATTAACTATCTATGCTGAGTAAGTCCTTCACAACTAGTGAGAGTGCGTTAATAGCGATTTAGGAACCTGAGAGTACCGTTGAATGATAAAATATTCAAATTTGAAATGGATAAAGTGACACGACGTTATGCATTGAGTAATGATAGTTGGTCAAGTGTGAAATGATGTGTTTTCCTGTTTTATCATTGTATGTTTGACTGAAAAGTTAAGTAATTGATGAGATTGATGTCAATTGATTGAGTGATAAATAATGTACATGAATAAATTTGTTAAAAATGAAATGCTCCTAACTTATTAGATGTTCATTTCGAAAATACTCTCTAGATTTATATTATTACTTTATAGATTTAGAGTTTTAGTAGGCAAAGGATGCTCCTTACAACTATTTTTCAGGTAAAGAAGGTTGATTCGTTCTAGGGTCATACTCGTAAAGAATGGTAGGAAGGAAACTGCTCTACAGTGTTGAATTTATTTAAGGGAGAATTGTAAAGATATTATTGAATAAGTTCTATTCAAAATTATTTACTCTATATAATTATATATATTAATAAAAGTTTTTTTATTTATTTGAAAGTGAAGCACTTTGATAAATTTACTGTGAAGGATGATTTGAAAAATATATATGAAGTTCTAAAATTTTACCCAATTATAGTAATTCAAATCTTACATGCACAAGGACTTCTTATATACTTATTTATCTTTTACTTATTTTACTCAATTAATTGAGGATATTTCTATATTTATATAGGAGAAATTATTTAAATAAATATGGGATGTTACAATGCGCTTTTTAAATCTCTCTTCATCCATATTTATGAATATTCATAAACACTTATGAAATCCTTGTAATTATATCTTTCCAACAAGCTATCTTAAGCCCATTTTCGATCTCATTTGCTAAGTCGAAGTGTCGAGACAAGCAAAGGTCTCATTTCAAAAATTAACAGACACACTCTGCATTAATGTGAGTGCTACGACCAATCTTTATTTCCAAAAATTTGAATGAGAATAATTATATAAACCTCAATATCTTAGCTTTCAAACAAAATTGGTTGGGCTTAATTTGGATCATAAATTAATGAGATATACAATTTTTAATGAAACTATCTCATAATTGCATTTTCTCTACTAACAGTAGCAAAAGTCTTCTTTTTGAACTACTTGCATATGATTTTATTGACATGCATTCACATACTTGTGTTCCTTATGACATAAATTTTCCATAGCTATCTTGTGCCCAATTTGAAGTCCATTTGATCTTTCAACGACATGGATGAACTAAGTATCTCAAATCTGTCAAAACAATATATGACAACAAAAACACATCTCTGTACAATCATTATTCTGTACCACCTGCGTGCATGGAAAATTATTTTAAGAGCATCTTTGTAATCCTTACGATGTTAGTTTTCGAACCCCTTTTTGTGAAAATCAATTTGGAAGTCATTTCCCTTACTTTTGGTCTAAAACTCCCAAGCTGCCCAATGTGGAATTCTGCAAAAAATATTTTTCTGAAATATCATGCAGCAACAACTTTCTCTCAATTTCTAGAAAAATATACATATGGAAAACATTTCCTAATCATGTTTCTGTATTCTAGGTTATATAAGCTTTATAACGAGTTATCCCAAGTTTGAATTAGATTCCATTTGCTTCCCCAAAGAGCGAGGATAAGTCAACAACTCATTTTAAATCATGATAGTTTTACCTTTCCAAAGAGCTATCTTGAGCTCGATTTGGATACCATATCACTCAATTACCCTCCATTTGGTAAGGGTACCGAAACTTGAAATTCTAGTTGTTAAGAACTAAGCACCATGTTGTACCGATACTGTTTTTAGCTTACTAAAATTATTTGACTCAGTTAAAAATCTCCTCTAACGAGCTTTGTGTTTGTATTCTTGAATGAGAAATGCATCAATACCTCACATGCTTATTCGGATTCTAAACACCTAAGTTATGGGCTCAATCGCAAGAACCGCTTGGAAAGGACGATTATCAATCCCATTGAGAAAAACACAAATACAACCTAAACAAGGTTGGAGGTGGAGCATTTTTCCTCACCAAACTAAATTACTCTCTAAGGTGAGAGGGAGAAACTTTCTTATGACTCGAGTTAGGAGTTGAGAGAATTGATAAGAATACACTTGATAAAATTATGAATGTTGTCTGTAGTTGAAAACTTTTAAGAATTTCTCACTCTCTTGAGCTTATAGACATGTATTTGATATTGAGATTGATATGTTTGCTTGTATTACTTGACAAATATTTGCTTTTTATGTGTCAAGTCCCATTGTCGACTCCAATACATCACTCAATATTGATCTTCCTAATAAACTCCTTTTATAATTTTATATAAAATATAATTTTTATGGATTCAATTCTTCAATTATAATTATATATTCTTTGTCTTTATTAAATTCCATTAAAATTAAATAAGTATAAAAATTGCAATCAAATAATATTTATTTTTATAAGTATATTATATATAATGTTAAATTTTATGTATATAAATGAGAGTACAAATCTTGCAAAAGTCATCAGACAGGTGCTAACATTTTTTCAATTTGTGATTAATTTGGTGAAGGTTGTTTTTTATATGCAAATGAAATTAAATTGTTTATCATTTTCAGTAGATGTTAATTTGAACTTATTTAACTCGAATTTATAAAAATATATTATCATGAATTAAATATGATTGACGGTATTTGAGGTAAATAGTTTCTTTTTCATAGCACTTGATAATACATTCAATTAAAGGAGGTGGATGCATGTCTTCCAAGTAACAGAGCTTCACCAAATTAATCTTTGCATAAGCTCTATAATAATTCTTTTAACCTAAACTAAGTATCTATTCTTTTATGGAATATCATTTCATTTTTTATTCGTGTCTGATTCTCTTTGTTGAATGTTCTTGGTCTCCATTCCGATAAGATTGTGTCATTTTCATGTAACATCAAACCGACACATTTCTTAAAGTGTGAATGTATGTTATAATAGTTTTTCATTGTCAAAATGTGTATGTTATAAAGTATAGAGTGGGT